>NW_026294595.1:9565695-10765695 GCF_007827085.1 Peromyscus californicus insignis
CCTCCAGGCCCCACCCAGCTCGGCAGGCAGCCCTGTGTCTGGCACTCCCACCCTCGGTCCCGTGTTCTAGCAAATGCCCTCATTCTGTCCCTGACCAAGGAACCCCAAGCCATGTTTTGGAGAAAAGAGGCAACTGTGGCCTGGCAACTCTCTTCACAGCCCCGAAGTCTTCCTCCTTTCCCAAGCCAGCTTCTGCTGTCTTTTACAATGGAAGAGGTTTCCTCTCCTCCCAACAGAAGAGCCCCAGCCTCCATACCATCTCTTTCCTGTACCCACAACCTCTTCTCCTCCGGTCTTCCTTACGAATTCCAAATGACTTTAATCTCCCCAACTTAAAATAAGAAAACAGCGAGACATCTGGGAGGCCTCCGCAGCAGCCCTGTATCTCTCCCTCTAGAATGGAAAAATCTTTCATTTCTGTTCCCTACTTGACCCACAACAAGGCTCTCCTAGCATGACCAACATTCTCCAGCCACTCCCCCAAGCAGACCCTTCCTCCTCCAATAGTGCTAGTCCAAGAGGGGTCAGCAGCAGACAGCGAGAGCCACACCCTCTTCCTGAACCCTAACCATACTACTCCCCGAGTGTATCCAAACTCCACTTTCCCAAAACAGAATTCCGGTCTCCTGCAAACCTAAGATCTCTGCCCTTCTAAGGGAGGGCACCTCTGTGGACTGAAACCGAACACTCAGGTGTCTCTGTCCCATTCTGTGTGTCTCCTTTACATGGCCACTCTCCTGCATCTCATTAGTGCCACTCACACGGACACTACACTTTTCAACACCACCATGACCAGGCTTTCTCTCTGGAACTGACCCTGCCTGAAGCCCTTTCTTAAATGCCTAGCTGGTGTGATGGTGGCTACCTATAACCCCCATTTTTGGGAGGCAAGAACAGAGAGCAGGAGTTCAAGGCCAGCCTGAGCTACAGAGGAACAAGATCTTGTCTCAAAACAAACAAACGAACAACAACAGTCCAAACCTAGAGCTCCACCTTGTCTAGCTCCAGAATCTTGTTTTGCTCACGATTTTGGAAGCTGGAAAGTCCTACACAGTGTCTGGTGAGGACCTGTCCCTCACAGATGGCTAGGGCTGCTGAGATGGTAAAAGTGCTTGCCACCAAGCATGACAAGCATGATCCCTGGACCCACGTGGTGAAAGGACAGAGCCAAATCCTGAAAGATGCCCCGTGACCTCCGTGCATGCCTTGCATGGGTATGCATGTTCACACACATGATCAATTAATAAATGTAATAAAGAAAACATTTTAAAAAAAACCTCCCAAACCAATGGCTGGACGAATAGTTTGCCTTGCTTGTGAGGCTCTGGGTGTGAGTTAGAGCACCGGAAAACCAAATACACTCCTTGGCACTGCCCTCAGCAGAGATGGCAGCCCTGTGCTGCCTGCCTGTGAGTTCAGCGCCTGTGCTTTCCACCTGCTCCCCATCTTCTGCCCCACCCAAACCGGACACTTCACAGTCCCAGAAACCTCTGTGCTTTGGAATTTGTGTTGACCGTTTTCCTTCCTGCTTTTCTGGTCCCTCTGCCTAGACATGTCTTCCTCTTCCTGAACAGCTGAAGTCTCCAGTTCCCTCCCTGAAAAGCTGTCTGTCCCTGGGCAGTGCATCTCCAAACAGCATCCTATGTGAGCCCGCCCAGGCAGAAGGTACTTTACCAACACAGGATCCTAAGAGGCCACTCTAAGTCTTGAGGATATACAGATGCAGAGGCCCTCAGGTGCTGGTGAGCAGAAGAAGGAAGAAAACAGGCAACCCCACGAGTGTGTAATTTCAAGGTGTGGTGAATACTTTAAACAAATGAAGTCAAGTAAAGTCGAGCTGGGAATAGGGAACATCTGAGGATATGGTGTACCAAATGCAGCAATGGGTGGGTAAAAGGTCCTGAGATGGAACAGGCAAGAGAGTCAATGTGGCCAAAGCTAAGGGAGGATGTGGTGTGGGAAAAGGGGGAAGTCAGACAGGCAGGCACAGTCTACTCAGCCAGAGCCAGGAAGAAGTGTGGCAGGATTCTGGATTCTGGCTTTTTTTTTTTTTTTTTTTTTTTGAGACACGGTCTCACTATACAGCCCTGGCTGGCCTGGAACTCACAATGTACACCAGGCTGGCCTTAAACTCAGAGATCTGCCTGCTTCTGTCCCTCTAGTGCTGGGATCAAAGGTGTGTGCCATCATGTCTGGTTTTTTTAATAAGTTGAAAACCTATTAAAAACATTATGGGAGCCCGGGGTGGCGGTAGCACACGCCTTTAATCCCAGCACTCGGAGGCAGAGCCAGGCGGATCTCTGTGAGTTCGAGGCCAGCCCGGGCTACCAAGTAAGTTCCAGGAAAGGCACAAAGCTACACAGAGAAACCCTGTCTTGAAAAACCAAATAAAATAAAATAAAAGACTGCTCTAAACTGGGCATGGTGGAGCATACCTTTAATCCCAGCACTCTGGAGCAGAGGCAGGTGAATCTCTGTGAGTTCAAGACCAGCCTGGTCTAGTTCCAGGATAGCCAAAGCTACACACAAAAAAAATCCTGTCTCAAAAAACAAACAAACCCAAAAACAACAAAACAAAACAAACAAAGCACTTGCTCCAAAGCTACACAGAGAAACCCTGTCTCGAAACCCAACCCCCCACCAAAAAATAATAATAATCCCAGCACTCGGGAGGCAGAGGTAGGCAATCTCTGTGAGTTCGAGGCCAGCCTGGTCTACAGAGTGAGTTCCAGGACATCCAGGAATATACAGAGAAACTCTGTCTCGACAAACCAACCCCTCCCAAAAAAAAAACACACATAGCAACAACATTCCTTTGCTCTGGCTGCAGCTTAGAAGGCAGACATGGGGTTCCTAGCACAGGGAGAAACGAGTCTGGTGAGATGGGGTGACTCCCATGGGCCTTAGGGGTTGGACGTGGGAGACTGAGGAACAAGGATACTTCTGCAATGGGCTTGGATGGGGCAGACTAGGTACTGAATAGGGAAGACTGAAGAAAAACCAGGCCAAATATGAAAACTGGGCATACTTCTGACCTTATTTTGAGGTCACCAAGTGTCAATCCACCCATTTGCACTTTATTGGATCGTGAGATATATTATTTTGGTGAGGAGAGGTTGAGGCAGGGTCTCATCGTGTAACTCTGGGTGGCCTAGAACTCACCATGTAGACCTGGCTGGCCTTGAATTCCCAGAAATTCACCTGCTTCTGCCTCCTAAGCACTTGGATTAAAGGCCTGTGCCCATACCCAGCTATGAGACGTATTCTTGTTGTTTTGTTTGTTTGGGTTTTTTTGTTTGTTTTTATTTTTTGAGACAAGGTTTCTCTGTGTCACAGTCCTGGCTGTCCTGGAACTCAATTTGTAGACCAACTGGCCTTAAATTCAGAGATCAACTTGCCTCTGCCTCCTGAGTGCTGGGATTAAAGGCGTGTGCCACCATGCCCAGCTCTGAGATGTATTCTGAAAAGTGGCATGGGCAAGTTCACAGAGGTTCTGAAGTTACAGTGCTCATCAAAGCCAGGTCCTTAGACAAGTAGCTCAGGCCTCACCTGTGCAAATGTCAGCCAGGCAGGATAGCCCATGCCTGTAATCCCAGCACTCAGGAGGCTTAATGAAGCAAGACTGTCACAGATTCAAGGCTAGTTGGGGCTATGTAATAAGATCCTGTCTCAGCCATCCATTCCCCTCTCTTCCATCAAAACACAAAAGCTAGGATTTGTAGTGCTGGTCTGTAATCTTGGCCCTCTCAAGATTAAGCAGGAGACCCGAGCGTCTTAGGTCAGCATGGGCTACACAACATGTTCCATCCAGTCTTCATAACAAGACCCTACCTTATTAGAAAAAAAAAGCAAACATCAACCCCATCTCCACACCTAGGAAGTCTGAAAGTCTGGTGTGGAATTAAATGAACAGTTTCCTATTTAATTTTTTCCCTCCTTGTTGGAGACAGTCTCACTATGTACTCTACAATGGCCAGGAGCTCCTTACCCTTCTGCCTTAGACTCATGAGCTCCGGAATTACAGGTTTTTACTACCATATCTGGCTTTTTTCTTAGGGTTCTAGGGGTCAAACCCAGAGATCCATGCTAGATTCTATCACTCTCCCCACATGCCATTTGTTTTAAAGTTCCAGGTAATTCCGGCTCAGGCTGAGCTTGGAACTGTGTGCTGAGCCCTGACGTTCTGGGTTATGTCAGGTACTGGAAAGTGCCTGGCAAGTCGTTACTCCTGGAGTTCAGCTGGTTGAGTAGACTCTGGACCAGACAGCAACTGATGCTCTCAGGGTTTCTGCCCCTCAGCATTCTTGTGCCCCTCAGCCACTGTAGTTCTGCACAAAACCATGTGGTGGCGCCAGTACCCAGGGCTCCAGATGGACATCCTGAACTGAAGACCCTGGAAGAACTGTCCCCTTCCCCCAAGGTCCACATCCCACTGGGAACCTAAGGCTTGGTGCTCATGGGCATGTCCTTTACCAGGAAGGAAAGATGATACCAGAAAAATGTACCAGCCAAAAGCTGATACATTCAGATTGGAAGGGGTTAACTCTGGAGGGTTCGGGAGGTGAGCTAGAGGAGATCCCCCTGGTCACAGAAGAGTTAGGGGTGTCAGGCCTCTGGGACTTAGAAGTAAATAGCTCAGATGGAGTCCTGACACATGCCATTATATCCCTCTGCCTATCCTGCTCAACCTGTCTATCCTGGTGGGCACTACTTCCCTGCCAAGGGTAGGGGTAGCCAGGGCTTAGGGCTTCATCAGAGCTCTAGGCTAGAAGTTCTCACAGCCTGGCTCTCAGGTAGGCTGGGGATGGGCACTCGAAGCAGGGAGGATGCTTGGATGGAGCTCTTACCAGCTGTCAGCTTCCCGGCTCTTGGGTTGGAGGCTCTCTGGGCCCCTGTCCTGCTCTGTGGTCACAGAAGCCCACGATCCTGGCCAGAGGATGAGCCTTCACCCTGTTCTTGGTTCTGGGTGCAGTTGAACAGACCAAGAGACCAACCAGCCTGGGTACCATTCCCACCTCTGGTTCCAAGCCTAGTTCCAAGATGACCCAGGTTAGAGCAGAGACTTGTCCACTTTAGGCTCCTCTGTCCTTCATCTGTCCTATTTGAGGGACGATTGAGACCCCAGATCCCAACTGGAGACATTCTTGCCTAGTCTGTTTAAACTTAGCATACTCCGGCTTCTGCTCTAGAAATCGGTCCACGCCCCTCTTGTCTCCAGGGTCTCCACCCGACACCCACATGCTCCCAAGAACCACCCTCTCCTTGACTATGCCTCCGCTTTGAGGACCCCCAGATGTGGTTCCGTCCTCCGAGGTTCTGCCTCTGCTCTTAGGGGGCTGGGACTAGGCCAGCTGTTTTCCCTAAGCAGCCAGCTGTTTTGCCCATCAGAAGTAGCCCTGGCTCTTCTGCTAAAATCGTTTCTAGGTTGCAGCGTGGCAGTCCTACTGGCCAGGGCCTGGGAGTTGTTAACTCCTCGGGTTCGGGCAGCAGCATCTGCCTCCCAGCTTTCTGCATTCCCCAGACTTAGCAGAGACTTCTAGAGATCCCAAGAAGGCTAAGTATGGCTGTCCTCAACCCCCTCAACAACTAGCATGCCCCTCCACACAGAGCCTTGTCCCCAGGTGAATCCAAGTGAGGTTCAAATGTTACCAATCCCCACTGAGAATAATTATAATAATAGCTATCCTCCTGTTAGCCTTAAAGCCACCAGGAGTTTAATTAAATGCCTTACCAACTCATTTGACTTCGTTTTGACAACTTTGTGGCATAGGGGAGTGAGTATTTACTGAAGAGAGAAGAGGAAACCCAAGGTGTGAAGAGTCTCAGTCACCAAGAGCTGGTCGGCTGCTGCTCAGCCCGTTCAGAGGCTCTAGAACGGCCCTCTGAGCTGCTATTTAGGCCCCCCTGAGCCCTCTTTCCTAGGTCTGGGCTTGGGAGCCCCATCTATGAAACAGGAAAACCAACGGATGGAGTTAACACCACTAGTCCCAGATGAAGAGTTGGGCCAAGGCACCTTCCAAGTATTTATTAGTGATTACTCCTCCTGGTGGCTGCGGTTGGCCTGGGCGAGGATCCCAGCTTTGCTGCCTCCTGGCTGCCTGGCTTGGGGTTAGTGACTACCTCTCAGCCTCTCTGTCTCTAGAGCTGGAAAATGGAGACAAGATTAATTGCCCTTGGTTTTGACAATGCAGGTAAAGTGGTCTGCCCACAACCCACTTGAGGATTGGTGTGAAATGTCCCATCTTGCCAGTATGACTATTGACCACAATCAGTAAGGGGCAGAGAGACCCTTCCACCATAGGTGCCTCCAGCTCAGAGTGGCGCTGGTAGGTAGAGCTCCGTCATTACTGGCTCAGGAGTCCCCTCCACAGGCAAAGCAGGCTCAAGGTCACAGCAGTTACCTGGGTAGAGGGGTTGGGCCTGCCTTTGGATCTCCCAAGGCCTCCTGTTCTAACTCTACACCCCTGTGCCTTTTCTCCAGGGACCGGAACCTGCTCTGGGGAGAGGGCCAAGGAATAGGACAATCCCAAAGCTAAACTGGCCCAGAAGGTGACTTGGCTGCGGCTGGGTGGGATCTCAGGGTCTGGGAACGACTCCTCAGGATGCAGTGACCCGTGTTCTCCCCTTTTGTCCCCTCCTCTCTGCCCACCATGGGTCAGTTCCCTGGTCCCAGCCTAGACATCTGGAACTGGGGCAGACAAAGGACTGCGGGAAGGGACAATAACCTTCTGTCCATTTTCAGATGCTGGGCCAGGCCTGGCCAGGGCTGGGGGCCGGAGCCCCGGCGAGGCGGTGCCAGGCCCCCCGCGGGCAGCGGACAATGTTGGCAGTGATGGAGAGGAGGCATTTCAAAGCGTTTTGTTCCTCCTGACCCCCTCCCCTCCACACATCTCGCCCGGGCTCAGGGTGAGGCCCCAGCCCCACCCCCAGCCACCCAGGCCTTGCTCTGGGCGGCTTGGGGACTGGCCACATTCTTGACCTCAGGGGAAAAGTTTAGACTCTTTGCGCCCTGGGCAACAATAACAGTGTCACAGACCTGATTTAGGAGCAGCACTTACCATCACAAAGCCGCAGACAAAGGGCTGAGGCTGAGAACGCTCTGGCCTCAGAGCGTATTCCATGGCCAGGTTCTGTTCATTTCTCTCCCAGGTTCTGCCCAGGCCCACACTGCGCCAGGACACACCTGAGGAGAACTTGAGGCAGAGGGATGGAAGAGACAGAGTCCAACTAGGAATGAAGGAGTTTTGAGAGTCACTTCTTACTCTCCCATGACTCTATTAAGTGACCCTGAATAGTTCCTTCCCCACTTCAGGTCTCAGTTTCCCCATCTGTAATAAAGACGCCAAATAAACAACAACTCTGAAAGCAGAAGGCTCTGTCCTTGTGGCAGGAGGGTTTCAATAATGACAATGGCCAGGGAGGCCCATCTACTGAAGGCTGGGGCTACAGGCTCCCCTGAGCTTCACTAGTCAGGGATCAGCCTGGGTAACACAGTGAGATCCAATCTGCAAAGATGTCAGTGGTGGAGAGGGGAAGCATGTCCCTGCTACACGCTGGCTGGCACTTCCCAGGTACCAACTGCCCTGCTTACTAAGCCCTTTCTGGATTTCAACCCCTTTGATCATTTAAACCCCAATCAACCTCACAAAGCAGGTTTATCATTAACCTTGCTTTAAAGTTGGTAAACTGAGGCTAAAAGAAGTGGAGTGACTTGCCCAGGGCCAGGCCACTTTGCTCCTGACTGCCCCAGTGGGAAGGAGTGAGGAGGCAGCTGGCCTCTGCTGAGCTGGGGTGGAAGGGCCTCCCCTCCCAACAGAAGGCCATGAATAAATAAATATTTGATTATCCCCAGGGGGAATCCACCCCCAGAGCAGGTGCCTTTAAAAAATCTGGATTGATTCTTATCTATGAGCAGAGGTTGGCCTGGGTGGACCCCCAGATGCAGGGGACTGGACACAATGACACATATACATACCCCACTCCCCCACCCCCCAACCCTGTGGAAGCTAGGAATTAGAGGCAGCACGAGGGGTCATTTAAAGGTTTGTGGCACCAGCTTTAGGCTGTGGGTCTGTGTGGTGCCCATTTGGTGAACTTCAGTGATGGTCTCAGAACAGCACCTGAAGCAGTAAAGGGACTCCTCCAGGCCAGGACCCAAGGGCCAGCACATCTCACCTTACAGTGGCACCACTGGGACATCATGACATGTCATTAGCTTTCCTTTCCATGAAGTGGTTGGCTTTTGAATACAACATGAGGGCTATGGTTGGACACCAAGACCAAAGGGGTCCCTGTTACACAAAGACTAGCTGTGACTTCCGGGGGAGTCAGGACACTGCAGTGACCCTGACACCAGAGGGGGTTGTCTGGAGCCCTGACAGAAGGAAAGAGATCTGAAGTATTGTTCAGACTCCACTTCTCTTCCCCCTTACCTGACTTAAAGTCAAAGGAACTGAGCTATGTAGGTGGACAGGGAAAGAGAGGTGGAGGAGTGGCCCCCCTGACCCCCCTGACCTGACCTTTAGTCCCGTTGACTGCCACTCACCTGGAAGGAACAGCTGCCCAATTCTGAACTCATTCTGCAGCTATTTTTTATCTGCCCGTCTGTCTGTCTATCTATCTATCTATCTATCTATCTATCTATCTATCTATCTATGGACAGGGTCTGATGTAGCCAGTTTAGTAGTTTAGCCTTAAGTACCTTATATAGCCAAGGCTGGCCTTGAACTCCTCTTCTTCCTGTCTCCACTTCTCAAATGCTGGGATTATAGGCATGGACCACCATATCTCAGCTACTTTTAGAATATTAAGTGTGATTCTGTTATTATGCCAGTCAAATAGAATAGTAGGCTGGGTGCGGCAGTGCATGCCTTTAATCCCAGTACTTGGGAGGCAGAAGTGGATGGATTTCTATAAGTTCCAAGCCAGCTTGGTCTACATAGTAAACTCTAGGCAAGCCGAGGTCATGTTGTGAGATCCTGTCTCAAAAAGTGGCTTTGGGAAGTATGATGGCAGGTACCTGAGACTGAGTTTGAGGCAAGCTAGCTTAGGAAACATGGTAATTTTCTGTCTAAAAAAAAAAAAAAAAGTTGGCTTGGAATCTGGGGTCCTCCATCCCACTTCCATCCCAGCCTTGATCCCCTCCTCCCCACTTCATTCCCAGAAATGAAGTTTCTTCAGTTTCTCCAACTACTATCCTGTCCCTTCGACACCTCTCCCCAAACCACCACTGACACACATCAGTCACAGACAGTGACCGAGACCATCCAAACAGAAAACACCACAGCTCTTGGAGGCACAAGAGTTTATGGAGGCCCTAAGGAGCCCTAGGAACAACAGCCTTCCCCTCCCTGCCTGGCTTCAGAATAGAGGAGCACTCACCAGGCGAGCATCTTTGGGGTCCCCCTCAGCCTGGAGGTGGATGGAACTTCTGGGTGCTTAGGTACAAGATGACTGCCCGCCCAGCTCTTATTTTGGAGGGTTGGCCAGCCAGCCCATCCCAGGCCCAGACTTTCCTGGCATCTCCAGGCAGGAAGGGCACAGCCTGGGGGTTGGGAAGAGCAAGGGAAGATCATAAGCAAAGGCGTCTCCCAGAGGGCTTGATGTGACACTCAGCTCATTTTTCTCTGGACCTTGTGGGATGAGGGTCGGAGAAGCTAGGGGTCCAGAAGAGCCAGCAGAGGCTAATAGAGAGGTTGATCTGCCCCAGACCCTTGCCCCACCCCCACCCCAAGGCCAGGGAGGCCCACATGGAGGTGTTTGCTTTTCCTGTCTCCACACTGGTTCCATTCAGAGTGGCCCATCCCACCCCAGGCCAGCAGCCAAGGAACCAGTGCACCAGGGGGCGAGATCACCGACCAGCCTCCCTTCCATCCTTGTTGCGTGAACATGAGAACATGGCACAGGAGCCACAAGGGTCCCCCAGTTTCCTGGGGCACTGGAAAGAGAAGAGAGGGAAAAAGGACCAGACAGAGGAAGGTGAAGGAGAACACGGAAAAGAGGTTGAAAAACAAGAGGAACACACAGACACGGATGGGAAATCGAGCCTCTGAGGAGGCCCTGGGCATGCACAGGCAGAATGAGGAGCCACTGGGCAGAGGGCTGGGTCAGGCCTGGTGGCAGGGAGGGCTGGTCCAGAACCTCACTGCTTTGTTTTGTGCTAAGACACTGATGCTGGAATACTCACTTGAAAATGAGCATCCCCCTCATCCCTGGGCCAGGGGTCCAGGAGGAGTTGAGACCTGGTCTGTGGCCAAGGGAAAGAGAGTGAAAAGTTTCCCCAAGTCAGAAGGCCATGGGGGAGGTATCTCAGTGGGTCCTGCGCTTTGCTCTCCCTGACTGTCACATTGGTACATAAAGGGGGTAGAAAGGTCAGACATGCCCTTTCAGGCCCGTGAGAAAAATTCTGCCCATTTCCCTAATCCATATTTATTGGTGTGAGACACTGGGGTGGGAGAAAGCCCCTGCCCCCACCCACTGCCCCAGCCAGGCCAGGTTAGCACTAAGAACAGGCTCCATGTCACCCAAATCCTACTCTTTGTCTCCAGATTGGCTCCAGAGCCCACCCCTCATTCCCCATTGGGGTTGCCAAGCAACCAGGGAAGGGTAGCTGAGATATTTTCTTTATTACAAGCAAAAGCAAGACAGAGTTGTGGTCCCAGAGGGGGGCATAGGGTGCTGAGGGAAGGACACCCTGTGCTCTGGAGGGTCCACACTGTCCCCATATGTTCTGAGCATTGGCAGCAGGGAGATAGGATCCCAGAGCCCATCTGAAGCAGGGAGACATTACTGAGTGGTGGGAGATGGGAGGGGCTGGCAGACATCATTCCAGACTGGACAGTGCTACATGACAAGGTACTTCCAAGAGACTCAGATTTTCCTGTGACCACCAGCTGTTCTATCTGCATTAAGTCATTTCTTTCTTCGGTCCTATGCTTTCTCCTTAATGAAAACGGGAGTACTGTTGTATATTATCTCATTTAACCTCACAGAAATACAATGAAACATCCTTTCTCCCCTCTGGTTTACTGGTTGGGAAACAGAGGCTCAAAGATGTGATACCATGTGCTTAGCAGATAAGGCCAAGTGGCAATTCCTCAGCCCCAACTAGTTCTGCTGAGATGTTATTTACACATCATACAATTCATCTGCCCAGGGTGTAAATTTCAACATTTGTACATTCATGTCCTGTACCTGAAACTACAACTTATTTTATTCTTATATCACTCTAAAAATAGTTCCCCCCCTTCCCCACCCCCAAGACCAGCTTATAGTACAAGGGTAGAATTAGGAATTAGCATTCTACCAGCATTAGGGAGAATGAGGCAAGGGGATTGCCGTGAGTCTGAGGTTAGCTTGAGCTATATAATGAGTTCCAGGCCAGCCTTGGCTACAAAGTGAGACCTTGCCCTATGAAAGAAAGAATGAAAGAAAAAGAGAGAGAGAGGGAGGGAGGGAGGGGATGGAAGGAGGCAGGCAGGCTGTCTAGAGGTCAGTTGGCCCCATATCCATTACACATGGCTTCCCATTACCTTCCACTTTCGCCTACCCCCAGCCTTTGCCACCACTAATCTATTTTGTCTTTATAGGTTTGTCTGTTGTATTTCTCATACGTGTATCAGACAACATGTCTGAGTCTCAGTAACTTCTAACAGCTCCTACCTCCAGAGGGGCTCAGGCCCCAGAGGTGGTGGGGGCAGGTAGAACAGTTAAGCATGTGGTCTTTGCAGCCTGACAGATAGCTCTACAACCTCCATCCACCACTCAGAAGATCTATGCCTAGGGGCAAGGGGTTTACTGTCTCCCAGCCTCATGTTCTTGGTCTGTAAAATGAAGAGACGACCTGTCTCTCCCAGGGATATATCAGTGTGTGACAACGCCGAGCCAGGTGCCCGCTCCTCAGGATACTGTGGTCCCTGGATTGCAGGGGTCTGTGCAATGCTTGTTTAATCCTGTCCTAGGCACCTATTAACGGTGAAATGCTGGGGACGGAGTGGTGAACAGGACTTGATCCTGTCCATCCAAGCCATCCATTCCAGTGCAGAGGCAGACAAGACACTGCATAAACAGGACACGTACAGAGTGAGACACAGAGCTCAGGGACGACAAGAGCACAGTGTGAGGAGGAGGCCGGCTAGTCAGATGGTGACAGACTCATTTCTGAACTGAGTGTGGAGGCCAGGGCTCTGCACGTGCTGGGCCAGTGCTCTATGACTGGGCTATATTCCCAGACCTATTATTTATTTTGAAACAGGCCTCTCAAAGTTGCCTCGGCTGTGTTCAAACTTTGGGTTCCTCTGTCTCAGCCTCTTGAGTAGCTGGGACTGCAGGTGTACAGCCCATGTCTAGCTACCACAGCGGCTACTTGGAACTGAAAAGTTGGCTTTCACCATCCCCAGAGAGGAGTATCTGAGTAGGGACAGGGGACTCAGCTTCAGCATCTACGACTTCACGTATTGCGTTGTCAGTTCATTTCTTTCTTTCTTTTTTCTTTTTTTTTCTTTTTTGGTTTTTCGAGACAAGGGTTCCCTGTGCAGCTTTGCGCCTTTCCTGGAACTCACTCTGTAGACCAGGCTGGCCTCGAACTCACAGAGATCCGCCTGGCTCTGCCTCCCGAGTGCTGGGATTAAAGGTGTGCACCACCACCGCCCGGGCGTCAGTTCATTTCTAAAGGCGGGCTACCTGACCATCCACCAGGTAAGAGTGTCAGCCACCACTGCTTTCCCCAAGTCCCAGATCAGGTCTCAACACTTCCTGGACTCCTAGGCTTGCCTATGAAGCTCAGCACCTTCCAACCTCATTAGTCCACCCCTAGAACATACTCTGCACTGTCTGTTTATGCTTCTATTTAATTAATTTATTTATTTTGGTTTTTCGAGACAGGGTTTCTCTGTGTAGCTTTGGAGCCTGTCCTGGAACTCACTCTGTAGACCAGGCTAGCCTCGAGCTCACAGAGATCCGCCTGGCTCTGCCTCCCGAGTGCTGGGATTAAGGGCGTGTGCCACCACTGCCTGGCTATTTAATTTTATTACACTTATTTATTATGTGTGGATGGATGGGGATACATATGCCATGGCAGATGCAGGACAGAAGACAGCTTCTAGGAGTCAGTTCTCTCCTTCCATCCACCATGGGATCCCAGGGATCAGACACGAGTGATCAGTCTTCTTGGCAACAAACACCTTTACCCACCTTCTCCCATCTGTTTCCTGGTTTTTAAAGCTCAGTGCTGGGGTTCTAAGCTAGGGCCTTGGGAATGCTAGACAGATGCCAAACACTCTCTGCTATAGTCCCTGCCCTTGTATTTTTGTGTTTTCTTTTCTAACGTTTCTACTTATTTGTTTATTTGTTTTCCGAGAAAGGGTTTCTCTGTCCTGGAACTTGCTCGTTCTGTAGTCACAGAGATCCACCTGCCTCTGCCTCCCAAGTGTGCCACCACCACCTGGCTCATTTGTGTGTGTGTGCTCGAATGTGTGCCTGAGCAGGTCAGAAGAGGGAGCAGGATTCCCTGGAGCTGAAATTACCAATGGCAATGAGCTGCCCAACATGGGTGCTGAGAACCGAACTCTAGTCCTCTGCAAGAGCAGAAAGTACTCTTAACCACTGAGTGAGCTCTCCAGTGCCCCTCCTTTTGTGAAGGTTTATCTTTATTACTTTTAATTGTGTGTGTTTGCATGTGAGTACATGTACCTGAGGTATCAGATCCTCCTGGAGCTGAAGTTACAGGCAGTTGTGGCCCACCTGAAATGGGTGCTGGGAATCAAACTTAGGTCCTCTGAAAGAGCAACATGTGCTCTGTTTTTGTGGGTTTTATCTGTGTAGCCCTGGCTGTCCTGGAACTCACTGTAGACCAGCCTGGCCTCAGAGATCCACCTGCTGGGACTAAAGACGTGCACTGCTGGGCTTGGCTTTGGTTTTTTGTTTGCTTGTTTGTTTTGTTTTTTGTTTTTGGAAACAGAATTTCTCTGTGTAATAGCCCTGGCTGTCCTGGAACTCACTTTGTATACCAGGCTGGGCTGGCCTTGAACTCACAAGAGATCCACCTGCCTCTGATGGGACTAAAGGAATACACTACCACGCCCATCTTGGTTTTGAATTATTAATCCTCCTGCCTCAGCTTCCCAAGTGCTAGTATTACAGGCATATGCCACCACACCTAACGTTTTGTCCATTCTTTATTGATCTTTTACCCATTTGTCTTTAAGTCATTTTCTTTTTCATCCATCTACCCATTCATTTAATTATTGTATTAATAAAGCATTCATTCATGCACTTATCTGTCATTCATTCAACAGATGTTTCCTGAGCAGCCTTTGTGCTGGGCAGTGTTTGGTCAAATCCTTGGTAAAATGCCAGTTCTGGCAGGAAGTGCACACACTGGGTGTGGATGTCTCTGCTGTTTTCTTTCTTTCTTTCTTTGGTGTGTATGTTTGTTTGTCTGTTTGTTTTTCAAGACAGGGTTTTTCTGTGTAACAGCCCTAGCTGTCTTGGAACTCACTTTACCCAACAGGCTGGCCTGGAACTCACAGAGATCTGCCTACCTCTGCCTCCCAAGTGCTAGGAGTAAAGGAGTCTGCCACAATGCTCAGCTCTTCACAAGGGGAATAGAGAACTGGTTTTCATAAAGGCTAGATGAGTTGTATGTACACAGATGCCCAAACCTGTGTGTAGTTGCATGCACACATGTGCTGGAGGTGTGATAAAGCCTTTCTTGTTGGAAGCAGGGGCCAATGTTTAGATTTTCCCAATACCACAGAGGGCAGCTATAAGGAGCCCACTTTACACAGGTCATAACCACAGTTCAACTCCTAAGAGTTCACCTGCCCTAGAAGCCATGGTAATGCTGCTGCTTCCAGAAGTTTTCTCATATCTTCCTGTTGGAATGAATCCCTGCCTTCTATAACCCCAGAGCAATCTGCCAAAACTTCAATTAGAGAGTGTGTCCACCTGGCTCTTCTCCTTTCTCTGGGTGGGTTAGATAGCAACACTCTGTCATCTTTCCCCTCCCTTAGCTGACAATGAACACACTAGGTGCTCACTAATGGTGTCAATTTAGGTGGACCCTGCTCTGCTACTGCCAGCTTTCACCAGCAAATCAGCAATAGCTTAACTCGTCTGGATCAGATCATTCAACTTCTGCTTCTTCCTCCCACTTCATCCTCAGCAAATCTAAACATGTAAAAGTGCACTTGTCTGTTGAGGCCTTTCAGGATCCCTGTGGTGTTTAGGGTAAAAATCACAGATCCTCCCAGTGTTCTACCAGGCTTAGCAGGGTGGGCTTCCGATTCATCTGAAACTCTCTGAGCTCCAGACACTGGGAATCCTGACCCTACTCAGAAGTTGTCATGATCTTTCCTGCTCAATGGCTTTGAAGCTGATGGAACTTCTGCCCCCCGAAGTGTCCCTCTTTACCCACCCCACCCTCAACTTACTTTCTCTGGACTTCATTCTCTCTGATCTGCCTCAGCTGTACACTGGGTTACCTCCTTTGGGAATGTCTGTCCTTTGCTGTCCTGACTACCACAGGGTAGGCATTCCATAATGTGCAATGGCCAAAGGCAGGATTTGCTCTGGCTCCTCATTCCCTGAGGGTAATGGTAAGGGAGCCAGCCTCAGGGCTGTGCATGAGCACTCGCTCGAGGCTCTTGGTTAGACCCCTAGTACTACAAACGAACCAAACCAGGAGTGCTGATGTGGCGAGAAGGTGGCAGGAGGAAAAAGCCCTTTTCTGCTCTCCACTCCTGCAGTTTCACGCCCAAGCCAGCCAGGCTGTGTTCACACCAGACCGCAGTGGATTATCATTTAAGCAGTGTCTCCTGGAAGCCACTGCTTTGAGCACACTTATGCTGCTTCCTCTGCATCTGCTAAGTAAGGAAAGACTAGGAAATAGTTTGCAATAGGTTGGACAATCTTAGGTTCCAACCCTGCTTCTATCACCTCCCAGCTGGCTCCTAGTCACAGGTCTGTTTCTTTATCAGTAAAGAAATATATATTTACTTGATATATATTTATATATCTACTGATATATATCTATTTCCCAGGTTGTTGCCAGAATACAGCAAGATGCTGCCTTTCTTAATCACTCACTCATTATCTGAGGTGGAGTTTTGCTATATTACTCAGGTTGGTCTGGAACTCCAGGATTCAAGTGATCCTCCTGCCTCAGTTGCCCTGAGTAGCCAAGACTACAGGCACTTAGTGCCTGGCACATGGTACACTTACTGTCAGGACCAAGGGGAACATTCCCAGAGTTGAGATTTAGCTAACAGGGCTCCATCTCTTATAAAGCCAGAAGCCATAGTTTGTTAACTTTTGTTAAGGAAACTTCGAAAGCCTGTGTAGTTGGTTTTTAGTCGCAGGACATGCAAACATCTACACACATTTAATGTGTGGTTGAGGGAAGGTACAGTAGGAGACAGGTTCCAGAGCCACAAAGAACCACCGGACCCACTTCCTGGGCTAGTGAGGAGAATCAGGCAAATCTACAATCACAGTGCAGCTGGGCACATGGCAGGGCTGCCCAGAGGGTGAGGACAAGAGAACATTTCAGGGTAAAAGTGCAGTGTGCCATAGAGGAGGTAGGGTGCTGGAAGAACCCTGGGGAGGACAGAAGGCAGGTTGCATGAAGATGCCAGCCATTCACTCCCTTCTGAGGTGTGACACTCACTGGGGAAGCCGGTGAGGCTGAGCTCTGGGAATGAGAATCGGTGTGGTATGTAGCCAGCAGATTGGACCTTTCCTGAATCAGATCTGCACAGGGTACACATTAGACCTTCCATAGAGCTCCTGTACCTCTGGATGGGTTGGCCATCCGAAGGAAGACACAGAAGACAGGTATTAGCAGATTGCCCGCCCTTTCACACCCACCTGCCTCCCTCACCACGCTAGGTGTCCAGGAGCCTGGGAATCAAGCACTTGTCCTTGGGGAGGGGAAGGGGCAGCCTCCAGATCCCTCTTGGGGGTGTGGTCTCTGGAGACTGCATCCTCAGTCTGTTGGTTGGGACTACAGGCTCCCCCCTTATTTTTCAGATGAGCGTTCTAAGGGGAAGGGGGATGGTGACCCTCTGACCTCCAGGCTGTTACCCCTTCACATTCCAGAGAAACCCCTGGGAAGGAGCTTTAAGGAGCGAGGACTCCAGAAACCACAGATAAAGATGTAGCTGGGAGGCAGCTTGGGCCTTAAAAGATTCTGGGGTCCTCTGGGCACTCTCGGGGGGAGTTCAGCCAAGCTCAGAGAGGCCCGATTCATGTCCTGAGTCTAGGACCGAGATGTGGGTGCCTGGCCCTGGAGGGAGGGGGCCACCGGCAAAAGGGTCAGGCTGAGAGAGCAGGCGGGGCATCGGGAGTGGAGGGTGCTGAGTGGGGGTGGGAGGGCGCAGGGTCCGGCCGGTGCAGGGGGGGCGGCCCCCAGGGAGGGGCATGCTATGTCTTTAAGAGCTGCCTGAGCGCAGGTTGCAGCTGCCTGGCCAGACCGAAAGACAGCGGAGATTCATTACCCGTCGACACAATGACCATTGATGGCCCCGTGGCGTTATTCAAATCCAGTACCAATTGCAGCCGAGCCCCTTTCTCCGCGCCAGGCCCGTATTGTTGGAGCGGCCCACTAAAAGCCCGCCCCGGCCCCGAGCCGCCAGAGGCGCCCGCTCGGGTTCAGCCCTGCGCCTCGCCAGCACGCCGGCTCCCGGTCAGGCTCCCTGGGAGCTGCAGGTGACCCGGCGGCGCATTCCGGTGCTCCCCGCCGCCCGGGCTACCGCCACCCGCGACTCAGCCACAAGGAAGCAGAGAGCGCCCGAGCCGGTGCGTGCGCGGGGCCGGGCGGGGGAGGGGGCCCCGTGAGTCCAGCACCCTAGACCCCGGGCTCAGAGACGCCACCGGCCTCGGGCCCCAGTTTTCTGGATTCCCGGAGAGCCCAGTCTGGGGGCGGGGAGAGAGGAGCCAGGGTTCCCCTGGGCCTGACAGGATATTCCTCCAAGCTGGGGTGGCCCAGAGACACAACGCGGGTTACTCTAGGGACCCTTGGCCACGATGGAAGGAAACACGCTGGGGGCGATGGGGATGCCCGTGCAGGGCCGAGATCTGCATGCCCGCTCGTCCACCTTACCGCGGGATGGGCTGCGATTGATGAGCTTCTGCGAGGTATTCCGACGCGCAGCTCCCGAGATCTGGTGTGCGCTTTTAAGAAGCCAGGCAGAACCCCGCGGGAGACCGGGGCCCTGAACTCAGGGGCTTCGCCACTGATTGTCCAAACGCAATTCTTGTACGAGTCTGCGGCCAACCGAGAATTGTGGCTGGACATCTGTGGTTGAGCTCCGGGCTCAACAGAAACGGGGTCCGCAGAGAGGAGGTCCACGCTGGGAGACCCCGGGGCGGCGGCTGGCAGGTCCCAGCAAAAGCATAGTGGCCCCAGTCTGGCGCTCAAAGAAGGGACACTAGTCCTTGCGACCAGCGCCGCCATCCTCATCCTCACCTCCTTCCTTCGTCTCCTCCTCTGCGGGTGATCTGTGTCCGCTGGCAGGGTCCTCCAGTTGATCGCACTGGTTTTCCCGTTTTCAAATTTCAGCCGTAACGAATCTGGCACACAGCGGCGGGACCCGAATGTGGTTCGTGCAGCCGGTCCTTGGCCAGAGCCGCAGTTAGTCGGGGTGAAGGCAGACGCCAGCAGAATTCGTTCGCTAACTCGTTTTGAATTTGTTCTAACCTGTCCCCTAACCAGTACTCCCAAACAACAGCAACAAAAAAAATCCGAAATCAACCCGTATATCCCAAATCAGCCAACCAACCCCTCCCACAAGCTCCTCTGGACCGACTGATGGGCTGAGCCTCCCACCGCTGCCAGAAACCGAGAAGCTGGGGAATGATGCGCTCTAGCCGGGCAACCGCCTCGGTTTTGGAAATAAGAACTTGGACAAACGAGTCCTCATTAAAGAAAAATCTTCAGAGGTAGTGGGACTTGTTTCTTTCCTCAAAAGCAAGGGCCATGAGTTGCACGGGAGGGGGCTGTCGGCGCTGATGGGCTGAGTCACCTGTCTCTGACCCCTTTCTGCCAGAAACGAAAATGACCCGAGTGGACTAGGATGAATGGGCTCCGGCCAATTTGCGCGATGGCACTGGCACCCCGGATGGGGAAAGCTAGTTTCCTCAGCCCATCCTCCTGAATGCTCAACATTAACTGGGGTGCCACAGCAGCAGGGAAATCCCCTAGCCACATCAGCTGCAGAAGGCATCCTCCAACTTATCCCCAGTAGCTGAAGCTCAGGAGGTACTACTGCAGGGAGGGAGTGTTACAGAAACCAGGACAAGCTGGCCTTCTAAAAATGACAAGATGTGAGAGCAATGACACGGCCTGACATCAGCACAGTCTCAACAGTGCTTGGCCCCAACACTGGCCTTAATCTGCACCCAGCCAGTCCTTACCAGTAATCCCAACATAGTTCCCCCACCCACACAAGCCCAGAGGTCTGCTCTGTGGCAGTGCCTGGGAACAGCTTTCCAACCAGGGCTGTGTGTTCTCCACTCCCAATTGGCCCACATTAGGCGCTCTCATCTATGTAGGGTAAGGAATTCTGCCTTACTGACATTTAATGAAAAGCAACACTTTGGGTCGATGAAGCTTTTTTCTGCAGGTCATGGAAGTCATGGGGCTCAGCAGTCTTACTTAGGCCACCCCTCTCGTGGGTTCTGGGACTGCGACTGCAGCTGGTAGAACAAAGCCTAGATAGACCGGCGAGAATGACTTAGGATCAGGACTGATCATTATGGGTCTACACTCCCTTCTCCAGACGGCCCCCCGGCACCATCCTCTCTTTGGAACAGATCATGTGTTAGCCTTTCAGGTGAAGGCCATCTGAGCCCTTGGTTCAGAACAGAGCCCATAGATTTGAGGGATACAGGGTACCACCAGTTTCTAAGGACGAAGCTTCAAGCAAGGCTAGTAAACAACCTAGTCTTTTTATTTGCCCAAGGCCAGCTGCAGGCACAAGGTCCCCAGATTTCCAGAAGGGATGAAGGAAAGGGGGGCACAACCCTCTGTCTACCAGGTGCTGTACACCCAAACCCTGCTGGTTTCAGGAAGCTGGGAGTTACACACTGAGGCCCCACCCCCTCTGTCTAAGGTTAGGCTACTTCCTCCCATTCTCTCCCCTCAGCAGAAGGAGTTGTAGGCAGCCTGGAGAGTGTCTCAGGAGCCCATCTGGTGGCCTATGTAGTGGGGGAGGCCAGCCAGGGTCAAGGGCTGGGGATGGGGGGAAACAGGAGGAGGGGTGTGGCTAGGAGAGCAGCTGCTGGGTGGAGGGGAGGGAGGTGAGCACTGAATAGGGGACCCCAGCTGGGGTTCCATAATGACATCAGTGGGGGACAAGCAGAGTCCTCAGTGTCCAGATGGGGAAACTGAGGCGGAGGCCCCTCTAATCTTTGGCAAGAGAGGGGCTTCTCATCAGTTACTCAAGTTTATCCATCTTCCCCACGAAGATGTCTCAGGAACTGGAGTGCCTTCTAGGCAGTCACTCAGTGCTTACATATATCGAGACAGAAGGAGTGGCAAGCAGCTGGTCACCTGGGCATAGAGCCCCCTCCACTCCTGACATGTCACAGGAGTGCCCTCCCCCACCTCAGCTGCTGGAAGGAGTGCTGGGCTCAGGCGTCTGCTCTCCCTCCCTGCTCACGTGCCTTGCCCAAAAAGGCTCATTTTTAGCACCTGGCCTCTTTTCCCTGCCTAGAGGGAGCTCAGGGGTAGAGCAGAGAAGGAGGCAGCCAAGGGGAACTGAGGCCTGGAAGCAGGGCCCAAGGAGAGGTGTGGCTGTCCTGTGCTCCCCTTGCAAAGGTGCTCGGACTCACAGAGGAGCCCTCAGCCGCCGTGCAGTGTGGAGATGAAGAGGATGCTGTCCTGGTCTTGCAGCTGGTAGTCCAGCTCCCCCTGGGGCAGGAAAGAGGGACAGGGACCATCAGAACATGGTCTAGGTCATTGTCAGATGTTGGGACAGGGAAGAGAAAAAGGTAAAGGTGGCTGTTCTGGGAATGAATGAAAAACCTCACCAGAAAAATGGAGCTCCTACACATCCAACTTTCAAATCTCCAGGATGGGTGAGCTCCCTGCCTCCCCTCCCCAGCAGCCATCCAATCCCTCCTTTTATGAGATGGAAGACAGGAAGAGCCCCACGGGGGTGGTGGTGGTGGTGGTGGTGAATGAGACAGATTTCCCAGCCCCGACCTGGACTGATAGAGGCCCAGGGTTTTCCCACTGAAACAGCATTTCCCACTGAAGGCAGGGGCTGGGGAAGAGTGTCACTGGAGGTACTGACCAGCAGTTCCCAGTCGGCATCATTAATCAGCACCAGAATTCCTGGCCGCCTGTGGGAAAGAGGGTAGTGAGGGGCAGGAAGTGGAAGGCAGGAGGTTCAGAGCCTGTGGGCTACAGGAGTGGCGGGGGGACACCTTTCCTCCCAACTTCCCAACAAGCAGAGGCCACAGTCTGCATGGTCAGGAAACCAGGTCAGACCGTCAAGGTCTTGAGGGCATCTCAAAGAAAACGGTCAGCGTCACCGACCACCCAAACTTCAGGCAAGGCATTTTACTTTTCTGGGCATCAGCTTTCTTTATGTGAAAACAGAGCCAATTATAAGGTCTGCCTCACAAGCACTATTGAGGGATATAACAAAATGGTGTGCAGGGCTTGCTTGCCACTAAGTCTCAGTAACCAGCAGGAGGAACCTACTTTTCCCAGTGTCTAATCTTACTCTCCTGGGCTCTGGAAAGGAAGGGCTTTGGCTTCTAGGCCTCCAAGATGCCTATTCTGGAGAAGGCAAGCTCAGTTCTTCTGGGACAAAGAAGGCTGCCACTGGCACCAGGAACCTAAATGTTTGAGAACCAGTCCTGATTCCTACTGGCAATGGTACAGGGAGCACTGATGTCCTTGCAGGTGGCTTCCAGGACTGCTGTGCCAGAAACTGGAGAGTGGAGAGCAGTCCTAGCCCACAGGGTGACCCATTCTTGGAGGCAGATGCAAGAGTCTCCCAATTTCATGGCCTACCTCCTTTACACAGGAGACCATCTTCGTTTAGAATCGGAATGACTTGGCAGGAGGAACCTGGGTTTTTGCTAGTAGGTTGGAACAGGTGGGGAGCTATGTGTGTCTGAGAGGGTACGTGCATGCAGTAACCTGGAACCTCGTCTCTGTGATAGCTCACACTGTGATACCTACTGACTACACATAGCCACTTCCAGGACAAACAAAGAAAATGGAATATTTTGAATGTTATTTATTTAATTTTTAATTCTGTGTATATGTGTATGGGTGAGTGCAGGTACAGCAGAGGCTGAACAAGTCAGAGCTGGAGGTACAGTGACAGGTGGTTGTGAGCTACCTGGTGTGGGTGCTGGGAATCAAACTCAGTCCTCTGGAAGACTAGTCCTTGCTCTCAACCTCTGACCCACCTCTCCAGCCTGTGTTTGATTTGGAAGACAGATTCTTGCTATGTTGCTTAGGCTGTCCTCAAACGTGTGGCAATTCTCCCACCTTAGCCTTTTGTTTTGGTTTGGTTTTGAGACAGGGTCTTACTGTGTAGCCCTGGCTGTTCTAGAACCCTCTAAGTAGACCAGATTGGCCTAAAACTTACAGAGATCCACCTGCCTCTGACTACCAAGAGCTGGGGCTAAAGGTATGCGCCACCACACCCAGCTAAAATGGAATACTGAGTTTCTCAATCACACTGGCCAACTTTGAGGGTTCACCCAGCCACAGGTGGCAGCAGCTACCACCAGGCAGCACTGATAAAGAATGCTTCTGTCACTGAGGAAAGGCCTACGGGACAACTGTCCTAGGTCAATCAGGATGAGGGAGACCTCGAGCAGTGTGGCTTTCTTGATATTTTCTGTACGGAGGATAACTGAGGTCAGGAGAAGCAAAGTAACCAGGTGGTAACCAGATGCATGACCAGGCCCCTTTCATACGGGTTTTTAAGAACCTCAAACACCCTAGTGTAGACAAGCAAACTAGAAACAGCTCTTTCCTCAGAGGAGTTTGAGAAAACAGGTCCGAGGACTGGAGAACCAGATAGTCAGAGCCCCAGGACACAGCCTAGACAACCTCCCTCTCTGCCGTGCTCAGGGGTGGGGGAGGGAACTCACACACTCTCTCCCTGGATGAACAGCTCTGGCCGCTCTTTTAGCAAGTTCTTCTTGATCCAGACAAGGAGGTTCCGGATGTCCCCTAGAGAGGGAGGCACAGAACAAACCAAGGTCAAACCCGACTCATCCCCAGGCCCCAAAGCTTTGCCTGGCACAGCAGAAAGTCAACATGGGGCTCACAGGGCCCAGGAACCTGGTTAGGAGAGCCCGGTGACTGTTAGACGAGTCTTCAGAGAAGGAGCCATGGCACAGGCGAAGGCATGGGGGAGGAACTACAGAACGCGGGGACAGGGGCCGGAGGGATGGCTTACTGGAGAGACCGGACCCACGTTCAGTTCCCTGGCACTCACACTGGGTGGCTCATGGCCACCTACGCCTCCAGTTCCCAGTGATACAATACCCTCTTCTACACTCTGCATGCACCTACATGTACATGGATATGCTTACACATATGTACACAGAATTTAAAAGGATTAAAAAAAGAACTGAGAGTCTCTCTGAGAGCGAGAGAGAGAGAGAGAGAGAGAGAGAGAGAGAGAGAGAGAGAGAGAGAGAGAGCGCTAGGCTGATGCTCCCTCAACAAGGCTGCTTAGAGAGCATCAAAGAACCACTACCACCTTTATCTGTCTTGCCAGTCCAGCCAGGGAGGCCTCCGCTTTGCTCACAGGCAGGGTCTGCATATATTTCCCTTTGTGAAGGGAGAAAAACAATCACTGAGCCGATAACATCAGTTAATTTCCTCTAGCAGAGGGGGAGAAGGCTCCTCACCAGGCAGACACTGACAAATCACTGCTCACTACCCCCACTTTTGCAGCCCCCGGGGGGTGGCCACCTTGCCAAGGTTCTGGGCTGCAAGGACCTCTCCTGCTCTGCTGAACACCCAGAGCTCTCTCCTAGGATGGCCACCAGTCTCTTTGTACAGCATGTGGAGGCAGTGATCTCCAGGGTTCCCAGCCTTTCCTAGGAGCAGGGGACCAGCCCATAGCAAACTGGATTGGTCTGCATCTCTAAGGGCCGTGGGGCCCGGGACCTCCACCACTCTTCACTTGGATTGTTTCTGAGGCTCCTGGAGGTCCTGCTCTCACAGGTGACTTGAGAACAAAGGTCCTAGAGAAACAACTAGCATTCAGGAAGCCATAGGGGCGTGTCCTGATTCAGTGTCTTAGAGGGCCTGCTGCCTTTCAGGCACCTGAGACAGAGTTCTGAGGTGAAGCTGAAGCAAGGTGAGAGCGTGGCCTGAGCTATCTTGCCTAGATTATCCCGAAGTCCTAGAATAAAGGACTGCGAGGACACAGCGAGTTTCACCCCGCCCCCAGTGTCAGCTTCCTATTGCAATGCACGTGCAATCCAGCCTGGGGAGGGCCAGGGGTGGGAAGGTGTAGTGTGAATAAACCAGTCCCTATTTGCTGGACACAAACACCCACAGGACAACAAGTAGTGTGCATGGACTAAAACTGCTATCTCCCAATTAAAAATTCCTTTTTTTTCCCCCTCCAAGACAGGGTTTCTCTGTGTAGCCCTGACTGTCCTGAAACCTACTCTGTAGACCAGGCTGGCCTTGAACTCACAGAAATCTGCCTGCCTCTGCCTCCTGAGTGCTGAGATTAAAGGCCCCACCACAGCCTGGCTAAAATTCCTTTTTAAGGCCCCAAGGCAAGGAGGAAGGGTACTGCCTCCCTCAAGCTGTACTTGGGCTCTTGGTGGACTCTTCCCCAAGGCCCAGGTTGCAGAGGCTTCCCCTTGGTCCTGAATCCCATTGGCCTCCATTTTGGCACTGTCTGGTAGGCCGCCAGCCCATATATCTCGTGGCTGTTCAATAGAACTACTGGAGTCTGACACATCCATCAGCTAGGCATCAGGCAGCCTCAGCAGCCAGGGCCGTGCTTGTGTGTCTAGACATGGAAGGACTGGAAAGAGGTTGGCCCAGTCAGTGACCACAGGCTACAGTCCTGGCTTGCTGGTATAGAATCAGGATTCTCCTGGGAAGCAGCCCTGGGTGCTTCTGCTCCACTCTAGATAGCTTGGGAATAGAGGAGGGATAGTGGTCATGTTGGGGTCATCCACGTGATGACACTGCCGTGGACTCCCAGAGGGGTGGCTGGGAGATGAGTCTGCTGCCCAGTGCTGGCTCATTTATCATGATGCTCCTATTCGCTGAGGTCACTCCCTCCCTCTTCTGTCTGCCCCCCACTCCAGGCCCGCCTACATTTTTGATAGCTTGTTACCATGGTGAGGCTGCTGCATCACAGCAGCCTGTATTGTCCCTGTGCCTGGATTTGGGGGTGGGGAGAGGTGGAACTCATGGCTCCCTTCTCAGGCTGCAAGGGCCACTCAGCCTGGCCTGAAACGCACCCCCGGGGACATCTTGCTTGGCTTGCTGAGGCCCAGACAATATGCAAATAGGCTCCAAGCCAGATGGTCGGCTTCCAAAGGCGCCCAGGGGAGGAGGAAGGGTTAAGCAGAGTCAGGGACTGGTGGCTTGGGGTGGCTCTGGGGTAGATGGGGGTAGAGAACCTTACTTTCACCTTCTCACTATCTTCCTTCTTTCCACTCCTCCTGGGAACCATTTCCCTCCTGCAGCCACCATTCACAAGACAAACATTTATTGAGCAACTATCCTGTGCCAGGCACTAGGGTGATGGTGGCCAGCAAGATGGACACAGAGCCTTCCTTGTGAGAGGGCAGCAGAGGCGGCAGACATTACTTAATTAGCTGTGGTGCGTGCTAACTCCTTTGGGACCAGGAAAAGCCTTTCCAAGAGTGTTAACACTGAAGCTTTAGGCCTGAAGGATGAATGGGCTTGGGTGGGGGAAGCGTTCTGGACAGAAGGAAGCACATATGGGAAGAGCTGAAGCGCCATGCAATTGGCAGGTTCAAGACAGAATGGAGAAGGCAGGAAGATCAGCATCAGAGCCTCAGGGAAGGCCTGCTCCAAGTGAGGTTGCTCCCTCCTCCTAAACCCTAGTGGTTCTGATGAGGTGTGTGTCTCCTGGTCCCTGTCTCCAAGCTTCTCTGTCCTGCAACACAACATGGCACTCCCACTGCTATTCCCAGAGGGGAATCTGACGCTCAGGGATGTTGTTCTCACAACTCTACTCCAAGATGCCAGTGGGAAGGGAGGAGGTGACAGTCATAACTCACCTGAGACAAGAGTCTCATGGAGCCAGGCTGGTCTTAAACTTGCTGAGTAGCTGAGAAATCCCAATCCCAGGGCTGCCATCTCCCCAGTCCTGGGACTGCAGGTGCACATCACCATGCCTGCCACTTTAGTTTTGAGTTGGACTCCATTCATTCTCAGTTAAATGACCCAGGAAGGGAATTCTCAGAGCCTCAGCTCTCTTGAAAAAAGAAAAATGAGGTAAGACTGCATTGTTACTGGGCTGGAGAGAGGGCTCAGCAGTCAAGAGTGCTTGCTACTCTCCCAGAGGACTAGACTTAGGTTCCCAGCACCACTTTCAATTCATCTCCAGGGATTTGATACCCACTTCTAGTCTCCTCTGGCAGGTACACACACACACACACACACACACAATTTTAAAAATTTTGCACAAACAATGCAGATCTGGAGAGATGGTTAAATGGTTAAAAGCACTAGCTGCTCTTGCAGAGGATCCATCCGGGTCTGATTCTCATCACCCATATGGCATTTCAAAATCATCTACAACTCCAGTCCTTGGGGATCTGATGCCCTGTTCTGATCTCCATGGGTACCAAGCATGCACATGGTGCACAGTTTTATATGTAGGTGAAACACTCATACGCATAAAATAGGATAAACTTTTTTGAAAAAAGAATGCGTTGATATAAGGATCAACTAAGACAATCTTGGAGTTGTGCCTAGACTATCAATTATTCCCGAATCCAGGGAAAGGAACTGTCTCCTCTGGACTCTCCAGAATGTTGGCTTTCCACATGCTCTGCCCACCCCCCAGAATCCTAGCCTTAGAGAGAGGTGTACCACAAATCAGGTGGTGCTGGGGCCTTCTGTGGGATATGCTATGTGCTCACTGGAAGCCAGATGGGAGCAACAGAAACAAGAGAGGGTAGAGCTGGGAGGCGGTGGTGCACACTTTTAGTCCCAGCACTCGGGAGGTAGAGGCAGGCAGATCTCTGTGAGTTAGTTCGAGGTCAGCTTGGTCTACAGAGTCAGTTCCAGGACAGTTAGAGCTATGTAGAGAAACCCTGTCTCAAAAAACAAAACAAAACAAAACAAAACCAAACCAAAAAAGAAAGCAAGAAAACAAGCAAGCAAGCAAGCAAGGAAGAAAAAAGAGAAAGAAAACAAAAAAAGAAATAAGAAAGGGTGGTGCCCACACATTGGTCTTCCTTCCCAGGTTGCCCAGGCTGGTCTGAGATCCTGCCTCAGACAATACTCCTGTCTTAGCCCCATGTGGTTGGGGCTACAGGCACATACCATCACTCCCACCATCTTCCCCCCATTTCAGGTGGTCAGATCTGTAAGATGCTAGTGGTTGGTCCAGCTCCTGGGGCAAGCTACGTGGGAAGATGCACACTCCAAGGCTGTGCATGCCATAGGCAGCCACACACTCAGTGCTGGGAAGGAAGAGGGTACCCTAATGCAAGGTTTCCAGTGCAAGAGGCCTTGGACCTGGTTGGCCCATCAGAGGACAGCGGGGAGAGGAGCTGCTGCGATGTGGTGGACAGTTAAAGGTCAAATAGAGAGGCTTGCATTGAGGGCTACACAGCCTCGGGCAAGTCACTTCACTTCGATGTATTGGCATCATTTATGCTGACAATGTGGATAATAACCAATACTCCAAAGGGTTGCTATGAGGATTAAGGTGAAATGCTAGCAGCAGGACATCAGCATCAAACACACAGGGAATACTCAGCAGATGGGTGCACTCAAGTCTCGATTCCTCATCCTCTGGGCTGCCAGAGCACTGACCTAAAGGTGGCCACGCCATAGGAACCATGGTGTGCTCATCTTAGAGTAAAAGTATGAAACCTTTCATTAGGCTAGACTTGGTGGTAAAAGCCAGTAATCCCAGCACTTGGGAGGTTGAAGTAGGAAGATCAGGTCATCCCTGGCTAACCAGCAAGTTTATAGGCCAGCCTGGGTTCCATGAGAACCTATCTCAAAAAAGACTTACTGGGGGGTCACAAAAGTGAAGGAATATACTCAAAATACATTATATACTTGGCATGAAAATGGTCTTGGCTAACCTTATATGATAAAATAAGAAAGAAAAAGGAACCTCCACCCAGAATCCCTTGCCCCAGTAGACCTTCCTTGCTTAGGAGATACTGACAGCCCCCACTGGCAGGGCTCCTTAGATCAGCTGTTCTCAACCTGTGGGTTGTGACCCCTTCAGGGGGATGGCTTATCAGATATCTTCCTTATCATATATTTACATTACAATACACAACAGTAGCAAAATTACAGTTATGAAGTAGCAACGAAGTAACCGTATGGCCGGAGGTCACCACATGAGGAAATGTACTAAAAGATCAAAGCATTAGGAAGGTTGAGAACCCACTGCCCCTCAGAGCTGAAGAGAAATAGCCCTGGCTGCTGCAGGGCCTCATTCAGCCTCTGTGAACACACAGGAGACAAGGGCTGCTCCATCTGAAGCGCTTTCTCCCATGGAGAAGTGTGTCTTATGCTATTCCTGTCCCCTGGGCTGTGGACACGGGGCCATGCCAACACACGTGTTTGCTCACTCTACCTGGGCCTCTAGATCAGTCCATCCGTTAAACCACCCCTTCCCTACCACGTCTATCAGCTCGGGCTCCAAGGCAGGACTCTTCTGGGATTCCCACCCCAGGCCTGAGCTAAAGGGGGAAGAAAGAGCTGGCCTGGGTGGAATGAAAGAGGAGAGGGGTGGAGGGAACCTCAGAGGCTCCATTTACAAGTGAATGGGGGTAAGAATGGAGCAGTTTGTGGGCTAAACTGGCCTCAGAAGGAGGTTTACAGATGTGTGAGGGGACGCTCCTCATTGTTTAATTAAGCAGAAAGTGGATCTTTTCAAAAGCAATTTTGCACAGGGACTGGGAGGGGAGGGGAGAGGAGGGAGGTAGGAAAGGGATCAGCAAACAGGCCTGGAAAGCAGAGAAAGGAACAGCTGGCCCCAGAGAGGCTGTGAAATGCATGCTAAGCAGTTTAAAGCGCCCAGGAACTGCTGCTCAGCTCCTGCCCTCCCTTGCCAGCTACCTTTTAACTTGACTTGAGCAGGAGCGGGGCATGCCTGTGATGGTGCAACAGAGGAACAGGGACAGCCTGGGCTACACAAAAAGATCTCCTACGTCCATTAGTGAATGAAGCCACTAATCAACCAGTGGAAACGGGCAGCTACCTCTTGGGTCAGTCACAGGCAGGAACCAGAACAAAGAAGACTACTAAGGTCGAGAAGAAGAAATGATTACTACTTAAGAGACACTTGCTGAGTATGTAG
Source organism: Peromyscus californicus insignis (assembly GCF_007827085.1). Taxonomy (NCBI): domain Eukaryota; kingdom Metazoa; phylum Chordata; class Mammalia; order Rodentia; family Cricetidae; genus Peromyscus; species Peromyscus californicus. The sequence continues at coordinate 9,595,233 of NW_026294595.1, forward strand.
TGAGTCACACTGGGATGGAATTGTGAAAATGTGTGTAGTTTTGTGTCAAGCAAACTGTATGAGGAAATAAAGCATAACTTGTGGTATCTGAGTTTGCACACAGTCTCTTATGTATCCCAGGGCCAGCTTCAAACTCTCTAACTTTGAACTTCTGGTCATCCTCCTCTAACTCCTGAGTGCTGACAGGGTCACCCAGTTTTAGTCCTGGTTTATTCAGAGCTGGGGATGAAACAAAGGACTTTATGCATGCGAGGCAAATCGCCAGCTAAGCTCCATCTTCAGCCCAAACTGGTATTTTAATAAACTCCTTTCTGTTGCTGTATCTACTGTATACATGTGGAGGTCAGAGGACAACCTGAGGGAAGTCAGTTCTCTCCTACCACGTGGGTCCTGGAGCTCAGAACTAAGCTATCACCAAACTAAGGCTTGGTGGCAAGCATCTTTATTTGCTGAACCCTCTTTTTAATTTTATGTTTGTTTTTTTGAGACAAGGTCTCTCTTGTGCTGTCCTAGAGCCTGCTGGGTAAACAAAGTTGGCCTCAAATTCACAGAGATCGTCCTGCTTCTGCCACTGAGTGATGAGATAAAAGGTGTGTGCCACCATGCCCAGCATGTTTTTAAAGATTTGTTTATTTTATTCATACAATTGGGTTTTTTTTTGTTCTACTTTTTATTTTTTAAGATTTATTTATTTTGTATACAGTGTTCTGTCTGCATGCATGCCTTCATACCAGAAGGCATCAGATCTCATTATAGATGGTTGCTGGGAATTGAACTCAGGACATCTGGAAGAGCAGTCAGTGTTCTTTTTTTTTTAATTTCAGGGCTGAGGACTGAACCCAGGGCCTTGCACTTGCTAGGCAAGCGCTCTACCACTGAGCTAAATCCCCAACCTCGTAGTCAGTGTTCTTAACTGCTCACCCATCTCTCCAACCCATTGTTTTTGGTTTTTCGAGACAGGGTTTTTCTGTGTAGTTTTGGTGCCTGTCCTGGATCTCACTCTGTAGACCAGGCTGGCTTCAAACTCACAGAGATCCATCTGGCTCTGCCTCCTGAGTGTTGGGATTAAAGGGGTGTGCCACTGCCACCACTGCCCGGCCTGTTTTTTAAGACAAGGTTTCAGCTGGGTGATGGTGCCGCATGCAGGACAGGCACCAAAACAACACAGAGAAGAAACCCTGTCTTGAAACAAACAAACAAACAAACAAACAAATAAAAAATAATGGCCAGGCAGTGGTGGCACATGCCTTTAATCCCAGCACTCAAGAGGCAGAGCCAGACAGATCTCAGTGAGTTAGAGGCCAGCCTGGTCTACAGAGCAAGTTTCAGGACAGGCTCCAAAGCTACACAGAGAAACCCTGTCTTAAAAAGACAAGGTCTCAAGCTGGGCAGTGGTGGTGCTCACCTTTAATTCCAGCACTTGGAAGGCAGAGGCAGGTGGATCCCTGTGAGTTCAAGGCCAGCATTGTCTATAGAGTGAATTCCAGGACATCCAGAGCTATACAAAGAAATATTGTCTTAAACCCCTGACCTACCACCCCCCCCACCCCACCCCATCCCCACCCCACCCCCCACCCCCGCAAAAAAAAAAAAAAAGGGATAATGCCTCATTGTATAGCCCTGCCTAGCCTGGATCTCTCTATGTGGAACAGGTTAGGCTCGAACTCAGAGATCTACCTGGCCTTCCTGCCTTTGCTTCCCCAAATTCTGGAATTTATGGTGAACACTACCACATCTGGCTTGTATGAGTGCTTTGCCTGCATATGTGCCCACAGAGATCACAAGAAGATCCTGAATCCCCTGAGACTGGAGTTACAGACATGTGGGTGCTGGGAACTAAAGCTGGGCTCTCTGCAAGAGCATCCAGTGCTCCTCACAGATGAGCCACTGATCCAGCCATTCCCCATGTGAAGATCAATTTCTCACTCCTTCTTGCAGAGCTGGTCAACCCCAGCAAGGAGAGGAAAACATACTTTGCAGCTTCTTCTTGCTTTGCTACTGGCCAGGACAATCCTAACTGTTTCTACTTGAACCACAGACCCATTCATGCCCAGTGGTCCCAAAGAGCAGCCAGGAAATCCAATACTCACAAGGTCCCTCTTGCTCAGGCAAGGTAACTTGATGTTTTTTTACTCCATCAAACAGGAGCTCTGCACCACCTCTGCAAAGGAAGGCCAGAGAGAGACAGCTGAGTAAGTTACTGCTAATAGGACTGAGACGAGTCTGATTACTGGGGACAGGGCTGGTGGTGAGAGACGAGACACAGAGACCAGGGTTCAGGGTTCAGTGACTAGTGACTGCCTCTCAAACTGACTTTCTGCCTCGGAAAAGAGGATGGAAACAATTTTCACTATTAGTGGAGGACCCAAGCCTGCAGCCTCCTTTGCTTTCTTGAGAGGTAGTTCAGTACACAGCAGTAGAACACGGGCTTCAGAGCTGCCAGCCTCAAGAAGGAAATCAGGCTCTGCCTCTGCTCGCCAGTCAGCCCTTGGCCATGTACACACCTTTTCAAGCCTTGATCTTATTTCCAAAGTTGTCGAGCTGCCCTTCTGAGTGCCCCGGAGACCCTGTGCATTTCTGGCCAGGTAAGGGTAGAAATAACCCTGTTCCTGCTCACTTCTATGCACTACTGTGCACACAACACAGCAATGGAGGCAGACAGAGCCCACTGGGCTTAGCACTGACTAAGCACAGCTGTTCACATCACCTTGTCACTTATAGACTGTTCCTCATCCCATTTCATCACCCTGGCCATCCCAGCAAAGGAGGGAGGAGGCAGACGTTGTTAATTCCATCTGACCTAGTGGACTGTAGCCCCAAGTTAAGTAACCCCAGAGCTCTGTCAGAAAGGCAGAGTTCAGTCTGTTTCTGTGTCCCAGCACCTGGCCAAGGGATGGTCAAGGTAGCAGAGATGCTCAAAGCCAAGTCCAGACACCAGGATTTCTGGTTTGGGCAGTAGGGCCTTAAGTGCCCCACACTATTTCATCTTCTGGTTTCCCAATTCCCATCTCAGACTTCACGTGCATCTGAACGGAGAAGGCCTAATAGACTTTTGATGGATGTGATGTTTCCCACCCCACCACCCTTTCCCAATCTCAGGGAACAGAGATGTCCTGAGGCAGCCCACTAGGAGGCAAAGGCAAGGCAAACATTGTCATGGGGGAAACATGGGAGACTGTCATCTAAACAAGGTCACGCTTTGTTGATGCAGAAATGTGGAGGGGGAGCAAAGGCCCATCTGTGGCTGTGCACAGGGCCATTTCAGCTGCAAGCCCACACAGAACCTCCATTTATCCCCTTCCAAGAGCCTCATTTTCTGCTGGGTAGGGGTTGGCACATGCAGCAGCTGGGCTGGGGGAGGGTGATAGGCAGGGGGTTCAGGACTAGAGGGTCAGAGAAGTGGGGTGGGAACTGGAGGCAAATAATCAAGAGTGGCCAAAACTGGTAGTGCCAGGCTCCGAGGCCAAGCCTGTTTTTCCTCTTACAAACAGATGAAGAGCGAACCAATGAGGCTTTGAGTGACCCATCACTGCTGGGTTGGCTAGGCCCAGGGGAGGGAGAGTAGTACTTCTGTCAGCATGTCTGGAGTGAGAGAAGGTGCACATTTAACCTCAGGACTGATTTAGGGAGGCATTTGGGCCCCACAGACCTAAGGCCAGATCCTCTTCTGTTTTATAGGATTTGCCTGCCATTCAATCTTAACCAGGATACCTCCATCTTCTCTCAATAACCCAATTCCTAGTACATGTGTCTGCTAATATCAGTGACAGGTCTACATTTCAGTCATTTTTTTCTAGTTGCTTTAAAATACACCTATCTAAAAGCTAGGCATGGTATCACATGCCTGTAATTCTAGCACTTGGGGAGTAGAAGCAGGAGAAACAAGAATTCAAAGTCATCTTCAGCTACATATCAAGTTTAAAGCCAGCCTGTTTTACATGAGACACTGCTTCAATGACCAATCAACCAACAACAACAAAAAAAACCTACCCATTCATGTCTAGTCTCCGTCTACTTTATAGAACAGGAACAGGTTCTAAATGAAATAAGGCCTGGCATACAGCAGAAATTTAAAAAATATTTGCCATGTTAATGAATATGACTACTTCTCCTACTTCTCTGATCTCAACAGTACATCCAGCTTTTCCAACACCTTCCCAAACTCATGGAAAGGGAATCAAATCTAGGTCATTACAGCCTGGAAAGGAGTTGCCCAAACACACCTACACTATTGTGCAATTCTGTGTCCTAAAGAAATGCTCTGCTAGAGCTGGAAGTAGCTCAGTTGGTAGAGTGCCTGCATTACATGCAGGAAGCCTTGGATTCCATCTCCAGCACTGCATAAACTGAGCATGATGGTACATGCCTGTAATCACGGCACTGGGAAGACAGAGGCAGAAGGATCAGAAGTTCTAGGACTTCCTCCACTACCTACTGAGTTGAGATACAGGCCATCTTGGATACCAAATCTCAAAAAACAAAACAAACAAAAAACCCACCTCTATTAACAACAGTTCAGGAGGCATGCCAAAAGATGATAGAATTGGTCCTAACAAGAAAGAGGTGAGCCGGGTATGGTGGTGTATACCTTTAGTCCCAGCATTCAGGAGGTGGATCTCTGTGAGTTCAAGGGCAGTCTGGTCTACAGAGTGAGTTCCAGGACAGCCAGGGCTGTTACACAGAAAAAAATCATCTTGAAAACAACTCACCCCCCAAAAAAGATAGGAAGCCTTCTAAAGGACCTAAGAGAGCTGGTGGCACCAAGAGGATCATATCTATTCAAGGTTTAGAGGTAACAGTTTCTAGACTTCTAGGACCAGTGAGGAGAGAATAATAGGCACTGTGGCTCCTTTCAAACTCTTCTCAGATTCATAATAAAAGGTGGAGCATATCTGTCAAGTTACACAGTTAATCAAAGGTCAGAGGTTAAAAACATATGATAGGCAGGGTGGCATATCCCTGTAATCTCAGCACTCAGGAACCAGGATGATCAAAGCCAGCCTCAGGTACATAGAAAGTCTGAGGTCAACCCGAGCTGTATCATGAGCTCTTGTCTCCAAACAAAACCAAATTGGGAGGATAGATGGAAGGCTTCTGGATTTGGCAAGCATATTTATTAATTTATTTTATTTTTACATTTTTATGGAGGGTCTCTTGCTGTACAGTCCAGCCTGGCCTCAAAATTAGAGATCCAACTGCACCTGCCTTCCAAGTGTTGGGATGATAGGCATGAACCACAAAGCCCTGTGAGGCTGCAGTTCTGATAGGTCACTTACTTGGGGAGGCATGGAAGGGGACGGACAGGTGGGTAAAGAAGGTTGTCCTGTCTTGCTGGGGTTCAATATTGCCCTTAGCGGTGAGGAAAGCTGAAGCTAGAAAGAAAGCAACTGTGTAGATCTGCCAACTCTGGAGGGCAAGGGTCTTACTCACTTTATGCCTTCCTCACTGTTGCCAGCACAGTGTCTGGCAGACAGAATACATCTCTGATGAATAAACACCACGTCTGACTCACTGAGAATGAAAGGCAAGTTAGCTACGGATAAACATTAGTGCTGAGAGCCTGGAGCTTCTCCCTTTTCAGTTCTGCTAAGGCTGGTAAAGGCATCAGGGAGCTTTCTCTTATCCTCAGGCTGGGAGGTGGGAAGGTAGGGAGTTAGCTGGGCTAAGGGTCAGAGAGGCAAAACAGTCAGGAGGCCAGACCAATACAGTTCTAGTTGGATCCAAGCAGCCAGACAATATCATCAATTAAACTGCACTTAACATTCATGAGACTACCCCCTTCCAAGAGACAGAAATGCTGAACACTGTAGGGAATAGACAGAGTGCTATTTATCTTTGTATCCTCGGTGTCTGGCTCACTGCCTGGCACATGGTAGGCACTCAATAAATGACTGGTGAATGAACTACCCAGTGAAGGGAAAACATAAAAGGAATGGGGGGCATCCAATGGAAAGATAGGCATTTGGAAATAATTTTACATTTCTACCCTAATGTTTATCTTCACTTCGACCTTAGCTTGTTCATCTACACACACACACACACACACACACACACACACACACACACACACACACACACTAGCTGTTCCACTATTCTAGAAACAACCACACATCTCTAGAGGCCTCAGTTCTTTGTCTGTTCTCAGCTCCGAAGTCTGTCTTCTGCAGATTTTGAGGCCATGACAGTGTGCTGGAAGAACGAAGTAGGGATTTGAGAAGATTTTCAATTTTCCCTGTGTTCCTTCAAGTAATGGATACGTATCCCAATTCTGGAACTTTTCATCTTGTGCACACAATACTGTCAATGTTGGTCGCTCCCTCCGTGGTTGGTATCTGGGCTCGAGAGATGCAGAAGGCACTCATCAAACTACTTTGAAAGAGATTCGAGTCTGATTAAAACTCTTAGGTTTGAGAAAGAGAAAGAAAGGAGTGCGATCTTAGCCACACTTTCATCCAAGAAGAAACTAGGCGGGAATTGCCCCCGAAAACAAGAACTGAAGGATTACTCAACAGGGAGACCTGGTGCTCCCCTTAGGAGCCCAAATGCCAGACAAGGTGGGTCGGGCTCGGAATGACACTGGTAAAACACGCTGGAAGATGACCTGCTTACTATCAACGCCTCTGAGTCCCGCACGTTACAGACCAAGGAGGGACTGTCAGCGCACCTCTAGTCTCCGACTTAGGGCCTCGTCGCCCAGGGAGACCGCGCCTATCAGAGGCCAGGCGAGTGGCCCGGCTCTCTGAGGGCGTCAGTAGCCTCGGCAGGTCGAGGGAGGTCCGAGATTCAGGCCCTATAGCTTCGCTCCATCCCCACGGCGCCCCAGTTCTCACTCACCCGAACTCCACCTCCACACACAAGGGGGCCGCCATGTTGAGGAAGCCGAGCTAGCAGGATACGCCCTTCAACTTCCGGGGCGCCCGCTTGTTTCCGGTCGCCGCCAGGTAGCGTAAGCGGAAGAGGCGGTACCTAGAGATCCGGTGCTCCTCAGCTATTGGACAAAGGCGCGGTCGCGGCGCTGTGGGCTGGGGAACTGGTTGCCTAAATTTTTTTGCAGACTTAGTTTCCAGAGAGCTGGGTTTGGAAGGAAGCGACTTCCTGAAGAAAGACGACTTAGAGGAAGAAATTCATCAGCGTCCGATGACACGATTGTGAGCCACGTACTGTTGAGCTTTCATTGGTCACAAATCTGTTTTTAAGCCAGGCGTGGTGGAGCACGCCTTTAATCCCAGCACTCAGGCAGACAAGGCCAGCGCCTGGTCTACATAGGCAATTCCAGCACCGCCAGGGCTACATACTTAAGATTCTGTCTCAAAAACAAAACCAAACTGTAGGGTGTACTGTGTTTCGTGGGGAAATCAAAGAAAAAGGATCACTCCAAGATGAATTTTAGGCTCTCTGGCAGCAGAGATGAACAGTTTCTCTGAACCTCAAACATCTGTGCAAAGGCGTATTTATTGATTATTACACAAAAGTTGTTTTTTTGGGTAAAACAGGCCCCTCATACCAAAGCCCCTGGTCTAATCTATATGTTTTCTGAAAGAAAACTTCACACCTCTGCAACTTTAGTCCTTATTGTGAACTATTTAGTACACAATAATTCAAGACGCTCCAGGTGTGCCAGGATAGTCCTGTGACCAAAGTCTTGCAAAGGCTGTAAAGCTCCTGCCAAAAAACAAATCTGTAGATAACAGAAAACAGTCACTTTTCCACAGTGATTTCTTCAAGGTCTAAGTACTTCTAGAAAACAACCATTCACTCTGAGTTTGCTGTAGATACAGTGAAAAATAACTATTTCATTCTAATATTTACCCTAGATACAATGACTCTGCTAAATTTTCCTCTACACCAAACAAAAACAACCAAAACAAGAAAAAAGCCCACTCCAGGTATGGTGGCGCACACCTTTAATCCCAGCACTCAGGAGGCAGAGGCAGGTGGCTCTGTGAGTTCAAGGCCAGCCTGGGCTGCACAGCAAGTTTCAGGACAGCTGGTCTACACAGAGAAACCCTGTCTTAAACAAAAACAAACAAACAAACACAAACCAAAAGAATCCTGCCAAACCTGCCTTAAGCCAACACATCACTTCAGGGAGTAATACAAGACCTCCCCAAATTCTTACTCCTGAGCCAGTTGTCTGTGTTTACCCCAAGGTTATTTAGTTAACACTTAGTGTGCCTGGCGTAATGCCTGGTGCTGTGGAGTGTCAGTAATAAAGGATGAGAGCGAAGTTGCTGCCTCTAGGTCACTCTGTAGCAGGGAGACTGGGAGACAACTGTAATCAAGTACACGATAATCATGATAACAAACATGGAATCCCACACTGAAATACATGATCTGAAGTTATAGACTCTGCATTATAGATATTTGTAAGAGGAATGTCAGGCTGGGGAGATGGCTCGTCTGGCAAGGTGCGTGCTATGCGAGTGTGAGGACTGGAGCTAAGGTCCCAGCACCCACGTACAATGGTGGGCGGGCATGCAGCCTGCCTCTAATGCTTGTGTTAGGGAGGCAGAGATGCCCTCCCCAGGGCAAGCTAGCAAGCTAGACTATCACAATGGGCAAGCTCTGAGTTCAAGAAAGACCCTGCCTCAATATATAAAATGGTGGACTAGAGAGAGAGCCCAGAGGTTCAGAGCACTGGCTACTATTCTAAAGGGTCCACATTTCGTTCCCAGCACCCACATGGCCCCATACAAACTGTCTGTAATACTAGTTCCACTTATATGCATTCAGGCAAAAAGCTAATACACTGGATCAGTGGTTAAGAGCACTGGCTTTTCTTCCAGAGGTCCTGGGTTGGATTCCCAGCAACCACATGGAGGCTCACACCTGTCTGTAACTCCACCTCCAGTGGAATCCAACACTCACATAAACATACACGCAGGCAAAATAACAATTCACATAAAAATAATAAACCGCCGGGCGGTGGTGGCGCACGCCTTTAATCCCAGCACTCGGGAGGCAGAGACAGGCAGATCTCTGCGAGTTCGAAGCCAGCCTGGTCTACAGGGCGAGATCCAGGAAAGGCGCAAAGCTACACAGAGAAACCCTGTCTCGAAAAACAAAACAAAACAAAAATAATAATAATAATAATAATAAACCATTCAAACCAAAGCTAATACACTTAAAAAAACTTTTTTAGTATATGGTGGAGAATGATGATTGAGGAAGACACTCAATGTCAGTCTCTGGCATCCACATACATGCAAAACAAAACAAAAAGGCAAAAAGAAAAATGTCGTTTGGAGATGTAGCCCAATGGTGCTGTGCTTGACGCTACACAGGCCCTGGGTGTAGTACCAGGTGGCACACACACACACACACACACACACACACACACACACACACACAGGCAGACCTGAGTTCTTGGTCTACAGAGTGAGTTCCAGGACAGCCAAGACTACACAGAGAAACAAAAACAAAAAAGTAGGCTGGAGCCAAGCCATGTCCTATAAACTAGGTAAGCATTCCAGAGTCAAAGAGAAATGGGAGTGTAGGGGTGGGTTTCTTTAGCCAGCCCCTTTTCCCTCCAGGGAGGCTATTGAAGGCTTGAGGAGGGGATGGGACTGTTTAGATTATTTTGGGAGGTAGGGCTATGGTGGAGTTGGCAGAATACCTGCCTAGCATACACAAAGCCCTGGTTTGATCTCCTGCAGTGCAAACACCAGTGGATATGACGTTGCATACTTGTCATTCAAGCACTCAGATGTTGTGTGATAATTTGATTGTGTTCTGACAAAGCTGGCTAGGAGTCAGAGGGTGGGGCTGGCCACTAGCTGACCATAGACGTTTGGAGGACTGTCGAGAGAGGAGACAGGAAGTGGTAAGGCAGGATAGATAGAGAGGGGATCTTGGCCCATTTGGGTGGATGAACAGAAGTAGGAAGTGTCTGACGGCTGCTCCCTGCTTCTCTGATCTTTCAGGTTCTTACCCTGATATTTGACTCCCCATTTTTTTTATTGTTAAAGATTAATTAGATTAATGATTCATCTGGCACCCAACTTTGGGGCATAAATTCACGAAATAGCCACTTGCCTATGACTTTGCAGCCACCGGCATCTGCTAGAGGGGCACGAGGGAGCGTCACATGCTGGAGTCACTGCGCCCCTGGCTTTTCCTTTTTTTCCCCAAGCCCTCTGAGTAAATCGGGATTTTCTGATTGCAGCCTCTTTACAGAAATCTCCACAAGCCCCAAATGGCACAGGCACCTGGACTCCACATGGCAGCAGAGTTAGTCCCTCAGCACAGGTCAGCTCTGCCTTCAGGCAGCTCTGGGCTCTCACTTCCACTTGTCATCAGGTGCCACTTTCACACATTCCCCTGTGTCTGCCTTTCAGATGGCTGGCTCTTTTGGCTCCTTTTCCTCATGGGTTGTGGGCTTCCCCTGGACCCACTCCTCAGGCAGCTGTCCTCAGCCAGGTTGTGCACAGCTTGTGTTATTCATCCAGACATGCTAGGCAGGAACAACCAGCCTTACACTTCACTGTCATCATCATCAGATTTGGTGAGACAACTTGGATTTTTTGTTTTGTGTTTTCTCAAGATAGGGTTTCTCTGTACTTTTTTTTTTTTTTTTTTTGGTTTTTCGAGACAGGGTTTCTCTGTGTAGCTTTGTGCCTTTCCTGGAACTCACTTGGTAATCCAGGCTGGCCTCGAACTCACAGAGATCCGCCTGGCTCTGCCTCCCGAGTGCTGGGATTAAAGGCGTGCGCCACCACCGCCCGGCAAAGCACATTTTTTTTTGTTTGTTTGGTTTTTTGTTTTTCGAGACAGGGTTTCTCTGTGTACCTTTGCACCTTTTCCTGGAACTCACTTGGTAGCCCAGGCTGGCCTCGAACTCACAGAGATCCGCCTGGCTCTGCCTCCCGAGTGCTGGGCTTAAAGGCATGCGCCACCACCGCCCGGCTTCTTCTCTGTATTTTTGGAGCCTGTCCTGGAACTCACTCTGTAGACCAGGCTGGACTCAAACTCATAGAGATCCTTCTGCCTCCGACTCTCAAGTGCTGGGATTAATGGCATGAGCCATCACCGCCTGGCCAACTTGGAATTCTTTTTTTTTTTTCTTCTTTTTTTTTTTTCTTCTTTTTCTAGCCAGTTTGTTTCTTTCTAATGAATTGACCATTAGATTTCCAAATTTCTGAAATGGCCAACAGACCATAGAGAGACATTTCTTTAGGCTCCTGCTTGAAACCAACAGTTCCAGCAAACTGTTGGCCTTGATTCAGGGCCAACAACTTGGAATTCTTAAAGGGGAGAATTAGTTAATTAAAAAAAAAAAAACAAGAGAGAGAGAGAGTTTTTTCCCACATTAAAGAACAGGAAATACTATTATGATGGAGGGACTTATGTCTCTGTATGATTCCACAATGGATGGCTTAAAAATGGAACAATTAAATGAAGGAATAAGTAACTTAGCTAGAATTTACACAATGTCAACTATAAACATTATTGGTTTGGCAATTCTTGTTTTATCCCTAAAAAAGTTGGTTGATATCACTTCCAAGATACAGGCCTTAGAAAAGATTACTAAAGAAAATAATGCAATTTTGATTAGTAAGTTATAAACCTTAGAAAAAATTATTAAAACAGATAATAGGGATGTTCAGACAAAGACAGAGGATTTTTTTTTTTTTTTTTTTTTTTTTTGGTTTTTCAAGACAGGGTTTCTCTGTGTAGCTTTGTGCCTTTCCTGGAACTCGCTTTGGAGACCAGGCTGGCCTCGAACTCACAGAGATCCACCTGCCTCTGCCTCCCGAGTGCTGGGATTAAAGGCGTGCGCCGCCGCCGCCGCCGCCGCCGCCGCCGCCGCCGCCGCCGCCGCCGCCGCCGCCGCCGCCGCCGCCGCCGCCGCCGCCGCCGCCGCCGCCGCCGCCGCCGCCGCCGCCGCCGCCGCCGCCGCCGCCGCCCCCCCCAACCACCCGGCAAGACAGAGGAATTTATGGAGAACCAGCCTCACCATTACCTTATAAAATTAGAGAGGAACAGCCCAAAGTTAGCAAAAAAAATCAACCTTAATTTATCCAATCCCCTTAAAGGAACAACAGCTAAATGACAGGTATCCCCAAGGCTGTGTAAGAGCTCACAGGATTCCTGTGGAAATGCTAGATTTGAGGAGATTTAAGGAAGTGATAGTCTTGTTTGTTTGTTTGTTTGTTTGTTCGAGACAGGGTTTCTCTGTGTAGCTTTGTGCCCTTCCTAGAACTCACTCTGTAGACCAGGCTGGCCTCGAACTCACAGAGATCCACCTGCCTCTGCCAACCAAGTGCTAGGATTAAAGGCGTGTGCCACCACCGCCCAGCTATAGTCTTATATGGTATGTATTCACCTTTGGTGAGGCAGATGTTAAATTCATGGTCAACTAGTAACAGAATTATACCATAAGACTGGGAAGACTTGGTTACAGTAGTATTGGAGCCTGGTCCTCAGTTACAGTGGAGGATCTGGTGAAAAGATGAGGCTAGGACCATTGGACAATGAAGTAGGGTTAGAGGTATTGAAATTTCCTAAGACCAACTTCTTGGAGAGGGCAGTTATGCTGATGTACAAAGACAGTCTATATATGATGACCACACCTTGGCTCTATGCCATACAGCAGCTTTGAATGCTTGGGACAGAGTTGAAGTCAAGTCGGAAAGAGAACTGAATCATTTACTAAAGTTATACCTTCACTGATTTTTTTTTTTTTTTACAAAGATTGACTTCCACTGTAAATAGGATGATATCAGATCCAGAACTTAGACAAATATTAATTGAATCTTTGGCTTTTGAAAATGCCAATTCATTTGCAACTTTTAAAGGCAAGATCACCACCCGTAGATGAATGGATTAGAAAACTAATGTATAAGACTAACAAATGTTTTTCATTTGATCAGATATAATCTGCCAAAAAGGAAATTACCCAAAGTTAGGGTTGGGGCAGAGTTTTGTGTTTGTCTTTCCAGGATGAAGGCATCTAGCTAAGGAATCTGAAGACATTTGAACAAATGAGACATCTGAAGAAACAGGACAAATCATCCAGAGAAAATGTCCCCCCAAAAAGTAGTTTGGCCTAATGGTATATCACATTTCCAACAGGATAAAATTTCATAAATCTTCCCAAATGCTTGTTTCTGCTGTTCTCTACAGACATATAAAGCAAATGGTCTTTTTGTATTCCCAGTTCAATTAAAAATTAAAGCTGGCTTTGGAGTTGGAGCATGGCTCTCTGCTTCTCTAAACCCAAGCATGCTTGTTAAAAGAAAATCCAAAATCTGTGTCTCATGTCAGTAAAGCCATCTGATATGGGACAGAAGAAAAACCAAAATTAAGAGACTATTCTATTGCCACTAATCTCATAATTCTTGGTTTTATTTTGATTATTATTATTATTTTTTCAAGACAGGGTTTATCTGTGTAGCTTTGTCACCTTTCCTGGATCTCACTCTGTAGACCAGGCTGGCCTCGAATTCACAGAGATCCACCTGCCTCTGCCTCCCGAGTGCTGGGATTAAACGCATGTGCCACCACCGCCCAGCTTATTTTGATTCTTTAAAGCTTTTCTTAAGGCATAATTATCTCAAAATCTATAAAATTAATATATATATTAATCTTTTTGTCATGATATTAATGGTCATATAGAGTACTAATTATAGAAAAAGGCTTCATTAAGGCCAGTGGTGGTGGCTCATGCCTTTAATCCCAGCACTTGGGAGGCAGAGGCAGGTGGATCTCTGTGAGTTCAAGGCTAGCCTGGTCTACAGAGTGAGTTCCAGGATAGGCTCCAAAGCTACACAGAGAAATCCTGTCTGGAAACAAAACAAAACAAAAGAAAGGAAGGAAGGAAGGAAGGAAGGAAGGAAGGAAGGAAGGAAGGAAGGAAGGAAGAAAGAAAGAAAGAAAGAAAGAAAGAAAGAAAGAAAGATCTTTATCTAGCTTCCTGTACATGATTTCGGGTTTGAGTCTCTATCAGGTAGCTGGGAATTAAGTTTTTGTAATCTGGATGTACATAAAAAATTATAGTCCTTTAAACTCTTTGAGAACTGCTGCATATGACATTTAAAATGTTAAAGTTTTCTGCAGTGGACCATGACAATGATAGTTCCACCTTGGTTGTGGTCATGCACAACCACCTGACAAACACCGCCTGAAGATCGGCTTTGGACTACAAACTACTCAGGGCAATTTCAAGGTGGCCGGCTGAGATGGTCCAGCCTCACAGACTACTCTAGCCAGTACTTGAGACAAGCCCTGCACTTTCCCATCACACGGAGACTGGATAACAAATGATACAGCTAGCTCTCTCAGGACTTGACAATTATCCAATTTTTTTTTCAGGGTCCCCTAAAGATGCTGTTTCCCCTAGACATCAGGAAGTAATTTTAACAACATGACACCCACATTTCCAAGAGGTGGTATGGGGAATTTTTGGTTGTTCAGTGGGTTATGGATAATTTTTTTATCCATGGGGAGTTGGTTACAAGTTCTTATTGATAATGGTCAGGAACAAAGGAGATTAGATTCACGGATCTTGTTCTGAAAAGAAAAAGGGGAGTTATAGAAATTATAGGATAAAGGGTAGATTATTGAATCTACTTTTAACCAAAAAAGCAACTGCTAGTCTTAAATATTTTACATTAGCATGGATTTTTGTATATTGATACAAATGTGAGGTTATTTTTGCTATGCTGTATATATGTTTCTACTCTTGTTTAAGATATTTTTGTATATTGATACAAATTTAAGGTTATTTTTCTTAGAACATATAGTACATACGTTTCTACTCTTGTTTAAGATATTGTAGCTATACAGCTCATTTAACAGTATAATGTAAATTTCTAGTCTTTGGAAGCTATTATTACAGACTATTTGGGATAATAAATGCAGGTTAGTAGTGAGTCACCTATTATAATCAAACTTGTAATCATGTTAGATATGTTTTCAAGGTCAAATAGATATATTTTATTTTTTTTATTTATTTATTTATTTATTTTTGGTTTTTCAAGACAGGGTTTCTCTGTGTAGCTTTGCGCCTTTCCTGGAACTCGCTTTGGAGACCAGGCTGGCTTCGAACTCACAGAGATCCACCTGGCTCTGCCTCCCGAGTGCTGGGATTAAAGGCATGCGCCACCACCGCCCGGCAAAATATATTTTAGATAGACAGGTGGTCTTCAAACACTTCAGAGATCTATGGAATATGGCATTTAAGATGTTTTAATAAGCTAAGGTTTTTTTTTTTGTTGTTTTTTGTTTTTTATGACAGTGAGACATGTCTGCTCCTGGCAGCACCAATCTACTTCAGAGAAGATGATGGGCATCAAAGAACCTCCATATGGAGTTTACATTCTTTGTGGCAAAAGTTAGCCACTGGTCAAGAAGCTGCCCTTGCCTCAACTGCTGACAGAATTCTTTCCAAATTGGACAAGCAGGACACAAAACAAAGGACTTCAGAACTTTGCCAAGACAAGGCAGGACAGCCATTCAAAAATCCTACTTCACAGAAAAGTCTGTCAGATTTTCTAGACCTATAGGCTGAAGATGGATGCCCCAGTGTTACAGAGGAACCTTGGGTGACTGTCCAGGCAGTCAGCTGTTTCTGTCATTTCTTAGTTTTGGAAGTTGTTTTCACTGCACTTCCTGTTTACTCAGGTAATATTATATCTTTCTCAGGTCTCTGATGGAGTTGAAGACTAGATAGTTAAAGTTTTCCTTGTTACCAAATTCAGAAAAGAAACTCACAAAAGAGCTGTAAAGTGTACAGGGCTAAGAGACATAAAAAGATAGTTTTGGAGGCTGGAGAGACGGCTCAGAGGTTAAGAGCACCGACTGCTCTTCCAGAGGTCCTGAGTTCAATTCCCAGCACCCACATGGTGGCTCACAACCATCTGTAATGAGATCTGGCACCCTCTTCTGTGTACGTAATAAATAAATCTTAAAAAAAAAAGATAGTTTTGGATTGGTCATACAAGTTAGGATAGAAAGTGAATTAAGTATATTAAAGTATAATACTTTGGACCCACCAAGATAGGATAGATAGGGGCTGGAGAGATGGCTCAGTGGTTAAGAGCACCCACCGACTGCTCTTCTAGAGGTCCAAAGGTCCTGAGTTCAATTCCCAGCAACCACATGGTGGCTCACAACCACTTGTAGTGAGATCTGGTGCCCTCTTCTGGCCTGCAGGGACACATGCAGGCAGAATACTGTATACATAATAAATAAAAATAAAAAAAAAAAAAAAAGATAGGATAGATAATGGAGTATTTTCTCTGAATTTGTTAAATGCAAATGGACTAGACATTGTTAATGTGATTCTTGCCTGTATATATTTGTATATAGTTATTGTACTTATTGTGTATAGTTTTACTATGTTACTTAAAACCTTTGCTTTTTATTTAGACACGAAGGGGGAAATGTGTGATACTTTGATTGTGTTCTAACAAATAAAGCTTGCTTGGAGTCAGACGGTGGAGCTAGCCATTAACTGACCATAAGGTTTGGAAGACTGGAAGAGGAGACAGGAGGTGGAAAGGTGAAGCTAAGAGAGGATCTTGGCCCTTTTGGATGGAGGAACAGTAGACGTAGGAAGTGACTGGCAGCTGCTGCTCCCTGCTTCTCTGATCTTTCAGGTTCTTACCCCAATATTTGACTCTTGACTTTCTATTGTTAAAGATTAATTAGATTAATGCTTCACTCAGAGGTAGAAGTTCAGGGTAATCCTAAGTCGTGCATGAGATACTGTCTAGAAAAAGAAAGGAAAAGAAGGGGAAATTGCAAGGGCAGAGAGTGGATACAAAGGAACAGGAAATGAATGGGATCGAAATGCATGATGTGAAAAACATAAAGAATAAATAAAAAGGAAATTTAATTAAAAAAAAAAAGAGGGCTGGAGACATAACTCAGCAGTTGAGAGCACTGGCTGCTCTTCCAGAGGACCCGAGTTTGATTCTCAGCACCCACATGGCAGCTCACAACTGTCTGTAACTCCAGATCCATGGTACCCGACACCCTCATGCAGATATACATGGAGGCAAAACACCAATGCACATAAATAATAAAGAAAAAAAGAAAGGAAGGAAGAAAGAAGGAAAGAAAAAAAGGAAAAGAAAAAAATCCCTTTTTTAGAGGAACCCACAAACAGGTATGACTCCATACTGAAAATGACGGTACAAAGCCCTGGGGAGACTGAGGTAGGTTATTCTGAAGTCACTTACCAGCTATATATAAACTAAGACTTTGTCTCAAAAACTAAAAAAAAACCCAGCAAAACAAAAACCAGAATATAGCTAGGCAGTAGTGGCACACACCGTTAACCCCACTTCTTGGGAGGCAGAGGCAGGCAGATCTCTGTGAGTTGGAAGCCAGGGCTATGTAAAGAAACCTTGTTTCAAAAGTAATAATGGGCTGGAGAGATGGTGCAGCTATTAAGAGCATTGGCTGTTCTTCCAGGGGACCCGGGGTTTAATTCCCATCACCCATAGGGTAACTCACAACCATCCAAACTCCCATCCTAGGAGGTCCTATAGCCCTCTTCTGACATCCTTGGGCACCAGGTACACACATGGTACACATGTGTATATGCAGGCAAAAAATTCATATACATAAAATCGAGGAAAACCCCCAGGTGTTGGGGGGAGTTCCAAGGGGGAATCCCAAGCCTTGAGCTGTTTTTTCTGAGAAGGTCTCTCACTGGGACTGGGGACTTGCAGATTAGGGTAGGCTGACTGGCAGAGCCCCAGGGATTCCCTGTCTCCAGCTCCCCAGCACTGGGGTTACAACCCTTTTCTCTACTGTTTTTGGTTTTAGGTTTGTTTGTGTATGAGAGTGTTTGTGCATATTCATGTGGATACTCACTGAGGCCAGAAGAGGGCATCAGATCCCCTGGTGCTGGAGTTACAGGCTTTTATGAGCCACCTGACTTGGGTGCTAGGGACCAAACTCTGGTTCCCTGAAAAAGCAGCCAGCACTAAACCACTGGGCCATCTTTCCAGTCCCTAAAATAATTGCTTAATAAACTCCAGCCCTTTCATACTAACTAGTCCTGAAATTACTTTTCAAGACTCCAGGGCCAGGGCTGAGCTGAAAAGTGAAGAGCAGTGGCTGTTCTTTCAGAGGACCCGAGTTGATTCCCAGCACCTAGATAGTGGCTCACAACAATCTGAAACTCCAGTTTCAGAGGATCGGATGCCCTCCCTCTTTTGGCCTCCAAGGGGACTGTACAGACATACATGCAGGCCAAACACTCATTCACATAAAATAATAAGTTCCAAAAAGAAATGGCCCAAGTTGGGCATGATGGCACATGCTTTTTAATCCCAACACTCAGGAAGTAGAGGCAGGTCTACATATCCTTATCCTGGTCTACACAGTGAGTTCCAGACTAGCCAGAGATATATAGTGAGACTGTCTCAAAAACAAAAGGCTGGAGAGCTTGCTTAGTGGTTAGGCACATTGGCTGCTTTTCCAGAGCACCCGTGTTTAATTCCTAGCAACTACATGGCAGCTCACAACTGTCTGTAACTCCAGTTTCAGGGGGACTGGACACCCTCACACAGATACGCATGCAGACAAAACACCAATGCCACATTAAAAAAAAAAAGTACTGGTTGTTATTCCTAAGGACTGGGTTCAATCCCACCAAATGGGCAGCTCAAAACCTCCTGTAAGTCCAGTTCCAGGAAACCCAATGTCCTCTCAAGTTCTCAAGATGAACAAAAACGTATTAGAAACAAACAACATTCGGAATGTTAGAGGAGTGCTGGCCTAGCTCGAAGTTTTGGGTTCCATGTCTAGAACCCATAAACTGGGTACTCATTTGTCATCCCATCAGTCCCGACGGTAGTTCTTTTCAGGTACTTGGTGAGACCTGAACAGAAGTCTCAGCGAAGAACTCCTCAGGCTGCCAGGCCTGAACTTCCTTCGCGGCCACTTCACGTCCAAACTTAAGCCATCAATTAGAAACAACACAGACTCAGCATTGTGTTGCTTCAAAGAGCGTTTACTGAGCTCTGCCATGCCCAGGTCCAGCTGCTTTACAGCTAGAAAACACCTCACATACTACCTCAGGTACTCCCATTTTTCAGATGACAAAACTGAGTCCCAGAAGGATGTGCCTTTGGGATCCTGCCCCTCACTTAAGGTCTGAGTCTCAACCAAATAACTTTCCCCTCTTATCCCCTGCAGTAGAGAGTCGGGGGGCCCCAGCCTGCCAGCCAGGGCGTCGGCCTCCATCCTCTCTGAAGCTCCGAGGGAGACAATAGCGGGGTCGCGGGCGGAGGCGAGGGCCCGAGTGCCCCCCTGCCCGCAGCCCTTTGTCTTCCCGCCTGCCCCCTCGCGCGCCCCGGGAGGCTGGGAGGCGCCTCTCGCAGGCTTCCTCCTCCCATTCTTGTGCTAATTGGGTGTCAAGCTGAGATCAGTGAGAAAGAAATCCGCCCTGGCTCGGGTTAAACTGCCGCCAATGACGAGGGCTGAGCCCAGAATATGATTAGGCCAGGAGGAAGCCGTGGCCCCGCCCGGGGGAGGGGTGGCTTTGCTTTCAGGCCCCTTTGAAAGTCACTGGGTCGCCTCCCGCCCTCGCCACAGCCGCCTCTATGGGCCTCTGGAAGGTATTTAACCTTCTTCCTAGGAATTGAAAGCGATAGCCACACTGGCCTGGGCAGCCACTTGCCTGTTCCGAGCGCTGCTGGACCTCCAAGGATGCAGGAGGCTGGCCCCTTCCAGCAGCGCCCGGTGCAACACGGGTGTGTGTGTGTGTGTGTGTGTGTGTGTGTGTCCGGTGCAACACGGGGTGTGTGTGTGTGTGTACCCTTGGCTCTGTGCAGAAGGCTAGCCCCTTCCAGTGTGTGTGTGTGTGTGTGTGTGTGTGTGTGTGTGTGTGTGTGTGTGTGTGTGTACCCTCGGCTCTGTGGTGGTTGGAGAGGCTTTCCCAGTCCCATCCGTGGGATGAGGATAAAATTGAACCTGTTCAGTGCTTGGTGGCCATTAACAAGTCTATATGAGAGTGGTTGACCTCCAAGGGAGCTCCAGTCTCTGGAGACATGAAGTGCCATCAGGAAGGGTTCACTGCTCACACCTTTCAGCACGAACCCCTTTTCTCAACCATGCAGCTCTATTGCCCTTTCTGGGTTTTATTTGTAAGATTTGTTTTTATTATGTGTATTTTTTTTTTTTTTTTTTGGTTTTTCGAGACAGGGTTTCTCTGTGTAGTTTTGCGCCTTTCCTGGAACTCGCTTTGGAGACCAGGCTGGCCTCAAACTCACAGAGATCCACCTGGCTCTGTCTCCCGAGTGCTGGGATTAAAGGCGTGGGCCACCACCGCTCAGCTATGTGTATGTTTTTGTGTATGTGCATGTGAGTGCAATGCCTGCAGGGTCCAGAAGAGGGCATCAGATACCTTGGAACTGGAGTTACAGGCAGTTTTGAGACACCGGATGCTGGTGCTGGGAATTGAACTCATGTCCTCTGCAAGAGCAATAATGTATTCTTTTTTTTTTTTTTTTTTTTGGTTTTTCGAGACAGGGTTTCTCTGTGTAGCTTTGGAGCCTGTCCTGGAACTCACTTGGTAGCCCAGGCTGGCCTCGAACTCACAGAGATCCGCCTGGCTCTGCCTCCCGAGTGCTGGGATTAAAGGCGTGCGCCACCACCGCCCGGCACAATAATGTATTCTTAATTGATGAGCTGCCCCTCTACAAGAGCAATAATGTATTCTTAATTGATGAGCTGCCTCTCTAGATCATTATATTTCAACCACTATGATAGCATCTATCTCTTACCCTTGAAATATAATCCTACTTAAAAAGAGATTTATCTCTATTTTATGTATACGAGTGTGTTGCCTGCATGTATGTGTACTGTACATGGGTGCTGAGAACCCAGGGTCCTCTGCAAGAGCAGCAAGTTCTTTTTAGCCACTGAACCATCTTTCCAGTCCCATCCCCCACTTTTTTGGAGGGAGGGGGTCAAGACCGGGTTTCTCTGTGTAACAGCCCAGGCTGTCCTGGAACTCTTTTTTTAGACCACACTGGCCTTGAACTCACAGAGATCTGCCTGCCTCTGCCTCCGGAGTGAGTGCTAGGATTGAAGGTGTGGGCCACCGCCACCCGGCCCCTTCTCCCACCTTTCAGTGTGTCACTATGGAGACCTGACTGGCCTGAAACTCACTATGTAGACCAGGTTGGCTTGAACTCACAGAGATCCCCCTGCCTCTGCTTCCAAACATTGGAATCAAGGTGTGCAGAATTGTGCCCAGCTGGTCTGTTTTTCTGTAGGTCTTGATCTAGTCTGCCTAGAATGCTTCCTTGAAAGGCCTCCTATTGCCAAGCTGTGGTGGCACAGGCCTCATCTTCTCAGCTAAGGAGAGCACTTCAAAACAAAACAGGTCAGTGTACCTCTGTCCCGGGCACACCTCATTCACATCCAGCAGCTGCCACTACTGTACTCCATGAAGGTGGATCTTGATCCCAGGGTAGCTTTGGAACAGATGAACAAATGAACAGACATGCTCTGCACCTGTAAAGTACTTGATAAATGTGAGGAACTGCCCAATACTCAGTAGCT
Organism: Peromyscus californicus insignis; assembly: GCF_007827085.1. Lineage (NCBI taxonomy): Eukaryota > Metazoa > Chordata > Mammalia > Rodentia > Cricetidae > Peromyscus > Peromyscus californicus. The sequence continues at coordinate 9,616,761 of NW_026294595.1, forward strand.
ATTGCTAGTTAATTTTACAAGTATGTGTTGAGCAACTATAGTGTGTATGGAGGGCTCACACAGCATGGGCCTGGGATAACCAGATGCAGGTCCAAAAGTGGCCAGGCCCTCTAGGAGGGGTTGGGAGGAGTCTACTGTGGAAGTGGGAAGGAAACAGGCTTTGTCTGTGATGTTTTGTTTGATTACATAATTTATTATCTACTCTGTGTGTGTGTGTGTGTGTGTGTGTGTGTGTGTGTGTGTAGGATGGGCAACCTACAGAGTCAATTCTTTCTACCATGTGGGTACTGCAGATCAAACCAAGGCTGTCAAGCTTGGCAGCAGGCATTTTTACCTGCTGATCCATCTCACCTGTCAGTTTTATTTATTTTTTTGAGACAGAGTCTCATTGTGTACCCCCGGCTCTCTCTTTGTAGACCAGGCTGGCCTTGGACTCACAGAGATCCACCTGAGTGCTTGGATTAAAGGCCTTCATCACCATGCCCAGCTATTTTTATTTTTGTGTTTTGCCTACACGTATGTATGTATGTGCATGCACTATGTGTATGCATTGTCCAAGGGGGCCAGAAGGTGTGGGATCTCTTGGAACTGGAGCTGGGAACTGAACCCAGGTACATTGTTTCATTTGGTTTTGAGACAGAGTTTCACTCTGTAGCCTGGCCTGGCCTGGTGTGGTGTCATGGAGATCTCACCACAGCCTTCTCAGTGATGGTGTTACAGGAATGCGCCATCTTTAGGCCTGTCCTGGAACTCATTCTGTAGACCAGGCTGGCCTCGAACTCACAGAGATCCACCTGCCTCTGCCTCTTGAGTGCTGGGATTAAAGGTGTGCACACCACTGTCCAGCCAGCACGTTTTCATTTTGTATTTTATGGTATAGGTATTTTATCTGCATGTATGTCTGTGCACTGTATGTGTGCAGCATGTGGAGGCCAGAAGAGGGCATCCAAGTCCCAGGAACTGGAGTCACAGATGCTGGGACTCAAACAGAGTCCTCTGGAAGAGCAGGTAGTGCTCTTAACTGAGCCATCTCTCCAACCCCTAGTATGAGATCTTAAATCTGAAAAGGTTCCTTTTTTTCATCAAGCCTAAGACCTTGGAAGCCTAACCAAAAGTCCTCAGAGACCATCCTTGGGATTCAGTGTCACACCGGCTCAATGGTCAGGCGAGAAGCACATCCCCTCCTCCTGCTTCCTTAGCTGAGCACAGTAGGCCAGGCCTGCAAATCTGAGCCCCTTGCTCCCTCTGCTGGCCATCTTCGGCATGACACCCAGCCTTGCTTCACACCTGCCCTCGTCTCTGGCCGCCTCTACTTGGTGTGCTCAGATGCAGCCCGAAAGTACCCCAACTCAAAAGCCTTTCCTCCTGAAGCAGCTGGATTTCCTTCTTAGCCTGGCCACCGAGCCTCTGAACTGTCAGCTGCTGGCCCAGGGTGTGGCCCACAGCAGGTTCCACAGGTTTGTGCGGAATGGCAATTTCTGGCTTCCTGCTGTTCTGCCCCATATGGCAGGGTGGTGCGGGAAAAGTGCACGGGCTTGGGTTTGTATTCCAGGCCCCACTACCCGTGTGACATCGGCTCCTGAGGGACTCACGCAGTGCTCTAGTTCTTTTCTTGAATAGTCCATTTATAAAACCTCTCTCAAGGTTGGCTCCCAGCACCTACTGCCTGTAATTCCAGCTCCAGGGGCTTCTGAGGCCCATGGCCTCATGTTTGCAGAAGTCTGAGTCATGTGCACATAACCATACATGTAATTAAAAACAACAAAAAGACTCCTCAAGCCAGGCACATGCCTTTCACTGCAGCACTTGGGGGATGGAGCAGAAGGATCTTGAGTTCAAGGTCATCCTCCAGCCATCTCAAAACTCTTACAACCAACTCACCTCAGATACAGGAAGGTTCAACAGTGGAGACACAGGCCTAGTGTGGCTAGTGTGGTCCACCCTGGGCGGTTAGGACCCTCTGTACTTCCCGTGAACTCGTTGGCTGGTGTACTCTGGACCAAAGTGCTGCTGACTGCTAGGTGCTGCCTGGGAAGGTCAGGCAGTCGCAGTCTGGATCCGAGACATCATCCTAAAGGGGCCTGTCAGTCTCAGCCCGGGCGCAGAGGCCTCCTGGCCCAGAAGACAGGGCTTGGACATGAAACTGTCACAGCCCGGGGGGGAGGGGGAGTAGCAGAGGGTCACTTGGCAGATACCTCAAATAACTGAGAAGATACCCAGCTAATGGGAACAGGGTAAGAGCCTAGGGACAGCTCTGTCCAGGTCAGAGCTTTCCCTCAAAAGACCCCAAGTATCCCTCTACTTCATAATGGCTCCCCTTAGCTTCTGAATCCTCCCAGTTACCCCATTATTTAGGAGACTGAGTCACTTGCCCAAAGCCACATGCTGCTCACAAAGTTAAGCTCACATTTAACATCTTGTCATATCTGGTGCAACTGCTCCTAAGGAGCTATGGGGAGGCAGGTCTTTGGGAAGGGGCAGGAGTGTGGCAGCTACTGCCTTATCCCAAGCGCTAAGTGAAGGGGCTAGAGGGTGGGGGGTAGGCAAGGAGTCAGACTAAGAGGAGTCTAGGAAGAGTTTATTGGCCCGAGCCTTCCCCTCATGCCTGCTCCACCCAGGCAGGCTAGGGCTGAGGTGGAGAAGACAACACAGACTCACAGACAGGCAGGAAGGCTGCATCTGAGAGACAGACAGAACTCCCCCACCCCGCCCTCCCCAAGACAAGGACGCAGGGAACCTGGAGAAACAAGGAGTGTGATCACGACTTGATACAGGGGCCCAGTGGCCACATGCTGTCCTCCTTTCCCCAGAGATGCAAGCAGGGCTGGGTGACACTTTGGCAGCTCTGGACCAGGATCCTCTGGACACCAGATGGCTGGCCACTACAGTCTCTGGCTACTTGGCTTCCTGAGTCTGGAGGCTTTTGCCTTGGTCTCATTTGTAAGCTCCCTTCCTTTTGGAGGAAGCTTGGTGACCCTCTCCTATTCCCTGCCCTGGACTGGAGACATTACCCTAAGGGGGTCTGTCCAAAAGCCTGGGGCCCAGAGGCCTCGCCTGGACCAGAAGACAGAGCTTGGACACGAGACTTTCACAGAAAGCCTCGGGAGGGCTGGGGAGGCGGCAGTGAGTCACTTGGCAGTTTGGGAGGGAGGGATCAGCACCTAGGGGCGGAGGTGCGGGCCCTGCTAGCTTTGGTCTGGCATTGCCCAGGACCCTCTGAGGCAGAAGCTGGGGCTCTGAATCCAGCATCCTTTGGCCCTCAGAGGGATGTAGGAAAATATCACAGCTTCTCCTCGCCTGCCTGGATGCGGGTATAGGCCTCTTGGTCCAGTGCAACGTAGCAGCCCTTGCGGGCATCCAGATAGAACAGCGGGTCTCTCACAACAGCTGGGTCAAAGCCCTGCTTCCGCAGCTCTGTCTTCTGGAACTTGAAGGTCCCTAGAGAGTGGGAAAGACAATTCAGCAAGTGCAAGGCAGGGGTCTGAACTCCTAGAAACCCGATGGCAAGTGCTGAGAAACAGAGCTAGGGAAGAAGAAACGGTGTGGGAGAAGGGGCATAGTTCTTTACCGTCTACGAGGACTGCTCCCCCCATCCCACAGGGAAGTGCTTTTCAAAGCAGTCTTGGCACAGTGGTGGGAGGGGAGATTGGACACAGGGAGAGCCATCAGTAGATAGGGAAATTGAGTCCTGAAGAAGGGACACCATATGCCCCATATCACTGAATGACAGCAAAGTGGAGGCCAGAATCTGGGTCCCTTTTATTGGTGCACTGACTGGATGCCTCAAGGTCTTGAGGGAGGTGCTCCATCATATTCTAAGATGCATGTTTTCTTTCTTCTTCCTTTTTCTTCTCTCTTTCTTTTTGGATAGGGTCTCCCTACATCGCCCTGGCTGTCTTCCAAACTCAAGAGATCCCCCTGTCTCTGGCTCTCCGGGCTGGGATTAAAAAAGCACATCAGGCTGGATGGTGGTGGCGCACGCCTTTAATCCCAGCACTCAGGAGGCAGAGGCAGAAGGATCTCTGTGAGTTCAAGGCCAGCCTGGTCTACAGAGCAAGATCCAGGACAGACTCCAAAACAACAGAGAGAAACCCTGTCTCAAAACAACAACAACAAGATGCGCATCACCATGCCTGCCTTGTTACTTATTTCTGCGTCAAAATCACAGAGCTAGTAAGTGGTGGAGTCAGGTTTCGAACCTGTCTATGACAGAACCTCGTCTCCCTGTATCTGCTGGCCTCTGAATGTCTGCTACTGCTCCCAACCGAAACTGTGAGACTGGTACCAGTGTCCCTCCCTGTCACACTGAAGCCTCGGCCCTTCCCATGTTTCCCGTGCTGCATGGGTGATAGATGTCCATGACCCGGCAGAGACCTCAACAGCCAGAGACAGCTTGCCATCGAGGCAGGAGGCGACACAACCATGGGAGGGGTCAGTACCATGTACTCGAGGGTAAGCAGCCAGGGAGAGGCTGAGCAATGGGGAGAACATGGGTGCATCTAGACAGGAGTCTCTGGCACTTCCCTCCTGACCCAGGGAACTCCTGAGTCATCAACACCAACAGATAGAAGGATGTCACTGTTCTACCTTGTGACGATGGGACCAAAACTCACTCTGAGACACTTCCAACAACCCCTCCCTCATCTTCTTACTCCTCCTGAGACACCTAGAGTCCTCTGCCACTCTCCACCCAGCAGCTGGAGACCTCTGTAGGACATGGATCTTAACACATTACCACTCTGCTCAAACACTTTGTTAACTCCCTACTGTTTCTAGGCTATCCAACTCCTGGTCTTACAGACTCTACAGGCTTCTGGCCCTGATGGTCTCTCCTATCTTTTTTTTTTTTTTTCCGGAGCTGAGGACCGAACCCAGGGCCTTGTGCTTGCTAGGCAAGCGCTCTACCACTGAGCTATATCCCCAGCCCGGTCTCTCCTATCTTACCCCATGGCACATTACTCTTTTTTTTTTTTTTTTTTTTTCTCAAGACAGGGTTTCTCTGTGTAGTTTTGGAGCCTGTCCTGGATCTCGCTCTGTAGACCAGGCTGGCCTCGAACTCACAGAGATCCACCTGCCTCTGCCTCCCGAGTGTTGGGATTAAAGGCGTGCGCCACCACCGCCCGGAGGCACACTACTCTTAAAGCAACCAGATCTGGGGTTCTCTTTTCCTTTCAATGTATTGGTATACCATTTGGCTATCTGCTTTATGGTTATCTTATCACTACTTTTCTGTGGAACTGGGAACCAAACCTAAGGACTCGTGTATGCTAGATAAGCTCTACCACTGGACTCTGTCCCCAGACTGTGATGCCTTGATGTGAAGTCCATTTTCTTTCTTGCTGCTTGTTTACTGTTGTTGTTGAGACAGGGTCTCGTGTAATGTGCAGCCAAGGCTGGCCTTGAACTCTCCATCCTCCTTCCTCCATTCCAAAGCATATGGATTACAGGGCGTGTTACCACACCAAACCCAGTCCATATCTGTGGAATTCCTTTGGAATTTTCCCCCTCTGGGTCTAAAAGATTCCAAAAAGCTAAAGTCTAGTCAGACCAGTGTCTTGGAACCACAGTACAGCAGCCACAGAACAGTGCTCATTCTAAGGGGTGCCGAACCTTCTCTGAAGGCTGAGTTTCCACATTTCCATACAGGCGGTCAGTGTCTCAGCCCTGGGGTAAGGCTGTGTGTCAAGGTCAGAGATCAGCCAGGGGGCTTAGACTACAGAAAGACCCAGCCCGGGAACCCAGGAGCTGGAAAAGGGGCACACCTGTTTTGTGCAGCTCAGGCAGGAAGCGCAGGAAGATGGGGCGGGCATACAGAGGCAGCTCCTTTTCCAAGGTCTGTGCAAAGCTCTTCAGGTCACAGTTGCTAGTGGGGCTTGCCACAGCAGCCATTCCTGCTCGGCCCTCAGTTCCTGGGAGCAGGAGGACACATAATGAGAGGCAGGCAGTGTCCCGACACACCCACCGTCCTCCCCACACATACCTGGCACCTCCACGCCATATACTGCCACATCAGCCATGTCCAGCAGGCGGCTGAGTGTGCCCTCCACTTCAGTGGTGGACACATTCTCCCCTTTCCAGCGGAAAGTGTCCCCTGTGCGGTCTCGGAAGTATAGGTAGCCCAGCTCATCCATCACCAGCACATCACCTAGGGAGGGGTACGGTGAGCCAGGACGTCATCACTGAATTCTCAGGGTGTGTCCTATCACAGGGGCTGGGCTTTGGGGAGCCCAGGGATGTGTTCTCTGAGGCAGTGGAAGCTCCCCTCATCTCTCCCTGTCCCCTCTGGAAGGGGTGGCAGGGGACTCACCAGTGAGGTAGGCTTGGTCCCCTTTCTTGAAGACATCATTAGCAATCTTCTTGTTATTGGCACCCTGGTTGAGGTAACCATCAAAACGGCGCAGGGGGTCCTGCTGGATAATGCGGCCCACTAGCTGGCCTGGTTGGCCTAGGAACGAGCAAGGCAGTCAGATGTAGTCTCTTCTATCTGTCTTTTCCCACAAAGGTACCTACATCTTGAGCTGACTTAATGCATGCTGCCTACCACAGAAATGCCCCATTTGAGCTGAATGGTAGTGGCACATGCCTTTAATCCCAGCACTCAGGAGGCAGAGGTGGCAGATTTCTGAGTTTGTGGCCAGCCTAGTCTACAGAGTGAGTTCCAGGACAGTCAGGAATACACAGAGACCCCTGCCTCGAAAACAAAACAAAACTAAACAAGGAAAGCTTCCAGATGGGAGGTGGCTGAGAGCAGGGAGCCTATCTGGGCAGTTCTGGTGTACTGGGCCATCAGTGGTGAGGGTTCAATGAACCATCCAGGAAAGAACAAATGATGCCCACAGGGTCTACTAGCCATCCGAACAATCGGACACCACTGACCACACGTACATGCAGACGGCATGCTGAGCGAAGAAGGTCGCAATGGCAGTGAAAATGAGTCACAGTGCAGCTTCAGGACAGAGCCCACTGCTCACAGCAGGGGTTTGGGTTTTGTGTTTTTAAGTTATCCACACTGGCTGATTACCCTCCAAGACCAAGACCTCCCCCCTCGGATGCCCAATTCCCTCATGGGGCCGACCTGGTTGACAGGGAATGCAGACGCCATCGGGTCCCCTGATCAGTTCCATGGTGTCCTCATTGACTCGAACCAACCGGATGGGGTACACAAAGGACAGGATGCGGCTATTGAAGCCACAGGCCCCCACCTGCAAAGGCCGGGACTTGGGCCAGGGCTTCATGGACTCCCCAATAAGACAGTGAGACTAGAGGGACCCTGGTATCCACTCTCACGCTGGGATTCTGTTTACCCCTCTGCAAACCCAGGGCCTATTGTGGTCCATCCCCACAGGAGCCTTATTAGCCCCAATCTGGACCTTACCTGGCTGTCGAAGTTGCCCAGGCTACAGTTGCACTCAGTGGCCCCATAGAACTCGGCCACTTGGGGGATATGGAAACGGTTGGAGAAGTCGGTCCAGATGGACTGCCGAAGGCCATTGCCCAGTGCCATGCGTACCTTGTGCTGAGACTCAGCCTCACGGGGTGGCTGGTTCAGGAGGTAGCGGCAAAGCTCGCCAATGTACTGTACAATCTGGGGTGGGTGTGGTGTGAGACCATGCTCAAGAGGGTGCCCCACGATATCACCTCCCCATCCTTCCAGCCCTCCCCACCAGGAGCTCAACAGTCCCTTCCCTCTCTGGGCTTCCGATTTCCCATCTGAATAAGGAAGATGCTGCCCAAAAAACTGTTATGAACAGTCTCAGCTGTTCAGATGCCCCAGTGTGTGGGTGGAGGAGGGAGACGAAGGGGATGGGGTTGCTCACGACTGTCCCTTCAACTGCCCCAGTGTGTGGGTGGAGGAGGGAGACGAGGGGATGGGGTTGCTCATGACTGTCCCTTCAACTGCCCCAGTGTGTGGGTGCAGGAGGGAGACGAGGGGATGGGGTTGCTCATGACTGTCCCTTCAACTGCCCCAGTGTGTGGGTGCAGGAGGGAGACGAGGGGATGGGGTTGCTCACGACTGTCCCTTCAACTGCCCCAGTGTGTGGGTGGAGGAGGGAGACGAGGGGATGGGGTTGCTCATGACTGTCCCTTCAACTGCCCCAGTGTGTGGGTGCAGGAGGGAGACAAGGGGATGGGGTTGCTCATGACTGTCTCTCTTCTCACTCACTGTGCAGTTGTACTTGATACAATCATCCCAGAACCGGGAGGCTGAGAACTTCTTTCGGATCACCACGGTCATGCCGTGGAGTAGGCACTGGCCGACTCCCACGATGTTTCCTGAAGTCAGAGGGGTCTGGAGGTTAAGGAGTTAGAGACCCAACCCCCACAGCCTCCTCTCACTCAGGCTTGCTTCTTTTGAGACAGGGTCTCATATAGTACAGGCAGACCTCAAACTTGCTGCAGAGTAGAAGATAGGCCTTGAACTCCTGACCATCCTGCCTCCACTTCCCGAGTGATGGATTATAGGGGTTCCCCATCACAGCCAGCTCCCAATCCTGTCCTACCTCTTCCCAGGCCTTTCCCCCAGTTTCTTCCTCCTGTTCTGTCCTACTACACTAACTGGTCTAAAATGTCTCCACAGTGTCTGTGGAATCATGCCCACACTTCTTAGGTTGCCCCAAGTCTGCACAGCTGCCATTTAAATACACACTCCTGCTCTCCTGTCTGATGCCCGTCTTCTCTAGGAGGTATTCCTGTGTATGACACTTGTGCTTCCTGCCCCCCCCTTACCTTCGCTAAGCCATCTCTCCCTGTGTCAGGTAGGTCCCCAACATCCTCCGCCCCCTCCAAACACAAGCCCTCCTTGAAGTATCTTGGAGGTCAGAATGATACTTAAGCTGTCTTCCCTTATGTCCCTATAAACAGCAAAGCTGCATGTCTGCAAAAACCAGCCTCAACACAGCAGGCACGATGCCCCTCGGGACACTGACTTACACCAGGAGTCTCGTGTCACCATCAGTAGACAAGAAGAATGCGGGGGAGTCAATGGCCTTGCCTGAATCTGAACCCAGATTTGAGCTTCCATGTTTCTACTGTAAAGGAGTAGAAAAGTAGGGCTTCTAAAGACACAGGGTACTAGAGCTAAGGGGCAGGCCCAGGGTTACCTGCTGAGTGGTAGAGGGGGAGGCAGTCATAGACAATGTCGTCAGGCCGCATGCGGAATCCATAGTACACCAGGGCAGCCATACGGTAATACCTTCAAAGGTACAGGCCAAGAGCTCAGTGGGTCCCTGGAATGGCAGAAGGAAGCACCCCAGTCCCATGCAGGCCACTTCCACCCTCGGGCACCTGCCCCTTACCTGCTGTGCACCACAATGGCAGCTTTGGGTAGCCCTGTGGTGCCCGACGTGTAGACATAGAAGAGCTTATCTGAAGGGAACAGACATGCAGTTCACTGTGAGGCCAGTAAAGGACAGCGCAGGGAGATGGGGGGCGCACGCCCATCAGCACCTCTTCCTACCCTTCTTCCCGAGACCTACTGATGACCTCAACAGCATCTGTCCCTCCCAGGTCCCCCGCTGAGCCAGGCTGAGATGAACACAGAGCTGGCCCCTTGAGGTCCCAGCTGAGTGGGACAGATGAAGACAAGACACCTCAACACCACGCACAGGACTGATGACGAGAGCAAGGACTGATGAAACCTGGCAGTACCACCTGGCTGGGCTCACAGGAGCAAACGTCATAGTGCCGTGTGGGACATCCCCTCCTTCTGGAAGCAGGGCATGCCTGCCTCGAGGCTTAGCTGCAAGAGGAGTACTAGGTAGGAGTGGTGATGCACAACTTTAATCTAGCACTCTGGAGGCAGAGGCAGGAGGATCTCTGCGAGTCTGAGACGCAGCGAGCTAAAGGACAGTGAAACTACACAGACAGAAACTGTCTCAAGAGCTAAGAAACAAAGGCTGGGCATGGTGGCTTTTAATCCCAGCACTCAAATGTCTGTGAGTTCAAGGTCAACATGGTTTACATACTGAGTTTCAGGATAGCCAGGGCTATGTGGAGAGACCCCGTCGCAAAAAAACAGGAAAAAGTAATAAAATAAGGGGGCGGGTATTATGGCCACTTTGCATCACTGATGTCTACTTTCCTCACCCATGGGGGCGCTGTCACAAGGCGAAGCCCTATCAGAGGTGTGTACACGTGTATGTGCGCATATGTATTTCTTTGGAGGTCAAGAACTTCACTCAAAGGGTGCGTGTGCGTGCGTGCATGCATGCGTGCGTGCGTGCGTGTGTGTGTGTGTGTGTGTGTGTGTGTGTGTGTGTGTGTGTGTGTGTTTCTCTGAGAAACTCCACTGGATGATACTGACAGCAACCACCTCAGTCGGTGTGTCACCTGCGTGTGCCAGCCTTGGGCAGTATGAGGGGACCAGGGTGAACCAGCCATGGTCCCTGCCCTCAAGCAGCTTCTGAAAGCATCGAAGAAATAAGAGATAGGAGAAGCTCAACAAAGGCAATGACAAACCCCCAAGCCTTTCCTCCCTAGCCTCAGGAGTGACCTTTCACACCAACCCATAAAGTACATTGCTACTACCCCAACTTTATTGCCGTGGGAGCGGAGGCTCAGAGGGCACGTCACACAGGGAAGTAGGAGAGCCAGAACAGAACTCAGATGGGGCTCAACAGCCCAAGTTCTGAGCCACAGGCAATAAAGCAGGCTCTGAGACTTCAGGGAAGAATGAAAACAGTGGCAGCTGAAGGGTGGACAGGCACCGGTATAGAGGAGGCCTCCAGGGAGGCTTCCTGGAGGAGGGGGCAAAGGCATTTAGTGCAGGGCTGGGACCTGGCAGAGCCTACACTCCAAGTCGGAAGGCTATGCCAACACTCTCACACTCACCCTCCTCTCCACTTCAACTCCTGGCTAAGACTCAAAGCAAGTTGCAGGGTGTACCTAGTCCTACACATCATTACCGTGGGCTGCTCCACAAACCCAACAATGTCACTTTACCAGGAACCCCAGAGAGTCCCTCCTATTTCTGGTGCTGTCTTGGCTCTTTCTAGAACCCTCCTGGGTGGTGAGAGGCCCACCTGTAAAGCCCTTGTCAGGGTGACTGGGCAGGTGCTTCGGGGTATCTTCTAGTAGAGGGTCCAGATGCTCTGTGTTGGCGGGCACTGTGCTGGGCTCCCAGGAACCAGAGCAGAAGAGGCTGAGGGAGGGGTCCAGGCTAGCATGGATCTCAGAGACAGCTGAAGAGGAGACAGTGCAGGTCAGCAAGCAGGCCGGAGAGTCCCGTGTTCCCAGGACCTTTGTCATGCCATGTTGTCAGGGAAGACTGGCTGGTGTGCAGAAATGGGTCAAACACATTCACTACTGCCAGGATACGATGCCTTACCCATAGCTCCTGTTCTCACAGAGCTACCAACATCAATTCCCCACCTCCCTGCCCTCTCTCTGATTCTGCTTTTTAAAAATGTAGCTATGGCCGGGCGGTGGTGGCGCACGCCTTTAATCCCAGCACTCGGGAGGCAGAGCCAGGCGGATCTCTGTGAGTTCGAGGCCAGCCTGGGCTACCAAGTGAGTCCCAGGAAAGGCGCAAAGCTGCACAGAGAAACCCTGTCTCGAAAAACCAAAAAAAAAAAAAAAAAAAAAAAAAAAAGTAGCTATGTGGGCTGGAGAGATGGCTCAGAGGTTAAGAGCACTGACAGCTCATCCAGAGGTCCTGAGTTCAATTCCCAGCAACCACATGGTGGCTCACAACCATCTACAATGAGATCTGGTGCCCTCTTTTGTGGTTCAGGAATATATGCAGACTGTATATGTAATAAATAAACCTTAAAAATAAATAAAATAAATCTTTAAATGTAGCTATGTATCTGGCCTGATACTGCTATGTAATCCAATCCTCCAGCTTCAGCCTCCTAATGCTGGGATTATTAGTATACACCATCATGCCAGCTACCATCAGCCCATTTTACAGATGAGGAAAGTGAGTGCTAAGGATGGAAGTGATGGCTCTATCTCCCACCAAGCTTTTACTACTCTACTATGGCTCTCTGTGGGGGACTAATTAGAGGACAAGAGGAGGTCGTGGCTCCCATTCCCAGGAACCCTTTCCTCAGGCCTCCTGGAGCCGCACAGACACCGTTCACCCTAGGCATGAGACGATCCCGGCCCACTGGTTCTGCTTTCTCTAGCTTTCAATTCTTTCTTCAGTGCTAGGAACGGAACCCAGGGCCTCGCATATGCTAGCAAAGAGCTATGTCCTCAGTCTTTCTGGCTTCCCTTTGACTCACCCAAACCTCACCTCCCCCTGCTATGTGCCTCCTTCTCCATTCTCAGCACCTTAACACTGTTCCTACTACCCCATGACCACAGCAGAGCGGGCAGAAAGAACAGGGAGGCCGTGGTCCAGCCCAAGATCAAATCCGAGTCCTGCTGTGTAACCGTGTGACTCTGGGTGAACACCCCACTTCCCTCTGAATCCGTCTCATCATCAGGAACCAAGACAACAATCGCTCTCTCTTGATAAGTGAAGATCAGGCTGGGCAAGGCACCATGCTCAGCACATTCCGCAATAAATAAAACTCAGGTCTGAGAGGAGAGTAGGGACTGGCTTCCTGTTCCCCTTGGAGAGCTGAAGCAGATGAGGCCTAACCTACCTGAGGACCAGCCAGCACTGGCCACTTTGCCAGTACTTCAGAGCAGGAACCTTCTTGAGAGTTGTGGTATTGCAAGTATGGAAAATGAGGTTTAGGGAATCTGCTGCTGTTCATACAGGCTCACCAGCACCTCTGGCAGGGTCCAGAAGCTCTGATGCCCAGAGACTCCTGTAGCCTCCCACAAGGCTAGAATGGAGCTGTTATCTACATATGGTCCCATGGGTCTCCCACTTAGAGCTCACCTGAGGCCATCTCGCTGCCAAAGATAAGGGCTCGTGCCTTTGAGGTGTCAAGACAGTGTCGCAAGGCATCGCGTCTAAGGTTGGTGTTGATGAGAGCCGCCTCCACGCCCAGCTTGGCCATGCCCAACCACAAACCCACAAACTCATTCCGGTTCTCCATAAAAAGAGCAACTACATTGCCTGAGGCCAGGCCCCGGGCCTGCAAGAAGTTGGCCACACTACTGGAGTAGTCATCCAGCTGGCGGAAGGTCCAGTGAGTGTCTGTGCCCTCGAAGATCAGGGCTGTCTTGTCGGGGTGGCGCCGCACCACTGAGGCAAACAACAAGGGCACTGTCTTCCGCTCCCGAAGGCACCGTCGTACCTTTGTCTTCACCTTCAGGAGTACCAGGCCGCCACTGTGCAGGAGCAAGGAAGCCATGAGAGATAAGCCAGGCGGGCTCCGGACAGCCCAGCCCAGGCTGCTCTCCTAAGGGTCTCAGGAACCAGCTCTCCAACCCTCTCAACTGTCAGCTCCTCCGGGGCGCTCGCCACTGTCTACACACCTCCCCGAGGCCGCACAGCAGCACTAAGAGATCCTACAGTTCCTCTCCCCTGAGGCAGGAGGAGGAAAAAGAAACCCAGGCTTTCACGGTTCCACAGCTGCCCAGGGCTTCAGAGTTCAAATGTAACTGAGCAGACAATCCAAAGTCAAGTCTCTCCGGGGTTCAACTCCAGAGTTCCACTCTTTTGTTTGGTTTTTGAGCCAGTATCTATTATGTAGCCCTGGCTGCCCTGGAACTCGCTGTGATAGCAGGCTGGCCTCGAACTTACGGAGACACAGCTGCCTGTACCTCTCAAGTGCTGGGATTAAAGGCGTGCATCACCATGTCCAGCTCCAGAGTTCCACTCTCTCCCTTTATTTTTGGTTTTTGAGACAGGGTTTTTCTCTGTGTAGCTTTGGAGGCTGTCTGGATGGAGCTCCGTTCTTATTCTAAGTCTGCTGTTCTTCCAGAAGCCCTCTAGGGTCCAGGCCCATAGTCTGGACTCCTGATCTGGAGCCCCCCTTGTCCCTCACCGCCACAGGCCATCAGGGAGGAGTCTTTCTCCCTGTATGCAGAGACAGGTGTCTGTCATATTTACTCCCTTGCCACGCTGGGCACAGAGAAGGTCCAGTGCTTGGGGCACCACATTCACGTCCCACCCCACCAACCTCTGGCTTCTGTGTCAGCCAGCATGGGGTCCTCTGGCTGTGCACGGTCCTCCCTCTGCCACCTGCGCAGCACCTTTCAAGCACAGTCCATCCCCTCCAAGAGACCTCCTGGATTCCTGGCCTAAGTTCCTTGCCTGACACCCTCTCTTCCCCATCCCATGCTCCCAAAGCTCCTGTGGGGCCACCTGATAGCTCATTTATAGTCAGCCCAGACTGACAGACACTGAGCTGCCTGCTCTAAGCAAGGGCCCTGTTCTGGGTACTGGAACACAGGAGTGAGCAGGACTGCCAGTCTCTGCAGCATGGCACTGCCCGCTTAGGTAGTTACTTCATTCCTTTCTTACCTCCTGATTAGTCTGAGCCTGGCAGATGGAGTCTGCCCTCTTCCTCTCTGGGCCTCAGAGCCAGCCTTGCACCCGGCTTTAGAGCTGGCAGCAATTTCTCCCAGATACCTACCTCAGGGCCTGTGCTAACATCAGGGTTACCCTGGCCTCTCTCAAGCTGTGCTAACCTGAGGAAAGGTCCTTTTCCATTGGGATCTTCTTCACTTGGCTATAAACCAGTGGAGGACCCCTCACAGGTACCTCTTCAACAAACCTGCTCTGATGTATGCCCCAGCCCAGCTTCCAAAGCCTGCCCCAGGTCAGGGAGTCTCAAGTTTAGGTGATTCCTTGGGAGACTTTGACCTTGGAGTTCCAAGTACCAGGTTTGACTGCCGGGAGAAGGGCATGAAGAAGCTGTTCCTTTGTGACCAGCTGTCCTGTGCTGGCGGGGATAATGGCTGGTAAAGCCCAGCACAGTTAAGACCCCAAGAAAGGCTAGATAGGGTACTCACAAGACATCTCGCCTGATGGTCTTGATGAAGACCCGGACGAAGCGCCAGCCGCCAGACCCCAAGTACAGGAGCAACAGGGAGAATCCCACCTGGGTCCAGGGCAGTTTCAGCACCAGCTTGGAGAACAGTAGTGCCCCCACCAGAGATGCCCCAAGCAGCATTGTGACCTGCAGGTACAAGGTGGTTAGGGGACTCAAATAACTATTTCTTTAAGGGCCTCAACCTCTTCACCCAGCAGCCACTTCAGTATGATCCCAAAGGGTCAACCTCTGGGGACTGCTTAGTCACCTCAAAAGGAGTGGCTTAGAATAAGGTTCAAGGTTTTGGTTCCATGCCAAGCTGAAGGGATTGAGGTAAAAAGTTTCAGGTTAGCTGGGCAGTGGTGGCACATGCATTTAATCCCAGCACTTGGAAGACAGAAGCAGGCAGATCTCTGAGTCTGAGGCCAGCCTGGTCTACAGAGAGAATTCCAGGACAGCCAGGGGAGCTGTTACACAGAGAAACTCTGTCTCAAAAAACAAACAAACAAACACACAAAAAACCCCAAACAGCTCCAGGGTTAAGAAGCAAGAGGATGGTCTAGCTTCTAGTTCTATCTCTGGCCACCTTGCCAAGTGACCTTGGGCTAGCCCCTTTCCTACGTCAGGCCACAGCACTCTGCTCTATGCACTGGATTGGGAAAACTTCAAACAGGACAATCCCCTCCCCTATATTCAAATACCCTAACCAAGATGGCTGGGAGGTGGTCACTGATATGAGTACCTCTGGCTTGACTCCTCTCCCAGGGACTCCAGGAGGTTCTGGAGATGACAACACCCAAAAGGGCAGCTTCCTGGGAAGGGAGCCCTGCACAGTCTCTGCCCACGGACTCAAGCGTTGTGCCTCTACTGGTCCATAGAGGGCGAGCCAGCAAATGGGTTAGAGGCTGGAGGGGCCTGAGAGGTGACAGCTCGAGGATGGGGTGGAAGGAGGTAGCTGTTGGAGGGCACAGTACTCACCTACACCCACACACTCAGCAAGGCACTCAAATGAATCTTTGGGGGACTAGGGTTGGGGGGAAGGGGAAAGGCTGTGTGGAAGCACTGGGCAGAGATTAAGGCCAGGCACTATTCCTGCTTCTTTATGGACTTGGTCAAGAGGACAGCTAATGGATTGCTTTTCTTAGGGTTTTCCTTTTCTTGGGAAGAGCCGAAGGTCAAAGATATGAAGTAGCTTGAATATCTACAAGCTAGGCGGAAGACCGTGGCCTGGACCACAGGGAGCCCCTTATGAGAGAGACCATCTTCTGGAGAAAAGCATTAAGCTAGGGGTGGAAGACTACTGCAGAATCGCCAAGATCCTTAGCCCTCTGACCTGCCGGAGTCCCTCAGAAAAGAGGCTACCAGCCGGTCTAAGTCCGCTGAGACAGGAGACAGGACAGGAGGGGGTGCCGCGGACCGACCTGCCCCTAGATAGCCAGGACATCAGAGCGCAGGGCTGGGAGACAGAGAGGGAGGGCGCGCCCCTCGGCCCCGGCCGGTGCCGCCGTCTCCCCCTGCTCAGCCTGGCACGTTCCCCCGCTCAGAAAGCCGCCGTCCCCGCCTTGGCTCACCCGGCTGCGGCTGCGCGGCGCGGCGCCCGGTCAGGATGCGGCCCGGTTGCGGCAGCGGAGTGCGGAGCGCTGGGGGCATCGGCCGCCCCGGGGCGCACACAGCCGAGCCTCAGCACGCCTGGCACTCTCCGCGCCCTCGTAGGGTCTGTACCTCCGCCGCACTCCACCCCCGCCCACCTCCCGCACCCGCACCGGCTGTGCCGGCCCGCAGCACCGCCTTCCGCCCCGTCCCCGCAGAGGGCGAGCCTCTGAGCTCGTGCGGCTCAGCGCAAACCCAGACCCAGAGCGCCCGACACCGCCCAGCCCCGCCAGTCCTGCGCGCGCCACTGCCTCCGCTGCCCCGCGGCCCTCTGGGAGTGGTAGGCCGCGCGGCATGCTAGGAATTGTAGTCCGAGTAGCCTTGCTAGGCCAGGCTGCTTTAGGATGCCCTGGTCAGGGAGTGTGCAGATCTGCAATTTCCTGGACCAGAGGACCCAGGGAGAATATACCTGCCCACATGGCCATTCGAGAATCCAGAGTCAGAGATGAGGCCCAAGAAAAATTTATTTATTTTTATTTATTACTTTTTTTTTTAACAGTTGTTTGTTTATTTGTGTGTGTATGGATGCATGTGCCAAAGCCCTTGTGTGTCAGAGGACAACTTGAGGGAGTTCGTTCTGTTCTTACACCACGTGGGCTCCAGAAATCAAATTAGGCATGGCTCCCAGGCATGGGGACAAGCACCTTCCCTGAGTTACCTTGCCAGTCCTGTTTATTTTTTGAAACAGGGTCTCTGTGGTCACACTCTGCTGGAACTTGCTACAGCTGATCTAATTCAGCCCTGGGATGACAGGCATGAGCGACCATACTTGTCTTGAAATAGAATTTAACAAAGTTGAGTAACACCGCTCACTGAAAGAAAAGGCTGGATTCTGGCAGAGGTGAGCCCGCACAAACCCAAATTGTGGACTTTGGCAGAATATACAGGACACTGGGCTTCTAGCCCAGCCCAGAGTGGTCATTTACCACAGTGGAGTATGACTGCTCCCTCAGCACTTTTACTGTTTCAAGCACCTTTGCAAGGGTCGTAAAGAATGGAAGAGCCAGATGTGGTGGCTGCAGAGGATCTCCTTGAAGGCATGGATTCAAAGCCCATAATTAACTTTAACCTCTGACTGATAAAACACTCCAGGACTTTGGTTCCCTTGTAAACCTAGAGCTTTGCCCCGTGCCTAGCTGTGGGCAAGGGTTCAGAGCCTCTGGAAAAGTGTGACTAGGCATCTTCCTCCTCCATTACTGCCACTTGCCCTTAAGTAGCTCCTTCAATGACTTGGCCCAATAAAGTTCTTAAAGGGGGCAGGGGCAGTTTCAATGTCTGTTTATAGGGATTATAGATAAATATTTGGTATGATGATGATTTGGACCTGTTTGCTCAGAAGTTCATCCTTCGGCGGGCCTGGATAGTAAGTTAAAGTGACATCTCTCTCTGGGGCTGTAACATAACAGAAGGCTGTGGCTACCCATGTTCATAGGCATGGGCATTTCAGATCAACAGGCTGAATTCACGTTCTCAGTAGAAAGTTCCAAATCTCAGCTCCTTCTTATTGTTAAAAGTGGGTTTTGGGGGTCAGGCATTGGTGGCACATACTTTTAACCCCAGGCACTCAAGAGGCAGAGGCAGGATGATTTCTGTGTTATAGGCCAGCTTGGTCTACATAGTGAGTTCCAGGATAACCAGGGTTACACAGAGAAACCCTGTCTCAAAAACAAACAAACAAGGGGCTGGAAAGATGGCTCCATGGTTAAGAGCACTAACTGCTCTTCCAGAGGACCTGGGTTCAATTTCCAGCACCCATGAAGCAGCTCACAACTGTCTATAAGTACAGTTCCATGGGATCTGAAACCCTCACACAGACATACACACAGGCAAAACACGATGCACATAAAATAAAAATAAGAAATTATTTAAAAAAACAAACAAAAAACACACACACACACCCAAATAGGAATGGTGGAACATACCTTTAATTGCAGCACTTAGGAGGCAAAGGATCTTTGTGACTTTTAGGCCAACCAAGGCTACATTGCGAGACTCTATCAAAACAACAGTGTGTGTGTGTGTGTGTGTGTGTGTGTGTGTGTGTGTGTGTGTGTGTGATTCTAGGGCTCAGAGCATTGGTATGCAGATTCATGGGGCACATTTGAAGCAGTGCTGACATATTTATTATTATAGTTTATAGGCTTTCTGACCTACCACAGAGAGCACATAAATCAAATTCTAGGAGACATGATGGCTCCTGGTGTTTGAAGTCATCCTGCTGAAGTACATAGAGTATCAGACTAGGGCTGGACATATAACTTAGTGGAAGACCTTACCTAGCTTGCCCAAGGCCCAGCACCAAAAACCCAACCAATCAACCAAAAAACAAACAAACAAACAAAAAACAAGCAGGGCATTATGACACACTTTTTTTTTTTTTTACCCACCACCCAATGGCACACACACATACTTTTTAATTTCCACACTCAAGATCCAGAGGCAAGCAGGTCTCTGTGAATTCCAGAACAACAGAGAGACCCTGTCTCCAAGTCAACCAAACAACCAAAAACCAGGGGGCTGGGGAGTTGGCTCAGCAGTAAGAAACACTTGTTGCTTTCCAGAGGACCCAAGTTTGGTTCCTAGCACACACATTCAGCAGGTCATGATGGCCTATAACTCTAGCTCCAGGGGATCTGAAGTCTGCTTTTAGCCTCTTGCAAACATGCATACACATACATATATAAACAGAAAAAAAATTTTTCCAAAAAAAAAAAAAAAAAAAAGGAAGAACTAGGCGAGTCTAGGCCATATAACATAGCGAGATTTTGTATCAAATAAAAAACTCTGGGCAGAAAGATCATAACTGGTTTCATGCACAGGGATAAGCAAGTAATATAACAGATGCTTGTTGAATGAGAAAGGTCATGGAAACCGGGAGCCATGGTGTAAATATGATGCTTTCTAGATTGACTGTTGAGGTCATCTATAAGAGAGCAAGTGAGTTTGGGGGAGGGGACTGCTGACGAACCACCTGCTGGCCTCTAACCAGACTTGTCACAGTGGTCAAATTAAGGCAGTATC
This sequence comes from Peromyscus californicus insignis, assembly GCF_007827085.1. Taxonomy (NCBI): domain Eukaryota; kingdom Metazoa; phylum Chordata; class Mammalia; order Rodentia; family Cricetidae; genus Peromyscus; species Peromyscus californicus. The sequence continues at coordinate 9,636,311 of NW_026294595.1, forward strand.
CCACAGAACACTGGGTTAGGCCTGGGGTCCAGAGACAAGCACAGAGGAGCAAGACGTTCTGCCTCTGAGCTGCTTGGTGTGGTTGGACACAGAGAGGAGAGATGAAGATAAATAAGGAGTGGGCTGCCGCTCCCAGCATTCTGCCATTTCATCTGCCCTAACACTCTCCTTGGGCTGTCTTCTTTGCCTTCTGGTCAAGTGCAGCTAAGATGCTATCCCTGGCTTCAGCTGCCAGGCTTTGCCAAACCACTCTTCCAGAGTCCAGAGCCTATCTGCACCTGTTGAATAGAAATCCCTCCTGGGGGAGTGGAGGGGCTGGAGAGATGGCTCCATGGTTAAGAGCACTGACTGCTCTTCCAGAGGCCCCATGTTCAATTCCCAGCACCCACATGGTGCCTCACAACTACCTGTAACTCCAGTTCCAGGAGACCCAACACTCTCACACAGACATACTTATAGACAAAGTACCAAAGCACATAAAATAAAAATAAATAATTAAAAATAAATCTCAGGGCTGGAGAGATGGCTCAGCAGTTAACAGCACTGACTGCTCTCCAGAGGACCGGGTTCAATTCCCAGCACCCACATGGCAGCTCACAACTGTCTGTAACTCCAATTCCAATAGAGGATGTATCTATTAGACATTAGACTGATAAGAATAGATGCTACACTTGATCTTAGCCAAAAGGCCGAGAAACAATTAGATGTATTTAATTTTATATGTATGAATGTTTTGCCTGCATGTGGGCGCCTGTGGAGGTCAGAAGAGAGCACCAGGTTAGAAAAGGGCATTGGATCCCCTGGCACTGGAGTATGGATGGTTGTGAGCCACCATGTGGGTGCTGGGAATTGAACCAGGGTCCTTTGCAAGAGCAACAAGTGCTCTTAACCATTAAACCATCTCTCCAGCCCCCAGTTGCCTTTCTTTTCTTTTCTTTTCTTTTCTGTTTTTTGTTTGTTTGTTTGAGACAAAGGTTTCTCTGTATAGCCCTGGCTGTCCAGGAACTCACTTTGTAGACCAGGCTTGCTGTTGAATATTTAACTATGTGAAGATGTGTTACAATTGTTTGTGCTGCCTTTGTTTAATGATGTAAAGATGTGTTGCTATTTCACCTTGCCTGCCTAAGCCACCTGATTGGTCTAATAAAAAGCTGAACGGCCACTACATAGGCAGGAGAGGGACAGGCAGGGCTGGTAGGCAGAGAGAATAAGTAGGAGGAGGAATCTAGGCTCCAGAGAGAAGGAGAAGAGAACGGGGGAGAAAGAGAGGGACACGCTGGGGCCAGAAGCCAGGCTCTCTCCAGCCAGCCAGGAGAAGCAGTGAAAGCAGGACATAGGAAAGAAAGCAAGGTCACAAGCCCAGAGGCAAAATGTAAATAAAAAGAAACAGGTGAATAAGAGCTAAGATGAGGCCGAGCATTCGTAACTACTAAGTCTCTGTATCACGATTTGGGAGCTGGTTGGTGGCCCAAAAGAAAGCCTGGTACACAAGCTGGCCGAGCTCAGCCTGGCTCTGCCTCCCAAGTGCTGGGATTAAAGGTGTGCACCACCACAGCCCCACTCCCAGATGCCTTTCTAAACTCCTGCTGCTTTTACCTTCCCACCAGGAAACTGTGAGCTAAGATGAAGCATTTCTCCCTTACATTGCTGTTGTCAAGAGTTTTTTATCTCTAGGAGGGAGGGAAAGCCCCTGTTCTATGAAGTCGCTCCAGGCTCAGCTCCCTTGGCTTTGGCCCTGCCATATAGTGGCTTCTCTGTAACAGCTGCATGGGAGCTAACACGAGCATTGAAAGCAGCTAACTAACCAGCTCTGTGGACTCCCAGGACTTGGCTCATTGGTGTTTTCCAGCCACACCCAGATGTTTACCATACACATTCTGTTCCTTTGGCCAGAGGAGCTGTGGGCTGTAGCAATTCTTCTACTTAACGTTGTCTGTGGTGATTTCAGAGCTCACCATAGACCTTCCCGGCCAATGATAACTTCCATTTCCTAAGTGATCGTGATGTAACACATACAGCCATGCACTATCTTACTGAGCGCCCCTCTTGTGTGCATTAGGTGTTCCAAACCTATTTTACAGATGGGAAACAGGCTTGTAGAAGGTGAGACTGCTGAAGGAAGCAGAGCAGGTCACTGGTGGGGCAAGGCCTGCCTCTGGAGCCTGGGTGCTCAAGCACAGACAGTAGCGATGCTACCTATGGTGTTACGAGTGTACCTGTGGTGTTGAAGATCAAACCCAGAGCCTTGTGCAGGTTAGACAATTGCTCTACACTGAGCTATGTCCCCGACACTGCATTGTTCCTTGGGACCCACAGAGATCAGAAGAGAGCAACAGATCACAGAACTAGAGTTGTAGGTGGTTATGAACCACCATGTGGGTGCTGGGAATTAAACCCAGGTCCTCTGTAAGAGCAACAGGTGTTCTTAACTGCTGAGCCATCTCTCTAGCCCATCATTTTTAATAAAAGATTTTTCACGTAGTATTTATTTTGTACATGTATGTGCATGCACACCATGGTACATACATGGTGGTCAGAGGGCAACTTGAAGAAGCTGGTGGTCACCTTCCACTATGTGGGTCTTGGGGAAGGAACTCAGGTCTTCAGGCTTGGTAGTAAGTGCTTTTACATTTGTGAATTGTCTAATGGGCCCTGTTGTATTTTCTGCTGCAAGTCGCAGGAAAATGTAATGGAATTCAGCTACTATCATACAAGCTACTACTTGGAAAGGTCAAGGACTGTTCTGAAGGTCAAGTCATGGCTTAAGAAGTCTTGGTGAGGGCTGGAGAGATGGCTCAGAGGTTAAGAGCACTGGCAGCTCTTCCAGAGGTCCTGAGTTCAATTCCCAGCAACCACATGGTGGCTCACAACCATCTGTAATGAGATCTGGTGCCCTCTTCTGTATACATAATAAATAAATAAATAAATCTTTAAAAAAAAAAAAAAAAGAAGTCTTGGTGATATTTTAGCTTTATATATATTAGCCGATTCCTGCAACGATTTCCTTGTATGCTGTGTTTGCTTCCAAGAACTCCTAACAGTGTATTTTATCTGAAATACCTATCAAGCATCCAAGGCCAAACGATCTCCTGAATTAAGGCAAATTAAGCTCAGACCCTCCTTTCTTACACAGCCTTAGTGGTATTTATATTAATATTATAGATATTAACCGATTTCAGCTCTCAGTTGACCTCCTCCTTTACCACTCCCCTTTTGGGTTGTAAAAGAAAGCCTGGTGGTCACTGCCTGAGGAAAACTCTTGTCTGCCTTTATGACCCTGTAAGAATTTAAGCCTGGTGAACTTGCTTTAGCTAGAGCACTGCTGTTGCATGGGTATATAACTGTAAACCTCAGAGACTGAGGAGGATTTTGACTGGAGAACTAGATGGAGAACTAGAAGAATGAGATGGAAGATGAGGAAGAGCCAGATGGGGAAGAACGAGATGAGAAAGACCAAGATGGGGTAGAACTAAGATGAGAGAATTAAGACAGAACTTAGAGGGGACAGCAGATAAATGTAGACAGAAATCAGGCAAGAAAGGAGCTAGGCATGAGAACAGAACTGAAGCTGCGTAGATAGGATTTTATCCCCAGGAATAAAGTAGATGGACCAAGAGCTTGGTGTTCTTAGATTCTTTTCCCAAAAATAACTCGTGCCATTGCTAGCTTCTCTTCTGGGTCCCTGGGAAGAAGATTATTAAGTCAGGCCTTTAATAATATTCAAGACCTGGTGCCCAACATGGGGCATGAACCCATGACCCTGAGATTAAGAGTCTCATGCTCTACCAACTGAGCTAGCCGGGCCCTTCCAAGTAGTAGCTTTTGTGACAGTAGCTGAATTTCATTACATTTTCCTGCGACTTGCAGCAATTTTCTTCCAGTTTTGAAATTTCATTGTGCATGAGTGTATATGTATATGTATATGTATATATGGACACGTGCGTTGTAGACATTGGTAGACAACTCGTGGGAGACCATTCTTTCTCTACCGTTTGGGTCCTGGGGATTAAAATCAGGTTGTCAGGCTTGGTGGCCATGCCTTTACTGCTGAGCATCTCACTGGTTCACTTTGTTGGTTTTTATGGGGAGCGGGGTGAGGCAGAAACAGCTTTATCCTCACCATAGGCATGATCATCGTTCCTATGTTGATGTCAGAAGTCTGGCTTAGAAATAGAAGGGACTTGCTGTTAGCTTTCTGCTGGCTGGGGGCTTGATTCTTAGACTGCCTGACTCAGACCCAATGACAGAGACAAGCAACTGAAGTCCAAATTGGGAAGGAATCCCCTCAACCAGTACCCCAGGCCTAAGGCAAAGGGAGACAGACCAGCAGACTCTAGGCCTGATGGGAGACTTTATTCAGACAGCAGAGATGCCACTCATTCCCCACCATTCTTTTCCGGGCTTTGGAACAGGAACAGGATGGAGTGAGTAGTCAAGGCTTCGGAAGACACAGCTTGACAGAATGCCCTGTAAGGGTAACTGTCCAGAAGAGGGGCTTCAGACCCGAACAATCCAGAATGATCCAAGATGACTGTTCCAGGCACACACATTGCTCTCTGTGAATAGCTCACAACTCCTCACTGACCCGCCTGCTCTCTCCTGGGCTGGCCCTCAAGGCACATGACAGCAGTGACCATAAACATTGTGATCAATGACCCTGAGTTCAAGGTTCAAAGGGAAGAAACAAAGGCAGCAGAAGGCGCTCCTTTGTCCCCAGGAAGGCAGAGTGTGCAGAGGCAAACCAGGCCCTCAATGCAGTGGCTCAGCCTAGGCCAGGCCCTGGATATGTTTCGGGGGAGGACTGATGCCCAGCTCCTCCCGAAGGGCTGCCAGGGGCTGCTCCCAACGCCGCTCGTAGTAGAGATTGAGGAAACATGGGGCCCTGCGCCCATTCTGAATTGCCCAAGGGATCAGCTCAGAGAACAGCACTTGCAGGTTCCTGTGGGACAGGAAGAAAGGACATAAGGCCCCGAAGGGTACGGCAGACTCTGTGCTCAGTCAACCCTCCCCCAGACCTAAGCAGATCTCAGTGAGGAAAGCTCCCATGCCCCATAGCACACACCCTGACTGCAACGGACACCTTCATGTCGACACTGTTCATTTTGATCCAGCCCCTGAGCCCTGGCCTAAAGCCCTGGGGTTTAGGTTTGCTCATTGCCTGAGTTGCCTTTTCTGCCTCATTCTTCTCATCCTTGCTTCCTGGCAAGGCACCAGGCACCTGCATGCCCTTCCCCATTTCCTGGAGCTCCAGACCTTCTGGGGTCTCCTCCCACCCCGAGAAAACTTACTGAGCACGGAGGCGGATGGGTCCGAAGAGTGCTCCCAGGATGCACATGGGCAGGCCGGTCTGCACAGCCTCAAACCACTTTACCACAATCTCTCCTAGAAGTGAGGGAGGGGATAAGAGGTGAGAAGGTGAGGAGCGGGGAAGTCAGAGATGTTGGAATGGCCCCCAGGGAGGCATGTTCTCCTTTTACACTTCTAGGGTTTGTTTGCTGGTGTCTAGTCCCGTCCTGTGGAGCATTTAGCTAGAAGGGAGGGAAGGTCCAAAAGGGGAATCTTGGGGACAGCATGTAGAAGATCTCAAAGGCCAGGCTGACAGTGGTCTGTACAGGCTACAAGGAGCTGCTAAGGGTTTCAGAAGCAGGGATCCTTGGTGTTCAGATGCTGAGACAAGGGCGGGGAGGCATGCAGGAATGAGGATGTACAGCAGGGATGCTACCAGGATGCATATATAACGCAGACGACACGGCAGGAACTGAGCTAGTTGGTCAAGAAGAGGTCTGAACAGGGACCCTGCCTGGAAAACAGACCTGGTGGGTTACCTTGCCATTGCTCACTCAGTTGGCTACTCTGCCAGCACTCACCCAGCATATTGGTGGGCATCCCCAGGAGGGTGTGAAGCATGTCGTGCACCTCTCGGTATCTCTGGATCACATAGGCTAGTTCCTCGTCGTCCACAAAACGGGTAGGTGCTCGTGTATCCGGGGAGACCCTCTGGCAAACATGACCCTTACTTAGACCCCTCCCCATCAGCCCCCAGGGCCCATCTGACCTGCAGCTAGTTGATTCTCAGCCACTCCCACCAAACTCATACCCTATCTGAGAATTCTGTTTCCATCCACACCTGCCAACAGGGGAAGAGCCCCATGGAGCCTGCTCCAACTCACAATGCTGGCAGCCTGTGGAGTCTAGAGCCTTAGTGAGGAAAGGCGGAGTGGGTATGGACTTTATGTTTCATAAGACAGGAAGTTCTGGGATTGGTTGCATAAGAAATGAACATACTAGGAGCTGGGGAGATGGCTTGGTCAATAAAATGATTGTTGTACAAGCATTCGATCCACAGAAGCCACACGATAGATAGATAGATAGATAGATAGACAGACAGACAGACAGACAGACAGATAGATAGATAAACTAACTAACTAAACTAACTAAATGGAAGGGTAGATGCAGCACATGTGCCTGTAACCCCAGCACAAGGCAGAAACAAGAGGCAAGAGGCTAGGAGGTGACCTGGGACTTGATGAGTTCCAAGTTGGAGCTGACTTGAAACCTAAGGTTGAGGAAGACACGATGTCAACCTCTAGAATACACACACACACACACACACACACACACACACACACACACACACAAACACACACACACACACAGAGATTTGTGCACACAAAATAAATACACTGTTGCTGAACTTAATGACTGATATGGAGCTAGCGGGGAAGCTCAGTGGGTAGAGCGAGGGCCTAGCGTACCCTCGGTACTGCATAAAACCAGGCACAGTGGCACACAGCTGTAACCCCAGCAGTTTCAAGGTAGAGGCAAAAGGATCAGGAGTCCAAGGACATCGTTAGCAACATAGAGAATCTGAAGCCACCCTGGGCTGTGAGCTTGTCCCAAAAATCAAAATAAGGCCGGGCGGTGGTGGCGCACGCCTTTAATCCCAGCACTCGGGAGGCAGAGCCAGGCGGATCTCTGTGAGTTCGAGGCCAGCCTGGTCTCCAAAGCGAGTTCCAGGAAAGGCGCAAAGCTACACAGAGAAACCCTGTCTCGAAAAACCAAAAAAAAAAAATCAAAATAAGTAAATGCCCAAATGTTACTATTAAGCTAATTCTATCTGCTTCCTTTTTTTTTTTTTTTTATTATTCAAGGGGCCAGTAAGGAGCTTTAAACTCTTTGTGTGGCCTGAGTTCAATTTGTACACCTGAGGATAGGACTTGCTATTTCACTCACTGTTGTGACTCTGGTGCCTGTGCCAGGACCCAGATCAATAACTCCTTTTTCTTTGTTTTGTAGAAAGTCTCTTGTTATGTAGCCCTGGCTGACCTTGAACTCACGGCAGTTCTTCTGCGGCAGCCTTCCTAATGCTCGGGTTACAGGTGTGTACACTCCCAGGCACTTCTCTGAGCACAGGTAAGGAGGTGGATTATCTCACTTACTCAGCCCTGCTCCTGAACACACAGGGTCAGCCTGGCCGGCCTGCTCCTAGCATGCCCACAGCTTACCCAGGAGCTGACAGACCTGAGATCTTTGTGGCTTTGGGGCAGCTCTGGCATAGTACTATGCTTGGTGTTAATCTGTGGTCTTGCTGGGTCTCAAGACCTTATGTTCTCTTGCTATGTAAGGCTAAAGCAATTGCAGTAACAGCAGCTACTTTCACTGAGAGCCTACTATGTGCCAACTATATATGACATCCTTGACATACACTGCCATATTTTTGCCCTTTCAGTAACCGAGAAGGTAAACACTATGAGTAACTTCACAAATAGGTGAGAAAAATGTGGCTAGGAGGGTGGAGTGTGGGGCCCAAGATCACAAAGCTGAGGTCGCTGAATTAACCTGGAACAGAGTCTGCTGCCTTTAAAGTCAGTAGCCCTGACATTCATCATCAATCAGCCACATTAGTGCCCTGAAGATGAAGGCTTTTTCCAGGAGGGGTTTGTGCAGGGCTGTTGTGAAACTAGGGAGAGAGGCAGGGCATTACTTCTGTCCCTCTGACCGTCAGCCTCAGCTCCGTGGTCTCATCTTGACCCTTCACCTACATCTCTGTAGGGCTCAAATTTTTTTTTTTTTTTTGGTTTTTCGAGACAGGGTTTCTCTGTGTAGCTTTGCGCCTTTCCTGGAACTCGCTTTGGAGACCAGGCTGGCCTCGAACTCACAGAGACCCGCCTGGCTCTGCCTCCCGAGTGCTGGGATTAAAGGCGTGCGCCACCACCGCCCGGCTGTAGGGCTCAAACTTTGTCCTAGAAGTGCTACATCTCCAGACTGCCACCACAGTAGAGAAGATGCTGGGTAAGGCGCCCAGGATGGCCCTAAGAGACCTTCTTCCTCCCCGGCAACAGGACTAAAGGCTGTGGAGAACGCAGAAGCTGTCCCTCCCACGGTGACACTTGGGACAGGTTCTCACTGATGAAATCACCTGCAGCCTGGTGAAACTAGGGCAGGCGACTGCCCTGCCAAGGCACAGGAGCTAGGAGAGGGCAAGAGGCAGGTCACCGTCTTGGAGCAATGCCTCTAATTAACTAACTAATTAATTAATTAAGAGACAGGGTTTCTCTGTGTAACAGCTCTGTCTGTCCTGGAACTCATTTTGTAGACCAGGCTGTCCTTGAACTCACAGAGATCCTTCTGTCTCTGCCTCCTGAGTGCTGGGATTAAAGGCATGCACCACAGTCTGGCTCCTCCAATGACTTTTAATGGCTCCTATTACAAAATGCAGTTTCTTTCCCATGCCCCAGCATAACTATCAGCCTATTGTTTCCCTTTCAAGCCTTTGAGTGTTTTGTTTATCTATGTACTTATGCATACTGAGCTGTCTACTACTGAGTTATATCCCCAGACCTTCCATTGTTTTGTTTTGTCAATTTCTTCCTTTAATATACACATGGGTGTTTTTTATGGGTATGTGTCTATGTACCAAATACATGCCTTGTGCCTATAGAGGCCAGAAGAGAGTGTTAGACACCTTGGAACTGTAGTTACAAAAGGTTGTTAGCTGCCATGTGGGTGCTAGAGATTGAACCCTGGTGCTGTGGGATGTTCTGTATGTCAAATGTGTTGCTGATTAGTCAATAAATAAAACACTGATTGGCCATTGGCTAGGCAGGAAGTATAGGCGGGACAAGGAGGAGAATAAAGCTGGGAAGTGGAAGGCTGAGTCAGAGAGACACTGCCAGCCGCTATGATGACAAACAGCATGTGAAGATGCCAGTAAGCCATGAGCCACATGGCAAGGTATAGATTTATAGAAATGGATTAATTTAAGATATAAGAACAGTTAGCAAGAAGCCTGCCACGGCCATACAGTTTGTAAGCAATATAAGTCTCTGTGTTTACTTGGTCAGGTTTGAGCGGCTGTGGGGCTGGCAGGTGAGAGACATTTATCCTGACTGTGGGCCAGGCAGGAAAACTTAAGCTACACCCTGGTCCTCTGAAATAGCAATAAGCATTTTTTTCCCCCGAGACAGGGTTTCTCTGTGTAGCTTTGGTGCCTGCCCTGGATCTCACTCTGTAGACCAGGCTGGCCTCGAACTCAGAGATCTGCCTGGCTCTGCCTCCCTAATGCTGGGATTGAAGGCATGCGCTACCACCACCTAGCTGCAATAAGCATTCTTAACCACTGAGCCATTGCTCCAGCCCATCTACCTGTTAAAGAGAGGGTCGTGCCATGTAAGTATGGCAGGGCTGGTTACTCTCTACGTAACCAGGGTTGATCTTGAACTCAGTGGCAAACCTCCTGCTTCACTCTCTCAAGTACTAGGCTTGTAGGTACACATCATAGCATCGGACTTGATTTTCTTCCTTTTTTTAATGTGTCTGTGGTGTATATGTGCATATGCACATGTATGGCGTGTGTGTGGCCAGAGGCTGGTGTTGAGTGTCTTCCTCACTCCTCACCTTAGTTTTCGAGACAGGTCTCAAACTGAACCTGGACTGAACTGATTTAGGTCGGCTGGCTGGAAAGGAAGCTCTGGGATCAGCTATCCCTACCTCCAAAGTGCAAGGGTTACAGGTATGAACTGCCAGCTCTGGTTTTGCACACGGGTGCTGAGGATCCAAACTCAGGTCCCCATAAGCAGCAAGCACTGTCCCAGCAGAGCTGTCGACCCAGGCTCTGCACCGTCCTTTTCAACTGTCCTTGAACTTGCGGATTCATCTACGTAGAGTGCTCTTCCCCAGAACTCCTCGTAGCTGACCAGGCCTCATCTTCCAAGTCTCCCTGGAAAGGTCTCTCCGGACCACTCTACCGTGAGTGGCCTCCTCTACCCGCTCCAGAGACATCTTCTGCCCCGTCATTTTGTTCCCTCCAGAGCACCCATCTGCTGGGCGGCAGGCTCCCCAGCAGCAGGCGTTTGGCTATTTTCGTTCATTGTGTTCCGTGGTTGAGAACGATGTCTGGTGCATTCTAAGTACTCAAGAAACACTCTACCGCAAAAAAGGGGAGGGGCGGGGTCTCGTGTATCCCAGGTTGGCCAAAAACTCACTACGCAGGTAAGGCTGGCCCTGAACTTCGGATCCTCTTCCTTCCACTCTACGCCAAGCTCATCAGTGCTGGGGACTGAACCCAGGGCTTTGTGGACAAGCTCTACCAACTGAGCTATATTCCCCAGACCACTACATTTTCATCTGAATTTTTAAAACTACTTTATTAACTGCCTCTCTAATAAGAGCACAAGCTCCGTAGGGACAGCGACCTGGCTTGCTACACCCCATCACACGGGATGATGGAAGGCGGATGCTGAGTGGTGAGTCCTTCAATAGCTGGGAACCCCCTTTCCCCCCAGCATCTGCCTTGCCGGGTGCTGGAGAGTACCACACTGGCCATCCTCTAGAGCAGCGGGGGACACAGTGCAGGGGTTCAGAGAGTACTCTGGGGTTGAACACTGCCCTGAGTGGTACTAGCTGTGCTCGGTGTCTGTGTCCTCATCTCTTGCAAGAGGAGGACAATAGAACATGCTTGACAGGGTCACTGGGAGGATCCAGCCAGATCATGTACCCAGCCTGGCAGCTGCCATGCAACAGGAGGTTAATAATCTCCAGCTGGTGCCAGTATTTGAGATGACATTCCCAGCCCATTTGCCCATCCCATAGAAAAATGACTGAAAAGCAGTCCTGCCCGAGTTGGCAGCTCAGGCATCCTCCTGCCTGAGGCTATCATCCCCATGCCACTCCTCTGCCCTTGTTGGTAACTGCCAGATGCAAAGAGGCTGGAAACTCACATTCACATCCAGGAAGCGCAGATACTCACGGCCCAGAGAGCCTTCAGGCAGGCTCTGGAGCTTGCTTAGGTCAAGGGTGGACAGTGAGATCCGGGGACGCTCTCTGAAAGACAGAATGCAGGAGGTGAGACTGAGGGTGTGTCAGCCACGGCTGGTGAAAGGGCCACATAGAGGAAGGTGGGTGGGCAAAGGGCCACGGGACATCCATGTAGCCACAAGCCCTAATGGAGCAGTACTGGGGACCGTGGAGACAATCACAAACCAGGGCTGAGCTGGTGCCTTCAAAGTCGTGATCTAGTTAAAGAAGGGCCACAGCTGTGATAAGGGTACTCACAAGTGACACTGTGGGGAGGGGACAGTGAGAGCACATTTGGAGGGGTACAACTAACACACTGAGAGCTTAATGCAAGTGGAGTCTTCAGGCTGACGTTGGGCTAAGACAACATATTGTACAACCCAGGGGATCCAGACTACACACACACATGTGTGCTCTTGGTATTGAGCAGTGTCCAGGCAGTGCATCCACCCATGGTTCTCTGAAGGGCTCCTTACAGGGTGACACAGTGTGACTCTAGAAAGATCAGGACCCCTGCCAAATGTCAAGGCAAAGTTGGGACCTACTGTAGGATCTGGGCACCCTCTGGATCCTTCTTCATCTGGTCCCTGAGGAATTTCAGTGTGCAGTATCCTGTGGTCTCCCCTAGAACTGCAACCATGTCTGAAAGGACAGAAATGGGCACAGATGGAGAATGGGGTCTTTTTGTTCTTTGAAACGTCTGTCTTTGTAGTACAGGCTGTCCTGGAACTCACTATGTAGACTAGGCTGGCCTCCAACACTCAGAGCTCTTCCTGCCTCTGCCTCCCAAGTGCCAGATTAAAGGCAAGTGCTACCAGGACAGCTAGCTGTTTTTGTTAACTAAAATTTCTTTTTTTTTTTTTTTTTTTTTTGGTTTTTCGAGACAGGGTTTCTCTGTGTAGCTTTGCGCCTTTCCTGGGACTCACTTGGTAGCCCAGGCTGGCCTCGAACTCACAGAGATCCGCCTGGCTCTGCCTCCCGAGTGCTGGGATTAAAGGCGTGCGCCACCACCGCCCGGCTAAAATTTCTTAACATTACTAATCTACTAATCAACAGAGTGCTGAATCACTTTCACAGTCCATTATCAAAACAGATTATCACGTTCCCACTGATTAGTACAGGCCAAGCTTGAGATCAAATGGTGATGAAGGGCTGATGTAACTAAGCTGGCAGAGTGCTTGCTTAGCACACTCAAAGCCCTGAGTTTGAGTCCCAGCATCACATAAACTGGGCATGGAGGCACATGCCTGTAATCCCAGCATTCACAGGGTGGGGATGCAAGACAATCAGGAACTCAAAGTCATCCTAAGCTAAGTAGTGAGTTAGAGGCCAGCCTAGTCCACATGAGACCTCATTTCAACAAAATAACAATTTAAAAAAATGGTGCTAGATTTGAGTCCAGGTATAGTCAGTACATATGTGATCCTATATAAACAACTTTACATGTCTTCTTTCTCTCTCTCCCATCTTCTTTTCTATCTTTGACAAAGACTGGCTCTGTAACTCAAGCTGGTCTTGAACTGATTCAGCAAAGAAAATGCTGAAGACCACGGTCCTTGACCTTAACCAAGTGTACTACCTTGTGAGAATGTTATAATGTGGTGTGTACCTGCAAGTCATTCAGTCCAGTAAGTAATATGCTTGGATGGCAGACTCTCCCCAGAATTACAAAAAAGCGGACCTGTGGATTGCACGCTTCTTTCTCCTCTCCCGCTCTGCCCAACAGATTCGTTATAGTGACTTAGGCTAGAACCAGGCACCTGATTATCATAAACGTTCCTGGGAACTATGAGATAGATGTAGCCAGGTTTGGGTGCCCGAGACTGCCTGACTCTGGCTACCCACAGGAAACCAAGGCTTTGACAGAGGTCATGACCGGCCCGGGCTTTCGTGGGCGGGGAGCAAATGGCTTTACCGTGGCGATAGGGGTTGTAGAGCGCCATTCCCGCCGAGCCCGCGGCCAGCAGCATCTTTTGCAGTGGGGTGGTGGGGATGTGGTCCGGGTACAGCAGGCGGGTGCCATGGCTCCTGGCCCTGAGGGGCACATCTGCGAGGCAGGAAAGGGGTACAACAGTAAGAAGAGCCGGGTTCCTCCAGTAGCCGCGGAGGCCCAGGTCAGAGATGCTCACCTACAGCTAGCCGCAGAGTGCGCGGGAGATTGGGGCTAGGGCGCAGGGAGCGAAGCAGCAGGGTCACCATGGCAGCGGATGTCCGCGGTGGGTGGGCGGGGCTCCGCTGGCACGACGGAGGCCGGAAAAGTCAAAAGACTCCATGGGGACTGACTCACTATGGCATTTTGATCGGAAATGTACTATGGACGGGGGGATGAAAAAGAAAGCCACAGGCCAACGCTTCCGCTGTGAGCCAGGCCTTATTGATAGCTCATGCTTGTCAACAAAGCACTTGAAAGCTGGAAGCCAGAGGATCAGTTAAAGGTCCTTCTTAGCTATTTGGTAAGTTCGAAGCCAGCCTGGGCTTCCTGAGACCCTGTCTCAAAAACAAAGCCCTGAATTACACCTGTCACCCCAGCATTTGGGAAGTAGAGACTGGAAAATCAGAAATTTTCGGCAACATAGCAAGTTCGAGAGCAGCCTGGGATATATGAGAAACAAACAAAAAACTCCTGAAAGTGATCCGCGAAAGAACATAACCGAGATCTATTCTGTTCAACATTCGGCCCTATTTCCTTTTCCACCGCATGTTTCCCTCCGGAGGACAATGAGGTGAGAACCGCTTCCGGCTGAGGAAACATGGCAGCGACCTACAGTAGGGACCACATTTGGGACAGGACCATACGGCACTTCCGTTTGCATCCCAGCCTCTGGATGGTGTGGTACTGCTGAGTTCCAGCCATGGGGTCTTCGGGCCTGGCTCGACTGCAGGGGCTCTTCGCGGTCTACAAACCTCCGGGGCTGAAATGGCTGCACTTGCGGGAGACCGTGGAGCTGCAGCTGCTTAAAGGTGAGTGCATCGACGCGGACCCACTGTTCTGCATTAGTGGAGTCCCACGTTGATTCGGATTCTTCCTGCAGAGTAAACAAACACAAGACACAATGTGACACATTTGCCTGGTTATAGCCATTTCCTGGTTTTCTCTTGGATACTTTTCGTTACTCCCCACTCTGCGCTATTTTCTCTTAGAGAAACGCATTCCATACTTTTGATTTTCGCACGGTTACTATTATAGAGTTAGAACTTGAAACATTTTTTCTTGGCTTTTTGAGACAGGATTTCGAGTAATTAATTAATCCGGCATTGAAATCAGCAAGGACTTAAGAATTCTGACGCTGCTATCTCCACCTGCCAAATGCTGGGATCACAGGCATGCACCACCACACTGAGCTTCAAACCCCATTTTTTTCCTTCCTCTTTTTTCCTTTCGTTTTTTAAACAACTCACATGTAGCCTCAAATTTGCTATGTAAAGTGAGGAAAACCTTGAACTTTTGATCCTCCTGCCCTCACTTCCCACTACATCAGTGTACCATCACCTCTGTTTATGAGTGCTGGGGATGGAACCCAGGGCATCTTGCATGTTGTGCAAATATTCCATCCAGTGAGATACATTTCCACCTTTCCAGCCCAGTCTTTCTTAAGGGCTCTTGTTGTGTTTTTTGTTTGTTTGTTTTTTTCTTGAGACAGGGTTTCTCTGTGTAGCCCTGGCTGTCCTGGAACTTGCTCTGCAGAGGCAGGCTGGCCTCCCCGACACCCATGTCCAGATGCTGCCGCTCCTCCTCCTCTTCCTCTTCTTCTTCATTTATTTTTAAAAATAATTTCTTTATTTTTATTGTATACAAATCAGTGTTTTGCCTGCATGTATGTCCATATGAGGGTGTCAGATTCCCTGAAGCTGGAGTTACAGGCAGTTGTGAGCTGCCATGTGGGTGCTGGGAATTGAACCTGGGTCCTCTTGAAGAGCAGCCAGTGCTCTTAACCGCTGAGCCATCTCTCCAGCCCCAATGCCCAGCTTCTTAAGGACTCTCATTCTATTCTCTACGTTATGCAAATCTATCTTCTACATTATCATAGGCCTACCCCTTCTCCCAGGTGTTGGGACAGTTTTGACAATGTGTTCTTTTGTGTTTAGGTCTCAATGCATCAGCGAAGCCTCCTGCTCCGGAACAGCGAGTTCGCTTCTTGCTAGGCCCTGTGGAAGGCAGTGAAGAGAAGAAGTTGACTCTCACAGCCACCAGCGTGCCCACCCTCACTACCCACAGACTTGGTAAGGCAGAGCCAGGCACGATGATACTGACCGTTAGGGGAAATCCCTGGCCTGAGTTAGGTTTCTAGCCCAGGGACTGACAAACTTCCTTAGGAGGGGAGGATTTTAAACATTTTAAGCCTTACAGACCATGTGGGTTCCTCACACTGCTCAGCTTTGCCAGTGTAGTGCAGTGGAGACGGTAGGGAAAGGAGGGAGGGAGCCTTCTTATTTATGTTCCAGTTAAGACTGAAATGTAAGCCACTGTGGAATGCAGTTGTGCACACCTGGAGTCCTGTCTGCTAGGGAGGCTGAAGGAGAAGGATCACTTAAGCTCAGGAGTTCCCTGCCAACCTGGGCAACACAGTGAGACCCTGTCTCAGAACAAAGTAGACTTGATGATTTGTGTGGGCTGTGGTGTGTTGACTCTTGACTATTCTAGAACTCTGTATGGAGACAGAACTTCAGATATTATTAATTAATACCTGCTCTGTACACACTGTGTTACCTTTCTCCTTACCACAGTTCTGTGAGGTAGGTCCTTTTTTAAAAAAAGTATTATTTGGCCGGGCGGTGGTGGCACACGCCTTTAATCCCAGCACTCGGGAGGCAGAGGCAGGCGGATCTCTGTGAGTTCGAGGCCAGCCTGGGCTACCAAGTGAGTTCCAGGAAAGGCGCAAAGCTACACAGAGAAACCCTGTCTCGAAAACAACAACAACAACAACAACAAAAAGTATTATTTGTAT
Source organism: Peromyscus californicus insignis (assembly GCF_007827085.1). Lineage (NCBI taxonomy): Eukaryota > Metazoa > Chordata > Mammalia > Rodentia > Cricetidae > Peromyscus > Peromyscus californicus. The sequence goes on from NW_026294595.1 coordinate 9,652,552, forward strand.
GTATGTGTGCATATGCATGGATGCCAAGGCATGGATGTGGAGGTCAGAGGGCGTCTTTCGAGAGTCAGTTCTCTCAGTCCACCGTGTGGGATTATCAGGCTTTGCAGCAAGCCCACTGGGCCTCCTCACCAGCCCTTGCTTTTGTGTTTTGACACAGAGCCGCCTGTAGTCCAGGCTGGTCTTGAACTCACTGTATAGTTGAGTATGACCTTGAAGTCCTGATCCTGATCTTTTCCATCTGCCTCCCAAGTGCAGGGACACGTTAAGCTGTGTTCAGCCTTTCCGTAGTTGAGAGACTGGCTCTGGGGCCATAGGGCAGTACTGTAGGCAGAGAACCCTAGGTCCCACCTTAGGGAGCCCACAGTCTCAGTGGGAGAATGGCCAGGCTTTCTGTCAGCAGATCCTGTGCGGAGAGCCCCACAGTCTGGATCCCCAGCGTAATGTCTGGTCTTGGAGCCTCTTAAGGGGAGAATGATGATGGAGCAGAGTAAGGAGACTCTTGGGTTGCCCTTTCTCTGGACCAGGGAACTGGGGAAATAGTCCTGGTCCCAGCTTCCATGGAGGCGGAGGCTGAGAGTCATAATTTGACCCCCAACAGCTCTGATGTTCTAGGAATGAGGGCCTCATGCCAAAGCCATCCCCAGGGCTCATTAGTTGAGAAAATGAACTGGCTTTTTCTTTCCAGTACGTGGCCCAGCGTTCACCAGCCTGAAGATTGGTGTTGGACATCGCTTGGATGCCCAGGCTTCTGGTGTTCTTGGTGAGAGATGGGCTCAGCCTGGGGCTGTGGGGCTGTGGGCTTGGGAAAGGGTCAGAAGGGTCAGGAGCGCAGCCCACATCTTACCTGCCCTTCCTTTCTCACCGCTGCTGTCTCCCATGAGTCCGTATGTCTCATCAGCTGGGAGGATGATTTGTGAACAGCAGGTCCCACCTCTGTCAGGGGTACATGGCATGTGATTCAGGACGGCATGTGATTCACGGCCTTTTGGGGACATTGATTTACCAAACCTGTGACAGACGCTGTGTGATGTTAGGAGTGAAGAGACCGAGGCTGGAGCTGAGGTGACGTGGCCTGGCCAGTAAATGCTTATGTCCCCAGAGGAGCCACCATCAAGTTAGGGTGCAGCCTAGGCATGTGACTCTGTCTCCTCTGGCTAGGGTCTGGATATTGCTGGAGATGGATACAAAGCCCTGAGTCACAAGCCATCTGTGGCCTCAGGGTCATGTGGTAGCTGCACTTTCCGGCCTCCACAGTCTTGGTTCCCTCATCTTTCTTCCTGAGGTACAGGCAGTCAGACGTGATCTCATATCCCCTCCCTGTCCCCCTCTCTAACAGTGAGTGGAAAGCCATTCACTTCCTTAGACAGAGGGATAAACAGATCAGGGAATAGGCAGGAAGTGGCCCATAGGCCACTGTTCTAGGTCTTTCCTTTGTACCCTTAGCTTCCTGTGCACTGCCTCTCTCAATCTGTGTGGTATCCACAGGCCTGAGCATCTTTGTCTGTTGTACTGATGCAGAGCTTGAGGGCTGAAGATGTTAAAGGTTAGGGTCAGAAAACCCAGATACTCACTTTTGCTTTCTGAGACAGGGTCTCAGTGAGCCCAGGCTGGCTTCTAGCTTGCTCTGAATAACCTTGAACTTTTGATCCTCTTGAGCACTGGGATTATAGGCATGTGTCACCTTGACTCAGGGTTTATTTTATTTTTAAAATGTATGTATTTGTGTATTTATTTGAGACAGTGGCTGAATACTTGCAAGGCAGGCCTGGAACTCAAGACTCTCCAACCTCAGCCTCCCAAGGGCTGCAATTACAGGTGTGGGCCACCCCAAATGTAATTGCAGTTTGGTGGAGCTGGGACAGTGGTCTTCTGCTTTGGGGGTGTTTCAGAGCCCCTTGGGAGCTTCCTCAGGCACTCAGGCCCATTTCCTACCATGAGGCAGATTCCATCCTTGCCCGAGCCCTGGAGATCAGTGTTGACAGCTGTTCAGAGAGGCTTCTAATCTGGGTGTCAGAGCTCTCCATGTCCCCTTCTGGCTGCAGCAGCAAGAGGAGGGAGAGTGTTTTGGTGGCAGGGAGCAGCAAGGGTAGTCCCAGGGAAGAGGACTCTAGGTCTGAGAGGGGTCTGGCTGCCTTTCAGTGCTCGCCGTGGGACATGGTTGCAGACTCCTCACTGACATGTATGATGCTCACCTCACCAAGGTATGGTGGTCCAAAAATATGGGGACAGCCTGTTTATCCCTTGGTTCTTTCCCAGGGGTCACTGACAGGGAAGACCCAGGCTACCAGCATTTTCTGTCATCCTGTGACTAGGAAAAACTAGTGACATTGCATTACCCAGCCCTGTTGTACTCTGACCACAGCCGTGAACTGTGTGTGGATCCCTTTGTGGAAGCCCCACCCCACTTACCTGCTCGCCCATTTTCCAGGTGAGTAGATTGAGGCTTAGGAAGAAGGTGCCTAGCCAGGGTCACAAACTCCTTAAAGCCTTAGGAGCTGAAATTTGAGCTTGGATCTGTCCCACACCACAGTCCACAGTCCAAGCCCAGCACTGTTCTGTTCTCATGCAAGGCTGAGATGTGGATGTCACCGGCCCATCCTTGGGCTTCCCCCAGGGCCTGATGGGGCCATAGACTGTGGTACTGTGAAGGAGACACTTTAGGTCTATGTCTTCAGTGCTCCACAGCACAGAATATGAGACCAAAAGGCTCCAGTTCATAATCCTGATTCAGGGCTGTGGTGAGACATTTGCCTAATATGCACAACAAGGTTCTCCATACCCAGCAGTGAAAAAAAAAGGACAGAAATCCATCTTTTACCCCTCTGCCAGCCACAGGTCACCTGTCCTTGGTGGAGCATCTTTATGCCTCAGTTTCCTCAAGTGATGGGAAATGAAGAGAACTTTCCCTGAGACAGTTACTTTGAGGATTAAAGTGACTGCATGTAAAGCCTTGGGTCAGTCCCTGGCACAGAGTACAAGCTGAGTCATATCACTGTCAGCACCATCTCTGTCCGCCTCACTGTTATCACCCAGGAAGAGGCAGCTGTCTGTACAGAGTTCAAGGAAGGAGAGTTCTGTGAGCAGCGAGCACTGGCCTTGACAGGGACATTGAAACTTAGACCATGCAGAGGCTGGGCAGAGGCTGGGCAGAGGCTGGCAGGGCATATGTGGCGTTACACTCTGCTCGGTTTGGCTGGGTGGCTGCAGGTGGGTGGAGACCAGTGCTGGCACCCTGTCCAGGTCACTGGGAACCGGGCCCACAGCCTCCCCCAGGGCAGGAAGGCAGCAGGAATGCTGTGTATGGAGCCCCACGCGGCCCCACCCAGCATCAGGCTGGCACTTCCTTAACGCCAGAGCTTAGAATGGGGACTTCCCTGCCCTGTCCCCACAGGATTACACAGTGCGTGGCCTCCTAGGCAGAGCTACAGACAACTTCTGTGAAGATGGGCGGCTCATAGAGAAGACAACATACGGTGAGAGCCAGAGGTGGGGCAGGAGAGGAGGCTGCCTCGGCCTCCCTTTTCCTTCCTGTCCCCTTGATTCCTGACCTTTCCAGATCACACTGGTGTCTGTCTGGTTCTGGCACACTAAGCTCAGGCTGCAGCTCTGTGCTCGCTCCCTGTCTCCCAGAGTGCCCTGGACCTGCTTTCTCACCTGATTCCGGTGTTCCCTCCCCCACCTCAGTCTTGCGTTAGATGCGCTCTCAGAATGGAAACCAACTAATGATTGTTGTTGATCTGGCTTTTCACGGTCCTCATGTGGGATGGACTGTGAAGTTCATCGATTGGCCACACGAGTTGCACAGGGTCAAGGATCTGTTAAGTGCAGGTGTGTGGATGAAGGATGGATGGATAGGGATGGATGGTTTCTCACTAGCCCTGTGTTCCAAGACATGCCCTGGGGCCTCGTGTGTTCATTTGACAACTGATAGTTCTGGGCATCAGCAATCAACCAGGCACTGGAGGACACATGGTGGATCAGATGGCCCAGTAGCTATGAACTTGGCTTCACATACCCCTTTGGTAGCAGGTTGAAGAGATGTGGCCCAGTGAAGCTGTGCTTGTACATTCAGTGTGTGTCAGCATCCCAAACACCTAGAAACAGTGAGCACGTTGGTGCTTCTGGGTGGTGTGACAAGCTTTCTCAAGTGTAGTCAGACTTTCTTCTGTGGGACCACCAGCTCCCCAGTAATGACACAGAGACTTAATATTGATCATGAAAGCTTGACCTTAGCTTAGGGTTTTTCCAGGTCGCTCTTATAACTTAAATTAACCTGTCTCTATTAATGTACATTCTGCCATGTGGCTCGTTTACCTCTGTTCTGTACCATATGTCTGACTTCTTCAGAGTCTCTGGCGAGATCCTTGCACCTAGATTCTTCCTTCTCTTCCTCTTTCTCCCCGGAAATCCCGCCTATCCTCTCTTGTCTAGCTATTGGCCATTCAGCTCCTTATTAAACCAATCAGAAGTCACCTTAAGCAGAGGCACATCTTCTTCATAGTGTGCACAAATATTCTGAAACAGGGTGGGACGAAGCCAGAATCTGGGAGAGAGGGAGAGGCTCATCTATAATATTTCTCTGAGACAGGGTCTTGCTGTATACCCCAGGCTGGCCTCAAACACATGGCGGTCTTCCTATGTCAGCCTCTGAGTGCTGGAATTACCCATGGGACCCATCATGCCTGGCATGCTTACCTGACTTTTTTAGTTGATTTACTTGTGTGTTTGTGTGTGTTTAAGAGAGTGAGGCAGGGGTGCCATGGCACACAAATGGAGATTCCAGGACAGCATTCTGGAGTTGTTTCTCTCCTTCTACCATGGATTCCAAACTCAGCAGGGGCAGACGACAGCTTCTAGTTGTAAGGGAACAAAATAGGAACCAAAGACTGACCAGTTTGAGCCTCTTCACCCTCCGTCGGGCTGAGTTCCCACCAGACTGCCAGTTCTGTGCAGCAAGCGCTTCTGCCCACTGACCCATCCTGCCAGCCCTAGATTAATCTTTTTTTGAACCTGTAACCTGACTGGCCTTGAACTCACAGAGCTCCACCTCCCTCTGCCTTCGGCTCTGGAATGCTGGTATTATATGCACCAGTATCATGCCCCATCTAACCTAAAAATTTTAAAGAGAGTCAGGTATGGTGGCTCACACCTTTAATCCCAACACCCGGAAGGTAGGGGCAGCAGGAGCTCTGTGAGTTTGAAGCCAGCCTGGTCTACAGAGCAAGTTCTAGGACAGCCAGAGCTGCACAGTGGGACCTTGTCTCAAAAAAGCTAAAATAATAATAATAACAACTTTTTGTTTGTTTTTTTGAAACAGGGTTTCTCTGTTTAGCTCTGGCTGTACTGGAACTTGCTCTGTAAACCAGGCTGTCCTTGAACTCAGAGCCGCCTGCCTCTGCCTCCTGAGTGTTGGAATTAAAGCCATGGGCCACTACCACCAGGCTAATAATAATAACTTTCATATATATATAAATTTTATTTTTATTTTGTGTTTATTGGTGTTTTGCCTGCATGTATGTCTGTGCGATGGTGTCGGAAACCCTGGAACTAGAGTTACAGACAGATGTGAGTTGCCATGTGGGGGCTGGAAATTGAACCTGGGCCCTCTCAACCACTGAGCCATTTCTTCAGCTCCAATAATAACTTTTAAAAGGAGATTCATGCATCTTTTTTTTTTTTCTTAGTATATACTGAGGTCCAGACTCAGGACTTTGTGCTTGCTCTACCATTAAGCAAAATCCCTAACTCTTTGTCTCTCAGTTATATGATTAAGAAGTAGAGTAAAAGTCAAAGTGCGTTGGTATTGGGAAAGACCCAGGTGCAAAGTGACCAAGAGGAAGGACCTAGAACTCGGTGGGGGGGGGGTGTCTGGGAGAGGAAGAAGCTAGGAGAATGGGGGGAGGGGCTTCCTGGAAGAGGAAGAAGCTAGGAGAATGGGGGAGGGGCTTCCTGGAAGAGGAGGCACTGGGTTGGGCTTGTAGGAGGGCAGGGAGACAGTAGCACATCATTGGTTCTAAGTAGCATGGCAGTTCAGTGCAGTCAGATAGGTTGGAGACAGCAGTCGATGGGGCTTCAGTCCTACACTGTTCCCAAATTCTGGCATTGCATAGAGGTTGGCATGTGCCACCACTGTGCCCCTTGGTCTCAGCTCCTGGTAGTTTGTGAAAATCCAAACTTAGGTGCTCAGCCCTCAGTAGGTCCTGGGGGCAGAGCTGCTCTTCCCTCAGGCTTCCTGCTTCTGCTTTTGACCAGGTGGTGCCTCCTGTGGTCACTAACATTGACAGCCCCAGACTAGGAGGGCAAGTCACATTGTGTTTGACCTTCATTTCCTGAGGAAACTACACACAACTGTGAATCTTGTTGAGCAGAGAATCTAGTTTCCATCAACTTAAAAATAATTTTCCGTGTATGTGTATGTTCCTGGGTATATGCACCACATGTATGCAGGAAACTGTCGAGATCAGAAGCATTGAATCCTCTGGAACTGTAGTTACAGGTGGTTGTGAGCCATTGTGTGGGGACTGGGACAGAATCCAGGTCCTCTGTAAGAGCAGTAAGGACTTTCAACCACTGAGCCATCTTAGCCCCATCCTCAACTTTTCTTTTTATCTTTGGAGACATTTTATCTTTTGGGTTTTTTGTTGTTGTTTTCTTTTCTTTTTTTTTTTTTTTTTTTGATTTTTCGAGACAGGGTTTCCCTGTGTAGTCTTGGCTATCCTGGAACTCACTCTGTAGACCAGGCTGGCCCCAAACTCAGAGATCCACCTGCCTCTGCCTCCCAAGTGCTGGGGTTAAAGGTGCGAGCCACCACACCTGACTGAGACATTTTATCTTTTGAGACAGAGTCTTAACTTAGTTCTGGCTGGCCTAAAACTCACTGTGTAGACCAGGGTGGCCTCTAATTCAGATCTGCCTGCCCTCCCACCACAACTGGCAACTTTTTATGTGTTTGTTTATTGAGATAGAGTCTCATTAATGTAGCCCTGGTTGGCACAGAACTTGTTATGTAAAGCAGGCTGGCCTCAAAATCACAGATTCGTCTGCCAGCCTCTGCTTCCTGAGTGCTGGGATTAGAGACACATCACCATGTTCAGCCTTATTTGGTTGATTATTTTTATTGTTACAACATTTTGCTATGTAGCCCAGGCTGGCTTCCCAACTCATTATCCTCCTGCCTTAGATTCTCAGGTGCTTGGGATACAACACCACTTGCCCAATGCTATTAAGTCCTTTCTGAAGGGCTGTAAACAGACCCAACCTCCTATAACACCCTCGCCGCCCATCCCCATTGGATGCTCTGGCCATTTTCAAATGGGCTGCTTTGGGGTAAAAGGCACTTGCCCAGGCTGTCCTCTGTGGCCATCTGTAGACTTGACACTCCCCTGTGCTGTGCCTCTTCCAGACCATGTGACCAGAGAACGGCTGGACCGGATCCTGGCTATAATCCAAGGCTCCCACCAAAAGGCACTGGTGATGTAAGTAGATCCCAGATTCCCTCTGCCCTGCTAAGTGCAGGTGATTTAAAGGGGAGGAACCTGGGTCCACACCACTGAGGCACAGGACTGGGGGATGGAGTCATCTAGTTGCTGAGAGCTTGGCCGAGAGCCCTCCAACAGGCTGCCCGGAACTCCTGACTCTCCTGGGCATCAGCCGCATGGCTTCCAGGACAGTCTAGCCAGCTGCCTGTAGCTGGGACAGGAAAAGCCCCTGCCTTACAGACCTGTCCCCGAGCATCCTGTTCCAGGTGAGCACAGGAACAGGACAGGGACAGCCTGCTGACATGACAGGAACTGGCTCAGGGAACACGCACAGAGGAAAGCCGGAGCCAGGCCCTCCCTGTGCCGTGGACCTGTAGCAGGAGCGCCAGGACCGAAATGGCCAGTGTACTCAAGCCATGAGTCGGGCTTGGGGTGGGAAGGGCTAGGCAGGAGCAAAGGGAAGCAGGATGAGGTTGGCCCGGGCAGTGGGGACTCTGAACAGTTCTGAAACAGCACTGTGGTGTCACTGGGGACCCTGTGAGGAAGGCCAGGCAGGCTGTGAGGACAGTGCCTTGTGCCCACTGAATTAGGCCTTAGGATAGCAAGGCCTAGCAGCGGTAGAGGAGGGTGTGCAGTTAGAGAGACCAGGAGGACTCTCGAGGCCCTGGATCTGCGGCATTTGTGGAGAGAGCCCTGGAACAGGGGTGGTATTGTGGCCCCTTGGGGTTGCACTCCTCAGGTCAGGTGGCTGGGGGTGGAGCACAGTGCACAGGGAGGGGTCAGGATTGCCCAGCCTGTGATAGGTAAAACCAGGGATTGGCAGAGGATGCCTCTGGTGACTGAAAGGGAGGCTGCTCTGAAGATGGGTAGAAGATGGGGGTGGGGGTGGGGGTGGGGGGTGGATGGGTGATGGGTGAAGAATGTAGAGAACAAGGAAGAAGCCTTCCGTGGTGGGGCAGGTACCCCACACTGGCCTCCCATTCTGGCCCTTCTGTCTCCCAGGTACTCCAACCTGGACCTGAAGTCCCAGGAGGCCTATGAGATGGCTGTGCAAGGTGTGATCCGGCCCATGAACAAGTCCCCAATGCTCATCTCTGGCATCCGCTGCCTGCACTTTGCACCTCCCGAGTTCCTTTTAGGTAAGTCACTCAGGAAGCTGGAGATGAGATGGAGCCTGGGTTTGGTATGTGTGGCATGCCAAAGCCAGAGTACATTGCCCTGATTGGCTAGCCATGGGTGGCTTCTATCCACCAGGTCCAAGTTCAGCCTAACCCAGAGTAACGGCACAAAGGCTGCCCCTCTGCCTCCTTTCTCTTCCCAAGCCTGTGAAGCCAACCCTTAAGAAGCAAAGACTGGGCTGGGTGGTGGTGGCGCACGCCTTTAAACCCAGCACTGGGAGGCAGAGGCAGGTGGATCTCTGTGAGTTTGAGACCAGCCTGGTCTATAGAGCGAGTTCCAGAGCTACACAGAAAAACTGTGTCTCAAACCTCCCACCCCCCAAACAAAACATGAAGCAGAGACTGGATCTAGCAGCTCATTTCCAGAGCTGTCCACATTGTTAAAGGTCCCTCAGATGTGACTGTCCCTTTCTGAGTCTCGCCCAGCCTCTTCTGTGTCCCATTGACTTCTTCCTTGAGCACTCCCCAAAGCCCCCAGTGGTAAGCCCTACATGAAAGTGCTGCCTTTGTGCCCCACTCCCGGTGCATGAATAGACCAAGTGTAAGCAGAGCTGCTGGAAGCCCAGCGTGCTCTTAGCTCCACAGCTCAGCCGAGGGATCCAGAGCTGGGATCCACACGACTGCCGTGCTCCAGGTCCTCCCCCAGAGCTAAAAAGCATCTCCCGAAGAATGTTCCTGTGGAGAGGAGTCCAAGGGCTGTGGATCCAGGTCAGCTTGGTCCCTGGAGCTATGGCTGACAGTCGTGTCTGTTCATGCCTGTGCTCCACAGAGGTGCAGTGTATGCATGAGACGCAGCAGCAGCTGAGGAGGCTGGTGCATGAAATCGGCCTGGAGCTGAGGACCACCGCTGTCTGCGTGCAAGTGCGGCGTACTCGGGATGGCTTCTTCAGACTGGATGATGCCCTCCTGAGAACGCAGTGGGACCTACACAGCATCCAGGATGCCATCCAGGCTGCAGCCCCCCGGGTGGCAGCAGAGCTGAAAAAGAACTTGAGACTAAGGTTGGGCCACCAGCAGCTCCCCAGTGCTGGGCAGCCTTGTGGATTCAAGGACCCAAGCTCCACTTTGGGGGTGGAAAGCTCTGTGGGGCAGTGAATGCCCGGATGTGGGTGGGCAAAGACAAAGGCTTTTTACAAGTCAGAGCTGATGACCGTGCAGAGAGTGATCTCAAGGGCCTGAGCAGTGCCCACGCCTGCCATCCCAGCAAAACGGAAAAAGGGGAAAAGGGAGTCTTTCTACTTGAGACACAGACTAACTGCGGAGATGAGCTCTGTGTGGCAGCAGGGCCTATCATCTTGGCTATTTGGGAAGCTCAGGCTAGAATCTTGAGAGTTTAAGGCTAGCCTAGGGTTACACAGTGAAACCATGTCTCAAAAGTCAAATCAGAGTCGACTTGTAATTGAAGCACTCCAGAGGTAGAAACAGAAGATCAGAAGTTCAAGGTCATCCTGGCCACAATGAGTTTAAGACCAGTCTGGGCTGTTTCCAGTGTTTAGTTTTCAGAGATGGGGAATGTCACCCCAACACCTAATGACCACTGGTGATTTATTTAGATTCATATGACTGATTTAGCTGAATGTATTTCTACCCTAGGGAAAAGTCTTTCCACTGTTTCAAGGTGGTGTCTCACACCTGTGATCTCAGTACTATGCTGAGGCAGAAGGATGACTCTGAGTTTAAGGCCAGCCTGAACTTTCTGGAGTACTTTATAGTACATGTCAGTATTTAATCTTTTGGTCAGTCATAGTGGTTACAGACCTGTAATCACCACGTGGGTGGTGGAGGCAGGGGGATCAGGAATTCAAGGTCATCTTTGGCTGCATGAGTTCTAGGGTACATGAAACCCTATCTCCAAAATAAAAAGCCCCAAATTACTTTTAAAAGGTTTATTTTTATGCATGTGAGTGTTTGCATATGTGTTGTGTGTATGCACCACATGCATCATGAAGGCTAGAAAAGGGCGGAGCCCTGGAGCTGGACTTGCAAGCAGTGTGAGCCACCACAGGGATGCTGGGAATGGACCACTGGTCATCTGGAAGAGCAGCCAGTGTTCTTAACCACTGACTCATCTCCTCAGCTTCCTGAATTTAATCTAATCCCTTGCCTTATGTAACTAACCACTCTGGCTGTGAACAGTTACAGACTGATAATTGTTTGTGTCTACAAGTAAAAAAAAAAACAAAACAGCAGAAAAGCAGGGGCTGTGGCGCAGTCTCAGCATGGTACTGATGGAAGGCTGCTGCGGAGAAGACACACACACACAAGGATTTGTTGTTGTTGTTTTGTTTTGTTTTTTTCCGAGACAGGGTTTCTCTGTGTAGTTTTGATGCCTGTCCTGGATCTCGCTCTGTAGTCCAGGCTGGCCTCGAACTCACAGAGATCCACCTGGCTCTGCTTCCCGAGTGCTGGGATTAAAGGCCTGCACCACCGCCGCCCGGCTACAAGTCATCTATTTTTTATGAGTCCCTGAGACCAATTAGTGTGGGACACATGTATGGGTATCCACAGTCTACTATGAGCTACGCTCCTGAAGAAAAACAGTTCTCTCTCCATAGCCATCTCTCCAGCAGCCTATCAATCACCTATGAGGGCTCAAGATGGCGGGTCCCATTAACCCCTTCCATCCTTGCTGAGTGTTGACTGGCTTGATCTTATTGTGCAGGCAACCAAAGCTGCTGTGAGACTATGTCATGCCCAGAAGACATTTTCACAGTAGTGTCCCCAGTCTCTGGCTTCTGTCATCTTGCAGCTCTCTCTTCTGTGACGTGCCAAGCCCTGAAGGAGATGGTGTGGTATAGATGTCTCATTTAGGGCAGTCCCTCCACGGTCACTCTCTGCCCTTTGAACGTCCATGAATCTCTTGTTAATTCCTGTCCCCTGAATGGAGAGTGATGAGTTCCTGATAGGGTCTGAGAGCTGCCCTGGTCTATTTGTGTAAAGATAGATATTTAGAGGGCGGTTGAACAAGACAGTAGTCGTAGCTTCTCTCCTAGGACCTAGGACCTCTTCAGCCATGGATTCTTGGTCAGATTTATAGTGCCAGGCACGAGCCCCTGCTGTGGAGTGGGCTTCATGTCTGAACAGGAAATGGTTGGTTGCCACCATCATATGGATACCACTGTTGCACTAATACACATATATCTAGCCAAGATGGTCTCTCTTTTTAATTTATTCATTTTATGTGTGTGGATTTTTTTTTTTTTTTCGAGACAGGGTTTCTCTGTGTAGTTTTGCGCCTTTCCTGGAACTCACTTGGTAGCCCAGGCTGGCCTCAAACTCACAGAGATCCGTGTAGATAGAGTTTTCCTGCCTGGCCCACAGTCAGGACAAATCTCTCTCACCCGCCAGTCCCAAGCCGCTTAAACCCGATCAAATAAACACAGAGACTTATATTGGTTTCAAACTGTATGGCCGTGGCAGGCTTCTTGCTAACTGTTCTTACAGCTTAAATTAATCCATTTCTATTAATCTATACCTTGCCACGTGGCTTGTGGCTTACCGGTACTTTACATCTTCCTTATCCTGATGGCGGCTGGCAGTGTCTCTCAGACTCAGCCTTCCACTTCCCAGCTCTAGTCTCCTCCTTGTCCCGCCTACACTTCCTGCCTAGCCAATGGCCAATCAGTGATTTATTTATTGACCAATCAGCAACACATTTGACATACAGACCATCCCACAGCAGATCCGCTTGGCTCTGCCTCCTGAGTGCTGGGATTAAAGGCGTGTGCCACCACCGCCCGGCCGTGTGTGGATATTTTATCTGCTTGTATGTCTGTGCACTGTGTGGACCAGAAGAGGGTATCACATGGAGATTGTAGTTACAGATGGTTAGATTAGGTTAGCCTTGAACTCTCAGAGATTTACCTGCCTCTGCAAGGTAAATCCCAAGTGCTGGGATTAAAGGCGTGTGCCACCACACCTGGCTCAATTATATTTTTTAGTAAGCTTATAAGATGAGTTTTTCTGTGGCTTTCCAAATATCTTTAATGTTAGTAACCCTCTGCCCATCACCTAGGGACGTTTTAAAGCTGTTCTTTCTCACTAAGTTCATGTCTCTATGCTATAGATACTTCGGCCCCACATACAGATACTTCTTGGCTTTCTTTGATAGTATTACCTTGTATTTGGAAAAATACCTTGTATTTGGAGAAAGCCTATCATCCCAGCACTGAGAGGCAATAGCAGCAGGATCAGAAGTTCAAGGTTCTCTTCAGTGATACAGTGAGTTTGAACCAGCAAACAACAAAACAAGTCTTTATTGGGGTGGGGGGGTGCGCGTGTTTGGCGGCCAGAGGCCACGTTGTCTCTTTCTCAAATGTTCCCCACTTTGCTTTTAGAGACAGGAACTCTCACCGAACCTGGAAATCACCAATTCAGCCAGACTGGATGGCCAGGAAGCCTCAGAGACCTCGCTGTCTCCACCTCTCTTGAGCTGGCATTACAAGGCACCTTTCCCAGCTTTTTCTTTTTTTTTTTTTTTTTTTTTTTTTTTGGTTTTTCAAGACAGGGTTTCTCTGTGTAGCTTTGCGCCTTTCCTGGATCTCACTCTGTAGACCAGGCTGGCCTCGAACTCACAGAGATCCGCCTGCCTCTGCCTCCCGAGTGCTGGGATTAAAGGCGTGTGCCACCACCGCCCGACTTCCAGCTTTTTCAAACCTTGTGATACTGAGGATCTGAGCTAAGGGCTAAGGTCATTATGCAAAGCATCATGGGTACTTTCACCAACTCTGTCTCCCTCTATTTTTTGAGTCAGGGTGTTACTCTGTAACCCAGACTGGCCTAAACTTGCATCAATCCCCCTGCCTCAGCCTCCTGAGTGCTGGGTTCACAGGTGTGAGCTGCTGTACCAGCTTCATCTCCATTAACCTGCTTACGTACCCCCAGGTCTAAACGGAGGCCATGCCCACGTTCTCCCCCTTATCCTCACCTTCAAAGAGACGTGCTGAGATGTGGCTTGTCCATGCTTTCCATGTGGCTATGGGTCAACTGTAGAAACTGGCCCTGACCACCGTGACATTTTACCTTGCCATGGTGGCCTTCGCAGCAGCTTGCTGCATAAGCAATGTGCGCTCAACAGGCTCCCAGCTGGGAGACCTCACACATTCAACTTCCCCATCCCTGCAATGGGATAATAGCTTTGCCCATCTTGTGAGGTTCTGTGGGCAGATGAAATCGGGTGTCAGGTGCTGTGGTACAGCAGGTGTGAGGTGTGTACACTGTCTTCTAAGCACTGATTTCAGAGCCAGACCCATGACAGAATGATGCAGTATCAGTCCTTCCCTCCAGTTCTTGTTTCTGTGGTGTAAATGATCTGCCAGGTAGACATTTGACAAGTAGAACCTCAGGCAGGCAAGCTGATGACGTAAGTCATGCTGATGGTGTGTGGCAACGCTGGCCCCTTCTGCAATCCTTGAGATGACCCACAATCTCCGTCTTATCAGATAAAGGAGAGGCCCCAGTGGAGGGGCAGCGAGCGAAGTATCTGACCAGGGACAGACTAAGCAAATGTCACAGCCAAGAGGAGCCCAGAGACAAGGTGGCTTAGTGCAGTATCTCCTGGGTGAGGCTCCCGAACAGAACAAAGGTAGCAAGACCTTGCTGTGGAAGTGGAACAGGTGAGGGACTTCGGCCAGCAATGCTCTGCAGAATCACCTCCAGTCACAGACGCACTCCCACATTGCAGGAAACTGGGTACCACTATCTGAGAATAACATAAGGAGATTAGTTGCTGGGTGCAGTAACATGCACCTATAATCCTGGTGCTGCTGCAATAAAATCTGAACCAAAAGGATCATGAGGTCAAGGTCAGTCAGTGCCCTTGTCTTAGAAAGTCTGTTAAAGGCCTGGAGAGACGGCTCACGGTTAGGAGTGCTGGAGTGCTGTCGCTCTTCCAGGGGACCTGGGTTCAGTTCCCAGCACCCATGTTGGGTGGTTTGCAACCACCTGTAACTCCAGCTCCAGGGGATTTAATGGCCTCCACTGGCCTCCATGGGCCTCTACACACATGTGCCATATACATAAAAACACACAAACATATACATAAATTAAAAAGACAATCTTAAAAGAGACCTTGTCTCAAAACAACAGAACCCAAAAGAACAGACTTGAGTGATAACCTTTGGATTCTGACTCAGGTCTGAGATTCCTCCTAGAAACCTACATTTCAGCAAATTTACCCAGTGAGTCTGATTCTAAAGATTTCAGAAACAGAGGCGCTGGATGTGGTAGTCCCTATCTATCTCCTCAGCACTCAGGAGATGGAGTCAGGGGTCAAAAGACTAAAGTCATCTTCAGGTGTGCAGAGTTGGAGGCCCGCGTGGACTACATGAGATCCCATCCCATAAAGGATGGATAAATATACCCCTGCAGGGCCATTAGGGACTGCCTCCTGGTGTCTAGGGGAAAGTAAAACCATAAACTGAGTAGCTTAAGGCAAGTAGAACTCTCCAACTGGGGGATAGAGGGATCACGCAGCAGTTAAGAGCACTTGCTGCTCCTCTAGAGGACCAGAGTTCGGTTTCCAGCCGCCTGTAACTCCAGTTCCAGGGGATCAGATGCCGCCTTCTGACCTCCTTACTACCTATACATGTGGCATAAACACATACACACAGACACACCACACATATACTTAAGATTTTTACTTTTTTAATGGGGGGCTGGAGAGATGGTTCAGTAGTTAGGAGCATGTGCTGCTCTTGCAGAGGTCTTGGGTTTGGTTCCTAGCATCCACATGATGGCTCACAAACATAACTCCAGTTTCAGATGATCCAGTGTCCTGTTTTAACCTCCTTGGACACCAGGGACATAAGTGGTGTACATACACACATACATCCAGGCAAAACAATTATACACATAAAATAAATCTTTCAAAAAATTGTAAGTCCAGCATGATGACATATGCTTTTAATCCCAACACTCAGGAGGTAGAGAAAGGAGGATCTCTGAGTTTGAGGCCAGTTTGGTCTACCTAATGAGTTCCAGACCAAAGCTACATAGAAATCTTGTGCCTGGTGTGGTGGCTCACACCTTTAATCCCAGCACTTGGCAGACCCAGAAAAGCATAAACAAAAAAACAAACAAAGCCGGGCGGTGGTGGCGCACGCCTTTAATCCCAGCACTCGGGAGGCAGAGCCAGGCGGATCTCTGTGAGTTCGAGGCCAGCCTGGTCTCCAAAGCGAGTTCCAGGAAAGGCGCAAAGCTACACAGAGAAACCCTGTCTCGAAAAACCAAAAAAAAAAAAAAAAAAAAAAAAAAAAAAAACAAACAAATAACAAATAAATGAATAATAAACATAAACAGATAGATAATGGGGTGGCTAAGGGGCCAACCTGGGATGGAAGCAGGGCACAGGGTATCAGTGGGTCCAGTAGCTGGTGACCTGGGGTCCAGCATCTGACTGTTCCCCTCCACAGCATTCATGGAGCAGCTTGCCTTTATTTGTCCAAATAATAAAATCTACTAAGTGGGCGTGGTGGTGCAGCCTCTAATCCTGGTTGCTGTGGAGACAGAGGCCAGAGGATGGCAGATTCAAGACTAGCCTGGGCAACTTAGTGAGATTCAGTCTCAAACGTGAAGGCCAGGTGTGGTAGCACACATCTGCAATCCGGGAACTTGCGAGGTGGAGACAGGAGGATCAGGAGTTCAAGTCCTTTGCAGCTACATGCATACGTGGTGCATCTCAGGTCCCAATGAAAAACCTGCCTCAAATTAAAAAACAAGAAAATCAAGGCAGGGCTGGTGGGATGGCTCTGTAAGCAAAGAGTGACTATCACCCCAGGAACCACGTGCCTGGCACAAGGAGAGAATGGCCATGGCAAGCTGTTCCCTGACCTCCAGGCACTCACCGTGGCATGCAGGTACACACACCACAACAAATCCAATGCATTTTGTTTGGTGTGCCTATGTTGTGTGGATGAACAACCCTTACACAGGTAAGTACATGCTCTACCACTCAGCTACCAGTGGGTCCCATAGCAATTTTTGTTGTGTTGTGTTGTTTTGTCTTCAGGCAGGGTTGCTCTCCATTTCCCTGGCTGTCCCGGAAGTTGCTATGTAGACCTGACTGACCTTGAACTCACAGAGATCTGCTTGCCTTTGCCTCTGGAGATTAAAGTCTTGTACCAGCATGCCCAGCTCCAGTGGCCAGTTTTTTGTTTTGTTTTGGTTTTGCATAATTTTATATAATTGCAACTTGTTTCTTGGGTTTGGCAATGATTTGTGGCTGTTTCCCATTTTCCCACCAGGCCTAGGCATTCATTTATGCAGAGTCCTTTAGGGTGATTAGAGAATTGGGTCATTTTGAGAAGCTATCTACATAGTTCTGACCTCTTCCTTCCTTGGGCAACTTCCTATTGAGCAACTGTTGCCCAGGATGAGTAGCTTTCTGAAAGGCCTGGGCTCCAGTCAGTTCATGAACGGCACTGGACAAATGTTTGTAGTCAGTTCTTCTTACTGTTGTGGGCTCTGGGAACATGTAAGCACACAAGCCCGCTGAAACCCAGTGCAGGAGAGAGAAGGTAGCTGTGTCCAATAGTCATAAAAACTGATTCTTTGAGTAAAGGCCTGAAGACAGTGAACGGAGCCAAGAGATACAGGTGATTCATCTGGGAAAGACTGAGCTATTGCTGAGCGGCTCCATGGCTGGGATATGAGGATCACTTGAGGCCTTTCAAACCTGATGGGCAGGTAGTAGCTGTTCTCGTAGAGGGTGGCCTGGAACCCCAGCTCTTGGCTTGACTCAGAAGCCCTGATGACCTGCTGTGGCTTCTGTGCATTCGATTTAAGGTGAGCCCAGACTCAGCGCTAACCTGACCATGGCTGTTCTTTCTGAGGTTCTGACGCATTGGACTTTGCTGATCTTGTTATCAGCAGGCTGGGGTGGCTTGGAGAGCACGTGAGTGAGGACACTGTTATTAATAACGCTGTCATTGACTTTGGATGAGTGCTAATTGGCGTTTGTGTATCATGTGGGTTATTCATTCCATCGTCCAGAGCAGGTTGTGTGATTAACCTCAGTTTAACCTGCATTATCTTCTACATATGAGCCCCAGAGGAGAGCAGAGCTGCGGCTCAGAGCCCCCTGGATCCTGGCCAGATCGATGAGTAATGGGTGTGGCGCCTCAGCCAGTGTGCTGTAGAGGCCAGGGAAGCTACACTCAGTGTTAGCCGCCTACACTGTGATTCTGTGGGCAAGGGCACACAGAACTCACCAACACAGCTGGTCTGTCTAGCTGCCTTCAGAGAGTGCTTGTGAGCACTGGAATTACAGGCAGGTTACCACATCCAAGGTGTTGTTCTGGGGATCCACACTCTAGCCCTCACATTGGCTGTTTTGGTAACAAGCTCTTCAATTGGGGCGCCATTTCCCCAGTCCCTAGAGACTTTTTTTTCTTTTTCTTTTTCTTTTTCTTTCTCCTCCCTCTTCTCCTGTCCTCTCCTCTCCTCTCTCTCTCTCTCTCTCTCTCTCTCTCTCTCTCTCTCTCTCTCTCTCTCTCTCTCCCCCTTCTTCCTTTCTTTTTTTTTTGAGACAGGGTTTCTCTGTGTAGCCCCAGCTGTCCTGGAACGCACTGTGTAGACCAGGCTGACTTCTAGCTCAGAGATGCCTCTGCCTCCCCAGTGCTGGGACCAAAGGGGTGCACCGCCATGCATGGCCTTAGACTTTATTTTAGATAGGGCCTCAGTATGTAGCTGTGGCTGACCTGGAACTTTCCATACAGACTATGCTGGCCTCAAACTCACAGAGATCCACCTGCCTCTGCCCCCAGAGTGCTGGGATTACAGGTGTGCGCCACCACTGCCTTAAGTTGGGTTTCTTACCTTGAGTGATTCACAACCACTTGTAACTTCTGCTCCAGGGAACCTGGTGCCTTCTTTTGGCCTCTGAGGGCATCCGTACATATGTGAATGCACTCACTCCTACACAGATACACTATTTTTTTTTTTTTGATCTTGAAAAAATTCTTAAAACAACAACAAAACCCACCAGCAAACACATTAACAAACTCATCCACTTCCAAGTTTGCCAGTCACCTGCCTGGGTGACATGTGTGGAGGAGGGGTGTGGCCCTGAGTTTGGGACCTTTCTACCTCTAGTGTGGCCACCTTCCCAACATGGACTTCAGTCCCAGCTAAGGACTGCTTCAATGGGTGGTCTTCTTTTACTTTGGTTGGTTGATTTTGTTTGTTGTTTTTTGAGACAGGCTGGCCTTCAACTCCTGATCCTCCTGCCTCAGCCTCCCAAGGGCTGGGATGCAGATGTACACCACCAGCCTGGTTCAATGTCCATTTCCATCACCTGGAACTTAACCCGTGCAAGCCTGGGTCCCCTTCCCCTAAAAGCTGCTCTTCTGTGGACCAGAACTTAGTGAGGGCTGGAGAGATGGCTCAGGGGTTAAAAGCACTTATGCTCTGTGGAAGGCCCATTTGGTTCCCACCACGCACATAAGACAGCCTATAGCTACCTATCCTCTGGCTCTAGAAGGAACTGAGTCCTCTGGTCTCCACGGGCACCAGGACCCATGTGCACATGACATGCACACAAAACACACACACACACACACACACACACACACACACACACACACACACACACAATTTTAAAATAAAGTTTTAGAAAGCTTGGTGAATGAACGAACAAATGATTGAACAAATAAGTAAAGCTGAATGGCCACTGGACACCTGTCGCTCATTGTCTCGGCAGGCTCCCATCTCACTTCTCCCTAGCTCTGGGCTGTCAGCTCACTAGGATCCCATGGTCATTGCCCCAGGGCCTGAAATGTGCTTGGAACACACAGGGCCCCGGTCTTAACCCCGAGCTGACATTTACTGCTGTCTGTGCAGTCAGTAAGGCCAGCCTGAAATGGCCACCGCAGGCAGCTTTTCCAGATGGTGAGATGAAGCCGTCATTGCTGTCCACGCTGAGCCGCATCTTCAGCCACAGGCGAACAAGCCAAAAGCTGTGTTAGTCTTTCTCACTGTGACAAAATGCCTGAGAAAAGCCACTTAAGAGGCGGCAGAGTGGTGCATACCTTCAACCCCGGCACTCCAGAGCAGAGGCAGACTGGGCACTGTGAGTTTGAGTGAGGCCTTGTCTCAAACAAATAACTTAAGCGAAGGTTTATTTTGTTCACAGTTTGAGGGTGTAGGCCGTCATGGCATGGGAGGCAGGGTGGTAGGACTGTGAGGGGACTGGTCACACTGCATCCTCAGTCAGCAAAGAGGGATGGACCCTTGTGTTCATCTTTCTCCTGTCTTGGACACCCCCTTCCCCCCAAAAAAAAGCAGATGGGATGGTACTGCTCACATTCATGTAGGTCTTCCTTCCCTCAGTTAAACCTTCCTGGAAGGGGCTGGAGAGGTGGCTCTGGTTAAGATCACTGGCTCTTCTTCTAGAGGTAATGAGTTCAATTCCCAGTAACCACTTGGTGGCTCACAACCATCTATAATTGGGTCTGATGCCCTCTTCTGTCATGCAGGCATACATGCAAATAGAGCATTCATATACATATATAAGCTACATAAACTTTTTTCTATTTAAAAATTTTTTTTTATTAATTTTACATACCAACCACAGATCCCCTTCTCATTTCACTCCCACCCCCGCCTCCCCCTTTGGCCTACCCTTGCTAAAAAAAACCAAAAAACTTGCCGGGCGGTGGTGGCGCATGCCTTTAATCCCAGCACTCGGGAGGCAGAGGCAGGCGGATCTCTGTGAGTTTGAGGCCAGCCTGGTCTACAGAGTGAGATCCAGGACAGGCACCAAAACTACACAGAGAAACCCTGTCTCAAAAAACCAAAAAAAAAAAAAAAAAAAAAAAAAAAAAAACCAAGCAAAAAAACAAAACAACTTTCTGGATACCCCTCAGCCACAGTCCTGTTTCCATGAGGATCCCAAATCTAGCCAAGTTGACGAGATTAACCATCACTTCAGGAACGGTGGCCTATACCAGTAATTCCAGCACTCAGGAGTCTGAGGCAGGAGAATTGTAAGTTTGAGTCCAGTCTGGGCTACATGAGGAGACATTCTCAAAAACCAGAAAAGCAAACAAATCCATATCTACCATGTCAGTACCCCACTTCCCTTACAGCCTCTGGTCACCCCTGTTGACCCACCCTGATATCCTGGTCAAAGATCAGGCCTTCTCCCAGAGATGGGCTGACCGGAGGGCAGACATTAGTCATGACTAAGGTCTGGTCTGACAAACGGTGACTGAGGAGGCTGTGGGGTGGTGGAGGCTGAGACAAGCATCTCAAATGGGCAGCCAGGGTGTGATTGGTCAGTCTGGTACTGATCTGGAACCTCCAGGCCCCCTTGGAGTCTGCAGAGTGGGCTGGCAGTCCTTTTTCCTACATGGTCTCACTTCTGACCCCATCCAGTCCTTTTTCCTACATGGTCTCACTTCTGACCCCATCCACGTACTTTTTTAACTCCTAGTAAATAGGAAGTCAGAGGAGCCCCAGAGATGACAAAACAGGCCTGGCTCTTCCCTGGCAAACCAGCTGGGCAGGTTTGCCCATGTCAGGGGAAGGGTGATGGAGCAAGTCAACTCCAGGGTAAGGAAGGCAGCCAAGAAACCCCAGGGCCTGTGAGGTGTCATGGGAGTAGCAAGATCAGATCCCTTCTGGGTGGTGGAGAGCTTTGTGTTGGGAGGTGGGCGGGTTTGCGAGAGGATTTGTCAGAACATTATGATTGGTGACTGGAAGCTCTTTTATAAAGGTGCCAAGGACTATGCATCAGAGGTGAAAGATTCCATTAACATCTAGGGAGACTGGGCCTGGTGGCACAGGCCTGTAATCCCGGCTACCTGGAAGGCTGAGACAAGAGGATCATAAATTCAAGAGCAGCTTGGATGACAGAGTGAGTTCAAGGCCCTACCCAGTCTCAGAATAAAAATGAAAAATGACTAAGGCTTTAGTTCAGTAGTAGAGCATTTGCCTGGCAAGCCTAAGGCCTTGGATTCAGTACCAAGTACTACAAACGAATACCCACAGAAGCTGGCCTGGTGGAATAGGCCTGTACGAGGCTGAGGCAGGAGGATCACACATTCAAGGCCAGCCTGGGTTACAGGGTGAGTTCAAGACCTGCTTTGGCAACTTGGCAAGACGCTCTCTCAAAGTGAAAATGAAAAAGAAACCTGGGATGGTACCTCAGCAATAAAATGTTTGCCTAGCACGTGGAAAGCCCTGAAACTGGGAGCATGGCTCAGTAGGTAAGGTGTTTGCTCTACAAGCCTGAGTTCAGATTCCTAGCACTCATGGAAAAGCCAGTGTGGCAGTGCACGTGCCCTATGAATGCCAACCTCTGGCCTCCACAAGTACCTACATACACACGGCGTACATTCATACCACGCGCGCACGCACACACTACTACAAAATGAATCTTCAAAAAAATTGTGGTGTGTGTGTGGAGGCTTGTCTGTGTGAGAGCATGTATAGACACTAGAGGTTTACACCCTAGAGGTGGAGTTATCAGCAGTTGTGAGCCGCCATGTGTGTGCTGGGAATCAAACTCAGTACCCTGTAAGAGCAGCCATAGCGTATCGCCAGTGGCCATGTCAGAAGGGCAGCAGGTGGCAGTTGAGCTTCAGGAGATCAGCCCACCAGGAGGCAAAGTTCAGAGGTGAGTCTCTCGGTAGGCAAGGCCCTGAGGGCTTTGGCTCCAGAACGTCTCTTGCTGCTACTCTACCTTTACATGTTTGCTGCTGCCATTTTTCTCTGGTATCTGGCATGGTGTGGATGGATGTGGAGGGATCCCCATTGCCTTTAATGTAGTGTGATTATCTCATGGGAGTATCCCATTTTACTGGACATTTTTGTGATTATGAAGATGATTTCCTCTTAAACTGTACTGTTTAATCAAAGCAATAATTTTATACAATAGTGTTAGTTTAAATAGAACTTTAATGATTAAGGGTTTTTAACAAATGTAGTAAGGGATTGTTGATAGAGGTTGGTTTAGTGGGGAAATTAATACAGATAAAGGCAGGATATAGTGTTGCCTCTGCCTCTGATAAGGCAGGGGCTGCAGAGGACAGAAAATAAGGACAAAGAAGTGTCACACAGCTAGGGCTTGAGTTTCTCTTCAGGAGCCTATAGACTGTGGCTTAGGTTAATGATTAAGGAAAACAGCTGAGTCCCAGAAGCTAGGCTAGCTCAAGTTCTTTTAATATTAATGTTGGGAGGTGTGTTCACGGGTTTCGGTCCATCACAGCTAAAACAAAGCTTTAAACAATGACTTAAGGTTAGGTTAAGATGTTTTTGTTAATAGCTTTGAGGTAGAAAATCTTGGGAAACAATTTAAAGTTTAAAAGGCACATTTTTTTTTTTTAAGATTTATTTATTTATTATGTATACAGCATGTATGACTGCAGGCCAGAAGAGGGCACCAGATCTCATTACAGATGGTTGTGAGCCACCATGTGGTTGCTGGGAATTGAACTCAGGACCTCTGGAAGAGCAGTCAGTGCTCTTAACCTCTGAGCCATCTCTCCAGCCCCCAAAAAGGCACATTTTTAATAGTTGAGTGAGGGACTCTTGAGGTCAGGGATCAAAAACAGTGGCACCCTGGCTATTGCTGGCTGAGGTATCTCTCTTGCTAGGATGAGTTGGTGATCAAAGGTGATGATTAGTTCCTTGAACCTATTTCTGCCCTCAGCCTCCTGATATAAGAAACTGTGGGTGAGTGGGTGTCTACCCTGTGGATTTAAAGTAGAGCCGACTGATTGTTTACAAAACTTTCAATTTACGATTCTTTTAAGATTTTTATAAGATTACCTTTTGAGATAAATAATAAAGTGATTGATCCTTTCTTTGTAACTGCAAAATGCAGCCTGCCAGTAAAAGACCTGGCTGAGAAAAATACCTTGCTTGCTTACACTCTGTTAATCCATAACAAGTTGCTTGGACATGAATGTATGTGGGTTATTGGGGATAATTTGTTTTTCATCTATAATATGTAAAATGTATAGCCGTGTGGTGGTGGCGGTGGCGGCGGCGGCGGCGCACGCCTTTAATCCCAGCACTCGGGAGGCAGAGGCAGGTGGATCTTTGTGAGTTCGAGGCCAGCCTGGGCTACCAAGTGAGTTCCAGGAAAGGCGCAAAGCTACACAGAGAAATCCTGTCTCGAAAAACCAAAAAAAAAAAAAAAAAAAAAAAAAAAAAAAAGTTTAATCATGTAAGGGAAATGGGAAACATGTTTTTTTTTTTACTTGTATTCATTGTAATCATTCACTTAAAATACAATGTAACCACATTGTAATTTTTCTTTGCTTAAAAGATAAGCTGTAAGGGAAAAAATAAAAACGTGAGAAGGAAGACATCAGGAAGGAGTGAGAAGGAGTTGTCAGGAAAGAAGAAGAAGGGAAGCATCAGGGCAGAAGAACAGAACAGAGAAAGAACAGAGTAGAACAGGCAACAGAAAGAGTAATAAAAAGAAAAAGAAGCTTTTATCCCTCGGAAGTCTGTGTGTTTTTCTCGCTGGACTCTGCATCTCTGACCTGCAGGGGGCTGGACCCTCTGCAGCAGCCAGTGCTCTTAACTGCTGAGCCATCTCTCCAGCCCCAGACACAGCATCTAAGAAGCATGGCAGAGGTTTTCCACTAAGACCTCACACCTAAGGGGCCAGAGAAGTTGTGCATCCTCCCTCCTCACCTCCCTCCCTCCTCACCTCCCTCCCTCCTCACCTCCCTCCCTCCTCACCTCCCTCCCTCCTCACCTCCCTCCCTCCTCACCTCCCTCCCTCCTCACCTCCCTCCCTCCTCACCTCCCTCCCTCCTCACCTCCCTCCCTTAGAAGTGAGCTAGGCATCTGGTCGTGGTTCTAGGACTTGGGAGATGGAGAAAAAAGTTCAAGGACATCCTGGGCTACATAAAACCTATCTCAGCTAGACGGTGATGGTGCACTCCTTTAATCCCAGCACTCAAGAGGCAGAGCCAGGAGGATCTCTGTGAGTTTGAGGCTAGCCTGGGCTACAGAGTGAGTTCCAGGAAAGGTTCCAAAGCTACACAGAGAAACTCTGTCTCAAAAAACCAAAAAACCAAAAACCAAAAACCAAAAAAAAAAAAACCCAACCTATCTCAAGATACCCTATTCCAAATAAAGGGTCTTGCTATGTAGCCCTGGCTCTCCTGCTATGTAGACCAGGCTCACCTAGAACTCACAGAGACCCACCTGCCTCTGCCTCCCGAGTGCTGGGATTAAAGGTGTGCGCCACCACTGCCAGCTATTCTTTTTTAAGGCTGACCTCTGCTGGGGAGGCAGCTCTGGAGTCAGATAGCTACACATCAGATGTCACGCTCTGCACCTCAGCTGGCTCAGTCTGGGAATGGGGTGCTCCACAGGATCTTACGCCACTGTCGGGCCAGTGAGATGCCTCAGGTGAGATGCAGAGCCAGGTGAGCCACAGAGTTGTGCAAATGTTGGTTATTGCAGTTCTCAACCGTTGTCTGATGGAACCTTCAGCTTGTAACTGATTTGGGTGAGTGACTGTCACCCTTCACCTCTTCCTTCGCCTACCTGGCAAGGACCTTTCCTCACCATGCCTCCAGTGATCAGGCTTGGAGGCTCCACCTCCTCCTCACTACAAGACACTGGGTGCCTGGCCCGGCCCACTTCTGTCACTGGAGTGTGCCTCTCTGGTGAGAAAGGCTGCATAGGGTGAGATTTGATGGTCCCACCCCATGACACTCAGAAATGACACCTTCTGGTCATCTGGGATAAGTGGAGATTATGTTACACTTTTGTTTTGAGCTCTATAGGTTCAGGATGAGACATATAAAAATGTTCATATTTAAAGAAAAATTTAATTAAAAAATGTATATATGGGTTTGTATACATGAGTTCAGTGCTCACAGAGGCCAAAAGAGGATGACAAATTCCTTGGAGCTGGAGTTACCACTGGATGGAGGCTACGGATGCTGAGAGCTGAACCCTGCTTCTCTAAAAGTGCAGCAAGTGTTCTTAACCACTAAGCCATCTCTCCAGTCCCTTAGGGGGATGCTGGGCTGCAGGCTTTGGACTGAACACCAGCCCAACTATTATGTTTTGAGATAAGTTCTCTACACACTATCTAGGCTGGTCTTGATCTCTGGGCTGAAGCAATCAACCTTGCTTAGCACTCAGCTGGGATAATTTTTATTTTTATTTTTGGACAGGGCCTTGATATGTAAGGAGGGCAGGTCTTGTTCTTCCTGCCTCAGCTTCTGGAGTTAGAATTACCGGTGTGAGCCACCATACTTGGCTCTGAAATATTTTCAAGCAGGTTTTACACTAGATATAATGAAGCGGTGTCTGTGTGTACATGCCTTATCCATCAGCCTCTAGTTTCCAACCAGCTGGCTCCTTATTTCTTGTTACTGGTCTCTTCAGACTCCTGGAAGGGAAGCTGAGAGATCCAGCTTGTGGCCACTAGCCTGGCAGGCCTGCATCTACCCAACCCAGGGGGCCCACAGAAGGGGTGCTGTCCAGCTGTTGGGCACATCTCTGAGTGGACACTGCCCCCTTGAGGCTAGTGCCTGCCATGGCAGAAGAGAAAGCTGTTCTCACACAGAACTAGAGATGTTTTCCTTCAGCACACTTGGTACTTACTTGATGTAAACACAGAACCTCGCTAGGATGTAATTGGGTGAGGCTCTTGTCTCATTCCAAGGGTCTGAATGGACCAGCCTGCCTGTCATTACTCCACTCACTTTTCGCCTAAATGGAATCCCTGTGTCTTGGGTCCAGGGGATCCTGTCTCTGGCTTCTGTACATACTGTCTCCAGCCGAGACTGTCCACAGCACTGCTGTCTGTCTGACTTCCTACTGTACAGACATCAGTGTTTCTCCCCACTGGATGTTCCCTAGGTATCTCATACTCTTGAAATAAAATGACATCTCTTTTTCTGTTTTGGTGCTGGGAATTGAACCCAGAGCCTTGTGTCCAGTAGACAACAATGTAGCCACCGAGCTACATTCTTAGCACCACTCCCATGACATATTTTGGAGACAGGGTCTCATGTATCCCATGGTCCAGGCCTTCATGTTGGAAGATGTGAGGCCCTCCCCGTTGATGTAGGAGGTAGACTAGGAGAGACAACATCTCATATGGAGATGCTCCGCCACCTTCAATGTGGAATCCCTTCAGCCTCCTTACTTCCCCTCAACTGGCAGAATCTGCTTTCCTGCCTACCTCGGGCCTCTCCTCTCACACCATCTCTGTGCTACTCGTCATGGTCATGGTTCTTATCCCACCATGGCTCAGGCCCGCCCCTCAACAGCTGTCATCCCGCACTTTCTCTACCAGGATAAAACCACGGCACCCATCAGGGTCCATATCTGTCTTCTTTGAGTCTGACAGGATCCTGTCTTGAGTCAGTCTCCTGAGAACCCCTGCCTCAGCTTCTACCATGCTTTCCTTTCCCTCTACCTTCTTTCCGGACCCCAGTCCTGCGGTACCTCAGACACAAGACCATTGAGCTGTTGAGAAAGTTGTCGCAGACTCTCAGTTGACGAGAAAGTCCTAAGGAAGGAGACATGGGGTCAGGGGTGCAGGTGGTCTGAAGGGAACCCGGCTCGTGTGCAGAGACCTGCCCTGACTCCCTCAGTAGGGAACGCTTACTTCGTCTCCTCCATGAGGTCAGAGCAATTGCCAGCGTCATGGCTCTGTATGGGTAGAAACAAACCAGGTCACTATTCAGCTTCTGCTCGTCATCACACAGGGGCAGGGTGGGCCAAGCTCATCAACACCCATCTCCCCAAGCCTCCCCAGCTTGGCCTCCCCACACCAGGCTCCAGGAGCAGCCCCTGGACCAAGCTACCTGAAGAGAGAGGAGAGTTCAGAGACGGTAAAGTCCTTTGGCAAGCAGACAGGAGCGTAGCATGCGAAAGGGAAAAAGCACAAACCTGAGGTGATGCCATGCTAGTGAGGTCAGCATCGGGGGAAGGGACAACACCAAGAAACAGAGTGTCATCAGCAGCAGTTGGCGGTGCAGGAGCAGCTCGGTCTGTGGGCACCTGTCACAGAACAGAGGGGGGGGCAGTTAGAAGACCATGAGGCGCCTCGCTGCCATGGACATGACATGACGGGACAAGCAGGGTAGCACAGCAGCAGTCACAGGACAGTCGCACATGCTGGGAGCTACTGGGGTACAGACACGGCCTGCCCAGGCCTCAGGCCACTTAGCACTTTGAAGGACTAAAGCTCAAAGCAGGGGCTGCAGGGTCTCCTTCCTGAACACCCGAGGACCTTGTTCCCTCTGGAGCTCTGACCTGTGGCAGCCACAGCAGGTAGAAGGAAGTGCCCACGTCCAGGAGCCAGAGAGCAGCCTGCGCTGACTATGACCCTGACTCCGGGCCCTGCTCCTGGGATGGACTAGTCGTCAGGGCCAACATAACCACTCGCCCCTTCCTCTTGCCTTCCTGCCTTCCCTCCTCCCAGACCCACGCACTGGCTGTGTTTGTTGATTCAGAAACAACCGATAAAGCAGAGCAATGGCTGCCCTCTGGCCTGCAGCATCCGGGAGGTTGAGTCTAATAGGTAAGAGCAGGGTCACAGCAGATGGCCAAGCATGGGATGTCATTTTGTCTAGGGGATAGAATTTAGGTCTGCATGGTTGGCAGCAAGCACCTTTCCCACTGAGCCATCTTGCTGGCCCAGGAAGCCATCGTTAATATCAGAGATAATTTAAAAACACAAGAAAGTCTTTAACTGCAGAGCAAGGGCCTGAGCTGGACGGTCTCGAGAGTACAAGAACAGATCAGTACTTTCCCAATGAGGAAAATGAGGCCTCAGACCCCCTCCATTGTCCCTTTAGGATAGCAAAAGGCATGCCCTCCCTTCCCTTCCTGACCTCCCAACCCCTCTGCCCCGACCTCATGTGCCACCTCTGAGCTGGTGAGTGCCAGCACCTGAATCGACCAGAACACCTGGCCGGGATCAGCTTTGATGACTTCGAAGGCATCCAGCTCTGGCTGATCGTCATCATTCTGTCTCTCTCTCTGATCCTCTCCCCATACCCAGCTCCAGCAGGATGTAGCCCTGGCTCGGGCCCTCTCCTGCAGAAGGGCAGAGACCCGGTTCCTTTGTCTGGTGGATGTCTCTTCGGGAATGAGAATCACAAAGGAAGTACTAACATCGTGTTCAGGGGAGGCCATCTCTGTCCCAACTGGAGTCCCTGAGTCTAAAAGGTGCCTATGAGCTCAGCTGTGAGCTCACAATGCTGCTGTGAGCTCACAGCTCCCCTGCTCCCCAGCTCTCCATGTGGTTGAACATGTCCCACTTTTCATTGTAAAAAGCAGTCCCAAATACCCACTTTTTCAGCCTCGAGTCCACTGGGAGCCAGCTTTCCCCAGCTCAGCATGTGGGAAGGAAGCTGCCACATTAGGATCCTGGATGTGGTACAGCTTCCATATGTGTGCAGTTTTTTTTTGAGGGGTGTGTGTGTGTGTGTGTGTGTGTGTGTGTGTGTGTGTCTGTCTGTCTGTCTGTCTGTCTGTCCACCATATCCATTATGGGTTGTCAGGATTTTTTACTTTTAAATTCATTATATATCCCAACACACACCTGTCAGTCATCCCAGTACACACCTGTCATCCCAGAACACACCTGTCATCCCAGAACACACCTGTCTGTCATCCCAGAACACACCTGTCATCCCAGTACACACCTGTCATCCCAGAACACACCTGTCATCCCAGAACACACCTGTCATCCCAGAACACACCTGCCTGTCATCCCAGAACACACCTGTCATCCTAGTACACAGCTGTCACCCCAGAGCACACCTGTCAGTCATCCCAACATACACCTGTCATTGCAGAACTCTGTCATCCCAGGACACACCTGTCATCCCAGAACACACCTGTCATCCCAACACACACCTGTCTGTCATCCCAGTACACACCTGTCATCCCAGAACACACCTGTCATCCCAACACACACCTGTCTGTCATCCCAGTACACACCTGTCATCCCAGAACACACCTGTCAGTCATCCCAACACACACCTGTCATTGCAGAACTCTGGAGGTGGAAGCACAAGAATCAGAAGTTCAAGGCCATTCATGGCTACATAGCAATATGTAGTTACCTCACGTACTAAACTAAAAAGTAGTTTTGGAGCCTGTCCTGGAACTCACTCTGTAGACTAGGCTGGCCTCAAACTCACAAATTAGCCAAATGAAGCAAAGTGCTGATGGTGACTTCAGGCTCATCTATTTTAAGTCCTGATGTCCTGTGTAGCTATGATGACAGGCGATGGGGACAGTAATAGCTTTCCTTTTCTACACCACCCTTCAAGAAAATCATATATGGAGCCAGGCATGGTGGCACACATTTAATTCCAGCACTCAGGAGGTAGAAACAGGTGGATCTCTGTGAGTTCAAGGCCAACCTGGTCTACAGAGGGAGTTCCAGGACAGCCAAGACTGTTACACAGAGAAAGCGTGTCTTGGGGGAAAAAAAAAGGAAAGAAAGAAAGAAAGAAAGAAAGAAAGAAAGAAAGAAAGAAAGAAAATCATGTATGGGGACCAGGCAGACTCTTAGTACAGCCCATGCCATTGCATTCATGTTTTCACCAATTTAAGTTAAAAAAAGTTTTTTAGGAGAGGTGAGCTGGAGAGATGGTGCAGAGGTTAAGAACTCTGGCCACTGGTGCAGAGGGCCAAGGTTCAGGTCCTAACACCCACATTTAGGTAGCTCACAACTGTCTGTAACTTAATTTCAGGGTTCAGATGCCTTCTTCTGACCTCTGAGGGCACCTGCTCTCACAAGGGCAAGCACACATTCACATGCACATAAATGGAAAAAAATCTTTAAAAACCACTACTAGTTGTTATTAAGAAGAGCAAGGTCTTGCCTGCGTTGTTCTGTAGTCCTGACAGGGTTTAGTTCATCGCTTCCAAGATGCTACTCCATTGACTGCTGGTGAGCACAGTGCTGGAATCCTCTCCCCCAAGCCCTCTCTGCTCCTGTGTGGCCTGGGTCTGTTGATCATTCTGCCTACAGAGTAGCATTGTCCTTGGACTTTTTACCATGGCTTCCTCCTTCTTAGCTTGCTTCCCTGTTTGGGTGATGTTTCCTCAGAAAGGCAAAGAGGAGTGTGTATATGTGTTCACATGTACGTGTGTGTCCAGGTGTCTGTTGAGGCCAGAAGAGGGCAACAGATCCCTTGGAGTTGGAGATATGGGAAGCTTGTAAACAGCCTGATATGAGTGCTGGGAACTGAACTCCAGTCCTATGCGAGTAAACTCTCTCAACCACTGTAGGCAGAATTATCATTGGGATCATTGGCTCCCCAATAATGACATGGAGACTTTTTAATTATGAAAGCTCAACTGATAGCTTAGGCTTGTTTCGAACTAGCTCTTATAACTTAAATTAACCCATTTCTATCAATTTACTTTCTGCCTCATGGCTTATTACCTCATCTCCATATTGCCCATCCTGCTTGCCCCGCATCTTCTGGTGTCTCCGCCTTCTCTTTCCCAGCATTCTCTCTGCCCAGAAATTCTGCCTAGCTATTGGTCATTCAGCTTTTTATTAAACCAATCAGAGTGACACAACTTCACAGTGTACAAAAAGATTATTTCACAACATTTCCCCCTTTTTGTCTAAATAAAAAGGGAAGGTTTTAACTCTGTCACAGAAAAACTATATACAATAAGAACGATTATCAGGTAAGAATTATATTTACAGGGCCTGGAGAGATGGCTCAGAGGTTAAGAGCACTGACTGCTCTTCCAGAGGTCCTGAGTTCAATTCCCAGCAACCACATCATGGCTCACAACCATCTGTAATGAGATCTGGTGCCCTCTTCTGGCCTGCAGTCATACATGCAGACAGAACACTGTATACATAATAAATAAATAAATCTTAAAAGAAAAAAAAGAATTACATTTATAACGTCCAGATCATTTGCATTTGGCTATCCTGTCTTGGTGAGTCCAAAGTTTTGTGCCTAATTCATTTTCTATCATAACTTGTATTTACCAACCCAAAACTATTTTTAAGACCTTAAAACATTTTCTTAGATAAACAATTTAAGCTTTTATATATCTCAAACTTATACAATTTACACCTCTTTTGTGAGTTTCTTTTCAGAATTTGGTAATAAGGAAAACTGTAACTATAACTATCTAGTATTCAACTCCTTCAGAGACCCAAGAAAGATATTACATTACTTGAGTAGACAGGAAGTGGAGAGCAAACAACTTCCAAAACTATAGAAACAGCTGGCTGCCTGCACAGTCACCCAAGTTTCCTCTGTAACATTGGGGTATCCATCTTTGGCCTACAGGCCTAGAATATCTGACAAACTTTTTTTTGGTTTTTCGAGACAGGGTTTCTCTGTGTAGTTTTGGTGCCTGTCTGGAATCTTGCTCTGTAGACCAGGCTGTCCTCAAACTCACAGAGATCCACCTGGCTCTGCCTTCCCAGTGCTGGGATTAAAGGTGTGTGCCACCACTGCCCTGCTCTGATAGACTTTTTTGTGAAGCAGGAATTTTGGAGCACTGTCCTGCCTTGTCTTGGCAAAGTTTGGCAGTTGCCTTCTTTAGTTGACCTGCTGTCCAATTTGGACAACCTACTGTTAGCAGTCAAGGTAAGGTCCAGTTTCTTGCCCAGTGGCTAACTTCTGCCACAAAGAAAGCAAACTCCATAAGGAGGTTCTTCAATGCCCATCATCTTCTCTGAAGCAGATTAGTGCTGCCAGGAGCAGATATGTCTCATCATGAAAAGCCTTACGTTGCTAAAACATCTTAAATGCCAAATTCTGTAGATCTCTGTAGTGTTTGAAAACCATTTATCTATCTAGAATATATCTGTTTAACTTTAAAAACATACCTAAAATGACTACAAGTTAGATTATTACAGATGACTAACTCCTAACCTGAATTTCTTTTCTTTTTTTTTTTAAATTTTTATTTTTATTTTGCAATACAATTCAGTTCTACATATCAGCCATGGATTCCCTTGTTCTCCCCACTCCGGGCCCCCTCACCTTCCCTCCAGCCCACCCCCCATTCCCACCTCCTCCAGGGCAAAGCCTCCCCCACGGACTGAGATCAACCTGGTAGACTTAGTCCAGGTAGGTCCAGTCCCCTCCTCCCAGGCCGAGCCAAGCGATCCTGCATAGGCCCCAGGTTTCAAACAGCCAACTCATGCAATGAGCACAGGACCCGGTCCCACCGCCTGGATGCCTCCCAAACAGATCAAGCCAATCAACTGTCTCACCCATTCAGAGGGCCTGATCCAGTTGGTAACCCCTCAGCCATTGGTTCATAGTTCATGTGTTTCCATTTGTTTGGCTATTTGTCCCTGTGCTTTATCTAACCTTGGTCTCAACAATTCTTGCTCATATAAACCCTCCTCATTCTCGCTAATTGGACTCCCAGAGATCCACCCGGGGCCTAGCCATGGATACTACTCAGCAGAAAAAAACAATGACATCATGAGGTTTGCAGACAAATGGATGGATCTAGAAAAAATCATCCTGAATGAGGCAACCCAGACTCAGAAAGACAAACATGGTATGTACTCACTCATAGGAGGATACTAGATGTGGAACAAGGATGACTGGACTGCTACTCACATCACCAGGGAGGCTACCTGGAAAACAGGACCCCAAGAAAGACACAGGGATCACCCAATGACGGAGAAATGGAAGAGATCTACATGAACAGCCTGGACATGAGTGGGGGTAATGAAGGGCGAGGGTCGAGGGAAAGAGAGCTTGGGGGAGCGGGAGATGCCAGCTAGATCAAGAACAGAGAGGGAGAACAAGGAATAGGAGACCATGGTAAATGAAGACCACATGAGAATAGGAAGAAACAAAGTGCTAGAGAGGCCCACAGAAATCCACAAAGATACCCCCACAACAGACTGCTGGCAATGGTCGAGAGACAGCCCGAACTGACCTACTCTGGTGATGGGATGGCCAAACACCCTAACTGTCGTGCTAGAAACCCCATCCAACTACTGAATTTCTTAATCATACATTACATTTTTAAATGAGCTACATAAGCAAAATACCTCAAACAAGAGTAGAAACAGACATTTAGTATAACAAAATAACTTTAAATTTGTATTAATATACCAAAATCTATACCAATGTAAAATATTTGAGACTAGTAGTTGCTTTTTTAGTTTAAAAGTAGATTCAATAATCTACCTCTTTATCCTGTCATTTCCTTATCTCCCCTTTTTCTTTTCAGAACAAGACCCCTGAGTCTAATCTCCTTTGTTCAGCTTTTCTCCTGACCATTGTTACAGGAATTCTGTCACTGGTCCACTAGCCAACTGAAAGGAGAATTTTGGTCCAAGAGGTGGGCTTTTCTTTCTTTCTTTCTTTCTTTCTTTCTTTCTTTCTTTCTTTCTTTCTTTCTTTCTTTCTTTCTCTCTCTCTTTCTTTCTTTCTTTCTTTCTTTCTTTCTTTCTTTCCTTTTTCTTTTTTCTCTCTCTTTTTTGGTTTTCTTTTTTTTCATTTTCTTTTTCTTTTTTCTTTTTTTTTCAAGACAGGGTTTCTCTGTGTAGTTTTGGTGCCTGTCCTGGATCTAGCTCTATAGACCAGGCTGGCCTCAAACTCACAAAGATCCACCTGGCTCTGCCTCCCGAGTGAGTGCTGGGATTAAAGGTGTGCGCCACCACCACCTGGCAAGGCGGGCTTTTCATTGGGGGGTTGTGGTGGAAAGGAAAGGCAGAGCAGAGGTGTGCACAGCCCTTTTTTTCCAAACAAGGAATGAGCAGTGGCTGTGGCGGATTGTGACTTGGTTCAGATTCCCCATTTTGTCTTGTGATATTTGTGCACAGATTTTGCATGATTATAAATGGTAAAGTAATCTTTTGACATCCTTTATCAGACCATTACCAATAATAACTTGTAACCAAACCCCCTAAATGATGACAAGTGTCCATTATCCACCAAATGACAAAAAGCCATCCACTCTACCCCTTGGGAATGTGGGCATTGTGTTCTCTGGAATGCTTCCTGTTGTCTGGGGGTGATGACATGTTTGGGGGACCCTGAGGAAATTGGGATGATGTTCATGTCCTGGGAAAACTGCCCTAACATTTGTTGTTCAGTCTCTGTGCAATGGGAAAGCACAAGGCTTGTCTGCAGTCCTGGTGTCTGGTCCCCTTGCTCTGAAAACACACAAACTTTTAAAAGTAACATACATATCTGCATTAACACAAGTATGGAACAAGTCAGTGAAAGATGATTTTTTGTTCTATGTTTGAGCAGGCAAAAGCATCTGTTAGTTTTATAAGTCCACTTGAACTGCATAACCAAACTCTAATATAAATCTCTATCCATGCCATATGAAAGGATGGAATGTAATAATAAGTCATGAGGACTCTGTAGCCAACAAGATTTATTATGTCTCATGTCGTCTCTGAGCTGTTCCCATGTGGAGGGATCAGCTAACATGTCACCTGTCCTGTGGTCTTTTTTGGTTTCCTCTTCCTTATCTATATCCAAGATACTCGGAGGTCTCCCCCAGTCAAATCTGATCTCTATTAACCTGGAAGGAATCCACAGCCTTTCATTTCCTGTGGCAACAAAAGCAGAACCTCTTCCCCACTGTAATACATTTTTTGACTTCCATTTTAAAGTATATAGGTTGGTTTAATTCAGCAGTCTCTTCCACAATCCAATGTCTCTCAGCAGCTGTTGTCTGTTCATTAGTATTCAAAAATTCAAAATTAAAAAAGCACCATATATGGTCCAAACTCCCTGTGTTGCAATATTTTCCATCCTTACGTGGCTTATTCTTTTTTTATTACTTTACCTCTCTCTTTAAAGACTTTATTATTTTTAAACCATCTTTTAAATAATATATAGTAATAATATATATTATTATATATAATACATACTGTATTATATATTATATGTGTATTCTTTTTCTTTTTTTTTCTTTCTTTGGTTTTTCAAGACAGAATTTCTCTGTAGACCAGGCTAGCCTTGAACTCACTGAGATCCACCTGCCTCTGTGTCCCAAA
This sequence comes from Peromyscus californicus insignis, assembly GCF_007827085.1. Classification (NCBI taxonomy): domain Eukaryota; kingdom Metazoa; phylum Chordata; class Mammalia; order Rodentia; family Cricetidae; genus Peromyscus; species Peromyscus californicus. The sequence goes on from NW_026294595.1 coordinate 9,688,182, forward strand.
TGCTGGGATTAAACAATCACCTGTCTCTCTCTCTCTCTCTCTCTCTCTCTCTCTCTCTCTCTCTCTCTCTCTCTCTCTCTCTCTTTTTTCCTAAGCCTACGCACATTGTTGAACAATACTGTAACCTATTTAGAGTTTTTTTTTTTTTTCCCTCTGTCTGAATCTGTCTTTATTGAGCACACAATGCTCTTGGATCATGATACAAGCCATGGCTCAGCTTAGCACATGATGCTAGCAGCTGGCTCCAGCCCGAAGGCAGTGGCTGGTAACAGTACCTCTGTATGCCAAGCACCAGCCTGCCTGAGAGACTGCAGGACTATGTGGGAGTCTGAGGGAGCCCAGCTCCGACTTGCTCCCATGTATTGAAGAGTTCTTGGGTGGAAGGGAGAAGAATGAGGAAATATTAGGTAGGAAGAGAGACCCAGACAATGAGGAGAAAGACAGAGACACAGGATAGCTTTGGGAGGCCCTAGATCAATACCCAGCTGCCCAGAGCTTTATTCAAAAGGGCTTTTTATAACATGCCAAGGGGAGTGGCAAAAGACCTCCCCCTTTCAAGATCAAAGCACAATGTACAGCCAAGTGTAGACCCTTCCAAACCCCTGGTAAACATGCCCGTGGTCAAATCATCTCCTTATGCAGCCCTGCTGGGTAAAGCAAGCCCAGATTCTCTGACCCTGAGTAAGGTCTCACTAGATAGCTTCTGTGGGCCTCCATAGGACTAGAAAGCCACATCCAGATCCTTGTCTAGAACTTTTCTTAGCTTTTTCAGGCCCTATGTTTGGATATTCTAGCCTCCACTTTGGACGACATATGTAGTCAGGCTTTTTCTTTTTCTTTGGTTGGTCTTTTGAGACAGGGTTTCTCTGTGTAACAGCCCTAGCTGTCCTGGAACTCGCTCTGTAGACCAGGCTGGCCTTGAACTCACAGAGATCCACCTGCCTCTGCCTCCTGAGTGCTGGGATTAAAGGTGTGTGCCACCACTGCCCAGCCCCCCAGCTTTTCTTTGGGCTGCCAGCTCACAAAAAAATGACACGGAGACATTGTTAATTATGAAAGTACAGCCTTAGCTTAGGCTTGTTTCTAATTAGTTCTTATACGTTAAATTAACCCATTTTTATTAATTTACTTTCTGCATTGTGGCTTTATTATCTCATCTCCATATTGCCCATCCTGCTTGCTCTACGTCTCCTGGCATCTCCTTCCCAGCATCCTCTCTGTAGTGATACGGCGTGTGTGGGAGGCCTTGTCGGGTTTGGACAAAGGTGCCCCATGACGGATGAGACATGCCATGTGGGTACAACAGATGGTGGAAGGTTACTCACACGGCAGATGAAGCATCCATGAGAAGAATTTATTATAAGGAGAGAGAGAGAGAGAGAGAGAGAGAGAGAGAGAGAGAGAGAGAGAGAGAGAGAAAGCAGAGGTGGGCACACCTCGTGGTGAGAAAGGCAGGAAGGGGAAGAAGGGAGAGGTTTTCCCTTAAAAGAGGCTTTGTGTCTGGATGCAGGGTGGGTCCCCAAGGGGCTGTACTCTCTGCTCAGAAATCCTGCCTAGCCATTGGCCATTCAGCTTTTTATTAAACCAATCAGAGTGACACATCTTCACAGTGTACAAAAAGATTATCCCACAAATAAAGCACTGAGCCGTGTTTTTAGCTCCACCTTCAACCTTTTTTCAGTGTCTTTTATATGTTTTTGCTCAGCTGCAGGATTCCAGATGTGGGATCTAGCTGTTGACTGTTAGAAACACATTACTCCAATGTGTGCAGCGGTTCGAAGTCTCCCTGTGGTTCTGGATGCTGCCTGGCCCCACTGCACTCTCTGTGGGGTGCTTCTTCGGTGACAGTCTGGTGTGAGGACTCAGCAGCAGGTATGGTAGTACAGCACACCTGGAATGATGCACACAGCTGCCATTGAGGTTTCTGTTGGCAGGGGCTGTCAATCAGAGTGTCTCCAGTGTCAATCACCTCACATGCTTACTGTGGCCTCTCCTGTGACATGGGTGCTTGATTGAATGGCAGCTCAGATCCAAGGGAGTTTGTCTTCGGGCCTTCAGTGCTCCTTCCCCAAGGCAGTGGCTTCCCAGACAGAGGTCTGTCATTTTTTCATGTATTGAGACAGTCTCGCAGACCCCAGGCCGCACTGGTGAAAACTTCTGCTTATGGCAGTTTCTTTGCATCCATTCCCTTTCCCCTGAATGTTATCCCACCCTACTCGAACCATCCCATAAAAACCCAAACTCCCCTTTGTCTGGGCTGCTCTCCCCTCTCTCAGAGACAGCCTGGCAGTTCATATCCTTATAAAGCTTCATTCTTTGGCCTCATTGCAGCTCTGGTTGGTCTCACTTTCCTATAAACCTTAGACCAATGAATTCTTCTAGAATTGCCTCTGTCATGGCGTCTCTTCGTAGATGATAGAAGAGTAACTAAGACATTGTGTTTGTGTATGCACATGTAAGTGCAGTATCTTTAGAGGCCAGAAGAGGGCGTCAGATCCCTGGAGCTGAAGTTAGTGGTGGTTGTGAGCCTACCCTATGTGGGTGCTTAGAACCAAACTCCTCTGCAAGATCAGCCAGTGCTCTTAACCTTCTCTTCACCTCCCCCTCTTTTATTTCTAATATCTCTTCTTAGTTTAGGGGCTTCTGGATCATGTGGATGAGCTGAACTTGAACCCCATACTCAGCTCCCTGAGAGAGTTCATTTCCCTATTCAGAGGCTCTGCTGAGTCAAAGTAGCTTTCTTTGTAAACTCTATAAGCCATCTCTTCATCCTCACAGACCCAAGCTTCAAGGCCAATTGCTCCCTCCTTCTCAAGTACTCCGTCCTCATCCTCAGTTCCTAGACATTTTCTCTATAGCGAGAGTTCCTGCAGAGCTCTGAGTGGTTTGGTTCTGGAGTGTTAGCACCTGACTTTGATCTGCCTTTGTGATCGCTACCTTTTGTGTCCTGTACCTTCTGTTTGGAGTAGGTAAATCTTTTTTTTTTTTTTTTTTTTTTTTTTTTTTTTTTTTTTTTTTTTTTTGGTTTTTCGAGACAGGGTTTCTCTGTGTAGCTTTGCGCCTTTCCTGGATCTCGCGCTGTAGACCAGGCTGGCCTCGAACTCACAGAGATCCGCCTGCCTCTGCCTCCCGAGTGCTGGGATTAAAGGCGTGTGCCACCACTGCCCGGCTTGGAGTAGGTAAATCTTATCTGAGTTTCCTAAAGGTTCAAAGCCTATGCAAAACTTGGTTGTGGGAAGACTCAGAAAATGGAGATGTCTTGTGACTGGGAATTCCTTTGGCATTTGTCTCTTTGGGGAGCTTCAGATAAGAGGTTTTGGTATGTGGAAATTTACCTTGCTAAAGGTGTAAATTGTATAACCATAAAAAAAGCCTTTTGCAAAGCTACAGTCAGTCAGTTCCCCAGAGGCTGAGTCTCCTGCGGCTTCGAAGGCTAAAATTTATCCTAGAGTGACCCTGATTCTTCCACGGACCCGCGTGAACTGAACACCCGACATGACATTCCTCCTTGTCTGGGAGCTCAGCTGTGAATATACAAAAGGCAGCCAAGCATGCCTGTGTTGTGAGTGCGGTATTTTCAGGTGACTGGGTTCGGACCTGTTGTACATTCTTTGGCCTGGTGCATCTCGGGAAGAAAGTTAGGCACATGTTGTTCTAAACGTCAGCCCTTACAGGAAATCTGCACTCCTGGCTTCTCTGGGGCAGGGAGCCCGAAGCCGATGCAAAAAGACTTGGCTCTACTATCTTGCTTTTGGCCCATGCCTCCCCTCTCCCTATGGTCTCTCTCCTGGCTCTACCCAACCCTGTGGGAATTGCACGTGCCTCCTTCTTGCCCCATTTTTTTTTATGTTCACCCCCCCCCCCCCCCCCCCCACACACACACACTCCAGACCCTGCAACTCCGCAAAGGGCTCAATTACGGCTCCACGGAGCGGATCTTGCCCTCGGGGTCCGCCGCAGCGCTAACTGGCCCAAACCGGGAGGACGCAGAGTGGGTTGCAAGCGCCAGGGCGCGAGGGAGTGACGTGTTGACACAGCCGTGGACAAACAAGGCGGTCAATTATTAACCTGTCGTGCAGCGGGCACCAGGAAACCCGAGCCGGCACCGTCAACCGAGTGGGGCGGACCCAGGCTCGAGGCCGAGAGCAGTGCAGCCCGCGCGCACCCACGCTGATCCCGCCATGGAGGCAGGTGAGGGGTGCCGGGTACAGGGGGAAAAGCGCAGAAACTGAGGGCGCAGGCAGAAGCGAGGCGACATTGGGGTCGGGCACTCGCGCGTCCAGAGCCCGGGAGCCAAGAGGTTGCAGCGGAAAGTTTGGAAATACTCTTTTGCATCGCTGCGGGACATCTGGGGAGGAAGAACGGGCCCCCAGTAAACAGCAGGTGCCCTGGCAGCAGTAAATGGCTCTGCATTTTCCACCCAGACTCTCCTGGCTGCGTCCGGCGTATGCTTGCTTTGTTCACCCCCGGGACCAGGCTGAGGCCCCTCAATTAGGGTGAACCAGCAAGGAGCACGCAGAGCCGCAGTTGGGAAGATTTCACAGGCTGGATTGGAGACTGGGTCCACGCCGGGTGGGTGGGTAGGCGTGGATGCTCCGTGGTAGGGTCCCATCGTGGCCACACATCCAAGCGGGGGACCCCGGGGGCCGAAACTGCATCCTCACACTCACTGGGGAGTCCCAGGTTCGAGGGGCGTCGGGTGGTGCTGGGATCCATGCAGGATCGCGATCATGCGCTCCGGGTGCCCCTCGCATCCGCTGCACCCACTATAGAGGATGCTGGGCTGACTAGCAGAATTCCATTGTGCCCCGCCCCCTTCTAGAACACCCAGGCCTTGGAGTAGCCCCATCCCCTCCCCTGTCTCAGCTGGACTGTCGCCTCAGGCTCGGGTGTCGAGAACTCGAGAACTCCAGGCCGCAGAGCCGGGCGCAGCCAGTGGATTTATTTACTCAGAGGCCCCTATCTCCGTGCCATCAGGCCAGGTATTTGTGCTGGCGGGACCCAGGGAAACTGAGGTTTTTGTTATGATAACTGGGGCAGTGGCCTGGCGTTTCTGTGACGCTTCCTGGAGGGACCGGCTCCTTGGCTCCTTCTGCAGTGACTTTAACTCGCTGAAGTGCTTGCTGGGCGCTTGGTGCTCTGGTCTGTTAAAGGAGTCTCAACACGCGGGGAGGACCTGACCCCAGGGCCCGGTCAACCGCTCTCTGTCATTAGTGTGCCACTGCGATTGCCATTATCTATCCTTATTTTATGGTTGGTTTGGAAAGAGGCCCAGAGTGGTGGGTGTCAGGTTCTGAGGCCAGACCACACAGGCGGGGGTGGGGTAGGGTGGGGCTCCTGGCGACAGGCTGTTTCTCGTCTGTCCAGGAGTAGGCTCACTTTGGCTCACTGGCAGTGGCGGCTGAAGGATTTCCCTACAAGAGAAGGGAGGAGCTCCAACGTGCCAGTGGTGTGTGTGTGGGTGTGGGTGTATGTGTCTGTCTAACTCTGTATATGCACGTGTGTGAACTAGTGGGCTGACAGTGAGCATAGAGGCCAGAGGTGGACTTCAGGTGTGTTTAGCACTTGCTGCCTTATTCCCTCAGAGGGGGTTTCTTACTGGGGCTCAGAAATTTTCAGCCATCCTCCTATCTCCATCCCCCACAGCACTGGGGTTTCTGGTGTACACCCCCATTTCCCACAGACCCCTGCTTTTTCTGTGGGTGCTGTGGATATGAACCCAGGTCCTCTTGTGTGTTTAGCAAGTGCACTTACCCAACATCCCTCGGAGGTGCACGTGATTTTAAAAAACTTTTACAGCCCGGGGATGGTGGCCCGTGCCTTTGATCTCAGCGCTCAGGAGGCAGAGGCAGGTGGATTTCTTTTTTTTTTTTTTTTAAAGATTTATTTATTACATATACAGTGCTCTGTCTGCATGTATCCCTGCAGACCAGAAGAGGGCGCAAGACCTCATTCCAGATGGTTGTGAGCCACCATGTGGTTGCTGGGATTTGAACTCAGGACCTCTTGAAGAACAGCCAGTGCTTCTAACCTCTGAGCCATATCTCCAGCCCAAAGATTTATTTATTTATTATGTATACAGTGTTCTGTCTGCACATATCCCTGCAGGCCAGAAGAGGGCACCAGATCTCATTACAGATGGTTGTGAGCCACCATGTGGTTGCTGGGAATTGAACTCAGGACCTCTGGAAGAATAGCCAGTGCTCTTAACCGCTGAGCCATCTCTCCAGCCCCGGATTTCTTGAGTTTAAGGCCAGCCTGGTCTACAAAGTGAGCTCCGAGACAGCCAGGGCTACACTGAAAAACCTGTCTTGGAAAAACAAAAAACACCCCCAAAACCCCAAATTTCATAAACATTTCCATTCATCCTCCCTCCCCTTCCTCCCTCCAATATGGAAGATAGAACCCAGGGTCCCAGGAATGCCCGGCAAGTTCTCTACCACAGAACTACATCCCAGCCTTTAGCAAGTTTTCCTAATGTTTTAACTCTGAGGTATTGTTCAAATACATCAGACCAAACATAGTAGAATGTGTGTTGTGATCTCTTCAAGTATCAGATACTCCTCAAGCCCCCATCATGCCAGGGCACAGGCTAGGGACACATAGTGAGAACTTGTCTCAATAAATGAAATTCAGATAATTTAAAATTTAGTTTAAAATCGCAACCTGGTGCCAGGCAGTGGTGGCACACACCTTTAATCCCAGCACTCGGGAGGCAGAGCCAGGTGGATCTCTGAGTTCAAGACCAGCCTGGGCTACAGAGTGAGTTCCAGGAAAGTTCCAGGAAAGTTCACAGAGAGAAACCTTGTCTCGAAAAACCAAAAATAAACACACAAACTTGCAACTTGGCTCCCAAGTGTTTCTCTTTACTTTGTAGAACATGGATGCTTTTTTTTTTTTTTTTATAATTGCAGTGTCTGGGTATCAGAGTCGGTAGGTGTTACTATTTTTATTTATTTATTTATTTATTTTGTGTGTGTGTGTGTGTGTGTGTGTGTGTGTGGTTTTCAAGATAGGGTTTCTTTATGTAGTCCTGGCTATCCTGAAACTCACTCTGTTTGTTTGTTTGTTTTCAAGACATGGTTTACTCTGTGTAGTTTTGGTGCTGTCCTGGATCTCGCTCTGTAGCCCAGGCTGGCCTTGAACTCACAGAAATCCGCCTGGCTCTGCCTCCAGAGTGCTGGGATTAAAGGCGTGCGCCACCGCTGCCCGGCCTGAAACTCACTCTGTAGACCAGGATGGTCTCGAACTCACAGAGATCTACCTGCTTCTGTCTTGAAGGTGTGCGCCACCATGCCAGGCTTGTTGGTTTTCCTTTACTTTTATTTATGTATTTTTGTTGTTGTTGTTGTTGGTCTTTCTCCTCCTCCTCTCTTTATGCTGTCTGTGTGTGCTCACACGTGCGTGAGAGTGAGTGCGGGAGCATGGGCGCGTGTTTGCCCATCGTTCACAGAGGATGTCAGAGGACAGTTTGCAGGGGTCTTTTCTCTTCTTCTACCGTGTGGGTCTTGGGGATTGAACTCGAGACCCAGAGGCAAGCTCTACCATGTAGAGCCATCCAGCTGGCCTTTCTTCCTGTTTTTGAGATAGGGTCTTGTAGCCCCGGCTGGACTTGAACTTGCAGCAATTCTTCTTCCTCAGTCTCTTGAGTCCTGGGATGGCACGGCTTGTTGGTCCCCGCCCCTCTTTGGCTTTTCTTGAAGAATGCTCACACTGTCCTAATTCTTCGCAGTGCAGATTATTGGGGTTTGGGCCCTGGGTGCTGAGGCTGTCCGTGTTGCCTCTCAGCTCTGTTGTGATTCCCTGGTGATGTGTTCCATACTCAGCTCGGTCCGTTCTGGTTCACTGTGTGTGGCTTCTTTCCATAGTGGGCTCATCTCTCAGACTTCCTGTGCTAGTGTGTGGGTCTGTCTCTACACCTGCTGCTCAGGGCTGCATTCCATACTTGTAGGGATTAATTCTAGAGTGTCAAAGCGTCCCTGATTGTTCAGGACTTGGAGTCCTCCAGGACCAGAAACAGTCAAGGGCAAAGGAATCAGCTGGTGGCTCAGCTCCCATGCAGTGCTCAGGAAGTCCAGAATCTCCCCTCTGTTCTTCCTGCTGGGCCATTCCTTTATCCTGGGCTCTGGGCTAGCAGGGAGCAGGAGGTGAGGCGCCTACCTGCGGTTCTCACTTCCAGTGTCCTCTGGTGGCTTTTGTGTTTTATCTCAGGGGTTTTAGTTGTAATCAGCTGGAGAGACAAGCTTTTTTAAAAAGTATGGCTAGGTCTGGAGAGATGGCTCAGGGGTTAAGAGCACTTGCTGCTCTCACAGAGGACCCTGGTTCATTTCTCAGCACCCATCCGGCAGTTCACAACCATCTGTAACTCCAGCTCCAGAGGGTCCAATGCCCTCTTCTGGCCTCCACAGGCACTGCATGCATATGATGCGCAGACATCCATGCAGGTAAAACACTCATGCATATAAAAAAAATACAGTTTTTAAAAGTGTGCTTAAAACACGCAGCATGAACTTTTCTATCATGAATGTTTTTGCCCTTATTCTTTTCCCAAGAGGGGAGGCCATAGGTCAGCTTCACGTATTATCTCTGGAGCTTCCTACTCTGTTGTTGAGTGTCTCACTGGCTATTAATCATCAATTAGGCTAAGGTGGCTGGCTGGCCAGTGAGCCCCAGAGACCGGCTAGTCTCCATCGTTGGGAGGGAAAACTTCTGCCATGATTTTTATGCAGGTTCTGGGGATTGAGCTCAGGTTTTCATGGTCGCACAGCGGACACACCACCGACAAACCCTTCTCATTGCTAAGAGCTGAGGCGTCAGTATGTCCCGTACCCTGGGCATTGTGAGTTTCCCTTCCTTCACGTTCAGAACTTCTTGGTCACTGGGAGAGCAGATCCTCTACTACCGTCACTGAGGACCCCTCCCCAAGCTCTGGTGACTCAAAGACACGGTGTTTTAAGTTCCGGCTTGTGCTCTGTCAATGTCCCCTAGGTCAGAGAAAGTATTGTCGGGCTCTGCCTCGGTTCAAGAGGAGGCACCACCAAAGGAACCTCATGGGGTGGGGTGGTGGGAGCATTGGTCTGGAATCCTGGCTGCCTGGAGAGACGCACTGGGTCCCTCCCCTGCGCTCTGGGGGCAGCTGGGCTGGGGGATCATCAGCCCGGCGTCACAGCCCTGCCTTTCTCCCCAGGTCCTGACGCCAAGGGGGGCGACAGCTCCGCAGCCTCGGAGGACCCTCCAACCGCCGAGGACCCGCGTAGTCCCTCGCAGCCGGCGCTCCCTCAGCTCCCGCGCCGCCCGCAGCTGCTGGATGAAGACGCGGGACCGGACGAGGATGGAGCCGCGGCCGCAGAGGGCAGCGATCCGGTCCGGGGGGACCCAGAACCCGCATCTGCGTCGAGCGAGGCAGGACCCATGCCCAAGGCCACCGGCGGCACCGTTCCGCCCATCGGCTTCGTGGGCGAGCCCCCGCCCTACGCGCCGCCGGACCCCAAGGCAGTGGCGCTGCTCTACCCGCCCTTCCCGCAGGTGCCGGTGCTGTTCCAGCCGGCGCCCGGGCCCGCCGCACTCTACCCGCCGCCGCCTGGCCCGCTCTTCCCACCCGCCGCTGCTGCCGGAGCCTCCTTCCCCTTCCCGGCGGTGAGAGCATGTCCCATGGCAGATCTGCACATAGGTGGCGAGAGATTTCTCGAGATGGAGACAAGCGACAAACAAGCAGGGTTCCTAAGCATGAATAGGAGCTGGCCAGGAATGACACTGGGCACGGGCTGCGGAGTGGCCAAGCCAGATGTTTTGGGAAGGATGGGTTTGCTGTGGTGGTAAGAGGAGTAAGGAAGGTGACATCAGTGATGAAGGCCCCAAAGGAGTGAATGTGAGGTGATAGCCTGATGGAAAGAAAAATAATAAAAACTTTTTTTTTCGAGACAAGGTTTCTCTGTGTAACAGCCCTGCCTGTCCTGGAACTAACTCTGTAGACCAGGCTGGCCTCGACTCACAGAAATTCATTTGCTCTGCCTCCTGAGTGCTGGGATTAAAAGTGTGCACCACCACCTGGCTTTAAACAAACAAACAAAAATTACAGACAAGGTCTTATGTAGCTCAGGCTGGCCTGGAACTAACTATGTAGTTGAGAATGCCTGATCCTGTTGCCTCCACCTCCTAAGTACCAGGACTACGGTGGTACAGGCTTTTAATCCCAGCAGAGGCTGGAGAATCTGAGTTTCAAGCCAGCCTGGTCTACATAAAGAGACCCTCCTGACAAACAGGCAGGCCGGCCGGCTGTGGGTTGCCAGTGGAGGAGAGGTGGAAGCCCCCGGTCTTTACAGCTCCCTGGCGATAAGACATCCCCGTGGCCAGCCCTGGGCTAGGCAGTGTGTGTGTGTGGGGGGGCAGAGATGAGAGGACTCCTGGGGCCTGGGGTGGGTGTGAGGAGGGAAGGGGGTTCTTCCCTGGTTTTTCATGTAAGTGCCTCTGTCCCACAGTATGGCAGCCCCATGGCCGGTGGGCCTGCCCCCATGCAGGTGGAGCACAGGCCTCTGCCCAAGGACTTCATGATGGAGTCGGTGCTGGTGACCCTGTTCTGTTGCCTGCTCACAGGGCTTATTGCCATTGTGTACTCCCATGAGGTAGGTGACCGGGAGGGACACAGCCATAAGACAGAAGCCTCTGCCCTTCTGGGGACCTGTAGGGGTCCCACCCAGCAGCTGGGCCGGACCCAGGAATAAGCCCTGTTGTAGGACCTGGCCTTTCTTGTCTGGTCCCCCCCCCCCCCCCATGACCTTCATTACTAAAGATTTGTTCTGGCAAGTTCTAAAACAAAAAAGGCATAAATGATTGATGAGGCCCAAGGTGTTGCCCAGCCCTGTTGAGGTATTTTGGCAGCCTATAGTCTGCATATCAATTCAGCTGCCTCAACTGCCCCTCTGTCTAGCTGCCCTCTGCCTGTCCACACCTCTCTCTCACTGGCTCACAACTCCTCACCTGTTCCCCCTTCTTCCTCCACTCTCCCTCCTCCTCTATCAATTCAGCCTCCCACCCTCCACCCATCTGTCCTCTATCAACCCATCTGCTTACCTGCTTCACCTGCCTTTCCGCTCACCCACCTCCCATTTTCTAGTCACCTGCCTCTCTCCCTGTTCATTCATTTGCACAATTATCTATCTCCATCCCCCCTCTATCTCACCAGTATCTGCCCCCCTCACCTTCCCTCCGTTACTGTCCACATACCTGGCACTGGGTTAGGCCCAGGGGACTCATTGATGAAGGTGCCATGACATTCTGATTGACAGAAGGCAAGCCTTGGGTGTGGGGTGGGGTGGGGGGGGGCTGTGCTTGCAGGTAACAGTCTGGCCTTGCTGGGAAGTGGGGGGAAGTCTCAGTTCCAGGTTAGCACCAGCCAGGACTAAGGGGACCAAGCAGCTCAGCGCTGGGACAGTGGATTGTGGCTTCACCACCAGCCGTGTGGCCCAGGGAGGCCGTTTAAGTCTGTTGAGCTTTCATGTCAGCAAAGTGGGGTGCAGTGAGCCCCATTTGAGAGCTGCTCTGAGGTGGCATGAGAGGAGCCTGGGGACATTTAGTGCTAGAGGGGCCTCTGTCACCACTCCTGCACCTCTGTGAGCTGTGGGGCTGGGTCCCAATACTCCCAGGCTGCCAGGGTCTGGCTCGAGGCATGGGCCTGGTCTTTAAGGTGTGCTGGTGGGGTTTGGGGGGGATAGAAGGGGATCACTGTTGATGTATCCCACCCTGGGATGTCTTGTTACAGACTCGAGCAGCCCTGGGCAGGGGTGACTTGGCCCAGGCGGAGGAGGCTTCGAGGAAGGCCCGCTCACTTGTACTCTTCAGCCTGCTCTTCGGGGTCTTTGTGTCCACCAGCTGGGTCATCTATGTGGTGGTGGCCCTCTACCTCCCCTGAGTGAGGCCCAGGACTTGCAGGCCAGGTTGTTCCCTTTGGGTGGACCCTGATGCCCACTGGGGCTAGCTGTTGCTCATACAGGGCAAAGGGGAGGTGGGCTCAGAAGCCCTGTCCATGGGTGGTCCACTGAGGCCTTGGGTGGGATCCTAATCTGAGGGACACGGGCCTGGAAGTCTTCCTGGGCTGCCTGCCTTCACCTTTACTCCTGGAGAACACAGAAGACTAAACTCACCATCTTCAGAGCCTTCCAGAGGACATGGCCACCTCCAGCCTAGCTCAGGATCTGGCTCTAGTCCTACTCGCCCTCCCTGGGAGAGTGGAGAGGAGTGCTGCTCTCCCTGGGAGTTCCTGCCTGGTCCTGCACCCTTGCCATGCTGGGAGAGATCAGAATGCTGTGGTCAGTCAACAAGGAGTGACAGAATTCCTGTCACCACTTCAGAGGACACTGCTACTTTCTGTCTTCCATCTGTGTGCAGCTGAGTCCCAGGTCCACTGCCTGCCCTTCTCCGAGCTGTCTGAGGCCCACACTTACACAGGATGCCTCATTCCCCGAGAGCCATTTTTCTATAAATGTATTTCCTTACTGCCTCTGGCTTCTGGTGGCTGTTTGAGGCTTCCGGCTTCTGCCCTTCCCTGCCCCAGCTTCCTACTCGTTCCTTTACAGTCATTGACCCAAGTCGGTCAGCTGAGGGGTTGAAGATGTTTCAAATCGTTGAATGCACGCACAAAGCCCCTCGTTCCCTCCCCAGCACTACACAAGTGGGGTATGGTGGTGCACATCTGTAATCCCAGAACTTGAGCAGAAGGAACAGTTCAAGGGCATCCCTGGCTACACTGAATGTTAGAGGCGAGCCTGTGCTACATGAGACTGTCTCAAAACTAAAAAGGGTCAGCTGGGCCCCCAGTTGGGGACAGCTGTCCCGACTGGGGAGTGCTCTCAGATCAGGGCACCCCAGATGCTGTGAGACACCTGTAGAATGATACATGGCCGTCCTCACATCATGTGCCCTGGGGTCAAGTCCAGGTGGCTGTGAGAAAGACTGTTGTCACAGGAGTCCCATCCATCTGTGAGGAGGGCACTAGGATGGATCTTAAAAGCACAGGAGGAGCCCGGCGGTGGTGGTGCACGCCTTTAATCCCAGCACTCGGGAGGCAGAGGCAGGCGGATCTTTGTGAGTTCGAGGCCAGCCTGGTCTACAAAGTGAGTTCCAGGAAAGGCGCAAAACTACAGAGAAACCCTGTCTCGAAAAAACAAAAAAAAAAAAAAAACAAAAAAACCCACAGGAGGCTTACACACAGGCTGGCCTCTCCTCCTTTCCTGCTGCCTGCCAACAACTACTGCAGACTACTGAAGCGGAAGCCCAGCCCTCCTCCAGGGGGCGGAGCCTGGAACAAGGAAGTCTGCAGTGAGCATTATGGAAATCCAGGATACAGGGTTGCTCTGGAACCAAGAACTTGACCTTCAAAATGCATGAGAGCCACAAAGAGGAGGAAAAGAATTTGGGGGCTGGTAGATGCCTCAAAGATACCTCATAGCACCCAACAGCCAACTCCGCCATTCTCTCACACCTTTTAAATAAGTCATGGTGGAAAGATGTCTAGAAGGCTGCTCCTGTGGAGGTGCTGTGAGTCACCTGCGGGAATCATGTTCAACTGCAGTGGGGCTGTAACTGCAGCTTGAAGCTCTGCGTGATTAATGAGCTTCCTGGCTCTTCTGTTGCTGCTCGGAACACCTTGCGTTAATAAAACTGTCAAGGGTACCTGCATCAGGATCTTACCATGAGAGCTCCAGTGTCCGTTACTCAACGCTGTTGTGAAAGTGAAGCAGATAGGAAAAACAAGGAAGTGGAGTCTGAAGTGTGAGAAACAGAGGAGGTGGTTCAGCACTGTGTGTGAATACGCAGGTGTAGAGGGATGGCTCAGCACTGTGTGAACACAGGTATAGAGGGATGGCTCAGCACTGTGTGTGAACACAGGTATAGAGGGATGGCTCAGCACTGTGTGTGAACACAGGTATAGAGGGATGGCTCAGCACTGTGTGTGAACACAGGTATAGAGGGATGGCTCAGCTCTGTGTGTGAACACACAGGTACAGAGGGATGGCTCAGCACTGTGTGTGAACACAGGTATAGAGGGATGGCTCAGCACTGTGTGTGAACACACAGGTATAGAGGGATGGCTCAGCACTGTGTGTGAACACAGGTATAGAGGGATGGCTCAGCTCTGTGTGTGAACACAGGTATAGAGGGATGGCTCAGCACTGTGTGTGAACACACAGGTATAGAGGGATGGCTCAGCTGTGTGTGTGAACACACAGGTATAGAGGGATGGCTCAGCACTGTGTGTGAACACAGGTATAGAGGGATGGCTCAGCACTGTGTGTGAACACACAGGTATAGAGGGATGGCTCAGCACTGTGTGTGAACACACAGGTACAGAGGGATGGCTCAGCTGTGTGTGTGAACACACAGGTACAGTGGGATGGCTCAGCACTGGGTGTGAACACACAGGTATAGAGGGATGGCTCAGCACTGGGTGTGAACACAGGTACAGTGGGATGGCTCAGCAGTTAAAGGGTGGTAGCTTGTTAGGTAAAGGCATTGGCCACCAAGGCTGACAGCCTAAGTTTAATCCCCAGAATGTGCATGGTGGAAGGAGAGAGGCAACTTCTCAGAGTTGTCCCCTGAGCTCCACAGGAGCACAGCTGCCCATTATACATGCACTCACACACACAAATAAAGTGTGTTAAAGGAAAAGAAAATCAGAAGACAAGATTCTGTAGCTAGAATACCATGAAAAAACAAACAGAAGGCAACTCAGTGAAGTGACTAGATATAAAATAAATATACAGAAATCAACCATAACTGCTTGTAAGTTGAAAAATTCAAAATACTGCTCATAATAGTGACAGAAGCCAGGTGGGAGTGGTTCATACCTTTAATTCCAGCACTTGGGAGGCAGAGACAGGTGGATCTCTAGGAGTTGAGGCCAGAGTAAGTTCCAGGACAGTTAGGGCTGCACAGAGAAACCCTGTCTCAAAAAAGAAAAGAAAGTGACAGAAGTAATAAGATTTATATATGTACTTTAATAATAAAGATCTGTCTAGCTAGAAGATGCCTCAGTGGTTAAGAGTGCTAGAGTTCTTTTTAAGATTTATTTATTATGCAGTGTTCTGCCTGCATGTATGCCTGCACACCAGAAGAGGGCACCAGATCTCATTACAGATGGTTGTGAGCCACCATGTGGTTGTTGGGAATTGAACTCAGGACCTCTGTAAGAGCAGCCAGTGCTCTTAGCCTCAGGGCTATCTCTCCAGCCCCAAGACAAATGCCACAGACATAAAATTGTTTTTAATCAAGACAAGGTTTTTCTGTGTAGCACACTGTTCTAGAACTCACTTTGTAGACCTGTGTGGTGATATTTTGTGATCTAACAAATAAATCTTGTCTGAAGATCAGAGTGTGGAGCTAAGCCACTAGTCATCCATAGAGGCCAGGCAGTGGTGGCACACACCTTTGAGGCCAGCACTTGGTGTCTCTCACCTTTAATCCCACCACTAGGGAGGTGGAGACAGGAAGTGATACAGCTGGGTGGAGAGAGGAATATAAGGTGGGAGGAGACAGGAGCTCAGTCTCTTTCAGGCTGAGGAGTTGGTGAGGTAAGGGGTGGTGGCTGTGGCTTGCTCTTTTGTCTCTCTGATCTTTCAGCATTTACCCCTATATCTGACTCTGGGTTTTAATTAAGACCCATTAGGATATGTGCTACAGACCTAGCCTCAAACTCACAGAGATCCATCCGCCTCTTCGAGTGCTGGGATTAAAGGCGTGCAGCACTATGCCAGGTAAAAATAAATCTTTAAAAAAAGGGAGGCTAATAATTGAAGATAACATCTAATGTCAGTCTCTGGCCACCACACCCGTGCAGATACGTGTGCTATGGGACGATCCTTCTGTACTGTGAATATCTGTTGCTCTCATTGGTTGATAATAAAGCTGTTTGGCCAATGACAAGACAGGATAAGGTTGGGCGGGACAATCAAACTGAGGACTGGGATGAAGAGGAGTGGAGTTGAGAGAGATGAGAACCATCCGCCCAAGAAGCAAGATGCCAGAGGACTGGTAAAGTCATGGCCACGTGGCAATACATAGAATAGAAATGGGTTAATTTAAATGTAAGAGCTAGTTAGTCATAAGCCTGAGCCATCGCTCAAACATTCTGTAATTAAAATAAGCTTTTGTGTGTTTATTTGGGACTGGGCGGCTGGACAAAAGGCTCTGCCTCTGTTTACACATGTGCATTGCACACACACTATTGGGATTTTAACAGTAACTGTTTCACACCAGTGGTTAACTGAGGGTGAGGGACTATTTTGGGAGTCTCAGTATGTAGCTGAGGCTACACGGTGTACCCACACCTGGCAACTGACATCTTCACAACATGTCTGACCTTAGGTATATGGTTCTTTTTGCATGTGGTATGGTATCAGGGATTGAACCTAGGGCCTTTCCATGCTAGGCAAGCACCTTACTACTGAGCTACACACTCAGCCCTTACATACAGGTCTTTTACAACACTTCCCTCTGAGTGCTTTTTAGTTTTATGTGTGGATTCTAGCATGTTTCAAAACCATCTCTACACTATTCTTTAAGCTATTTGAACTCAAATCCTTAGTTTTCTCTCCTTTTAAAGCCCACTTAAGTCTGACAGGTCTGCTGAAGTTTATGTTCACATGATGCTGTAATCCATTCATGGTTTACCTTTTCAGTGTTTAATCCCATATGTGTTTTTCTTTTCTTTTTTTCCCCCCTCCCCGAGACAGGGTTTCTCTGTGTAGCTTTGTACCTTTCCTGGAACTCACTCTGTAGCCCAGGCTGGCCTCGAACTCACAGAGATCCACCTGCCTCTGCCTCCTGAGTGCTGGGATTAAAGGCCACCGCCACCACCCGGCATTTTCCTTGTTTTATTGCATTGACTAGGATTGCAAGCACTGTAATACTGAACAGAAGTGTGGATGGCAAGCTGCCTTTTGATCTCAGAAGGAAGGTTTCCTTCCAATTTTTTACCTTTGTAAAAAAGATTAAAAAAAATTAACCAAGTGCTGTAGGTTTAGATTTTAAAGCATTAAAAAATATACCACATAGATGTCAGATTTCACGAGTGATTTTCCTGTATCAACAGGAAGGTTATAAAATGAATTCTGTTGCTATGGTATCCAGACCTTTTTTTTTTGAGACAAGGTTTCACTGGGTAGCCCTGGTTGGCCTGGAGATCACAGAGATCTACCTGCTTCTGCCTCCCAAGTGCTGGGATTAAAGATGTGTACCACTTACCAAGTGTGGCTCAGACTCCATTTTTTTAAAATTTTAGATTTTTGTGTGTGAGTGTTGTATATGCACACACTATTTGCAATCCTGGTGCCAGAAAAGGTCAGAAGAGAGCACTGGATCCCCTGGAACTGGAGTTACAGACAGCTGTTAGACACCATGTGGGTGCTGGGAATTGAACCCAGGTCTTCAGCAAGAATAGCCAGTGCTCTTAACTGCTGAGCCATCTCTCTGACTTCATCTCTTTAGCATCAAGGGCTGGCTGTGTGCTGTCCTCCTGGGTGTGGTACTTCATTCTCAAGGTCTGAGGGCATTTCATGGCTTTCCTCAGCACTCATACTGGGAAAGTTATAGGAATGACCTGCAGAAGGCACCATGGAGGCAGAGCTTTGCAGCCTGAATCTACCCTGGCCATTCCTCTCACAGGGCAGGGGGGCGCAGCTCTTACCTGTGCATGATGCTTGTGTATTTTTTATTTTTCTCACGTGTATGTGTGTGCAGTCACAGGACACCTTCCAGGAGTCGGTTCTCTCCTTATACCTCATGGGTCCCAGTGACTGAATCAGGTTGTCAGAGTGGTCAGTGCCTGCACCCACTAAGCCATTTTCCAGTTTCCTCTCAGTTTGAACATCCCTGAGGCTATGAACAGGGGCGGTGGCCGGGGACGTCATCGTTTACTCAGCCAGAGTAGATTTTAGATTAGACCACAGCCACAAGAGTGGGTCTGAGGACAGAATGCCTATCAGAGCCCCACCTCACCCTTCCCCTTCAGCTAGGTCACAAACAGGCAGGGACTGGCCCAGTTCAGCCTGGCACAGAAAGCCTGGCATAGACATGGCATCAGACGGGCTTTTGTCTGTTTATTTTTTCATATAAAAGTTACGCGCTTGTAATGTCTGTAGGAAGATGCCACTGTTGGACAGATTAGTGGGGGGATTTATATTACAGCATCACACTGGGAGGCATTAGGCAGGTGTTTCGGTTCAAGGGTCAGCCAGATGTGGCATTTGCTTGCCCTAGTCTTGGCCATACCAAACCCGCAGGTAAGGGCTGGCCTCTGCTGAGAACCAAATTGTCCATGGCATTCAGTATGCCTACAGAGACTGATCTCCACAGCTCTCCCAGCCCCCCACCCCCGAGAAAAGACACGTGGAAGCCAGGCTGCAGTGAGCACTGGGCTCAGCCTCAGCCAGAGGCAGGTGACTAGGGAAGCCTGTTGGCTAATAAGTTAAACCCACACATCACACCTCACTGTCCTGACTCCCAGGACTACAGGAGGCCCTGGTTTTCCTGGATCTGGAAGGTGAGCCTTCCCTTCAGCCCAGCTCATGCTTGGGAACCCACGGATGCAGACCACAGACGCACTGCCTGCTGTGGCACCAGCAGGCTAGTCTTGACAGCCTGGGCTACAGAAGGCGGCTGGAGGAAGGGCCCTGCGTGCACAGTGCCCCCACTCACACCGAGCACTCCGAGCTGCTGAGGGCAGGAGGCAGAGACTGAAATGAAAGGACCTGCAAAGGAGAAACAAACCAAAGACCCACACGACTGCGCACAAGCCTGACTCCACACGCACACACACTCCTTAAACAACCTGCCCGGTGGCTGCCAGAGGGAGCCAGCCAAGGGGCTGTTCACAGATGCCCCCCCTCTATTTACATCACAAATAAACAGGAGAGGGGGAGGAATAGCCCATAGTTCCTTTTGATAAAAGCTGCTAAAAAAAACCCAGGAGGGGTTCAGAGCGACAGTTGTTTCGAACTTGTACCCGGCCAGCAGCTGCTGTCTTCTCTTCCGCTGTGATGACTGGGCTGAGGAAGCACAGAGATCCTGGTGTCCATTTGACCAAGCCCCACGACCAGAAGAAATGGGTGCTTGTTCATGCAAAAGTGAACTGGAGGCATGGGGCAGGGCCAGCAGCACATCTGGATTCTGACCTGCACCCTGCCAACCAGCTCCAGTGGTGCCATGGAGCCACGGGCTGGGAGAGCCCAGCCAGCACTGAGCCCTGAACATCTTGCCCTCGATTGTCGACCTCAGCAGCAGTGGGTGGCTCCATACTGGGGAAGGGTACCTGCCTGGAGTCAGGCCTCTGGAGGCACTCACACTCCAGGCCTGTTCAGCCTTCTCGGGGACACCAGACATTTGCAGGGTGTAGAAAGGGACTAGGGGACCTGCTGGCTCAGGGATGGGGTGGAGTAGGAGGGAAGCCCATAGGCCTGGAAGGGACAGGAGATGGCATTAAGGCACACAGCAAGCATGGAGGGGCTGCTTGCCTCTCCCTAGGTCACTAAAGAGCCTCACTCTCTGATCCACTCGGAGCCTCCTCTTCCTGATCCCAGAGTGCCGTGCTGGGGGTGGGCTGGGCCCACGGTGGGCAGGCGCAACAGGATGGAAGGTGCTCCTGGTGGTCCTGTCACGGTGGAACAGGTGAGCCCCAGCGGCCAGGCACGGCAGGGCAGGTCTGGGGCCAGTACTGTGACAAGTGCCAGCTCTGTGGCTGCTGCCTGTCACCCACCACACCTTCTGGGCCAGGTCTACACGCCCCATCCTCCATAGTTAAAAGGCAGGGAATGGACAGCAGACGATTCCTGCCATGGCCCTTTTCTGCCTTCTGCCTCCCATCTCCCAGCTCTATCTCCCCTGACTTCAGGAGCCCTGGAGGGCAGCCTGGGTCCTGGGGCCTCCACTTGTCTGCCACTTAAGAAGGCTAGGGTAGCCTTGGGAAGGGTGAAGCCTGCCACTGCCCTAGTCTGCTGCTCAGGTCTCTGTCGCTCCCCAGCTGCAGGAGAACAGCAGGGAACGGGAAGGAGCATGGAGAGCAAACAGAAAACAAAACCAGACCAGGGGCCGCCAGTTCACAAGCCAGTCCTGAGGCCTGCCAGCCAGCTCACTGTGGACCCTGAGGCTTCAGCCACAGGGAGAGAGGCAGGAAACCAGCCCGCAGGAGTGGTACTGCCACACAGCCAAGCTGGGGACAGGCTCCGAGGCTGGGACGGTCCAGGTCCTCTCCGGACCCTTGACATTCTCACACCCAGCTTGCTCCTAGGTTTTCTCCTCCCGGTCTGTTTTCCGCCTTGTTATGTTCCTGGGTTTGATCTTCAGAGAGAGTTCCCATAGGGCCTCCTCGGCCAGGTGGTCGCTGAAGTCATTGAAGAAGTTTATGATGTCGTCGTTTCTCCGGATTTCATAGTGCCTGGTGGGAGAGGGCAGTCAGTGAGCGCAGGGCTAGCTGAATAGCCAGGCCAGAAGCTCTCCCAGGGTGCCGCCCAGACCACTGTGGACCCTCACAGTCAACTGCCTGGCAGGGTCACTGCTACCTGACCTGACCTGACAGCAGCACTCACACCAGAACACAGTGTGAGCAGCCCACTGTGAGCTCTGCATCTCCACCCAGCACTGCGGCTGCTGCAGCAGCAGCCCATGGGAAACTGGCTTCCCTGTGGTCCCCTGCGCAGACCCATTGGGGACATGGCACACTCAGGCCATCCGGAGCAGGCTGTGATGTCCAAGCCTGCCCTCACTGCTCTAGAGCCAGAGCCTGGAGTGTCGGCCTCCTTTTTTTGGTTTTTCAAGACAAGGTTTCTTTGTGTAGCTTTGGCTGTCCTGAAACTCTGTAGACCAGTCAGCCTCCTTCTTACGGCCTGGTGAGTACCTGCTTCCTGATGTGTATGTAACTGGAGGACAAGCTGGCTGCCGCCACAGGGCCCAGCCCAGGCCCAGACAAAGAGCTGAGCCCTGTAGGTGGATTCCCCATGCTGTCCTGATAAAACCCAGGGGGAGCAGGGACTGCACCCCACCCACAGATGCAGACTCCTGGCCCTCTGGACTATGCCTCTCCCTGCAGTGGGGCCAGGCTGGCACCAGGCAGCACTCACGCCTGCTGGAAGCACCGCATGCTGTCCAAGATGTTGAACTGTTGCCACCGCTTGGAGAAGTTCACTTTCCCGTCGATATAGTCTGGGTTTCCCAGGTGAACGAAGGTCAGGTCCTGCAGGATCAGACCTCTGAGGGAGAAGGCAGAAGCCAGTTACCGTATGGAGACAGACAGACTCAGGAGGCAGCTGTTTTGCTGTGAGCTGGTTTTGCCACTAGAACTGCAGCCCATGCCAAGCAGCTAGAGAACCCCAGAGTAAGCCAGAGCACAGATTTAGTGGTCTGTCGACGCATATACATCTCTGCCTTCTGTACGCTGGGTCAGATCTCCCTGTGGATCCCTTAAAACCTAGCTCAGCCCTGGAAGAGCCTGGAGCACTTGAAAGTCCTGGCTATGGAGACTGTGGGGCTGACCCGGCTGCAGGGTCAGCAGGGCTGTGGTTGCTATGAAATTTAACTAACCAGTCAAATAGACTAAAACTGGAGAGAGGACTCAGTGGTTAAGAGTGCTTACTGCTATTGTAGGAGACCTGGGTTTGGTTCCCAGCACCCACACGGCCACTCATAACTACTTGTAACTCCAGTTCCAGAGTATCCCATTCCCTCCTCTGATCCCTGTGAGCTACTGTTACATACACTGTGCACACATATACACTCAGACACACATGCACATGTGTGTATATACACACTTAAAATACATATTAAAGGATGAAAACAACAAAAACCCCACTAAGACTGAGCAGAGGGAGCTGAGGTGTCTGAACTTTCGGGTGTGGGAGAGGAGACGACTCACAGGTACGGGATACACGGGGGCTCCACCTCCGAGAGGGCGGCTCGGTAGGCTCGGAAAGAGGATGAGCTGTCAATCAACGTGCAGTATTCGGCCAGGCCCTGCAGGATAGAGGAGGTGGATTAGTGACACGTGATGATGCCAGGTGCCCATAACATGTCGGACTCAGGCCCTGTCAACACCTGTTAATGGTGTCAGCTAAACCTCTGTGGCAGAGGGTCTCAGGCCTGTCTGTGTGAAATGCCCTTGTGGGTGATGTGAGTCTATGTCCTCAGAGAAGACCCTGCTGGTGGGCTCACTTGTCCTTTCCTCTAGCATTCATCTTGCTGAAACCCACCCAATAGGCCCTATACACAGTACTGAGCCCAGAGCAGCCACTTTGGACAGATGGGCCAAAGAATGGATTCAGCAGGTGAAGCTGGGACCCGGGTGCAGGGAGAGTTAACAACCCCACACTCAGCCACGGAAGCCCCAGGACCTGCTGACCGGAGGGAGACCAGAGACAGAAGCTGAGGTGGGAGAGGCAGCGGTCTTGGTTACACAGAGGTGGGTGGCCAGATGGGGACCCACGCCCGGTCTTGCTCAGGTCCACGCCAGCCTGTCCAGACTTCCTGCTACCTACCTCTGAGGTCTGCCTCTGCCACTCCAGTCTGCGGATGGGTGCTGAGTCCAGAGCCGAGAGGATGGCCAGGTAGGAGTTGAAGTTGTTCAGCTTGCGCAGGTGCTGCAAAGAGAGGCGGTGGTGAGGGGAGGGGGAGGGGCGGTGGTGAGGGGAGGGGGAGGGGCGGTGGTGAGGGGAGGGGGAGGGGCGGTGGAGGGCTGATGGCTCTAGTCTTCCCAGGCAGAGCTGGGAGAGCTCAGGGCACTGAGCCAGTTACCTTCATGATCTTGATGAACTTCAGAAGCAGCCTCTCCCGGTCCTGGGCCTTCTCCTGCAGCATGATAATGGACCGTACCCTGCAGGAAAGGGCCAGGGAAGTGACAGCTGAGCTGACCATCCTCCACAGGCTTGGTGGCCCTGTGCCAGTCGGTCACAAGTTCTTACCCATCTAGAGCCCAGGGAAGCACAAGCATGGACTTGGTCCCTGATCTCAGAGTGTTCACTGTACCTCTGCAGGGGAGGCTTGGGGACTGAAACATCCTGTCATCAGGGAAAGGCCTCCTGAGCTGATGCTGGCTCACAGCTCAGCTAACAGTTGAGTATGAAAGCACTTGGTCAGCCACAGGGATGGAAACTCAGAACCTTAGCAATAACTGAGGCTGAAACCCAAGGAATGCCTCACCTGTGCCCTGTTGACCTCATGGTGGCCTCAACCTCCTGTGGTTTACAAGGACCACTCCTATCCTGTAAAGGGTACCCGTGTCAGGGACATGTCAGAGGTCATGGCTCCAAAGGGTACCGTGTACTTCCAGCCTGTCCGGGCTTCCTGTAGTCAGCAACTGTGAATCAGGCAAGGCTCAGGAAGGAGGCTGCTCCTATCTGCCCTAGAAACCAGCACACTTGGATTGGGATGGTGGTTATTGCTGAGGGGAGGATGCTTCCCATGCAGGGGGAGAAGCAAGACCTCCAGGAAGCAGTGCTAAGAACACTGAGAAGCAATGAAAACTTCCCCTGGGGCCATGGCAGGCACGTGGGGTACGGCTGATGCAGTAGGAGGCAGTGGCACCTAGTCGCATCTTGAAGAGGCAAAATGACTGGGTTATACACACACAGTGCTGGCCTTCATTCTGCTTTAAGAATTCAGAGACAAGCTGGGTACGGTGGCACACGACTTTCATCCAAGCACTTAGGAGGCAGAGGCAGCAGATCTCTGGGAGTTCAAGGCCAGCCTGGGGTACATAGTAAGTTCCAGGACAGCCAGCCAGGGCTATGTAGAGAGACCCTGCCCGCCTAAGAACTCAGGAATGCTTATCAGTTGATCTCTGTCAGGCAGTCAGGTGAGATGTAGCCCCGATGGCTTACTGGTACTGCAGAAAGTATCGATGAGCAACACAGACGGAAAGGACACCTCCTGCCTTGCAGTCACTCATGGCGGAGGTTACCCATCAATCCTGACACTCTTCTCTGCACTGCGGAGCCTGTGGTACCTCCTCCACCAGCTCTGCAGGCCACCCCATCCCGGCTTCTCTCTGCTGCCCACAGTTCAAGGTTAGAGCCCACAGGCTCTGGACAGAGCTGAGGACTGACCAGTTAACCTCGCTGCTAAGGAAGCGTGGACTGCCTCCACGCAGACCACTTGAGCAAGCGCTGTGGCTCCTTCTCACCAGTAGGACATGTTGTTGAAGTGCTCCGTGAACTGGGTCAGATTGGGGCTCTTCTCCTCATTCTGCTCTTTGGCCCAAAGCAAAACCTCAGGAATCTGGGTGGGAACAGAAGAGATGGCACTACAGTCTGTGACATTCCTAGGTCTGGGCAGGGGCCCTCCTTAGGGCAGAGAGCTGCTTCCCTTCACAGGGCCACTCAGCACCTACCTCTATCTTATAGAAAAGCTCGGCGTCCAACAGCGTCAGCTGTTCTGCTATCTCATGGCTGTGAAAATCATGCAAGGTCCCTGGCCTGGAACACAGCGTGAGAAGCATGGTTGGAGGACAGTGATGCAGGCTTTAGCTCCACGAGCCTTCTGGGCCACAGGGCTGCTCTCAGGTAACTGGCTTCTTTCCTCTCTTGCCTGACACACCCTCACCAGCTGGGCAGAGACTTCCCAGGCTTTTAGGGGGTCAGGACGGCATAGGAGGTAACATCAGTGCTGGGAAAGTCCAGAGCTGACCACAGCCCAGAGCACATCCATCTCCTGCCTATTCAGCTCCATTTGCATGGACAGAGGCCCAGCCACTGGGGCCCAGGGGCTGTCCCTGAGGCACCTCATCACAGGGCCGGGACACTGGCTCCTCACCTGGCTGTGACATCCCTGGCTGTCAAGAGCTGTGGACAGATGGCTGTGTAGAGCTGGGTGAAAGAGCTGCTGCCATGAAGGAGAGTTATGTGAAGGAACTGTGGAAAGAGCTGGGCAGGGAGTGAGTGTGTGTGTGTGTTGGAGTGTGTGTGCAGAAGGAGCTGAGGAGAGAAGATGAATGAATACCTAGGCAGGAGAGAGAGCAAGAGAGATTTTCAGAGAGAAGAGGGGGCTGTGTAAGTGTGTGTGGAAAATGTAGCTGTAGATGTAACTGTGTGGAGACATATTTTCAGAGAGATTTTAAGAGAGAGAATTTAAGTTGAAGTAAAAGAGGAAGTTATCATCAGAAAGCGTGTTTCCTTATTACTTCCCCCTCAGACAGAGAAAGTCTAGCCGGCAGACAGATAAGAATTTTTCCTAAGCTCTCGCCGCATTCGTGGGTTTCCTTACATTACCCCGGAGGTGGCCTTGGAGCAGGCTCTCCATAAAGTCACTGACAGGGAGAGGCCCAGACATGGGGGCCCAGGGGCTGTCCCTGAGGTACCTCATCACAGGGCTGGGACACTGGCTCCTCACCTGGCTGCAACACCCCTGGCAGCCAGAGGCTGGTCGGAATGGGCACACCTGAGTAGCTTCTTCTGGTCCACCTTGTCCAGAATGTTCTTCCGGAGTACGCGGGCCAGGCTGAGCTCTCCGCTGCATACTAGGCGGAAGACTAGTTCCATCAGCAGCTTCAGAATCTCCTCCGTCAGCTCCACCAGGCTAAGGGCCAAGGGCACTTGGTGAACACAGGCCAGGACCCAGTGGAGGGCACCACTCAGCTTCCAGTGTTGGGAGTGATCTTTCTGGAATAGGGCCCTGACAACTCACTCAACACAATTGCTGCTTTCTGCCTTGGGGAAGTTCCTGGTCTAACCCCGGTGATGAGATGTCAGGCAGAAGACCCTCATCTCTGGGCGGTGGTGGCACACGCCTTTAATCCCAGTACTCGGGAGGCAGAGCCAGGAGGATCTCTGTGAGTTCAAGGCCAGCCTGGTCTACAGAGCGAGATCCAGAACAGGCACCAAAACTACAGA
Organism: Peromyscus californicus insignis; assembly: GCF_007827085.1. NCBI lineage: Eukaryota > Metazoa > Chordata > Mammalia > Rodentia > Cricetidae > Peromyscus > Peromyscus californicus. The sequence goes on from NW_026294595.1 coordinate 9,714,047, forward strand.
GAGAAACCCTGTCTCGAAAAACCAAAAACCAAAACCAAAACCAAAATCAAAAAAGAAGACCCTCATCTCCACTGAGCCTCTCTACTCCTGACCTTAGCATCATACAGCCACCACACAAGAGCAAGATGCCAGGCAAGGGCAAGGATTCAGATGTGGCACACCAAGAACAGGGCTAATTGAGCATGGAAATGGCAGAGTCATGGCCAAGGTTCAGACGGCCCTGTGGCTGTGGAGAGCCTGTGGAGATGCAGCCTCTCCACTCATCCCAGCCTCCATCTGGCCTACCACACTGCTGTGAGTCTTACTGTGAACTAGTCCTTACACAGGAAGGGGCAGTCCAGATGGATAGGGGTTCTCTTGAGGGTCTAGGACCCATCCTACCCTTGTCTGTAGTGTCCCTCAGAGCTGGGATGAGGCAATGGAACCAGGGGGCAATACTCTGGGCTGCAGGCAGCCCTCCCCCCCGCAGTGGTAGAGTATAACGGCTGCACGATCCGGGTGAGGAAGCCTGCACCATCCCTATGGCTTGCTAGTGGTCTGCTGCGATGCACACGTCCTGAACACTTGCCAACTACTCCTGGGACGCTGGGGCAAGGCACTCACCAGAGCTCATCCACTACTCGCACCAGCACAAAGAATGTGTTCTTGCTGACTCGCTTCTTGAATGTGTCAGCGAAGGGAGAGAACTTCTCGTAAGTAAAGTGTGGGTTAAGGTCCACAAGACAGAGTCCGCATGGAATGCTAATTTTGAGGCACGCCCCCCTCCCCCACCATAAGCCATGTACAGTGCTGGGAACCCTGTGAGTGAAGGCTTAGCTAATGGAAGCAAAGGCCTGGTTTGTGTGCAGCGGGAATGCGCAAATCCAGCCCAGGCCAATGGTTCCACAGGCTGCAGGACCAACTCTGGCACCATCCAGGGCATCTGCAGGTTGGACTTGAGTGCTGACATGCTGAGGGTCATGGTGTTGGGCCTCAGGTCGAGGGAGCAGGTCCCTGGCTAGACATCCTCAAAGACCCAGGACCCAGAGAGTGAAGAGGCCCCAAAGGCCTCCCTCTCCACTCTATGGGCTTCCATCCAGAGATCGTCTCCCCAGCCATGTGGCCACAATGGCGTGGATGCTCCTGGCAGTTTGCACCTTGGAAAGCCAGGCTGGGAGCAGCAGACTCTACAGGTGTTCCCCTGTCCCAGGACAGCCCTCACAGCTGACTCATGACCACTGACGCTGGGGTCTACTTTAGAGACCGTGGTCTTCTGCTGCTGTCCTGTCCCCATTAACTCTCCATACTTTCCCTTAATCCCCCAATGACCCATGACCTGTGTGTTGGCACTCAAGGGGAGCCACACCTCATGGATGGCCTACCTGGCCCCCAGCAAAGTGCTGCCCCAGGTCTGGAGGAGGAAATACCTCCATGAACAGGTTGGCTGAGGTTAAATGAGGGAAGGGCTGAGAAACTCAGGGTGGCAGTAGAGGTTGGAGGTGGGAATACACAGGTCAGTTACCCATCCTCCATTTCACTGGCACCATGGGAAATATGGTGTAACAGAAATAAAAATGGTCTCACAGCCAAGAGACCACACATGCAAATGCATGTCAGATGTGACATGTTCCTGGCAGATGCAGTTGACAGTCTTTTGCTAGGCCAGGCTCTAGCAGGTGCTTAGAGCCCACAAATGGGAAATGACCACACCTGTCCTGTCCTGACAGGCCAGGACGGTTAGTCAGGGTCAGACTGAGAACAGGAGGTGTGCAGGAGCCCCTGAGAGGGTTCAGGGCACACAGGAAGGCAGAGAGCTGCCCCAGTGACAGCAGCTGCCCAGCAGATGGCAGTCATAGGCTATGTGGCTGGGAGGTGGCCAGTAACTGTTGTTCCCAGGCAGGTCCAGGACAGAGAAAGGGGAACAGGTAGCCAAAGTGGGTTCTTCCGAGACCACAGGGTCTTGGCCACTAACACAGGGAATGACAATCCCCAAGGCTGAGGCCTGGGCAGGGGGCAAAGCCTAGCTTTGTGTGGCCAGGGCAGGTAGAACGGACAAGGTCTGCCTTGAAGTCACTGAGACACCATTATTGTCATCATCGTCACTGTCTTCTCTTTCGTTTTTCTTCCTTTTTTTTTTGGTTTTGCAAGACAGGGTTTCTCAGTGTAGCACTACCTACACTGCATAGAACTCACTCTGTAGACCAGGCTGGCCTTGAACTTGGAGATCCGCCTGCCTCTGCCTCTTGAATGCTGGGATTAAAGGCGTGCGCCACTACCACCTGGCTGAGTTTTCTTCTTAAGCCTGCCCACTGGTGTCCACCAGCTGGACACCCGGGGCTCAGTGTGGAGAACCTGCAGCAGCCCCCTGGCAGGGCCACCTACCTCCTCCCCCTCTCAACCTTTCTCAGTCTTTTCCAGAACCACCCAGTGGTCCCACCCATCCTCGGCAGTGCAGCAGAGCTGTTCCAGGCCCTCCATGTCATCTCATGTTTCCCTCTACCCTGTTGTGAGTCAGGGCCAGGACCCAGCTGGCTGGGATGGGAACTGGGGCCACTGCAGGGGTGAAAGTGCTACCCTGGGAAGGGCTGAGAGCCTGAGGGTTGGTGACACTCTGCAGGACAGTTAACCTGTATGGCCAGGTTCAACACGCCCAGCCTCAGTTTCCTCAATGACATCACCAGAAATGGTATAACACCAGTAAAAACGGTCTCACGGGCTGAAGGCTGCAGGCCTGGGAAGGATATCGGTATTGCAGTTTCTTGATGAGCTCCTCTGGGCTGATGAAGGTCCTGTAGGTGGTCAGGAAGGCCTCACAGTACAGCACCAGGTCTGCAGAAGCGCAAAGGAGCCATTTAGTAGGACCCAGGGTGTGGGCTGTGGACTGCAGCATGGGCACCATGCAGAGTCCTCTCTGACGGCCAGGCTAGGGAGGGCACGGGAGGGTCCTCTTCCCTGCCTGTGTCCTGCATCTTTCATCTCACAGGCATTGGCTCCCGGGGAACCAAGCTGCGGGAGGGTCTGGGGCCCAGTGCAGGAAACGAACTTCAATTACTCAGTGACCCTGTGCTGGTAAGGGGCAGAGACTTGGGCACACTGGCTCTGGACTGTGCCACCCCCAAATTAGCACAGATGCTACCCTAACGCCCAGTGGTTCAGTGGCTCTTCACTGCTCTGGACAGATAGTAGTCCAAACTTGCCAGCAGACTCTTGCAGTCAAACCAGAGGTAATACTTCCAGATGACAGGTCCAGTAACTAAAAAACGGGGGAAATCCCATTCTAAGTCCGACGGGGAGGCTCAGCGGGAGGCTCACTGCCCACACAGGGCAAGGGCAGCTGTGAGGACCAAAGCCCCAGAAGCTGGAGACCTCAGGTTGGTAGCACCCACCCCTTCCAAAGGGGAAGGGCATAGCCAGCCAAGGACCCCTGCCTTTACTTCCCTGTTTACAACTGTGGTTTGTTTTCCCTATGTCTTTAGACATTAAGCATAGGATGTCATATGAGACACAGTGGCCTAGCTCAGCTGGCTGTGTTGTACCACACTGGACCTGGGAAAGCTCACCATGTGGCTGGGTGCATACCAATACTATCTGAGCTTTACTTTCTGGGTCCAGACCAGCCTCCCCGACCTTCTCCCATACTTTCTCCATTTGCTGGGGTGGAGGAGTCACAAGGTATGTGTGGCACCTCATGCCATGACACTGTGGCCAGGAGTATCTGCTTGCTCTTATATTTGGGTTACATGGGGCCTGGTCCATGAGCTGTGCTCAGCCTCACAGTTGTACTCGAACCTACCAGCTCACTGTTAAGCTGGAGTTTTCTAGAAAGAATTTCAGGCAAGACAGCAGAGATGGGGCCAGTACATATGTCTGTTTCTGGAAGAATGGGTACAAATGCAGAGGGCCACTGCTAGGAGCCAGTGGCCTCTTGTCAGGTGTGTCCCAGCGTACTGATGAGCCTCAGAGCCATACTCCACAGGCTGGAAGCTAAAGAAACTCATGTGAGAGACCAAGAGTAGACCCGACTCAAGGATGGCTGTGCTGTACCACGCTGGACACAGCCCAGGTCTGCTGCCTCCAGCACTCTCAGCATCAGCTGGCTGCTGGCTGTGGGCTATGGTATCACCTGGCTTCTGGTGGGAGCCTGAGCCAAACTCTGCAGTGCTCATAGGGCTGTTTTGGTTAAGATCCCCAGTGGCCTTCAGAGGAATGGAAGCTTGGGGGCTAAGTAACAGGTCTGGCACACAGGTCCTAAGGAAGGGACAGGATCTGAGCTTGGGCCCAACATCACACTCAACCCGGCTCTATCCCACACTTTTCACAGTGCCACCTGAGAAAAAGGCTGTATAACAAGTGTGCCCCCCTTCCTGCATGCTTGTCTAATGGCCTCAGCCCTGCTTGTCACAGCTGAGTCCCAGACATATGAGATGTGGCTCCCAAGGCCTTTGAGTCATATACCATTGGTGCAAGAAGCCACCTGCCTGAAGAGCTCTGCCATCTGTCATGGGCACCCTCTCCACTCTGGTGTGGCTCATGGACTCTGTCTCAGGTAAGACTCCCAGGGAAAACCAATTCTGGTTCTTCAGGGATCCCAAATCCTATTGAAACTTCAGCTCACAAGTCTCCTTAGTGCAGACCCAGTGGGTAGACCAGAAGGCCTTCAGGCTCCCTGTCCAGAGTGCCCTTTGGCCTGGCTACAGTGAGTAGGACAGGAGAGTTGCCTCATAAGGCCAGGCCAGAAGCCAGCTTACACCCCAGCCCTTCACTTCTGGATAAAAATGAGGTGGAAACAGCTGCTTTGCCAAGGTGTCCTGATGTGCCACTCAACAAGCCCTGGGCACTGCCTGCACCCCCAACCCCAACAGGTCAGGGAACCACAGCCCTGGAGGAAAGGGCTATCCTGTAGTGAGGCTGTGGTGGGCTTTGGACTGAGTCTCTAGAACCACCCTCCTACTCTGTGGAAGAAACTAGAAGAAATGCTGGAATATTGAAGGGCTCAACAGCGGCTGTAACGAGGGCGAGCTTGTATGAGCCGTTTCCCTCTTCAGCTTCTTCCAGACAAAGTTTTCGTGCTATTTTCTTAAATCAGAAATTTCCAGAACCACTCTGTTTAATGTACTTTGGGTCTGGGTAAGAGAGAGAGAGAGAGAGAGAGAGAGAGAGAGAGAGAGAGAGAGAGAGAGACGTTGGTTGGGTTAAAGTTTAATCTCGTTACATCAACTTCTCAATCGTTTTTTCTTTTCCTTTTTTCCCCTTCCCAGTGCTGTGAATTAATCCTAGGCCTCATTCACTGCTAGGCAAGTTTCTATCACTGAGCATAACCCCAGCTCCTTTTCCATTTGTTTTGTTTTGCGACATGGTCTTCCCACACAGCCCTGGAACCTCACCGTTCCTCCTGCCTCCCAAATCCTGAGATTAAAGGCATGTGTCAGCATGCTCTTCCCTTTTAAATCCTTTAAAACAACTGTAGGAAGAGGACCTCTGGGACACACACCTGTCTCAGAAAAGGAAGAAAGAGAAAGAAGATGACTGGGAAGAAGTAGTCTCCGCCAGGGCAGCAGGCCTCATTGAGGCTGGGCAGGGTAGGCTGTGCCTGCCCTGGGTCATTGGCACCGTCCTCCTAGGCCACTGGAGGACCCAGTCTCCTTCCCACAGAACTTATGGGATGGATGGCTCCTTTGCTAGCAGAGCCTACTCAACACACTTCCAGATGTAGGTATATGGCCCTGCTTCTCAGATGATCAGGATGCAGAGGGGATGGCTAGGCTGGAACAGCTCCTGGACAACCAATTTTGTTCCTAGGAACTTGCTAGTCGAATACGTGAACTAAATATGTGGAAGAAAAGAATGACTTAAATAAAATCATGTGCTATCATATTTTTTTTTTTTTTTTTTTTTTTAAAGAAAGGTTCTTGCTCTGTGGCCCCAGCTGACTCTGAATTCACGGCCCCTTCACCAGCCTCCTGAGTGCTAGGATTACACGTGTGTGCTGCTGTGGCTGCTTTAACTTTAATACCACTGTTGAACATGTTGTTATCCAATGGGTTGCCCTTGGAGCACATACTAGGTACCAACAACTGGTACACCTTAGTGTGCACAAAGGGCCAAGGGCATCATCACCTTACCCAAGAGAGAACATGCCCAGGAACAGTCTGACAGGGTCAGGGTCTCCAGAGGTGGCCTCTTCCACCTCTGACCTAGTATCATCAGGCCCAAAGTTCAACACAGTCAGTGTTTGCCAGGAGATGACAGTGTAGTCGGGTCATGTGATGCCTTTGGTGGGACACAAAGCCACTGTAGTGGAAGCTGCCATACCTTTTCTGTCTGTCTCAGTAGCATGGACCAGTAAGATGTCTCCTGAACCTCCACGAACATCTGGCCCATCATCACCCTGGAGTAAAAAGAGCATGAGGCAAGGCTGAGGTGACAAACTTCAGGGACCCTGAGTCCCTTCTTTCTCTTCTCCTCAGCTCAGCAGCAGCAGGCAACACTACACTGTGTACACCCTGCTGCCATGGACTAGTAGATGGGCACTGGTCAGAACTCTTGTAGGAAACCAGCACCGAGGAAGCTGTGCAGATGCTGTGGGCACCAGGGCATATTACCTTCCAGAGGACACGTAGGGTCAGGGCACTATGGTTTCAACTCCACCTCTACCTCCTGGCTCATACCGAAAGGTGAGATTCCAGAGGAGAGAGACAGTCCCTTAGCCTGGGAGACAGGAAGCCACCTTTGGGCTTAAGCCCTTTCCTAGGTGGAAGCAGGGTTCATCTGTGGGGACATGCCCCGCAGGTTGTTCTGGGAAAGACTTCACTAGAAGAACGCAAACATAACAAGACTCCTCATGACACTGGATGCGTTCACGGCCGCCAAAACCCAGCCTGCCAGTGGGGGACTAACTATTTCCATAGGCAAACAAGCTTGAATCTGCTCTAGGGACAGAGCTGTGGGTAGGTTTGACTCCGAGGGAGACAGAGCCAATATCCCATCTGTACGTCCCATGGATGCTCAACTTGGCTGTTCCCACCTAGACTCCAGAGTTCTGAGTGTTCTGGGTTTCCTACCTGGGACAAGGCTGCCTACGTTGATGACCTGATTTTCCAGAAGAAATTTAGCTCTTCTTTCTGCATAGGCCCTGCATGGACCCTGCTAACTCTACCAGCACCCTGATTGCCTAAGTGCTGACATCTTCCTGGGTTGCTAGGAAGTCACCGAGGCTTGCCCAGGAACATGCACAGGGCAGCACCTGTTCTGTGGATGCACAGCTACTCAGGGGCTGAGATGTCCCATGAAACCCTAAGTTTCTGGAATAGTACAGAGAAGAGACAAGGCTCTTGGGCCAGCTTCTTCCTCTTTCATGAAATGACTGGATGTTGTTCTTATCAACAGGGCTCCTTAAACAAGGCCCAGCTCAGAGTCCAGGCCCCAGTTTTCTTAACAGGCAGAGAGCAGAGGAGCGGGAGGTGCCGTGTTATCAACAGCATACACAGGCCTCACACTGCTGAGGGCTTCCCATGCAGGCTACACTGAGCACCAATGGCTGTTTCTTTTGCATTGCCCTCAGAGAGGCTTTGCAATGCCCAAGTTCACTTTTGGGAAATAGCAAGAAAGGGACAGTGAGCTTCCTCCCAGAACCCTGACTCAGGTCTCCCTGCTGGAGCACCCAAGCCCACATTTCTCTCCCCTCCCTTCCTTCTTGTTTGGTGGCTCTAAGATTCAGGCCTGGGGAATCCTTACCTCTTGCTTGAGTGTCAGCCTGGCCATAATTTCATTATGGTCAATGAGGGACAGTTCATCTACTTCCTCTTCTGACTGGGCTGGCTCCAAAGCATCCAGTGACTTTGGGGACCTAGGAGGAGAAGCGGTTGGTGCCGGGTCAGACATGGCCCGGCTTCCCCAGTCCCTGGACACCTGTAGATTGAGGCAAGCCAGGTGATGGTCGGTTTCTTTCTTTCTTTCTCTCTCTCTCTCTCTCTTTCTTTCTTTCTCTTTCCCTCCCTATTTATTTATTTGTTTGTTTGTTTATTTGTTTATTTATTTATTTATTTCCCCCTGCCCCATGATGGTTAATCTTAATTGTCAACTTAACGAGCCCTACAGAAGTCAGATCTCTGTGCACGCCCGAACAGGTTAGGTTGGGTGGGAAGACCCACTCACTGTGGGTGGCACCATTCCCTCAGCTGGGGTTCTGGATGGTCCGAAAAAGAGCTGAGCACAGCATTTACTGCTCTGCCTCTTGACGGTGGATGCAGTATACCAGCTGCCTCAAGCTCCTGCTGCTGGGACTTTCCCATCACTACAGACTCCAATGCCCAACTCTGAGCCAAAATAAACCCCTTCTCCCCTAGGTTACTGTTACCATGGTAACAGAAAAAGTAACTAAGACACCTGCTTATGCATAGACCAGGGTGTAAGAGCTGCTCATGGACAAGCCCTAAGTGGCAACTATAATGTGAAATTGGAGTGGTGGGTAGAGCCAGGATGACAACCTGGCTCCTGGTTCTGTCTGGGGACACGTCTGCTCTCTGGAAGTCTCTTCTGCAAATGGAAAGAACTAGGCTGTCGGGTGAAATTGGTCCTGAGCTCTCCTGTAATGGTTTTAGCTTGTCCAGCTTCATCACATACACACAAGAGCAGTACTTGAAGGGAAGTGCAGTAAGAGGGCTATAAGAAGGGAAGCTAAGCTGGGCGGTGGTGACGCATGCTTTTAATCCCAGCACTTGAAAGACAGAGGCAGGCGGATTTCTGTGGGTCCGAGGCCAGCCTAGTCTACAGAGCGAGATCCAGGACAGGCACCAAAACTACACAAAGAAACCCTGTCTCTTGGGCTGGAGAGATGGCTCAGCCGTTAAAGGCTAGGCTCACAACCAAAAATATAAGAAACCCTGTCTCGAAAAACCAAAAAAAAGGGAAGACATGTTCCTCCATGCCATCCCCAAGCCCTTTCCCAGGGTCCTAACTCTGCAGACCTTTTGTTTAACAGTAAGAAGATGCTGTGACCCAGCAGATACAGCCCTGTATCATCCTAAGAGACTGCCTATGAAAGAGGCAGCCATGGCACTGGAGCAGGGGGAAAGGCCCTTGTCCTGGACAGACAGATTTAAAACACTGAACAGCATCTGGTCCAAGGAAGAGGAGATGAGATTTCTCCAGTGTGGGCAGCTAAAGGCATTTGAGGATGATTCTTAGGCCAGATCCAGAGAGACACCGGCCAGCCCTGGGGTTGTCACAGGACACCACCACACCCTAACAACACTAATTACATCTTAATTTATCTTATGTGGGTGCTTATGCACACATGCCACAGTGACGGTCAAAGGACATGTGTGAAAATCAATTTTCTCCTCCCAGCAATGGGTCCCAGGGACCCACCATGGCAGCAATGCCCTTGCTCAGGCCTCAGGGCACATTTTCTCAGCAGCTGAGCTGCAATAACCTGTGTCTCAGTAAGAACGTGAATAGCTTGGGCTTGGGGAGAGCCACGCTTGCTGCTGCCTTGGAAGGCCAGCCAGTGGTGTGGCCTTGATGCAAGGCAGACAATGTCTCAGGAGCTCTTCTGATCACCGGTGTGCTCATCTTCCTGCCCATTCCGCCATCATAAGTCTGCGGAGCTACAAGAGGAGCTCTTGGGAGAGCCCTCCCTCAGGAGGTGGGTAACCGAACACCTGAACTCGGAACATGACACCTGATTCCGGTGAAGCAAGTGACGGGATTCCCAGGCTGCTTTTGCTCGGCACACACAAGCCTTTCTGGCCACGTGTCATACTAGAAAAATCCACCACTGCTTCTAACACCTGGGGGAGTCACCAGACAGACTTATGGCAGTGAGAACCCAAGAGTGGCCAGGATGCAGGTGGCTCCACCCACAAACTTGTCCAAACTGCTTGCAGGTCTTTGCTTTTTTTTTTTTTTTTTTTTTTTTTTTTAAAAAAAGGTCTTCCCTTAAAAAAACAAAAAAACAAAACAACCAAACCCTCTGAGTGCCACACCTGCGCCGAGGCCTGCCACTGCCAAATGGGCAGTGTTTTGCCATGATAAATCCATGAGACCTCAGGTGACCAGTCCTCACCTTAAGAGACGGAAAGCCTGACTAGCTGGAGCATCTCCTAAGGAAGGTGACGTCATCATTAAGCAGCAGGGGATGTTCACTGGCAGCTCTTTCAGACTGCACTGAAGAGTTCCAGGGAACTAGCTACCCTGCTGCAAGCCTCAGCGACAAGGTCTCTAAAGGCACTGTAAGGGTTGGGTCATGAACCCCAAAATTACATCAGATACTCCTAGGAGGAGGGCTGGGGATGTGGCTCAGTTACAGCACTTGTCTGGCATGTAGCAGGCCTTAGGTTCATCCTGGGGTGGAGGTGGTGGGAGGTGAGGGAGAGACTGATAGATTTCTGGGTTTGCTTTCCAGGTGACATGAGGGAACCTTTTCTGTCTCAGGTGCAACAATGATATTGTGATCACTATTTCCACTTGTCAGGAGAGGGGCCAAGGGTCACAACCCCTGTAACCTACTTTCAAAATGGCTTAGTAACACAATATACATGTTTATGATTAGAAATGCCCACAATCACAAGTTTGTGGATGGGCAGGTCTTTTACATTTCCTATGTGACCTTGAGTTGGAAGAAACCAAAATCAAGGAAGGTGGGGCTGGGGTTTGGGACAGAACAGGGGCCCAGAGGGTGAGAGACAGTAGCACAGGTAATCATGAAGGCATGCTGGCTGCTGCAGAGGCCTTTAAAGGGTGGGTTATTACTGATCTTTCTGTTTCCTTGAGGCTTCCCCCTTGAATACAGACCATTTTGAGAATCAGAAAAATACAGAGCCTCCACACAAAACACAGGTGGCCTTAACTGAGCGGACACCGCTCTTGGGGCCTGGATACTCCCTGTTCATTTCTTACCTCTCCCCATTTTCTCTGCTGTCCTTCCCAGATGCACTATTGACCGAGGGATCTCTGGGATGACCGTCCTTTCCCAATGGTGGTTCCTGCAAAGGGAAGGAATGGTGGGGTTTGGACAGACACCCCATCTGGGGTGGTCTGTCTTCTCGGCACTCCTGTTTGCAAGAGTGGCCGAGAGCAAGTGCCTATGGAGCAGCTGGAGGTGGGAACAGTTAATGATGAACGGGGTTAATTACCAGAAACACAAGCCCTCTGGAGACAGACCAGCACCTGCCTTTGGAAAGCGAGGAGGCGCCACTCCTCCTAACATCTACCACCTGACACAGACACTTGACCCACTTCCTGAAGGAGGAAGTCCCAGGGAGTCCTCACTGAGCACCCCTCCTCCCTCTCCCCTACAGAAACTGACCACAAGGAAGTCAAGGGCCTGCTGAGGGACCCCAAACAGCTGGCAGACGGCAGACAGTAGACTTGAACCCTTTGGGGCTGTTTGCCTCCAGAACTTGTATCCTTCACCACTGACTCCCTACAGAATGTTAGGGTCATCATGATCCTTAACCAGTGACAGTTTCAGAGTCTAGCTGCTCAAACCCACAAATGTGAACTACCTTGAGCAGACAAACTGCCTCCATACCCAATGACAATACAAGTCCACAATGTCCCTGAGCTGGCATGGAGTAGTGGTGAAGAGAGGCCTTGTGAATACAGGGACCATCACCAGGGAGAACACACCACAGTGGGGCTGGCACTGCAGGGTGCCCACTGGCAGAGGAGGGCCATGGAGGCTGGGCGCAGACTCCCTCAAGTAAATTCTGAGCTGGATGATGCTGGTGACACAGGTCCCCAGTAGGTGGGATACTGGTTCAGCTCTCACAAACAGGACCAAAGCCCACAGCAGGGGAGCAGCTCCTGATGCTGTGCTGCTGTCTAAGCGGGGGTGGCTGCCTTGGCGGAGAGACATCTGAAAGCCAAGGAATCATGGCATGAGCACTCCGAGTAGATGGCCATGATATTCAGGCTGGGCTGGCCAGTGCAGTGATCCCTGGTGGAGATTCTGGTCCTTGAAGACCTGACCTTATCCTCTAGAGGCACTTCTCATTTAGTCTCAATTTGCATCTCAATTTGCCCGTTTTGCTGAAGCCAAACTCGGGAAGCCTCTTGCTTCACAGAGGCCTTGCCCCTTGAAGCCACAAGCTGGTCAGCAGCATAATGCAGGCATGGACCTCAAGGGTTCTGCTCTCAGGAAGGACAAGCATGGATATCCATCACTTGCCCTGCTTCTTTGGGAGTAGCTGAGGGCAGTGAGGCATGCTGGGAGGAACTGAAGGGCAGGAGTAAAAGTAACTCTTGAAAGAGGGAGATCAGCACTAGAGGGAGGATGGGAAGAAATTCCAGGGAGAAGCTGGGACTGTGGCCAGAGTCCACACCAGAGGCTTCTGGAGATTTCTAGAAGACTCATCCAGCCAGGCTCTGAAGCAGAAGCAGGGCAGTCCTCTACCTGGAAGCCATATCCTCTTCCATAGGATGGGCTGGCTTCTAGCAGGCTTACGGAAGCTCAGCCAATAGAAGCAGCTGTAAGGAAAGCCACCTCGAGGGGGCAGTTGCTGGCCCATGCACAAGGCCACCCACCCGAGGTTACTTACTCCTCCAGAGGGAGCCAGCTCCCCGCTGGTCTGGCCAGAGGAGTACAGATTGACATATTCACCCCCACCAACTTCCTCGCTGGTGGCATTTTCACTCTAGGGGAAGACAGGGTAAGAGGAAAGACAATGGGCCAGGCCCTCTGGTCAGCCTCCACAGCTGAGAGAGGGCAGCTGCAGGGCAGGCCTGAATTAGGAAGAATGCTCCTTTCACAAGAAAGAAAAATGCCTGAGAGCTACCTCAGTTATCCCTGGAAAGTGTTTCCACAGTGCAGAGGGCAGAGCTGCTCTTACGGCCTCTTGCCCCTGTGCTAGCCAGGCCCCAGTGTCCTCAGAGCCATTTTGGAAACTCCCAGAAAGCTGCTCCACTTGGAGCAGGGCCTGCGGGGGTCCTCAGTCTGTAGCAGGGCCTGTAGGGGTTCTCAGTACAGCGGGCAAGAAGCAACATACTTGATAACTCAAGATGCTGGAACTGTCCCCATCTGTCAGACCCTCTTTGTCCCTCTATCCGTCCCCTCTGCTCTATAATGCAGTTCCTCCCTGTGTTCTGGTGAAGCACAGGAGCCCTTGCATGGGCCCCACAGGCAACCTTACCTCTGTCTCTTCTACTTCACAAGAGTCTGGACCTCTCTACAGACATACACCAGAAAGCTCATAGTGTTTTCTATCTTATCCTTGCGACAACTTACTGTTCTAAGTGATCCCTCGCTCACTTTCCAGTGTGATGGGAATTCTATATAAAAGATTTGGTTTCTACTCTGGAAGCAGGAGCATCACTACTACCCTTTGAGGCCCCCATAGCTGCTATCCAGTCATGCTTCAAGTGGGTTCACACGAGCAGCAGACTGGGCTGGAGGAGGGAGACAAGGCCCTCTGTGAGCATCATCGTTTTTCTAAAACCCTGCAGGCCTAAGTGCAGATGTGCACAGATGTGTGTGTACTGAGTTCTCACCGAGTCAGTGAAAGAGGTTTCGGAAGGAAGGCGGACAGGGTTCCCATGAAAGCTGCTGTCCTGAGAAGACGAGAGAGGCCCGTCCACGGTGCTGGGAGGCGGACTGCTCACGGTGGGCACCGCTAAGTCCGAGCTCTGGGACGCGTGGACAGGTGGGAAATGTGGAGAGGAAGAGGAGGTAGGCGGAAGGAAAGGTTGGACGGAGGCTTGGTGGTGAGGCATGAAGTCCTGGGAGTAAGACCTAAACACAGATTTGTACTACAGAACCCAGGCAGAAAACACACACAACGAGAATGTGGGAAGAGAAAACAGACAAGAGAAAAGTCGGTTAGGTTACCTGTGGTTCAGCACTGATCATCTGTCCTCTTTCCTCATCGGGAGCAGCTGGCCATGCCAGACAACCCCTACAGACTCGCATGCCTAACTGTTTTCAGAAAGGGGCCTCTAGGCTGGACACTGACTAGCACTATCTGAACAGCAAGACGTGGACAGTGGATCCCCGGTGTCCAAGGACAGGACATCCCACTCACCATGCTGATGACCACATGTGCCTTTGAGACGGAAACGGAACCTCTACCCCCGCCCCGCCCCCCCACCTCAGGGACCCCAGGGCTAAATCCTAAGTCACATTTGGAATCTTTTGGACAACTATCCAGCTTATCCCTTAAAAGGCAAACATAACATCTTTTAAATACTGAATGTGCCTCAGCCCCTACTCCTCCCTCCCCCCACCCCTTTTTTATTCTTTCCAGACAGGGCTTCTCTGTGTAGCCCAGGCTGGCCTCAAACTCAGAGACCCGCCTGCCTCTGCCTCCCAAGTGCTGGGATTAAAGGCGTGTGCCACCAGCTATCTCAGGCCCTTTTAGAAAAGGGCACGAGCCTCAAAAATGACCGGGGGAGGCGTACTACACAAACATGGTTCCTCTGAGCTCGCTTTCCTCCTCACTCTGCTCTTTGTATTTTTAACAAATGCAGCGATTCTATAACCCCTCTGATGTCACCCCAGAGCCACTGCCATGACTCCTCCAACTTCTCATCTGACAGAAAGTCAGATGCCAGACTGAGAAGTGTCTGCAAGTCCTCACAGCTTCTGAGGCCCAAGGAGCAAGCTCCAAGTCCCCAAGCTGGGGTCCTGATCACCCAGTTGAGGAGTATGTAATGCCTGGTAGCCACACTGCTAACCACCACAGGGCCTGGGAGAACAGTGTGAGGAGGGGACGCTTGGTATTCTTGCCAGCCTCATGTGCCCACCACAGGTGCCAACTGAAACATGTACACAGCTCACTGTGTGCTCTGTGCATCTGCTGTGGTGCAGGATTCTCAGAACCCACTGGGGGAAATAAGAGACAGGGAGAAGAAACAAGTTTTAGATTGAAGGCGATATTAGGTTTGAGTCTGAAATGCCCAGGTCAGGCTCTTGTGCTGCACACGGTCTCCAGTTGGCGGCGCTGTTCACTGAGGCAGCTTTGTCACGGAGGCAGCCGTTGACGGCCATACTCTTTGATTCGGGGTCAGCTGTGACTCTGACACCCCATTCCCCAACACACACACCTTGTTACTTCTCCATCTGTGTGACTTCGGACAAATACATTCTTCTGTATCAGTCTCTCCATCTTTAAAATGGGGTGAGCTGCTTGTGGTAGCACACATCAGTAATTTACTAAAGGAGGTGGAGGCAGGAGGATCACAAGTTTGAGGCCAGCCTGGGCTGCACATTCATTGGGCCAGGCATGGTGGCACACGCCTTTAATCCCAGCACTCAGGAGGCAGAGGCAGGTGGATCTCTGTGAGTTTCAGGTCAGCCTGGTCTCCAGAGGGAGTTCTAAGACAGTCAGGACTGTGTAGAGATACCCTGTCTCAATGGGGTGGAAAGGACAGTCCTTCTCTCAGAGGACAGTTGCAGCCACCAGTGAGACAGTGTCCTGCTAGTTCTCAGTATGGCCCATATTCCACACCAGCTGTCTTTTTCTGCCCCCAAGAGCAGAGGAGTCATTCAAATACTAGGGGTGAAGTCCTCACAGGAGGCAACACATATTTGCTGGACCAAGAGATGCTCAGGAATAGATATAATTAAACAAAACGTAAAATTACATTTAATTTGCTTATTCATGTGTATATAAGTATGAGCATGCCACTGTGCGTGTGTGGAGGTCAGAATTGGTTCCTTCCTTCCACCACACGGGGCCGAGGGATGCACCTCAGGTCATCAGGCTTGGCGACATGCACCTTTACCTGCTGAGCCATCTTTTTTTTTTGAGGTGTGTGTGTGTGTGTGTGTGTGTGTGTGTGTGTGTGTGTGTGTGTGTGTGTGTACAGAATCTCACTATGTAGTCTTCAATGGCCTGGAACTCACTCTGTAGACCAGGCTTGTCTTGAACTCTCAGAGATCTGTCTGCCTCTGACTCCCAAGTGCTGGGATTAAAAGTGTGCGCCACCATGCCTGGTTACTACTGAGCCATCTTGTCAGCCCTTAGTGCAATTTTCTTTTGGAGATAGGGTCAGGCTATATAGCTCAGGTTGGTCTCAGTCTCCAGAGTGCTGGGACTACTGCTGTGTAACCACTACACCCAGATACTGTTTTTACTTGTTTATTTTAAATAGGTGCATGCTTTTCATTTCATTTATTTATTTAGATTTTATTTATTTTATGTGTATGAGTGTTTGCTGTAGAGGCCAGAAGAGGGCATTGGATCCCCTATGACTGGAGTTATGGACAGTTGTGAACTGCCAAGTGGGTATTGGGAATCCCCAGTCCTCTGCAAGAGCAACAAGTGTTCTTAACTGCTGAGCCGTCTTTCCAGCCCGTTTTTTATTTTTTGAGAAAGGATCAACCGATATGATCCTTAGGCTGGGCTGGAACTTAGAATCCTCTAGCCTCAACCTCCCAATTAGCTGGGGGGATAGGTATGTCACATACTGACTGCTTTTATTATTAATTAAGGTATCTAGAACAATGCCAGGCCCACAGCAGCAGCCCAGCAGTGAGTGGGGATGAGCCAGTGGAAAGGAAGAGGCAAGAGCAGTCTGTATCTCTGGGGCAAAGGGGCCTGAGTAGCTCCCTCCCTTTCAGTCCCTGCTCCTAGCCTGCTTAGGCATTCCAGTTATGCAGTCATGCTGGGACAAGAGCCAAGCTCGAGAAGTACCTTTCCAAGGGTAGGAGGTGCCAGGGAAGGCTCTCCAATAACCATAAAGCACCGCTGGCCCTGGGCTGCTCTGGGTGGCTCTCTGGATTCCAGAAACTGTGCTGGGGGTGGGGGGTGGGCTCAGCATCACACTGTTTCCACAAGCCCTGGTTCTGTCAGGCCCTTCAGGATCATGTTCATCCCCAGAGCTGGAGAAGGGCACAGATGGCCATCTCACAGCCACCCGCCCCACGGCAGCCTGACGTCTATTTTTGGATCTGGGGAGTGCTCGGTTTTGCTTCTGAGATCCCTGTGCAGCCGGAATTTGTATTTATAGCCTGAGAAAGGCTGTTTGGGTTGAGAATTCTAGAACACTCAAGGCTCCTGTCTGAGACCTGCACACTTCTTGGGGGACAGAGTGGTGCCAGAGAAAATGAGCACCAGGAGAGAGGTGCTGGTCCCAGTGTCAGCAAGGAACACTCGAGGACCTGGGCAGTGATGCTCAGAGTGCTTGTGTCCATCATCTCATTAAGCTGACAGGAAGTGCTGCTGCAATCTTTCTGAGGCTGGAGGAACAGAGACCACCTCCCTAACATCCTGTGCTGGTGGGAGGTGGCACGGGGTGGCTTGTGTCACACTGAGTTTGGAGACACTGGCCCTCACCTATCTGATCTGCTCATGGGGTTCCTCCACCAAGCACTGTATGGTGCTGGGCAGGTAACATAAGCCAGGGATGGATGCAGAGAGCAAAGCCCTGACTGTCAGGTAGAAAAGATGGAAGCAGCAGTCGGCTCTTCTGAAAAGATACGCTCGGAAGAGCTACTGATTTTTGTAGTAAAAAAGATGGGCAACCTGCTATGTTTGCTTGTAGCCAATTCATTAAAGGCAGAGCCACCCTATGCTGGTCAAGCTCCAGTGACATTTTCTCTCCATGTTAGTCCTGACATAAAAAAATACCAGGGAATGGGGTCTGTGCTGCCACGGCAGGAAAGCAGGACAGCATATTTCCCAGTTACTCTGCTTAACCCTCTGGTGGCCAGGCAGCTAGGGTAAGAGGGGGCAGCCTGCACATCAGTAGTCAGTAGTGAGAGCTGGAGCACAGGCCAGGGATCTGATGCAGCCCTGTAGAGCCCCCAGCTTGTACGACAGCAAGACAGCTGCAATGATAACTAACGGACTCGCTGTGCTGCCGCAGGTCAGGGAAACCTCCAGAGACGGGTCACCCCTCACCAAAGATGCTCAGGTTTTAGCTGCTCTTAGAAATATAGATATGAGCTGGGAGGCGGTGGCACACGCTTTAGTCCCAGCACTCAGGAAGCAGAGGCAGGTGGATCTCTGAGTTTAAGGCCAGCCTGGTCTACAGAGCGAGTTTCAGGACAGCCAGCACTACACAGAGAAATCCTATATTGAAAAACCAAAATAAATAAACAAACAAATAAATAAATAAAAAGGAAGAAAAGGAATATGGATAAACCACCATACAGCTGCTTTTGCTTTTTTTTTTTTTTTTTTTTTTTTTTTTGGTTTTTCAAGACAGGGTTTCTCTGTGTAGCTTTGCACCTTTCCTGGAACTCACTTGGTAGTCCAGGCTGGCCTTGAACTCACAGAGATCCACCTGCCTCTGCCTCCCGAGTGCTGGGATTAAAGGCGTGAGCCACCACCGCCCGGCTGCAGCTGCTTTTTAAAAGGTCACTAGGGCTGGAGAGATGGCTCAGCAGTTAAGAGCACTGACTGTTCTTCCAGAGGACCCAGTCAATTCCCAACACTCACATGGCAGCTAACAACTGTCTGTAACTCCAAGATCTGACAACCTCACATAGACATACATGAAGGCAAAGCACCAATGCAAATAAAATAAAAACAAATAAATTATTTTTTTTTTTAAAAAAAGGCCACTAAACACAGTCATAGAAGTTGTTTTCATGATTTGGGACTCTCCCTGGGTGCTGGGCTCAGCATGGGGTTTGTGGAGCCACACACAGAATAGAAGAGGAGAAAGGGTCAGGTGAGGCAGGAGTGAACACTCACTGATTCCCTGCGACACACTGGCCTCAGGAAACTCAGAGTCAAGTGGCAGACGGAGGTCTACATCAAAACAGCTGGAGACCCTGGGGCATCAGATCTGGGCCTGTAAACTGAGCTGTGCTGCCAAACTCCAGCCCCCAGCAGGGTCTATGAAGTGGCTTTCCACAGAGCAGGCACTTCCTCTCCCATAAGGGGAAACCCCCTGCTGTTAATAGTACCAGGAATCTTTCATGGAAACAACCCCAGGAACAAGCCAGTAGGGAAGTGGCTCTGCACAACATCTCTCTGCCCCTGGGCCACTGGGTCCACCCCCCACATCCCTTCCTCTCAGTGTCAGTGTGATTTAGCCTTGCGTAGGGCAGGAAGTCAGTAAAGACGAGATGAGATAGGACAAGCAAGGGCGGCTTGCACTATGCAAAGCAGCCTGAGCCTGTCTTCATGCCCTATCATGGGCAGTACCCCTTTCTGCCCACCCTTATTCTCCTAGTCTCTCTCTTTCATCTCCCCACTTCCTGTTTGGTTTTTAGATCAGGTGGTATGCCCACGGTGTCTGTGAAGGCTTTTGGGTGAATTCTCAGGGATAGTTCACAGCCAGGAGACACACAGGAGCATTGGTGGAGTGTAACGAAGGAGCCAGTCCTACATCTCAGGAGGTGGCCTGGCTTTATCTATGGCTACAATACAAAAGCCAAGTGTTTACATGAGGCCTGCATCTTCTGTGAAGGACATGTGTGAAGTCCCAAAACCTGGATCCAATGCTCAGAGAAGGACTGTCTTAAGTCCAGAATGGAATACCAGCTGCTTTACAGCCCTTTTCAAAACACTTGGGTCCATGATGACATACATTTAGCCTTTTTGGGGTGGGTGGTTTTGGGGGTGTCAAGACAGGGTTTCTCTGTGTAGCCCTGGCTGTTCTGGAACTTGCTCTGTAGACCAGGCTGGCCTCAAACTCAGAGATCTGCCTGCCTCTGCCTCCTGAGTGCTGGGATTAAAGGTGTGAGCCACCACTGCCTGGCTACACTTACTTTCTTAACCCAAAGATTTTTGTTTTAAATCATAAGCATCATTATGGGCATTTAAACATAACTTCTCAAAATGGAACCAGCTAGCTATTTTACTTATCCAGAATCAGATGGGAAAGAAACCTGTTAACAGAGTCTAGCACCCCAACAGGTGTCTTGGTGGTGGTAACATCTAGAATGGATGCTAGGAAAGAAAGGGGGAGGGTGGGGGGGGGAGAGATGACTGATTCTTTACTACCTGCTCCACAGTATTCAGAGCGACTGGCCACCTTTGTGGTCACCAAGAGTCTCAATGCTGTCACTATTGATCCAGGGCAATGTGAACACGAACAAAACTCATATTGTTCAGGACAGAGAAGAGGCATTCAAAGGGGACAGCCAGGACACAGGTGTGGAGAGCTGGGAGGAAGGTGGGCAGTCCCATAGCTGGGCTACAATGAGGACACTCCAAGCAGCTCAGAGAGGCACAACCTGGGAAGAGAGAACCTTGGAGGGAGAGTCTAGGACAGGACGAAGGGCCTGGTACCATATCCGAAGGCTCAGGTAGCTTGGCAGCTTAGGGAAGGCAGAGCGGCTACCTCTCAAACACATGTACACAGCAGGCCCACGGTGAGATGAGGCCACGGTGAGGAGGGCCAGGCAGCAGCCTCCTCTTGCGCCTCAGTGAAGGCTACTCCTGGCTTCCCACATTCCCTGCTTCAGTCTCCTCACCCTTCAGCGCCTTTCTTGCCAGGCAGGTTTTAATGGCCCTGAAGACATACGATTGTCTTGGCTGCTATTCAAGTCTTTGGGAGTGATGCCCGCACCAGGCAAGCACAGGAGCTGTGAGCTGGAAGCTAACACTGTGCCTAGCAGCTGAGGCTGCAGCTCACTTAGGGACTAACTCTCAGGCTGGGCCCTGGCTTTTCCTGTGTGGTCCCAAGGACACATGGGATAGCTGGTACTGCCACTGCTCTTCAGACCCCCCCACCCCCACCCCGTGATCGCAGTCCCTGTGCTTATGCTCTAGATGGCTCTTCAGAATGACTCCTGGGCTTCCTGCTCACCATCCCTGGCGCAAGGTCCTGGGTTTGCAACGTGTTTGACGTCTTTCCTTGTCATCATCTGTCTCAGACATCAATCGTCCTTTCATACCAATCAACTTCTTTCTCTCCCCATATCATTCTACTGTGACTCCCGATGCCATTGACACCTTAGCTTAGCCCAGTCTCTCTTAGCTTATCCGACTGTGCCTACTGAGCCATGAGCCCCTCTCAGGTATGCGGCTACCCATTTCTAGCCTTCTTGTAGCTAACCCATCCCTGCTCTCATCACAGCGTGGAACCCCATGTCTAGGCTCGTCTGAGAATTAACCAGAGACTGTGAAGACCTGGCACGACACTAAATCAATCCCTTGGGTCCTACCTATCAGGTGACACACACTCCAAGCATTACCATTACTCATGGTTCCTTTTATTGAAACAACGCATCCTTTTAGTGTGGCCCCTTGCACTCTTTTCCTGGAGCTTCAACTAAGAATACAGAGTCACAAATGCAAGATGCCTCAACATTCCACAACGGTGACACACTCAAACCCAAACCCAAGAAAATGCCCTTGAACGTTCTGCAGTTCTGTAGCAAACAGCTCAGTTCATTCACAGTCCTCTGCTAACAGCCAAGAAGGAGTAAGTAGAAACTCCTACCTAGTTTTGTGTGTGTGTGTGTGTGTGTGTGTGTGTGTGTGTGTATGTGTGTGTGTGTGTGTGTGTGTGTGTGTAAAACAGTCAAGGGCTAGGATTGTCTAAAACCAAGTTCTCCAAGGTTGGTGGAGGGAGCATGCTAGAGGTGCCTTCTGAGGAGCAGGCTACCTGTATGGTAGGGCAGAGGTAACTCATCCTGTCCCACTGTGATACCCAGCACTTCTGAGCACTATGAGAAAGGAGGCTCCACACTACAAGGTCTTCCTGAAGGCCCTGGGCATTGAATTGCAAGCCCTAGACAAAGGCGGACACCAGACAAAACGGAACCTGGGCAAGTTTTACAGTCACCTATCCAAGCTTTTCACTGGGGAAATGAGGGGTGGGTGGGTGAAGTCATCACTTTACTCCTGAGCATAGGATGAGAAGCACGACAAGACTAGAGCCCAGAACTCAAGATGGGCAGTGATACAGCTGCTAAGCTTCCCATGTCTATGGGGTGCTTCATGTGATTTAATACGGTTCTCTCAATCACACTGGGATTCCTAAGAAGACTCTGAGGCCCAGAAAGAAGTCAATACTTGAGCTCAAGCTGCTTTTAAGGAAAGTGAGCTTGGCTCCATTCTTTCCCTTTGGCTCTGGGGCAGATGCAGACTCCAGAAGGCTAGGCCTCTTTGTGTGTTACCACAGAGCTGTCTACAGATTAGTCTAGCCCTCCCTACACTGGCCTGTGTCAAGGTGACAGGCAGTACCTCCCTTTAGAAGCGGGGTCTCCTTCCCCTTGCCCCCAACAAGTGATCTTTGTGACCCCACTGAGTGGCTGTCCTGTGGTGGCTCTGTGTCAGTTCTGAGCTTCGGCCACAGGGTGCCTGATGCTTTTCCATTTGTTACCTTGGAACCCTGCCAGCTGCTACAAGAACAAGCCTAGACCAGCAGCCTGGCAGTGGTGACAAACTAGCCCAACTGTCCCACTCAGGTCCCAAAGATATCTGCCTGGGCAGATTAGCAAATCATCCTCCTAATCTGAGTCTCGAACAAAAACGAAGGGTTACTGCTTTAAGCCATGGGACTCTGGCTGTTTCCATAGCACGAGGTAAGCAAAGGCACCCAACCACCATCACCTTGCACCCAGTTACCTGCTTTCTATGTGAGGAGCACTCCCTTCAACCCAGCCCCTGGGAAAACAGACACAAAAGCAGAAACGGCTGTGCTCTGTGCCAGTGTCCCACTCACGCCGTCACTCCCACACCACCCCCAACCACATCCCAAGGCCCAGGGAATCAAGTATTCAGATTCTCTCCTGTGGACAGGCAGGGGTCTGCAGAAGGACAGGACTGGGGATGGGCAGCATCACTGTCCAGGAGGCACAGGCTTCAGGCATTAACTGCACGAGTCTCCAAGTGAGGAAGAGCAGGAAGGGAGGACTCACCGAGGGCACAGGCAAGCTGCCGTGCCGGTTGAGAAAGGAGTTAGACACGGATACACTGAGGCCCTGAGCGGCACTGCCGTCCTCGGGGGTGAAGGCCACTTTAGTTTGCTGGACACAGTAGGAGACAGAGAAGGAAGCAGCAGCATAGGAGGCCTGCTGGGCAGAGGGTGAAAGAGAAGGCAGGGAGGAGGAGAAAGCAGAGACTGGTCAGCACAGGCAGCGTAGCTGGGGGTCTAACTAACACCGCTGAGGGGGTGTCTGGCTGCAGAGGGATGGCTGCCTGACTCCACCAAAGGCTGACTAAATGAGAGGCCCTGTTCCTCTGCCTCATGACAGACTCTAATATCAACTTTCAGAAAGACTGCAGAGGATAAGTGGGCCGAAGCCACACGACTTGGGCTGACCCAGGACTCTGAGCTCTTCAGAGTGGAGTAGACCTGTGAGGTCATTCTGGCCTCAGAGCTCAGAGCCGAGTCAGTTTCCCCGGGCTTTAACCTGAGCCCCATCAGAGACCACCGACTAGCTGTGGGCATTTCTGTGTAACAGTCCTGGTTGTCTTGAATTGCTCCGTAGACCAGGCTGGCCTTAAACTCACAGAGATGCAGCTGCCTCCACCTCCGGAGTGCTGGCATTCAAGGTGTGTGCCACCACTGCCCGGCTTGGGCATTTCTAAGAGAGCTTGGTGGCCAGGGTCTTCATTTTGAAACTGTGGCGAACTCTTGCACCTTCTGAGTACATTTGGGGGAAGATTAAATGAAGTGCCATGCACACAGCACTACGAGTCCTGTCTATTGCTGTAAGTGTAATTGCTACCATACTTGTGTAAGATGTGCTCAGCTCCTGTATGTGTGTGCTGGAGATAGGACATAACCAGCAACTGGCATAGCCTGTCCTGTGGTAGGCCAGGGCTCACCTGGAGCTGGCCTTTGATTTCTAGATCTTTGGGAAGCTGTGGCCTGGGGATAAGTTCTAGTTCCCAGCCTCTCTTTACTCACAATTCAGACATGGTGAAGGCTGTGTGCACCTGAACCTGCCTGGGGAGGTCCCTAACTGGTTGATCTCTCCCCAGCCCACTGCACGGTGGGACAGGCGGCCTCTTGTTACACCCTTGGAATGGTTCTGTTCCACACGCATGTGAGGAGTCTGCCTCTAGCTGTTCAGAGGCTGTGGACTTTTCAGCATAGAGATGCCCAGAGGTCACAGAGGGGCAGCCTCAGTAAGGACATAGTGGCACACATTTCTAGTCTTCTGGGAAACAAGTGCAGAGTGGTTTCGAGTCCCAGGTGGTACCATGGACAGGGCTGAGACCCCAGGTTCCCAGATCCCAGCTCAGCCTTTCATCTCTATAAGAGGCTGCCTCTCTCAGGCTGAGAGCTTCTTAGAAGAAGCAAATGCCTACTGAGCTGACTGGCTATGACCTGCAAAGGCTGAACAGCTCAGAAGCCTGAGGCTAGGCCAAGCCCCAGACACTACAAGGTAAACAGGGCTTATTTCCTCTCACAAAGCACAGAAAAAAAGGGCTTAGCTTGCCATGCACGTCTCTTCTCTAGCCAGAAACTGGACTGGCCAGCAAGGTAGCACAGCTGCCCACACGACTCTGCGGAGTCTGGCTGGACCGGTGGCTCGGCCCCTGAAGCCCGGAGTGTAGCAGCAGCAAGGAGAACAAGGGAGCGCTGCCAGGTTCAGTGCTCTACCAGCCGGGTGAGTGTGCAAGCCGGGCAGGAGCCATCACAGAGGTGTGCAAAGGAGGACACTGCTGGGTTTGGAGCACAAAGTGGCTCTGTCTGAAGCCATCCTGCTTCAGTGGAACTTGTTCCCATGGGGCCATCCCTGGCCAGGACTGGGATGGAAGTCATTCCATACACTTAGGCCCATTATGGAAGTCAAGTCCACAGATGGCTGCACACAGACAGCGCTCTGTGCTTTGATTGAGTTCCTCCTGTCTATGAGGTCTATGTGAGAGCCACAGAAGAAAGGGAAGACACAGAGACTGTCGGCAGAGAAATCAAACATTCTGAGCACAAGTCTGTCCCGGCTACACAGGCTGCTCTGGAGGAGGCCCTCTGCCCCAGGGTGGGAAGCTGGCCGTGTGGGACAGGCTGCTCTGAGTATCTGGGGAGGAAGTGGCGGCACCATGTGGGAGACAGGGACTTGACCACACCTAATGGATGAGAAGCAGGTTGAGCCTGGCCTCAGCAGGACTGCTCCAGTTTTGGAAGCCCTGGTCACCCGCAGCAGTGCCAAGGACACAGATGGGGAACTGCTTACCAGCTGCCGCTGCTTGGGGGGCAGGGCGGGAGGGGGGGCCAGCTCCTGTGTGGAGTCGCTGCTGCAGAAGGAGTCGCTGAAGCCATAGACCTCCATGAGCATCTTGTTCTTTTGCTGGTAAATGTGCTCACTCTGCGGTGTCTGGTAGAACATGGATGGTTGTGGCTCTGAGTAGTCCTCTAGCAGCTGCATGTAGGCCAGCACTGTGGACAGAGGGGACTGCTGTTCTCTCACCAGAGTGGAGCCCACAGAGCCGCCCAGCCCCCGCCCTCACCGGCTCTCATGCTACAGGGAGAGCTCCGAGCCTCAAGGAGCAGGGATGCTACTCTGGGTGCTACTACAAAGGTGGACACGTGCCATCACCCAGCTGGACACGCTCACAGAACCCTCCTGTGCATGGCGGGCTCTGGGTGTGAGGACTGTCAGTTAGCTTCTCCCACTGTAACAGATGTCCCACTCTGCCAGGGGTATCGAGACTGGGGGAGGTTGTGAACACGGGAAATTTTGTACTTTCCATTCAGTGTTGTTGTGAGCCTAAAACAGCTCTATAAACATAAAGATCTGTTAAAGAGAGCACAAGGGGCACTTTGCACCCTTCCTGCAGAGGTGTTGGGGGTTTCCATGCTCAGCAATACCCAAGGCTCTGAAGGGCTGTTCAGCCTCAGCCTGCCCTTGGGGTCAGCCTCGGCTGTATTCTCTTGTGTCAGATAATGAACACACATGAGGCTCCTGATGTTTCCAAGTCCTCCCTTAACCTGAAGTGTGTGCATGGGGGGCGGGGAGAAAGTCCTCATCCATAGCCTTCTTTTCACCCTTGTTTCCCTCTCAACTCCCCCTACAGTTTGTATACTTTACTACAGTCTGTGGCCTTTCCTCACTCATTGTTTACTGAGTATGTTGTACTGGACATGCAGGCTCAGGCACAGGTGCTGGGACTACATGGGGCCAGCGAGGTGGAACCCCTTATGGGGTTCATATGATCATTGGAGCAACAGAATATAGACACACAGATGGCGTAGCAGCCCTACAGAGAAAGAAAAAGTGTGGTGGCTGAAGGGTAGTACTCTAGACTATGGAAGAATGGCAAGATGGGACAGGTCTTCTACCATAGTCCACAGGTGATACACAAAGGCCCCAGAATGGGGGGAGTGGAAAGAGTGGGCAGAGCACAGAATGCAGAAGACCAGGGAAGAGAGGCTGGGCTGCACTCGAGAGAGGCTGCTTGCAGCAGGCTTTATTCTAAGCATGGGGAACCACACTGCAGGGCTCCACTTGGGAGTATCTAGGCCTGACCCATGGTAACTTGAAATGATTCTAAGTCTGTTCAGTGATGGGCAAGAATATAGAGGAGCTGTAGTGGGAGACAGTGATGCAGAAACAGGACATTAAAAAACAGACAGAACAGGGCGGAGGTGGGGCACGGCTTTAATCCCAGCACTTGAGAGGTAGAGGCAGGTGGATCTCTGAGTTCAGAGCCAGACTTGGTCTATACAATGAGTTCCAGGATGAACAGGGCTACACAGAGAAACCCTGTCTCAAAAACAAAAACAAACAAACAGACAAAAGATGGAGGAGGATTTACTGTCTTTCTCTTAAGGGCTAGCTCTAACAGGGCAGGGGCCATGTTTGATTTGTCCACAAACATTTGTAGAATGGGTGAATGAGACACAGTCCCAGCAAGCACCTCTAGGGACTTGTTAGCTCAATGGCTTCCTTTCTAGCTGAAGGGCCGCAGGCAGAGCAGCAAGCGGACAGAGGGGGAGAGAGAAAGCGCACAGATGCTAACTGAGCCATCTTCTCTGCACATGGAGGCTAAGCTGATGTCTCCAGCAGAGCTGCCTGTCACAACCTGTCTGCTTGGCAATGCTGTCACAGCCTCTCTGCCTCAGCACGGTGGCGGCCAACGGCAGCAGGGACCTCATGTGCCTGGGGAGTTGAGAAGCCAGAGAATCAAAGCTCAGCTGTCACATCACATGCTCTCCTCATCCTTGCAGGCACCGCTCCACACAGCAGGTGTAAGACTCCAACCTCACATGGAGAGTCAGTGAGGGCTGTGTTCCTCAGTACCTGGGTCCCACTGTCTACAGAGCTAGAGGGTCTGGGAAAAGGGCTGGAACATTCTGCCTAGGGGCCTGAATCATCTCTACCCTAGGCAATGGACTCATCCCTACACACGTGGAAGGGATGGCAGAGAGGGCATAGTTGGCACTTTGAGACCTGGTTAGGGCTGAGTATCAATTAACTCACTCATAGAGAAAGCAAGAATGACAGCTGTGAAGTAGAGGACCCTGAGCCCCAGACCAAAGGACCTAAGTCAATGTGTGGCAGACACAGGGACACAGTCTTCTGCATCTTCCAGGCAGACAGTTTCTCCTTAGGTTATACCCCAAGTGCCAGGAGCATCTGCTCCGCGGTGTGGGCATTTTTCTGATAACCAGGGTTGGGGGTTACTTGTCAGGAAGCAGAGGAAGCCAGCCCGAGGCAGGGAGTGCATGTGGGACCTAGGGTGTTGGCAAAAGTGCTCTCTTGGCAGGTTCTCCTGGTGTCCTTGCTGAAAAGAAGGCTGCCGTGTTTATTTCACAGAATACAAAAGAACCTGTCGGCTCTGCTGTGCACTGACAGAACATGGCTGTGCTCCCCATGACTGAACATGGAAGAGGAGTGCTCCCACTGCTCCTTACGCCCCACAGTGATGCTGCTGTACCCTTGTTCAATCACAACCTGGGCATGACCCTAGCCCCACCACTGCTTTCCAGAAGGGCCAAGCAACCCCCTCTACCCAACATGCCATCAAACTGGGGCTCCCCAGGCTTTTGGGAATTGCTGATGGTGAGGTCCTGGTAGAGACCTGCTAGCTACACACAAAAGAATAGCATTGAGGTTCAGCCTCCCAGAACTAGGAAACAGTTCCTTTCCATATTGGGCAGTAGCTCAGATGCCAGAGCAGCTCAAAGGCTAGGAATGCTTGGCTGCAGGCACTTCTTCAGGCACCTGGGCTCTGGGAATATCAGGGGTCCCACAGTATTCAGGTGCTCCTATGGGCTTCTCCTAACAAGGAGAGCCAGGGCCCATCACGATGTCAGGGCATCCTTCTCAGTGAAGACATATTCTGATATCAGAACTGCCCATGTATGAGCTTGCTTTAGAGGTACCAAATATAAGGGATGACAATTACTCATTCTTCCCCCTAAAAGCAGTTCTGTGAAGCTTCCCACCCACTCACAGGTGGGACTCTGCAACAGTCCCTCAGGGAGTGAAGGGCAGACTCTGGATCAGGACTGAGTGAGGGTGCTTCAAGTTCCAGGCTCTTTTACTGAACAAAGAAAAATGACCCCTGCATGGGGCGAGGGGGGGCATGGGACCTCTATCTGAAAGCACAGGGGTCTCAGGACGGAGGGCATGTTCAGACCCCAGCCAGGCTTGAAGCCCACACTGCCTCTCATTCGGCACCCAGACCTGGCCTGGAGAACTAGGACGGAGATTTTGCTCACAGCCATCACAAGAGCTACAAACAGGAGGCGGCTTCCTGGCTGGGCAGCACCACCTACCCGGTACACTTTACCAGACACACTCCTGCCCCACACCCTAGTCCACTTGACCCTTTGATGAGGAAGATCCCCACCCCACCTCACCCCTGTACAGTGCTCTGGTACAGTGGGTGGAAGGAGAGGCTCAGAAAGTTCTCTCCCAACTGC
Source organism: Peromyscus californicus insignis (assembly GCF_007827085.1). Classification (NCBI taxonomy): domain Eukaryota; kingdom Metazoa; phylum Chordata; class Mammalia; order Rodentia; family Cricetidae; genus Peromyscus; species Peromyscus californicus. The sequence continues at coordinate 9,742,754 of NW_026294595.1, forward strand.
TGCGTGTCTTCTCAGCAGAGCTCGGGCTGGAAAGAGCCAGCTTACAAGACACATGGAATGACATCATTGGCTTGCAGACCTGCCCTCTCTCTTAGCTGGGGACCACCCCACCAAGGCTAGCACAAAGCTGTGAGACATCCTGGGTGTGGGGGGTGTGGTTACAAACTAGGTCCCTCTGGTCCCAGAATGGCTTGCTGGTTTAACAAGGCAGGCCTTCCTCTGGGGAGTGGAGTTAGACGTGCAAGACCCAGTTTTAGATCTTCTTGCTGGATCTGTACCAAGGTAAGGAGACTGTCAAGCTGCGTAGCTGATGTGGCCACACACATCAAAACAGGGACATCTGGTCTGCCAGGGAAAATCTGAAGCCAGTGTTAGTGAGGAGGAGGAGGAGAGGGAGGGCAGTGTGGACTGCAAGTCTCCCATGTGGAGCAGCTGGGCAGGGAGGAGAAAAGATGGAATGTCCAGAATGTTACTTAGTAATGCTATGGCAAACTTACAGTTGAAAACCATCCAAAATACAAACAGTCCACCTTCCAGACCCACCCAGCCCAGTGACAGCCATCCACTAAAACATCTAGGCCAAGAGCTGACCTCAGCCCTCCAGCCAGCCAGCTCTGATCCAGGTCTCTGTGAGCACCCTGTCCATGCTCAGGACATCCCTCCCAGGGTTAGCAAAGCTCTGTGTGTACTCAAATGTCATTTTCATGTGCATGTTACAGCAATGCTGCTCTGGGTGCCATGACACACTCAGCTGCCTTTGTCATTGTGTGTTCAGGCCAAAAGGGCCAATGAATTGCATCCACAGAGGAGAGACACTTGGGAGCATCAGGCCCGTGATTTCGAAGACCAAAATGGAGAGATGAACTAATTAAGACTTTCGAGGACCACGAATAATGATAGTAGCATCAGGCCCCTGAAAACACCCACACGTGTACCTATGAGCCTATCCTATAGGAAAGAATGAGGCATGGGTTTGGCTTTGGTCTCACGCTTGGGCTAAGCAAAACACAGAACTTTTTAGGCTTACAAAATGTGCTTGCAGAGTGTGCAGAGAACTTACTGTGTTTGTTTTTCTTCTCTGGTAGAGGAGGTGGCTTCTCTGGGTCACCCACTGACTCAGGAGCACTGAAATCACTCACAAACTCAACAGGGGCTGAGGAAGTTCCCTGCTGAAAGGGAAGGACAGCAGCAAAGGGCGTGTAGGGCGCAGGCTGGACTGGGACCGGGTTCTGCAGCTCATCTTCTGAGATGTTGTCATACTGCGAAGGGTGTCGTTCATAGGACGCCCTGCAGCCAGAGCTGTCCGTGGTCGTCTGCGAGGCGGCGCTCCTGCGCTTCTTCTCAGGAAGGGCAGGTGGAGTGTCGGTCTGCTGCCCCTCCTGCTGGGGACAGCTGCCCAGGGGCAGCTGGAAAGGATGGCCAAGAAACGGTGGCCCAGCCTCCCCCAGGGACTCCGGTAGTGGGCTGAGGCTGCAGGCCATCTGTGGAGGGATCTGGTCTGCGTTGGAGAGGTCTTGCTGGAGGAATTCATAGTCGGGGTCATAGTGATCTGCAAACCAAACCAAAAGCCCCCTTAGCTGCAAGCCTCCGGAGCATCACCCACTGCTCTGCTCAGAGTCCTCACAGAGGACAGGGGTATGCTTGATCCCTTCTGGGGGCTTCTACTTAGTTGGATATTCTTTTTTTTTCTTTTTAATAAAGATTTATTTGTTTATTATGTATACAGTGTTTCTGTCTGCATGCATGCCTGCATGCCAGAAGAGGGCATCAGCTCTCATTATAGATGGTTGTGAGCCACCAAGTGGTTTCTGGGAATTGAACTCAGGTCCTCTGGAAGAACAGTCAATGCTCTTAACTTCTGAGTCATCTCTCCAGCCCTAGATATTCTTTAAAAAAAAAAAAAAATTATTTAATTTTATTTCATGTGCATTGGTGTTTTGCCTGCATGAGGGTATTAGATTCCCTGGAACTAGAGTTACAGACAGTTGTGAGCTGCTATATGGGTGCTGGGAACTAACCCGGGTCCTCTGGAAGAGCAGCCAGTGCTCTGAACCACTGAGCTGTCTCTCCAGCCCCTTGACTAGATATTCTTTATCTGTCACTAACTGTAGAAGTTAAAGAGGTAGCGAGATGGCTGTGTGCTATACTGGTCTCTCTGTCTTTGTACTTCGATACATGCACACACATAAATATGAAATATGGCTTTTTGGGGGGGGGGTTTGGGGATGGAACTCAAGGTTTTGTAAGTAACCAACTTGGTTACTTACAAAATAAAATACACACGACTACTGAAGAAAAATGGCAAATGATCATGAAAAATAAGAACACAGAGCTGGCCATGAGAATTTACATCTTGATGTGTTTTCTTAAAAGGTTTTTTTTTGGTTGTGTGTGTGTGTGTGTGTATGCACTCGTGCATGTGTTTTCCGAGACAGTGTTTCTCTGTGAAGCCCTGGCTGCCCTGGAACTCATTTTGTAGACCAGACTGGCCTCAAACTCACAGAGATCCATCTGTCTCTGCCCCTCTGCCCCCAGTGCTGGGATAAAAGGCATGAGCCATCACTGCCCAGCAAAAGTTCTTAAAGTTTCTTTTTTTCCCACAACTCTATCTCTACATTTTTTTGTTTGCTTATTTGTTTTTGAGACATGGTTTCACTATGATATAGCCCTGGCTGGCTTGAGATTCTCTCTGTAGACCAGGCTGGCCTAGAACTTATAAAAATCTTCTTGCCTCTGCCTCCCAAGTACAGGAATGTGCCACCCTTTTCCCATCCTTTTTAATCTAACTAAGAAAGCAGCATGTCATTGGTCTTGGAGTTTGTCCATGCACCAACATCCATAAGTGGCTTTCACTAGCTACAGGCTACTCTGTCAGAGCAATGTCCCCTCATTCATCTGATCCCCACTAGTGACTCCCATCAGGGTCTCCAGATTATCATCAGTTAATTCTTTGTAGGTTAGCCTCCTCAGACAGGAGCCTTGCCAACAATCTCTCCTTTGTGCTTAGGGCACTTTCTCAGAGGGGAAAGGATCTAGTTCCCAGGACACCAACAGGTTGGTACTGGCAAGGCCCCGCCAAGTAGTCCTGCTGCCCTTGGTCACTGGTGCTCAACAAGGATAGACAGGGAGGCTGCTTGATGCTTTCAACCTCTGCAAGTCCCTTCAGTAGCTCCCTCCCTCACTGAAAGCCCTATGTGCACATGGATGTACATTGCCAGGCTACCTGTAAGGAGGGTGGCTCCCTGAGCATCTGCTGTGTGACTCTGCATTGTGATTTCATATATACTTTCAGCCTCTTCCAGAGTAGACACCATCCTCATTTTGCAGATGAGGCTTGGATTTTTCACCCAGCTAATGCTTGGAAATCAGCTGACTCAGGCCCAGAATCAAAGGACCCAGGGAGCTTTGGAGAAAGGAGAGGGCTGTGGTGGCTTACCGAGTGTTTCACAGCTTGTGTTCCGTGAGCACTGCCCGCTATCCCGGTCTAGGGAGGACAGCTGCTCATCTGACCGGCTGAGTTTGCCTGTGCTGCTGCAGGGGGACAAGCGAGGAGACTCACCACCGCAGGAGCGGCTGCCTCCTGACAGGCGCCTCTGGGTGTAACAGTCAACATCAAAGTCCTAGAGAAGAATGCAAAGGAGCCTCAGTCATCCTTGGGAAAGGCAGTGGGGACCAGGGACAGGCAACTGGCATGCCTAGTGGCTCAAAGGCCATCTCTGATGGCTGCGTGGGATCTGGATGAGACAGAAAACGAACTGGGAGGAGTGTGGGAATGTGTGGACAGGGATGTCCTTGGGAGATGCCCAAGGTTTGTCCACTGCCCATGTCATTGGGGGTGATGGTCATGGACTGCCCTCCCACAAGCCCCTGGATGTGACTAACGGTGGGTCTAAAGATTACCAGGTGACTTTCAGCTTTAGGACTCAGTCCCCAAACCCCCAATTCCAGTCCCCCTCCCCAACAGAAGATGGACTGCATTACCTGCCTATTGATTCCAACAGGCAGACTGGAGCCGCTGGTAGCTCGACTCATAGGGGCTACCACGGCCACTCGGGTGGGGGATGGAGCTGACTGCCTTTTCTTGGGTGGTAATGCTGGTGGACTAGAAGAGACAGAAAGTCCAGGCAAACTGTACATCACAAACAAGAGTGCTTCAGAACGGTTCTAGGGAACAAGACATGAGTGAAGCCCCTCCTCCACAGCTAATTTCCACACTTTAACTGCCTCCTGCCCTCCTCCTGCCAACCACTGTATCAACGCCAAAAGAACAAAACCCCAAAAGATTCTTTCCCTCCCGTAATAAACCATGCCTGGTTTACTGGACAGAGAACAAGACAAGCACAAAGAGCACAGAGCTTGTGCAGGCCGAGGCAAAGCTGGACCACCTTCAGATGCTCCTCTCCCAACAGTGCCAAGCCACTGTGCATTTAAGGGGCCAGTCTCACCCCAAGCACATCATCACCCTTGGCTCATTCTACCAACTTCTCCCCACATTAGGTACAAATGGGGAGCGCTAGAAAAAAATCTCCTCAGAAAGAGTTTAGGGTAATTACCTGTTATCAACCACCCGAATGCCAGGTAAGGGGGGTTTGGGGGGTGCGACCTCTTCACTAGTGGAGTCTGGGAGCAGTTCAGTGGACGGTGACACACCTGTTGTTGTCTTGTTCAGAATTTCCATTTCTCGGTCTGTCAGCGGGAGCTCAGGGTGGCTGGAGAAACAGAAAGAGCGAGGCTCACACGCAGTCAGAGTGCATGCAGGTCCTGGGAGTGAGAGAGAGCGAGGCTCACACGCAGTCAGAGTGCATGCAGGTCCTGGGAGTGAGAACGAGGCTCACACACAGAGTGCATGCAGGTCCTGGGAGTGAGAGCGAGGACTAGGGGGATGATAGGGCTGAGGAGGAGCTCCACACATATCCTGGGGTTCCCACAGAGTTTTATCACTGATCAGCTACCAGACTGCTCTAAAACAACGTGTCACATTTTTAACATGGGCCAGTCCTTGAAACTAATGCAAAACAGTAAGGCTGTCCTCATCTTACTCAGAAAACATTATGGCACTGGCCTTGGAGTTTGTCCATGTATCAACATCCCATTGATTGAGTTACATTAAATAATCCAAGATCTCCCACAACCCCTCACCCAAGCTCCTGGGAGTTCATGGTGCAGTGCCAGGAAGCAGAGGACAAAGAACAGGCAGTCACTTCCTTTTGTACACTCTTGCGCAGCTGAACTTGTAAAGTGCAAGGCAACACTTTGAAACTTATATGGAATACAGGCCTTAAAGCATCAGGTACTCACCAAAACTTATCACTGGAAAGGGAACCAGGGCTGCCCACAGCCGCTCAAATGCTCCCCGACTGCCTGGCTCCCATCCTTTGTTAAGCGTGGGCTTGGTCCCACTGAGACCTCAGTGACAGAAGTCTGCTCAGACTTACCCATCAGGCTTGCTGGCTGGGGAACTGGGCTTCACTGGGCTTGTTGGTGATGGCCGCCCCTGCTTCTCAATGGTTAACCTCACTAGCTCCTGCACTCAACAAGAGAGAAAGGAAACAGAGAGGGGGATGATACCACTATACCTTTAGCAAGAGGCTGGACTTCTGAGTCCCACTTTTGTATCCACATTTCTCAGGAAGGATACTGTATATATTCCTAATGTGCCTCTTTCCCTCTAAAAATGCCATCACAGCACTGCAAAGCTTCAACTGCATCATACATTTCCTCTTGAAAGGAGAAATGGCAGTGTGGGTCTTTAGATGAACAGACCACTGCACACTTGGATTCCTGTGCAGTCTGGGGAGGGAGCAGAAGACAATTTTGGTTCCCTAAAGTTGTCATGTTATGTACAATGGTGCTCTTAGCCATCTGGTGTCCGGCTTTGAGTGTTTTCCCAAAGTGTACTGGCTCAGTTGAGGCAGGAACTGGAGTGCCAGTGGACTGGCTGGGAACCTTGTCAATGGACTTAAAGGTCATGTGACTCAGCAGACAGCTGGTTTTGAAAGAAAAAAGCAAATGGTACTTTGAAAGAGCAGAAAAGAGTCTGATCAGGGTCCTCGAGATCACGGAGTAGGTGAGGCTAGCTGGCCGGAGAGCTCAGGGACCCACCTGTCTCCTGACTCCCTAGTGCTGGGATTACAATTAGGGCCACCTGTCTTGACTCCCTAGTGCTGCGATTACAATTAGGGCCGCCGCACTTGGTTTTTCTATGCACTCTGGGGATTGAACTCAGGTCATGACTGTGCAGGAAGTACTTTATAGAATGAACCACCAACTCCAGCTTCAGCTTTCAAAATCTTTGTGGAGACAATTCACATACCACGAAATTCACCTACTCTAAGTGTGTGAGAACATGTGCAATCCTTAGCACGTCAGTTTAAGGACAGAAGCTCTATACCTGCACGGTCCCCTCATTCTCCTGCCACTCCTGGCCATTAGCACTCTATCCTGGGCTGCCCTGCACCTGCCTCAGCAATCTTCCTTCTTTTGCTTGAGTAAGCTGCCCCCTTTTGGGGAGCCCGGGTTTGTTCTTTTCCACTGCTGAGCAGTGTTCTGGTATACTGCTCCACACAGTCTCCTCACTGCTCTCTAGCTGGTGAGCTTCTGGTGATGACCTATGGTCATGAGGGAAGAGCATGCCACCTCTGAGGACACAGAGGTGGGTCACCTAGCCACATCTCTTCAACCAGGGCTGAAGGACTAGCTTCTCCCAAAGCAGGTTCTTCAGGCAACACAAAACTAGGAAAAAAGATGAACATACAAAAAGAAATATTAAAGAGGAATTTCACAAATGGGAAGCACGTCTCGATCATGAGAGCTTCTCAAGCTTGTTGACAACAAAACAGAAACTTGCAGACACAGGGCGGGGTGGGTGGGACGGTGTCAGTGAGAGTGTGGATCACTCTGGGCAGTGGACAATGGTCCAGTGGATGACCTACTGGCACATATCAAAAGCCTCAAATATTTGTAGGAGAATTTTGTCTGAGGAAAATGTCATGGATATATGTAAAATCTCAGCTGTGGAGGATGTCCCCACAGGTAAAAAGAGACTATTCAATAGCCACATTTAAACACTCACTACAAGCACCAAGTATGTAGATGTGACAGAACCCAACACTCTATAGTCAATAAGAATGAAGTCACAGCAGGAACATGGGTCACAGCATGAAAAGACGGTGGAATAGCGGGAATACCGGGTGCCGAAAAGCCCTACCTGCCTCGTTGGGGTACAATATAAATTTTGAAAACAAGATCAACCCCGCCCCTTTTAAATTGTATCTTCTAAATTTTCTAAAACAGAACTAGATTAAGTCTGAGAAAATTACCTCCCCCAAACCATCAGAGGCATGTCCATGGAACCAGACCCAGGCTCCCCTCATTCTGTTCCTGGAGCCATGTGGGAAGTACGATCCTTGGGGGCCTGAGGCTAGCACAGGAAGGAGGCCTTCTACTTGTTCCCACAATTCAGAACTCAAAGTGATAGAGGGTGGAGAAGAGAAAGCAGCCAGAGGGAGGCTGCCTGCTCACTCCCTGCCTGTGAACACGGGACAGTGGTAGAGGCAGCGCACCCTGAAAGCCCCATAGCCTTGGTTGGGATCCAAGTGTCAGACCCAAGTGACTTGAAAGCTCCACATTCATGTAGTGTGGGCTGGTCTTGAACTCTCAATCCTTCTGCCTCAGCCTCATGAGTGGGGGTATTGCAGACATGTGCTGCCATGCTAAACCAAACTCATTCCAGCAAGCAGGACAAAAGAATGCAGAAGTCTGCACTTCGTGTCTGCCAATAAAGGACAACTTCCAGTTCCTCCTGACTAGGGGGCAGTTAGGGTGAGATGCTGTCCCCCTGGAAAGGCAGCTGTGACCTCATCTAATGAACAGTAGACAGCAAAAGGATCCTGGGGTAAGAAGCACACATGTGCAAGTGTGACCCCAATTCTAAGACCACATCATGACACAGTGGAGGCTGGGAAAGGGGCAGGCAGCTTTTCTTTCTCTGCCAACCTTCCTGCCCAAACAGAAGGGCTTTGGTTTCAACTTGCCTGAATGATTGCATACAGAAGGCTCCAGGAACCTCTAGCATCTAGGTAGCTTCCAATACTCTGATTTCATTGAGTGCTTCCCACCTGTGGATTGGCCAGGGCCCAACACCTTGTGAAAAGTCAGGCCTCTGGAAGGCAGAGTTTCTCAAAGCCAGGGTCTTTTTAATTGGAGCCCCACATTAAAAGGTCAATTAGAGCCGGGCGGTGGTGGCGCACGCCTTTAATCCCAGCACTTGGGAGGCAGAGGCAGGCGGATCTCTGTGAGTTCGAGGCCAGCCTGGTCTACAGCGCGAGATCCAGGACAGGCGCAAAGCTACACAGAGAAACCCTGTCTCGAAAAACCAAAAAAAAAAAAAAAAAAAAAAAAAAGGTCAATTAGAAAGGTTGCTCTGGACTCTTCTGTCAACAACTATAATTGAGATCAACTATTAGTTCACTGAAAATCAGTTTTCAAAAGTCAAAAAAATACATTTGGAAAAGACCTTCCTACGACCATGAACTGTTTCCACGTTCATTTTATTCACATTGACCATGACTGCAGAGACACAAGTGCTCAAATGACTTAACGAGTCAACACACAGCTCTGAGTCTGAGCGTCCCAGTCCCACCACCAGCCTCTCCACTTTCTCCCGGGGATGACACAAAGACCTGAGTGGCAAAGGGGGCCCACACTGCTGTGATAGTCCTGGCACAATGACCCCAAGGGCAGCATGGTGGCTAGTGTTCCCTGTGTTCTCACAGCAGGGACTACTCCACTGGAAGCACACCAGCTACAGCCTGGACTTTTCATCTGTCACCCATTACTCTTGGGCCCTGTGGTCTCTAAGCACTGTTCCTGGGCACAGGAAGTCTGCGGTTACACTCCAAGGCTCAGTGCCACCGTCTAGATCTTCACATACTTCGTAAGAGGGTCAGGTCTGGCCTGACATGTGAGGGACATAGGTCAGTGGGGACTGGGGTGGACTCCTGTGACAGAGGCTATAGGACATGATCACAGGGGTGTCCAGCCCCAAAGTGACTTTGTGCTTTTGAGATAGGGTCTCTCTGTAGTCCTGGCTGTTCTAGAGCTCTTTATGTAGACCAGGCTGGCCTCGACCCCAGAGATTCTCCTGCCTCTGCCTTCTGAGTGCTGGGACTGAAGGCATATGCCACCATGCCCAGCAGCAAGTGACTTAATGGAGACAAGGAACCTCCTCTGTCTACATCTCAAGTGGCAGCGAGAAACAGCAAGTGGAGGAAGTGTCCGCAGCTGCACACACAGCCGAGCAGCACGGGGCAGCACGAGGCACAGACGGAAATGGGGAACAACCGCTGGGGAGCAACGGGAATTCCTTATACACGCCTAGAACCGGGGACTGCAGGTGCCACACTGGACCTGGGATGGCCGGGAAGCACTAATTCTGAAAACTGTACAGACAAGGAAGGTTCTCTTTCAGACTCATTCTGGCTGTCGATGGAAAACCAGCAGGACATACCACCTTCTATGGCATAGCCTGAAACTCTGGGGCACAGCAGTCACCACCACCAGTTACTGCCCTTACCAAGGGGCACCTTTCTTGGAAAGCACAGGGCTATGTAGGAAGCTTCCTTTCTCCACTAACGAGCCCAGGGCCTCTGGCCTCCCAAGGGGCAGAGGGACATGCTGAGCAGCACCATGAAATACCTTTGACTAACTCTACACTGCCAACTTTCAGGAGCAATAACTCTAAAACAAATTTTTTAAAAATTTAAATGAACAAGATGAGGCTGGAGAGATGCCCAATGGTTAAGAGCACTGGCTGCTTTGGTAGAGCACCCAGGTCCAGTTCTCAGTACCTACATGGGGCAGCTCACAACTGCCTGTAACTCTGGCTCCAGGGGTCTAACACTGTCTCTGTCCTCTGTGGGCACTGCACACATGTGGTGCACATACAGACAAGTAGGCAAACACACAGAGAAATAAAAATAAAGGTTTTTTTTTTTTTTTTTTTTTTTGGTTTTTCGAGACAGGGTTTCTCTGTGTAGCTTTGCGCCTTTCCTGGAACTCACTTGGTAGTCCAGGCTGGCCTCGAACTCACAGAGATCCGCCTGGCTCTGCCTCCCGAGTGCTGGGATTAAAGGCGTGCGCCACCACCGCCCGGCCCAAAAATAAAGTTTTAAATAAACCAAAGCCCTGAAGTTTCATGAAGAAGGAGACATCCACCTGCTGCTGCTGCTGCTGCTGCTGTTGCTGCTGTATACTGGCTCTATTTTGCACAAAGGCTCTATCTGGGTCCTAGATTGTAAAAAGCAAATCTTTTAAAAACAGCAAACCTAGCCTGGTGGTGGTGGCTCACACCTTTAATCCTAGCACTTGGGAGGCAGAGGCAGGCGGATCTCTGAGTTCGAGGCCAGCCTGGTCTACAGAACAAGTTCCAGGACAGCCAGGGCTACACAGAAAAACCCTGTCTAGTAAAAAGAAAAATGTTAAAAAAAAAAAAAAATGAACCACACCCTGAGGCCAAAGCCAGCCCGGGACTTGTTTCTAGAAAGCTCTCAAGGTAGGGCTGACCCCAACAACAAAAGCACCAAACAAGGGCTGTGCAACAGACTGTCTGTGGCCTGACAGGCCTGAAATATTTGCCCCGTGGCCCTTCCAGAACAAAATGCCTTGCACCGGGACGGGCATGTGGAGGTTCCAGGAAGGAAGTGTCACCCGGGATTTGCAATCTGCAGTCTCGGGAGCCAGTGAATGGACAGAAGAAACAGACTGGCCATGCGTGGCATGCGGGGAACTGGTGGGGCCTGATGCAACTCTGGGCAATAAATGTAAGAGACACTCTGTGAGGAGCTCTAAGGAGCCTCCTTAAAAGGAGAGGCTGCAGTCCCTCCTCCTCTTCCTTGTCTGAAATGTAGCCACAGCAGCTGGAGAGGAAGCAGCTCCCCGAATCACAGGCTGGAACCCTATGGAGGATGGGACAGCAGGAGGGTGGGACAGCTGCAGCCCTGACCACTCAGGAACCTCACACTAGCCTTTGCCTCTCTCTGAACTTTATATATGAAACACAACGTATTTGGTGTCGTGTGTGCAGACTAGAGGTTAATCGCTCTCTACCTTTTGAGGTAGGGTTTCCTCTTGGATTGGGAACTTGCCTACGTGACTAGACTATCTCATCAGCAAGCAACCAAAACCTGTCTATCTCAACTTCCCTTAGTGGTAGGATCATGGGTACAAGTTGCTGTGCCTAGTTTTTTGGATTTTTTTTTTTTTTATAACACCACGTTCAGGATCTGAACTCAGCTCTATGTGTTTTTGTGGCAAGCACTTCACAGACTGTGTCCAAACCCTCCAAAAATTTTATGTCTGACTTTGTTTTCACATTGATTGATGGCTTGATTGTATGTGTGTGCATGCACGTATGCTACTGCTCCCACGTGGAGGTCAGAGGACAGTATGAGGGGCTCAGACTCAGGTCATCAGGTCTGACGGTGAGTACTCTTCCCTGCTAAGCCGCCTCCACCCGCAAATGTCCTGTCTTTAAAAGCTTCTCCTTGGTTGAGTTTTGTGTCCTTGCTGCTGTGGTTAGAAAGCATCCCTTTCCTCTAGGTGTTCCTTTGTTACATGAGCTGAGTCTGCTACGCAAGCCCAGTCCTGGTGGTGACTGTGAAGTGACAAAACTCTGGGTCTCCACAAGGTTTTTCCCAAGGCTTTCAGCGGAAGAAAGTGTGAAAAAAATTCCTTGTCTGTGTCTGTCTGTCTGTGTCTGTGTGAGTGTCTGGGTACCCACAGAGGTCAGGAAAGGGGAGCAGATCCACTTTAGCTGGAGTTATGGGGGAGCTGCCTGATACGGATGCTGAGAACCGAACTAGCAGGAAGTGCTCTTAGCTACCGAACCATCTCTCCACCCCTATTATTATTATTTTAAATTATAAACATTTTAGTCTATATGAGTGGCTGGAGGCTGGGGATAGAGGAGGCTGGCAGGTAGGCCCTGACATCTCCAAGAGCAAATGGTGTCATATCTGAGGTCAGAAGGGAAGTAGGCATTTAACTGGCCCAGTCTGGAAGATCTGAACTTGTGAGCCGCCCTAGAGGCAGCCATAATTCCCATCCCCGACTAGTAAATGTGAGCTACTCTGGTGAAGGTTTCCACTGTGAACAGTGCTCAGCCCTACCTGCTGGTCAACCAACACTTGCCAGGTACTTCACAGACAGGATCCTCTCTCCCCTCACACCTTCCTACAAGAATCTCAGAGGAGTCACTTGTCCAAGGTTACACAGCTAGTGTCGTCTATGTGAAGATTTCCATGGCAAATGACAGTACTCATGCATGTGGGAAGGAAATAATCTGCCTTTGCAACTCGTTTTCAATCTTTACTCCCCCCCCAAAAAAAAATTCCATTGAACAACTGAATGAGCTCCTTAAAGGGTGGTGAGTCAGTTTGTAGGAATGTACCATTTCTCCTCCAAGCAGGATAGTAGGATGAAGACAGCCAGTTAAAGCCTTTGTATGTGCATACTCCTGGCCCTCCCAGCTGAGGCAGCTTCCTCACATACCAGGACATGGGCTTATAAGGTGTCCTTGTGAGGTGAGAATGAGGAGGATCCTTTGGGTGATCTCCTAGGAGGGGGCAGCAGAGCGTGACTCAGTGCCTAGGGCCAGGCGACATGTGTGAAAATCAGGAGCCTGCCACTGACTAAGAGTTCGCCTGAACCTTGTCTGGCCTACCAGTGAAGGTGCCTACCCTCAGAGGGCTGTTACAAGTATAAAGCTGGGTAGTGTAAAAAAAGCACCCATCAGGCTGGGAAATGGTAGCACAGGCCTTTAATCCCAGCACTTGGGGAGGCAGAGGCAAGTGGATCTCTTGTGAGTTCGAGGCCAGCCTGGTCTACAGAGTGAGTTTCACAACAGCCAGGGATACACAGAGAAACCCTGTCTTGGAAAAATCAAAAACAAAAAACACAAAACAATCCAAGAAACACAAAACCCCAACAACAACAAAACAACACAAAAAACCCAGCCATTGTTTGCTATTACTACTATACAGTTCTAATTACAAATGCCCATGCTGACCAATTGCGCTCCTTGACTGACACCCTCTAGGAGAAGCTTCCAGTACCATAGGCCAGCTGACCTGGCTTTCCTTAGGGACGTTTCTCTGACCTTCTCTGACCCCTGCCTTAGCATCAAAACTCCTTGCTGCAGCATCCTTTCATGTAACTGTGGACTTCTCTGTCAGGACCTGCGTCACTGTCACATGTCACTGTTGTGTGCAGTCCTGTCCCACTACGGGCACATAGGAGGCTCTTGATAAATGCTCAGTAACAACCAGGACAAAACTGAATACAGAGCTCCTCATCTACGGGCTTTGCGATAACTGTGGCTCCTAATCTCTATGAGGCTATTTGCAATGGCCCAGATAGTAAGCATATTGATCACATCACAGAGATCAAGTACATTCTGTTTCAACCACTCAACCCTGCTTTTCTACCAGGAATCCTAGATGTTCCTATGACACAAAAAGGTAATAGTTGAGGCCTGAAAGGAGTCACAGTAAGGACGGAGGGGATAAACTGACAAATTTACACACATTCTGTAGTGGCTACGGCCAACACCCACAGCCTCGTCAGTTAAACCAGATGATGTGAAGTCTGCTGACTGTGATAAGACAGCATGGAGCGTCAGAGGAGAAGCTTGTCATGTGCCTGTCATATGCCCTCCCTCCCTCCAGGTAAAACCAAAGCTCCCTGGAGACAGCAGCCTCTTCTTTAAAGGTGCTTGGGAGGGAATGCCTGGGGCTTCAGCTAACACAGCCCATGGGAGTGATTTCTATCACCAAACAATGTCTCCTTGGCCTTCTCTCTGTAATTTAAACCCTTTGGGGTCTTTGTTCTATTTTCCAGAGCTTCTAAAGAACACACCAAGAGGCACGTTTCAGGAACCTCATAGCCTGGTTGAGTAGAGAAGTCTTTCTGACCTAGGCTAACTAATATGGTTATTGTTTTGGAATAAGGGTCTATAAAAGGGACATAGCCTTTTCAAACCACATCCATAAAGCATGCATTTAGCAGCATATAATTAATAATGAACAGCAATGAATGTCTACAAGCTTGGTGTATTCCAGGCATTGTTCTTAAAGCATCCTGCACTAACTAACCTAACCCTGCAATGTTACAGTACAGCCACTGCCGTCAACCCGCTTGTGGCTGTGCTCAAGGGGTCATCAAGACGAACTAAGGGAGAACTGCCAAGTTTCAGACTATAAGTGGGGAACTTGGCATTCAAGCAGGCCAGACCCTCGGCCTCTCAGAACAGCTCCTCCTGTCCATGCAAAGCCCTTTCCAATCTGTGCCTCCATTCCCCATTGCTTCTCACTGCTAGGATTTACATTCTCAGTTTGGCTTCTGGGCCCCAATCAGGCTCTCTATAGCCTTTGCTTTGCGATAACTGTGGCTCCTAATCTCTATGAGGCTATTTGCAATGGCCCATAGTAAGCATATTGATCACATCACAGAGATCAAGTACATTCTGTTTCAACCACTCAACCCTGCTTTTCTACCAGGAATCCTAGATGTTCCTATGACACAAAAAGGTAATAGTTGAGGTACTTTGGAGTTTTGCTAAAAGGCAGTACAAATATTTGCCATTGCAGCATGGCAAGCTGGTGCATGTTCTCAGCCAGACCTGGGACATACTGCCCACAGAGGACTGAACCCCAAATGCAGGAAGGGCTGATGGTCTCTGGCAGCCTGAAGATGAAGCAGTTACTTGGACAGAATTGGCCCATCCCATAACTCTGGAAGACATTCACTCCAGTGTATGGTCTATAATCAAGTTCACAGCTTCCAGCAGGCTGGCTGCTCAGTTAGGGCCACCTGGAACCTGACCATTACCTTCACTCCATCCAGCACAGCTTTGATGACCCCCTTCACACTCGTCACCATCTCTTTATCTTCTGAGTTCACACCCTCTAGCATCACCTGGTCAGACCATCGGATGAGGTTGGCGAGGCTCTGGTATACTCGGCTATAGCAGGAGGAGAGGGCTGAGCTACAGGGGGAGGAGAAGGGGAGAGAGCATTAGAAAGCAGTCTGCATCATACCCTCCCTCCCTCCCTCCCTCCCTCCCTCCCTCCCTCCCTCCCTCCCTCCCTCCCTCCCTTCCTTCCTTCCTTCCCAGGGAACACTAAGGGAGCCTGTATTTCAGTGGCCAGGTAACATTTCTTTTATAAAATCCATGGTTTTCTTTTCTTTTCTTTCTTTTTTTGAGACAGGGTCTTGCTCTGTAGCCAAGACTAGCCTTGGCCGGACTTCTTAATTCTTCTGCCTCAGCATCCTGATGCTGAGATTAGAGCAAGTGCCACGGTCACTCAGCTGAACTCTCTCTCTCTCTCTCTCTCTCTCTCTCTCTCTCTCTCTCTCTGGTTTTTCAACACAGGGTTTCTCTGTGCAGTCCTGGCTGTCCTTGAACTCACAGAGCTATGCCTGCCTCTGTCTCCAGAGTGCTGAGATTAAAGGTATGAGCCACCATGCCTGTAAGTTGAGTCTTCTTAAGGAATTCTTGAAAGGGTTACTGCTCTCATTTCAGACTTTATACATTGTAACAGAAGAGCAAACTCCCTCATTACTAAAGCAGACACTTAAAAACCTAGGTACAATTTAGGTAAGACAACACAATGTCGTAAGATGTGACTAAAGCAGGCTCCAACACCAACGGTCTCTAAGCACGGTACCGATGAGGCTCTGTGAAGTGCATCAGCACAAGGGAAGGAGCTACGCTTTCTGCTAGCCATGGCTGCGCTCTGCATGCACCAACAGAACACAGCAAGAAGGAAAGCAAACCCCTTCAGTCCCTGAGAATGAGGGGAGCAGGCCAAGAAGCCTGGGGATAGTGTCAAGAGCTCACAAGGATGAGGTAGGAGGGAAAGGGTGACCCAGTTCTGCCGACTGTCTGGCAGGTCAAGTGCCCTTGGGGACACGCCTAACACTAGCAGTGGGTCCTCTGAGTTTTCTGTTCTTCTATCCGCCCTGCCAGTCTAGCTGCTTTCCTCCAGCATCTTCTTTTCCTTCTCTAGGAAGCAGAACAGGACCTCTGCCTCTCTCACTGCCTTCTTCAGTGTGCACTCATCATATCTTGGGGAGCTCAGCTTTTGAACTCCATTTGAACTCTTCCTAGGTGGGAACCATCACATGAGAACAGAGGTATGAGAGCATCTAGAGATACCTCTACACATCCGATGTCAGGCCTAATGTCAGGCTCATTTTCTCAAAGGACACCACGGAGCTTCCATGGAGTGAACTAAGGGAGAGCCACAGTACAGACAGCAGCACCAAGCAACCAGCAGCACAGAGAGCCAGAGGCCACAATCCCTAGGGGTCAGCCAGCAGAAGCTGGTGTGGAAGTCCCAGGCAGAATATTTCTTGGAAATAAAGACACACAATTTGTTATCTCTCAGAAGAAAATTGTGAACTTCATTGCCAAGTTCTGAAAGCCATTCATAAAAGCTCAGTCTCACGGGGCTAAATGGACACTAAGCTGCCTTGAGAAATCCACACGGAGATGATGCATTGATTACAAATGGGCACCACTGACAAAACCTCAGACCTGCCAGCCTCCTCAGAAGAGTCCCCACCAGCTTGGAGACTGCATCTAGCACCGCTTTCCTTGTTCTACGTTACAATAAACACGGGCCAAGCTAACCTGTAGGAAGAAAGTGCATTCCAGCAATCAAAGGCTGCCGGGGAGGCCTGGCCTGGCCCAGGCCAGGGTTTCATTACACCTTGCTTTATCAGACGATAATCCCAGCAGCCGTGGACTTGTATGACAGGACTGAATGTCATGGGAAGTGATGACGGAGGCACTAAGAGTGAGTCCAACTCAATATGATCACTGCTGGTAAGCTAAAGCAGCAAAGGATCCGCCACAGCTCGAAGGGTCGTGCTTCTGCTGGGATGGTGGTCTCAGCCAGCATCCAGGCCTCTGGAGGGGCAGTCGCCTCGAGGCTGGGAAACGGGAGCAAATGCAAGCCTCCTTTCCCCTCACGTTTCAAATGCCCCAAACCAAGGTGCCTCTAAGTCCCACTGCTGTCAGAGCTAAGGACCTTCAGGGAACTCACCTGTGCTGGATCCGGGGGTCAGTCTGTACCAGGGGTAAGATGGCCTCCAGCACCGTGCTGGCTGACCCTGGGAGCATCTCCAAAACCTTCTTATCAATGGCCATTTTGTCCACAATGGTCTTAAAGTAGCGCAAGGCGCTGACAACCTCCTTCTCTTTCTCCTCCAACCAGCACAGGCTCTGAAAGGGAACAGCACGCTTCAGGAATGACAAGAAGTCAAAAGGAGCTATTCTGAAAACAGTCAAATCTGTCAACTAGCTCCACACTCCTGCAAACAGAAAAGGTTCTTTCTGGCAGCAGAGACCAAGTCAGATGGTTTCTCTATGGACTGTGATCAGGAGACAGGACTAGCAGGAAAGGAGAGAGGCTTAGGACTAGAAGGGTCATTTAGAGACTTGGGGATTCCCTTCCCAGACTCTGAGATCCTGAAAACATTCTCCTCTGTATTCTCATTGGCTACCTGAGATAGCACTTCCTATCTATCTCCCAGTGGGCGATGAGGCCTCGGAGGACACAGGAGGCAATAGTCATGCCCCAGGACATGTATACTAATCCCAGAATCATAGCCAGGATCCACAGATTTGAGGACTGGATGCATTTACAGCCCATCCTCCACCTAGTTCCCCACACAGTCCTACCCAAACCTGGAGCTCCCTCCCCATGAAAGAACTGTGACTTCAAAGGACTCTAATCCCACGGCTGGAAAGAGGAGAAGAGGAAGTCAGAGCCAATGTTAGTAATCCAGTGACTACCGGTGCAATGGCTGCTAACAGCATTCGGGCACTCTGATTCCAAAGAAAGCCACCCGGAAGGAAAAAACAAACAAACCAAACCAAACTCCACAGTGCCTGTATTTTCCAGAACTCACCCTCCTAACTCCAAACTTTTTTTCTCCTTGACTGCAGGTAGCCTTGGATCCACACCTAGTAGGGCACACAGCTCTAGATTCCTTTCCCCAACCTCCCTCCCTTCTCCAGCAGTCCAGATCCCAGGGGTGCAGAAGCAGACCCGAGAGCCACAGCCCACACACACCGAGACTGCGCCCTTAGTGAAGTGAGGAGGGGGTGCAAACCGGTGGGTGTCCAAGGTCCAGAGGGTCCAAACAATGGCAACCGAGGGCAAGAGATGCTACCAAACATGTTGATTTAAGTAGTAATCCATAAATATATGGATGGCAGAAGTATTATAAAGTGATTACCTCACCCCCCGATAATGTCAGGGACTATCACTAAAAAATTGTTTGTTTGTTTTTTTTTTTTTCTCGAGACAGGATTTCTTTATGTAACAGTCCTGGCTGTCCTGGAACTCACTTTGTAGACCATGCTGGCTTCAAACTTAGAGATTCACCTACCTCTGCTTCCCAAGTGCTGGGATTAGAGGCGTGTGCCACCACTGCCTGGCTCATTTAAAAATCCAATATAGGAGGCTATTTCATAGGAACACTAAAAGAAATATCTGTAAGTGGATGGAATCAAATAAACAGTACTTTAATCAGCTAACTTCCAAAGACCTGGTGTGGCTTCTCAGAGTGCTCTGCAGACCACCAAGACCCCCACCCTTCCTGTGACTGTCACTGTTCTCCTCCTATCTCTACCTGACATGTTCTTTTTGTCTGTCTCTAAGAGGCTGAGCACTGCTTTTTCTGCTGCCTGGGTAAGAGTGCTCAGCTTCACTGTAACCCCCACCCCGGGGCCGGAATCAGGACTCCCCGTGCTGGTGACAGGAGGAAGGAGGGTGGACACTGTGTCCTGGCACATCAAAACAGACTGGAAGGAAAACACATCCCACACAGGCAAGAGTGAAGGGAAAGCCGAGATGGGAAACAGTTCCAAGTGGAGCAGAAAGGCTTTTCCTGACACCGAGGAGAGACCAAACTAGCCACATCGGAGCCAGGCTCCCTGGACTCAGTAAAGGAGCTCAGTAAGGACTCAGCAGGGTCAGGTAGTCTGTGTCACCGTCTACTAAATTCCATACCTGAATGAATGGTCTCCTAATGCTCTGCATTCCTGAGCCCTTCAGCTGTTAAACTGTGATCAGCAAAGTGCATAACATACAGCACCAGGTGACCTGGGGACTCAGTGCTGTGGCTGCTATAGCGTCACCTCAGAGTGACCAACCTGCATACCTCTCCCACCCCAGGGGAGCAGTTGCGATCACCTGTCCTCATAAGACTGGTAACTCTGTGAGGCTGTCAATCCTGGGAAGGGCCTAGTTCTAAGGCCAAGCTGGACTTGGGAGCAGTAGATTCCAGCTCCTTGTCTGTGGAACAGGTGAGTGCATCTGCCCTGTGTTATTAAAGATGTCACAGTGGGTGCCTGAAGCTGGAGCTCAGTGGAACAGCACTCACCTAGCATAAGAAAGGCTATGGGTTCCATCCTCAGCATCGAAAAACAGTCCAAGAAACAGAAACAACCAAGTGGGTGACTGACTGGGCGGGTATGGATGTCACTAATAACATTTAAGAGATGCTAGTGTATCAGGGTCAGAGGCCGTATCTCTACTAGTGAAAAGGCAAAGGAGGAGGACAAAGGCTGTAAAGGTCTGAGTGGGGAGGAAAGGGCCAGGTCACAGCTGCCACTCTGAGTGTTTCAAGCCACCCACAGAGCTCTGCACTTCGGATGCATTTGTTTCAGTCCAGGCTGTTGCCTTCCCACAGAACAGATGCTATTATTTCCTAAGTGGGGAAACTGAGGCTAGGCAGGAAGTAGGTAGGATAGGTAACCTGCCCAAGATCCCACAGCTGAGTGACAAAATTAGAATACAAACTGGATATGTTTCATTCCACAGTTTGGACAGTACAAAAAAAGACAGTTCAAAAGTGTGGAGGAAGCTGTTGGGGCGCTGCACACTCATAATCGCTGCACTTAGGAGGCAGAGGAATACAAGTTTGAGACTAGCCTAAGCGACATGGTTAGAACTGCTCTCACACACCTGGTCCCAGCAACACAGTAAATAATTGGAGATCTGCAACAGCCTGGACAACATAGCAAACAACCACCATAATATATACCCCACCCCCACCCCCACGTCCTAGAGAGCCCTGGGCTCAAAGCTATTATTTAATAAATAAAGGGACGCAGGTTAAGTGGAAGCTGAGGTCACTTTCCTGCCTGGTAGTGGCAACACCACAGCACCTGTGCTTTTCTGTCTTGAGCCACTGAACAGCACAGACACAGGGAAAAGGAAGGCAGATAAACTGGCCCCGATCTTCAGCTACTGCCTCACATCAGAGCAAGAGTGGATACCCAGGTCGTATGTGCAGCCTTGGCCTCTCTGCTTCATGGGAACTAAGTTGTGTTCATAGCACTGCAGGACAGTCAATCAGGTAGTTGTGGGCCGAGTCATGGGTGGGGAGCCATTAGAAGCAGCATATAAAAAGCTGGAACCAGGTTGGGCTGATGGTACATGCCTTTAATGCCTGCATTTGGAAGTCAGAGGTAGTCAGTCTCTGTGAGTTTGAGATTAGTCTGGTCACATAGCATGTTTCAGGACAACACCACAACACAGCAGAACAACCAAAACTGGAGCCAGGATCATGTAAAGACAACTCAACATCTTCCCTTCTTCTGTTGCCAGCAGCCAGGCCCTGCAGAGAGGCACACCTAACAGAGCTCAGCTGTGCCAGGCTCTGGGGCAGCGGCATCTCTCTGCCTGCTTCACAGATCTGCACAGCTGAAAGAGTAACTCCTTCAGGAGTCCACAGGAGAGGCCCTAGGATTCAGCCGCTGTCTAGATGCCCTAAGGGTTGGAGAACTCAGCCCTTCTGAGCCACTTTTGGACACTGTTAACTACTCATATAGAGATGATCAGCTTTGGGATGTGACTACACTTTCTCTGCTACTTTTAACAACCCACAGCTCACTGCTAAGCTTGCTAAAAGGTTGAAGAAGAACTGACAAATTTTTCTATGAGAAGACCACTGTGTCTAGATGAACCCAGGCTGAAAAGACAGTGGGGTACAGTGAACAAAACAGACTTAATTAGAAACTCTGGGCCACAGCCAACCCCGTCTATTAGAAATAACAGAAGCTCTCTCGCTCTCTCTCCACGTGGCTGGAGCAGAAGAAATAAAACAACAGGTGTGAAACCACAGGGGCAGACGGGCTGGACAAGGAGAAGCCCAGGAAGCAGCAACAGTCTAGATCTGTCTGCACTTCCACCTCCTGGGCTTCAGATCCTGGGGGTTACAGGAAAGCCACAAGTGGAATAACACGAGATGCATAGGCAAATGCTCTGCAGGGGGTGACAGGGAAGGAACAGCAGACCGTGACAGGCAGCAGCAGCCTTCCCACACCACAGGTTTGTGGACACTGTCCTCTCACCTATGGACTGTGGCAGGTGGCAGGTTCCATCCTGGGGCCTGCACTAAACAGCAGCCCACACTCATTAAGAGCCTTGGATGAGCAGGGTTGAGCTCTAACTCCCCCCCCCCCCCCCCCCCCCCCCCCCCCCCCCCCCCCCCCCCCCCCCCCCCCCCCCCGCCACAGGCTGTACCTGTAGCTCCTGCTATGGGGCAGGGCTCATCTCAGCACTACAAACATCCCAGGCCTTGGAGAGGACACCCTGCTGCTACAGGCTCTTCACCAGCATTGCTGGCACCTACCTACTGCATATGCAACTAGCTCCTGCTTCAACCTCCTGTGATGACAACTGAAAACGTCTCAGGCATTGCTGGGGCTTGCAGAGACCTCACTAAGTGAAGGGTATGTTTCTATCAAAATTTCCTCCATGGTCTTTCTTCGGACAACGCATAAAGAAAAGATTCCAGGATCAAATGGCTGAACATTTTCCCATCAACATTCTCTTGCAGAGCAAAGCTGTCTGTCAATAAGCCAGTTGTGCAGCCTGGCTTAAAGGTGTGAGCTCTAAGAGTGTGCTGCTATGCATGCTGTGACACCGAACAAACCTCTCTCTGCTCAAGGCTCTTCTACACTGAAGTAGTGTACCTGAAAAATGCCAAGTACCGCTCTCCTGCTCATAGGAAGCAACTCATCCGACAGAATTTCTTACAAACCTTCTTTCTACCTTTAACTAGACTTTTAAGAGACTCTGTTCACATAAACAGGGTAGCCTTTGTGAGCCACATTAAACTGACAGTTAGGACAGCAGTTCTGTATTTAATTACCCCTGGATCGTCACAGGGGCAGGGGGGGCAGTTCATCTACAAAGCTTGTTTTCATTTACATCGCTAAGTGTATTTTTTAATGTAAAGTAGTGCACCAAATGAACATTTAGACTTTTGAGACATTAACAAACACACAGGACTTGATTTCTTAAAGAAGACATATAGCAGCTGGGTATGATGGCACACACCTGTGATCCTAGCATTCAGGAGGCAGAGGCAGGAGGATTGCACTTTAAGACTAGCTTAGGCTAGAGAGCCATGGCATGTTTCAAACAAAATAAAGGAAAACCCAGGACTAGGGACACAGCTTGGGGCAAAGCTTTTGACTAGGACACACAAGGCCCTGGAGCAGACCCTCAGCACCACAGAGAGCCCCAGTCAGGCTCTGGCATCAACAGCCTGCATCCAAATCCAGACTTTCCCACTGCTTTGTGGCTCCCCACCTTTAGAGACTCAGTTCTTTTTAAGCAGGGCAGGTTTTCACTGTTAGGGATGTTGGGAAGAAGTGTGAGCACCCAGCACAAGACTGGAGAGAGGTCTTGTCAGTGCCAGTGTTGGTGACACAGGCGCCCCTTGCTGAGAACCTTACAGTTGGCTGCAATAGCATCCCAAGGCTTTAGAAGCCTTCTCAATAAACCATGCCCATCATCTCAGCAACTCAGGGAGGGAGCAGCCACTCTGGAAAGGTGATGCTCGTCCACTGCCCCAGCGCCCACTCAATTCCACTCTTGAGGACCCAAACTTTGGCTTCGGAGACTGAGCTCCCTCCCCATCAAGACCACTCAGATAGATGCTTTTATTTAAGAATTATATCAAATACTTGAGCCCATAGTTGCCACCCAGCTAAGACACAATGACATTGCCACAGGTATTTTCCATCCCCAGACCATGGACCAGTGGAAGTTCTGCAGTGGAAGGCAAGGCAACCCCAATTGTTCTTAATGTCACACTGACCTTCTGCCTCTGAGACCTGGAAGCCACAGCACTGGTGGACATAAATTCTACTGCCTGCTGCTCCAGATCCAAGGGGATAGGGTAGCCCTCTGGTAGAAATCTGTCTCTTGCCTCCTGGAAGAGAGGAAACCTGGATTCCTACAGAGCTTGAAATGGATGTTGCAGGCTGGAGGGAGGGGCTGATGAGAATCAACAGCTGTTCCACACATCTGGCTCAGCTGGCCCTGATGAGGTTGCTAGTGCTGGAGGATATCTTTAGATGGGATTCAGGGCTTTGTGAGTTTCAGAGCCCAGGTCCTGGGGCTGAATGACTTGTTCAGGCCATCAGAGCCCTGTGTGAGAGTACCCCAGGGCCTCTGAGTGGGAGGCAGCACCAAGTGTGAGCACAATGCTCTGAGCTACTTTAAATGCCCAGAGGATGATACAAAACTGTCCAAGCCACTGGCTGGACTGATTAGCAGGACAGGCACATACCATCCTAGAGGTCCCAGGTCCCAGGGACATAGATAGCCCTAGAAAGTGCACTTATGCACAGTGGAGTCACCAGTGCTGGCCACAGGCTGGGGCCAGGAGGAACACCTAGAGATGCAGCTTACTTTGCTCACAGGCTTCTCAGGAGTCTTCGACACCTCGGCTGGCTTTCCCTTCTTGGATGGTGTTCTCTTGATTTTGGGAGAGTGGAATTTGTCCATCAGCTTCATGGTGAAGGAGGAGAGATGAGAACGCTGAGAGTCTGAAAACACAGAGGCCTGGCTGTTAGAGGAGGAGGCAGGAGAAGCTGGAGCTTCCTGGTGGAAAGGAATAGGGTCTTTAAGCTAAAACTTTCTTCTTGAAAGATTCAGAGGAAAGGACATATGGGCCCATTCTAACACTCTGCTTACATATGTCGAGTTTTGCAATTTCTACCTGTTTTAGGGTGATTACAATTGTGAGCAACAGAGGTAGGCAGGATGGGCATTAAGAAGAACTTGTGTAAAATGTCAGCATGTCCTTGCTGGTTCCATAGGAGCATCTAGTCAATGTCCAAGAGAAACAGTTAAGAACACCCATGGACTCAGAGAGGGGAGGATGTTCAGGAGGAACAGGGAAGGCCTCTGTAGCCAGTCTCCTAGTCTTCAGTGTAGGAAGCACAAGCGGCACAGGCCAGGTCTTAGAGGTGGCAGCAGACAGAAACGGAAGCAGGGCGCTAAAACCCTTCTGGTCTAAGGTAAAAGACTGAACGAGTTCCACGAGCAGGACGGCTCAAGGACGTCTGCTGTCACCGTTTCTGGCTGCACTGCACTTGGAGTTTCTTTTTTTAAAGACTTTTTATTTATGATGTGTACAGCATGTATGGCTGCAGGCCAGAAGAGGGCGCCAGATCTCATTACGGATGGCTGTGAGCCACCATGTGGTTGCTGGGAATTGAACTCAGGACCTTTGGAAGAGCAGCCAGTGCTCTTAACCGCTGCGCCATCTCTCCAGCCCTTGAGGTTTCTTACAGGATAATTAGTAAAGAGGTGGGGAAGTACTCAGCTTAGAAGGAAGAATGACACTTTTTCTCTGTCTATGTCTGTTCTCATCAGGGTCTCACTATATGGCTCAAGATGGCCTCACAGAGCCGGGCAGTGGTGGTGCATGCCTTTAATCCCAGCACTCAGAGGAGGCAGAGCCAGGCGGATCTCTGTAGAAACCCTGTCTCGAAACCCCCCCCCCCCCCCCCCAAAAAAAAAGATGGTCTCACACAGTGAGTTTGTCTCAGCCACTGGAGTCCCAGGGTCACTGGTATGCAGTAGCACATGCAGCTCTCTATTTGCAGAGATGGTGTATGGAAACTCTTTGCTGACACTGGGTAGCGACAGCTCAATGAGAGGGCTGTGCTTTGCCTTGTGTGCCCATCCATGGCCTGGGCCTGGCCCAGAACCAGAATAAATAAGGAAGTCAATAAAACACAACAGCTTCACGCAGTGGCACGTCTTTAACCCCAGCACCCGGGAGGCAGAGGCAGACAGAGCTTTGTGAGATCTAGGCCTCTCTGGTCTACACAGTGGGTTCTAGACCAGCCAGGGCTACATAATGAGACCCTGTCTCAAAACAAAACCAAAAACTACCACACTAATAGATTCAGTAAGGCCACAGGACACAACATCAACATATTAAAACTATTTGTATTTTTATAAAGCAGCAATGAACATTCAAATGATAATTAAAAAACCTTTAATTTATATCAAAAAGGACATCCTTGGACATAGATTTTGCAAGAGAAATTTCACACTTACATTAAATACTGCTGAAATTAGAGACAACTGAAATATGTGGAAAAGTATCTCATGTTCTTGGCTCAAAAGGCTTACTATTGTTACAGCAGCAATATTTCAATAGAAACAACTTGCTATCCCAGAGAATTCTGCTAGCTTAATTCTTTTGGTAAGCGTTGACACTCTAATCCTAAAATTAGTAAAGAAATATGAGACATCCAGAACAGCCAAAACAAATAGCAAAGCTGGAGGACCAATATGTCTCAATGTAAAAATTAAGCCATATTAATCAAGACTCTGCGGTTCTATAGCATAAGGATGGATCCAAGAACAGAAAAACTGAGACTCCAGAAATAAGCCCACACGTCTACACTGATTTTCAACAAGGATATGGTGGCCACTGAATGAGGGAGGAACAGTCCTTTCAACAAGCAGTGTGAAAGAATGAACTGGGACCTCTGTTTTATACTGCATACTAAAATGAGCTTCCAAAAAGTCAAAGGTCTAAACTTAAGAGTTAAACCACTTAGAAGAAAGTACGTGGTTTTGTGGCCTTGGATTGGCCCATTCTTAGCTGGAACACCAAAAGGACAAGGAACAGAAATAAAAATCGATCAATTAGAACTCCATCAACATTAAAATCTGTGCTGTAATGACTACATCAAGGAAGTGGAAAGACAGCCTATAGGATGGAGAAAGTATTCACAGATTATATATCTGATGAGGGACTGCATATAGAAGGGAAAAGCTTTCTGGGGAGCTGGAGGCCTGGTGGTGTATGCCTCAAATCCTAGTACTCTGGAGGCTGAGGCACCAAGACTACAAAACTGAGGTCAGCTTGGGCTATACAGCTAGACCTGTCTCAAAAACCCGCAGACAATCCAAGAAGGAAGTTGATGGGATGTGGCTCACTGGTAGAGAGCTTGCCTAACTCAGCCACAGCCCTGCACTTGCTGTGTGCAGCCCTGCAATATAAACAACAACAACAATGACAATAAAACTTTATAACTCAGCATCAGCAGACAAATAACCCTTAGAGTGAACAAAGGGGCAGAAAGACTAAGTTCCAAGCCAGTGTGAGCTGTCCAGGAAGACCCTGTCTCAAAAAAACAAAATAATCCCAGCACTCAGGAGGCAGAGGTAGGTGGACCTCTGTGAGTTCAAGGCCAGCCTAGTTTACAAAGTAAGTTCCAGGATAGCCAGAGCTACACAAAGAGAAACCCTGTCTCAAAAACCAAACCAAACCAAACCAACCCAACCCAACAACAAACCCAACCAACCAACCAACCAACTCACCCACCCACCCACCCACTCCCAAATTACTTTAATGAGTAAAGAATTTGAATGGGGATAGTAAGAAAAAAACTATACTTGTCACTGGAGCCTGATGACCTGAATCTGATCCCAAGAACCCATGGTGGAAGGACAGCCAGCTTCTGAAAGCTGTCCTCAGACCATGTATATGCTGTGTACACACACAACAGTGCACACACATAATATACACCACACACACAGTAAATAAAATGAACAAAATAAAAAGAATTTGAAAAGACATTTCTCCAAGAACATACTGGTAATAAATACATAAAAAAGATGGCTGGGTTGGTGGTGGTGCACGCCTTTAATCCCAGCACTTGGGAGGCAGAGCCAGGTGATCTGTGAGTTCGAGGCCAGCCTGGTCTACAGTTTGAGATCCAGGACAGCCACAGCTACACAGAGAAACATTGTCTCAAAAAAAAAAAAAAAAAAAAAAAAAAAAAAAGAGATGGTCAACACTTGGGCTCAGGTGGAAGCCCTGGGTTTGATCTCTAGCACTGGGGGGTGGGGGGTGAGGCGGCAACCAAGCAACAAACAAAAATAGTTAACATTACTAGGGAAATGTAAATAAAGACCACCTGATGCTGAGGAGTACTAAAAAAACCAGGTATACCAAGTATTGGCGGGGATTGGGCGAACTGGGAGCCTCATAGGCTGATGCTGGGAATGTAGTAGCTTCATTGGCACACACCTGGCAGGTCCTCATCAAACACCGCATTCTAGAAATTCCATTGATAGTTATATGTCCAAGACAAGTAAAGAGAAACATCCATAGGGCGTGCACAGCAGTTCAGAGCAGCAGTTCTCACCATGGCCAAAAGGTGAAAATAACCCAAAGGCCCAAAGGCCTGTGGACAAATAAACAGAATAGGGTATACCCACCAGTGGAATGGTGTTTGGTAGCAAAAAAGAAAATGAGGCTCTGACCTTGCAACAATATGGATAACCTTGACAGCATCACCCTATGCATGACAGCCAGACACCAAAGACCACATATTGTGTGCTTCTATTTGTCTGAGATGTCCAGAACAGTAAGTCCACAGAGACAAAAAAACGGACCAGTGGCTGCCTAAGACCACAGAGGGAAAGAGAAGGATGGAGAAGGACCACTGAGGAACATGGGGTCTTCTGGGGAGAGCACAGATAACAGTGGCATCTGATGATGGTTGCACAAGCAGGTAAGTCACTGCATACTTTGAGTGAGCAAGTGCTAACACACAAATGACATCTCACCAAAGCTGATGAAAACAACTAACCAACCCACCAGGCAACTTTGTAGTCTGCAGCCACCTTCCTTATTATCCTCATTAGGCTGTTTCCTGACAGGGATGCAAGTTCCCTGAGGGCCATACCTGTGTGCTTGGTAGGCTGACAGCATCTGGCCGCCCACAGGATGCTCAGGAAACAGTTCTTCAACAAAAGAACGTATCTATCACCCAATAGTCCAGGAAGAACACAACACCTCTGCTTTCAGCAACAGCAGAGAGAGCCACAGAAAAAAATATTTAAAACTGGCTGGAAAACTAAAGAACAAATGTTACTGTAAGTTATCCGCAGTTTTGAAGAATAAAAAGCACTCCATCAAAATTCCTAGCAATTTAGTACTAGCACAAACACTGTCTCCTAACAGATGACACCGCAGCTGTTTCGGGCTGTCGCTGTCCTCACTGCTGCACATGCAACTTAACAAGATCAAAGTTCGACTTCCTGGTCAAAGACATTCCCGGTAGTCAGGCAGGATCAGATAAACTCTGGCCTCTGAAGATCACCAGGGAGCCCAGAAGCATCAGAAGAGCCTCTGGCCTTCACTCAAACACAGTAAACCAAACCCAGCCTCAGGCTGGGTGCTCCAGAGCAGCAGGAAGCCCTTACTTCTCCAAGGCAGAGTGGACACTGGCCTGAAGAAAGTCCACCTGGCCCACTGGGCAGGAGGACTCAGCAGCAGCCCTCGGAGGTCAGAGCAGATAAAGTGGAATGGTGGTGTTTTCTGGCCCTCACTTCTCCCCTCCATCCTCACCAGAGGGCAGGTCCTTTTACAGTTGATACTTCCTTCCTCATACTTCAAGGTTCATGTCATTGTAGAATGGTGCAGAATGTGGACTGGAGTCAGGGCAACACACTGACATGTGCCTCCCTAACTCTTTTTCCCCCCTAAAGATTTATTTATCTTTTAATGTACATTAGAGTTTTGCCTGCACGTATGTCTGGGGATGCCAGACTCCCTGGAACTGGAGTTACAGACAGTTGTGAGCTGCCAACATAGGTGCTGGGAATTGAACCCAGGTCCTTTGGAAGAGTGAGCAGTGCTCTTAACCCCTGAGCTGGCTGAAAATGTTCTCTCCCTTGATATGGATTGTGTGATGGAGACCGACAACCCATGCAGGAGACACTGCTCCTCCCATGTGGATCAGTCTGTGCTAAGGCAAATGTTACCGGTATGGTGCATTCTTATAAGACTGGGCAGGGCAGGGCAACAAAACTGGTGCTATACGGTGAGCTGGGTGGCTGAAGGACCTCAGGAACAGGTATTCAGCAAGTGACAGGAGATGCTTGGCAGGCAAGGCACCTTATTAGGAAACGGGCTTGTGTTGGAAGACTCTGCCCACTATAGGCTGATGTAAATGTCCTGAGCATGTGTGAAGCAGGCTGGGCTGGACTACAATATTCTGTGAGCTGGGGGCATAAAACACGTTTTTAAAGATTTATTTTATTTATCTATCTCTGTGTGTGTGTGTGTGTGTGTGTGTGTGTGTGTGTGTGTGTGTGTGTACGTGTGCATGTGTGCTTGAGCACACGCACAGTGGCCAGAAGATGGCCCTGGATCCCTTGATATTGAAGTTAAATGGTTTTGTGGTGGTGGTACACGCCTTTAATCCCAGCACTTGGGAGGCAGAGGCAGGTAGATCTGAGTTTGAGGCCAGCCTGGTCTACAGAGCGAGTTCCAGGATGGCCAGGGCTGTTACAAAGAAACCCTGTCTTCAAAATCAAAACACAAGATTTATTTAATTTTATGTGTATGAGTGTTTTGCCTGCCTATATGTATATGTACTACATACATGCCTATGGGAGCCAAAAGAGGCCATCAGATCCCCTGGAACTGGAGTTATTGTAAACCACCATGTGGGTGTTGGGAATTGAAACCAGGTCTTCTCCAAGAGCAAAAAAATGTTCTTAACCACTGAGCCATCACTCCAGTCCCATAGGTAAATAAAACCAGTCTTTTTTGAAAGTGTGTTTCAGGTACCTAGCTAACAGAACATAGCCCAGGCTAGATGTGCTCAGAACACTTGTATTGGCCCTCTTCCAAATGCATGTTTGACTTGTATTTTTAATTAGAAATGGGTACATTGAGGTATAACTTCACTTATCAACAGGCCTGGCACAGGGTAGCTGCTCAACACAGAAGCTAACCTGTCTACAGAGTTTCAATGGATGCAAACTCTGACTATTACTTCCATATGGCCTACAGATCTTTATCAGGTTATTCTCCAGTTTTGACATGTAGCTCACCCTCCTGATTAGAGGGAGCTTCACCAATACCCTCTCCTCTTCATTTACAAGAGAGGCACACCTGTTCTGGTACCGCCTACTTCTGTATCCCTCTCACTGCTACTCCATCCATCCCATTCCTTCAGAGGCTGGCCTTGTAACATCCTCCAGCAGACAGCACACTCTGTCCCAAACAGGCTCTGGGCTCGATGGGATGTGAGAGCAGTTGACTGATGTGTCCAAGACAGGCTGACAGCAGAGAAAGGGGAGCAGGCTTGAAGGGGAAGTCTGGCAGGATGGACACTGCTTGGGTTTACCGTGGTGGTCAAAGTTACTCAGAGACTTGGCTGGGTGAGCCAACTTCCTCTTCTCTAGCGTCTGATGCCCTGGGTTCTGTAGGGAGATGTGGGGTTAAGGAGCTGGCCAGACTCACAGCAAACCATCATAACCAAGGTGGAACCAATGTGGAAAGGAAATGTGGAAGTCACCAAAAACCCTCTAAGGAGCATGAGGGCAAGGCTGGTCTTGACCATGAACTAGAGACACCTACTCCTGACAGCTGCCACCAAAGCCAGGAAGTGGGTGACAGAACTCACTTCACTTTTGCCTGCCTGGTCTTGAATTCAGTTTGTGTAGGGATACAACTGGGAAGCTGTGGTGACACTTTGAGGGACCTGTCAATCACTCTTCTCAGGCCATATAGTGGGCACAAAACCAGCAAGTCACGGGGAGAACAGACATGTTTTTAATGACAACAAACCTTCCCAACTCTGGAAATCAGGACAGCAGGAACTAGGCTGTCCTTAGTTTTCCCTCGAGATGATGGGTGACAACCAAGGTTTCAGGTGGCTTTCAGGGTCCCTCAACTATGCCATGAAGTACAGATGAAGCACTTTTGTAATGACCAGCAGTGGCAGGAGGCAGCAGGTGACATCTGCACAGATACTGCTGCTAGTCTTGTCCAGTTCAGCCATAGGCACTCGCGCACACACCAGGCTCTCCTGCCCTTCCCATGCATCTGTCCATCACTGGCGGAGGGGCAGTGTCAAAGAGCTATTCCCATACTACAGCAGCCTCAAGTGGCTCCTGAGCCCCTCCTGCTACTCCCCACGGTTCATGCTGGGAAATTACAATGAAGATTTTGTAAATCCATCTTGGTAAAGATTTTCTAAGATTACAATTAAAACAAAAATTTTAAGAAGTGGACACGTAGACAGGTTACAGAGGATGAGGTCAAATCTACACACCCTCTACCTGTCAAACAGTACCACCTTCATGCAATGATGATGTGGTTCATGCCATATTAACATGGTGGCCACTTGTGTGGATGTGATGGTTTAAGGGGAAAATGGCCCCCACAGGCTCACACATTTGAATGCTTGGTCCTTAGTTGGTAGAACTATTTGGGAAGGATTAGGAGGTGTAATCCTATTGAACGAAGTGTGTCACTTGGGGTGGGCTTTGATGTTCCAAAAGCCTACACCATTCCCAGTTAGAATGCTCTCTCTCTCTCTGTGCTTTGTGCTTGTAGGTGTTAGCTCTCAGCTAACGTTCCAGTTGCCATGCCTGCCTGCTTGATGTCATGCTCTCTGCCATGAAGATCCGACTCTAGCCCTCTGAAACTGTAAGCCCCAATAAATGCTTTCTTCTATAAGTTGTCTTGATCATGCTGTCTTATCAAGTGACTGAAAAATAACTAAGAGTGAGAAATGTATTTCTACTTCTCTGCACTTTACAGCCATATGAGGAAGGCACAGCCACACAGGAGGGTGCCACTCTGGAGTTCCTTTGCTATTGCCACTCTCCTGTCATGGTAGCCACCCTGTGGTTGTTTGGGCTCTTTTCATGATTTGCATCCGTATGTGTTAGTTTAAATTATAAGTCTGTGACCATCACAGATGGTAGCTGACCACTCAGATGATGTAGGTATCCTTGCTTTTGTCCATAATACCATCTTGTCTGCTCACCTACCAATGGATACTAGGTTGTTCTTGGCTTTTGGCTTTTATAAACAATGCTGCTGTGACACATCCAGTATGTCTTTTGGGCATGCAGGAGAATGTCCTATGAGTAAAGTTGCCAGGTTTAGGGCATGTCCCTTATTTAACTTTACAGATGTCAGACAATTCCAAGAGGATGTGTGATTTTACAGTTATACCAGAAGGTGAAGGCTGCGCGCGCGCTTTCCTGAGCCACAGGAGGAAAATGCTCTCCTCCATATGGAAATGCCAAGTGCTGGTGCTGGTGCACTATGTACATCTGGGAAAGCTTGAAAGGCCACTAATAGAAGTTAAGATTGAGTCCCTCATTGTTTGGTGAGGCATTCGCACCAAGGGTCAGAGGTTCCCAAGGACTAATATGCTAGTTGTTTTCTTGTTGGGAAGAGCATCTCACGTGACCTCAGTGCTACTAACAAGAGCCACTTTCTTGGACACCCCATGAGCTGCATGCCCCTACCTAGAAAGAAGAGGTGTGAAGGAGAACAGCCAGCCTACTCACAGGATCAACCTCAGCAAAAAAACAAGCAGATCAAACCACACAAAGCTTGCCAGTTTCTTCCAAAGTGCCCTGCCAGGTGCCAGGATTTCACTGTTAGATCTTTATGCCCCTCAGCAGCCTAGCAATGATGTCTGTCTGTTGCTGACAAATGGGCGATCAAATGGCCTTTCACATGTCACTTGCGGCGGCAGCTGTGATCCCAACTTAGTAGGTTTCTGTCAGGGCTTAATTCCACCCTGAGATGGGAGACCTCTAAGCAGCACCCACCGCGGGGATCACAAAGTCAAGGTCACTGTGGACAGGACTCACTGCAGCGGCCCCACAATGCCTGCAGCTGGTCAAGAGGTCTGGTCTCTGATGTCTCACTCAGCACTACATCCCTGGAGTGACTTAGAGATCACTTCCTTGTCCTGCACCGTCGCCCCTGCCAGAGGAGTAAGGACACCTGGGTGGAGCAGTGTCTGGGGGATACTGGGAAGAACTGTTTTGAATATAGGACTTAATTTTTCAGTGTGCACCCTTGAGGATCTTATGACTGTGATGTAGGGGTGAAGGTGAGAGTGGGTGGAGAGCGTTATGAGAAATCCACGAGGTCTGTTTAAGGGGGGTAACATGGATTTATTAAAGTAATAAAGGGGAAGATACACTCATGAACAAAGAACCAACTGAACAGCCGCCATCTGTTCTACACTCCACCCCAAGAACAAGGGGGGGGGGGCTCACTCTCTCCTTTTAAGGATCAGAAGCCATTCCCTAAGGCTTATACCTCAAGGATAATTGGTGGAACGAATTTCCACTACAGAGCATCATGGACACTCAGGACACGCACAATGTGGAGTCAGGTGGTCTGGGTTAACCCAAGTGTGGCCACTAACTCAAATACCTCTCTAGGCCTCTTTCATTTTTCTCTTTTATCTCTTTTTGCCAACAGAAAAGGCCTAACTGCAGCCCTCCTCCTCCTCTGGTGGTTGGAGGGACCAAATGTGACTGTGGGTGAAGGATGGAGGCAAGGGACCTGACCCAGAGCCGATGTTTACTAAACGGCAGCCATCACAGTCATCGGGTAACATTGCCAACATTCAGGAAGGCAAATGCTAAAACAGCCCCAGCTGAGGGGAGCTAAAAGCAACAATTTCCACACTAAAAGACCCTCTGTCTTACTCAACATTGAGACATTTCATGTGAAGACAGGGAAGGTGGTGTCTGAAGTTTTGCAACATCAAAGGCCTGTCTGACAGCCCACACCCATACCTGTGGATGCTGAACATGGAAATACTAAGCGTGTCCTCTTCCTTTCTCAACAGCAAGGGTGAAACAAGCTCATTATTCAAACCCAAGCACTGAAGAAATATGAAACAGTGGGAAACCTTCATGGCTTCTCATATGGCCAAGTAGGAATTACTGCACTTGTGGGGTTTTTTTTTTGGTTGTTGTTTTTTTTTTTTTTTTAAGATTTATTTATTATGTATACAGTGTTCTGCTGGCATGTATGTCTGCACACCACCAGAAGAGGGCGCCAGATCTCATTAGATGGTTGTGAGCCACCATGTGGATGCTGGGAATTGAACTCAGGTCCTTTGGAAGAGCAGCCAGTGCTCTTAACTTCTGAGTCATCTCTCCAGCCCACACTTGTGTGTGTGTGTGTGTGTGTGTGTGTGTGTGTGTGTGTGTGCGCGCGCGCGCGCGCACTGTCCAGGGTGGGCACTGGGAGTCGAACTTGGGTACTGTGGAAGAGTGGCAAGCACTCTTAGCTGATGAGCCATCTCTCCACTGCTCCCTTAAATAATTGGTTTTATTGGCGTGAGGGGGATGTGCCATGTGTGCTCAGGTGTCTTTAGAAGCCAGAAGAGAGTGTCCAATCCCTGAGGGCTGTAGTTACAGGTGGCCGCAAGTCAACTGACATGAGTGCCGGGAACTGAACTTGGGTCCTCCAGAAGCTCAGCAAGCGTCCTTAGCCACTAACCCATCTCTCCAGCTGCAGTTCTTGGTTTCTTTTCTCCCCCCCCCACCTCCCTCCCTCCCCACCTCCCTCCCCACCTCCCTCCCTCTCTCTCTCTCTCTCTCTCTCTCTCTCTCTCTCTCTCTCTCACACACACACACACACACACACACACACACACACACACACACAGACAGGATCTCACTACGTAGCCCTGACTGTCCTGGCACTCACTCTGCAAACCAGGCTGGCCTCAAACTAACAGAGATCCACCTGCCTCTGCTTCCAAACACTGGAATTAAAAGCATGCACCACCACACCCAGCCAACTGTTGTTTTCTCAAACACAGTGATGCATTATGGATAGTTTCCCATGAGCACATGTTTGACGGTTGACTAGTGTTCTGCTGGAGGCAGATGACAAGTCTTCCGGCTGATGGAGTCTAACTTCCATATAATGCTGCATGGACACACAGCTCCTTCCTGCTTCTCTGTGGGATCGCATAACGAAACTCTGAGAAACAGAACTGCTGGTTCAGAGAAGAAGACAGGGAGTCTGGAAAACTACCTCTATACCAGGCAGGCTGCAGCCAACGGCTGTCCCAGTGAGGCTCTGAGTGGAGGTGGAAGTGGGACGGCCGGGAGAGGCTGGTCCGCAGGCCCCTCCCATCACCATGGGTTGGGGCTCAAATCTGAGCGCCTCTATTTCCATTTCACTCACATAACTACAAGGGCTAGAAGCACTCTGAGAGTACTCAAACATCTCCCAAAAGGTGATGCTTAAATGGCCAGCGGGCACATGGCACAGTACTCATCCATGGCATTTGTCATCAGGACGAAACATACTAAAGCTGTAGGAGGACACCACTGCACGCATGCCCATGGGGATCGAAGGAAAAGCTGAGCCATGTATGATGGCACATGTTTGTAAACTCAGTAGCAGAGAGGCTGAGGCAAAAGGATGGAGAGTTGAGACCAGCTTGCGCAATAGTACAAAGATCTTGTTGCAAAACAAAACAAGTACGACAAAGAAATAAAAAGGAAGAAAAGGAGAGAGGAGGGAGCTAGGTATGTATCTAAAGATATGTTCCCCCAATTCAGTAAAAAGCACACCCCAGAGTATAAAGAGTAGTAGTGTAGGGGTGCTTGAGGACAGCAGATGGGGTACATGGAGGCACCTTCAGGAAATGGAATCCGACCCCACATGAGAACACTCCATCTATTCCACTTACCCAGCATAGATGATTCACACAATGAAGAAAGAGGCCGCACATAAGAAAAGCACACGCTGAATGACCTACACAACTACAGAGCTAGGCAACGCCATTGTTCGGGCAGTAGAGAGTGCGCAGGCCTGAGGCAGGCTGGTGTGTGGCAGGGGCACAGGAGGACACACACACAGTTCTCAATCTACAGTTCCTTACACGTCTATCTTCAATGTGTTTCCCACGCTGGCAGGGGCAAAGCCTCTGGGACTGGAGTTGGCTCTGAGTACAAGCCTGATCCTCAAGGCACATGTGTCAGAAGCTGAGATCATATTCTAGTTTCCACGGCTCTTACTGTCTTCCTTCCCACTTTCAGAATCAGGGGGAAGGGGCTTCTACCTACTTGCTTCCTGAGACCCCAAAGGGTTCCAAGTTTTATTCACCTTGGACCCTGGCACTTAGCTCAGGAGTGGGTACAAGTACATAATATATAAATAAGCACAGAAGAATCAATGAATAAATTCTGTAACCTAAACAACTACTGCATTCACTACACTGAGGATACCACCTGAGTGGAGGTGGCAAGTGGCAACTGTGTGTTCAAGCTAGTCTAAGCAACAGAGGAGAAAAGCTGCCCCCCCCCCCACCTCCTCTAGGTCACTAGAGAATGGTGCATGTTTTAGGCCCTTATTGGACAGCAGAAGCCCAATGGGAGCCACAAATACAATATATACCACTTTCAGCCATTTTACCTAAAATATCACCATCTAGCAGACAATTCATAAGACTACTCCTGAGTTACTTCTTATGTTTCTTTCTTTTACATTTTTAAATTATTTATCTATTTATTTTATGTGCATTGGTGTTTTGCCTACATGTATGTCTGTGTGAAGGTGTCGAATCCCCTGAACTGGAGTTACAGACAGCTGTGAGCTGCTATGTGGGTGCTGGGAATTGAACCTGGATCCTCTAGAAGAGCAGCCAGTGCTCTTAACCACTGAGCCATCTCTCCAGCCCCCACTTCTTGTTTTTCTTACACTCTACTATGGTATGGAGTTTACAGTTCCAGCATATTCTATCCATACAAGCCATTTTTAGGATGCCTAAACTAGATAGGGCAACTCTGGGCCCTCCCCTTCCATGCCAAGGAAGTTCCTGGGACTACGCTGGTTGTATGTAACTGCTTCTAGGTTACACAGTGCATAGCTGTAGAATCCAAGCGGATCAGCTCTCCTTTTGCAGGGCTCCAGGCTAAGAAGCCCTTCCCACACTTCCTATGCTAGGTATTGCAGGGCCTGAGAGCAAAGAGCACTAGATGGACAGAACACTGGGCAGATTGCTGCAGAGCTCAGGTAGCTAGAACTCAGATCAGAGATGTAGCCCTTTATTCTCTCAAGAATCCTGTCCCTCCCTTCCCTTCTCCCTCTGGGAACAGACTGCATCAGGTCATGCAGAGCAGGCACTAAGTAGCATGGCCAGCTGCTCATTTATTCACTCCACACATCTGGAGCCAGGAAGAAGCTCCAGACTCGCCCTCCTGGCCAAAGGCAGTACAGATCCTTCTTGAGTCATAGCTGAAACAGCAGCATAGATACCTCTCCTCCCATGAGGGCTTTTCACCAACGCCAAGTGTTCCAAGTACCCAAGGGCTCATGCTTTCAAATTATAGCCACAAGTCACACTGATGCAAGCAAAACTTCACTGATTTAAGGTCACTTCATTCCTAGCCAAATGTGAAGCTCCCCTGCCACTCCAACCACCACTGTGTACACAGCACTGTGTTAGGTGTGGAGTTATACATGGCCACATGTTGTCTAAGGACAACACAGAACCTGGACCATCCCCCCCCCCCCCAGAGGCTCTCTGCAGCCTTATCTCATTTGATCCCACAACCACCTTCCAGGGTGGTTGTGTCCTCACTTCATACAGAAACCTCGAGGCTGAGGAGACAGGACAGTGATGGTATTTGAGCCCCTGGCACACCTGTCAACCAGCAGTGTCTACTTTATCAGTGGAAGGGTGGAAAGCACCTGCAGATGGCTCAGAGCGGACCCAAGGCCAGAGGTGGAGTAACCTTATTTCCTCTGGGTCAGCACAAAAGGTTAGTTCCTTCCAAGACACCAGCACCTACTAGGTGCAGAGTGCGGGGCCTACCACACACAGACATACAGACACACACAACACACGCACGCACGCACGCAGCTTTGTAGTCAGGCTTCCCACTGTCCTCTCTGAAACTTATGCCCAGCATGGAAGCTTTCTGCTAAATGTGTTCACAGCCTTGAGCAGGGAAGCAAGTCTCCACTGGACTAGAGGACAGACTTTCTGGCCAGCAGCTCTTGTAAAAGTGAATCAGCTCCTGGAAAAGCAGCCAATGACCGTTCAGAGCAGCAGCACATCAAAGGCACAGGCTTGGAAGGAGGAGCCAAGGCCACACCCTGCTCTCCATCCAAGAGAGGGTAATGGATGGGGGTGGATTTTATTTTTAAACCTCAGTGGGGAGAACAGTAGTTAGTTCAAAGAGGCCTAGAATTGTCAGCATCTGGCTGGAAAGCAGGGAAGGGGTTTTTCTGAAGTTGGCCAGGTTCCAAGTGTGCACTCCCGTGGCCTGTGAGCGCTGACAAAGCCTGGTCATCTCCTCACCTGGTGCTAACTTTCCTCCGCTTCCTCAGCATGCTCTCCAATCCACCTCCTACCTGGGAGAGGGCTTCAGTAAAAGGCGAGGGCAAC
The DNA here is from genome assembly GCF_007827085.1 of Peromyscus californicus insignis. Lineage (NCBI taxonomy): Eukaryota > Metazoa > Chordata > Mammalia > Rodentia > Cricetidae > Peromyscus > Peromyscus californicus. The sequence continues at coordinate 9,781,356 of NW_026294595.1, forward strand.
CCGACTTCAAACACCTGCTGGGAGTACTGGGGAGGCTGCGGCAGAAGATGGCTGAAGTAGGGTCGAGGCTGAACCTGTCTGGAAACAACAGCTGCCAATAAGCCCACCCAGGCCTCACGGAAGGGTCTCCTGGAGCAGACGGAACTCCTCTGGTGACAGCACACCTGAGGCCTGCTTTGAAGCAGTCTCGTGGAGCAGATGGCCCCCTCATTTGTCCTAAGGCTCACATCTTGGTGGCCACAGGGCTGGAGGGAAGGAAGGTAGAAACCTGTCTGGTCCAACTTGACAATGTGTCTCAGATCCTTCTTGTTCGCAAACAGTGTTACAGATTCTGGATCTGCCCACTCCACTGAGCACATCTTGGCTGAGAGACTCCAATCAATTCCACACTGGCCACTTGCAGCTACAGAAGGCACCTAGGTGGGCAGGAATGGAAATCCTGTTCACAGTGCTTTTCCAGCTAAAGCAAAGCCTCCTGCTCAGAGTGAGCTAAATGCTGAAGAGGTCAAGGGCTTTTGAGATCTAGAAAAAGTTCATGGAAGGAAGACATAGATCTTGGAGGGCAGGTCTAAGTTGGGTGAGGACATGCACACACCCTGGGCACTTGCATGTGTGACCTATTCCCATAGTTAACCTGCATTACAGGTCACAGTTCACAAGCAAGCTCCAAAGTCAATCCACAGGCTGAGCCGTGAGGCAGAGCAGAAGATGTAGGAGAAGGGCTAACGCTCTGATGAAATTTATGTCAGCGGTGACCAGCTCGAGACAACCCCTCCTGCTGCTGGCACAGCGTGGTGCTGTAGTTAAGTCAAGGGTTGGAAGACGACAGGTGTGACTTTAGCCATGTCACGACACCAGAACCTAAGGACATGAGCACTCAGGTGAAGGGGAACAGTGAACCGTTCCTGAGGGGAGATCCGAGACGGGGGAGGCTTTGGACAGCAGTGAGAAATAATTACAGTTCACACCATAACCTAGTGCACAAAGACTTGGGGAGACTCAACTCTGTCACTATTTCACCAGTTCTATGACAAATTAGCCCCATTTCCTCTCAACTGAGTAGGGAAGGGCTGGGCCTCTCAAGACAGGCCGTGTCACCGGTTCTCACGAGTGACCTTGGAGTCTCACAAGCAGTCTCTTAGAAGACTGAGATCTAAGGTAGATAGCAAGGCTTCCAGAAGGATATGGGCTCTGAGCAAGGCCCGTAAGCAAAGGGAGACAGTGTCTGATGCAAGGAAGTTCTCATCTCAGGGACAAGACCCTCCTTGGTGGGAACAACCCTGCACCCAGAGAAGGGCTACATTAGCACTGTGTGTGTGTGTGTGTGTGTGTGTGTGTGTGTGTGTGTGTGTGGCCCCGTCCGTCCAACAGTCCCAACCCTCGAAGTCCAGCTAACAACGGTCACCCAGCAGGGAAGTAAGGCCAACCAAGGACTCTCCTATCATAGGTGCAGAGCACTGGCAGCCCACAGCATTCCTGCAGGTCTGCTCCATGTGAAAGTGGGGGATGACCCACATGGTTTTGAGCAAAGTGACTGTGGACTCCCCTCTTGCCTGGAGAGTTGTTTGTATGGCTACAATGTTTGCTTAGTGCCTACTCAGGCTGGGGAAGCAGTATACTGTCCTTGGGTCCTGTTGAGAGATGAAGGTGGGTCAGAATGGCAGGGTTCCTGGACTGCAAAAGTACATCCCAAACCCAAGCACCTTTAGAAGTGCAATCAAGAAAGCAGATACAGGTTTTCCTCTCCCTGGAAATCCCAGAGGGATTCAACACAGGACTAAGAGAGGAAGCTGGAGTGTTAGCCTGTCCAAAAGTGGCCAGGGAAAGTCAAGAGGCCTAAGGAGCAGGCTCTGCAGAGGAGCAGGCCAGAGGCTGGAGGCTCGACCCTATCCTCCGCTGCCCAGCCGGCTAGCTGCATCCTTGGTGGAAAGCTAAGTGATCTGAAGCCCTCTAATACATTCTAAGAGGAACCAAGTTTACATTTGACATGGAAAACTTTGGATTTTTCTCAGCAGGAAAATAAAATCGACTGGGAAGGAAAGGGTCTGCCAAGGGCCCAACAGCCCAGAGCACAGTCCCTCAGATTTGAAGGAAGCAGGACTCCTACCAAACATGTCCTCGCCCCAGCATGTGAGGCCACAGCAGACCTTCTTCAGGGGAGGAGAGGCAGGATAACAGGGAGGGTCCCCAGTGTTCAGTGGAAATTTCCAAGAGCCATGGAGTGACCATGAAAGGAAACATACCACTTCCTCTTCTTCTTCTAGGAAGCCTGGACTTGCCGGGATTCACCGCTGTGTCTTTGAGGTAAATGGTGTCTTTGAGGCGTTGTGACCTCAGATCCAAGGACACTTTAATCACAAGCACTTACTCAAAGCTCTGGTGTGCATGTTTGAGAAGGCCCCCAAATTCTTGTCCTGAATCTGTAAATGGGTTTATGCTCCACAATAGAGAAATATCAGTCATTAAGCTATGCATGATTTCTGGGGGCTGTCTGTTAAATAACTTTTAGTTCCAACTTTCTTTACAAATTGAAGCACTACCACAGAGCAGGGATTGAAATATCTAGTTTCTTTACAATGATATTTTTATGTTCTCTGTGGCAGGGGTAGAGAGCAGTGTTTTAAAACTTCATCAAAATAAGCCGGGCGGCGGTGGTGCACGCCTTTAATCCCAGCACTCGGGAGGCAGAGACAGGTGGATCTCTGTGAGTTCGAGGCCAGCCTGGTCTACAGAGCAAGCTCCAGGAAAGGCGCAAAGCTACACAGAGAAACCCTGTCTCGAAAAACCAGAAATAAAAATTAAAAAAAATAAAAATAAAAATATTAGCACAGGGTGATGTGTCCTGAAGTTTGGGTAAAGTCTGGGCTGCTTCAAAAGGCTGCCTGTCTCTATCTTCAAACCAGCCATGGAAGGAGGGCTGGAACACACTCCGACAGGCAACTGCTTCTGCTTAGCCCAGCAGAGCACTGTCTGGCTTTGGACTCTAAACACTTCTTACCCAAAGATCAACCTGAAATGAGCTCAGATTCATGCCATAAATTGGCCCTGGGCCAGTTCCTCAGTGCACCAGAGGTCACTGAGGTGAAAGGCTGCCAGTGTGGAGTAGACTACCACTGAGGACTCTCTTCCCCAAGGCCTGCCAGAAGGGAGTACTTGAACTTTGGTGTCTTAATTAGGGTTTCTATTACTGTGAAGAGACACCATGACCACAGCAACTCTTATAAAGAAAAGCATTTAATTGGGGCTGGCTTACAGTTTAGAGGTTTAGTCCATTATTATCATTGTGGGAAGCATGCAGGCAGACATGGTGCTGCAGAAGGGGCTGAGAGTTCTACATCTGGATCCACAGGCAGCAAGAAGAGAGAGTGTGCCACACTGGGCCTAGCGTGAGCATCTGAAACCTCAAAGCCCACCCCCAAGTGACACATTTCCTCCAAATATGCCACAGCCACTCACTCCAGCAAGGCCACACGTCCTAATAGTGCCACTCCCTGTGAGCCCATGGGGCCATTTTCTCCCAAACAGCTACACACTTGGGATGGTTTCTCCAGACAGCAGGCTCTTGTGAAGGGTGTTCCTGGGAGGGGAGTGGAGAGTAAGGCCCAGAAGGAGAATTCCACACAGGAGCCACTGCAGCTGACCAGAAGTGCGTATGTTGGGGTGGGGCATTAGCAGAGCGGATGTAGAGGGACAAGCATGCTGGCTGAAGCAGAATGGACAGAGAGCAGTGGGGAGGAGAGTAACTTGGGCTGTAGGATTTGCTTTCTTCATTACCATTAGAGAGCCAAATCTGAATCCAAACATGGCTGCCAGAGGCACATTTGTCCTCCCAGGAAGAGCTCTGTCACTCATGCGCCCTGGCCCTGATGCTTAGATAGAACCCAATTCCCTTTAAAGGAATTAAGGGCCGTGTGTGGGCAACTGATACCTGGAATGGCATTCCTGGGCCTTGTGTGGCCCTTGGGTTGGAAGTAAACCCCAGAAAAACAACTGAGCACATGGTCTGTACCCCAGCAGCCTGCTAGTCATGGACATTGGAATAGTTTTCCCTTCTGAGGAGAAGGTGAACCTCGCTGTGAGTGCTGGTCTAGTCACTAACTCATTTTGTCAAGTAGGCAGACAATTTGTCCAAGCCTCTTTTCTCATCTGGAAAGGTCAGCCTACACAGGGTTCGCAAAGGGTGGCCCTGACCCAGCAAGTATGAGCTGCCTCCTCAAGGGACTTCTTACAAGTCATTCTCAGCCATAGACTGATCAGAAATGGGGGTGGGGTGGGGGGTGTCGGGGGTCCTGTAATCGCTTACCAGCCCCTCAAGGAGAGTCAGAGCCGCACTAAGAAGACTGCCTACTAGCAAGCGAGCCCTGAGGGCTCTTGCTACTGTTTACAAAGTGATCCTTCCCTGCCCCTTTCCCACCTGTGCTGCTATTGACTTCATTATCACCCAACAAATGCAAAGTGTCTACTGCAAGCCAGGGGCCAGGACAAGGGAAGACACTCAGATCTTCACAAGGGACCATGTTCAAGCTCCCACTGCCTGGATGGGCACACGGCCTGTTCACTGGTTGGTTCCTGGAATGCAGCCCAATTGCCTTTCCAGCCACTTTTCCTGACCCATCACCTTCCTAAACACACTACACATTAAGCAAGGTCCTGTGTACACACAGCCGTGCAAGGTGGGGTCTACACAATGTCAATGCATTGCTACAGTGAAGGAGTTAGATTAAGATTATCTAAGTGGGATTTTGTTTGTTTGCTTTGTAGTGCTGGGGGTTGCTGTGGGATGTTCTGTATGTCAAATGTGTTGCTGATTAGTCAATAATTAAAACACTGATTGGCCATTGGCTAGGCAGGAAGTGTAGGCGGGACAAGGAGGAGAATAAAGCTGGGAAGTGGAAGGCTGAGTCAGAGAGACACTGCCAGCCGCCACGATGAGAAACAGCATGTGAAGATGCCGGTAAGCCACGAGCCATGTGGCAAGGTATAGATTTATAAAAATGGATTAATTTAAGCTGAAAGAACAGTTAGCAAGAAGTCTGCCATGGCCATACAGTTTGAAACCAATACAAGTCTCTGTGTTTACTTGGTCGGGTCTGACGGCTGTGGGACTGGCAGGTGAGAGAGATTTGCCCTGACTGTGGGCCAGGCAGGAAAACTCTACCTACAGGGGGTGGAATGTAGACTGGAGTATGTGCCAGACAAGGACTCTGTCACTAAGCAACCCCCCAGCACCATGCATGTCCAAGGAAGCACAGGAAAGCTATTGGAAACATTCTAGAAAAAAGACGGACAGCAAGAGCACAGATGACATTTTTCTGCCTCAAACTATTTTAATGACATTGTTTCACAGGTCTCGAATGTTATTCTAGGCGCAAAATGACAAATACCAAGTGACATTTTCAGCAACCCACTTTGCTTTAGTAGTTATACACAGGAAATGCAAAAGCAAAACCAAATCCTAAAATGCTCTACCCCAAGAGAAGAGATGAAGCCAGCTGCCACAGCCGCAATCAGGAGGTCAGCTTCCTCTCTCCTCCGCCCACAAGCCGAGCCCACGCAGAGGCAGAAGGCACTGAATCCCCCACGGGAGGGGGAAGCAGGCCCAGCTGCTGCCGAGCTGATTGGGAACAAGAGTCTTGGTCTGCACCAATCCTACTTTCCCTCTGGGTCAGAAGTAAACGCTCCTAAATGAAAACAGTGGCAGGGTTGTCCCTGGGGAGAAGCAGAAGCCGGGAGGTCACCAGTCAGCAAGTGCTCATTAAACAGCTCACCTAATAATTAGTGTAACACACATAGAGGGCTGCTTCTGCTCCGAAGCTGGGTCAAAGCAAACCACAGTGCTAACATGCAGAGTTAAGAACAGTTCTTCCCCTAATGGTGGCGTTTGTTTAGGCAGTTTAAAAGCAAGCAACAGCAGAATCGTCAAGAGACATACCGCACCAGCTGCGGTGGTTTGGCACTGAATTTCCTGGTGGCCAAGATAAAAAAGACTAACAAGGCTAATTCTGCTCACTGAAAGAAAGCTCTGAACTCCAAAGAGGGTAACTTTCCCTAGAACAACATTCTAGAAGGAACTGTGAGGAAGATGTACAGAAGCTTCAACGTGGGTTTCTATGAGTCAATAATGGTCATTAAATGACGATCAGACATTCCTAAGGAAATCTAGGTGCTACATTTACCATAGAAACAACAACTCTGAGAGAACTTATTGGAAAGCCCAGCAGGGGTGGGGGACTCACACCTGTAGTCTGCTGCAGCACTTGAGAGGCTGCAGGGTCTACAGGAGTTAGAAAGTAGCCTGGGCCACACAGTGAGTTCCAGGCAGCCTGGGCTACAGAGTGGGACCTGTCTCAAAACCAAACCAAACCCAAAATGAACTTAATGAGAATATTTTACCCCACCTGACCTTGTCAGAAGTGATAAAGGACCCTATTAAGCCACACTCCCAACCCTGAGGACAGCTTTTTTTTTTTTTGAGACAGGGTTTCTCTGTGTAGCTTTGCACCTTTCCTGGAACTCACTCTGTAGCCTAGGCTGGCCTCGAACTCACAGAGATCCACCTGCCTCTGCCTCCCGAGTGCTGGGATTAAAGGCGTGCACTGCTGCCGCCGCTGCCACCACCTCCTGCTGAGGACAGCTTTTAAGGGAGGTCATAGAGCTTTCTGTCTTGGATTTTCATGTTCTACTAATAGTTGGTGCCATCTTCTCACACACTTGGTTTCCCATTACTGCAGAACAGTGGCCTGGAACTTCCACAGCTTAAAGCCACATACATGAGCTCTGGCTGGTTTCTGAGGGCCAGGGATGGGAGCACAGGCTAGCAGGGGCTCACAAGGCTGTGTCAGGTGCACTGGAGCTTGGCCTGAAGGTGCCACCCCCAACAGCCTTCTATGGCATGCTGTCACTGTACACCAGGAACGGCTTTAGGAAGTTGTCTTGGTGGGACACATCTGCATCTCCAAAGAAAAGGCAACCTGGGCCTGTGGGGAAGAGGCTGCTGGGACACTTTCATGATGTGATAGACCTTATCTGAATAATAAGACAACCACTCACAACATGCATGGTTCCTCCCTCTGGATCCCTGTGTCCCCTGCCACTCACCATTCCATCACAGAGAAGCTTCAAGCTCCAGGTCCTTTCTGAGCTCAGTTGCTTTGTAAGAATCAATCCCCCTCTGGGAGCCTCATCGTCTCGGGACCCCAGTGACCACACAATTAAACACGGGCTTCTGTTAACCCGCTCTATGCCATTTGACTTTCAGCCCAGTTAAGAAACCTTGAAGTGTAGAGGAAAGCCATCTTCCTTTTGCAGCTATGGGATTAGGGGCATCAGGGTGGGGTATAGACTGGAGGCTGCCCTCAGCTTCCCGTTCTTCAAAGCCAGGGAGCTGGAGTCTTCCGAGCAAGTCTGGGTGAGGCCGTCTCTGATAACCCGGGAGTGACATCTCATCATCCTCACTACACTTGACAATCAGAAAATGGGCACCATAGGACCACATGCTCAGTCTCTTTATCATCATCATCAAATCAAATTTATAATTAATGTTAACAAAGCCTGAAGATGAACAATTATGTTTTATGGACAAGGTGGCTTCTGTGTCCCAGACTGCACTATCAAGCAGAGCATGTGGGTCATGCTGTGGGAGTCAAAGAGTTAGTTACTTTGGGCTCAATATGACTGGCTGTCAAAATGATAACTCCCCCACCCCCCCACCCCCGCCTGTTTCCTGAACCACCATTAGTCTGTCTAGTGCCTGGACTCTGCTCTCTTCTGTGGCCCCTCTGTGAAGAAACACAGAGAACACATGGTGGACCCTACTAAACTCAAGGTCAGTGGTGCACACTTAGACCAAAGAGACAAGGAGGATGTGGGAAGGAAGAAGGTACTTAGCGATCAGTCTTGGAGCTGGCCCCAGCTGAGAGTCCGAAAGGAGAAGGAGAATACACTCCCTGTCCCTTCTGCCTCCTGTGGTGTGAATGTCTTTCATCCAGGCATGATTCTGGCAGTTACAGACCATTTCCCTACCTCCTGGCGCCTAAACATAAGCCAATGCTTTCACTTGCTCTAAGCATTTCCCTAAAAGGGCAAGACAACAATTACTGCTGGCTTTGAGAACCACACAGTAAAGCTCCTCAGCTTGACTAAGCAAGAGAGAAAGCAGCATGGACACATGTACTGGGTTTCAATAAAATTGTATTCACAAAAACAGGCAGTCGATTAGATTATGGCCTACAGTTTGCAATCCCTGCTCTGAAGAAAGAGACCAGCTGTCCTGGTCAACTGGAATTGGAGGGTGACTCTGATCTTACATCCCTGTTGCTGTGTCCCTTTACTGCCCCACCCCCACCTCAGTGGAATACACTTTCCTATATCCCTGGCTGTCTATGGAAGAGCTGCCAAATCTGCCCTGCAGCCACTGTCAAGTCGACATCTAGCCCATCTTACTATGCCTGGCTCAAATCATTCTTTTCCTCTTTAGACCTTCTGGGCCTCCGAGACCAGGTGTCTTAGGGTTATTAGTGTTGTGATGAAACACCATGACCAAAAGCAAATTGGGGAGGAAAGGGTTTATTTGGCTTACACTTCCATATCACATTCATCATTGGAGGAAGACTGGACAGGAAGTCAAGCAGGGCAGGAACCTGGAGGAGGAGCTGATGCAGAGACCATGGAGGGGTGCTGTTTCCTGACTTGCTCCTCATGGCTTACTCAGCCCGCTTCTTATAGATCCCAGGACACCAGGCAAAGAAATGGCCCCACTCAATCACTAATTAAGAAAATACCCTACCGCTGGATCTTATGGAAGCACTTCCTCAGTGGAGGCTCTCTTCCTTCCAGTGACTGTAGCTTGTCAAGTTGACATAAAACTAGCCAGCACACCAGGTGACAAGGCAGGAACTTTCCACTCAACTCACATTTAGACTCCATGTTGTAGTTAGGTTCCTGCCTCTGTTCTCCTAGGTGGCCAGGGCTGTTGGTGCTGCTCCAGTGCTCAGCTGGGAGGGAGCTGGAGACTTGGCAGCCCTCATCACAGACTGCTGGATGCAGGAGGGCCAGTTAGTTCACTTCCGAGCTTTCTTGGTCCCAGGGACCTGAGCAGCCATACTCAAATGCCATAGCACAGTCACACTGTAATGATTTAGGTGTGCTATAAAGGGAGCCCTGGTGACAACGAAGAGGTAAAATAAGCTGAACATTTCAGCCGCCGAGACTCAAAACCATGCGAAATTCTACGGCAACTGCTAGCACACAATCTGTTAAATTAAACATGTCCATTGAAATCACTGCTGGCCTCTGACTTCCCAGCAGCACTGGGGAATTTGAGAAGGCAAACATGAATGAGGGATTTGATGACTGCTCTGCCAGTAATTGTTCTGGGTGGCCAACAGAGTAACATGCATGAATGTCATTCACCCCTCCTCCACACAAGGCTGTTCAAAACTGACCGCGTCTGGAAAGAGTGAGGTGTCCTCGGCTTTTCCTTAACTGGAAGATAGCCACTGCTGTAACTGTCCTCTGGGGACCCTCATTACTTAGCACGGCCCCAGCCCCTGGGTTGGTGACATAGCTGACTAATTTACACATCCCCGGCAAACAGTTCCAAGTCAGAAACCATCATCTCTCTCCACACCGTACACACACTCCAGGATGCTTCACATAAGTAGAAAATTAACTTCTCAGCCCTGACAGTGCATATACATGGGTCCCAAGAGCTTGATGACAACACCCTGTGGGCTGCTTGGAGCAAGTGTTAGTTAAACGGAATGAGGACACCTGGCAGAGCGGTTTGGTAAATCACACGAGTCACTCATGGATAGAGGCTTCCTGGGACCTCCTAACGAGAACATCCTCATTAGGAGCCCAATTGTCCATGAAAAGGAAGAAAAATGAACCGCAGAGAAGCGCCTCACTCCTTCCTAGCTTGTCTATGCAGTTCCCTTGTGGAGGCAGAGCTGCCTGGAGGGATGTGCAGAGACATGGTGCCAGCAAGAGGGACAGCTTTCTAGGTGGACTGGACACTGTTGGGTCAAGCTACTCCCATTAAAAACCCAAGCCGCACGAGTCAGGAATTCAGGGGAAGACGTTATTTCGTGCATATAAATACCTATAGACAGCAGTTTGAACGCCCATGCTAATGCAAACTGACAAAGTCCTCCACGGATCACTGTTCGGTGTTGATAGATAAACCCAGACAGCAACAGGTTTTCTCTAGTACTCCACACCTCACTGGCTAGTCACTGTCCACACAAGCCAAAAACCCTGAGCCAAATTCACCCCGACTTCAGCCCTATTCGAGCACCAGATCTACCTACCTTCCCCGGCTTCTATTTTACCTTCTCTACCTCCAGGAACTCTGTCCCACTGCCCCATCATAAACTGTCTGTATGTATGAACGTAACCCAACCTGTGAACTCCATGAGTGCCTCTGCAGTGCGTTCTCCCATGCCAGGATGCTCCTGTCATCTCCTCAAATCAATCCCATCTCTCAATCAATCTCGTAGGCACACATGCCACTTAAAACACTTGAAGACTACTCAGCCTGACACTGCCCTACGCGCAAGGCTGAGAGGATGACAAGTCATCACTCAGTCACCCACACTTCTACCTCACAAGGGCCTATGCCCATGATTTCCTTCTAGAAGTGTCTCCTCCTCCCCCCCCAGGGGCCCGCCTGACCCTTCACCTAGTTAACTCTGACTTAGCCTTCAGATCTCACCTCTGCTCTTTCATGGTCTGTTGACTGGTCTGTAATTATGCACCTACCTGGCTATTTCCACTTCTCAACCCGGGTTCCCTAAGACCCTAGGGCAGTGGTTCTCAACCTTCCTGATGCTGCAATCCTTAAATACAGATCCTCATGCTGTGGTGACCCCAACCATAAAATAATCTTCGTTGCTACTTCATAACTGTAATTTTGCTACTGTTATGAATACTAATGTAAATATCTTTGTTCTCAGGTGATCTTAGGATACCCCTGTGAAAGAGTCATTTTACTCCCCTCAAAGGGGTCACGACCCACAGGTTGAGAGCCACAGCCCTAGAACATCTACCGAAATAGTGAATCACAATGATTTCTCTATGCATCAGGACACCAGTCATGTGCCATGGCCAGAGCATCTAATAAAACAGGCAGATAATTGATTCTGTGTCCTGTGGTTCAGACAAGGAGGCCAGGTTTCTGCCTAATAGTACTGCCCCTTACTAGATGTTTGCTGAGTGAGAGTGAAACAGGAACTGAATTAACCAATGAACTACCCACTTAGTGCTTCACTTCCTGTCACTGCATTGTATCTCCTGATGAAGCCTTGTCCAATCTCTCCATGTCTGGACCATCTGAAACACAAGTCACACCAAACACCACACCAGTGTGAGGTCAGCAACAGCTCCTAAGTGTAGTGGGTTCCACTCGAGCAAGACGCCAAACTGACTTTGGAGCCAGTTCTTGCTAGAACAAGCCAAGAAAACACAGGTCGCCTCATGCCTGCGAGGTCAGAAGATAGCACTGCTCTAGCCATGGCTCTTTTGGTAGCAAGGAACAGAAACCCAAGGTCCTGCTTAAGAAAAAAGGAGGACTGGAAGAATGTAAGTCTCTGGGAACCAAGGGGAGGTACCCAGAAGAAGGTAGAAGGGCCAGAAGAAAGCTGTGAGCTTCAATCCAGTACCCACCTCACTCACTCAGTTGGTTCTGTCCTAGGTTCTACCTACACTGGAGACTCCTCTGCAGGAGTTCACCCACTCTTTGGCTCTAAACATATTCTATGCCAATATTCCCTGATCACACCTCTGGCCCAGATCATCTCATGTATCTGACCGTCAGAGTGTGTGTGTGTGTGTGTGTGTGTGTGTGTGTGTGTGTGTGTGTGTGTGTGTGTGTGTGCGTGTGTAGAGAGAGAGGTCTTACAAGCACTGGACAAAGGTGATATGCTGTTCTCCTCCCAACCTGAGTCCATGGCAGCCGCACCCTTGGACTACGTACAGGTTAGGAGCCTCGTCCATCCTTGATTCTTCGTTTTACCCTCAAGCCCACATCCAATCCATCAGGAAACACTGTTGGCTCTAACTTCCAAGTCATGCTTAGAGCCAACCACATTCCCAACATCTCTTTCTAACCTGTGTTACTGTACGAGCCTAAGGGCCCAGTCCCATTGTATTTTCAATACAGTGGGATGTGGCTTATTGCCATTTGCAAGGTCCTGGGTTCTAGCTCTAGTACGGCAAAGAAAGAAAAAGATTCACTGCTTTGTTCAGTCCTGCAACACCACCTTGTCTCGTATGGCATGTGTAGAAGCCTTTGCATAGTCTTCAAAGCCAATGAGATCTTGCCACTCTGAACCCACCAAACCCGCTTCCCCGCCACTCCTTGGAAAATTTCCCTCATCCCCGTGCCTTGAATGTTGCATAGTAGAAGTCCACTTAGCCATTTCCCTCAGCTCCTCCAAGACTGACTACACAAAGTATACCTTCTCAGTGAGGCCCTCACTGCCCTACTGAACTCTCTAACCTGCCCCTCACCCTGGGACCCCTGATGTCCACGGCACTTACCGCCTTCTCCTACTAATGAATATTGTCATTACTGTCATTCTAGAAGTGTGTGGTCTGACAGCTACTCCTGGTATGCAGCAGGTACACAATCAACATTTGTCACATAAACACAAGAAAGTACACCTTCTGAATACTACTGTCTTGACTCGAAGGCATCCCTGGGCTGCCTGGCTCCCATCCTGCAGGCCAGTCTTCAACTCAGATGTCCAATAAGGATCTCAATGCTTCTTTCAAACTCCTGACATAGAACCAAACGGTCTGGTTCATCTTCCTGAAGACATTAAATAGGTCAATGGCTAACTGCCCAGGGATGAGCCAGCAAGGGCAGAGGGTCCTCTAGGCAAAACTAGAGAAAAACAGGGCCACCTGGAGCTGATCAGTGCTGGTATAGAGTCCCCATATCTCACAGATGGCGAGTACTGTCCTGTATTACAGCTAAGTGCCCGATGCCTACCAGCAAGCTCAGAAGGGGTTGAGAGCAAGTTCCATTAAACTAGGTCTTGGAACCCAGATCCTGACCTTGATGAGGTTTACAGGGAGGATGAAGTACAGGAACTTGACCGTCCTCCCCACTGCATCTCACATGGAAAGGACTTGCACAGACAGTCCACATTAAAACAACTATGGTAACAAACAAACAAACCAACACAAACCTTTACACTCTCTGACGAACCATCATTCTCTAGGACTCACTGCTCAGGATGCTCTCACTGTCTCAGAGGCAGGAGGATTTCCTCTAGATCAGCTGGTGCCTCTGGCTGACTCAGGCTCCCAGGCGGCTGTGAGAGAGGAGGGAGGAGCAGCCGCCAAGCCCACCCATGTGTGTTTGGCAGGAAGCCTCAGATGCCCACAGCATGATGACTCTCTCCCCAGAAGACAGTATTCAGAAGAGAAAGAAGGCAGAGGTTAGGCAGGGACTAAGCTGATCCAGAGTGAAAGGGCACCCCAGCTGGATGTGAGACCAGGGACGGGGTGCAGGGCCATCATGGTGACAGTCAGCTCAGGCAGATCAACGTTTGTTTGTTTCTTCTAAGGATTCAGGTCCAATAAAAAGATTTTTACATAGCCTAGGCCAGCTTCCAACTTACAATTCTACTGCCTCTGCTCCCATGTGCATCAATCAACGTAGCTGCTTAGGTGTCTACATCTCAAGGGGATATAAAAAGAACAAAGTATATGTAACAGAGACCCCATGCCTGATGATTCTGTTGTGAACTATATGTTAGAGATGGTTCCAGACACTTTCCAGGGGGACTGTGACTCCATGATACTCCCCTTAGGTCTCAACTGAGCCCTAGATCCCAAGCAAGCAACTCAAGCAAGCAATTCAGCAAACAGCAAGCTGCAAACTGTAGCTGGGAAACTAAAGACACCGAGCAATGCAGAGCTCCTGACAGCCTGGGCAGAAAGGAAACAGCAATGGCCGCTGCCCTCAGTGGTGTCTGATAATACAATCTTGGGGAGAGTGAACAAAGGCAATTGTGTAAGGAGCCATGGTGAAAGTGCTAGATGAGGACTCCCTAACCAGTGAGTTACAACACAGAAGACAACCTGTGAAACCTGGAGATGGGGGGGTGGGGGGGTGAGGGGGTAGGGGGAGGTGGGGGGGGAGAGGGAGAGAGAGCTGCAGGTAAAGGTACTAGGCTTCAAGTTGAGATTGATTCCCAAAAACAAACAGTGTAAGGAGAGAACTGACTCTGGCAAGCTGTTTTCCCAGCCTCCACACATGTGCTGTGACAAGACATCCCCACCTCATGCCTGCCACAAAATTAGAACTGAGGTGTATGTAATAAAACAGTTTTAAAGAACGAAGCCTGTACAGTAACTGCAATCACAGTTGGCCCCAGGAGGAGCACTCACAAGTACCGGCCGGCTCATGCAGTCTGCCTCCCACTCCTCAGGCGACGGATGTCAGCTGTTTCTCCAGATGCACAGAGCCAGGCTGACCGAGTAAGTGATCTCAGGGTTCCACGGCAAGTGTGCAGCGGGGACTACTTCCTGGAACTGCGAGTGACAAAGGAAGAAAGACCACCTCTCTGTCCCAGCATCAGCTGTCTCAGAGCAGGGCAGGCCAGAGCGAAGCTCCCTCAGGACCCAGCCCCTGGCTCTCCTCCCTCCAAGGAGGGAGGGCAAAGCTCTTTAGCTCCCCACACAGGCTAGATTAAAGGGTCCTGCATCACAACCAAACTTACTGATAGTCTTCCTTAGCCCAAAGAGAGTATTTAACAGGTTTGCAGGGAGGTAGGTTTCTGCTCTCCAATCAAATGTCATCTCCTCAGACTGCAGAGCCAGCCCTACCCAGTCACCTCCCCAGCTGCTTTCCTAATGGGATGAGTTGCTGCTCTAAGTGGTGGGGTGGGCACCCGCTGGGCACAGAGGAGACTGAAGGGCTATGAGAGGCAGAAGTCAGGAGACAGGCATTGCATAGTTGCCATAAGAGAACAGCCCTGGGCTGAAGTGTGGACACTGCAGCCCTCACACTCACCGAGTGGCCTATGACACAGCTCCATTAGCACATTCTTCTGGAGCTCAGGAAGCTGAAGGCAAATGACTTGCCCACGGATAGACTTACAGGGATGGAGCCAAAGTTCCTGGATGCCACTGCATATATCCCTACCTTCTGGATTCGGCCCCTGGGAAGGCAGAAGCCCGGGGTGCTGAGCAGAAAGGGGTCAATTACACAAGTTTTAGAAGAGGAGGGCCTGAGCAGAGAAGGTTAATCCCAGACTACTGGCAAAGTGGCCCAGTGTCAGGGCCAGAAAGAAAGGATGTAAGGATGAGGCAGGATAACAGCGGGCAAGGAAGCTGGAGAAGGCTGTGTGTGGCGACCTAGGAGACTCGGCTGACAAAGGAAAAGTGAAGGAATAGCTGAGAGCAGAAATGGCAATAATTAAACACGCCACAGTGACCCTGATGGGATTCTAATAAATGCAGCTGTCCAGTCATTTGCAGTTTAACAGGCAGGCCGCAGCAAGACAATCCCCATCCAGATCAATGCCCTTGATGAGACAACTAACAAACCATTGTTCATCTTCTCTAAAGGAGACAGACAGACATCACGGAAGGTGAAATAGGGAAGGAACGGATTCAGACACTAGAGACCAGGTGTGGGCCCTGACTCTGCCACCCACCAGCCTGGAATCTTAAACTTGGAGACCATGTGCTTACTCGTGACCTGGGCTAATACTGTGACCGGTATGTCTACTACTGAGAGATCCAGTAAAGCTCAAATGCAACAGCACAGTCCCCAGGGAACAGTGGCACAGTGTGTGCAGAAGTGACCCCAAGCCTTCCCATCCTTGCACCCACACATCTTGGCAAGGTAATTTTATAATCTCCTATCAGGAGCCAGGAGTTGCTCCCCTCTCTCTGTCTCGACTCCCTGGGGGGGTTGCCACTGTAGGTGACTGGCTGGAGACACAGAGGGGACTTCTGGCAGCTGTCTGCAGATACTTGAGGGACAGAAGCCAGCAGAGCAGCCTGAACTTGCAGCTGCAGAAACACAGACTAGATACTAGTTAGAGTTCAGCCCAGTAAGTGAAAGGCGACTGCCAGCAAGACCTGCCTTCGGGACCAGCTGAGTGTGGCGAAGCTACGGTCAGCATCTCCGACACACAGCCAGTCTCTTCTTCACCACCTACCCCGCCTGTGCCACTGTGGCTCTCAGTCACACTAACATCCCACTCTTCAGGAGAATTTCCCTTGGACCACCCGCCCCTCAATGACTGCTCTCTCACGTCTTTGCTCTGTGCAGCAAAGCTGGAAAAACTGTGCATGTTTCTAGTGGCCACCTCCTTGCTGTGACTCCCTTAACTCTTTTATCTCCAAATTCCACCGGAGCCACTTGGCAAGACCCCAGGGACTGCTAAGGTGCCAGGTCCTGTAGTCAGGTCTCAGTCCTCAGGCACTAGGACCCAACACAGCATTACCTGGCACCTCAGTACCCTCTCTCCACACCAGGCTTCCAGGGTACCCTACCCTGCCTCCTACTTTGCTCCTTGCCTCCAAGGAGGCCTTTCTACCTGGTGTCTCCCACCCTTTCTAATGCTGGATGCTCTGGAGCTCTTGTCTAGGCCTCCACCTCCAACTTAATTCTCAGATAAGCTTGCCCACCTTTATGATGATAACTTTCAAAAAGTAACTCTTTTCTGAACCCTGTGTTCTTCATTTTTGACTGTGTATGTGTGTGCGAGTACATGTGTGTGTGTGTGTGCTATGTGGCACATATGCATATATGGGAATGCTAGCAGAGGCCAGAGGAATCACTCTGTCTTGCTCCCTTGAGGCAGGGACTCTCACTGAACCTGGAGCTACAGAGACAGCCAGCAAGCCCCAGTGATAATCATGTCACTGGTCCCCACAATGCTGGGATAACTGGTGTGAGCACACCCACACCTGGTTTTTTAAATGGGTGCTTGGGATTTGAACTTAGGTCCTTACGTTTACACAGCAAGCATTTTTAGTCACTTGGCTTCTTAGCCGTGAATGCCACATTCTTTTGTTTGTTTTTCAAGACAGGGTTTCTCTGTATATCCTTACCTGTCCTGGAACTCACACTGTAGACTAGGCTGGCCTCGAACTCCCAATTGCTGGGATTCACCGAGTGGCTTCCCCACATTCTTATATTCAACTGCCTAAGGGCTACTTCCTAGATTTCTTCCAAACATCCCAAACTCAGCTCAGCTTCCACTAGTCCCATTGGCCTCTTCCAGCTATCTGCAGCAGCAGCTCTGTAGCTATGCAGGCCAGAAGCTCTGCAGTTATCCTGGCTGCCTCCCTCTTCCAAATCCCAGCCCAAACTTTCCCTATCCCAAAAGGTTTCCCCACAGCATTTCTGCAGTTGTGTCCATGGCCTCGTATGCTCATATGCCATCACTCTCCAGACTAGCTTGTCCCAGGATGCTACTGGGCTCCCATTTCAAAGTCCTCAGGCTGCACCTTCTATAGAGCATTCTAGCGTGGATATCCACAACACTTGGGCATCCACTTCTCCTTCCTATGTAGCACTAAGACTCCCAAGCACTGGCCACCCTCGGCCCCTCTCTGACACGTACAGGACACCTGCCTGCTATGCAAGACATTACCTCTCACTGGTTTGTGTACAGACTTGTAGACTCCAGGGGGCAGCACTGATTTGTGTTTGTTAGTCATTCCTGAGCCTAGAACAGTGCCTGTGGCACACATTCAATGGATACCCTTCAATCTGCAATGCGAATAATGAAATTGACTTTTTTCTCCCACTGGAAACATTTTACTTTGGCTAGAGCTCACTTGCCAGGGAGAATGATTCCACTATACTTAGTGCCACAGCCTATTCAATGGCAAAGGGAACACTAAAGCCTCCTCTCCTGACAATAAAAGTTTGGGTGTGTGGAGCCAGCTGGACAGCAGAAGGCGCAGCAGACCCATTCCAACCACAATGGTGAGCACTCTATGTGATACCCAGTTCCCCCTCCAGTCTGGATATCACAAATGTCTTCTACACCCTGTGTGGGTAAGGGACAACATGTTGCTGACCTCCCAGAGGAGCAATGACCACAGAAAACATCCAGACCAAGACTCTGGAGGTCAGGGGTTAGTAAACTGCCTATCATCCGAATTCCAGCAGCCATCTTTTGTGAAGGCTCCTTGTTTATAGCCTGCAACCAACGAATGGTTTTCATATTTTAAATGTTTATGTAAACACCTACATAACAGTCTTGACTTTGTTTCTTCTAAAATACCACTTGGTCCTTTATGTTTACAGACCCTTAACACAAATGAACTACAAGACAAACTTCTCAGCTTTAGTCTGTAGTAGTACAAGGTTCCCACAGGAGTCTTACAAGCACTCCTTGGAAAGTAACTGGAGATGTTGGGTGGCTGCTGGCCACTGCTATCACAGTAGATAAGGGCAACAGCCTCTACACAGCTGGAAAAGAAGTCTTGAAACCTGGAAATGAATTTTACGCACGTTCCCAGGGTGAAGTACATTCTACAGCCAGCGGCTCAGGACAGACATTGTTCTAAATTTGGAGCTATCTGATGACAGAGCCGAGTTTCCTTCCCTTTTCTTACCCACACCCAAAACAACACCCCACACTTCTCATGAGAAAAATCCCTTCCCACTTACAGTTTCCATTCCCCACAGCTGATTCCTACTGAATAAAAAATCAGTTTAAGGGAAGGTTCGAGTTAGACGTCAACTGTGTATAAACGGAAGCCACTGTGCGTGTCAATCTTTTGGTATCACACTTGGCACACAGGAAGCCACTGGCATTGCCTAATACCACATCCCAGCAGCTACTGGTCACTGCTATACATACTACTGTGCTGTATTACATATGGTACATGTGACACATGCTATCCACTGTATTTTACAGACATTATACTCTACATGTAAAATGTTTTCCATACTACAGAATATTTACAATGTACCATGAAACTAGGAAATAAGCCGTACAATGTGCTGTTTCCTGGCAGTACTGCATACACTGTCTATCCCTGTTCCGGCACTGGTGACAGAAGATATGAGCTGCAGGATTTCACACCCCACCTTGATCCCTCCACTGTTAAAATTAGGTAACCCTTTTAGAAGATCTTTACCCTTAAAGCCCAAGACGTGTGATTTCAAAAGGATGCCACATAACCTGCTTTTAAAGCTTTTCCTTCCGTCCTGAACCTTCTTGAATTGTATCACACATGGCTTTGACCCTCACTTAGACCCCTCCTCATCCATCACATTTATTCATTCTGAGGTACTACATGTGTTGGTCCTAACTGCTCTCAAGCGAGCTAATTAAGAGCACCACAGCCATTTGTTGTGGCTGTATTTACTATAGGCCAGGTCTCAATAGGTAGCCCAGGTTGGCCTTCAACTCAAGGTCCTCTGGTCTCAGCCTTCTGTATGGGATTACTGATGTATATAACCACATCTTGTTCTATTTTAGTGGCGGCAGAGCTGGTGCCTCATCACTTATGAGCAGTTGGGAAAAAAGGACAAGTTGGGTTGTTTGCCTCGAAGCCCAGCAGTCAGTCCGACACTAACAATGCAAGTACTGCTTGGCTCATTCTACATGTCCCACGAGAGAATAATTTTTAATAATCAGTAATCTCTGGGAGACAGAAGACAAAAAGTATTGACAACAAATGGGCATCCTTAAACAAAGCCTCGTTCCTCTTTCACTGAAACTTGCCACTTAAGTGCAACCAAGGAAAGCCCAAAGCAAAGGACTGTGGGGATGAGAATGTTGTAACAAACAGCTTCTTCACACGCTGGTGGCCCTGGCTATCCTTTCCTCAGATAATGCATCACTGCGGCACTCCAAGTGCAGCTCAAGTTTCCTAAGAAAATCTCAAAACAGACGGGACATTGGATGCTAATGTGCTTGAGGCCAACTGGGGAATGTACGTCTCACTTGTGAGATGTTGACAGACACCTCCCCTTTGAGAAAACAACATGGTGAGATCCTTAAAGTTATTCTATGCTCCCATCTTGGGAATGTGATACTGGGAATTTGTCCTAAGGAAACTTATGCACAGCTCTGGTCCTGGACCTCCCAGTGTTGCCCCCACCTGCAGCAGCCCAAAACGGCACTTTCAGCATCAACAGCAGATGGCTAACTTACAACTGTGCGCAACCTCAACAGGATGGCATGCCACCACCATTGCAGCAGCTATGGGGCCACACAGAAGCCTGACATCAAAGGGGAAATCACACACACACATGTGCTTATGACTATAACAAACCATGGGTGTGTGTATGTGCAGGGCTCTGGAAAACAGCAGCAGCAGCTACGGCTTCTGTCTTCTTTCAAGGTTTTAGGTCCTGTAGGAACTCAACATGTGTTTTCTTCTGTATTTTACCACTGTTTTCCTTAATATAGTATCATGGCAGAGGATGCAGCTCAGGGCAGCGTGCTTACATACCACGCACAAGGCCCTGTGTTCCATCACCAGCACCGGGAGATGGGAGGGATAACAAATAATGTAAGATTATTTCATCTAAAGCAAAACTTACGTTCTCTGTATTTGACTACCAAATAACTGGAAAATGAGGGAATTCAACCCTGGCATCCTAGCTTGAAGGCATACTCTTAACCACTGTATAACTGGAAAACAAAACAAAACCAGTAGCCAGTAAGGGAAAACGGAGTCTCCTGGGAGTACTACAGGAGTAATATTCTGGGAGTTTGCACCATAAACAATGGTGACCAGGGCACATGGACACTGGCAACCCCAAAGGGTCCTTTAAGAGTGTCACCATATTCTCCCTTGAGAGGAGGACACTAGTAGAGAATTATCTAAACTCACGTAGCTGATGGCTCTGGGAGAGAGTCGACTTAAGGTCTATGCCCATGGACCCAGTAAATGCAGGGTTCTTTCCAGTGAGCAATGTATAGCAACAAGCATTCCCAGCAAGCAGTATGCATTTGTTAAAGCTACTGCAGAGTAAAGGCCTCATCACTCATCTCCCTTAGACACCAGGAAGCAGGCTTGCAAATGTGAAGCTGGGTCAGTGGTCAGAGTGATGAGTCTCTGGTCCTTGTGTGCTCTGGGTAGACATTTATGACTCAGCACATGGACATCCAGCTGCACCAGATGCCTCTCCACTGTGCATGCAGGTCTAAACACCTCTGCTGGCTACAATCCAAACCTCTAAATCCACCCCTGCTTCGCTGAGGTAAAGCCTCACCCCCTCAAACTCCCCCACCTACCCTCTGCCTGCCGGGTTCTTTCCCGGCACAGCAGGCCCCACTTAGTTATCAGCCTATGAGCAGAAGCTTTTCATAGTGGGCCCTTCCTCAGAGGGTGTTAATTTCCCTGGCTACCACCCACACTGTATGCAAACACATCACTAGCATCTCCATTCACCAGCCTGGTGGTACTGGCTGCTGGGATTTTAGGGAGGGGGTGGGGTGGAGATGCTCAGTGTTTAGGAGCACTGGCTGTTTTTCCATAGGACCTAGGTTCAGTCGCCAGCACCCACATGGCAACGCATAATCTATTTCAAGGAGATAATAACTAACCTGCAATTGCTGCGTATCTGCCCAAGTGAGATTTCCTAGGGCCAATGAGAGAAAGGAAGGAAGAGTCTGGAGGGCAGCAGAGAGTTGGGACACTCACACCATCATACAACTTCAATCTTCCAACTTCCCCAGCCCACGGCGTGGAGACAAACTGATGAGAGGGGCACACAGGCTCTCTTTTAAAATAGCCTTCGGAGCCAGGTGGTGGGGCACACCTTTAATCCCAGCACTCGGGAGGCAGAAGCAGGAGGATCTCTGTGAGTTCTAGACCAGCCTATAATAGTGAGTTCCAAGACAGCCTGGGCTGTTACACAGAGACCCTTATCTTGAAAAATCAAACAAATAAAGAAATGAATAAAAATAAAATAGCCTTCAGAATGCAACAAGGCTCGGTCCTCCACGTCCTCCCTGGCTCTGGCAGCGTTTACTCAGAGTACCAGCCACCAAGGGCAACAAGCTGGGGAGAGTGACAGAAGCTTCTTGGGCTGTCCCAGCAGCAGCAAATGTGGACACTGCACTTTCCATTCATCCATCCATTCCCTGGTGTGTCAGGGACCCCAACTGTGTGGTTTGCCTGGAGCCACCCCGCATCCACCAGGAAGGACCTCACCACCTCACTGAAAGAAGACTGGAAAAGGCGCAGAGGTGAGGGCCAGAGAGACTCCGAGAAGGCAAACATGGCCCCAGGTGTACCCTAGATAAACCAATCAGTCCACCCAAGAAAATGGTGAGTTGAAAAGCACGGATCACAGGGGCTTGCTTGCTAGGAATGAACTATCAACTATGGCTCTACAGCTACTCTCACTACAGTTAGTGGACAAAGCCAAACAAACCTCAGACCTTTCTGTACTTTCGTATGTAAATCCAGTTATTTCCAATGAAAATCATACAAGTTAAGCTAAGTGAGTGGGTGCTTGCTTTTATTTTACACATATAAAAACACACCGAAGAGAGCTGGGGGTGTAGCTCAGTAGTAAAGCACTTGCCTAGCGTGGGTGAGGCCCCGGGCCACAATGCAGGTACTGCTTATAACGATTATACTACGGACCCATCACCTGGCTCCGGCATTTGTTAAGATTTTCCTTATTTTGCTCATCTGGAAGTCCTCACTTTCAAATGCATCATTCCGCTGCATTGTGTCAGGGTAATTACAGTAAGCACGGCTCTTTAAATACTCCAGCTTGACTATCCAAAACCAAGAGTGTTCTCCTACACTGCTCAGTCCCAAGGAAAGCAAGGACAGGAGCTGAGGGTGCAGCTCAGGGCTGCTTAGCAAGTTCCAAGTGCTGGATTCAATGCCAAGCACCCAAGAAAGATGATTCCCAGCACAAGCCCCTAGCCACTTCCTATTCCGCCTTGTTAAACTGGAATCCAGTGGGGGTATTCTTCAAAAAAACAGCAGACAAGAGAATGAGGAGGGAGGTTCAGAAAGGCTAGAACGTCCCACCTATTTTCCCCTCTAAGTGAAAAACTTTCAATGATTCGGCTCCAACAGTTACTGTTAACATTCGCAGGCATTTCCTTCCAGCTGCTTCTTTATTCACACACACACACACACACACACACACACACACACACACACACACACACACACACACAGCCATAGTCACAAGGCGACTGCCAACCACAAATCAAGCATGGCTGTAGCTGTTAGGCAGGACCCGGAAAGACGGCTAGGGTGATGCCCACCTGTAATCCCAGCACTGGGGAGGCTGAAACGGGACTCCTAATTTGAAGCCAGCCTGATGAGACAACAAACTCGGGACCAGTACAGGCTGAATACCGAGATCTTGTCCCCAAGTCCTGCAGGTGCCACCTCTGGCACACCGGCCAGCTGCTAGCCTGATGGGTCAGCACTACTGACAGTGCCACGGACCCCATTCTTCCTCCCCTCAGAGCTGACACAGCGGCCTGAGGGTCAGGGTCAGCGTTGAGAGGTTGCTGCCTCTTACAGTGGGAAAAACAGATGAACAGGACGGGTATATATTTATCTTTGGGAGATGAAACATGCTTAGAAGTTTTAACAACGTTCTTTACATCCAAACTATCACAAAATAATCCTGAATAGCAAAACTCTTGACTTGGATTAGGTCTTAAAAACTGAACGATGTCAACACAGAAGCTCCTGAGCTGAACCACCCACCAGCTACACCGGCCATTATAAGGTAATGTGTATTTCAGCCCTTAGAAAGGCCACAAACTGCGTTGGCTCTGATCTGGAAGGTGGCTCCCACGCTGATTCAGCTGGGCCAGGGTCTCAGATAAGACCACCCTCTTGCTTCCAACACAGCGGGGGCAGCGCTCTCTTACCTTGTTTCCAAGGGCACAGGTGGCTTTGTCTCAGGGGCTTCTGTTTTTCAACAGCATTGCCCATCCCTGAAGCCAGCCGAGCACAGCACCTTTCCCAGCCCAGGCGTCTTCACTGAATGACAGGAAGACCCAAATCACTGGCTGAAAGGGGATTCATCTCTGGGATAACACCAATGACCCAGCAGCCCCAGGCAGAGCCCCAGGAGGGCTGACACACCCTCTGGAAAAAGCAGGAACTCTGTCACTCTAAAAGGTCTCAGGCTCCCGCCTTTCAAATTCTTTGGTGGTACTGGAGGAAACCAGAAGCAAGGGTGTTACCGCCCTGCCCTACGGGTGGGTCGCAGTAATCACCTATATTAAGCAGCTCTTTCCTCGGGCCTCCTCCGACAGCATTACTCTCTAGCACAGCAGCAGTCTGGAGAATGGACTGCACTCCCACCGCTGCCGCTGCTTTCCGGGGGAAGAAGTCGAAACTGGTGATCCAGAAGCTGAAAGTCACAATGGGCCATTCTAGGGTATGCAGTGAGTAACCTCGCACAGACCCCCATGTCACACCTATTCAAGGTCTGTCTCGTTCTCAGCCCCATGACATGGTCTCATGAACACTGTGGCGCCAAGGAAAAAACAAAACACTCAGATGCAAGTGATGGCTTCATTCACAAAGGCAACAAAATGCCAAGGCAGCCTTTCAGCTCTATTTGAAAGAACAATTTTCTGGAGAAACTGTCCTGCCACCTGGTTGTGGGGAAGAAAACAAGGGCATGAAGTCCCGGGAAAAGGAAGAAAAAACAGAGTGAGTGTCAAGTCTAATTTAGTTCAACCCTACAGGAGGGGTTAGAAATGCTGCGAGGAGGTGCCAGGGTCAGAACTTCAAACTCAACGCTGCCACTGGTGTTACCTATAAACCCAGCAGCCTCAGTTTTCCTATCTGCTAAGTGGACACATCACCAGTCCACCTCTATTGTCCTTTGGACTAGACCCACTTAGGAAAGCTTGGGACATGTTCTTCACGATCAGTCTCCTGACCTCAGACTCTAAAGCTTTGGCAGGTCAGATGGGAGAGCCCTGGCTCCAGGTCAGCCAGTGGCACACAGCACACACGTTCTGTGAAGCTGGGTGGCATGGCATGGCAGCAAACCGAAGTAGCCTGAAGACAACACCCAAAAGCAGACCCTTGGAACCACAGAAAAGCTTAGTGCTCTTTTCAACCCTGGCGCCGCTCCAGCCAGCCCTGAAGAAGGGCTTCGCAAAATGAGGCAGGACAGGAAGGGCCTCTACATCTCTACAAGATCTTCAGGTGCTGTGTTTTCCTCCACCAGTACAGAACGCATTTCAGAAAATCACAAAACCATACCCAGTTCATCTTTCCAAGGTTGATGCAGGAATGGGCAGAAGCAGGAGGGTTCCATTTCCCTCACTGCACACTGAGCACCCCCCCCCCCCACCCTGGTCACAGGGCTCCCACACACTGGCCAAGCCAACAGCAGGAACCACATTCCTGCGCAGCCCAGCAAAGCTGCTAGTTAGTCAAGTCTGACTGAAACCCAGCTTGAGCCCTGCTAACCACACCGGCTCTTTGATGAGCTGCAGTAACTTCATCGGTCTCTTTCTCATTATACACTTGAACACCTTTCTTTCCTCAGGGAGGTTTCAGCTACAAATATGCTACCCAATCTTGTTCTTCCACACTATGTGCAGTTTAATATATGTCCCAAACTAACACATTAAAGAGGCTCTGGTTAGAACCTGCATTTTAACATCTTTCACTTAGAGAAAGTTTTCTTTTATCAACATTTGGCAAATAGCTTATGCAGCTGCCCAGCAGGACAAGATCCTGTCAGAAGTTGTGCTTGGCAATGCTGACGTGTGGACAGGTGTGGATAAGTGAAGGAAGGAGTGAACAGTGAGAAGTCCCACCTGATCCCCCACATTGGAACGGGTCAGCCACACCGAGACCACCCTGACCCGTGCAGGGCCTGTGTCCTGGTGTGTCATCCACATCATCACTGCCCCTCCTGCTCTAGAAAGCCGCTGATGCAGGCATCCGATTGTGACGGATCCACACAGTGCATGGGCTCAGGGCTGGTGAGATGCTTCAGTAGGTGAAAGTACTTGCCCCGAAAGCCTGATGACCTGAGTTTGGTCCCGTAGAAATCCAAGGTGGAAGGAGAGGACTGACTCCTGAAAGTTGTCCTTTGGCTGTCACGCATGCACCGTGGCATGTGCACGCTCACACTCACACATATATAGATATACAATAACAACAACAGCAGCAGCAAATGTGTCTAGAGCTGAGCTCAGGTTGTGCCCTGTTAGTTCTGAGCTGTCACTCTGGTGGCAGGTTTCCACCAGCAAATGAACCCAAGATCCCAACAGCATCCCTACGGACGACAAACACGACTTTCGCAGGAGCGTTTTTCCTGAGGACTTGGTGACTCAGACGCTTCTGAGGCAGCCCTGGTTCCAAATGTTCAGACCTGTGCTGCTCCAGTGGGGTGCGGGAGATGAGCTCAAGAGTCCATTTTTAAAGATTCCCTCTGAATTGCCAAGTCAGAGAAAGTGTCCCCAGAAACATCCCAAAAGGTAAAAATGCTTGTCAGTCAAGATCGGCAGCCACTTCCCATGCAGGGAGCTGACAGGAGACGCTCACAGCCAGGACGAATCAAAACCCAAAAGACAGCCGGACATGGTGGCTCCAGCCTGTGATCTCAGCACTTGACAAGCTGAAGGAGGAGGATCCCAGCAGTTCTAGGCCAGCCTAGGCTATATACTGTGAGTTTCAGGCCTCTGGGGCTAGTACAAGAGAAACCCTGTCTCAAAAAGCAAAGCAAACAAAAGCCAGGGCCACCAGAGTGGATGGCTCTATTCCTAGCCAGCAAGGCCATGCTTCCTCATGTCCCACAAACACCAGAAGGCACTGGGAGTGCGTGCTGACCCCAGCCAGACAACCTAGCCTCGGGCCATCACAGTCACTTATTGAATGATGACAGCGCTGTAAACTTCCAACAGACTCAGAAGCACACTCCAGGTGCGGGGTGGGGGCTGGAGGCTGGGGGCTGGTGGGGCACTCAGCTACGCAGCTCCTGAGAAGTCCTCACCCATCCCCCAATCATCATCCTTGCCTAGGAAAACTTTCCTCCTGACCAAGAGGAAGGAGGTCGGTGGCAGAAACAGGCTTTGGAGGACAGCTGGCCTGGTTTAAAGGTCTGAGTGTACTTCTTGGGCTAGTGAACTGTGACACAGAAAGGGACTGTTCTAAACCTTATTTTCTCATGTATGTAAGCTGTATGCTATCAAGGCACCCAGCCACCCTGGAAAGGCAGCTCTAAAGGCTAAGGAAGAAGTTACAAAGTGCTGGCACACAGCAGGCCCTCACTAAAGAACAGCTACTGTTGCAGGGTTCACTGTAAGTATCTACAAGCTACAAGCCTTGACTACAACTGCAAGAAAATGATTTACCCTCCCAAAAGCTGGCCCTTGGAGCACAGATCGGCTGCTGCACTGCTAAATAACTCACTTCCGTCACACAATTAAACTAATACTTCACTTGCAAATATTTGAGCCATGGGAATGATATTTTGATCATGGGAAGCAACATAAACCAGAAATGTAACACTGTGGCCCAAAGTTTAAAACATTTTAGGGAGAGTTCTCCCTGAGCTCCCCTCCTGAACTGCTGGATGCAGAAG
Source organism: Peromyscus californicus insignis (assembly GCF_007827085.1). Classification (NCBI taxonomy): domain Eukaryota; kingdom Metazoa; phylum Chordata; class Mammalia; order Rodentia; family Cricetidae; genus Peromyscus; species Peromyscus californicus. The sequence goes on from NW_026294595.1 coordinate 9,808,903, forward strand.
AAATCTAAGTCAGGGTTGTGCAGGGCACTGCTCACCACCAGGATGCTGAGTAAAATGACTCAGAAAGGAAAGGCCCTGCAGGAGGTGCCAGTGTGGGTACCCCAACAGGGCCAAAGAAACAGCCCGGGGCTCTTGGGTGGTGCCAGGAGCTGACACCCAGCTTTGTGTGTGTGCGGCTGTCGGGAGGAAAGTCTGATGTTGATCATTTCCCTCCTGGAGAAAAATACAACAATGCGAGGAAGCTCGGAGCCTGGTGGGAATGTTCCATGGGGGGCGGGGAACCTGGTTCTGCACATGCTCAAAAGGCTGAGCAGAGCAGAGGTCAGGTGTCAAGGGCATAGGGCAGAGCTCATGGGCCAAATTTTGGGGTCATCTGCTGACATCCCTGCACAGCAGGAGAGGATCACAGGAGGCAAAGGCCCTTAAGTGGAGTGTGTCACTCCTGAGATACATGCACACTCACGGGCCAGCTTCAGAATGAGGCTTAAGCATTAGATGACATGCACACAGGTCATTTGATTGCCACGATGAGGGCATGCTGGGGAAGCACACCACCTAATTCAATTGCAGGTCAAGGAAGGAAGGAGGATGAGAATTAAAGGATGACAGCAGGGATAGTTCCATGTCACTGAAAGTACACACGAAGGAGGTAGTGAGCTCTGGATAAGTAAAGGGAGGGTTCTTTCCCTAAAGTGTTAAACCATATGCATGTATTTTTCTGGGAAGAGAAGTTCATGGTTTTACCACCTCAAAATCCTAAAACTTCTAAAAATCCAAGAATCACCAAGTCTGCCCTAATCATTATAATGAAATGGGGAAATTGAGTGTCTTAGTTTTGTTTCTATTGCTGTGATAAAACACCATGACCAAAGTGACTTATAAAAGAAAGCATTTAACTTAGAGGTTCAGGGTTTCAGAAAATCAGAGTCCATGGCCATCATGTCGGGAGCAGGGCAGCAAGCAGGCTGGCATGGCACTGGAGCAGCAGCTGAAAGCTGATATCCTGACCCACAGAAGCAGAGAGAGAGAGAGAGAGAGAGAGAGAGAGAGAGAGAGAGAGAGAGAGAGAGAGAGGGAGGGAGGGAGGGAGGGAGGGAGGGAGGGAGGGAGGGAGGGAGGGAGAGAGAGAGAGAGAGAGAGAGTGAGAGAGAGGACTGCTAACGGAAATGGTGTGGGCTTTTGATACCATGACACCCCTTCCCCTCATGACACATGTCCTCCAAAAAGCCACATCTCCTGATCCTTCTCAAACAGTTCCCAGGATGGAGAGAGTTACCTGTGGATGAGTCTCAGGGGAGCACGGCTCCACAGTTGGTCCAGGCTGCTTCTGCACAGCACCTGCCCGCTACTCAGTCCCGAGAGCTGGAGGTGCCCCAAGGAGGCAGCTGTGCTGCTTCCTGGTAGACCCAGCATGGAGCTATACACTGGCATGACCTGTAGCTCACCTGTTGCACAGGCCTCAAAATCAGCCCCTTGCCTCTCAGATTCCTTGAGATGGCTGGTCTTCAGGGACCTGTTAGCAATGTAGACTATAAATGGGGACCATGCAGAAACTACTGTGGCTGCAACAGACATCTAGCTTCCCTGAAACTGCTCCTCTGCCAGGCCCTATGTCTAGCTCTGAGGTCAGGAAGGAGAACAAAGCCTACCTGGATTCCTCAGTTCTGCCTAGAATTGGAAGGAAGGCTGTTTGGTTTTGGGGTTTGCTTGTTTGTAAACAGGATCTCATGTAGCCCAGGCAGGCATTGAACTTCTGCCCCCACATCCCAAGTTCCAGGGTTACAGATATGGAAACTGGTTTTGGAAAGAAGTTTTAAAACTGAACAGGAATAATCTGTCACATTTTGATGACATTAAATTAATGGGGGGGGGGCACTAAGCACACACAGAATCCTCACACCCTCACTGCTTTCTGGAACACCAGGAGGAAGCCTCGACTGTTGATATTCAGAGGCCTTTGAAGCTTGGCCCCACACCACCCCCTACCTTCCTCTGCCACTCTCCCTCATGCCTAATGTACTAGCCAGTGAAGTGCTCACTTCTCACCTCTGCAGCTGACTCTCAATGGCATCCTTAAGGAGTCCCATAATCTGTCCCATCGAGGGGCATTGCTGCTCTGAGAGAGGCTGGACACCTCTTCTACCACCTCTGAAGTTTAGCTTCTGGCTTCTGCCCTGAACCCCTAAACTTCCCAAGTCAGGGGAGCATCAATGGCAAAGGCTGAGTGGCTGGAGAAGGTAAGCCATGAGGCTGGTGTGAGCTAAGGGTGAAAACAGGGTCAGGTGGCTGTGGACACACAAGATGGGTCCAATCTACCCTCTAGCAGCTGAATGATAAACGACACTTCTGAGACAAGAAACCAAGTTGCCAGCTACAAGGGAACTGTAGAGACTGGCAGCCTCATGGACTATCCAGGATAGTCAGATAGCAAGGATGACTCAGACTTCTGAGCCTGAGCCAGGGGGTCCAAGATGCAATGGGTCCAGGACTGGCAGCACTGTAGTCCCAGAACTCAGGAAGCTAAGGCAGGAGATTCCCAAGTTTAGGACCAGCTTAGACTATGATGGGAAACTTGAAAGGAGGCACACAAAGTCTGGACACATCTGCTATGCTCTTGAGGATGTGTGGTATGCACCTCAAATTCACAATCAAGTTGTATTCCCAAGGAGTGGTTCATGAGGAGATGATTGGTTGGCGAGGACACAGCAAGAAGGCACCATCCTTGCATACCCAATCTGCCAGAGCTTTGGTCTTGAACTTCCCAGCTCTAGGCCTGTGAGGGATGGATGTTTATTAACAGGGATGTTAATCCCTGTTTAAGTTATTTCATCCTAGCAGCCCAAGCAGGCTAGGTCCACATCCATGGAGAGATGCTCAGCAGGAAGCTGATACCTAGCCATAAACCAGGAAAAAAGAGGGGCTGGAAATAGAGATTTGGGAACAGGCTCTGCGTAGAGCCGTGGTTCTAGTTCTCAACCTTCCTAATGCTGCGACCCTTTAATACGGTTCCTCATAGTTTGGAACTCTGTGAAACATAGTGACCCCAACCATAAGGCTTTTTTGTTGCTACTTCATAACTGTAATTTGGTACTGTTACAAATCGCATTGTAATTTATATTTAGAGACAGATGTTTGCTAAAGGGGTCACAACCTACAGGTTGAAAACCACTAGTCGAGAGGGATTGGACTGCCCAGGAAGTGATCAGAAGTCTCATCCCAGGACATTCCACACTGGAGAGAGTTCAAGAGGGTGAAGACCCTGTACCAGAGGGCTGGAAGGAAGCCGCCTTCTGGGGAGCATCTGGACAGGAAGAAGCTTGTCAGTATTCACCACCAAACTGGGAGAGGGCTGCTGTGCTGTGTGGCTTCCAACACGATTGAAACTTTGAGTTCAAACTAGATGCTTAGTTTTTAAATGTCTTGTTTATCATGATGACTCATACATCATTCTAATTAATTAGCTAATATCCCAAGACACACTCTGCATTAACTGGAAGATCCATCAGTTTTTTCACGGCGGCTAAACTGCTGGCCACCTTCTTGTCAGAGCTAATTAGACGGCTGCTGCGTTCTCCCTCTGGTCTACTGAGGAGAGCAGGCCTTGCTCATCCTGCTCTCTCTCAGAAGCATCTTGAGATTGTAGTGGTTCTGGGAGAATGTTTTAAGCTACTTCTCCACATTAGCAGGGTTTATTTCAGTGCCAAGCAGGGGCTTCCACTTAGCTCTCCCATGTGCCAATAGGACCAGTTGACAGAACCGTCAGGGCTGTAGTTTGTTACCCTTTCCTAATGTGTTCCCATGTCACGCTATTGGAGAGGGGCACATTCTGTAGCCATTGCTCCCATGCAGAGGAATGGGAAGGGCATTGGGGATCTGATCTAAGCAGAGAAACTGCCCTTACAGCAGCAGCATAACAACACAGACACACACTTGTATCCTCCCCATAATGTTTCCACGAGGGAGAGCAGTATTGTTATTTGGATGACAAACTGAAGCCCTAATGATTTCAATCTCCACATGATGGAAGGAAAGGACTGACCCTTTCACACTGTCCTCTGACCTCCACACCCACACACACCCACACACACACCCCCCACACACACACAGAGTACTATATATATGGTATATTATGAAAAACATTACAAGTGAGTTGTAAAGAGACGTAATTTGACACAGATTCTATTCTTGTCTCCATCCACTCCAAAAATAGGAAGCGAAGATTGCTTAACCTTTCCCACAAGGAGGATGAGCTTTAGCTGTCTGCACATGTTCACTGTTCTTAAACCCAGCTCTTCTAGATTTTGATGCTCACCTGGCTTGAGTAAATGGGATGTGGGAAGTAGCAGACATTTCTGGGGAGAAAAGAATCAACAGAGAATACATAGACTCATGAGAACCCTCCGGAACTAAGTCTGTACTGGAAGCAGCATATTTCTGAACTGGGTCTCTCAAAGCAACCTGGCCCCTCTGCAATACAAGCTGTGTGGGCATGTATGTGACAGTATTTTCCATCTGCCCCAGTTGGTGAGAGGGGTGGGTTCTGAGCAGTCACCCTGGGGCAATCGACAATCCAGGAGGAGCAGTCAGCACTTCATCTGTCAAGGTCCACATGAGCAGGGACCCTCAGTGACTTTCTTCATTGGGAGGCCATAATGGGGATATTTATAAGCAAAGATTCAGAACCCACCTCTTGAACCAACGCTATGTCTCAGCAAGGCATGGTGGCAGCTGCCTGTGATCCCAGCATCAAGAAGTTGAAACAGAAGGACTGTGAGTTCCAAGACCAGCCTGGGCTCCAAAGCAAGACCCTGTCTTGAAAACACACAAAAGGCTGGCGGTGGGGGGTGGGATGGTCAGGGACCTGGGGAGGTGTCCAGGTTCTTCCTGTCATGGGTCCTACAGAACAGGCACTTGGGAGGTCAGCAGAAGGAGTCATCATGCTCCAGTGTGTTCCTGGATATATACTTTCTCGAAGCTTAACTTTGGAATTCAAGTGTGCTGTTTTACAACCCACCTCGTTAGTATGTTTCCTGAGAAATGTTATGAAACAATCTTACATCTATCTGCTGCTGTGCTAATGTCCACACAGCAGCTGGTTATGCATGGGATTGCAGCCACCCATGGGACTGAGACTCTAGCTTGGTGATCTCAGACTGAACTGCAGAGTTGCGGTCCATCCAACAGGGCCCGGAGGGCTGAAATTTCTGAGGAAGCCTTGGCCTTCTGTCTAGATTCCGCTCCCTCTGCCCCTCCCATGAGCCAGTCAGACTTTCTTAGGAATGTGGCCAACAGCTTGGAATCCCGCCAGAGGTTCACAGTGCCTGCCACCCGCACCATGGACTCGGAGCAAGTGCCCAGTATACAGCCCCTGCGAAGTCCAGGCTTCAGGAACTGCAACAGCACCCAGCACTATGTGCCAGACAACGACTCCCCAGGGTGAAGCCCAGCTGCACATTCAGACCCCTAAGACTTTGTCAGCCATTCTTGGCTCTGACAGCTTCAGAGTATAGATACAAGAGTACAGCTTGATCAGGGTCTGCGTAGTTCCTGGAGGTAGGGGCTGGGATGGGGCCTGCCGGAGATGAAAAGCCCAGATACATGGGAGCAAGATACCTACCCAGTGGTCTAGTATCTGCCCTAGCTTACAGGCTTCCTGATCGCACAGGTTCCTCAAAGGCCAGGCCCACCCAGTACAGTAGTCACTGTACCCAGAAGGTTCTTCCCCCAGTGCCCCTCCCAGCCCAGATACAACCCATCAAGCAGCAATCACATGTCCACTAATACAGTCACTACAGGCTGCTGTTTTAAAACTGTTTGGTACAATTTATTGTATAAGGATATAGTCTAAGACTAAATACACTTAGGTAAATAAATGTTAACACTATTTTATATTCTTAGCATGTTTTGAAACTGATGAGTTTGGGGGTAGAGCTCTGTGGTAGAGTGCCATAAAAAAACGAGTGTGGTAAAATATGTTTTGTTTTTCTCAAGACAGGGTTTCTCTGTGTTGCCTTGGCTGTCCTGGAACTCAAGAAATACCTCCCGAGTGCTGGGCTCAAAGGGGTGCATTGTGGTAAAATGTTTAAGTGAGCACCCGAGTCATGCTGTATGTACATCAGCCACAAACCTCGTACAGCACAAGTTCTTCACCTTACAAAACAAACTGTCCATCAACTCGACTCTCCCGTTCTGCCCTCATCCAGCCCCTGTACCATCTGGCTTCATCAGTATGATTTTTACCAAGTTAAGATCCCATGAAAGTGAAGCCACATGGCGCCTGCTCCTGTGTCTGGCTAACTTCACTTGGCACAGTGCCCTCAGACATATCTATCCACCGTGTACCACATCAGACTGCCCCTTTTTAAAGGCTAAATGATGTTCTAGCATTCGGACAAACTGCTTTTTATCTATTCACCCATGAATGGTCATCTCAATTGCTTCTACCTTTTGGCAATAATAATAATAATAATAAATGCTGCTGTAAAGGGGGGGCGCTCTTCAAACTCTGCTTTCAGCATTCTTCTGGGTACTTAAGAAGTGGGCTGGCTATACTGTGTGGTAATTCTACTTCCGAGGACCTGGTGTCTATACTGTGTGGTAATTCTATTTCCGAGGACCTGCTGTCTATACTGTGTGGTAATTCTACTTCTGAGGACCTGCTGTCTGGTCTTCCACTTCATGTTCTGCCAACTCAAGGTTTCGCTTTCTCCATGATGTTGTTCCCAGGGTTTCTGAAAGGAGCCATCCTTGTGTGGAGTGTGTTCTCACTGGGGTTTTGAGTTATGTTTCCCTAGTGATTAATAATTCTGTGCATATTCATGAGCTCATTGGCTGTTTTCATAGTTTCTAGGAGGAAATGTCTATTTGACCTTTTGTCCATTTTTAAAAATTAGGTTGTTGTCGTGGTCCATGCTGCTACCAAAAACCATGTGGAAGTCCGTGATTGGTGCTTCCTCTGACTGTAAAGGACAAGGAAGCTACTTTTGCAGAGGAATCGATGACTGAGACTCACAGTTGAGAAAGAGGGAGGGACATAGAAGGCTTCTGTGACAAGCCCTACCCTCCAAGCCCCAACCCAAAAGCAACAGCCAGGACAGGGGAGGGGTGGAGAAGGTCTCAGTGTTTTTTAAGGGGCTGGCCACTGGGACTTTGACCATGTTCCAGTGAGTATATGGGCAACACAAATTGGACTTCTTGTTTCTCCTCCTCCTCCTCCTCCTTTTCTTCTTCTCCTCTTCTTCTTCTTCCTCTTCTTCTCCTTTTTTTTGGGGGGGTCATAAAGGTTAGGGAGGACCTGGGAAGGCTGGAAATCGAGTGTGATCAGGATGCATGATATGAAATTCCCAAATAATAAAAATATTATGTTGGGAAAAATGCCCAAAGAAAACAGCATGAGACCAAAAAAAAAAAAAAAAAGCTGTTTTTATTGGTCATCATTTATCTGTGCCTCAGAAACACCTAAAAGGCTTACCAAAGTCAAATTCTCAAGCAGATAAACAAGCCAATACAGTGGAATACTATACAGCAATAAAAAGGAACAAGCTGGAGATGAACACAAAGACCTGGTGAGTGCAGAGTACAGAAATCCATGTCCACAGTGGTCAGATGGTCCCATTTCCATAGAGACAGATAACAGGGAGCTCAGTAGTCACTGAGGTTAGAAGAGTGTGACCCAAAGACCTCTGAGGGAGGGAGGTTCTCCCAGGGTAGTGGGACGCTGGGCTTTCTGCATATGGTAGGGTTAAACAGATCTGCCCGTGCTGAACGCAGAGGTTTGCGGTGTGAGTTCAGAGCATTCTCACTTGGAAGAGGAAGGCTCCCTTAGCTCACACAGCCCTGGCTACAGGGAATTCCCGGGCCCTAACCACCCTCAGGGTGCATGAGAACTGCCACTGGAACCCAGTCTGGCTGCACTGGAGACATGAAGTTCTGAAGTGTTCACAGTCGCTCCATCCTCTGGGGACTGAGCATCCACATGTGCTCCATCAGACCAGACCCTAAGCAGACCCACAGCCCCAGTTCACAGAGGGGACAGAGAACACAGGGGCTCTGCAGCACCAGGTCTGCTCTCTTTGCACGGTCTGTTCCCAGTCTGGTGGGGACAGTGACCCTCACACTCTGTAGTGACTTCTTCATCCTATGATGCTGGGGCCTGAGAACTTTGGCCACTGCAGCCCAGAGTGAGAGTACAAAGCAGGTTCCCAGGGCAGTTCCTATGCCTCAAACACAAAAACAGCTCCGACGAGCTTTTGTGTTCAGGGCGATGAAGAGAGACAAGGCCAGACCATGCAGAAAAGCATGCTTTCAATCAAGGCCTTTGGTTCTGTGATGAGCTCAGAGAGCCAGTATGTGTAAGGTGCTCTGGACAAGCCCAGGCAGAGGCACAGATGACTGTGGTGATGCTAAAGAAGCAGAGGGTCCTGCAGCTCCAGGACCCAGTGATTAGAGTGAAGGGCAGACCACACAGTGCTCCGTGCCAGCAACATGGGCCTACACACCGGTGCACTGACACATGGCAGGAAGGCTCAGGAAGATGCAGAGCAGGGCACAGGATTCCTAAGTCCCTGCAGCTGTGAAAGGTGACCTTGGGAGGAGCACACAGGGCAGGGAGCACCCTGGCAGGGCACTCTCTGTCATTTGTAAATTACCTATCACAAAGACCTGAACGACAGACAGGATTTTAACAATCACAAAACAAAAGCAATGCCCTGTGAGAGCTGATCTTGACGGTTTCAAAAGCCCGAGGGTCAGCCCCAGGTCCCCCAGGTCGACCCCAGGCCCCAGGTCGGGGTACTGAAGTGTTCTTGGCAGTGAAAACACACCTGCTGGGGTTTGAGCCCTCATTCCTTCTAGACTAGAGTAGCACAGTCCAGACTGTCCTCACCCCACAGCAGCATGACCAGCCTGCGTGACTAGGTGAGACCCAGCTCTTCTTTGTAGAGGTATCTCCTCACAAGCCTGCTGCCTAATTCTAATCATCCCTAACCACAGTAACCTTGGGAGAAGAGGGGCCAGGGGAGGCTCAGTGGTAGAGTGCTCAGCTTACGTGAGGTCCAGGGTTCCACCCCAAAACACCTCAATAACCAGAGATTGCCCTTTCCTCTGAGGACTGAAATGTGAAATTTTATTTAGTCTATCAATATTTTTAAAGAAATGTTACTTTAGGGCAGGAGGGCCCTTAATTAAGAACAAGGCTAATATCCACTCAGCACTTCTCAAGTGTTAAGACTCAGCTAGAACCCTGAGGTATGGATCACCTCACTGACTCTTCTCTTCCATCGCAGCATGAGGCAGACTACTGCAATGAGGAAGATCCCAGAGCTACCGCATGGAAGAGCTGGAAAAGAAAACCTGGCTCTGGCCCAAGGCCCATACTCAGCTGCTCCTTTGTACCTGCTTGGCCTGTCACTTTACAGGTGAGGACAGTCAACAGCTCGCAGGACACGGAGCCAGTGCCCTGGTGCAGTTCCGGGGTCACAGGAGGATCTTCTTGCAGGCCCTGCTCAGGCTCACCCTGCCTCTACCACAGTGGAACGTAGGGAAGGCTCAGGCTCACCCTGCCTGTCAGCGTCAATGCAGGCACTGGCTGGCTGACTCCAGCCTGCTAGGCACTCAGTGACAGCCACCAGGGCCACTTACCACTCCACTCCCAAGCTGCCTTCTGGAAACCACTTCTGAACTGAGGAGCCAGAGGCTGCTTTGCAAGTCTGTAGGCAGATTTGCAGCCAGTGTCTGTCCTACAGAGATGCAGGAAAGCCCCTGGGAAGTCCCAAGCCTCATTGATTCCAAGCAATGGTAATAGTGGTGCCTCTGAGATACCCCTGTGACTCAGCAGAGCAGCACTGAACCCGGTTCCAGACACAGGGGGAGGGAAGGGAAAACCAGGTTCCCTGCAGTGTCCCCTGACACTGCCTCCCTTTCCGCAGCTGTCAAATAGTCCCGACACCTGCCTACTCCCCCAGTAAGAAGAGAAGTCGATCAAGCACCTATCTGAAGGTCCAGCTCCTAGCGCGGTGTCTGGCACGTAAGAGAAAGTGAACACCAGCCACCACCTCCCTCACCTAGAACAATGCTGGGCAGCCCCAACACCTCAGAGTCAACACAACTTAAAGCAACAAAGCAGCTTGGGCTGTGAAGCACTTGGGGAGCTGGGGGACCGTTAGAGCAAGCACATCCACAGGGCTGAGGAGGTGGCTCAGTGGGCAAGGACATTTGCTGCTCAAGCAGCCGAGGGCCTGAGTTTGAATCTCAAGCACCCATGGCAAAGGCTAAGTGTGCTCATAGGCACAAGCCTATGACCCTGTGCTTGGAGTTCGGGGAATAGAGGCAGAAGGATCCTTGGGGCTTGCTGGCTGTCAGCCTTGCCTGAACCCCATCAGCAAGCCCAACACTTGGGAAGCGAAGGCAGAAGGAGCAGGTGTGTTTGAGGTTAGTCTCACTGTATAATGAATTCAAGACCAGTCTGGGCTACACAGTCCCTGTGGCAACAACCGTTAGCAAAGCAACTGTGTCCAACCCACCACTAGCTGTAGAGATGGCATCAGGAAGGGCCTCTCAACAGGGCACAGAAGTAAGCACCAGTGACTCCAGCACTCTGAAGCTTGAGGCAGGAGGACTGCTGTGAGTCTGAGGTCGGCCTATGCTACACAGTGGGTTCAAGGGCAGTCGGCAAACCCCTGTCTCAAATACAAAACAGGGAGGGAGGAAAGGAAGAAAGGGGTGGAGTGTGGGCCTGGGGTGAGGGTGGGGGGTGAAGGCAACTTCTTCCAGGCTCTGGGCCCTGTGCAGGACAGCTTCTTCTCAAGCTCCCTATCAAACTTCATCCATAATCCCACCACAGCCACCTCTGAGGCAGAGGAGTACCTGGAAACATGTAAATCAGTCCTTGCCATGTCACAGAGCTAAGTGAGACCTGGCTAAGCAGTGCGCATGCTTGTGGGCTTTTACTTCTGCCCACTCCGTGTATGACTGTGCGCATCCTAACCGCTTAGCATGCTCTGCAGAACAGTACAGTACCTTTCCTCCACTGTAGGATTAAGTCACACGTGTGGAATGCTTTTGGCACAGCCTGGTACCAGCACGTGCTGAGTGCCTTATGACTGTTAGCTGCTACTATTATTTTTACTTACTGAAAGGAGGGGCTGAGAGACACCAATTCCAAGGTCCCCACACAATCATCCGTCTATCTGTTCATAGCCAGCCACTGGAAGGAGGACAGGCACATTGGACTATCCATAACCAGCAAATAAATACCACCATTGTTTCCAACCAGGAGCCTTGTTTGTTTGCTCCAGGTCAGTCCATGGGGCTTCAGCTGTCCTGCCTTCTCACTCACACCCACCTCCGGAACACTGCTGCATCACCTCCTGCTCTGCTTGACTTTTAATCCCTATTACATTTATTTATGCTTAGGGGGGGTATCATGGCACACACAGGACAACTTGTGGGAGCCAGGTTTCTCCTTCCATCATGTGAGACCAGGGATCAAACTCATGATGTCAGACTTGGAGACAAGGGCCTTTAGCTGTTGAGTCATCTTGCTGTGTGCCTGGGAGTCACACCTGCCAGGCCACACCAATGGCGAACATATATAAAAGCTATAAAGTGGAGGCTGGAGAGATGGTTCATTAGTTAAGAGCATCTACTGCTCTTACAGAGAACTTGGTTTCAGTTCCCAGCAACCACATGGTGGCTCACAACCAGTTCCAGGAGATCTGATGCCCTCTTCTGACCTCCATGGGCTCATTTATGCATATGGTGTATATACATGTGTTCGGGTACACACACACACACACACACACAATTTTTTAATCTATAAAGTAAACTACTGAAACAGGCTCTTGTTCTTGGCCAGCAGCTTTCAAAGCAGGGTGGAGTTCTGACACACAACTTAATTTGTAGTGAAATGACTGTGGTTCCGGCAGGCAGGGGAAAGCAGAGTCCTTCAGGGCCACTTGGTGCCCTGGGCTAGCTACAGGGGCAGGGGTGTATTTAGTAGACAGCACGAAGGACTCTGGATCATGTACCAGGCAAAAAGGAAAGAGGCAGAAAGAGGAATTCCCACAACAGACCTAGGATCTCTAGGCCACCCAGGCCAGCCTCCCACTGCATCTCAGCTGACACGAGGCACCCAGGCCCCATGACAGAAACAAAAGGGGACAGAGCCCACCCTCCCTGGCCCTTCAGGACAGCAGGTACCTCCAGCCACCCATGAGCAGAGCCGGGAAAGGCTCCTAAAGCATGCTCCAAGGGCAACTGAAAAGCTTAACAAGCATGGAGCAGGGCACCTACAAGGGGACTGCTATGGGTACCAGCCTGTGCAGGGTTGGCAGCCCCGTTGCGGGAGTACATGGCAGCACAGTGACTGCTCTATGAAGGGTGAGCACTACCCAAGAGCTCTCTGCTCCTGTGCAGAGCAAGCAGTGACGAGAATGGGAGCGTGGAGTGCATGCTGGCAAGCGGCGTTCTGGAGCGCTAAGTGGGGCTCTTTCTTCCCCTGGCCTAGCATTCTGAGAATCTGCTCTTCCTCTTGCAATGTGGGGCTTGAATCCAGAGTTTCATTTTTGTTTTTAAAAGACTTATTTATTTTTACCTATGTACTGGTATATTTTGCATATGTCTGTCAGTCTATACATCATGAACATGCTGTGCCCAAAAGGCCAGAAGGGTGTCAGATTCTCTGGAACTGGCGTTCCAGTTGTGAGCCATCATACAAGTGCTGGAAACTGAACCTGGGTCCTCTGCAAAAACCACCAGCGCTCTTAACTCCTGAGCCACCTCTCCAGCCCCAGCCTAGAGCCCTGTGTATACAAGCGTATACTCTAGTGCTGAGCTACACTCAGGCTCTTCTTTTCCCTTTCCTTTTTTGCAAAGAAGTCTCGTTATATTGCCCAGACTAGTCTCCCAGGCTCAACAGACCCTCCTCCTCAGCCTCCCAACAACCAGGGATACAGGCCTACCACCAGAGGAGGCTTGAGAATTTGTGGGGTGTTTTGTCTTTGTTTGTTTTTAAGGTTCTTTGAGGCAGGGTGTCACTCTGCAGTCCAGGCTGGCCTAGGAACTCTCCATCCTCTTGCCTCCGCCTCCCCAGCAGCTTGGGAATCTGGTTGTAGTGTTACCATCAACTTTTAGATGCAAAAACACCGACCGATGTACAGTTAACACGGAACCCCATCCACTGGATACCGCTTGTCAGAGAAGACGTCCTTCCTCACCAAGAAACAAGCTGGGTAGCAAGCAATTGAAAGCCAGGAGAAGTGTGTCTAAAGTCAGCCAGGGCTGGGTGCGGTCAGTGGTACAGCACTTGCCTAGCTTGTGGAAGGCTCTGGTTTGATCCCCAGCAAGGATTAAAGACAATGAATGCTTTAAAGCAGAAACCTAAATTCACTCTGATGATAGACTAAGTTTACACATTCTTTTTTCTTTTCTATCTTTCGCTTTGATCAGCAGTGCTGGAGATGAACTGACGGCCTTGTGCATGCTAGGCAAGTAATTGTATCACCTAGCCACACACCGGCTGTCACTCATTCTTTGAGCAAGTATGGACTGCGTACCTACTGTGTGCTAAGCTGGCTAGCAGCCACGAAGTGGTGGACAGGCACACCCCTCCCAGGAGCTGAGGATCTGTTTAAGGCTTTATCTGTTTATTGTTAACTTGCAGACAGGAAACTGGGCTCCAGATTCTGGATGAGTTAAACAGTACCAGTGCTGCATTCAAGTGTTCATGTGATGCCTTTCCCCAGAATTTACTAACTGCTAGGGAAGAGAAAGCACTAGGCACCATGAGGGGGTCAGCTTTGGTGGAGGAAGCTGAGAGACCATCCAGGAAGTGGGTTGTTGTTAACAGAGGGACCTCAGAGGAGCCTAGAGGGCCACAACAGAGCAAGAGGAGTTGAACTCCAAGTAGCTTCCCCACTACCTGTTATTTCAGGTTTGATTTTGTTTTCCAGTGCTGGCTTGTGAAATCTTGTGAAGGCTAGACAGACACTCTGCCACTGAGTTCCGTTCCCAGCCACCCGCAATTGTTCTCTTAGGGATAAAGGGAACCGACTGTCTCAGACAGCAAGCAATCCTTCCAGGCGCTGATGGCGAAAGTGAGAGCCCCACAAGGAAAGAATCACCTGAGGACACATAAGGTCTCAGATGATCTCAAGCAAATGACAACAGATCTCTTCTAACTCACGGGCTGTAGGCTGTGTTTATTTACTCATAACCCAGCCTTTGGGGTGTGGTGGGTGACTGTCAGTGGAACACCTGTCCCAGCAGCAAGGCAGGGGGTGGAGGTCACGTGGGTGTGGCAGGCACTGCGGCCAGGCCTCTCCTCTTTCCACTGTGTCATCTTACTATGGCAACAAGCAACACACAGGCTGGACTGAGGTAAGACCCAGCCTGCACTAAGAGCAAGCTGCAATCTGAGCTAATTTGGGAAATGGTTTTCTGCAAGCTCATACGTGAGTCATCTTTCCAAGCCTATCGTCTCCTGGCTACAAGGAATCCCATTCAAACCACCCCTGCCAACAGCTGCACGGGAGATCAGGAAACACTAGGGTTTGCTGTGGCTGCTTTAAAAACACGTTCTCTCTCATCTCCCTAGAGTGCCGTGAATGGTGTTAGTATACAAAAATCAGGCGCAGCCTCAAGGCCAAGTTGGGTCTGCATTAACTAACTTGGTAGTCTGGGGCATTTTCTTCCCCTAAGATCAGAAGAGAAATGTAGAAACATAAAGTAAAATTGGGGCAGACACTGCCGTGTCTCTCACAGCTCCAGAATTGTACAGTGCCTCTGTACAGACAGAAAGGGGGTCAGTTCCCCATTTCACTTCCCTAAGACTGTGATCTTGGGCAGTAACCAAAATCCCCCAGGCCTCTGCTACCCACAGGTGCAACACGGGGGTAGTCTACCCTCGCCCTCCGGCTGTGACAAAGCTGAAGTGAAAGGGGGTGTACACAGACAGTCTGATTCGCTATTACCGCTGGCCTACTCTCTTGGAAGTCCATGTTCCACAGGACTCCCAGACACTATCCCACATCACAGGGTGGCTGCCAATGAGGCACACAGAAAGTGTTGAATCTGCAGGTCACTGAAGGAACGCGGAGCTTCAACATTTGTGTCATTAACTGAGAACACTCTAACCACAAAGATTCCTAACTTGGGGGAAAGGGAAGTATAAGCTGAGTGGTTAAGAAGGGGTACCCAATGACTGCCCATTTAAGGGCCCTCAGGCCACAGAAAGTGCACAGGCCTGTCTTCAGTATCTGATCTGAGAAGACACATAATAACAAGTTCCACCGTAAATCTCTTTCCATTTGTAACAAGAGTACCTGTAAACATTGAAAAAGCACAGCGCATGGACTTTGAGACCCACGTTTATTCTGTCAGTGGGTGTGTTGAGGGAGCTTGTGGCCTCCCACCAGTTCCGACAAACTTCACTGCAGCCCCAGGTGCCAACACTGGCCAGACAGTTTAGTTAATGAAGTTTATAGGCACACTCAGTCTAGCTGGGTCACAGAAGAGGAAAGAGATTAGAACACCACAGGACCCTTTCTGTTCCCAGGACCCAGGGCCCAGGAACTCGGTGGTCGGGAACTCTGAAGGAACGGAGCAGAGCAGAGTGGAGCAGGCAGGAGGAGGCTGACCAGAGCCGCAGGACTTCCCTCCTCTACCACAGAGACCTGGCAGGTCACTTCCCACCACCCAGCTTCACCACCCAGTTTCAATCAGCAAGGTCCTTGAAATCTCCATTTGTTGTAGCAGGAGTTTACAGTCACCACTAACACCCTAGTCCACTTCTGTGGACTCCCAGGCTCACACACAGGCCACAGACCGGTGCCATCCTCACGGTGGGTACCAATCCGCAGAGCTACACACAGCACCTGGCAGAGCAGGTGCTCCATCGTGCTGGATGAAGGAATGGAGGAACCAATCAATGGAGGAATGGGGCAAGAGCCAAAGTCCAGATCACAAGCAAACAGACGTGAATCATCTCTGCGAGTCAGGAATGAAAATGTCAACAGTCTAAGTGGGCAAGGGGACTCAGTGATGTGGCAGGGGAAGGGGCAGAGACACCGGGGAGACAGCTACCACCTAGCTCCCACACATGGGTATAAATATGAGAAAGGCTCAGAGTTACCGGAGAGTCTCGTTCTTTAGGAGAACCAGGAACCTGAGATTTCTGAGCAATTTCCTGGTTTTTAAGCATTGACCAACAGCTCTTTTCCTTCCTTGGGAATACACATGGACCAGTGGGCTAAAGCCAGCTGACTACTGCCAGTCTGGCATTAAGCTCCAGAAATCTGAGGGCATCAACTCACTTGTGTCTTTGCAGGAAGGGATGTGGGCAAGCAGAACCACCATGCCCACTTGCACAACTAGAAGCATATTAATATGTGCCCCAAAGTGCCTCTGCCCCTCACCCCCAACCCCACCTCACAAACTCAAAGCAGCTATACACATCTCCCAGTGGTTTCCTAGAGAAGAACTGCCCTCGGCACCTCATCACAGTACACCCAGGAGGTGGCACCTCATCACAGTACACCCAGGAGGTGGCACCTCATCACAGTACACCCAGGAGGTGGCACCTCATCACAGTACACCCAGGAGGTGGCACCTCATCACAGTACACCCAGGAGGTGGCACCTCATCACAGTACACCCAGGAGGTGGCACCTCATCACAGTACACCCAGGAGGTGGCACCTCATCACAGTATACCCAGGAGGTGGCACCCTTTACCCCAGTCTTCCTCTTGACCCTCCTGACCGACAGACCAGTAAGATTCCCCTCAGCTCAGACTGTCCTCACCCCCCCGGGCACTTGGAGCAGAGGAACAGTAAGGCTGCCTTCCTCTGCCCCATGAAATGGTGTGACCTCTGAGGACTGCTGCAGGCAGGGGCTGCTGGATGACTGAGTTGACAGATCCAGAAGCTCTGCCCCAGAGGAAAATGAAAGCCTGCTGGCTGCAAACAGGGAGGGCAAACGGACCAGAAAGACCAGGCTAGGGGTGTAAGATTTCTGCTCACTCAAAACCCCCTAAACCCTACACACAAACCCTGAGAAGCAAAAACAGCAGTACTGTTTCCAGAGAGATGAGACCACAAGCATAGTTCAAAAACACTTCTGTTGCTTTGAAGCACAGAAAACAGCAACAATTGTTTACTGGGCGTGGGTTTCATAATTACTGGAGACTGGACCTGGCTGAATAAAGGTCTCTCCTTCCAGTCACACCGTCTCTCTGGCTTAAGAGAGGTCCACTTAGCAAAGTCCACCAGAAGCCAGACAGGAAATCTGGAGGACTGCACATCAAGTTCACCTAAACGAGCCACAGAAACTCCAAAAGGGTGATCTCTCATTGCAGGTGTACCCCAATCTTCCTGGACCACAGCAGAACTTTGCAAGAGGGCTCACTTGCTGTCATCCCATTTGGAATCCCAGCATCCAGAGGAGTGCCAGCTATGGGCAACCACAACACTCTCTCACCCCGGCTGCTTCTCCCCAAATGCATCTCCCTCCATCCTCTCCACAGCCCTCTTCCTGCATCTCCCTCCATCCTCTCCACAGCCCTCTTCCGGCCATCTCTCCCTCCATTAAAAGAACCTAAAGTGGGAGGTGGTGGCGCGCGCCTTTAATTACAGCATTTGGGAGGCAGAGGCATACAGATCTCTAAGTTCGAGGCCAGCTTGGTCTACAGAGCAAGTTCCAGGATGATCAGGGCTACACAGAGAAAGAAATCCTGTCTGGAAAAACCAGAGAGAGAGAGAGAGAGAGAGAGAGCGCCAGCCTAACCCTCCTTTCCCAGTCTAGTGAACAGTGCTGTCCAGGACCTCCCACAAACCGGGGCCTGTTCAGAATATTCACGGGGCTTGGCAGCCTAGGTACTACTACCAGCTCCCCAGACAAGTTCCTCTGAAGTGGGCACTGCCACAGCCCCTAGCAGAAGGCAATGCCCAGAGAAGGCCCCAGCATGACCTCTGCTGAAAGGGACTGGGGTGGCGACTACTTGGAAGGCTATGTTAATCTGAACTGTGAAAGGAGCCTATGAGGTGACAGTTTGTATGATAAGGAAAATTCAGTTAATGCTATTTAAAATATAGTTTGGATATATTTATTTTACACACATGAATGTTTTGCCTGCCTGTATGTGTGTGCACTGCACGTGTGCCTGATGTCCACGGAGGTAAGAGGAGAGGACCAGGCCCCCTGAAGCTGGAGCTACAGATGGTTATGAGCTGCCACGTGGGTGCAGGAAACTGAACCTGGGTGCTCAAGAGCACCAAGTGCTCTTAGCTGCTGAGCCATCTCCCCAGCCCGTTGATGCTATTTTTAAATAAATTATCCAAGTTTCCCAACAGTGCCATTCGGATGAGACACTACAAGGAGTTCCCAAGCAATGCTGCACAGATGGACCAGAGATATTTCCGGAGCAGCACGTATGCAGGAAAGCGACTCATAGTCACTAGACAAGGCCCTGGGGCTAGAGGGCAGGGAGAGAAACACCCTAGAAGCAGCACCTGAAAACAACACAGCCCAGCTATGAGACTGGTGCCCAGCTTCTAGTCAGAGCGCAGGTGTCAACACCCAGCCTACTGCCCCTTGCTGGGGGGCGGAGGGGGTGCCACAAAACTTCACTGACCCTCTCTAGGTCCTCAAAGCAGACACCCCGTTCTTGCAGGCAATCTTCAAGTATTTGTAATAAACAATACAACCAAAGGAACAAACACAGCGCGAAGACACACAGCAGATGCTCAATAGAGAGTACCAAAACGTTGTTCCTATGTAAACCCAGGGCTGCAAAAGTTACATTTATTGCTGGCTGCTCCACTGCTAACACGCATCCCAGCCAAGTATCCCCAAGTCCACCTGAGAAATCGCAACTTCTAAAAATCAGTGCTCCCGAACACCTTTTCAGCTACTTACACGTCCGCCTTCTTTACGGAGTTGCCAGGCTAACTGGGTATCCCCACTGTGACAACCCCCAACACGGGCCCTAGACCACTGCCTACCTCACCTAGCAGCCAAGAATCCGCCCTCCCCTATAAGGAGTCCCTGCTTGCCGGCTAATTAAGCTCTGGGCCCCATATGCACAACAGTAATTGACTCTCGGGAGTGTCTAACTCCCTTCGGAATATGCAAGCCGGGGAAATCGGGAGGAGACTCCCCAAGATTTCCAGGAACACACAAAGAGATGAGGTTTGCATCAAGATCGCATCCACCTTCTCCCCCAACCCCAGTGGCTCCCTGCTTGCAAGGCAGGATACCGGAGGACAATTTGGCTGCGCCCTGAAACATCGCTCCAACACACCCCAGCCTGCTTTCCTTTGAAGCCACCGAAGTGGACACTTGTGGTTAAACTCGAGGCTCATTAGGAGTGACACATTTTATAACTGGGCTGCCGATCACCTCTGGAGCGCGCCTGCCCTTCTGCATGTGGTCGGGGCCGGGCCTCCTTCGGGTCCCGGACTCCAGCCATTGTGGGAGGTTCCAGGGAACAAGGCTACGGGGCCCTTCAGTCGTCCCCTCCACCCCAGGATCCCGCTACCACCGCGGGTCCCCGGCGCCGGACAGGCCCGGTTCAAAGATGGCCCTCGCGGCGTCACTGCCAGGCTGGGGCCCGGGTCGGGGGTCCAGCGCACGAGGCCAGGAGGCGCGCCGCCCGCCCGTCCGCCTCACCTGCTTTCTCGATCTTGCCGGACATTTCCGGGCTGCGCCGGAGGCCGAGGCCGCTGCTCATCCGGCCCCGGCCGGGCCGCTGCGGGGCAACAGGCCGGCGCGCCCGCCGCTCTCCCGGGCCGTGGCTCGCCGCGCCTCACACTCGCGCCGGCATGGCGGGCTCCGCGCGGCCGCGGCCCGTGCGCTCGCCGACCGCGCTCCAGCCCGCACAGGGCCTGCCGCTCCGCCGCCCCACCTCCCGCGCAGCCGCTGCTCCGGGGCCGCGAGCCGCCGGCCGCAGCGCCGCGCCGCCGCCCGCCCGCCCGCCGGCCTGGGCCCCGCGGCCACGGCGCCACCTGCCGGAAGCCCGCCGCGCCGCCCGCCCCACAGCGCCCCCTGCTGGCCCGGAGCCGAGCTGAGCCTGGCGAGGGACGCCGCGCCCCCTGCCGGCCCGGAGTCCCCCACCACAGCCCAGCGTGGACCCCACCCCTCTCCTCACAGAGATCAAACCTATTGACGACGGGCACCCCCAACTCAGGACTCCTGCACGCTCTCTCCTCGCAGATGCGGAACCCTCTGCTAACCCAGACTTTTCCATCTCGAGTCATGGACTGACTCCCCACGTCCATCACCCAAGTTCAGCATCCTTTGCAGGCCCAAGGCTCCACATTAGGGCCTACAATCGACCTTAACCTAGACTCTGTAACAACTTCCTCACTGAAGACACAAGGAGCCTGCACACCAAGGCCTGGGGGTGACTCTGAAACCCCTCCCACCTGCCCAGGCTCCTCCAGGGAATGGCATCCCCCTCCCTTCTCTGCCACCCCACCCCGTTCAACCCATATCCTTGATCCTAGGCCTCCACTCACCCACAGTCCAAGCCAAGGCTTGGGACACACACACACACACATACACACTGTGAGACTCAGAGGACACGGACACACACACACACACACACACACACACACACACACACACACACACACAGTGAGACTCAAAGGCCCCTGAAAGGCAGAACCTTTTGGCCAGGTGTGGGCCCTGATCCTCTAAGCCAAGGCTAGGCCCAAACCCGGACGGACACAGCACGCCTGATTTGCTTTGTGCAAGCAACCCTTCCAGGGGAACACACAGCTTAGAGAGCAGTCTTTTCTAGCATGCTAATGAGCTCATTTACAGTTCTTCTTTGGGGATTCAAAGAACCTTCTAGAGCTACAAACTTTGTCATATCCTACCAAGATAAACACAATGGATTCTTCCCTCCAAATGAGCCCACAACTGGGTTGGAGAGTCTAATCATTAAGTATTAGTGAGCAATGCATTTTAACAACTCAAAAGAGTGTTCAGATACAGGGAAACTTGCACTGTTTTAGCTAAGATGGGATTCACATCAGCATATCAGAGAGAGAGAGAGAGAGAGAGAGAGAGAGAGAGAGAGAGAGAGAGAGAGAGAGAGAGAGCGAGAGCGCGAGCGCGCGAACGCTAAGCGAAGGACGACCCAGCTCAGCGAGTAAAGGCGCCCGCTGCCAAGCCTGGCCACCTGAATCCAGTCAGACCCACATGGTGGAAAGAAAACCAATTTCTGCAAATTGTCCTCTGACCTACACACACACACACACACACACACACTATGTAATTAAAAATTATTAAAAACTAACCAGACCACCTATTCCTCTAGATATACCAGCTAGTGGTAGGGACAAACTTTGAGGGGTACTCAGGGAGATGGAGGAGGTGACTGATCCCACCAAGGATTTCTATTTTCATCTCCCCATGCTCTAACGGGTCACTGACTCTGTGGCTAAGAGTTGCCCACTGTCGGCAGCCAAGTTTCCAGAGTCCAAGCTCTCTAGGGGTCAAAGGCAAAGCCAAAGATTGCCTAATTCATTTCCCTTTTCGGGTTGACAAATGGCTGCCTAGGGCCTGAATGGCTCTCCTCAGCTCCGGTGGAAGCTACATCAGCAGGCGAAGTTGGTACATAGCTCAGGGCCCACCTCCCCAGCCCTCCCAAAGTGCTTAATCTTCTAGGCTTCTGAGCTGAGAAGGCCAGTATTTCAAGGCCCCAATTCTAAAGCAAAGTAGAAAATGAAACTGAATGAATATAGGCACAGTCAAAGGTTCCTGAGAACAAAATAAAATCCAGATGATAAATTACTACAGATCAGATGGCGAGGAATTTGGGAAGAGTAAAGTATTGATGCCAACCAGGCTCATAGAACTTGCTTCCTAAGGGTCCAAGGTGTCCATAGCCATGGCAGAACACACACAGGGTTAAGACACAGCTAGTTGATTGCCGAAGCCTTGATCTTCCTTGCCTTAGCTTGTTCTCATATGCTACTTGTGTGCTGCCTAGAATGTTCTTGCCCCTCCTTTCCACTGGCTCTCCGTCATCCTTTGAGTCTCAGTTTCACTGTTGTTTGTTCTCAGAATCCTCCCCCCGAGACCCCCCAGTGCCAGCTCCCTCCTGGTTATTACCCAGATGCTGGCTTTAACTGTCAGAAACGCAGACAGGAACAGGCGGTGCACATCTTTAATCCCAGCACACAGTGGGCAGAGGCAGGTGGGTCTCTATGAGTTCAAGGCTAGCCTGGTCTACATGGTGAGTTCCAGGCTAGCCAGGGCTACACAATAAGAGCCTGTCAAAAAAAGAAGGGGGGGGGGAGAAAAAAGAAAAAAGGAGGAAGGAAGAAAGAAAGGAAGGAAGGAAGAAAGAAAGACTCAGGACACAGATCAAAATGCAGATGACCAATATACGTGCTCTGGGCTCAGGCCACCACTCTACGCACTGGCAAAGTCAAAGCTGGACACTGGCTGTCCAGACCTGTTACTTGTCCTCTTAGCAATCCCATAATACCCATATCAACTCTACAGAGGTTCTTGCTATCAGTTCCTAGTGCCCATGTTTGGGGCTCACAACTGTCCATAACACGAGCTCCAGAGTATCTGGCACCCTCTAATGCACACACAAATGCATACACTCAATAAATAAATAATATTTTTTAAAGTTACTGTTGTAAATTTTTAAAAACTCAGATGTGAGGGTTGGGGAGATGGCTCAGTAGATAAAGCGCTTGTCGTGCAATCTTGAGGACCTGAGTTCAAATCCCCAGCACCCACACAAAAGCTGGGCACAGAGGTGCGTGCCTGTAACCCTAGTTCTGGGGTGGAGAAGAGGATCCCAGGGGTTCACTGGCCAATCGGTCTAGCCAGTAAGTGAGATCCAGTTTCAATGAGAGGCCCCATCTCAGAAGGAGGAGAGAGATAGGGGAAGGCACAACACAGACCTCTAGCCTCCACACCTGCACATAAGGGCATGTGCACCTGACCCAAATGGACACATGTATGTACACGATTCATAACGTGCACACACAGAAAGATGTGTTGGGCATACCTGCAATCCGAGTATTGTTGAGGCTGAGGAAAGAGGATCATAAGTACAAGGCCAGCCTGGGTTATATAGCAAGACTCCATCTCAAAATAACAAACAAATAAATGAATAAATAAATAAATAAGTAAATACTTGAGAATGAGATTAACCAAAGAGGCAAAAAAAAACTTGTTTACTAAAAAGCACAAAAAGTTGAGCCAGGTATGTTGGAGCACATCAGTGGTCTCAGCACTTGAGAATAGGAGACAGGAGGTTCAGGAGTTCGAGACCAATCTCAACTATATACTGAGTTCAAGGTCATCCTAGACTACAGGAGACCCTGTTCAAAATGAAAAGCAAAGGAAGAAATAAAAGTATCATTACAAAAATGCTTCTGAAGGAAATTTGAAATATAAAAGTACAGGGCTGGAGAAATGGCTCAGTGGTTAAGAGCATTGACTGCTCTTCCAGAGGACCCTGGTCCAATTCCCAGCACCCACATGGTATCTCACAACTGTCTGTAACTCCAGTTCCAGGGGACCTGACACCCTCACAAAGACGTAAATGCAGGCAAAACACCAATGCACATAAAGTAAAAAATAAATAAATAAATTATTAAAAAAGAAATATAAAAATACACAAATAAAGTGGAGAGGAGCATTCCGTGTCTTGGAACACTAGATATTGTTATTGTGGAAATAGAAAACAGCCTGGAGGTGGTGGCGCATCCCTTTAGTCCCAGCACTTGGGAGGCAGAGGCAGGTGAATCTCTGTTCAAAGCTAGCCTGGTCTACAGAGAGTTTTCCAGGATAGCCGAGGCTACACAGAGAAACCCTGTTTCAAAAAACTAAATAAACAAACAAACAAAGAAGAAGAAAAGAAATAAAGCAGCAACCCACACAGAGGCTCAAATGACTGTGGAAGTCTGTTTTGTGTCACTGTAGCAAAAATATCTGAGACTGAGTACTTTTTAGAGAAACAAGAGTTTATTTGTATTATTTATCTGTTTAGTTTGTTCATGTGTTTATGCAGTGCTGGGCATCAAACCCAGAGGTCCTTTTTAAACAATTATAAAGAGATTGGATAAAATGTTGGTGCCACAACTGAAGCCTGCTAGCGTGACTTCCTGGGGACTGTGACGTCCTCAAATGAGTCAGTATAGCACAGGTGACCGAGGAGCAGAGGGAACCGGGTAAGCAGTTAACAAACTGTAGTGTAGTGGCCACAAGTCACACTGAGAACTTGACTCTTCTGCCCCCTAGCGAGGATCTCGAATTCTAAACTAACACTTGCTGGTCTCCCCGACCTCCTCTCTCTTCCTTTTCTTTCTTCCTCCCGTCTCTCCACCTCCAGTGTTGCCCATTGCCTATGCTGGCCTCAAACCCCTCAAATTAAGCAATCCTCCTGCCTCACTCATTGGGACTACAGGTGTATGCCACCACATTGAGCTACAGATTTGTGTGTGTGTGTGTGTGTGTGTGTGTGTGTGTGTGTGTGTGTGTGAGAGAGAGAGAGAGAGAGAGAGAGAGAGAGAGAGAGAGAGAGAGAGAGAGAGAGGGTTTCTCCGTGTAGCCCTGGCTGTCCTGGAACTCATTCTGTAGCCCAGGTCGACCTCGAACTCAGAGATCTGTCCACCTCTGCCTCCCGAGGATCAAAGGTGTGCACCACCACTGCCTGGCTTGATCTTTAAGTTGCTAATTCTCATGGAAAATATGTGTTCATCATTCATCAAGACATAAAACCATACAGGTATATGAATCAAAAAGTAAAAAACTCCCACTTGAGCATCCTTCCAGATTTTTCCCTATTAAAAATCCAAGTACATACTTCTGGCATTTTATATGAATTGTGTCAGTGGTCCATACCAGTTTTCAACAGAGGTTCGTTAAATGCTCATCAGATCCATTCTGTGGGCTGACTGCACTTCTTGCTTCTCCTGGTGCTTGGGTGTAGCCAAGTGTTCAAATCCTGGATAACAACAGAATGTGGGTAAATTACACACATTCCTTGCCTGGCCCACTGTCTAATCTACTTCTCTTTTCTTTCTGCTTCTATGATGTGACTGATGCAGGGAGCAGGAGACTGGCATCCTGAGTGACTGCCTGGACCAGAGCACGGCCCCTCCCAAGGGCCTGTCCAACACAGGGCTGTGAGCCACCAGCGGCATTCCGAGCAGTGCAGTCTCAGCCTGTACTTTTCACCAGATGTGTCTATGGGACATCTTACGTGCCAATACATATATGAGCTTTTAATCTCTTGTTGATGGGTGCTTACACCGTGTTGAGTTCTGTGATGATGCAAAGAGAACCCCTGGAAGTCAAGTGCTAGGGGCTCCTTGTGGGGGAACACCTGGTCCTCCGTCAGTCAGACCAGAAGACAGAAGAGACGTAGAGAGCTGGGCAGTGTGGAACAATCTGGAACGGTTCCACTTGGTCATGGTGTATATTTGGGGTGGAAACAGAGCACAGTGTTTCAGTCTTGAAAGAAAGAGCCCGGTTTGAGTCTCCAGCCCTCTCCTGGCTGACGAGCCTTGTGCAAGTCTCCCAACGACCCCAGAGTCATCTCACTCTTCTGGGAAATGGCCATAATACCAGAGCTGTCCTCCACCGATGTTTCATCTGTGGAGCGGAGACAGTGGAAAGGGGCAGGGGCGTGAAGCCCTTCTAAAACCACTGACATCAGAAGGCTCTCAGGGACAGACAGTCACTGTCTCAGGAGCAAGATGAGTTGGGCTGGCTCCTAGGAGAGGAGGCTGTGCCCGGCCTCTTTCCTCTGTCCTGCTTCTTTGTTCCTACAGATGTCCCTTCTGCATAAGGACATTTCCCTTCAAACTTCTCCACCATGTTGTGGTGAGGTCAGGGTTCTTCACTGGAGGCCAGTTTCCATGTTTCAAAGACTGAAACCATGGAAACCATGAGCAAGAACAAATGTCATTATTCCCCCTTCTCCTTTGTCTCCTCCTCTTCCTATTTCCAACCCTCCAACTTCTCCTCTACACAAAGTCTCACTATGGGGGCTGGAGAGATGGCTCAGAGGTTAAGAGCATTGGCTGCTCTTCCAGAGGTCCTAAGTTCAATTCCCAGCACCCACATGGTGCCTCACGACCATCTATAATAAGGTCTAAAATAAGATCTGGTGCCCTCTTCTGGCCTGCAAGCATACATTTAGGCAGAACACTGTATACATAATAAATAAATAAATCTTAAAAATAAACAAACAAACAAAACGTCTCACTATAGCCCAGGTTGCCCTTAAACTCATGGCAAATCCTCATGCTTCTGGGATTACAAGTGAGTGTCACAATTTCCAGCATAAATAAGATTCTTAAAATGATAAAATTCTAAACTGGGCATGGTGGTGGACATTTGTAATCACAGCACTAAGGAGTAGAGACAGGAGAAGAATGTTCAAGACCAGTCTTAGCCTCATACTGAGTTCAAGGCCATCCTAGACTGCATGAGCTATGAGACCTTATCTGAAAAAGTAAAAAAGAAAAAGAAAAGAAAGAAATGAACACCTTTAATCCCAGCACTCGGGAGGCAGAGGCAGGCAGATCTCTGTGAGTTCAAAGCCAGCCTGGTCTAAACAAGTTCCAGGACAGCCAAGGCTACACAGAGAAACCTTGTGTTGAAAACCATAAAAGAAAGAAGGAAGGAAGGAAGGAAGAAGAAAGGAAAGAATAAAGAAAGAAAGAGAGAGAGAGAGAGAGAGAGAGAGAAAGGGAGGAGTGGAGAAGGAGGGAAGGAGGATAGCATTATAGAAATAAAAAATAAGCTGGGCGGTGGTGGCGCACACCTTTAATCCCAGCACTTGGGAGGCAGATGCAGGTGGATCTCTGTGAGTTTGAGGCCAGCCTGATCTACAAAACAAGTTTCAGGACAGCTAGGACTGACTGCACAGAGAAACCCTGTCTCAAAACAAAAACAAACACAAACAAACAAACAAACAAAAACAGAAAAAGAAAAGAAATAGAAAACAGACAGGAGAGACGGTCAGCTTAGAAGCACTTGCCGGGATTTATCAACAACTACAAGGACTGTGAGTCCAGTTCCTGTGGATCCAGTGTCCTTGCCTGGCCACCTAAGGCACCCACACTCATGTGCAAAGGCCTTTCCCCCACATAATTACATTATTTTTTTTTAATTTTAAGTGCTCAGCAGTTAAGAACACCTGTTGCTCTTACAGAGGACCAGATTTGATTCCTAGCACCCACACGGTGGCTGACAATCGTCTAAGAGTTCCAACATACCTGATGCTTTCATCTGACCTCAGCAGGAATACAGACACACATGCAGGCAAACAATCATAAAAGTAAAATAAAAATAAGTATTTTAAAAATCTTAAAAAAAAAAAAGAAAGAAAGAAAGAAAACGATTCACAGCCAGCAGTGAAGGACAGGATGGGAGGAGGAAGTGGGCGGGACAATAAAAAGAAAACAGGAAATGTAGTGTGATAGAATGTTCTACATCTTATCTGCGATGGTGTGACTAGCCTGGCTGCGAGATGCAGTTGGGGTTGCCGTGAAGTTCAGTGGTTACCGGCTTGTAGCGCTACCCAAGGCATCCCCAGGGTCTCCATGACAACGCAAACAAGCATGAGCTCCACACTGGTTCTGCCCAGTTGTCACCAGGGATCTCTCTGCACTATTTTTTTTTTTTTTTTTTTTTACAGCTACATGTGATCGCTGTAAGCGGCCGCTGAGGCAGGAGCACCCTGAGCTGTAGGCTATCATGGCTTACATAGTGACACCCTGTCTAAAAACAAAACAAAACAAAACCAAAAACTGGAGAACTAAATCTCCAAAGACCATCGGAAGTAAATTTCACACTGCCGGGGAGCAGCTACTGTTATTAATGTCTGCATCTTTGTTCTCTTCCTGGCTTTGGTTTTTGTTTTGTTTTTGAGCCAGGGTTTGGCTTAGATACTCCCAGTCTGGGGCTTGAGCTCTTGCTTTTGCCTCCCCTGCTGAGGTCACAGGCACTTGGGCAGCAGTGACTCCTGGGGTTGAGAAAGGTACAACTTGGATGTTGTTAGGAGTTGCCATGTTGTCCTCTAGAAAGACTGTATCCATATTCCTTGGCTGTCTTCCACCTGTCCCCGCTAATCCACACTTATTAAGAAAGGCACATCCAAGCTAGGACGCAGCTCACTGATAGAGCACTTGCCTGTGGCCCCGGTTCAACACAGGGAGGTGGTGCCAATCAGAATCTTGGGCAAATTTTATACCACTTACAAACAAGGTGTGTAGACAAGAAAAGCAGCTGTCCTTTCTTTATTTACCTAACTAAAAAGCAAATTGATCAGCATAGCCCTTGGCATGTCTGTCTGTCCTTTCTTCATGAATTCGTCCTGTGTATATGGGTGTTTTTGCCTGCGTGTATGTGTATCATGTGCATGCAGTGCCCCTTGGAGGCCAGCAGAGGGCATTATATATAACCCGTCACTAGAGTTACAGATGGTTGAGAGTCACTCTGTGGGTGCTGGGAGCCGAACCCAGGTTCTCTGAAAAGCAGCCAGTGCTTTTAGCTGTCCAGACCAATTTCTCTCTTTCCTAGCAGTGACAAGCAGGTGCTGTAGACTTTAAAAGATCACTCATTCCTACTTTTGCTACAATCTTTCTTTCCATCTTCACCCAAAGAACCCTTCCAAGATATTTATAGCTTCCCTTTTGCTGCTCATTGTAATAAACCCTGTGACCCTCACATTTTTGGGAGACAGAAGTTGGTTTTCAAGTCCTAACCTAAACAGCTTCTGGTCTAAGAGCTGCAAGGCCAGTGTCGGAGGTGGGGTGGGGGTGGGGGGTTCCTCTCTAAGTGAGGGCACTCTGGCTGTCTTGGATTTCACTTGTGAGTAGGTTGATCTTGGGCAATTCATTTATCCATCCATTCTTTCTCTCTCTCTTTCTGTATTAGTCAGGGCTCTCTAGAGCAACAGAACTTATAGAATGAATATATATATATGTCCTTACATAGGCTTCTGGTAGAAAGTGTGGCCCAGATTAGAAGTGGGTCTTCCTGCCTCAGAGATCTGGATTAGAAGTGGATCTTCCCACTTCAAATTAAGCAAACATCCCTCCCAGGTGCCCCCTTCCATTTTTGGGTTTTAGTTCATTCTAGATGTAGTCAAGTTGACAACCAAGAACAGCCATCACACTTTCTCCCTTTTTCTATCTTTCCTTCAAGACAGGTTCTCATGAAGGCTGGCTTCAAACTCACCATGATCTGAGGATGATCTTGAACTTCTGATTCTCCTGTCTCCACCTCCCTAGAGCTGGGATTATAGATGTGAGCCACCGTGCTTGATTTTTATGGTGCCAAGGATGAAATCTAGAGGTTCATGCAAGCTGGACACTCACTCTACCAGATGAACCATACCTCTAGCCCTACCTACCTACCTACCTATCTATCTATCTATCTATCTATCTATCTATCTATCTATCTATCTATCATCTATCATCTTTCTTCTCTCTCTCTCTCTCTCTCTCTCTCTCTCTCTCTCTCTCTCTCTCTCTCTTTATTTTTGATACAGGGTCTCTTTATATAAACCAGGCTGACCTGGAGCTTCCAGTAGTCTTATGTCTCTGCCTCTCAAATGCTGGATTGTCAGGCTTCCTCCATCACACCAAGTGATTTGGGCTGATTATTTAAATGCTCTTCTGCCGATGCCTTTTACTATAAACCAGTGAGAAGGGTATAGATGAACCCATCGATGACCTAATGAAGAAGAATGGGTCAGACAAGGGACAGGACCACAGATGACCATCATCTAGACTAGAGAAGCCATAGACTAGGAAGGCAGAGCTCCTGACTCCTGCCTGTGACCATTGAAGTTATTGTCACCAAAGTCACAGAACCACATGAACTCTAGCCACATGGCCTGAAGCACACCCCCCCCCCAAAGCAGTTGCCTGGCTCTCTAAGGGGAACCCACGAGAGGGCCTGCTTTCTAACTTAGTGGAAAGCTGTGGGAGGGAGGGTCTGTGAAGCACCTAGCTAGAAGAGAAATTAAGTACCACCCCCATGTGGTGATTCAAGAGGCTGAGCCAGGCTTTTGCCTTTGTGTTCCTAAAAAGTCTGCTACCTCCTACGCTGGCCAGGCAGGCACAGGCAGCTTCAGTCCCTTTCAAACCCAAGTCCTTACCCCAGCTCAAATACCCTCAATGCTCTTGGAGTCTGGCTTTGCTACCAAAGCTGCTTTTTGCCTGTAAAGCACACGCCAGAGTCTGCAGCCACAGTTCCTCCCTTTAATTAACATAGCTCTTGCTGCTTTCCCACATTACAAAATCGGTAACTCATTAATTGTAGAAAAAAAATGTTAAAAAAAAAAAAAAAGGAAAACATGGGAGAGAGCAGCCATCTTGCTCTGTACTGTTGCTGCTGAGCACAAATTATAGGCGGGAGACGCCTGAGAGGACACTTTGGGGTTTGGGGAACAGTGAAAGAAAGCCAGTGTACCTAGACTCTCTGTGGGCTCAGATTCCACATGTGTTACCCCCGAGGCCCTTCAACGGCTTCAGTCCACCTCACAGAAACATCTCTTTCTCATCCTGTTCTGCCTGCCGCGGTGGGGAGCACCTGGCCATCGTCACCTCTCCCTTTCTTCCTGGTCTCTTGTCTTTCGTCTTAGCTCTACATTTCGTGTGCGTTTAATGGACATAAAACAGGGTCACTTGAAGTTTACACCTTGTTGATTTTTAATGACTAAACAGCCACCTTTAAGAACCAAAACTAGAACAGTACCAACACTCCCACCTCACATCAAGGCTTCCTCAGACCCCTCCCAGGCAGAACGCTCCATGCCTCGCTGGAGACAAACTCTGTTTTCATCTCTAGGCAGAGGTTGGTTTGTTTGGTTTTAAACAGCATGTAGTGGAGAGTTTGGACCTGAGATCATTGGCTGGACACTGTGCCTGAGAGATTGTTTCATTACGTAGCTGTTTTGTGGATGTAACCGTTTCTTGCCTGTAAAATTGCCCACTGCAGGAAATACCCATGATTGCCACAATTTGCCCATTCTTTCCTCTCTTGACCGCCATTTAGTTTGTTTTCAGGCCTGGACTGAGAATAAGAGGGGCCCGACTTCCCAACCTCGGCTTCTGTCTTCCAGTCACAGCCAGGTCCTTCCTAGTTATAACACCTACTGTTCAAAGCTTATAAGGGGGCTTTCCTACAGATCCCACCTGTGTGGAGTGCCTGGATTAGCTGGTCCAGAAGCAGGTAAGCATTCCTCTTCTCTCTCCCTGGGAGAGTCAGACCAGCCGCTTACCACTCTCCACATCTTCTCCCCATTTCTCCAGTACAAACCAGCATATGGCCTCATTCCGTCAGTCTCAAATTGGACTAAAGCACTCAAGGCTGAGCTGGGGAGCACCAGCAGCCGAGTTGGTGGGCAACAAAGCTGTTGTTACTGAAGCAGTCATGAGCCCTCGTGTGTTGGTCTCATTTGTTTATTCATTTATCTTCACGGAGACTGTAGCTCAGGCTGGCTTTGAGCTCACTAGACAGCACAGGATGATCTTGGGATTCTGATCCTCCTGCCTCTACCTCCCCAGTGCTGGCACTGTAGATGTGCACCGCCATGCCTGGTCTGTGTAGCGTTGGGGTTGGCCCTAGGAATTGGTGCATCTTAGGCAAGCCCTCTGCTGACTGATCTCCACCCCCAGCTTCTTGCCATTCATTAAAACATAACTTTGGGCTTGCTCGACTCCCTCACCCCTGACAGCTCCTCCTTCCCTATCCCCTTCCAGTTCCTCAGTGCATCTAACCCACTGTGTCTGCCTTGTGCAGTCACCTGCTGAGACCATTTCTCCCTCAGGCCCCATGAGCTCATCTCCTTGCCCCTCTCAGTGTTTACTCCATGATCTCTATGTGCATGGCCACCAGGGGTGCCTAGTCACCCCAGTGAGTCCCACCTTGTGTCTTCTGGTCATTTCAGGGGGTTGTCTAAGCTCAGACACCCCAGTCTCTGGTGCTGCTGCAGTTGGCATCATGGGCAGCTAGCCAGTGCCTTTACTGGGCCCAGGGTTTTTCTCCAAACAAGTGGCCCCGGGGCAGCAATAGCTGGCGGAGCAGGGAGACCACGTTCCAGGCAGTCACAATTGGTCACACAACACAGATGACCAGGGCACGCAGGGGGTGGGAGTTAGGAGGGTCACCAAGCAGGCTGCATCCAGCTGTCCCACAGTGGGTGGTCCCTGGAAAGATCTGCTTACAGCAGATGTCCTGGATCGACAGCCTTAAGAACTGAGAGGAGGTGGAGAACAGGCCTATGTCACGGTACTGCCCGGAGAAAGCCAACTACTACTCAGAAGGTAGGATGGAAAGAATTCACTCTGCAGGTGCTGCCCAGTGTTTTCTGTCAGTTTATACGCCTGCCTGTCTCTGGGCTTCAGTGTGCAAAGATGCCGTGGATGGTTGTAAAACAGATCTGGAAAGGATTCTGTTTCCCTAACCCTCACCTCAGGATCGCTTTGGATTTGCAGATAAAAAGGTGCACAGTATATTCTAGGACCACATCTTCAGTTTTCCTTCACACCTGTCTCCACATGGTCCCAACACACAGCAACATCCACGTGCCCACACGCATCAGCCAAGGCACCTGAACGAAGATTCTAGGCTGTCCCTTGACCCACCACTGCCCAAGCCATTTCTAGTTATATCCTCATCCCAATGCTAGGAGAGATATCGGCTGCTCCCCTCCATGGCTGACATCTGTTCTGGGCAAAGGGTCATTGTGTGGTCCTGCGCTCATTTCAGATGGTGCTAATATCAAACTGGATAGTGACGGGTGGCCCCTGTCCAGATGGGCTTGGCAGCTGGCAGTGGTGGTGGTGCAGCCACTAGAGGGCAGCAGAGTCCACAGAAGCAATGTCCTACTAGGCTCCAGTGCGGGAGCCCCTGGGAGAGGATCCAGGAGGGGGTGCCTTTCTTGCTTCTTGCTGGGTGGCCTGGAGTCCAACTAGATCCTCACTTGGTACCTGGGTAGGTTGTCTGAGCCCAGGGAGAGGGATTCAGAGGACCAGTCAGGGCCAGTTAGTGCCTTTGAGACTGGGAAAATCACTCAACCCCTCTGTGGATGTTTCTGCACTTTTACAAGAGCAACAATGACCCTCTCCTCTGTTCTAGTAATGGTGCTGGTTAATATGACCAATGAACACTTACTCTAGACTGGACATCGGCAGCTTCCAGAACCTTCTCTCTTTCAGTTTTTCTCAGCTGCCCTCCCGAGGAACCTAAGGTAAGGATGGGACCGGTGTCAACACCCAGCGGATGTTTGCCCTTTGCCCAGTGCACTTAGGTATTGGCACAGCCTATTCCCAGTCACGCAGCCTTCAGGACTATTTCTGCTGGACAGAGGAGCACACTGGCCGGACAGCAAGGGATGGAGGCAGGGGGCCCGCTGACCTGTAGGGGTCAGGCTGAGGACCTCCCACTCATCCAACACAGTATGGCCACAGAACTGTGAAGAGTCACTGGGCAGCACTGGCCAGTCATTGGGAAAGCCCAGGCTCGAGCACATGTGGCTTGGCTGTGGCTCTCAGGACTAGAGAGCCCCTCGCCGGCTCGATGTCCTAGGCTCCCTCCAGCTGCCTCCACTTCTGTGGTGTGAGGGGAGGAAGGACATTGGCTTTTCAGTAGTAACTTCTTAATAGAGGCCTCGGAAGAATGGAGGGGGCGGGAGAGAAAGGGGATCCATGGGTGCCCAGCCCCCCTCCCCATTCCTGCTGAACAGTCTTCCTAGACTCTGCAATTTTATTCTTAAAGAAAAAAAAAGTTCCGATGCTAAAATTAACATCAACAACAAAAAAAATTTCTAAACCACCAGACTAGATAATTCCTAAGGCCCCTCCTCGTCCTAAATATTTTATGAAAACCTTTCTGGAGCTATTTATATTTTTAGACGTTGCATTCATTTTTTTCCCTAGTAGGCAAAGACTTTTTTTTTTCAACCCTAAAATGATTTTTTTTTCTAGTTTCAAGTGCTCCCCCACACCACCCGTTATTTTTGTTTTTGATTTTTTTCCTTCTTTCAGATTTTCTATGAAATCTTAATTCTGCCCTGCTTTGGGCTCTGTTTCCACCTTGACCAGCTGCAAGTGTGTCCCTCAGTTTCCTCCTTCTGATCAGTGCGGAACCTTCACTCTGGGGCTTCGAGGCACAGCCACCACCGTCATCTCCCCGGGCCTTGTCTGCACCCAATCTGTGATGTTTCTCAAAGGAATTGGTGTGGGGAAGATCACGGGCATCCCAGGGACAGGTCACTGGAGGCTGGCAGAAGCGAGTTTGTTACTAACAAGAGAAAAGAGCTGTTCCCGAGGCAAGAAAGGAAAGAGCGAGCTGCATAAATGCACGCCTTTTCATCTGCTGTGGGTCTACCCGCCCAGTGTCTCCTTTTGAAGGCAGAGATAAATCCATTTTATTTGAATAAATTCCACATTTTGAGCAGTTTTCAAGGTGTGTTAGAAAGGGTGGATTTTGACCCCTGTGTATCGGTAAGCATATTAAGCAGCATCCATTCTGTTGGGGCTAAAGCATCGTGAGGAGAAACATCACTTTGCCCGGAAATGCGCTCTCTTCCACCCAGCCTGCAGCGGGGCTCTGAAGATGAGCTCAGTGCTTTCTACAGACGCTGTCCAACCTGTCCCCCTTTCTCAGCTGACTCTATGCCCACCAGAAGGAAGCCACCCATTCCCCACATGAGATTGTTAATCAATCAGCATCAGGGAAGCAACTAATCATTAGTCAATCAATAAACCAATCTGGGAACACTGTTATCTCTTAAGTGTTAAGGTCATACACATGTTCATGCGGGTGAGCATGAGAAAACCAAGTACCACCCCCACAAACTCCTACTCTCAACATACAAGCAATTCCAATCACAAGCCTGGGGTGGTAGTGGCACACACCTGGAACAGCCCTGGGGAAGTGGAGGCAGGAGTATTAGGAAGGAGTTCGGGGCCAGCCTCCCATACATAGTAGATCTGAGGCTAGACGGGACTACACGAGACCCTGTCTCAAATACCTCAGGACAAGGAGCTCGGGAGATGCTCAGCTGCCAAAGTTTCTGCTGCATAGGCAGGAAGACCCGAGTCTGGATCTCTGGTGTGCCTATGTAAAAAGCATATGGGGGGAGTGAATGTATGCGATCTCAGCCCTAGGGAGGCAGAGACAGGTGGATCCTGGAGCTCACTGCCGGCCAGCCGTGATGAGCTGGAGGGACTCCAGATTTCCTAAGAGACCTCATCTAGGCAAATAAATTGGAGAGCTATGGGGGGCGGGGGGGAGATGCAAGAAATCAATCTCTGGGCTCCCCATGTATGCACATGCACACACACACACCCACACATTCATTCACACACACACTTACACCCACTCGCAATCACTCACACACTCACATTCACTCACACCCACCCACTCACACTCACATCCACTCACACACTTACACACATGTACACATTCCTGAATGCAC
This sequence comes from Peromyscus californicus insignis, assembly GCF_007827085.1. NCBI lineage: Eukaryota > Metazoa > Chordata > Mammalia > Rodentia > Cricetidae > Peromyscus > Peromyscus californicus. Next base: position 9,844,377 of record NW_026294595.1, read on the forward strand.
ATGAATGCACACCTACCTGAACACAGGCACTTACATACAACACATATGTACAAAGATTCACACCAAAGACAAACCCTGGTTGACAGCCTCAGCTTTGGGTGTTACATGAATCCCAGCATGAACAACAAGAAGAGTTTATTTTTATTTTTATTTGTTTATTATCTATCTATCTATTTATTGATTTATTTTGATACAGGGTTTCTCTACACAGCCCTAGATGTTCTGGAACTCACTATGTACACCAGGCTGGCCTTGAACTCACAGAGGTCTGCCTGCCTCTGTCTCCCAAATGCAGGAATTAAAGGAGTGTGTCATTGTGCCTGGCAGAGAAGAGAGTTTAGAATGAAACCCACGCGCTGGTCCTGGCCCCCAAGGTGTACCTGTCCCTGTCCTCCCCTCATTCCCACCCTATGCTCATCATCCTCGGTTACACCACCCTCCTTCAGCCCCTGCACTTGACTCTGGAGCCCTCCCAGTGCGGTCCACGCATCTTCTCTGCCCTGAGCTCTTACCTCCTCCTCAGCCCTTGCCCTTCCTGTCTGTGGTCATCTCTTCACATCTCCCCCGAAGAAACTATCATCGCCATTCAGTCCCTCTGCCATGACCCTGCGATGACAGACCAGGAGTTGTTGAGGTGTCCCTGGTTGGGTTTTGATCTGCCTGAGTTGTTGCTGTTGGTTGTGGTGGTAGTAGTGTGTGTGTGCGTTCCTGGGGATGGAACCCCAGGCCCGGCACATGCTAATCAAGTGTTCTACCACTGAGCCACACCACAGTCCCCATTTTATTTTTTGACAAGAAACCCTCTGTGAGGCTCTGAGTGGTTGCAGTCTTAGCACTTAGCTCTTGCAATCTTAGTACTCGGAGGTCGAGGCAGGAGAATCGGGAGTTCAAGGCCATTCATGGCAACATAGAAAGTTCAAGGCTAGCCTGCGCTACAAGAGACCTGTCTTTAAACAAAACAAAACAAAACACAAAAACAAAGCAAAGAAACAAAATAAATAAGTAAGTAAATAAACCCTCTCATATAAGAAGCCCTTTATGGGCTGGGGAGATAGCCCAGTGGATAGTCTGAAGACAGGAGTCCAGGTCCCCCAAACCCACATAAACCTGGGCACAGTAACACACATCTGTAATCCCAGTACTTCTATATTAAGATGGGAATCTGAGACAGAAGGACACCCCCCCACCCCCCCCCCACCCCCCGCCGAAGCTCCAAGTCTAGCCTGGTGTACACAGCAGACTTCAGGAATGCTGCTTTAAACAAGGTGGAGGCTGGGACTGACTCTCGAGGCTGTCCCCTGTCCCCACGTGTGCTCCATGGTACACGCCCATCTGCACGACCACTCCCCTCCCCACATCATGATCACGAAATCTGCAAAGCAAGGAAGATGAAGCCGTTCATGAGGAGTGGGGAGAAGTGGAGGCCTCCCCCAGTGCTCTGGGGTTTAAGTGAGCTATTCAGATCTCGCTAACTGAGTGGGGAGAAGTGGAGGCCTCCCCCAGTGCTCTGGGGTTTAAGTGAGCTATTCAGATCTCGCTAACTGAGTGGGGAGAAGTGGAGGCCTCCCCCAGTGCTCTGGGGTTTAAGTGAGCTATTCAGATCTCACTAACTCACTTTGTTCTTGCAGTTCTGCTCTATAGGACAAGAATGAAAACTTCCTTAAGCACTCGTTTGCATGATGTATTGAAAGGCCAATAGAGAAACTCAAAGAGAAGAATGTTTATGGGATGGAGACTCTCCAGTTTGGGGCAGAGCCAGCACAGCCTTCTTGGGCTCCTACACAGAGCCAGTGTAGGCATTAACTGAGTGCCTACCATGGAGACAGGCCTTGTCCTGGGCTGTGAGCACATGGACAGAGCCACTGACTTCCTGATCCGTGGGAAGGGTCGAGCCTGACTGTTTGGGGGCTGCGGGTAGTGAGGTGGGTCTAGAGGAAGGAGCCTAAGGCTCTTTAGTGATGGGGGTGCTGTCATGGTCTGTGAGGTCACTCAAGTGGTTGCTACCCATCCTTTTCCTCCTGGGTCCTGACTGTGGAGGGGACAAGTGGTACGACATTTCTTCTGCCTGCCTGGCCCCAGAGGGAGTTATAAAGCAGGATGCTCTACCCCGGGCTTTGGAGGCCTCAACATCCTCCTGCAAAGGCAATTCTTGGAGATTAGATTCCACAGTTAGATCATTCTAGACTTAAAGATTAATTTTGTTGATTGTGTTCTTTAGATCAAAACTGGGAGATGTCCATCTCAAGGGGAAAAACCCAATAAATTATAAATTGAAAATGTTATTATGAGGGTAATGTCATGAGGTAGGAATTATGAACTAAAGCACAGAGGGGATTGCTTAAAAAAAGTCAGAGAGATGTAAAACATGTTTTAGATTTAAAACAGGTTTTTAAAAATTAAAATTTGTTGCTCTTAAAATATTGAGCACTGGCCTGGGCTTGGGACTGGAGCATCATGGTTAATTTTCCCCCAAGTCCTGTGATAAATGTATTTTTTTTTAAAATCAGAGGTGAGCCAGTCAGGGAAGAGGAAGTGGCTGAATTGGGGTTTGAATTCCCCTTTAAAAGACCACATTTGCCAGGGAATACCATACCTCCCCTGGAAACCCTAAGGAAGCCAGTCTCATTGCCTATGTCTGGCAAGGGAACCCATGTCTCACAGTTTTGACACCTGCCAACTCCTACTTGGTGACCGTGATCCTACTGTCTGGGATGGAGCACTTCAGTTGGTCAAGTGTTCTCATGTGCAGGGCAGCGCCATCCATTCAGGCAGCAGATGCTGGAGACATTGAGATGGACGGGAACCCGCCCTGGGGGTCCCATGGTACAGTGGAGAGAGGATGCTGGAGACATTGAGATGGATGGGAACCCACCCTGGGGGGGCCTATGGTACAGTGGAGAGAGGATGCTGAAGACATTGAGATGGATGGGAACCCGCCCTGGGGGGCCCAGGGTACAGTAGAAAGAGGATGCTGGAGCCCGGGGAAGGAGGTCTGGGGTACACAAAGCCTGGTTCAGGGCTTCCTGGTGGAGATGACTGTGAGATGCAGGCCTAGAGGCTGGGTAAGACTTGGCCAGGCAAGGGAGTAAGGATATGCCAGAGCATGTACACAAGCCTGGAAGATCGAGGATGCGTGGAAACTTCCAGAAGCAGAGGGAAGTGAAGTCTTGCTAGAGTGCAGAATGCAAGAGCCTGACTGCCTGAGCAGAGCTGAGGGGTGGGGATGTAACTTGGTGTTGGAGTGCTTGCCTAGCAAGCAGGAAGCCCAGGGCTTAGTACTTGACACCACAAACAACAGGCTGCAGCTGGTACCTTAACAGAAAAAGTCCTTGGGCCTTCTCCATGAGTAGGACCCATTTATCATCCCATCCCATCTTCCTGTGGCCCATTTCATAGATGGGTAGCCAAGGTGACCCAGGGGAGCTAGAATGGTATGCCCAAGGATTTAACCCAAGCCAACCTGACTTCAGAACACACCAGCCCTTTCAGGTAACAGACTGATGGAGCAGGCAAGGCTTTGCCAGAAGAGCTCTGGGCAGTGGTATCTACTGACCACTGACTCTCTGTTGTATGGCTCCCACCCAGCCTGTCCTGCTCCCCCTCCACTGCATTGGAGCTTCCATGGCTTCTTTGAGCTCTACCCAGGTCTGGCTCTGTTCTCTCAAAGTGGCATCTGTCCCTGTGTGGCGTCCAATGCTTCCTTCCTGCTCGCAAGGGCACAGCTGTGCAAAGGTGGCTGGAACCCTCCCCACCTCTGCCTGGCTGGGCGCTTTGCTGCTGTGCTGGAAGAAAGGTCCTTATTGATTGGGGTTCCTCCAGGGTCTTGCTTTTCTTTCCTGCCTTTCTCTGTGGTCAGGAGACCCCTCTGGCAGGGCCGGAAGGATGCTTAGTTTACCCTAGGCTGTCTCTGAGAGGACTTATCTAAACAAAAGCCTGACCAGCAAATAAGCATGCCTGTAGAGCGAACTGTATCCCAAAGTCCAGGCACAAAGGCTGGTCAGAGGTCCAACCAGGCCAGTGTGAGGGGCTGTGGAAGGCTTGGCTCCCTCTGCTTGGCTGCTGGGGCTTGGGCTGTTCCAGTACAGAGGATGCTGTTTTTGGCCTTCAGCTGATAGAGCTAATGTGGATCCTCAGAACCAGAATTCTGTTCTCCAGTATATGGAGCACCAATTAGTTCTGGAGCCCGGGGGCATGTCTCTACCTCTCTGGACATCAGAAGAGGGGAAAACTGAAGAGACTGGATAAAAAAATCTTTCTGAAATTCTCTGTCATTTGCCTGAGAGCAAAGGTGCCCAGCTCCTGAGCCCAAGAAGGATTCCATGGGGCAGGCCGTGCACATTCTGTTCCTTAAGCCCCTGGCCTGGGGTCTGCAGACCCAGCCTCTCAGCCTGGAAGATGTCTGTCAGTGGAGCTAGATGAAGTATAGCAGGCCGGCCGTGTGGGTCTGGAAGTGACAGCTGGGCTGTCCATCATGCTAGCTAGCACCCTGCCTCAGGAGACTGCTGCACTTGCAGCTGGGCAGATGCCACCCTCTGAGGGGCCAGTTGCTGCCCACAAATTGGTACCTGTGTCCCTTCTCCTAGAATTCAGCCTCTGTGTTCATCATTTTTATATTCTGTATAAATCCTCTGCGGATGCTTTGATATCTTGGGGTTCTGCTGACCCTTAGGGGACTGCTCTTCCCAGGCAGTAAAGTCTTGCCAGTGAGCTAAGAGCCTCACCTTAATCACCTCCTTTGTGTATGTGCAAGTGTGTGTAGATAGGTGTGCACACGTGGTTGTACCTCAGTGGCGCTCCACCTTGTTCTGGTTTTGTTTTGTTTTTTTTTGAGACAGGGTCTTACTATATAGCCTTGGCTGACCTTGAGCTCACAGAGACCTGCTTGCCTTTGCCTCCCAAGTGCTGGGATTAAAGGCTGGGACACCATGTCAGCCCGCCTTGGTTTTTGTTTTTTGTTTGTTTGTTTGTTTGTTTTGTTTTTGAGACAGAGTCTCTCACTGGCCTCAGACACACAAGCGGAGCTAGGCTGCCTGGCTACTGAGCTCTAGGGATCTTCCTGTCTCTTGTCTCTCCAGCACTGGGATTACAAGCGCATGCTATCATGCCAGGCTTTTACATGGGTTCTGGCGACTGAACTCAGGGCCTCACACTTGTGTGGCAAGCACTTTGCCAACCGAGTCGCCCCTCCAGCTCCCAAACACCCCCTTTTACTTCCTCACACCCTGAGGTACTGTTGACTGGCCCTAATCCTTTTAGGGCCAGACAGCAGACAGCTAGGAGGACAGCTCAGGATTGCCACCAGGGGACAAAAGGCAAATGAAATATCCTCATCCAGCCCCCAGAGGCAAGCCAGGCAATCTGTCAGAGAAAACTCACCTCACCTGCTCTTCCTGGATTTCAAGTCACTAATTTTGGCATCCACACAGCTGGACCATAGCAATTAGTCCCTACTAGCTCACTGCGGATAACATGTCCAGTGTGTGGGTTATGGTAACAGCTGCCTAAGTTACTTTGAAGAAACACAAAGCTTGCTTTTACTAAAAACACTGACTCTTTACAGGGCTAGATGGTGCTGGAAACGGCCGTGGCATCTCTGCCTCCAGGTTGTGTCTGTCTGCTTTTCTGTCTTAACCCTTGGGGCAGAATAGGTCTAGCTCTGCGTGTACATGTCGATCGTTTAAAAGATGGTTTGGGGAGGGGCTGGAGAGACATGGCTCAACAGTTAGGAACTCTTACTGCTCTTGCAGAGGACCTGAGTTTGGTTTCCTGTGCTTGCGTGGTGGCTCACAACTGCTTGTAACTCCAGTTCCAGATCTGATGCCCTCTTGATGACTCAGCAGGTGAGAACACTTGCAAATATGAGGACCTGAGTTCGAGTCTCCAACACATAAAAGAACAAGTCAGAGCTGCATGCACCTGTGATCTCAGCGCGATGGGGGGCAGAGACAGGAGGGTCACTGGGGCTTGCAGACTGTCGACCTGGCTCCATTTTCAGCGAGAGACGCTGTAATCAAAGGAATAAAGAGGAGAGGGATGGATCAGGACTCCGGAAACTCTTTGGCCTCTGTGTGCACCCATGCACCTCCTTATGTATGCAAACCACCTACACACATATATACACACATTCACACACATAGGCACACATACACTTGCATACAAACATATGCAAAACAAAATAACAAATAAAATATTTTGTCCAAGACTATAATGAAGGATGAATTTGGCCTATTGCCCCTGAGCTGCCGGGTGTTTCTTCTGATCTGCCCCATGCCTCTCAGGGGCTCAGCACCTCCAGCCTTGTCACGAGGCCCAGAGGAAACGATAAAGCCAGGACATTTAGACAAGCTGACAATGGTAGCGACAGGAGGGACTTGGCGGTCCCTGGGTCAAGCCATTGCCCATTAGCCTGCCACCCCCAAGGCCAAGATGTTTATGCACAAGAAAGAAAATATCTTTTGAGTCTGTGCCTATAACCAGCAAAAGCGACCAGATCACCCACCCTAGCAGATCAATAACAGCTTGCTTAGAGGGCAGCCTGGTGACCTGTTTGGTTAGCGCTGGCTCCTTTGCTCTCTGGACGAAGCCTCAATACAGCCTTGCCTGTCTCCTTTTCAACGTTTGGCTCCGTCTCGTATCCATTGTTCCCACGTGGGAGTACCCCATCTAAATCACAGGGAACCACTGGAGTCATCTGAATGAGCTCACCCTGCTTCACCTGCCATTTCTAGGTGGAAAGGAGGAAGGCTCGCCCACATCTTTTCCTCTCACCCTCTGTGGCCTGACCAGCCCTGGGTGTTCCTTTTATGGTGCTGAATGAAGCATTAGCATCTGTGGGCACAACAGTCTGCCTTGCCCTGCTTCCTCTTCTGCTTCCTCTTCTCCTTCCTCTTCCCTTCCCCTCCCTCTTTCTCTCCCTCCCTCCCCCCTTCCTCTGTTCCTCCTTCTGTTTTTAGTGGTGAGGCTAGAACCCAGGGCCTCGTGCATGCTAGGCAAGCTCTGCCACTGGGCCTCATATGCAGGGCAACAAGCCATCTTCTCCACACTGACATCTCTCGATCTGCTGGCCCCACCACCTCAGAACAATAACACAACCTGCCTTTAAATCAGGAACATCTGGGTCAGCCCCTACCTGGGATGGACAGTCTGGGAGAAGGGCCCCTCTTATTTTTTTTTTTTTTTTTTGTCAGGGGAGGAATAGAGCGAAACAGGCTTGGGGCAAAGGCTGGGAGTCTGAGGTGTGAGCTCTACTGGTTCTGTGGCGACTCTCACACCTCACTGGGCGGAAGACAGAGCAGTAGGGCAATCAGCATCACCCACTTTGAGGATTCTGTCCAAGGTGCTAAGTGGGCTGGACCATCTACCTAGCTTACTTGGCTCTTCCGTGGCCACAGGTCTTTTTGTTGGGACCCCAGGGCAAGTGACTTCCTGGCTCTGGATGAGGAGTCTGGGAACCCTCTGCCCTCCCTCTTGTGGTTGAAGTCTCAGCCCTGGGAGTTCTTGCTGTGGTCATAGTTGATTGGACAAGATGGGCACGTGTCCTACCGATCCAATTCTCTCATCCTGGTACTTGAAGGCAGGACCAGGAAGTGGTGATATTTCTGCTTGGGGATGGCGGGCAGCTGCTGGAGTTTGAGATCCTCAGGGTAGCTGGGTGCTGTGGAGGAAGAGGTGCCAAGGGACAGTCAGGGCGGGCTGAGAGCTAATGTCTGCTCCCCATCTGCAAAACTCAGGAGCAAGCACAGCTTTGCTGAGGCAGCACTCCAGCGGCCGAGCAGCGGGAAGCTGGGGCCATTTAAGTCTCAGGAGATTTCCCGAGGGATAGAGCTGTCTACCCCAGAAGCTCCTTGCCTGGGGCCCAGCCTATACTGTCACTCCAGCCACAGTTGCTTCTCCTGGGGAGAGAACACTGACAGAATGGCAGCCAGAACACGGCGGTGGGGCGGTCAGCCAGGGTGGGCTGCGGCACTCTGTAGCCCATATGTGGACGTACTCATCTTTTAGGAGGCAAAAGATCCCCAGCGGCAGAGCTGGGTCACCCCAACCACAGACTCAAGGAGTCAGGCGTCTCTGCGCATGTGCCTCATGGCGGCCTGCTTGTGACTGTCCCGTGTCTTACTATTGCAGCCGCATCTTTTCTGGCTTGTTTTACTTCCCTTTCCATGACCTCCCCAAGCTTCCCCTGATGCCTCATCAGAGCAAACACCTTTCAAGGAGGATCAATACTGGGAGAGGAAAAGTTTTCAAAAATAACAGGGTTCTTTAATTAAACTCTCCATAAGCTCTTAAATCCATGAGCTTTCCTGGATTTAAGTAGGACTCCATCCATCCCTGACTTGGAGGTGGAATGACCTCTGACCTGGGGTGGAGGGAGATAATGACTTCTTTTTTTTTTTAGGTCACTTCACTATTGCATAATTCCCTCCACAGTGGGTGGTTTCCAGCCCTACGCTGGACTCTGCTGGCCATGCTGGTCATCTTTCACAGGGTCACAGTGGTCCTGGCCTGGCAGAAGGCCACACTCCACCAAGTTCTAGAAGAAGGAGTGATACGAAGATGACCGGTCTTGTCAGTCACAAAGTGGGAGCATGAAAGGAACTGGAGAGAACACTAGGACCACTTCCCTCAAGTCTCAGTGGAAGGGACTTCTCAAGGTCACCGAGTGAGTTGGTGGAAGTAGACGCACATGCCATTTTAATCATTTAGTCTCATAATGACTCTGTGAAGTGTGTTCTCATAATGACTCTGTGAAGTGTGTTCTCTCTTTGTGTGGATGGGAAGGTCGAGGCCCTCAGAGGTAACTTACTGACTTGCCTAAGGTCACTGGTTAGCGAGAGAGAGAGAGTGAACTGGACATGCATGATAAGCTATTAGACCGATTCCCCATTGCTCAGTTTCTCTCCTGAGAGAATGGGCACCCGGCGTACAAGCACTTTGGGAATCGATGGTGCCAGACCTGGGAGTTCTGAGGCAGCATCAACTCCCTCCCCACCATGGACACGGACAGAAAGTCTGCAGTCGCCCATGGAGTGGCAGGATGGCACACCCCTGTGAGGTGCCTGCAGCCTTGGGCCTCAGCCATGGGGTCAGTGCCAGCCCTACCACAGGCATCATTTGAAAGTGTCAGCAAGGCCCTGACTCCTTGCTGACATCCACAGCCGCTCACACCAGCGTTCTTGTGGGATATCCACTCGGTGCCCAGACCTGAACTTGGTGATGACCCTGTCCCTAAAATGCCTACAGTCCAGTCCAGAAAAAGAACCTGAGACACACTGGAGCCTCTTCAGAATACAAGGATGCTAACAAGGCAGAGTGGCTGTGATTTGGAGACTGTCCGTGCCCACAGTCCAACATGGCGTTTTGCAGGTCAGCACACTGGAAAGCACCTGGAACCCTATGGCTCTGTGAGCTCCAGCTAAAGGTCCCACCCAACTTTTGGGGGCAGCGACAGCACATTCATCAGTAGAATGATGGACACTCTAAGACTAGACTCTTCTTCCCTGGATAAGTGGTACCCATGACAGACTACAGTCCAAAAAATGGAGAGCTCAGAAGGGAATGGGCCAGTCCTTGGCTCAGCAAGAATGAATGGGAGGTTATGGCTGGATCACAGAGCTGCCTCCTTAGAAGAGATGATCAGTGGTACAATTCGGAGATTCCCACCCCTCTTCCTCCTCCATTCACTGTCTCTGCAGCCTTCTCCTGCTTCTTCCCCTTTTTCTGCCTCTGCCATCTCCTCTTTTTCTGACCCTTCTCTTCTTTCGATACCTTCATTTTATACCTTTAAGAATGTACCTTCAGTTCTTTAAAAAATAAAAATAAAAAGTACTCTTTGAGGCCTCTCATTCCTCAACATGCCATATCCTCAAAACATTCTCCATACCTCTAGTGAGATGACTGTATATTCAATTCCTGTCTCTTGTGCCAAGCTGAAGGTTCTCCAAGGGCACAGGCCCCATCTGCCCGCCTTCCAGCTGCAGCTGAGTGTCTGGGCTGGGACTGGGTCCAGAGGAGAGATGTGATCAACACATCCAGAATGAAGGAGTGGATGGGGGAAAGATGGGGTACCCCGCTGATGGGTTCTTCCAGCCCTGCCTCGGTAGATCTAAGAGCCCTCCCAGAGGACCATAAAGTCAGGCTGGATGAGGACATCATCCAGGAGATGTTAAGGATAATGCCCAGGAGGGGTTTCTATCAGGAACACCAGGGGTAAAATTTGACAAAGGGTCACCCTAACTCTGGGATGGGGCTCACACGGTTTGGGCATCAGCATCTCTTTCCCCAGTTTCCTTGCTGCTCCTGGGGTCACTAGGACTTGCTACTTGCCTGGGCTTCTGTCCTCTGCCTCTTTGCTCCTTCCTCACACTCAGTGATGGCAGGCATGGTCTTTTCAGGGGAGTGCTTTTGGGAGGCAGACCATATCCTAGTTTCTGAGTTGAGCATGTCGCCTAACACAGCAGAAGGCACTTTGCAGACAGGATTAAACCAAGGATGTCAAGTTGTGGGGTGTGGTTTGAAGGTGACATGTCCCCCACAGGCTCATGTATTTGAATACTTGGTCCCCAGCTGGGAGGTTATGAAACTTTGGGGCTTGGACTAAGCTAGAAGACATAGGCTACTAGGTCTTCGAAGGTAGGTTTCTGCTCTTGGTCAGCTACCATGATGTGACAGCTGCTGGTGACAGAGGCTGCCTTCTGAAGCCCTGAGCGTCCCCACCTCAAGTTGCTTCTCTCTGGCATTTTGCCCCAGCAATGAGGCAGTCAACGAACACAGGAGAGTTTCCTGGGCTCTGAATTAAGCCCAATGGAACACAGAGATCCCCTAAGAGAGTGGCAAAGCCAGCCAATGTCTATGATCCCTGCACTTGGGAGGTGGAGGCAGGAGGATCAGGAGTTCAAGGCCAGCCTCAGCTACATAGCAAGTTCCAGGCCAGCCTGGGCTACATGAAACTCTCTCAAAGAGAGGGGGCAGGGGGTCAAATTAAAGAAAGAAGCTGGAATGGTAGTGTATACTTATAATCCTAATGCATGGGAAGCTGAGGCAGGAGGATCACAAGTTCCAGGCCAGCCTGGGTTTCACAGCAAGACAAACAAACCAATGAGAGGAGATGGGACGAGAGGACACAGAGTTCAGAGACAGAGGGAGCTGGAACCTGCTGGTTCTGACGGCAGGTCAACAAGAGGCTAGGCAGGGTGCGGGCAGCTTCCCTGGCCTGCAGCTGGGTCCTAGCACTGAGATTTAGGACCCTCTGGTCTCTAGGGCTGTCACACATCGAGTGTCGTCTGAGCAGCTATGTAGGAAGACAGTTTAATGACTAGTCCACTCCCCGCCCCCTGCCCCCATTTGTTTCCATTCTGTAGTAAAGCCTTGGGAGCTCAGTGGTGGCTGCCCTGCCTTCACACAGGGCTCCCTAGTCCAGCTCTGCCTCTGGCTGCTGTGTGACCCTACAAAGCTGCTTGACCTCACTGAACCACCCTCATCTCTTTGACTGAAGGGCAGCACCCAGTCCACAGTGCTCCAGCAGAAGAGAAGAAACTGGAGAGGACTTGCCATGACCTGTCCCGGTTAAGGAAATGTATTCTGTGTGGGTGAGTGAGTGTGTGTGAGTGAGTGTATGAGTATGTGAGTGAGTATGTGAGTATCTGAGAGTATGCATATGTGAGTGAGTGTGTATGTGTGTGAGTGTGCATGTGTGTGAGTTAGTGTGTGTGAGTGTGTATGTGTGTGAGATAGTGTGTATGTTAGTGTGTGTGAGTGTAGGTGTGTGAGTTAGTGTATATGAGTGTGTGTGAATGAGTGTGTGTGTCTGAGAGTGTGTGTACGTGTGTGAGTATGTGTGTGAATTAGTGTATGAGTGTGTGAGACTGAGTGTGTGAGTGTGTGTAGAGCAGAAGATAACCTCCAGTGTTCTTCACTAGGTGCCTCCTCCTTGTTTTTGAGACAGCCTCTCTGAACCTGAAACTCACTCATTACGCTAAACCAGCTCGTCAGCAAGCCAGAGACTTGCTTGTCTCCTCCCTAGCCCTGAGGTACAAGTGTGTGCACGCCTTTTAAAAAATTATTATTATTAAATTTATTTATTTATTTTTGAGACAGAGTCTCATTCTGTAGTCCAGGCTGGCCTTGAACTCACAGAGATCTACCTGGCTCTGCCTCCCGAGTGCTGGAATATAGGTGTGTGCTATCATACTCATCTTGGCTTTTTTCCTTTTCTTCCTTCCTTCCTTCCTTCCTTCCTTCCTTCCTTCCTTCCTTCCTTCCTTCTTTCCTTCCTTCCTTCCTTCCTTCCTTCCTTCCTTCCTTCCTTCCTTCTTTCCTTCCTTCCTTCCTTCCTTCCTTCCTTCCTTTCTTTCTTTTTTCTTTCTTTCTTTCTTTCTTTCTTTCTTTCTTTCTTTTTTTTTTTGAGACAGAGTCTTTCTGTGTAGCTCTGGCTGTCCTGGAACTTGCTTGCTCTGCAGACCAGGCTGGCCTCGAACTCAGGGGTCCACCTGCCTCTGCTTCCTGAGTGCTAGGATTAAAGGTGTGCACAACCACTACCTGGCTTCTTTTTCTTTTTCTTTTAATTTTTATGTGCATTAGTGTTTGACTTGTATGTCTGTATGAGGGAATCAGACACTGGAACTAGAGTTACAGACAGTTGTGAGCTGCCATGTGAGTGCTGGGAACTGAACCCAGGTCCTCTGGATTAGCAGCCAGTGCTCTTAACCACTGAGCCATCCCCCCCAGCCCATTCTTTTTCTTCCTTTCTTTCTTTCATATGGGTTCTGGGTATCAAACTCAAGCCTTTGTTCTCACAAGGCAAAATGCTTTACCAACCGAACGCTCCCCACATGGTGTTCTGATCATGTGCCCAGACCCTAACTCTGCTGGGTCTGTAAAAGCGCCCTTGTGTTTGAGGGACATGGGGCCAGGCAGCAAGGTCAAGGACGCCATCAAAGCCCCACCCCCACCCTCTAGTGCCCAGTTTCCACCTCTGTGAAGGCCAAGCTGTTTGTTATAGCTGTCAGGCAAGGCCCGGCCTGCTGACAGGTCTGCCTTGACCCAACACTGTTTGTGAGGGAAGAATTTACTGTTGATGCATTAGATTAATCTTGGTTAAAATTCAATTTGTGTCTCTCCTGAAAGACTGGAAAAACCTGAGGCCAGGGGTCCAATTCCTCCAATGCAGACTGATGGGGAACCAGGAGCAGCTGCCTACTCAGGACTGGGCCTGTGGCCCTCTTTGCCATAGTCCTTCCTGCTCCCTAGAGCCTTCCCGCTCCGTTCCCTTAGATGACCTGCTGTCCCTATCAAGGCATTCTGGTTGTTGATTTCTGGCTTCTGTGTTCACTGCTATGATTCTCTGCTGAAGCAGGCAATGGATCTGGGGTGCCCCCTTCCCAAAGACTCTGTTTCCCTTGAGAGTTTTGAACTTGGACATTTGGACTTGCTGCTGTGGCCAGGCCAGTATTCCCACAGCGGCGTGGCCCCACACTGCTCCCCAGACGCCCACAGCCTCAGTTCTCGAAGGCCCCAGCATTTGCCATCTGCTCACCCTCCTGCCCCTTTACTACCCATCAGCTGTGCTGCTCACAGACCCCCGTTTGTTCCACATCCTTCCACTCTCCCCAAATATCACCAGGGAGCCCTTCTGTTCTTACTCTGCAACACAGACTTGCCTGGAACCCATCATGTAGCCCAGGTTGGCCCTGAACTAGAAGCGATCCTTCTGCCTCAGCCTTCAGAGTGCTGAGATTATAGGAATAAGCTAGTGCACCTGACCTATGACTTATTTATTTGAAAACTGTATTTATTTTATTTTTTATTAAGAATTTTTTTATTCATTTTACATACCAAAGATCCCCCTCTTTCCTCCTCCCGCCCCTCCAGCCTCCCCCTCCCAACCCACCCCCCATTCCCTCCTACAAAAGCGGGTATTTACTTTCTATATGGTATTAGGGATGAACTCAACCTTGTGCATGCTGGGAAAATGATCCACTAAGCAACATTCCTTAGCCTGAGTACAAAAACTTTAGTGTGTCCATTTTTTTTTCTTAAATACAAGATTTCACTCTTTAGCTCAGCCAGCCTGGAACTCAATATGTAGCCCAGGGTGGCCTTGAACTTGTGACTGCTATGCCTATCAGCCTCCAGACTGCTGTGTTTACAGTGAGAGACATCACACTCAAAGAGTAAGAGCTTTTAAACAGATTTTTTTTTTAAGAGAAGTTTTAGGTTGACAGCAGATGCAGAGAGGTTTCCTATGGTCTTTTGCATTCCCAGCCTCCCCTGTGGTCAGCCTCCCATGCTAGGGCAGGACCTGGTATAGTGTGAACTCACAGGACACATTGCTATCACCCAAGTCTAGAGGTGACATTAGGGATCGCTCACAGTGTGGAATGTTATCTGGGTCATTATGGTGACATCATACAGATAGCATCCTTGCCCTAAAATCCCCTCTGGGTAACTGAGGCAGGGATCAGAACTCTGGTTTCTTTGGGACTCCTGCCTGACCCCTGGTCAGGCCAGAATAGCTAGCTTTGAGCAGTGTTCCCAAAAGGGGAAACTGAGGTCAATCTAGGGAAAGCTGGTGAGAGTCAGAAGACCTACCCCTGGCTACTCTGTCAGGATCCCCTCTGCTGTTGTGGCTAGATGCATCCCTCTGGCCCCGAGCTCTGAGGAATGACTGGCAGGTAGTGTGGGCTGTAGTTGGTATCAATGCACAATGTCCTGGGGAGGGGAATGGAAGTCTGCGCCTTTAAACACAGATTAGCAGCTCTCTCTCGCTCTCTGTGCATCTTCCTTAAAGAGAGCTTGTCAAGGTCTGCATCAATAATAGATAATGGGGCTTCACCATGGCAGGTTCCAGCCAGAGGCTGTTTTGATATTTTCTAGAGAATTTGTCAGCAATCGGACAGTGGGGAGAGGATAGAAGGGGGGAGTGGAAACGGGGGGAGCAGGGGGAGGGAGTGCCTTAATTAATTTGTCCTCATTTGCATTCTTGCTGTTAAATAATGTATCGATTGGTCTCTGAGTCTCCAGCCCCGGCCCCTCCTCTGGGTCCTGGAGTCCATGAGGGATGAGGTTACACAGGCCTTTGACAGTCGGGGTGGGGGCAGGGCGGGGACACCTCAACAAGGTCCCAGAGCCCCGTGGAGCCTGTCTTCAGGACAACCACAGAGGGATGCTCCCTATCAGCTGGATTATCCTTGACAGAGCTGGTTCTGGACCAAGTGGTCTGCAAGGAAGCTGGCGTAAAGTCTTGAGAGAACCCTGGGATGCTCACATGAAATCTATTTTTTTTTTTTTTTTGGTTTTTCGAGACAGGGTTTCTCTGTGTAGCTTTGCGCCTTTTCTGGAACTCACTTGGTAGTCCAGGCTGGCCTCGAACTCACAGAGATCCGCCTGGCTCTGCCTCCCGAGTGCTGGGATTAAAGGCGTGCGCCACCACCGCCCGGCTATGAAATCTATTTTATAGCTGGGAAAACAGGCTTAGAGAGGCTGGGATGTTTCACAGTCCACACAACCAGCAAGTGATGGAGCCAGGATTTGATGTGGAGACTGGGTATCAGGTCAGCCTCAAAATCTGTAAAGCTCCCCTCACTTGCAGCCTTGAGAGGTTTGCCCTGCTGCTGAGGAAGCTGCTCTGATCTGGTCAAGGCACTGAGAAGGAGGGTTGCAGCTGGGCTTTGGGGTGGAGATGAGCAGATTGGGGGCCAAGAAGCTGGCAGTCCATGTTCCTCCAGCGCAGAATGGACACTGGCGTGGGGAAGCTTAGGAAACACAAGCCAGTCCTTGGGAAGGATGTCCTAGAGCCTTATGAAATGGGATGTGACTGTCTGGTGAGCAGTCAGCACCTGTCACCAGGGCATTTCCTGAAAGCTGTAGTCTGCTGTCAAGGTCATCTGCAGCCAGGTGACAGATCTCTGTTCTAGCTGTGAGTTTGATTCAATTAGTGTCTACCCATATGATGGACTATAACACAGCCAGTAAGAGGATGTTGTTCATACACGTTTTTATGTTAAAAATGTTCATATTGCTGGGCTAAAACCTAGAGTGCAGCGTGAGCCTTGCACAAGGCTGACTTGATCATCCTGGAAGGGTAGCACTATGCTGTACGGTCTCTAGCTAGTGGAACTTGGGCTGGTCATTCTTTAATTTTTGTTTATAAATTTCTGTTACATTTTATTTATTTTGGGGGTAGGATGTGTGTGCTACAGCATGCACATGGAAGTCAGAATACAACTTTTGGGCGTCAGTTCTGGCCTTCTACCATGTGGGACCTGGGATTGAATTCAGTTTGTTATGCCTTGTAGCAAGTCCCTTTACCCACTTAACCATCTCGCCTGCCTTCCGATTTCTTCCCTACAGCATCTGTCCTGTGCCGGAAGGAAGTCATTGCTGCAGGTAACTGAAGGCTTCAGAGTTGGAAGGAGCAGAAGCCCTGAGCCTCTGGTGAGAAGTCAACATTGTTTCATGTGTGTGTCTTAGTCAGAGCTCTCTAGAGGAACAGAACAGGGTTCTCTAGAGGTTTTCATTCTATCTATCTATCTATCTATCTATCTATCTATCTATCTATCTATCGATCATCTATCATCTATCTATCTAAAAGTAAATATATTTTTTATAAATATATATGATATTATAATTAAAATATATCAAAAGGTGGGTCTGCCCACTTCAAATGATTTAATTAAAAAATTCCCCTCACAGATGTACCCAACCACTTGGATTTCAATTAATTCCAGATGTAGTCAAATTAACAACCAAGACTAGCCATCACAATATGATTGTGTATGCACTTGTGGGTGTGGGTGCATGTAGCTAAAGTTTTCCTGCCTGGCCTACTGTCAGGACAAATCTCTGTCACCTGCCAGTCCCACAGCTGCTCAGACCCAACCAAGTAAACACAGAGAATTATATTGCTTACAAACTGTATGGCTGTGCCAGACTTCTTGCTGACTGTTCTTATAGCTTAAATTAATCCATTTTGCCACGTGGCTCGTGGCTTACCGGCGTCTTCACATGCTGCTTGTCATGGCGCGGCTGGCAGTGTCTCTCTGACTCAGCCTTCCACTTCCCAGAATTCTCCTCTCTCCTTGTCCCACCTATACTTCCTGCCTTTCCACTGGCCAATCAGTATTTTATTTATATAGAACGATATCCACAGCACTTCCCTTTTTCTTTTTTTTCAAAAAGGAAGGTTCTAACCTCAACATAGTAAAATTACATATAATTTGGGAATTTGGGCTTCTCTTACTACTTCCTGCTGGAGGGGGGCGCTGTATCTTATGGGGACACAAAGAAAATTTTAGGATTATGGAGTAGTCCATGAGGGTGTATTGTCTGAGCCAGTTGCCTTGAAACGGTTCTGGATGTTGGATCATCTGGGCCTTGGTGTCATTGGAGACCTTTCAGGGGGTCTTGGCTGGTCAAACCTGATGTATCTTAATCTGGAACAAATCCACAGCCTCTGGCTTTCTGTGGAAACAAAAGCAGAGCCTCCTTTCAAAAGCAACATTTCCTTATATCCAAATTTTGAAGTCAAGGTACCTTTAAAATATACATTTTGGCATAACTCAACAGCTTTTACAATCAAATGTTTTTCTTCAGTTATGAATATCAAAGAGAACATAATCCAGATTCTCTGTGTGATAGCTATCTTTACGTGGCTTTTTTTTTTTTTTTTTTTTTTTTTGGTTTTTCGAGACAGGGTTTCTCTGTGTAGCTTTGCGCCTTTTCCTGGAACTCACTTGGTAGCCCAGGCTGGCCTCGAACTCACAGAGATCCGCCTGGCTCTGCCTCCCGAGTGCTGGGATTAAAGGCATGCGCCACCACCGCCCGGCGGCTTATTTTTTATATTACCTTGAACCTACTGCTTTAAACTGCAGCATTCTAAGACTGAAACGGCGCTGTGGCTGCTGGCTCCGCCCACTTCAGCTTCCCCACATGGCGGTGGTACCAGCTCTGGGAGCCATCAACTCTCAGAAACAGTGGGTCTATGCTTCTATCAAAGCAGCGTGTAGCCCAGAAACCTCCTTTTTTGTTTTGTACTAGCAAAGGCTAAATCTACCACGCAGCTTAATGTGCACTTGCAGAGGCCTCATTCCCGCCATACTGCAGGTCGAGCGCACACGCTAGGAACCCACCATAGTAGCTCAAACACGCAGGCTCCGCTAACTTGAAAGAGACAATTAGAAACTGTTTTTAGCTCCATTTTAGAACCTTTTTAGTCAGATTTTAGGTGGAAACTCTTGCCAACACGTTGGGCGCCATTTGTAGCTGGAGATTTGTCCTGACTGTGGGCCAGGCAGGACAACTCTAGCTACAGGTGCACATGTGTTTATGCATGTGGAGATCAGAGATCAACTTTAAGTGTTGTTATTAGGAACCATTACTGAAGCCCCCCCCCCTTTGAGACAGGGTCTCTCTATGTAGCTCTGGCTGTCCTGGAACTTACCATGTAGACTAAGCTGGCCTTGAACTCACTGAGATCCTCTGCCTCCTGAATGCTGGGATTAGAGGCATATGCCGCTATGACTGTCCCCCACTTCCTTGTCTTTTGAGACAGGGTCTCTCATTGGGACCTGAGGCTGCCTGATTAGGCTAGTCTGGCTGGCCTGTGCCCAGAGGCCTGCCTGTCTCTATCTCCTTGGCTCTGGGATGGATTGTGCTACCATGCCCGACATTTTTACATGGGTTCCGGGATTCAAACTCAGGTCCTCAGGCTGAGCCATCTCCCCAGTCTCCTGGTGTTGAATTTCTGGACTGCCCTGGCTGAAGTCACACTAGGTATTCCTTCATGCCTTACTGGCCCCACCCTCCTTCACCAGTGCAGAACAGGCTGGAACAGCCTTTCCTGCTTTGCCAAGTTTACATCAAAATCCTGGGGGATGGGGGTGGGGAGGGGGGACTTGTCCTGCCTTTTCCTAGGAAGATGTTCTGTGGATCACTCACTCAAGATACAGATTCAGTAAAGGGGGGCCCTAGGAATCAACGGTCGGCCCTGGCTTTGTGGGCTGATGTTACCAGCTCTCTTCCTATATCCTTAGCACAGGATGTGCTGGGAGCCCAGTCATGGGTGATGTGATCTGGTAGTGTTAGGGCTTTGTTGTTGCCTCTGTTCGGTTCAGCGTCATCCTTCCCATGGAACTGAACCATCTTCTTCCCTGATCTGAACCTGCCTTTTCTTTTCTGGGCCTTCACATTCTCACCTCTCTTCCTGTTGGGGCGGCCTGGGGGAGAGGCAGCTCTGCAAGCTAATCTGTTGTCCAAGGCCAATCAGTTCTACTCTGACATCTGGGCCCCACAGGAGCCTCCTTTTCAAGGCAGCCTAGGGCTCTACCGTCTTGTCTTCATTGAAAACATCTTTGCATGGGGTGAGGGCTTTGGGGGCTGACCTGCATGGGGTGGGTGGGGCTGGGCTTACTAACTGTCCCTGGGATTCCCTCTCTGCTTGTAAAACCTCTTACTGGCTGGTCAGTTCACCTAAAGCCACCGGGTTTGGCTCCCTATGCATAAGTGAAGCTGGCATAGCAGCATCCCATTCCACGGATAAGTAAACTGAGGCCTGGAGAGGATAAGTGACCCAATAGAGCTCAGCTCCCTGGGTTTGGATCCTGAATTGGGAACCCCAGGCTGGAAGGCAGAAGAAGCAAGAAGAGAGCCACTCTGTTGGGGACTCGTGGTGGAGGCTGCTGTGAGTCACCCTACAGAGACCTGAGCACCTATGAACTGACTGGGGCTCCCATCTTCACAGGCATTCCCAGAGCTCTGGGTGGCTTGCAGAACCGTGGACACATTAGAAATCGAGTTTACAGATCTATACAGATTTAATAGAGGACACTGGAGGAGGCGGAAATGGAGTTTATAGACACAAACATGTCGTTACAGCTGTAAAGATAATGACAGAGCAATCATCTCCTCGTTTGTCTGTTCAGCAATGTCTACTGAACCCCGTGGAGACCACGGGCTGGGCTCTGGGGAGATGCGGATGAAAGAGATGCAGTACCCACTTGTGACCTCAAGAGGAGCCCTAGGGCCGAGGGCAGGGCAGGTGGCTGCTCCAGGAGCAGAAGAGAGATAGATGCTCACTGCTAGAAAGGGTCTCAGAGGGAGCTCCTGACGCAGCAGGGGGTGGGGTGGGAAGGACCTTTGGAAGGGGAGAGGCCTGCACACACACACACACACACACACACACACACACACACACACACACACACACGAGCATATAATATGGAGGTATAATTAAGGCTCAGTGAAATTTTGTGAACTCTGTAGCTCCCTTCCAGCTTAAGGTAGAGTCTCTCTAATCATTATACCACAACAGGACATTGTCATCTACAAAGTTAGTAAACTTTGAGAACTATGTGATTGAGTTATCTAAATAAATAAATAAGTCAGGCTGAAGAGATGGCTCAGCGGTTAAGAGCACCTGATTCTCTTCCAGAGGATGTGGGTTCAATTCCCAGCACCCACATGGCAGGTCAGAACTATCTGTGACTCCAGTTCAGGGGATCTGGTTCCTTCTTCTGTCCTCCGAGAGGACACCTGCAGACACGTGGCATACACACAGGACAGATACACATACATATAAAAATTTACGGTTGGGAATTTAGCTCAGTGGTAGAGCGCTTGCCTAGCAAGCGCAAGGCCCTGGGTTCGATCCTCAGCTCCAAAAAAAAAAATTTACAAAAAAGTCTCATGTTTTAAATAAGCTTACAGTTTTGTGTTGGATTGCCTACATTGCTATCCTAGGATGTATGTGGCTCATGGGATGCAGGAAGCATATACCTGGGATGGGCCATCCTAGGCAAGGTCCTCCTTCATCCTCTGATACCATCATGGACCACTTTGCCTGCTCTAGTGTGCCATTGAGATGACCCTATTTCCTCAAGGGTCACTCGTGATATTAAGGGAACCAGTCACTTTTCCTAGCTGAGCCACATCTCATAATAACAGGCCATTGGTTTCTGCTTTACTGATGGACACTTGGGATTGTGTCTAGGTTCTGGCCATTCTGAACCCCCTGAGTACCCTCTCCAGGAAGGAGAGGTATATGTTTCGAATCTTCTGGAGACCTGTTGGGCTGTAGTATGGGCCAAAGCACCTAGCTTTCCTGAAGTCCTTGGTTCAATTCTCAACACCACATAAAACTAGGGGTGGTAGCACACCCTCATAAATCCTGCATTAAGGATATGGAGGCAGAAGGATCAGAAGTTCAAAGTCATCCTCAGCTAGGGAAGTTCAAGGCCAGCTTGGGCTGTGGGAGACCCCCATCTCAAAAACAATACAAAACAAAACAGCCCATGCTCAACCATTCTGTACAGTGGTTGTATCATTCACACCCCTGGCAGGGAGTATACAGTTCTGGATGTTCCACAGCCTCACCAACATTTGATATTGTCAGTCTTGGATTTTAGCCAGTGCAGAGGCTGCTGAGTGGAGTCACAGAACATGGGAATGTAGGCCCCCCCAAAGGCTCCTACACATGGGGGTGAGAAATACCGTGGGTGTGAGGGCAGCCAGGCCTGTGTGATCCATCTGTGAACACCCTCAGGTTTCCCATGGGGCCAGGATCCATGGAGGTCAATGCAGTCCAGGGTTTGGACTCATTTGACAGTTTAGGACTTTCCTTGATCCTCAGTGGGGAGCCAAGGTCAGTGTGACCAGTCCCTGTTTACAGAGGAGGTCCCCTCGAGACTTCCTGTTCCATCTGATAAAAATCTCTTATGTTCTGTGCAGTATCAAGCTCCCTGGGGAGATGGATGAGATCAAGATGTGTGTCCTTCCCTCAAAGGGCTTGCATTCAAGTAATCTGGATGAAATCATTGCAGGAAGTCAGTGTTACTGGCGGCTGGGTGGTGTTGGGTGAGCCAAATTTCAAGAATTGAGAAGAATGAAATCTGGTAATGGTGATAATGGTGGTGATGGTGGTGATGCTGATGGTGATGATGGTGGTGATGTTAGTGATGATGATGGTGGTGAGGATGATGATGGTGATGCTAGTGATGATGATAGTGATGGTGGTGGTGGTGATGTCAGTGATGATGATAGTGGTGATGGCAGTGATGATGGTGATAATGTTAGTGGTGATGGTGAGGATGATGATGGTGATGTTAGTGTTGATGATAGTGATAGCGGTGGTGGTGATGACGTGGTGGTATTAGTGGTGATGATAGTGGTGATGGTAGTGTTGATGGTAGTGGTGATGGCAGTGATGGCGAGGATGGCAAACCATGACAGTCAGGACCGGGGCTGATGCATAAGCTGTCATGAGGTAGTGGGGCTGGGGTTTCATCTGGGAGACAGTGGTTCTGTCCTGGAGATGCAGAGAAGGGGAGTTCAGTGGTGCAAGACTACTGTGAACACCGAGGCCACACAGTAGGGAGCTTAGCTCGGAGCTCTTCCCACGGCATCACCCCATGCACCCATAAGCAGGGATTCAGGATGCTCAGCTGGTCCCAGGTCAGACTGAAACCACACCCGGGAAAACCGTGGTGCTTTTGACTGAACTGTGACCCAGTAGGTTCTACTGTATTCCCATTCTGTGAATGTGAGCTCATTCAGAAATAAAATCTTAAACCGGGCAGTGGTGGAGCACACCTTTAATCCCAGCACTTGGGAGGCAGAGGCAGGAGGATCTCTGTGAGTTTGAGGCCAGCCTAGTCTACAGAGTGAGTTCTAGGACAGCCACCAAAACTACACAGAGAAACCCTGCTTTGAAAAAACAAAAAACAAAACAAATCCCACAAACAAAAGACAAAAAACAAACAAACGAAACAAAACAAAAAACCAGAAGTAGAATCTTCGTAGATGCAGTTAGTTTAATTCAGATGAGGTCACAGTAGGGGCGCAGAGGTGGCACAGTCAGGAAAGGGGCTGCTGTGCAGGCATGATGACCTGAGTTCCATCCTCAGGACCCAGCAAGAGATGTGCACGGCAGCATGCTCATCACCACAGTGCTGGGATCGGGAGCAGAGCTCCCCGGAGCTCGTTGGCCAGCTGCTTTAGTTTAATTGGTGAGTTCTAGGCTCAGTGAGAAAACCTGTTTCAAAAAGATGGTGAGCAGACAGAGGGGTGGAGAGCACTTGCTGCTCTTCAGAGGACCTGGGTTTGGTCCCCAGCACACACATGATGAGTCACAACCATCTGTAACTCCAGTTCCAGGGGCTCTGACGCCCTCTTCTGGCCTCTTCAGGTACTGCACACATGCGGTACACATAACATCTGCAGGCAAAACATTCATACGCATAAAATAAAAATCAATCTAAAAAATTTAAGATGAAAAAAAAAAGATGCAGAGCTGATTAAAGAAGATGCCTGATGTTGACCTCCGACCTCTGGTCTCCACATACATGTGTATGCACGTGAATTCACACATATCAGCCTCTAGAGAACCGGCCTGCCAGTGCCTTGACTTTGAGCCTCTGGCTTCCTGAGTGGGAAATATGGTTCCTTTGTGTTAAGCATCTGCTTTGTGGAAATTCATCACCACACCGAGATAACACACATGGAGCCCCGAAGTCTCTGCCTTCCCTACAGACTCACCCTCATCTCTTCAAGTCTTTGCTGGAACTAGAGATGCCCTTCCTCTCTAGCCTCTTCAACACTGTAGTAGTCCATGCCTCTGACTTTCTGGCTTTGCATTCCTTCAGTGGCACCATCTTAGTTAGGGTTTCTACGACCATGGCAACTCTTATAAAGGAAAACATTTAATTGGGGTGGCTCGCTTACAGTTCAGAGGTTTAGTCCGTTATCATCATGGTGGGCAGCATGGCAGCATGCAGGCAGACATGGTGCTGCAGGAGTAACTGAGAGTCCTACATCTTGCAGGCAACAGGAAGTCGACTGAGACACTGGAGGGTATCCTGAGCATAGGAAACCTCAAAGTTCACCCCCACAGTGACACAGTTCCTCCAACAAAGCCACACCTCCTAATAGCGCCACTCCCTATGATCTTATGGGGGTCAGTTACTACCCCAAGCACCACCTCTCTTTCAGCATTCTCTATGATCTATTTGCTGCTGATGTTTCCCTAGAAGAGGACCTCGTGCAGCAGGGGTCCATGTTCCTGCTGCATCGCCATCACCTGGTGCAGAAGATCCCCCATACTCGCAGTGTCGGATAGATTGACGGATGCTGGATGGATGCTTGCACACTGTAGCAACTTGGTAGTCCCATTCGTGGTCCAGCTGCTCAGTAAACTTTCCCCCAGAAGGCGCTAGCATGTGAGCCAGGCTTGGGGTAGAACTCTCTTCCCGACAATGGAGCTCAGGGATGGTTTTTGCTTCAGCCAGCCTGGCTTTGTTGTCTCCAGGGTCAGTGATTAGCATGAAGCTTAATTGGTCTCACAGAGCCACAGTCTATGTGGCCTCTCTTATTACTTCCCTGGCCTACTGAGACCGTTGAGCCCAAGTGCAACAAAAGTTTCCATCTCTGCATGGATAGGACAGAAGCTCCCAGGCCACTGGACACCCAAACCCTGAGAAATAAGGACACTGGCTGGGAAGCTCCAGGGACAGGGCTGTAGACCTCCTGGACATGGGACTTCTAAGCTTTCTCTGCAGGTGTCTGAACTGCACTGTCCTTTGCTGTCCTGGGTGCCTAGCCAGCCTAGGGACATGTATATGTCGTACAACCCTTCCCTGGGCTTTTGTGTGAGTGGACCCGCTCTGGTTTGTATGCCTCAATAGCTTTGACAATTGGCCCTGCCCACCACTCACCCCCAACCCACTATGTAGTCAAGGACAACCTTGAACTTCTGATCCTCCCGCCTTTACCTCCCAAGTGTTAGGATAACAGGCATGCAGCAATTCTACCTGGTTTATGCAGTGCTTGGCATAAAAACCAGGGTTTCCTGCATGCTCGGCAAGTGCTCTACCCACTGACCCACACTCTCAGCTCCCAGTCCCTGCCAGGACCTCAGTCAGTGTGCAATACGCAACAAGGATACCAGCTCAGCAAGCTCTTCCCTCAGTTTCACCAGCCTCTCCAGGGCCACTCACTATACGAGCCTGGGCTGCTGGTGCTTGCTCACGGGGAATTCCCAGACACTCTAAAGACAGCCTTAGCGGCAGCTCTTTTACCAAGCTGCCAGAACTAGTTCCTTCTCCTTCTTGCCTACTTGCAGACTTCTCCCGACCCTGCTTACCACATGCTTGCCGTTGTCCTGGTGACGAGCTCCAAGACCCTTGGCCCACACTCGGCCCAGCACTGCCCTGGGCTTGGTTTCAGCCTCAAATACAACGGGGTGAGCGCTGTTGGCTCATCCCACAGATGACGAAGCTGTGGTCCTGGGAAGTGAAGCCGTTTGTCCCAGGTCACACAGTCTGAAAGTGGCAGAGGTAAGGGCCCTCTTCCCCTCCATGTAGACCCTTCTTCCCGGAGCTGCCCTTCTCTTGTACTGAGCACCATAGAGGATGTGGGCTAGCTGGACCCCAAGGATGGATTCAGGGTCTGTGTATTGGTCTGGAGCTCCCTGAGGGAAGAAAGGAGGAGCTGCTGTGTTCTTCCGACCTGGAGCACAGGGGTCAGGGGGCACCGGCACCCTCAGAATTTGGGGATTGTCTTAGGGTTTCTATTGCTGTGAAGAGACACTATAACCACAGCAACTCATAAAGGAAAATATTTAATTGGGTCTGGCTTACAGTTTCAAAGTTTTAGTCTATTATCTTCATGCTGGCGTACAGGCAGACATGATGCTGGAGAAGGAGCTGAGAGTTCTACATCTTGATCGGCAGCAGCAGAAGCAACTGGGTACTGGGTGTAGCTTGAGCATGTAAGACCTCAAAGCCCACTCCCACAGTGATACACTTCCTCCAACAAGGCCACACCCATTCCAACAAGGCCATACCTCTTAATAGCACCACTCCCTATGGGCCAAGCATTCAAACACATTAATGCATGGGGGCCACACCTAGCACACCTAGCACAGGACCTGGCACTTGGGGGTGGGGGCACTTCACAAACACTGGCTCAATTCAATCCTGTTGGCACCAGCTCAGATGTGAAAAGTGAGAGCAGAGAAAGTTCCAGAGGCTAAAAGCACACCTGGCAGCCTCCAGCTTTGACTGAGTCTGTTTCCTGTCTCTCTCCGTGAATCTCAGAGTCCTTTGCAGGACACTCAGAATTTAGCTTCTACCCCTGCTTCTGTAACCACCCTTCCCTGCACTCTGAGGCTGAACCCACCTGCATACATTGCTGCCTTTGTTTTGCGACTGGGAAAGTACACCCCAGAATAAGGTGAAGGTCTGGGAGGGAGGCCCTTAGGGGAATGCTGTGCCTCAAAAGAGAAGGGAGAAGGAGGCAGAGTCAGCTGATGGTCTTTGGAGCAGGCAGACCCCCACCAGTCACATACCTGGTCTATAGGGAGTACCCAGAAGTCCCTGGGGCTGAGGGAGTGTCTGTAAGGAACAGGTGTTCTGGGGGCCCCCTGCAGTGTGACCCAAAGTTTGTGCAGGGCTGGAGACTGAGGGCAAGAACTAGGTGCAGAGGAACACACACCAAGAGCCTGTATGATGGCCATGGTGAAAATAGCCACAGTGACATACACTCCACGGTGCCATGGACAATGAGGGGCTGGGATCCTGGATCCATGCCCCTCTCCCGCCCCCAGCCAAGCAGCACTGTGCATTCACTGAAGGAGTGGTTCTGGTTCAAGAAGTCCATGTCCTCTGATTCTGAAGCTGCAGGAGAGACGAGGAAGAGAAGGGGCCGAGAGAAGGAGGTAGGGCGTCGAGGTGAGTGGCCCTTCAGCTAATGAGTAGAGAGACAGCGATCACAGGAAAGGGCAGCACAGAAAGAAAGGCTGAGATAAAATGTGTTGGAAGTGTGGAGTTAATGGAACTGCTAAGTGGTTCATATTTCCCAGCTAATGAGACCCCTCCGTGGGGTGGGGGCAGGACAGAAAGCACCGGGGCTGAATGACTGAAGGCACTGGAGTTAATGAAGTCACCCGAGACTTGGAATTCCTTGGGCGAGCCTGGCATGCTCTGTGGCAGCGCTATTTTAATTCAGTCTGAGGTTGACCAAAGGAGAGAAAGCAGCTCGTCTGTGAATGTGTGGAGCTTGGGGGACAGGAATGCTGAAGAACTCAGGCTGCGTGGGGGCGGTTGGGGGGAGGTGTCATCTCACACAGACCTGTGACAGGCGCAGGGACAGGGAGGAATGAGGTTCAGCTATCCAGGGAGGCAGTGGGCACATTCCAGATGATGCTCAGAGCCAAACGCCCTCCCCAAACACGTGCACACCTGAACTCATCAACTAATATTTATATAGCATGGCGTGTGTGAAGGTCAAAGACCAGTAGGACTCTGGTTTCATGGCGCTGAGGCCTAAGCGTTCCAGGCTTGAAGCTGCATCTCATTCTCTGAGCATGAAGTCCCCCACTGCCCACCATTTGAGACCCATCTGGCACCTCTTCCTCCCTCCCAC
This sequence comes from Peromyscus californicus insignis, assembly GCF_007827085.1. Taxonomy (NCBI): domain Eukaryota; kingdom Metazoa; phylum Chordata; class Mammalia; order Rodentia; family Cricetidae; genus Peromyscus; species Peromyscus californicus. Next base: position 9,871,788 of record NW_026294595.1, read on the forward strand.
TGAGCCAGCCTTCTGGGCCCTTCCTTAGGCTCTCCTTGCTTCAGGGCCTTTGCCCCTGTAGGCCCTTCTCTGAGAATGCTCTCAGCTGCCAACTGTGAAGCAATCTTTAGGCTCCAGGTCTTTGATCAAATGTCGCTTCCTCCAGGGGGCTCTCCCTGACTCCTTATGCCACAGGAAAGCTTTGACAATACACCATTTTCTAGGCTTACTCTAACGAACGATCACACACACTGGGTGACTTAAAATAATAGCAATTTTTAAAAGAATTTACTTTTTTGTGTATGTGTTTTCCCTGCATGGACATATGTGCACCACGTGTGTGCCCGGTACCTGAGGAGGCCAGAAGAGTGCACTGGATCCCCTGGAGCTGCAGGTCACACACACTTATGAGCTGTCCTGTTAGTGCTGGGAACCAAACCCGGGCCCTTGGCAAGAGCGCTGAACCAGCTCTGCAGCCTCAAACAATAGCAGTTTATTCCCTTAGTTCTGAAGGGAGAACTAAAAAATCAAATCAAGCAGTCGACAGGGCGATTCAGAGAACCTTCTACGCCTCCTTGCCGTCCTCAGGCTTCTGCAGCCCCTGGCTTTTGATAGCGTCACTCTGCTGCATCCCTCCACCCCGTCTCTGTGTAGCTGGTGTGTGTGTGTGTGCGTGTGTGTGTGTGCGTGTGTACAAAATATACAAGATAGGTCATGAGTGAGAAAGGTCAGGAGACACGGGAGGAACTCAAGAAGTAGTTTAAAAGGTTCAGATTCTTTGAGCTTGACTCCAAATGTCCTTGCAATTCAGTCTTTTCCTGTCACCACTGCCAGACCCAGCACCCAGCATCCGAGAGGTTCTCCATAGATACCAGTGGGCCAGATGGATAAATGGGTGGGTGGATGAATGAATGAATGAATGAGTGAGTGAGTGAATGAATGAACACAGCTGCTTTTCTTGTCTGCAGCCACAGAGGCTGCTGTGTTGTTAGACCTGGCATTTCCCACTCAGCTTTGCCCTTCCCAGCCTCCGTGTGCAGCTAGATCATTGATATTCACAGATTTCTTTCCAACATTGATTACTGAGACAGAGCACCCCACCCCCAAGTTCCGTCACCTTTCCTGCCCCTCCCCACCAAGCAAGGCTCCATCACGCCTCCTGATTAATTCCCTTCCATGAATGTTCTGATGAAAACTGTGTGTTCATACCGAGCAGCCTCTGTGCCCTGGATCATTTCAAAGCCATTTTGCTCTTTGTGGCTTGTATTCATTAGCCGTGGCAGAGGTCAGGAGGTCTGGGCTGGCTCGGTGGGGCCACCTCTGAGCAGGCGGTTTCCCTGGAAGGGAAGTTCTCCCAGCCAGCTGAGGGTGGGGAAGGTCACTGCTGGCCAGACCTGGTGGCTTAGTCTGTGAGAGGGAGCAGACGTCGGGCAGAGAAAGGGTTGCTCTCAAAGGAGTGAATATTAGACTGAGCCGTATGAGATTTCTGATATGCAGCCTTTTGTGCACCGTGAAAACAGCAGGCCCGTGGAATAGGGTCATGTGAAGTAGATTGTACCGGGAGGGGGGGAGAGAGAGTGGGGTTCTAGAATGCAGGTTGCCACAGGGGTGGTCACTGGCTCCTGGAGGGTGGTTTGGGGGTGCTCTTATAGGAGTGGGGAAAATTGCCAGCCTTTGAAGCCTTGGATCCTGGGGGCCTGGGCTCTGGAAACTGCCTGGGGTACTGGACTACAGTTGGTGGGGTTGCGCCTGTAGTTCAGGCTGTCCTCCTTCCCTAGTGCAGGGCGACGGTACTGTCCACGGTGCTGAATCGCTGCTGTAGGTGGGGCTCAGATGTGCGGCTCACGCTGGGTGCTGTGGAAGAGTATCCACCTCTCTCAGGAGTCCTAACCCAGAGAATAAAGTGGCAGAGGTCAGGGGTCAGTGTGAGAGTCACTCACCCCACAGAGGCTGCTGATCAAACACAGCTGCTAGCCGACTCTCGGTGGGGGGCGGGGTTAGTTCCCACTCTGTTGCCATTGCTAAACTATCACTGCCTCTGGGAATACACACTCTCTTTCCCACTAGTCTCTGATGCTATCCTAAGAGCAAAGGTCAAATAAGCCTGAGTCTCCACACCCTCCATCTAGACTGATTCTCCTTTCTCTCTCAGGTAAGCTCTTTGCAGGCCGCTTTATTCATACTGTCGTACTCCTGTGCCCCGCTGCCACCTCTGTCACCGGACCCCTCCTCACCACACCCTTCCAGGAAGCCTCTCTTGACTACTTCAGCCCAGCCTGGCCTCCCATTCCTCCGACCTCCTTCTGACCTCAGAGCTAAGTTTAGTAAACAACGCTTTTCAAGGCATTCTTTCTCGGCTTTCTCCTTCTCCCTACCAGCTGCATGCTCTCAGGGGACCTGGCTCTTGCTTTCTCTGTCCTTGCTGCAGAGTCAAGGCTGCTGTGTGCATGAATATCAGCGACAGCACCATCAGCCACCATGAGTGAGGGCTACTGCTGTGCAGGCGTTTTTTGCACTAGATCTCACTGGAGACTCACAGGAAGCCTGCCAAGCCGGTGGGTCCCATTGCGTCACCGTCACAAGAGGAGGCTCAGGGGGATCCAGTAACCCGCTTAAGCCGGGGAGGCACGAGTACCAGGGTTCAACCGGAGGTCTGTCTGGCCCCAGAGGACAGCTCTGAGTCACCAGTTAGTCTATCTGAGTCATGGCAATGACCCGCAACTGAAATCCATTCTGCGGCTTACTTAGGATGAAATTGTGCTGCCAAGGGACCGGCATTAGGGAGTAGGGGATCATGAGTTTTTGCCACGAGGGAGCAGAGAAGGCTGCATCACTTTCCTGCCCTGAACAAACATTCTCATTTCTTAGGAATGGCATTAACATCTACAAACACTTATTGAGCACCACTGCATGCCCTGCATTATGAATTATGATGAGGAGTGGGTCAGATAGCCACACATACAACACAGGCTGGCAGGTCAGTCTATGATGGAAACTTTAAGAGCGAGAACTAGAAAATAATGTCACAGCTCAGCTCCAGACCAGGGTCCCCACCAATAGATGGCACTAGTTTCTATGCTTTCTTTGGAAAGGCCCTGGAGTATTCTAAAAACTGTATGGACTCCCCAGAGACAAAGGGACTCCAGAGCTGTGGTTCTGGAATTTTCAAGATACCGTGAGTCTTAGACACTGTTTATCTAGGGCCTGCTTGGCATTATGAGAGTGTCAGTGACATGTTACTCAGAGACCAAGGTAGGCCATGCATGGTTGTGTGTGCCCATATGTATGTATGCATGTGTGTATCAGTGTGCGTACATGAGTGTGTGCACGCTGGTATGTACATGTATGTGCAAAAGTGTATGCGTGTGTGTATGCACATGTGTGAATGTGTGTGTGCATGCATGTGTTTGTATGGTGATAGGCACACACATATTTTTAAGTGCCTGCATTTCTTTTCAATTAGAAATATATTGGTGCTGACAGGGAACAGGAGCAGCAACATGATATAATCATAAGGCTACTGAGGCGTGGATGCCTGATGGGGAAATAAGATAAGCGGAAATCAATTCTTCCCTAGATCTGTGTGTGCAGAACTCCAGCCAGGGAGAAAGCGCTGCTTCCTCTGAGTGGCTCTGGAGCAGAACAGAGATCAGCTCCCAGAGTCTCCTGGATGGGTGAACAGAGTAAGCAGGATGCTCAGCAAAGCTCGCCCCCTCCGCCTCCCCGTCCTCTCTCCCTCTCTCTCTCTCTCTCTCTCTCTCTCTCTCTCTCTCACACACACACACACACACACACACACACACACCGCAGCACATTCCCTGAGATGTACCTCCAGGCAGTTTCTTGGACCAACCAGGCCTCATCTTAGCCTGTACTAAGTGGTAGGCTTCATGTTCTGACACCGTGACTCCAGTTCCCCAAGCCCACCCTGCATCTTTCCCGCGGGGACTGTCACCACATCAGAAGACCTGGTAGTTTCTAAAGAACAATCCTCTACATCCTTTGATGCTGCCCCTGCCTCCCCCAGGTCTTCCAGAGAACAAAGGAATGATTTGAGTGGTAGCGTCCCGGGTGACTGCCCCGAGTCCGGGCTCCTTTTGCTGGGGAGAAATTTGATTGCTGGTTTACTGGCTCCCTCTCCCCTCTCTCTGCAGGAAAGTCCATGCCCGTGGGCTTCCTGACAGCAAGAAGGGCCTCTTAGTTGCTGCCACTCAAAAGCAGGGTCCTTCCCCCCACTCAGCAAACACCGGCAACTGCTGCCTGTGGAAACCATTGTAGTTCAGGGCCTCAAGCAGTTGTCAGATCTTTAAACAAAAGCTTGGCCAGAGCAGAGCTTGGGATCTGATAGACCACGGACTGATTAAAGAGCAAATCCAGGTGCTGTCATTTACCAGCTGTAATACCCTGAGCAAAGCACTTCGCATCTCCTAGCTTGACTTTTTCCATCTTTAAAATGGAGACAACCAGAGTGGAGTCGTTACTTATTGCTACAATAACGCTAGTAACAAACCATCCCCAAATCTTGGTGGCCTGCAGCAGTAAACGTTCTTTCTCACACATCTGGAGTCAGCTAAGAGGAAGGGTCAAGGTTCGTGCAGCTTTGCAGCTTTGATGGGCCCACTCCCTTGTCTGGGGACGGGAAGGCTGTTGGCAGGGGTAACTCAGGTGACCCGAATTGGCTTATCACGGTCTTTCATCCGCCATTCGACTAGCTCGGTGTGTTTCCAGGGCAACAGCAGAGGCACAAGGGTGAGAGGCCCAAAGCCTTCGAGTGACTTCTGTGCTGGTGTTGAGGCAGCCGCAGGAAGCTTCTCGGGGACTCCAAAGGGAGACTGGATGGAACAGAGGTACACAGCAAAGGGTCAGGGCACAGGACTGTGTGAAGCACCAGCTCTCTAATCATTCCCTGGGCCTCTCCGCTCTGGGCTCTTCAGGAGGGAGAGGAGAAGGCTCTGAAGTCCTTAGCCCTGCACCCACTCCTGGTAATACCGAATAATAGGCACCAAACAAAAATGGTGGCGATTTGGACAAGGACAGGGTCCAGGGAGGTCTTGCTATTAAATGAGTGGGGTGACCCTCAAGTGAACTGTGCTAGGGATAGAGGCTCCTGGTTCTAGAAGTCATCTTTTTTCACCTGCTGGAGGTCCTGGCTAGAGTCGATCTCCGTCCACTTTGGCGGCCTTTAACTCTCCAGGACCAATCGAGTCTAGCAACAGCTCCAGGCATGAGCTGTAAAAGCATTCTTGCTGTTCAAATGTCACAATTTTAATGTGAAACATCCTCATAGGCTCACGTTTTGAGGTCTTGTTTCTCTATACTACTTTGAAGGGGGTGGAGCCTTGGGAAGGCAGGGTCTGGCTGGTAGAAGGATGAGGGCATTGGAGGTGGGCTTTTGAAGTTTCAGCCAGTGTATCTTTTCCTTTCTGGTGGGTCATAATGAAGGAGCATCTACCTCACTCCTGCCACTGTGCCTCCGCCATCCCGAGGGGCCGTGGATCTCCACCATGGGCCCATGTGACCTTTCTTCCCTGAAGTTGCTCTTGACAGGTGTTTTCTCACATGGAGGAGAAATGACGACACAAAGCTTCCCAAGAGGGAGGAGGGAGCCTCCACGTCACGGTGACGTGCTGTGGACCAGAGGTGAGATGGGGCAGCAGGTGACCCCAGAGGCCTCTTCTAGTCCGTTCTTCCTGAACACAATGGGGTTCCCCGCCTCCTTTGCGGTAGCCTGAGTCCTGGCCAACAAGATGTGGTAGAAAGCATTTATACCACTTCCGGGATGGGGTGCTGTCCACTCCTGCACAGTCCCTGCTGCACAGTGTGGTCCACCAAGCAAAACGTCGGCCATCTTCATCAGGTCAGCTACTCCTGATAGCAAGACTGTATCCACAGTTGGGGCTTACTGACCATTTGACATTCCCTCATAGATGAAGGGGGTGGGGAAGGTCATCAACTCTCACCGGAGGGTCCAGCAATCCCTTCCAGCCATCTACAGGCAATCCCTCCCTAACTGTATACACTTGGCTTTGGCGGTCTCGTGAGGTACCTAGGCTGGGGAAGGTTAACCGAGGGGCTCTCTCTGTTCTGCTATGAGGAAGCGATCATCATGTGAGCAGCTGTCTTTGAGGTCCCCCATGCTCTGGTCACTAATCCCTCACTCATGTTCTATAAATAAGCCCAATAAACTCATTGGTTCTCCCCAGGGTGAATTTGAGTGGCTTTCCTCGTACTTTTATTTGTCACTGGGACCTTATGAAGGTAGGTGCTGTTTAGTCTCCTCGGGGAAGGAATTCTCCCAATGATCCCATCACTCTCTTGTCTGGAGGCAGAGGGTCTGGTGAGAGATTTCATGGCTCTGGAGTAGAAGTCAAAAACTTAAAACCTAGCAGCCATACTCGACCCTTTTCTTGCTTTTGGAAATAAAACTTTATTGAAACATGGTGGTATCAATTCCTCTTATTGTATTTATAGCTGCTGATTTTTTTTTTCTTTTTGTCACAGTGGTAGAAATGGGTAGTTACTGCTACCTGGCTGGGACAGCTTACAGTATTCCTGTCTGGTGCTGCTCTGGGGGATGATGGGAGTTGGGAGGAGCCTGGGTTACTGTCTTTCCAAGCAGACCCCAAGTAAGACACAGGCAAGAAAGACACCCTTCCTGTGTGGAGTCCCTGAGGTACGGGCTCTGCCTGTCCTTGAGGTCAGCCTACTCCAAAGGTCCAGTTCTGGAAAGAGCAGGAACATACCAAGGTGCTACCATCCGGGAAGCCAGCTCCCCCAGGAATGAGGCTTGTCTCCAGGTTGGGGTCCAGGCAGGAGCCAGACTGGACTGCCTGGTCACTCAGACCTGTGACCTTGCATTGCCGTCTGGGTGATGCCTCTTGTAGAGTGGAGAGACCTTTCCTCAGAAGATGGCAAAGCAAAGAGGTCAGAGGGAAGGGGACATCCTGGGCAGCCAGCTCTGGTGCCAGCCAGCTCTGGTGCCAGCCTGCTGACATCACAGTCTCCAGGCTCTTGGGCCCATCAGGCTTGGCAACTTGAGCTCTGGGGGCTTGTCAATTACCAGCTGGCGCCATCTAGATAAGTCAGGTAAGCCGTCTCTCCCCAGCTTCAGATTACTACCTGTGAAATGTGATCAGGATTGCCCAGGCGCTGGGATAGCAGGGTCTTCAGCCCTGAGATACACCACTGCCCTCCACTGCCACCTGGGGACACATATTCCCCATGTCTGGGTTCCAGTCCTCCAAAGCCTTACCTTGATGGTCTGGCACAGCAGCCTGTACCTGGAAGCAAGCTGCTCACTGCAGTTGGAATGAACTATCTTTCTCTGCCTTCCCGGAGGCTGTGGCCTAAGCGGGATTGAGGTGGTGGGTGAGCCCAGATGGCTCGCTTCTTTATGGAACTGGTAGCCATGGTGGGCCAATCGCCAGAGCAGTATAAAGGACAGAGAGAGAAAGGGGCTGGACCCTCAAGGAGACTCACATCTCTGAGAGCCATTGGTCTGATGGAACTTTCTGGGATGCTGTGCTTGCAGCAGCAGTGAAGGCCAGCTGCTTCCTCAGCTCAGCCTGGGGTGAAACACGTGACTGATGTAGCCTGGAAAGTGCAGTGGAGGACCTGAGCCTTCAGCTCATTCTAGGTTACTCTTCAACTACCTTACACTCCGTGTGGCTGCTTCTCACCTTGGGCATTTCTGTCTGGCCCTTCCCTGATGGTCCCATTGGCTTCTCCTTCAGGACCTCCTTCCCTGCAGAACAGGGCTGTCTCCCTTCCCAACCTCCTTCCCTGCAGAACAGGGCTGTCTCCCTTCCCAAATTCTGCCTTCTTTCACTTGAGCTGCCCTGAGTGGGACTTCTCTGGAAACCTGGACTGTTAGTGCTGAGGTTAGACTGTTAGTGCTGAGGGTAGACCCTGGATTGTTAGTGCTGAGGTTAGACCCTCGACTGTTAGTGCTAAGGTTAGACCCTGGATTGTTAGTGCTGAGGTTAGATCCTAGACTGTTAATGCTGGTTAGACCCTGGACTGTTAGTGCTGAGGGTAGACCAGAGGCTGCCAAAGCTGTGTGTGTACCTGTACAGGACTATACACCTGTGTGTGTATAGTCCCTGATTTGCTGGGTGACTCAGATAAGTTAGTTAACATCTCTGGGTTTAGTTGAGTCACCTGATAAGGCAGTAGTAAATGAGGCATTGAACGGCCTTGGAAGTTGCTGGTATCCTGTGTGTTATGCTATATACCACCCGAGGAGCCCGGAGATAGCAAGCAATTTGCTTTTAATCACACAGTCAGTCAGAACAAACATGAATAAAGCTTAACTGTCAAAACCTACTGGCTTAGCATTTTTTTGTAAAAGGAGGGAAGAAACTGCCAGAGAAGATGCGAAGTCAAAGCTTCAAAGACAAAAAAGGCTCTTCAAAGCAGAACTGTGAGGATGGGGGTTGGGGAGCCAGGGTACCTCAGAGTTCGGGTAGAAATGGGCCTTACCAGGACCTTGCGGCCAGAGCTACCATGGGGCTTCACACCTTCCTGTTGTACAGCAATTTCCTCTGAATTGAAACATTCCATCTTGAGAAGGGAAACTCCAGAAGTAAACAACAGGTGAGTCTCAGGAAATCCCTGCAACTTAGCAGATGTCAAGGTCCCTCTCTTTCCAAGTTTGCACAGTCAGTAAGGCCTGCTAAGGAGAGGAGACTCTGTTAAGTCATGCCTGCCAGTTGTGTAGAGAGACCCAGAGTCCTAGCTCTTATGAGCTGTCTTCCTTGCTGGGGCGGGCTCATGCAACTGCCTTTGAGTCATTTCTGCTCTGTGAGTAACCTCAATAATCTCATTGGTGTATCAAGATCACTGGGGTAGGTTTGTTCACATCTCCCCAGGAATAGTGTCACACAACACTTCTACCCTGAGATGTTGGCAGATTTATATCCCTGTCCTATCCTCATTTTGTCGTCTGTAACACAGTAACTAGCCCACAGAGGCTGCATGGGAGCATTCTCCTTGCCAATTAAAGTTAAAGCTTGCACACAGTAGGTGCTTAAATAAATAGCCACAGCTGGTGCCAAGTTGGGCTCATCAAGAAAGGATCTTCAAAGGGTCTGGTTAGTCCTCTTTTACCATATCCTCTGAGTTGAGAAGAATCCCAGGCCCCAGCATGGTAGGGGTGATGACCTTGAGTGAGCCTTTCCCTGGGGAGTAGTGGGTGCTTTGCTGAGAGTCAAGGGTGAGACCCATAGACCTCCAGTCTGCAAGTTCCCAGGAGCCGCTGAGATCCTGAATCCTGCTTGGCTGCTCCACCCTCCCTGAGCTCTGTGGAGCTGTGAAGTAGAGGAGCTGGGCAGGGAGAGAGGGAGGGAGGAAGGCAGGGAGGGAGGAGGTCTGGCTTCTCCACAGACGTGCCCTGGGGTTCCCGAAGACCGTGAATTCATTAGCTGTTGCAGCTTTGAGAGTTGATTAAAAAGATGATGCCCCCCCACACTTTTTTTCCTTTCTCTTTTCCCTTGGTTCTTTCAATTTTCAGCCAGTGGTCCCTAGGGGCACAGCCAGTCTAGGCGAGCAAGGCTGTGCCTAAGGGATAGAGGTGGAGCTCCCGTGCTCCCTCCCGCTTCCTTCCCCCTTCCCTCCTTCTAGTCCTCCTCTTTTTCTCCCCCTCCCTTTCCTTCTCTCTGCTCCCCCTCCCCTGTGCACCCCTCTTTTGCTCATCCCCAGGCTAGAGTTGGATCCACCTGCCGTGCACAGTGGTTGCCTGATTAAGGGCGGATTGATTGGTCTCGACTCTCATTAGCATATAGTTAGCAGTGACCCTCTGCCTGGCCTGCTGCTTAGGCTGACCTGGATGGATCCGCTGCTGGTGGGAAGATGCTAGCTCAGGTCAGGAACTCAGCTTGGGGACAGAGGGGTGGGTGTGAGGGTGGGGTATAAGCTGGAGAGCCAGCCTGCAGGAGCCAAACGTGTTCTCCCCTCCACTAGAGGGGGAGCTGGGATACAATGCTTCCTGGGAGCTTGGCCAGTGAGGGAGTAGAGAGGGGCCCTCACCCACCCAGGGGCGGGGGATTCAGGCCTGGAAGGCCCTTCCAACTTCGTCACTTTTTACTCTGCAGCAGAAGCAGTTCAGGGCTTGGGACTTAATAATGTCTGGACCCTGCTTGGTCTCTGTCTGTAGCCTCGAAAGAATAGAGATGGGGTAGGGCTATGTGGGTCCCTCAGCCTCTGGATGAATACAACCTGAGGCTTCTGTAACTGCCAGGAAAAGTCCTCCTTCTGTTTTCTTAATGACCATAAAAGGTACAGTGTCGTCACACAAAGCAAAACCCAGAAACAGGAGGGATGAGTAGAGTAGGCACCCCCAGATCCCTGGGTCAGGGGAGGTGTTCAGCCTGGCCGCTGAGGGTTGTGGAGTCCTAAGGGTGTAGTAAGAGCCTCTGGGTAGGTCTTAGACTTTCTCCTGTTCCCTGTGCTGACTTGAGTGTATGTCCAGGCTGACCTTCATCAGGTGGTGGTGGTGGTGTGTATGGTCTCTTTGTAGTTAGCTTTCAAAGACTTGTTTTTAAATTATGTGCATGTATACATGTGCATGACTCCAGGTATCTCGGAAGGCCAGACATATCCAGTCCTCTGCAGCTAGAGTCACAGGCACTGGGAGGCACTGGGAGGCACTGGGAGGCACTGGGAGGCACTGGGAGGCACTGGGAACTGAACCTGGGTCTTCTGCAAGAGAAGTATGCATGCTCTTAACTGCTGAGCTAACTCCCCAGCACACAGGCACATTCTTTGCAAACATGTAAAAAGGGCTGTTGTCAGCCCCACGGTCACAGGGACCTCATCTGCTGGTCCGTTCTAGCATCACCAGGGCACTGTGCGGTGCCTGGGATGTGGGTGCTGTGCAGGTGTTGGCTGAGTTAATACGGTTTAGACTCCAGGTGATCTAGGGGTCTGTCTGTTTAGGGACCCTGTCTCTTTTCTGTGGCTTTGGCCTGAGCTTTTAGAAGATAACAGGGTGGATGAAGTCAAGCCCAAATAACTCTCTGGCAGGGAGATATGGGTGGAGAAGAGGAAAAGCCTTGGTCAACGGAACTGGCAGCCTCACTGTGCTGTCCAGATGTCCACATCCCAAACCATTGTCTGGAGTCCCTGGGATGTGGAACCTCCTGGGTCATGCCTGTGGGTAACCTACTAGGAACCCTTGTACCCATGCAAGCCCAGACCTCAGGAACAAGGCAGGCCTGTGAGCACTCAGCTTCAGTACCTGGGCTTGTGGATTCTCTGGCAGAGCTAGACAGTGCCAGTCAAGGAGGTGAGGCAGTCCCAGCTGGCTGGACCTGAGAGGCTTCCTGTGAAGTCGCAGCCCTTTGAGACACTGACTAATAAGATCTCCTTCTCTTTCTAAGCCGAATGAGTCAGTCACTTCATATAGGATCCCATCTGTCTGTTCCATCCCTGCCAGTCGGTTTCTAGGCCTCTGGCCAATTAAAAACCCCAACTAGCTTTGTATGAATCTACTGAACAGCTAGTCCTGGTGAACGGTGTTTTGCCTCCATGAAAGGAGGCCTCTTGGCTGCTCTTGTAGGGCTGCCTTGGAGAGAATCTCAAGTTGTGTGGACAAGGAGCCCCAGTGGTGTCTAGCTTAGGAACAGGAGGCAGCAAACTGCAAAGGGTTAGACCTCGGTGAAACAGGCTAAATCGGCCTCATCATCAGGGGGCCGTATGAGACAGGGAGGGGAGATCTCACTGTCTTTGGGTCTGTTTGAGTTTTGGTACTTGGCACCCTGGAGGGACTCTGGACTTTGTGTCTAACATAAATGGGCACAGTGGTGGGGTGGGGATGGGGGAGAGGACTGGACAGGCTAGCTCATCACCAGGACTGGTCACACACGGGGTTTTCAGTCTCCTTTGGGCCTCTCAGCCAGTTGGCCTTGATAATTTTCCCAGGTTGCCTGAGGCTGAACAAGCTGCTGAGGCCAAGGGCATGGTCTGGGGTACCTGAGTGCTGCTGGTGGCAGGTGACAATGTTCCTGAGGGGAGCCACCCTGGCAGATTTGAGTGGAGTTAGCAAACTCCTTTAAGGCTTGGGAGAACTGTCCAGGTGGGTGGCTAGGGCAGAGCTCTCAGGGGTGAGGACTGGGGAGTTATTTTGATAGCAGAAGCCTCAGCTCCCGAGGCTCTGGCAGGCCGAGCTCGGCCGTTGTCCTAGCCCTTCCAGCATGCTGACTAAGGAGGCTAGTGATGGCGAAAACAGAGAGAAACTGTCCCACCAACGTGCGCAACTGTGAAGGGCAGATAAAGGATCCTAGGTCCGTCTTCAGGGCGCTGATGAGGGCTTTAGATTCAAATGGAATTGGGAGAAGGGGTAAGAGGTGTGCTTGACTCAGCAGCTGAGAGTGAGTGCATGCTGCTCTTGCAGAGGACCCAAGTTCAGTTCCCAGCACCCAAAATGGGTGGCTCACCACTGGGTTCTCTTTTGATTGCCACAAATACTTGCACTCAGACAGCATTCACTCAGACACTTACTTCTTTTTGTTTTGTTTTTTGTTTTTCAAGACAGGGTTTCTCTGTGTAACAGCTCTGACTATCCTGGAACTCACTCTGTAGACCAGGTTGACCTTAAACTCAGAGATCCGTCTGCTTCTGCCTCCTGAGTGCTGGGGTTAAAGGCATGGGCCACCACAGCCTGGCTAAACACATCCTCTTACATATAAATGAAAGTAATAAAAATAGATCTTTTATTAAAAAGTGTGCCAGGGGCTGGAGAGATGACTCAGCAGTTAAGAGCACTGGCTGCTCTTCCAGAGGACCTGGGTTCAATTCCCAGCACCCACACAGCAGCTTGCATCTGTCTGTAACTCCAGGAGTTCTGACACGTTTACACAGACACATGTGCAGGCAAAACACCAATGCACATAATAAATAATTCTTTAAAAAGTGTGCCTGCTTCATGAGTCCTGGCCAGGTGCGGTCTTACTTATCACTGTCTCAGGTCTGCAGGGTGCCCAAGAAAGCCCTTATTGCCTGAGGGGACAGGCTGGTTCTCAGGAGGTGGAGCTCCTGTTCCAAGGTGCATCCTCGCCCTCATGGACAGACACCATCACCTACCTGGCAGTGCTCTGTCCTATGAGGCTCTGCTGCTTCTGGAATCCAAGGTGACGGCATGCTGAGGACAACAGCTGGGGACTTTTAGGAACCTTTATGGTGTTTGAGACAGTAAGATACCCCTATGATCCTTACCTTTGTGATTTGGGCCTTGAAGGAGAATGAGATGTTAGTCCTGATTCTAGGTAGGTCACTCTGTGAGTGACTAACAAGTCTGCAAGCACGCGACCCATATCAAATAGACAGACATGGGGCAAAAGTACAAAGACTCATTCTGCCTTTATTTACCCAGGTCTATGTGAGGAATCAGTCTTTGTAGCAAAACTTCCAAGTGCTTTACGGGGAGTGTGAGAGCCCTGTGCCCAGTCCACCATGAGCAAAAGATCTGCTGTGAGTACCTCTAACTGGTGGCCCTGGGCAGCACAATGAAAGTTGTCCACAAAGGAAGTGGGGACTGGACCATGCGTCTGGGAACCACTTAGTGCAGGGGAACCCCTAGGAAACGTCAATCAACCTGTTCATCCTGCTGCCCCCTTCTTTCAAAACTTTTTCCTCATTGACATGCACATGCGTGTGTGTGTGGGTGAGAGCTGGGGTGTGAGTGTGAAGGGCCAGGGCGACTTGGGGTGGTCACTTCTCTCCCTTCCACCATATGGGTCCTAGGGATGAACTCGGGTTATCAGGCTTGGTGGTAATTGTCTTTACCAGCTGAGGCATCTCAGTGCCCACGCACTCCTCTTCAGGTCCCTGGTGCATACCATCGATTCCTGGGTCTGGCAGTCTTCACCATGCTGCATAAGAGCCTGGCCTGCCTCCCACTCCAGCCCCAGCTCGGGTTCCCTCTACCTCTAGCTACTCTGGTCTTGTTCCCAGACTCTCTCCTGCCTCTTCTATATCGCACCAGGGCCTTTGCACAGGAAGCACCTTCTGTTCTAGAACACTCTCTTCCATCTCCAGCTGCTGACCTTCAGCTTCAGTCTCTGAGGCTGCCCAGTACTCTTGCTCTGGCTAGAAAAACCAGGTGGATTTCCACCCTGCCTGTGTAGTCAGCTGCATCTCAGACAGAGTGATGGGAGAAGGAGAGAGGACTCTGGCACCCTGAGTCTGGGTTTGGACCCCACCTGGCACAGGTGCCCCATGGGCAAAGGGACTCAGTGAGTGCCATTCTCTCTTTCCAGCGCTGAATGCCACTCAGCTCTGGCTAGGGGCCGACTGGAGGCAGGGTGAAGGATTTTCTTCGGCTTCCCTAGAACTGTCCAACGCAGCAGCTGCCTCGAGCTGGCAGGGTGGTGAGGTCCTGTGGGGACCTGGAAGGCATTCAGGCCACAGGCTTGCAAGGCTCGGCTGGTGGCAGGCTCTGCTCCAGCCGAGTGACCTCTGCCTGTGACCCCTCTGGCCATGCTGTGTCCTCAGCCAGCAGAAACTGGGGAACACCAAAGGGGATTGCAGTCTCCTCAGGACCTGAAACCTTTCCTGTGCTTCCAGGGACTCAGGGCTCCTCCATGTCATCTCCCACCATCTGATACTGATAAGGTCTTTGGCTGGCACTAATCATCAGCAGGGGCTGAGCATCAGACTTGAGACCGAACACCCAGTTTCCTTATCTGTGCTGTGCACAGTGGCCCCTGGCAGGGCCTCAGTTTCCCTGTCTGTATACTGTGCACAGCAACCCTGACAGGTCCTCAGTTTCCCTGTCTGTGTGCTGTGCACAGTGGCCCTGACAGGTGCAATGAGGGTACACCTGGTACATGGGGCTGGGTGGCCCAGCAGTTAAGACATTTACTGCTCTTGCAGAGGACCCCAGTTCAGGCACATCAGAGGGCTTATGACCACCTGTAATTCTTGCTCCACGTGACCTGGCGCCCTCTTCTGGCCTCCACTGACACCTACACTCATGTGCACATACTTACACACAGAAACACATGCACACACACACTTTACACAGTAAGTCTTTTTAAAAGTATCTGGCCCTCGGCAGGCCTCACGTTGTCACTTCTGTCCCTGCCTTGTGTTGCTTTTCCAGAGCACCGTCCCCATCACCCCCTCTGCAAGCACACACCTCACTTTCCCCTTATCCTAGAACTGGGTTCCCAGGCTCTTCTGACAAACTGATGATGTACGGTACCTGACAGACACACTCCCCAGTAAAAGTGATCGTTGACACAGAAAGTGGTCAGTGACGGGTCACCGGCCTTTGTCGGGAGAGCTTTGGAGTCTGGAGATGCTCTGGCTGAGAGTAAAGAGTTTCAGGCAAAGAACAGGATGGTGAGGGGGGCGGGGAGGGAGAAACTGGAGGAACTTGGGTTCCCAAAACATGCCACAGGAAGTTCCAGTGTCTCTACTGCCAGGCTGTGTGACACTGGCCAAGTTTCTTGACTTCTCTGAGCTTCGTGGTCTCTGAAGTGCAGGTAACTTTTGGGTACCTTTCATCTCTGGGGTCCTTCAGTAGAGCCCATTATATCACAGGGGCTCAGCACACTGTCTCCACTGCATTTGTTCTTATGAGTAGGGGTCGACGGTAATTCAACAGCCTGAATCCTGACTCCCCAGAAGCGTGGCTGAGAGGACTCAGCAGAGGCCTGGGAACAGGCAGATGTGTCCAGATGCCCGACAGTCTGATTTCTCTGAGACTCGCTGGGTTCTCTGCCCTTGGTCTGGCTAACCAAGTTTGTAGCTGAATGAGTTTCCAGAGGGAGGCAGGTCCAACCAGGCCAGGGGACTTGGTCAAGGTCACAAAGTCCCAGAACCTCCCTTTCTTCCTATGCCAAACCTCCTGCTCCCAAAGCTTCCCCAAGTTTCCTAGGGCCAGGCCAGTGGGAACACTGTGAACCCAAGTGACAGGAATAGGCCAGGGAGGTGGAGAGCAGCAGGTAGGGAGTCCTCTGGACATCCAGCAACTCAGAGCATGAGACAGCTGGAATTTTCCAGGCCCTGTCTGCAGGAGCAGTGACCCTGGCCAACCTGCCACTCTACACAGAACACCTGGCAGTCACCCAGAGACAGATTCCGAAGGTTCTCAGGAGGAGCAAGGGTACCTGGAAGCAGGGGGCTCCTGAGCCCAGGCTCTATAGCTTCCTAGCTCCTGCGTTCCAGTCTGAGGCCTCGGGCCAGTGGAAATCGAGGGTTACTAAGCTCGGGCTCTACAGCTGCTCAACTTTAGCCTTCTGGTACCCAGCAGGAGGAAGCCTGCAGTGGGGATTGGGAGGGAGGGTCGGACAAACAGCAGAGTGCCTCTGTCCCCATGTCCCATAGCCACAGTGGTGGGGGAGTGCGGGGAGGGTCAGAAAAACTAAGTGAGGGCAGAGGGGACAATAGAGATGGGGAGGGGCGAGGAGAGAAGAGATATTTCACCTCTAGAGAAAAATTAAACCTCAAAGTTTGCAGAAAAATGAGTGGACTTAGAATGTATAACATGAAGTAAGGTCACAGTCTCAGAAAGAGAAAGCACATGTAAGCGCATGTATGTGTGTGTGCAGGATAACACACAGAAAGACAGCGCATGTATGTGTGTGTGTAGTATAACACACAGAAAGACAGTGCATGTAAGCGCATGTATGTGTGTGTGCAGTATAACACAGAGAAAGACAGCACATGTAAGCACATGTATGTGTGTGTTCAGGATAACACACAGAAAGACAGCAAGAGAAACTTACTGTTGGGGGACAAGGAAGGACCGAATGCAGGTGAGGGACATGAGTTAGAGAGGGTAGAAAGCTAATTGTCTAGATCTAACTCTTCATGGATCCTCTGTTTTGGGTGGTGGATAAGTGCATAAAAATGTATTCAACAGTGAAAGTGTAAATGCAACATGAAGCCCTGTAGCTTTCCATTCCAAAGGACCACTCTATCTGCATAGACATTCATTGAGTTGGATAGTTTTCATGTGTGATTTTTTAAAATTTGCAACTTTTTTTTATAAAAAGTTTTGTTGTTGTTTTATTTTTTAAAGATACTGGGGGAGAGAGAGAGAGGGGGGGGGTCTTCTCAATTCCTTGCCTCTATTCCTCCCATTTCAGGTCTTAAAGCTCTGAGTGCTGAGTCAGGGCTGGGTCCCTGCTAGAGTTCCCCTGCCATGGTTCTCAGCAGACATTGCTAATCAGTCTGGGTGCTCTTTCCCCCTAAGCCACCCTCCTGTGCTTCCAGAACCGTCATTAGGAATCAGGACACTGGTATGTGAAGTCATTGATGGCATGATGGCCGGGAAGTGGCTTGTGTCCAGACTGTCTCCTGGAACTGATACATTCCACAAGAGAGCTCAGGGCTGAGGTGAAGGGTTCCTGGAGTTGCCTGAGAGAGGTTATAACATGAGCAAGGACAAGGCAGACATAGGTAGCTGGAGTCATGCCCCATCTTCCTGCCCAAATGTTTATATGTAGTGTTGTCTAAAGGCAGCTGTGACAGGATACATACACATTTATATTCTGGGGGGTCTCAGTTCCTGTTCCTGACATTTGGAAACCCCAGGAGTCTCTGGCCTGGGCAGACTGTCTCTGAGGATGCTTCATAGTGTGGCTGATAGCTGGGGCCCTAATGGCTTCAGGATGGGGCTGGTTATCTGAAGAACCATTGCATGATGAGGGCTGAGCCTTTTTTATGATGGTGCCTTGGGGAACTAGGACTGTTTGGTTTGCAGTATGGATGACAGTCAATGAAGCAAGAGTTGGGAAAAAATGTAAGAGAGTCGAGGCACAATGTGGCCAAGACTGTGTCAGCCTCCGCAGGGAGGGCTCAAGGGATATTTCTGGGAGGTGAGAAGGCAATTGGAGGTTAGGAAAGAAGACATCATCAGTGCTCTGCACATGCAGGTCAAACAGGCTCTTCTGGAGGGTTCCGAATGGTGTCAGCATGTTCTGAAGGCAGAGTGTGGGCCTTCACACTCTGAAAATTAATTCCTTTTCAGACACTTGCTCAGATCCAAGGGAAAAAATGGTAGCTTGAGTTCCTAAAAACCAACTGAGGTTAGGTCAAGAATGTGGCTCAGTTGTCTGTGAGTGTGCACAAGTGTGTGAACGAATGCTTGTGAGGGAGTGGGTTCTCACAGACTGAACACCAGGGCCCCTTAGAAGCCTCCTGGAGCCTGTCTGTCCAGCACATGGATGGAACTGTACCCCTTCTTATGTCTGGCTTCTGCCACCCAGTGCCATCTTTGGGAGACTCATCCATCTTCCCTTAGTGGGGATGATCTGTTTTCACTGCTGTGAGTGGTACAGTGCTGGGAAGACCACACTTCATCTTGGGTGCTATTCTTGGGTTTCCCGGTGATTGTAAACAGGATTGCTAGGAATATTCTGGCAAAGGAAGGTCTCTTCCTAACACATGTTACTAGTTGGAGCAGTCACCGGGACACTAGTGTGTGTTCTGCTCTACCAGACGCTGGTGAAATGTTCTAAAGGGCTGTCCCACATCCCTCCAGCCAGGGGAGGGAGCAGGCTCTGATTGGCCCACATCCTTGCCTTCCCAGGGTGCTTACAATGTCAGGAATCCTGGCAGCTGAGGATTGGTGCCACACTGTGGCTTGTGCCTATGATGAACAGTGGGTCTCTTGAGCATTGGAATCCTGCTGGCCTCTGTGAAGATCTCTAACCCTGATCAGTGACACTTGCTGACCTGTCTGTAGGCTTGTTTTACACAGAACTCCTATATTGCACAGTCTCCTCGCTGCGGGTCACCTTCCCACTCTGGCAGACAGACCTCACCACAGACCGATATGCTCATTTCCCTCCTGTGGCTGGGGCTGGGTGTGTCCCGCTGGGGCTGGGTGTGTCCCGCTGCAGACACTTTCACTAATCTCTTACCCTTGCCTCCTTGCCTCCTTTCCTCAGCCCTCCAGTCCTTCCAGGTGGACTTTTGCTCATCTGTGAGGAAGGCTTTGGGTTGGAGTCTCCCCACTGAATTCTGATAGGGAATACCTGTGTCTGGATGTGTTCCCTGTTTTGTGGCTCAGTTTATCTTTCCTTGTGTGGGTCGCTTATTGACCCGGAAGGAGGTCTCATATAGCCCAGGCTGTCCTTGAACTTCCGGTGTAGTTGAGGCTGACCCTGAACTCCTGATCCTATCACTTCTGTCACCCACATACTGGGATAACAAGCATGAGCCGCTAGGCATGGATTGACCAAAGGAAGCTTTGCTTTGATGCACCCAAGGTGACTTTCTCTCACAAATATAGTGCTGGCATCAATTATTCAGTCTGAGCATTCCAGAACGCACTCAGAAGACATGGGCCAGCTTTTTGTTGTTGCCCCCTCCCAGTCCATCAAACCTGCAGCTGGCAGAGAAACAGAGAGATGGGCATCTGGGAGGGGTGGAGAGCAGAGCACTCCGGCTCTGGTGACTCCAGGACTCTTGCGAAGGGTTCTAGGCTCCGCGGAAAGAGCAGCCACCCATCACAGGGCCTTTGATTCCCCCTGACAGCTGCTGATGAATTGATCTGGTACCGTGCATAATTCATGAGCACCCAGTAGCCGTGAATTCTGAGCAGATCTTTGCCACAGTATGGGCGAAACTGGGCTGGAGAGAGGGATGTGGCATAGGAGGCCTTGGGCGACCCATGCCCTGTCCTGTTGCTGCCGTCACAGGAGATGCTTTCAGGAAGGTGTGGGGAAGCAAAGGAGGCGCTCAGGCCTGGAGAATGTGGTCCATGAAAAGAGGGGACCACTTGTCTGGGTTCTCAGATGGGTGGCGACACTATCCCATCGGCTCCCTTAAGCCAGAGCACACCCTCCAGAGGACCACCAAGGGACCTCAGGCTACCTCAGCACACACAGCTAGCTGGAACCCCTGGGGTAGCTGGCTCTGCAGCCTGGGCCCAGCTCTCCCCCAACAAGAACAAAGTTATAGGCTGGGGAAAAGGCACAGCAGGGCAGGGCTTGAGGACATGAGTTGGCTCCTCAGCACCGGCGAATAAGCCAGGCTTGGGGGCAAAAACTGTAGCTCTAGTGCTGGGAGGCGCAAGTGTGGGAGACAGATGGATCCTGGGGCTCAGTGGCCAGCTAGTGAGGTTTAATGAAAGGCTTTGTCCCAAAAAAACAAGGGCTGGCAGGAGGGCTCAGCAGGTGAGGCCAGTTGCTGCCATGCCTGATGACCCAAGTCCATCCCCAGGAGCCATATGGTGAAAGGAAGGAGCCAACTCCCACGAGCTGTCCTCTGACCTCTGCACTTGCACTTTGGCACCCCCCCTCCCTCGTATAAAGTCTAAAATAAGGTAGTGAGTCAATTAAGGAAGGTATCTCAATGTTAGCCTCTGGCCTCTTCACACCACCTACTCAGGTACATGTACATGCATTCACGCATGCGTGAAACACACACACACACACACACACACACACACACACACACACACACACACACACACACACACGGTTGAGACCCTGAGAAAAGGTGATTTACTACCTGTACAGTTGAGCACGGGTTTGTCTACCAGCTGGGTTGGTTTGACAGTCACTTGGGTTGAGTGTCCCCATCCCACTTGGCTCCCTGGGGCTGGGGGTTGTCTCTCTTGGGGTGTGACCTTAGGCAGGGCCTTGGAGCCCAATGCATTCTCTGGCTGAAGCATGGAGCAGGATCCAAACTAAACCAAGAAGCATAACCCACATTTGCCAGCTGGTTGAGATGCCGTTCAAATGTGGTGACTCAGTGCCCTGACATCAGGCTGCCAAGCCCAGCAAACAGCAGAACCTCCACCAACACTATATGGGTTGCCTCCCCCACCTCCCTCCATTGGTTTTTGTCCTTCTTTTTGATCCTGGAGTCTTGCTATGTTGCCCAGGCTAGCCTTGAACTCTTGGGCTCAAATGATCCTCCTGCCTCAGCCTCCCAAGTAACCGGAACTATAGGCTAGGACAGCACACCCACCCTATGGACTTAAAAGGGCAGCATCTACCCCTAATGGACTCAGCTCTGGGGGTCGAGGTGGATCATAGATCCATCCACTCTTCCTAAAGTGGCCCAGATGGCCACTGCCTGGCTAGAGACAGGTGCTGGGGGAACCTGGCATTGCTCTGGACTTTCTGACTGGAGCCTAGCCAGAGGTGGTTTTCAAATAATTAGGTTGCTCCTTTTTTTTCCATTTCTGTTTTAGTTGAGAACATTGATTTTTTTTCTCATAGTATAGATTTTTTTTCAAACTCCGAAAGTAATACATACATCAATGTTTTATTGTTCTCCATGCTTTCCTGTATTTAAGATTTTTTCAACATTAAAAAATGTGTGTGTGCGTGTGTGTGTGTGTGTGTGTGTGTGTGTGTGTGTGTGTGTGTGTGTGTTTCAAGCCCCCTAAAGTAGAAAACAGAGAAGCTGAAAGAGGGGCTAGAGTGATGATGGCCTAGTGGTTAAGAGCACTTGCTGTTCTTGCAGAGGGCCGGAGTTCAGAGTTCGGAGTTCTCTCAAGTCAGGTAGTTCACAACTGCCTGTAACCTCAGCTCCAGGGGATCTCGCACTCTCTTCTGGCTTCCATGGAGGACTGTGTGCATATACCCTCTTGCACCCCACACAAATGAAAATAAACCTTAAAAGAAGAAGAAGAAGAAAAAGAGAGAGAAAAGGCCCAAATGCTGGGCATGGTTGTGCCCACCTTTAACCCCAGCGCTCAGGAGGTAGTAACAGTAAAGCCGCAAGGAGAGAGTTAAGGCCATCCTGGTCTACATGGTAAGTTTCAGGCCAGCCAAGTTTCTACATAGTAAGACCCTGTCTCAAACAAACAAACAACACAAAAACAAACAGCCAAAACAAAAAAACTGCCTTCCCCAATTCAGAGAGGCACCCACAAGGCCTGTCTTCTAGGACCATAGCAATATGAGCAGGGACACCCTACCAGAGCTAACTGGTTTTTCTATTGTGGCAAAAGCATGTAACAAAACTTATTTGTTTTTTTGAAATGAGATCTCACATAGCCCAGGCTGGCCCTGAACTCCTGTTTCTCCTGCCTCCATTTCCCAAGTGCTGGGATTATAGGTGTACATCATCATACTAGGTGGGAATTTGCATTTTGACCATATTTTAGCGCACATGTCCATGGCATCAAGCATATGCACTCTGTTGTCACCATCATTTATCTCAAGAACTTTCTCACCCTCCCATTACTCACTAATTCCACATTCCCACTCTTCAGCCATACCCCCCAACAGCTGTGCTTCCGGAGCAGTGAGTGGGGTTCGAGACCTTTCCTTGTTTTACTCTTGTGAGTTAACTGTAGGTATCAACATGGCAGGAGTTAAAAGTAAGATCGCCAAGAGCTCTGCAGCCAGAGTCACGCCGTGTCACTGGGAGAAATGAATGAAGATTGAAGCGGAAGTGTACCATGCTCGTGGACAGGAAGACTGCGGTCCCGTGCGGGCGCTGCCTCTCCCTAATTACCATTTAAATTCAGCGCAATCACAATCGATAGGTTTTTCTTTTTCTAACGCAATTTGACAAACTAATGCAGAAAGGAAATGTCAACCTGTGGGTTGTGACCCCTTTAGGGAACCTGTGGGTCACCACCCCTTTAGGGGTCGAATGACCCTTTTATAGGGGTCCCCTAGGACCATCAGAAAGCACAGGTATTTATATTATGAATCATAACTGTAGCAAAAATTACAGTTATGTAGTAGCAACGAAAATAATTTTATAGTTAAGGGTTGCCACAACATGAGGAACTGTATGAAGGGTCGCAGTGTTGGGAAGGCTGAGAACCACTGGGAGGAAATAGCTCCGGTAAGTTGAAGATCTCTGTAGTGGGACAGTCAGCACTAACCATAGTAGAGAAAATGGACACATGTGGCCCCAGTGAGCCTGTAACAAAAGAGCCCAGAGAAAACCATGGCCCGGGAGAGGGGAGAGGATTGGGACGGGGAGTCTACTGCGTGGTTCCTGGGAGAGGACTGAGGGAGAGGTGCCAGGGAGATGTTCTTGGGAGCTGGCCTGCAGAAAGGGACCAGGGAGAAGACACATAGCGATAGAGGGCCACGGAGAGAGCTAGAGAGAGTCAGAGAACACAGGAAGTGGGCACCAGGAGGGCCAGCTCTCAGCCATCCTTAGGGCTCTGGGTCTGGCCTCCTGTATCTGCCAAGACTGTTATGTTGCAGGCGTGGAAAGCAGCTAAGAGTGATTCTAGGAAGAATGGAGGGCTGCTGAAGCTGGCTGTGGTGGTACATGCCCCAATCTCGTCAGTACCGGAGAAATAGGGAGCCACTGCCTCTCAAGCAATAAATCAAAACATAATGTATGACATTCTTAACTAATTCGACAAAACATTGTTTTTTTAAAAGTTAGTAAAGAAGATTTATGGAAAGGAATGTTACAACAAGATCACAGGCAAAGCAAACATTTCACTCCCCGTTGGGTGGTTATTATATTAAAAACAAAAGAGAAAATAACTGTTATAGTTACCGCTGTCAACTTGGCAGGATCTGGACTCACCTCAGAGACAAGCCTCCGGGCGCGTCTGTGAGGGATTGTTTAGCCTCTGGGCACGCCTGTGAGGAATATGTTTATTAGGTTAACTGAAGTAGGGAGATTCACCCTAAAAGTGGGGGGTGACATTCCAGGACAGGCCTCTAGATCACATAACAAGGGAGAAGCGAGGCCCCTGGGATGGCTCAGTGGGTAAAGTTGCTTGCTTCGAAGCCTGAAGACCTGAGTTCAATTCCCAGGACCAACATCACGGAAGGAGGCAACCAACTCCCACAAGTTGTCTTCTGAATGTCCGCCCATGTGCTATGGGAGGCATTGTTACTGGAAAACACACACACACACACACACACACACACACACACACACACACACACACACTCACACACACTCACACACACACTCACACACACACTCACACACACACACACACACACACACACACAAATAAATAAACAAGCAAACAAACAAGCTGGGTGTGGTGTCACACACCTTTGATCCCAGCACTCAGGAGGCAGAGGCAGGCAGATCTTTGTGAGTTCCAGGCCAGCCAGGACTATTAGACAGAGAAACTCTGTCTCGAAAAACCAACCAACCAACCAACAAACAAACAAAACGTTAAAAAAAAAAAAAAAAAGCCAGTTGAGAACGTTGGTCATTGTTTTCTGATTTTTAGTTACAACCCGATCGGCCGGCCACCTGACTTCCCCTCAGACTGCGAGCTGGAACAAGCCCCTCCTCCTTTACCTTGCGTCTGTTGGTGTGTTTTCTCAAAGCAACAGGGAAAAGAGACTAAGACACTTGCACATGTTGATAGGCATGTGGAAGAGTTGGAATTCCTGTGCTCAGTTTGGGGGAGTGAAAATGGAGCATCTCTTGTAGGAAATGGTGGAGGGTCCTCAAAACAGTACAGCTAAGGGCCAGTGAGATGGATGGCTGAGCAGGTAAGGGAGGTCGCCAACAAAACTGACTACCTGAGTTTGATCCCCAGGGTCCACATGGTAGGAGGGAAACAACTCCCAAACGTTGTCTTCTGATCTCCACACACATGCCGTGGCATATGCACCCCCCCCCCCACGTATATGTACACAGATAAATAGAAAAAAAAATGGAATGCAGCCTGAACTGGACAGGATGAGCAGCTTCTTGGCAGCAAGCAGGGAATGAAGAAGGACGCATGGACTTGGACACCCACCACCACAGCAGCATCAATGTAGCCCAGGAGCGAGTGGCCCACACATCCCCCAGATCGATGGCGGTGGGGGGGGGGGTGAAGGGGGGGAGTGGGTATCTACATGATAGAATGCCACTCATTCTGGAGAAGGAAAGAGCTGGTGCTATATGCTCCTACACGCATGAGCCTTGTGGACATTGTACTAAACGAGAAATAGGCAGGCAGTAAAGGTCAGACACGGACAGGTCCATCCAGGCAAGGGACCTGAGAGAGTCCAGTTTAAACACTGAGAGCAGAGTGGGGGTTGGGGCTGGGAGGAGGGGCTGGTGTTTGTGGGGACCGCTGGGGAGGATGGAGTGTCTTGGAGATGGATGACAGCGACTGCTGCTCAGTGATGGCACTGTGCTTCATGCCATCCAAACCACACCCTGAAGATGATAAATTTCATGTTATGCATGTGTTAGCATAATAAAAAACAATCGAAGAGGCAATGGAGAAGACGGATGGGGAAGTGCCTGGCTTTTCTCTGCTCCTTAAAGAGCGCTGTCCTGCAAGAAGGAAGCCAGGAAGCAAGGAGGCTGGCCCTACACCACGCTGCACCCCAGAGGTGGAGCCCCAGGTGGTGTCCCTCACAGGAAGACAGGGAGGCCAGAGGAGGGAGGGCTCCAGGCTGAGGGGCCGGAAGCAGCCTGGAAGAGTGACACAGAGTGTCTTCGTGGGGGCCCATCTTCATGAGAACATCACAGAGGGTGCCTCCAGGAATGAAAGTGGCTACAATGTTGCTATGTAGATATAATTCTAAACAGTCTTATTAAATA
The DNA here is from genome assembly GCF_007827085.1 of Peromyscus californicus insignis. Lineage (NCBI taxonomy): Eukaryota > Metazoa > Chordata > Mammalia > Rodentia > Cricetidae > Peromyscus > Peromyscus californicus. The sequence goes on from NW_026294595.1 coordinate 9,897,222, forward strand.
AGAAGCACAGAGCCAAATAAAGAGTTAAAAGCCCAAGAGGTCAGAGCACTAGCGAATAGCCTTTAGCTTACCAGCCACTGCTGTCCTTCCCCTGAGAAAAGAGACCTACTTCCTGTGTGTATTTTTTTTTTACTTTCCGTTCTGCCTTCTCATTGGTTCTAAACCCAACCACATGACTTCTTTGTCACTGCCTGTCTATACAGACCTCCAGGTCTCTATGGTTGGTATTGAGATTAAAGGCGTGTGTTTCCATGCTGGCTATGTCCTTGAACACACAGACTCTGCCTGCCATGTGATTGGGATTAAAGGTGTGCGCCACCACTGCCAGACTTGTGCTAAATGGCTTGCTATTAGCTCTGACCCCCAGGCAACTTTATTTATTAACATACAAATAAAATCACATTTCAGCACAAATAAAATATCACCGTATTGCTAGGCAGTGTTGCCTTACTGGACCGCGGCATGTAAGCTCCCTTTTACTGGTGGGGATTGCTTGGTGGTCCATGACAGAACAGAGACAGCCTGAGCCTGTCTGTGACCATGGCTATTGCATAGAGGACTTTGGAGTACAGCTTCAGTCTCATTCTGTGACTCAGTTTCCACAGAGTAAAAGAGCTTCAGTCTGGGCTTTGCCGCATATGGCCACCATGGCAATGGTGAACGGGTTCCATGTGTTTCAGGAATCATTGATGTTTTGGTGACTGTGGTGGTCTGTGGTACATAGAGAAGGCCTAAGGCTGGGGTGTTGAGTTGCCCTGGCTGGAGGGATGATGGACAGGAGACTGATGTTTCAGAGAGCCTGGAGGCAGGACCACTGTGATTGTGGTCTTACATCTGAGGTCTTGGTGATGCTCATGGAAGACCCATGAGACAAGTGATCTCCACTGCTTCTGATGTCCACTCTGAGGATGTGGGTTGGGCACCTCACGCCTCTCCGGGAGAACTAAGCAACACTCGGCTTCTAGACATGGTGCTGCCTCCTGAAGACAGGCTATCCATCAGCTCACACCTCAGCCAGCCTGGCCTTCTAAAGGCCACATAATGAGGATGCCAATAAGATATTTACATTTCTCCCAAGCATCTGCTGAATCGGACTTTCCTCTTATAGCTACTACCCCCATCCCTTCCAGATCCCCTATACCTCTTCAACTGTTGTATGGAGGCTTTGAGGTTCAATTGGGGAAGGAGTTTTTTTTTCTTCTTTTAATTTTCTGTATCAGGTTTAATTAAACCAAGATATGCATGACCCTGTCGGATCACATCAGAATGGGCCACTTGCTGCATGAGGAAAAACACCAGCATAAATTATTGATTCATCTTCATTGAAATTAATCTGCCAATGACTTTCCCTGGCTGGGGTTGGGGCAGGGGCACCCTGTGATGTGCCAGCACAAACAGCGTTTGAAAGTTCCATCTCAGAGTGACATGGAGATCGAGTCAAAGGCAGCAAGAGATGTCAAAGTTAGGCACATGCTCAGATGCCACTTGTGGTGGTTCTGATGCAGCTTATAAAGTGGCCCACCTCTGGTCCCCAAGTTCTGCCCTACCCAGAGAGTGCTGAGGTTTTAAGATATGGGAGGAGAGAGCAAGGACTTCCATGCCGAGTTATTTGAAAATTAATTGGAAAAGACAAAGTAACACAAACTCCAAAATTGTCACCCAAAACAGTGTGTATCAAAGAAATGAAATCCCGAACTACAGACTATGGGACAAAGATAATTCCAGGCCCAGATTTCTTTGCTGAAACAAACCAAGTCTATACGAACCTCCTAAGATGGTAGACAGAAGGGTCGATCTCTGAGGCATTTTATGAGGCTGGTGTGGCCTTAATGTCCTGACACAAACGTTATGTCAAGGAAGCAAAGAACACTGTGGGTCCCTGTCCTCATGAAAACAGATGTGAAAGTCCTCAGGGAAATGTTAGCCACAGGTTCCCTGCAAGTGAGGGGACCTCACTTCAGGAAGGCAAGGTTGGTTTGATATTCAAAAGTCAATCAACGCGTTAGAGCAGGGAAGCCACATGATTATTGCTATAGATGCAGAATTATCTAATACTATTCATGAAGAAAATGTCTCAGAAAACCGGAGAAAGAAGGAGACTTCTTGCCTTGAGAAACGGTATTGTGGGACAGCTCACAGCTTCCTGGAGCTCCAGCTCTAGGGGTACAGGGCTGTCTTCTGACCGCTCCAGGAACCTGCACTCACGTACACACGCCCCAATGCCCTGCCTCACATACGCATAATTAAGAAATAAAATTTTAAAAATTAAATTAAGCATTCTAGAGGCAAAAGTAGAAAACCTTTGTGAGTTTGAGGTCAGCCTGGTTTATATACAGAGTGTTCCAGGCCAACCAGGATAGAGTAGTGAGACCTTGACTCAAAAATTAATAAACAAACAAGTAAATAAATACCCCTTCTCCTGGCCCTAAGTCTGGAAGCACAAGATTCACTCTCCTCAGCACTTTTAACAGCGCGCTATCCTCCTAGATGTAACTAGAATTAGAAGAGAAAAATAGAATTGTCAGCCTTCACAGGTGATGAAACTGTACACATGGAAAAGCTAATGGAATCTACAGTGTCAGAATCGTAAGTAAATTTAGCAAACTTGTTGCACACACAGTATCCTTATTCTAGAAAAAGAAGAAGAAATGAAACAAAATAACTCTTGCAGCAGCATCAAAGAAAACAAAAGCACCCAAGAAAATACTAGCTGGGAATGGTGGCACACACTGATAATCTCAGCACCTGTGAAGCTGAGGCAGGAGGATCATGAGTTCAAAGTCAGCCTGGTCTACATCGTAAGACTCTGTTTCAAGACATTAAATGAAAAAGTAAGGGGGCTGGAGAGATGGCTCAGCAGTTAAGAGCACTGTCTGCTCTTCCAGAGGTCCTGAGTTCAGTTCCTAGCAACCACATGGTGGCTCACAATTATCCATAATTTGATCCGGTGCCCTCTTCTGGCCTGTAAGCATACATGCAGACAGAATACTACATAATAAAGAAAGAAAGAAAGGAAGAAAGAAAGAAAGGAAGGAAGAAAGAAAGGAAGAAAGAAAGAAAGAAAGAAAGAAAGAAAGAAAGAAAGAAAGAAAGAAAGGAAGGAAGAAAGGAAGAAAGAGTAAAGAATAATCAAGCTGAATGTGATGGGGCACATGCCTGCAACCTCAGCTTTTTAAAGGTGAAAACAGAAGGATTAGGAGTTCAGGGTTATCCACAGCTACATATGAGTTCAAGGGCAGCCTGTGCTAAATAAGATCCTGTCTTAAAAGCCAAAACAGAGTAATAATAATAAGATAATAAGCAAATAGAAATAAATAAAATGAAAAATAAAATCAAACACTGAGAGATTTATAGAAAAACTTATATATCAAGCAAACCTGTGGTGTGTTTTTTTTTAAATTGATTTAATTTAATGTGTATGGGTGTCTGCATGTATATATGTGCGAACTGAAGAGTGGGGTTGGGACCCTAGCCTGTGTCCTCTGCACCGGCGCTCCTCCCTGGGGAGCCGTCCGTCCGTCCGTCTGTCCGTCTCTCAGCCTCAACAACCAGTTTTCATTTCTCTGCTGCCTCTGTTTTTAAGATTTATTTCATTTATTTATTTGTGTGTGTGTGTGTGTGTGTGTGAGAGAGAGAGAGAGAGAGAGAGAGAGAGAGAGAGAGAGAGAGAGAGAGAGAGAATGAGGACAGAAGAGGGCATCAGTTCTCCTGGAGTTCCATATGGCTGTGAGCTATCTGGTGTGCATGCTGGGAACCAAACAGGTCCTCTGCAGAAGCAGTGCATGCTCTTAACCACTGAACCATTTCTTTAGGCCCCCCTTTTTAAACAGGGTCTTATGTAGCCCAGGCTGGCCTTGAATGGCAGTGTAGCTGAGAGTGACCTTGAACTTCTGATCCTCCTGCCTCTACCTCCAGAGCTCTGGGATTACAGGCGTGTGCCAGCATACCTGGGTGTTTATGTGGTGTTGGGATGGAACTCAGGGCTTTGTGCATGTTAGGCAAGCACTCAACTCAGCCAACTCCCAGACAACCCCCTTCCCTTTTTTTAAAATAAAAGACACCCTATATCCATGCTGGAAGGGTCTGCCGCAGAGTGGCAACTCTCCTCTCTGGGTGTTGTAATGATGAGATATTTTTATTTCTTCTTTGTGTTATTCTTTATCTCTTGCTTTTGAAAATAGTGAACATGTATTATTTATGTGATAATTTTTCAAAAGAACTTATTAAAAGAACTTTACGGCGCATTTTATTGCTTGGGCGTCCTCTAGGGAATACCACCAGTGATGCAGGCAAGTGACGGGCTCTCATTTGTAAGCAAGGCAAATTGCTTCTAGTCGGCTTGCACAGAAAATGAAGTCATCGCCAGCCAGGTGTTGGGGCTTCTTAGCTCTCCGGAGGCCAGAGGACCCAGCTGTGAGTGTGGAGCCGGTGAAGGCAGGAGGAAGGGTCCACGACAGCAGAGCGGGGTCGGGAAGTTGTCACTGCTTGTTCCCCATGGCACTGCTTAGGACTGCCACCCAGGGCGTCATCACCGCTGCCCTTGGTCATGCTCCCATGACCAGGCCCACTCCCCTGCCCTTGCTCCTGTCCACTAGCCTCTGGTGAAGGTCTGGACCGTGCTGCGGGGGCACCAGCGGGGCAGGAGTGTATGTTTGCTCTGGACAGTTGTGACAGGGAAAGGAGGCTGTGTCTGCAAAGTAAGATCCTGTGTCTAAAATGGAAACAAAATGAAATCGGAGATGGAGAGTGGAGGCACAAACAAATCTGAACCCAGCCCAGTTAGACCCCCTTTGTCTTCTGGTTCAGTTCCCCAGCTGGTGGCCTGGTCACAGCCCCTCCCCTACCCCCCCCCCCCACATTCTTACTCTCTGCTGCCCTGTCTCTAGGCCAGATGTAAATGTGTCACTCCAGCTGTTTCATTGGCATCTGCTTGCTTACAAGGGCTCCCGCATAGCACCACAAAATGTCTGCATTCTTCTCTTGTCAGCCTGTGATAGGTCTGGCCAAGCACGTAGGCGATAGAGGGGTGGGGTAGGGTCTCCCTGGTGGACAAGGAGTCCAGGGTCAGGGTGTTTCAGCTCAGAGACTGTGACGTGCTGTCACAGCTTTCCCTGTGCTCTGCATCTCCTGTTGCTTCCACTTCATTGCCTCTTCTCCAGAGAATCCTGCCAGTCTCCAGCTTCTCTTCCCAGAAGCTTCTGGTTGCTCAGACACAAGCCCCATCACCATGCCCCTTTGGGCTTCATCTCCCTCTGCTTGGTTTAGACTATAACTGTTCTCAGCAAGACTTCACACTAGGGGCTGGAGAGATGACTCAGGGGTTAAGAGCACTGGCTGTTCTTCCAGAGGATCCAAGTTCGATTCCTAGCAACCACATGGTGGCTCACAACGATCTATAACTCCAGTTCCAGGGGATCCAACACCCTCCTCTGTTCTCTGTATGCATCAGGTACATGGTACATTTAGAAAAGCACTCATACACATAAAAACAAAACAAAGCAAAACTTCACACTAGACCTCTGTCTTAGTCAAGGTTATTATTGCTGTGAAGAGGCACCATGACCACAGCAACTCTTACAAAGGAAAGCAGTTAGTTGGGGCTGTCTTACAGGTTCAGAGGTTTAGTCCATTATTGTCATGGCAAGAAGCATGGCAGCATGCAGGTAGACATTGTGCTGGAGAAGGAGCTGAGAGTTCTACATCTTGATTGACAGGCAGCAGGAAGAGAGAGAGAAACTGAGCCTGGCTTGGACTTTGAAATCCCAAAGCCCAATCCCAGTGATACACTTCCTCCAACAAGGCCACATGTCCTAATCCTTTCAAATGATGTCACTCCCCGTGAGCCAATGCGGGCCATTTTCATTCAAACCACCACACCATCTTTGTGGCCATTGAGTGTCAGGTTCCTGGGCACTCCTTGTCCCCATGAGTGTGACCAGTGGACAGCTGTGAGATCCATGACTGGACTCTTAAGTTTGCTGGACACAGAAGTTGGAGCACAGCCCTCAGGTGTTACCCATCCCTAGGTTACCCCAAGTACTCTCATGTGTCTGGAGCAAGGGAGGGGCACACAGGGCTGCAGGTGGGGCTAAGCCATCTTTTCTCCTTGCTTCAACCTTAGGAGGGGAGCTGGTGGGCGGGCCTTGTCCCTTGCCCCCTTTGGTTTGGCATAGTCATTATACTTCCAGACCCCTTCAGCTTGGTGTAGCCCTATGCTGGCTCTGGCTGTGGAAGGCCCAGGGGAGCAATGGGTCACTTCTTGCCTGGTCCATAGAAGTCTTTGTAACCCCTATGCTGTCCTGTCTCCATAGCAACTTTGGTAAAACATGTGCCCCATGGTAGAGCGTCTTTGAGCCTGGAGCTCTGAGCACTGTGGGCAGCCCCAGTTAGCCTCAAATGCACTATGTAGCGGAAGATGACCTTGAACTGTGATCCTAAGGGATGGGATGCAGGCATGGGCCACCTTGACAGGCACGAACAGTGAAAATAGCCATGGTCACAGGTTCTAACTTTTGCCTTGGGAAAGAGAGGTCTGGGCCCCCTCTTTCTCAATCTGAGTGTGCTTGCTTCTGCTTTTGCTAGTAGGACCTGGCAGATGCAGCCTTCTTCCACTTCTGGCTCCCTAGCCTCCTGTCTCAGACTGTGGGGGCTTGCTGCGTGAAGTCTGGCCATCCTCCCTCTGGCTGGTGAGGACCATCCTCCTCAGAGCATCCTCAAGCCTCTGAGAGGCTCAACAGCCAGAGCAAGGGAAGATTGAGAGGAGGCAGCCACCTCAGGGAAGGGAGAGGATCTGGGGTCTGTTGTGGGATGTCTTTCTGTATGCTGTGAATATGTGTTGCTCCCATTGGCTAATAAATAAAGCTGCATTGACCTATGGCAGTGCAGGATGGAGCCAGGCGGGAAAATCCAGGCGAGACAGTGAGAGGAGAAGGAAGGGTAAGGGGAGACGCCAAACCACCGTACAAGGAGCAACATGTGATGGGATGCAGGTAAAGCCATGGCGTGCATGGCAATACATAGATTAATAAGTTATGGGTTAAGTTATAAGAGCTAGCTAATAAGAAGCCTGAGCCATAGGCCATATAATTTGCAATTAATATTAAGCCTCTGAGTGATTATAAGCAGTTGCAGGACTGCGGGGTCAGGTGGGACCGGAGAAACCTATGGCTACAGGGGTCCCTGGTTGCTCCTGCTTTTACCTGTACTTCAGCTTGTGCATGTTGGCCATGTCCCCAGCTCAGGTGTTACTTGTCCTGTGACTCGGTGCCTTCGTATCCTCAGGGGTTGGGTGTGAGGGTTCGTCCTCTGCCAACACCCGGGGCACGGCCCCTCAGAGCTGGTTCTCCCCTTCTGAAGCAAAGGAAGGTCTCCTCCCTGGTCCTGAGTTGGTGGCCATCTGCTGTCCCCCAGCTTGTCCCTGCTACAACGCTCCCCTTAGCCTCCGATTGAGTACCGATTTTCACGCCATTGGACGCAACAGGAGTGGCCTAGGGAAGATTAAGGATGAAGGCTCCACACTTCCTCCCCGACAGGAAAATCCCCCAGAAATCTCTACACAGGGATCTACTTACCCAGCAAGCTAGCAGCTTCACAGAGGAGGCCCAGCCTTGCGGGGAGGGGAGGTATTTTTAGCCGGAAACTTTTACCAGAAGAAAGGCCACGCCAGGCCCGCCCGAGAAGGATGGACGTCATCTGGGCTGCCATCTCTCGTGCTCCAGGTTCCTCTAAAAGAGGGAGAAAGCCTGGGATGGCTGGAAAAGCCACGCTCCGCACCCGCCCACCTGCTGCAGCTGCACCCGAGCTGTTGGGAACGTGAGAAAGTCATGGATGATGGGGGATCTGCAGTCGCCTTCTGTTAGCCCCAGGGTAAAGGAAGCTTTGCCTCAACCGCTGGGCTCTCCTCCAGCTGGGGGAGGGCCAGAGGGCCAGGGCCACCTCCCATCCCTACTCCACCCCCAGCTGTGGGGCTGCCACGGGGGGCATGGCACCTGTTGGGTCCTGGGCCTCCCTTGGGGGTTTTCTTTTGCTTTGTATTTGACAGGCTCTCACTGTGTAGCCCAGGCTGGCCTGGAGTTCGCTATGTTGCACATACTGAACTCTGATCCTTCTGCCCTTGCTCTGCTGGTTCCCACGTGGGAAGAGCTCCACCCAGCTCCCCGTGCTCGACGCCTGCCTGTCCCGCCACACTCATTCAGATGTGGGCACCCGGGGAAGCCCTGTTTGATGGCTACAAGTCACACATCACTCTTCCACACTCTTTGTGACCCCATAGGCTGCTTGTCCCTAGGGTCCGACTCCCACTGGGCTGAGGGGAGGGTGTATGCAGCCCTAGAGCAAGGTCTCTGTCCTCTACACTATAGCTCGTGACCTAGGGCAGTTCCCTTATCATTGTAAACCTTGGCTCCTCTGTGAGTTAAAGGAGAGAAGACAGTCAGTCTCATGTTGAGTATTTTGTGAGGTTCGGTGGGGCAATGGTGGTCCACTGTGAATAGCCCTAACCAGCTCTAAAGAGCCCGAGTGGGGCCAGGGCCAGGGACCTTAGCCAGGGTCACTCTGGACCCTAAGACCACCCACCTTCTCTTGGATTCAGGCATCACTTACAAACCCTGTGTGACCACACTGCTGGCCTGTTCCCTGCTTCCCTCTGCTCGGACACAAAGTGGCAGACCTGGGGCCTTACTGGGGGCTGATACTGTCCCAGGGGCACCTCCCTATGTTGTCTCTGCTCTTATGTTCCCAGCTCAGACAGTTCGTTCTTTGTCTGTTCTTTGACTTGGTAAGGTTCTTATTACCCAGGGGCTGGAAGGGAGGGGTAGTCCTCTGCCAGAATGTCATTCTGGGGACCCAGCGCACAGCCCATGCCCGGTGGCACCTCTCAGATGGCCTTCTTTCACTTTATACCCCCTCATGGCAGAAGGACTGTTTAAACTGAGATATTTGACATGGATTCTGCTGTTTGCTGGCACTGTATAGTGAGCCGGGACCTGTTGTGAGCTGGTTCTAGTGTAGGCCTGTTTCTCATGAGGGCTGTGTTCTAAAGGCGAGAATGAAGATGAGCTGGGGGTACAGGGTTCTGATGGCCAAGGGTGCCACTTGGTCCTTGGGCAAGGGTCAGGGTCAGGGAACAGGAAGTGGTACCCAGAGAGGATGGAGGCTGTGAAGCGGCTTTGGGAAAGGTCACCATGGTTACAGGAGGCAGATCAGGGAGCATGGAGAAGGGATGGCCACATGGACCCAGATAGGGAAGAGGCAGACAGGCCAAGGCCTTCACTCTGGGCCTCTTATGGTCTCCTGTGCCTTCCTTGCCCAGCTGGAGCTGAGTACTAACCTTTGAAGTAACTTGCATATCCCAGCCATCGGTTGAGTTTTCCTGAGCCACAGCTGTTAGCAGAGTCCCCAGTGATCCCTGGACACCCTTAGAGGTGCAGCGCTCTGCTCTCCTCCCCAGCTCCCCAGCGTCCAGGTGGGAGCAGCCCTCAGCACTGACTGTGTCCAGCATGGATTGCTTACCCTCCCAGAACTGTCTGATTATCCTGTGCTGTTTTTCCCGTTGGCATTTGTCTCTGGGCAGCCCGCCTTTCGATGTTCCCCCATGCAGTGTCTCCTCTGGAGGGTGAAACATGGCAGTGCCAGCCTGAAGACTTCCACACGAGTTAAAGTGAGGATGGCCTCGGTGCCACCTGGGCAATCAGCAGGACCTGAGAGGGGCACAGCACTTCTCAGGTGGCTGCCAGCGATGAGCTGGTCTAGTGTATCATGCAGGGTAATACTTGCTTGGGTACCAGGTACACAAGGGCTGAAGGAGCCCTCAGGGTGAGAAAGGGGCTCCCGGAAGTGAAACTGTGATGTTAATGACGTCACTGAGCAAGCTGGCCTAGGAAGGAGAGCGGAGGGCTTGTAGAATAGCCCCATTGGCCCGGCAGACCCAGGGTTGGAGTTGGCTGAGCCCACACCAGTCCTAGCCCAGCGGGGCCTCCCTGTGGCCCTGGACCTGTCTACTGCCTCTTATACCCCAAGAGATATAAAGCCTGGCTAAGAGGGAGGTGTAGCCTCTCCCTGTCCAGAATAGCTGCGGGATGGAGGCTTGGCTCTACACCTTGAAATGGAAAGCAAGCCCCCAACAGCTTCAGGAGCAAAGCTAGCTCTATGACGGCCAGTTATCTATGGCTTCTCTCCTCAAAAACAAATGGTCTCCACATTTCAGAAGTGGCTCCTCTGTAGGTGCCTCTGACCCAGTTTCCTTGAACTTACTAGGAGGTACGGCCCCATCATCTCAGAAAACAATACCTGATGGGGCCAAGATTGAGGGCTCCCTTATCATTTCCCTAAAGGGCACCCCAGCTTCCACCCAGACAACATTTGAGGTGCTGAGCTAACAATGCTTGTGCCTCTTTTTAACCAGGAGTGAATTATTCCCCAGCTCCGAGTCACGGAGGTGATAGCAGCGGTCCCAGCTAATTCTTATCTGTCTGCTGAACCTGCCACTCCTTTTCTTATCTGTCTGCTGAACCTGCCACTCCTTTTCTTATCTGTCTGCTGAACCTGCCACTCCTTTTCTTATCTGTCTGCTGAACCTGCCACTCCTTCCTGGCAGCTGTCTGGCCCACGCTTGTTTGCCTCTCCTGGCGGGGAGCTCATCACGCTGAGAAGCTAGCGCTGTGGACACCAGATGTCCCATCTCACCATCAGCCTGCTCAGGATCCCAGAGTGAAGCTGACGGTAGGGACAGCTGATTGGCTGAACCAGGTACACATCCTGTAGGGCTGCTGAGGTTTGAGGAGGTCTGAGATAGGTTAGGAGGGAAAAGAAGAGCTGGGGTCTCTCTGGGTCCCTCAAGCTGGGACACCGCTAAAGCCATTTCTCAGCCGCTGGCTTCCTCCTGTGTCTAGTCCCTCCCATAGCAAGAACATCTCCCATCCCCACATGAACAGGGCTCACTGTGCAGGGGTAGAGGCCTGCATCTGGGGCCCTCATATTCCCTGTTCATAGGTTTGGCATTTCGGAGACAGGTCTTTGCAAATCAAATGCCCTGGTATGAACAATGTCCTTCTGGCCCAGGCCTGGCATTTACAGAGAAGACAAGTGTGTTTCTGTGGCCCCAAGTACTGCTGTGCTGGCTAAGATTTCCAACATCAGTTCACTCACACCCTCTGCTCAGCCCTGCAGCCTCCCTCCCTCTTTTAGGCAACTCTCCTGTATGGTTTGAGTATATCCCCACCCTATTTATACCCTCTTCCTCCGAATCGGCAAAGAAATCCCCTGAGTGGGGTTGTTCTCCAGATATCTTGTTGAGCAAAGGCCGGGTCTGGCCCTCTAGTTGTCTCCTGTCTCCGGGATAACACCGGTTTCCCCCCAGGAAATGACTCCACCCTTCCATCCCAGCTTCCCAGCTTCCCAGCCTCCAGAACCACGAGCCAAATAAACTCCCACCCACGTAAATCTCCTGACTGTGGCCCGTGGCACTACTCCAGGTATAGATAAGATGAACACCTGCTTTAGGGGAGCCCAGCCAGCAACAGGGCTTCAGTCTCCAGTGCTGGGTACTACCTGGCAGTGCCTATCACCACACCATTATGTTTTATTCAGCCCATCCTACCCAAAGATCAGGCTGGAAGACCAGAAGATGAATTTGAAATTGAGGTGGGGGGGGGGATGAGAAACCAGAGGAGTGTGAGATAGCCCACGTCAGGCATCTACCCCCAGAGCTTTGCTCTAGCACCCCTGGGACCCATCCATCCACAGCCTGAGGCAAGACAGACAAAGAGGCTGTGGCTTACAGGGGAGGTGACGTCATGGTCGCACGTGTGGTTCCTGACGGTCTAACTCACTTTGGAGATATTTCCAGAGCCAGTTGCTCTGAGCTGAAATGCCAGCTTCTTGCCTGGTACTCACGTTGATGTCACCACCCATCCAAGTTCACGGGGGGGGGGGGGGGGGGGGCAGGTTGATGGATGCCTCACGCTCCCCATATGCACACCCACATGAATTGAGGCTCGGAGGAGTTAGGATGAAAATCAGAATATCTTTGTTATTTGACAGCGGGAAGTGAGACTGGGAAAGGGAACGGCTTGCACTAAGCGCCCAGTGTCAAGGGTGGAGAAGAATGTAAACTGAGTCACACTGATGAGTGAGACTGGGGGATGATGATGGAGGATGACTAGTGAGAATGGACCCTGTGTCTCATCGACCCGTCCTCTCTTCCTTTCACTCACTCGGGAGGCACGGAAGGCATCCTGTCACGCCAGGCATGGGGACAGTGGGAACTTGCTGCCCTTGTCCCGTGCCTGACCTGTGCTGTGAGCTGGTTCTGTGAAGGTTCCAGCACTTGGTTGGCAGATGAAAAGGAACTGAACCCTGGTGGAGAGCCTCCCCGCTCCTGGCAGGCCGGATCCTGGACTTCCATTGATACTGTCATGCTGTGTATTTTAGGGGGCTATTGGCAGGAGGGGTGAGTACCTTTTGCATGGAGAGAGAAGTGCAAAGCATTTGAGGAGAAAGGGCCAACTGTGAGGACATGAAATATGTCCATTAATTGGCAGGAGGGGTGGGTCCTCTGCCCTCCCTTGCCCAGGGGTCGGGGGAGGGATTCACATCTACTAGAGAGAGGAAAAGGACATTGGGGGAGGGGCAAGGTCACAGAAAGCACTAGCTTCCTGCCTGCTCCCTCTCAGTCCTCTGCCTCTGTGGGAGGTGAAACTAAGCTCTGAGGACAGACGCTCCAGGAGCATGGAGACAGACAGACACTCCAAGAGCATGGAGACAGGCAATTCTCTGGTGAAGAGCCCAGGCTTCCTTCCAGTATTCATGCAAACAAGTCATCTTGCAAGGGAGCAGGCTCAGGGTAGCCTGAGTGACTGCTCTGACAAGGGGTAGTGACTTCCTGAGAGACTCAGAGGCAGACCCATCAGCTAGGATGTCCCCGCCTCCAATGGCATAAGAAGATGTGGTAAGCTAGTTAGTGGGTGTCTAGATATACTCCGACAGAGAACTAATGGCCAAGCCTGGGTTCACGCTGGCCCCTCCAACAAAGAAAATGCTAGTGGTTTGAATACAAAGCAATATGGGACTGGGGAGGTGGTTCAGGCTTGCTGAGGGAGTCTGATGACCTGAGTTCAATCTCCAGAACTCATGTAAGAAAGCTGGATGCAGTAGACCTGTCTGTAATGCCAGCACTTCTACATCGAGATGGGTGAGGTGGGGATGGAGACAGGAGAACCAGCTAGAAGCTTGATTCTGCAGCACAGTGGCAGAAACAAGAGAGACCCTGCCTCAAAACACGGTAGAAGGAGAAACCCAGCTCCTGAACCTCCTGAACTCCTGTAACCTCTAGATGAGCCCATGGCAAATGGCCCCTGCCCCCGACATATAAAGATAGCCATGTATACACACTACATACATATACACACATACACACAGGCACAAATGCACACACAGCCACATACACAGTCACAAAGGCACACACATATATATATACACATATACACACAGCCACACACACATACGTACACATATATACACACAGCCACATGCACACTTACATACACATACACACACAAAGACACACACACAGTCACAAACACACATATGCACACACACACAGCCACACACACACAGCCACAGACACACACAGACAGACACAGACAAAGACACACACATATACACAGACACAAAATCAATGAATATTTCTTCAAACACGTGTTAAGGTTTTATTGACACAGAGTGGAGGGGCCTTGTGAACAAGACTTGGCCTCCCAGGTTTCTCATCCCTCTGTTTCCCAGGCACAAGCCGCATACAGGGTGGGATGTGGGAAGAGCGCCCGTGGCCTGGGGCTAAAAAAATGAAAGCTGTTGCCCTTGGCCTGATGGCTTAATCAGTGATGGATACTTGTTAAGGGGCAGGAGTTACAGGCATGGCCAGTCAAGATGAAAAACGGAGGGGCGGGGCAGGCCTGAGAGGAGGAAGCCACCACTGTGCTGTCCAGCACCAACCCCGGCACAGACAATAAACTTCACAGCAGAGATGGGAAGCCTTGGGCTGTCTGCTGCTTAAAGCACGGCCTCACGGAGCTGCGTTCCTCCGCCCGCCCGGCAGAACTATGCTAATTAATTGCCTTTCTTGACTAAAGATGGATGCAATAACCTTTAGCTGTGTGAAACAGCATCAGCAACCAAACTACCGTGGTCTGGACATGGGCTGGCGGAATGGAGGTGTTAGTGACTGCGGGGAGCCCTGACACAAAGCCAGTATCCAAGAACAAAAAGCCACGCGAGCGAGCAGACAAACCGAAACCCAAATTAGCCAGCACTCAGTTCCCCGCGAGGTCACCTAGAGAAGCAGAAAGTGAGCGTGTGAGGTGGGGTGGTGTAAAGCTAACAGCCGTTGCACATCTGTGTGCTTAGGATTGAGTTGGCTGTGATAAGTGAGAAACCAAAAAAGACACCTCAGATCCGTCCCGAACATGGGACTTGGGCCTCAAGGTCCAGGATGGCCGCCTGAGCACCAGTCATCACGTCCACACTAGCAGAAAAGGGAGCAGGGGACAGACAAAGCCTCCCTCCTGTAACCGCCCCACTTAGGAGACCTCACAAGTCATACGTCACTCTTTCTTGCCGTGAAGGAGCTGGATGAGAAGTCTTTATCCCAGGGGTTCTGTGAGGAAGGACGTGTGGAAGCGCGGACTCTGGGAAAGGAGGCAGCTGAGCTCGCCTCATCCTATCCTGAGGTTCAGCCCAAAGCTGCTAGTTCAGCCCCCGACCCTGGCTGTGGGTGACCCTGGGGAGGGGAGGCTGGAGCCAGGGAGCGCAGGAGGAAATGGAACGACACGGGATGCTGAAAGAGTGGGGGTTAGTCACGTCAATTCCACAGTTAAGTCGTGAGGCCGTGTTCGGAAAGCCGGAACACATCTTGACAGTGGCTCCGCTGATGCCCATCGCCTGACCCCAGCTCTGGGTTGGTGTGGCACCTCGCCTAGAGCCTGGGGTCCTAGGAAGGACCAGCCAGCCCTGGGACATGCCGGGGTTGGCCAGGCTGTAAGGCCAGAAGGCACAGAGCAAGGGTGGCTTAGATCACGGCTCCTTAGCCCCGTGCGTGGGTCGTGACCTCAGGTTGGAACTTCGTGTGGAGCTGTGACAAACTTGGCAACTTTCTGAGAGAAAAGGACCAAGGATGAATAAAAAATCAAACATGTTGTGAGTCCGAGGTTCGGCTGACAGCATTTGCCCGTGTTGCGTCCCCCAGTGTCATTACACCACAGCCTTGGTTCTGAATACGGACGAAACATGAGCATCCATCACCTCAGCTGTCCCCTCACCTCGGCTGTCCCCTCACCTCGGCTGTCCCCTCACCTCGGCTGTCCCCTCACCTCAGCTGCTCTCTCACCTCAGCTGTCCCCTCACCTCAGCTGTCCCCTCACCTCGGCTGTCCCCTTCACCTCAGCTCAGATGCTGACCTCTTGTATTTACAAGTTGCATATTCTACTACACATGCAAAGGTTTTTGCTCTTAGAGAAACGTAATAGTTTAATTACAAAAACCCAAAGACTATAATATTTTCCTACCATCATTCCTCAGCATGTAAATACCAAATTACTAGACATTTGAATTGTATTTACTAAAGTGTTCAATGTTTAATATTGCTGTTTGAGTTGCTGACTTCAACTCCATTAAAAAAAAAAATGACTAAATGGAGGACTTGGAGAGGCGGTCCAGGTGCTGCAGAGGACGGAAGTTCGGATCTCAGCACTCGCGTCAGGCGGCTCACAACTGTTGTAACTCCCGCCCCAGGGGATTCCACCCCCAGCCTCCTTGGGCACCTGTACTCTTGTGCACAAACCCACACACAGACACACACTCATGCACATAATTAAGACTAAAAGATAAACCTAAAATAGTAAGTCATTAAGTGAATCTTGGCTTGGGATTAGGACAGGCTTGTCAATAATTTCTGCCGTGGTCCTCCACAAACCCTTGCCATTTTGTACCATGTGTCTGTGTGAAGCAGAGTTCTCAGTGCTGACTGGAAAGTAAACCCCAGATTCTACTTGGCCCCCCTCCCCCACTGATGAGCCTGCATGCAAGTCAGAGGTTGGCACTAGGTGGCTTCCCTGGCTGCTCTCCACCTTATTCTTCCAGACAGGGGCTCTCACTAACATCAGCAAAGCTCAGCGATCCTCCTGTCTCTGCCTCCCTAGTACCGGGATTATGGGTGCACATGGCTGCACCTAGCTTTTTATGTGGGTGCAGAGGATCTGGCCTCATGTCCTCACCCTGGTGGGGTGAGCACTTTATTAGCTGAGCCACCTCTTTGGTCCCTCCTTCACCTTCCCTACCAATGTCTGTTTTCCGTTTGAAAATCCCACACGGGGCTCAGAGCTGCTCCGACTGTGTCCATGTCCATACCTTGCCTGCTTCCTGCCCCACCTCCTCCTGCTGAAGAGCACTGCTCAGGAGCTCTGCAGAAGGAGCCTCCGTATGTGTTAGTCAAACGCTTCATCCGGATTTGCCTGTGGTTATGGATTGGGGGGGGGGCGGGGAGAGACCTACTAAGCAAGAGGCCTCCTAACCCTCGGCAGCAAGGTTCACAGCACCACTGTGATGACCTGGGCCCCCAGGTAAGAGACATTTGCCAGGTGTCTCCACGGTGATGTCATTTCTTCCTTGCATGTCATCATTTATGGGTCACCGAGCCCGGTCCACACTCTGAGGGTGAGGAATTGCGGCCAAGCCTTGGGGTGGTAACCTTGTTCTTTGATGACAGAAGCAGGTTGAAGTACTTGAAAGTGGGAGCGCTGGGGCCGACATGGACCCTGGGGACAGATCCAGGCACTGGAGGGGTCTTTCAGGGGTCACTGGGGAAGGCTCAGAGGAAAGGGGGCTTGCCTGTGGTGGTGGGAAGTCTGGCCATGGGGTCACCTAAGGTGGAAAAGGAGATTCACCCAGAGAGCCCCACGCTGTCCTGAGACTCGAAGTCTGAGGAGTCTCCGGCTGTCCACGTGCAGCGGCTGGAGGAGCTCTGTACAAAGACAGGTCTGTGCTTGGAGCCGCGCTGAAGGAGCTGTTCGTACAAAGAAGACGTAACTTGCTGGGTTTGAAAACAAACCATTCCTTCCTCCATTCCCAGCCTTTGTAGACGTGCGTGTGTGCGTGTATGTATTGCCTCCAGGCCAAGATCAAAGCCAGGACAGGGACGTAGGACCACTGGTGATCTCAGATTCCCAAAGCCTTTTTGTGCTTGAGATCAAGTCGACCTGCTTTCAGCTGCAGATGCACCTTCCATTGTCTGACCTCAGGAACGGGTCTGGGCCCCTCGCTTGGTCCTTTGTCTCCTGGCATAATGCCAAATTTTGTTGTAAGACATTACAGGACGAAGGTTTTTCCCACCCATGCTCCAGCCACACCACACACAGAGGTAAGCTAGGATCCTACAGAGCAAAGCTTGTTAGCTCCCTGGCCCCATGTGTCTGGCTAGCTGGTCAAGGTCAGCAGGAATAGGTGGCTGCTTTTCTTGTAGTGCCAAGCAGGATCTGCGTATGTCTCTTTGGTTGTGTTATTCCAATGCCCATTCCTGAGCTAATCACAAGGAACATGTATGTGATTGTGTTTGCGTGAGTATATATACGTGTGTGTGTGTGCACGCATGTGACTGTGAGTGTGTGTGTATGATTTTGTGTGTGTGCATGTGTGTGTGTGAGTGTGTGTATGTGTGAGTGCATGTGAGTGTGTGGTCCGGCCAGGACTTCCCTATTCTATAGTGGAGGAGTAGGTGGATTTTAGCCAACCAGATCCAAGCACATAATAGATAGAGGCAGGGGTGGGTGCTCCCCAAAGGCAAATGAGGTTCCTCAGATCACACCCTCCCTTGGGGCAGTCAACAGGGCTCAAGACAGGCAGGGATGATGGAACTCAGCAGACTCTAATGCTTCCCAGAGGCGTCCATGTCCCACTGCAGAACAGAGACTGTGGGGGATGAGTGAGGGGTGTGAGGTCACAGATGGGGTCAAGAACTCATCAGTAAGCCTCGAAGTAGATTATCCTGGTTACTGACTGGGGCACAGTGGCCCGGGGTCATTAGTGGTAAAAGAAGGGTGCTAAGTGAGGGTGCAGAGGGTGAGGCTCCCTTGGAGTCAGAGCAAGAGGGCAGAGGGTGTGGCCACTGGTTTTGAGGGTGTCAGGAAGCCCTGTGAGCACAGAGCTGAGGATGGCCCTCCAAGCTGACACAGGAAGGAAATGACCTGTCTCTGGAGCTCACAGAAGGGCTGACAGCCCTGTCCCTGATGGTGGCCTACTGACTCCTGACGTCTGGAACTCTGTAATGTTGTGCCTATGATCTGTGGGGAAAGGGCTTAGAGCCATCTTTATGCCAACTCAAAGCCTCACCACCTGCAGGGGACCCTAATCCCTTTTCCACACCTTGCTGAGCTACACCCAGTCCCTTCCAGCCCCCTTCAAGGGCAGTTGAGGGGCTTCTGTCTGCTCTGTTCCTTTTGGGGGTCCCTCCTTTCGCTGAGAGCAAGCATCTTTGTAGACGCACCCACTTTTGCAGAGAGCTGACTGCTCAGAGCACCGTACTCAGGCCAGCCCAGTATTTCTCCTCAGAGCCATGAAGGGCTCCATGCTCAGCACTGTGCCTGGCAGAAGCCTGTAGGGAACATGTGGAACTGTCCAGTGCCCGGCTCCCAGTACACAGGACCAGTGGTCTACCCACAGACATACCAGCAGAGCACGGCGTGCAAACAGGAGTGTGGAAAATTTGACGTCAGCCTGGTCTATGTAGAAAGTTCCTGGCTGGTTAGAGCTACAGAAGGAGACCTTGTCACAAAAAACAAAAACAACCAACCAACCAACCAACCAAACAAACAAACAAATCAAAAAACAAAACAATGAAAAGAATGGGGTCTCATGGATCCCAGGCTGGCCTTGAACTGGAAAAGCAGTGGAGGTTGGTCTTGAGCTCCTGATCCTCCTGCTTCCAGTTCCAAGTGTTGAGTTTAAAGGCATGTCCACCCCACCCAGTTCCGTGTGGTGCTGGGGATCAAACCCAGGCTTTGTGCATGCTAGGCAGCACTCTGTCAATTGAGCTGTATCTCTAGCTGCGTCCTCCATTTTAAAAGACAGGCTGTCATGTAGCCCAGGCTGGCCTCAAATTTGCTATGTAGCCGAGGATGACCTTGAACTCTTGATCTTCCTACCTCCATCCACCCCTCCAACTCTCTCTCTCTCTCTCTCTCTCTCTCTCTCTCTCTCTCTCTCTCTCTTTCTCTCTCTCTCTCTCTGGTTTTGGTTTTTCAAGACAGGGTCTCTCTATGTAGCCCTGGCTGTCCTTGAACTCAGATCTGTCTGCCTCTGCCTCCTGAGTGCTGGAATTAAAGGCACGTGCCACCACTGCCCGGCTCTGCCTCCACCTCTTAAGTGCTGAGTTCATAGGCACATGGTACCTTGTTGGGCTTAAGAGAGTGATTGTGAGACACGAGACTGCATGCTGTAACACGAGACTAGCGACAGCATAGCAGTTTTTAATACACAGTCCTTCAGAAAGCGACACAGCATAGAGAAAGGGCAGGAATGCCCGTGTGCTGATGGGGCACAAGACGGTGGCTTTCAAAGTCCCTGCAGTGGAAAGTTCATGTCTGGCTTTCCTGTTGGCTAGGACTAAGAGAGTCCTAATCTGTGCCTCTTTCCAGAATAGTCTCTCCCCAAACCCCATTTTAATGGTTCAGAACACAAACCTTATCTAATGCATGTTCTGGGACTTGAGACTATCCCCTTTTCTGACTGTGGGCTCTGTTACATGACACACTGCCTATACCAGTCCAGCACTGAGTTCTGAGACTTGGAGAGAGGTGCCTGGTACCTCCTGATCCTTGTGACTCGGACACACTCTAAGAGCACCTCCTCCTGAAAATGGACGGAACAATCTATTACTTCTATTGTTCATACCGCCAGGAGATGTCAGGTATTAGCAAGTCTCTGGGCTTAGCAGCAAATGCTGTTTCTCTGCAAGAAGAGGCTGTAGAGTTAAGCTACAGTGATCTAGGCCAATGGCCTAGCTCTCCCTGAAATGGCCTCACAGGGGGCCGAGGACAGTGTCACCCCCCCCCACTCACAGGGGGCCAAGGACAATGTTACACCCTACTCACAGGGCCTGAGGACAGTGTCACCCCCCCCCCCCACACACACACACTCCATTCACAGAGGGCCGAGGACAATGTCACACACATACCCTACTCACAGGGCCTGAGGACAGCATCATCCCTACACACACACACACACTCACAGGGCCTGAGGACAGTGTCACCCCCCCCCCCTTCACAGGGGGCCGAGGATGGTGTCACACACGTACCCCACTTACAGGGCCTGAGGACAGTGTCACCCCCCCCCCCCCCACACACACACTCACAGGGGGCCGAGGATGGTGTCACACACACACCCCACTCACAGGGCCTGAGGACAGTGTCACCACCCCCCCCACACACACACTCACAGGGGGCCGAGGATGGTGTCACACACTCCACTCAGAGGTGGTAAAGGATGGTGACACACACCCCACTCAGGTTTTTGAGGTCGTGCCAATCCACGGTCAGCAGTTGGCCCCATCTCCTCAGTCAGCTGGCTTGTGTTGCACACCCATGTCCTGACAGTGTGGTTCCAGAGCTTTCTGAAGTCCAGAGCGGCTGCGGCCTCCTCACTAGGCTCCTGCGCGTTTATACTTGGAAGTTTTCTTGAACTTTGCCGATTTGCAAACTAATAGAAACAGGAAAAAGAGCGAATTAACTATGGCCTTTTGGCAATCATTAATTTTACCAAGTACCCTTTGGAAATGAAAGGTTGGTACAGAGTCAAATATCAAAAGGCTACGGCAAAAGAGAGCCACCTCTAATCAAGGCAAGAGGGCATGGCACTCGGCTGTGTGCGATGCAGGTTGGGCCTGGGGGCGCCGGCAGTCACGGTGCGGTTGGGTGCTTTGGAACACTGCGCTGATGGGAGCTTTGCCCCAGGGCTGAGGCTGGACCACAGTACCTGAACATAGTAAGCCTGTGTGACCACCATCAGCCTTGGGGGCCCTTCCTCTGGATCCTGTTCTCAGAGTGGGCAAGGAGAGGCAGTGGGCATCACCAGGGAAGCTAGGGCAGGTTCTACAGGATCCACCATGTTTCTCAGTCACATGCTTCCCACAGGGAAAGGACACTGTGGCTTTACTACCTGCAGAGCCTGGATGGATGCGCCTTCTCTTCCATGATGGACAGAAACCTCAGAAATCATGACAGCAGGCTGGCCCTGAACCCTATTCTTCTGCTCTTACCTTCCAAATCCCAGACATGTGTCACCATACCTGGCCTCCTTCACCTTTTAAAAGTATTTTTATTGGTATTTTGTCAGAGCAACAGGACAATAATATAGACAATTGCATCAGAAAAGTGAACTGTAGTTGTGATAAGTCTGGCATGTGGTCCTCAGGCCTTCAGAACTAGCTTGCAGGGGGATGTGGAAGAGTTTGAGGCTGTGGCTAGAGCAGCCTTTTAGTGCTGTAAGCTCAATGGGAGAGTGCAGCAGTATTTCCTCCACCCATGACCTTGGGCTATAGGGCCCAAAGGAAGTGGTGCTTCCGACTATTGTATGTGACCTCTTAAAAGGAGAGTGAGAAGGGTCACATGCCCCTTCTCCCTGCTCCTGCCTGCAAGGTGGATTTGCTCCTGGTCAGATCAGAGGATGACTTCAGCTGTCTATTCCGTTCTGTATTCATGAGTGTATTTCCTCAATTTATCTTAATAAATTTCCCTAATATTTCTTAAACAGACTCCCGTGGATTTATCGCTTTATCTGGCGCCCAATGTTGCAAGACCCAGGTTATCTTGAGATACTTTTTGCACTCTTTCTAGCTGTGCATTGCCCGCTCTGTACCCCACCTAACATCTTTGTGAGCATTACATAAATCCTTTGGAATGTACAAAAGGTCCCTAGTTTCCAGCTAACAAAGAGGTGAAGATGTTGTAACACCTGAGGCCTGAAGCAGAGGTCCCCCTGCCCCCCAAACCTGCCTACCTAATGTTCCTGCCACGGTATTTGGAAGGTGCCTTGATTTGTGACTCCTTGTTCTGTTATAATAAAAACTCCATCAAACTTTTGCCACACTGGGACACGGAATTTGAGGCAACCTAAGTCCGTGTTCCTGGGCCATCACTACGGTCTTTGGCTCATAATAAACTGTCCCTTCTCAGCCCTTGGAGGTCAGAGCTGTGATTTTGTTGTTGGCACATCCATGCCAGCTTCCTGATTTGAATATTGTAGTCATTATGTATATAGGGTCTCCCTGTATATTTCTTTGCAATTTCCTGTGACTTATAAATTACTACAAAATTAAATATTTAAAAAATGCCATGGGAAATTCATTACATAAATCATGGTTACTAAATGGCAGAGATCCCAAGAAAGAGTGAAGCAAATCTGCAGACTCAAAGGGACAGTGTCACTGATGTCCACCCCACAGGGCAGGAGGACCCAGGGCTGCCCAGGCAGAGACTGCTTCTCCCAGAATCCCTTGCAGCTAGACATAATGTGGGACTAACTCCTGCTAAGGGATTATGAGAGGACCCTCAGTGTACTAGGCTGGGTCAAGGTTTAGGTGCTAATGTTGAAATAAGATAGTAACAAACTCCAGAGAATAGTGAAAACAAACAAACAAACAAAAACCCCAAAATAAACAGAAATGTACAATTCTGCAGAAAGTGATACAGCATAGAGAGAAGACAAAAGAATGGCGGCAGGATGATTTGGGAAAACAGGTGGTTTTGTTTTCTTTTTTTTCAAGATAGAGTTTATCTACGTAGCTAGCCCTGGCTGTCCTGAAACTCACTTTGTAACCTAGGCTGGCCTTGAACTCACAGAGTTCTGCCCCTGCCTCCTGAGTGCTGGGACTAAAGGTGTGCACCACCACTGCCCAGCAAGATAGTAGTTTTTAAAGTTCTCAGGTTTTAAGAAACCCCTGCCCTCCCTCTCAAACTCCCCATCTCACTGGCCTAGGCCTAGGACAGAGGCTTATCTAATGAATAACTTGGGGCTGAGACTGCCCCCCTTTTCTGATCTCGGGTTCAGTCACATGGCAGGGGCCAGTTCCAGCCAGAGAAGAGCAGGGCTGAGTGCTTGCGGCTTCTCTGTGACTCTGATGAAGTCCTGCTGAAAATGAACTGTACTGACTGATTCCGGACATCAGCATATGCTCTCCAAGTGTTTCTCCCTTCTGCTGCTGAAATGGTATTCTGACTCAGTTTCCACCATGCCCACTATGGGACTGGGTCCTGGAGGAACTGCCGAGTTGCCTGTCCACTGCTGCGGGGACTTTTTAGGGAGAAGGCTGCATTATCTTGAGACTCCATATTCTGACCTTTGCTGAGAGGGGTCAGCAGTTTCATAGCACACAGTGTGACCTCGCTTTCCACGGAAGCCATTCATGTCTCCAAAAGGTTTGCAGAAGAACACTTCTGCTCTGGTGTTCCCCAGCTAGCAGAATTGCCTGCATTCTTTCCCTCACTTTGTTTACTTGCATTACCTAATTCCCTCCAGGGAACATATGGGTTCCTCTTGTGATTAAGAGCGAGCCTCTGACTGAGATGGGGTGCCACAGCCCTGAGGCAGTGTGAGTGCTTGGTGTAGGCTATGGGTGCTGCTGGGCTCGCCTTCCTGGGCTGCCTCAGTAGCACTGGTCTCCTACACCCTCTCCTGTCCCATTCAGCCGTGCTTGGGGTCTCCTGTGCCCATCGACCCCAGGAGAAGCAGGCCATTCATGGATGAAGCTTGTGGCTGCTGAGGTGCTCCTGTCCCCAAGTGGCACACCTTGTCCCTTGGCTGGAGCTTCTCCTTGGCTACTGGTCACCTCAAATTTGTTGTGAGGGACCTTGGTGTGCCTGTGAACTTAAAGGTTATTTTCAAGTAGTGAGTGTGCATAGGAAATGTAACTTAAATTTTTTAAAACACAATTCTATTTACTTATTTGTGCACATGCAGCATATGTGTACATGCATGTCCACGTGTGCTTATGCAGCTGTGGAACCGGAGGCTGACACTGGCTGTCTTCTTCTGTCACCATTCTCTTCTCTCTCCATATATGTTTGTACATTTAACGTTTTATGTGTTTGTGTGCACACTTGTATGTGTGGGCCACAGCATGGGTGTGGACATCAGAGGATAGCTCTGGGGAATGATTCTCTCCATTTACCCTGTGGGACCTGGGGATTGAACTCAGGTCGTTAGAGTTAGTGGCAGGTGTCTTTACCAGCTGAGCCATCCCGCCAGTCCTCCCCCTTTACATTTCCTGAAACTACTTTGGTCAGGCTGGCTGGCCAGTGCGCTCTGGGGACATGCCTGTCTCTGCCACGTTGCTTTGGGGTTATAGACGTGTGTGCGGCTGTGCTGGCTTTCATGTGGGTGCTGGGGATCGAACTCAGGTCCCCAGGCTTACGGAGCGAGCTCTTTACCCACCGAGCCATCTCCACACCAGGCTTTGGTTTTACTGAGACCAAGTCTCAAGCTATAGTCCAGGCTGGCCTTGAACTCTGGCAATATTCCTGCCTCCCCTTCACCAGCTGGGATTATGGGTGTGAGCCAGCATGCCTGGCTGCAATTTAAGATTCGGTTGAGGTTCTCTTACCTTTAGTTTAGGGGCTGGGGAGGTAGGATGGTAGACCCTGGAACAGCCCACTGTGCTCGGTACTGAGCCTAGTCAGCCACAAGTGGAGGGCAGCTGGGGCCTGGTGCTGGGGACTTGGCTGCGGTAGTAGTGGGACAGGACTGGGTCAGTTTCCTGCCGGCACAGGTGAGGTGTGTCAGCGGAGATGTGAGGCCAGGGCAGTGTAGAAAGGCCAGTTCTCCTTTTCTGTCTCTGCCGAACCTGGATGACGCCTCCTGTCAGGTTTGCACGGGGTCCAGATCTTGTGAGGATTCTTCTGGCTGAAGATGTCCCTCCTCACCCAATGGGGGTGACCTTAAAAGGCTCTCAATTTAGCATCCGGCCCACTCTCTGACACTCCAAATGTAACGTTGACTTCACGCATTAACACTGAAAGATCACCGTTCTGTGGTGTCCATGGTGTTAAGTGTGAAAACATCACTCGATACCAAAAGGCCAAATCCTGATTTAGTTCAGGGAAAAAAAAATCTGGACAACCTTCACAGGCCTGCAGCTCCATTCTGTCAGTTGCTAATGGGTGCCAGAGTAACTGGCCAGCCGAAGGCTTGGGACAAAGGCCTGGCTACCCGGAGGCAGGAAATTCCAGCAGGTGGGCTGGACCCAGTGGGGAGGGAGCTCAGACATCACCCAGCCGGCTTCTCATGTCCCTCATGTGTCAGTGTGGGAGACCCTCCACTAGGTTCCTCATCTGTGAAGTGGGAACTCCACACACCTGCCTGGGATGGAACCTGACAACTTCTATGAAACACTTGGTAGAGAAGAGATGTGGAACTAGAGGGTCACAATACAGTCCCATAAGATACATGCCTTGCAGGTCTGGTCAGAGGTCACCCTCAGAGTCTAAATCATGTGAAGGGTCTCAGGTGGCCCAGGCTGACCTTGAACTTGCTATGTAGCTGAGGATGATCTTGAACTTCTGATCCTCCTGCCTTTACCTCCTGAGTGCTGGGATTACAGGAGTGAACCAGCACACCCAGGTTTCCGAGGTGCCGGGACTGCATGTATGCTGGACAGGCATTCCACCAACCGCCACACACAGGCCCAAATCACGTGACACTCAGTGTAGCAGTCATCCACCACCTTTTAGCTCGAGGACCTGGGGACTGCCCACTATCCAACTTGAGGTCAATGTCTCCTTCCTATTTCAACAGCTGACACCCAAGCCAGGTGATTTCACACTGATCTCCAAGCACCAAGCGCTCCGGGATTTCCTCCATTCTGGACTTTATCAAAGGCATTACCGCTCAAACTTGCCCTCAGGACCGAAGGGTGAGACTACTGGAGATGGGAGCAGCTTACAGGTCCAACCCTGTAGTCTCCTCTCCTTCTTCCTTAATTAGGGAATGTCAAAAGGTAGAAAATCAGATGCGAGATGCTTCAGCAGGTAATGGCACCTGCCCCCCAAGCCAGACAATCAGAGTTCATTCCCAGAACTCACACAGTAGGAGAGAACGGACACCTACAAGTTGTCTTCTGACCTCATTTGTGTAGTAGCACATTTACACCCTACACACACATGTGCACCCTACACACACATGTGCACCCTACACACATGCGCACCCTACACACATGCACACCCTACACACACATGTGCACCCTACACACATGCACACCCTACACACATATGTACACACACACTAAATGAAAAAGTACGGAAAAAAACAATAGGAGAAAAAAAGAAAGAAAACCAGATAGCAGGCATGGCTGGGCCTCTGCTGTCTAGGCTCCATCATGGCTGCCTCACGGTGGACATATTTCGTTGGCGAGGCTTCCTTCTTTCACACTGGATCACCAACCTTGCACTTCCAACTAGTACAGAAGCCACCACTTACCGACTGACACACAACTAGCAGAAGGCTGGAGCACAGGTCCCGGCCACCTGCTCGTTATTGGTCACCCGCTGACCCTGGTTCTTGGTCACCCGCTGACGCCTGTGCTATTGTTTATGGAGTGCTTCTCTTCGACGGCCACGTTTCCTTCTAAGCAAACCTTGGATGGGCTCCTGTGACCCCGGGAGCAGGAAACATTTGTCCTAGAGAAGGTGTTTCTGAAGGTGACGGAGGTCGTGCTTGCTCTGAGTGGGAACAACAGCCTGCCCAAGGCTGGATGTGGGGTCTGCGTGTGAAGTCACGGTTGGAAACAGGCAGAAGCAGGCTGGGGAGCTGGGGAATGATGGGGATGAGGACCAGAGAGGAAATGGTTCAACCCAAACAGCTTTCTCACAACATGCCTCGCCCTCCTGAAACCTCGGCAGTCCTCTGGGATGTTTCCACATTTGCACATCTCTGAAGGTGCTGTTTGCCAGCTGGCAGGCATGAGGCACTCATCACTCTGCACATGCCCCAACTTGGTCACAGCCAGTGTAGCCTGCCACCATATCACGTGAGCAGTGTGCACCTCGGCACAGCACCGGGTCCACGTGTCACTAAGTGTCTTTGGGAAGTTCTGCAGCCTTGAGGCAGGATCTCAGTGCTAAACTGGGGCTGTTTATTTCCTTTAAAGCAATAACAAGGGTCTTAGGAGACCAAGGAGATGAGGGCAGGGTATGTCCATGAAGCTGGCATGGCCTGTGGTGGGGGGTGGTCTTCAGAACATCTCCTACTGTAGGCTGAACAGTCAGAAGTAAAGGCAGAAGAAACGGCATCTTTGGTCTTGATGAACTAAGGCATGGATCCCAATGGCTCCTCTGGCACACCCTGACTGACACACACACCTCTCACAACTCCCAAATGGGCAGTAAAGGAAGCAGTGTTCCCAGAGGACAGGTCCTCTGAGGCCACATCACTGTCACTGGGGTGGCCAGAGAGCGGAGCACTGCTCATCCTGGGAGCATGGGGGGCAGCAGGGTGGCCTGAAGGTGGCCTGCACTTCTATAAACTCCCGCCTGGCACTGCCACTGGGTGAGGGGCCCCATGCTGAGTGGCACTGTGGAATGCACCCCTCACTCCATGATGGCTCAGAGGTAAGAGTACTGGAATGCTTGTTCTGAGGAGCCAGTTCAGTTCCCAGTAGCCACATGAAGTTCACAACTCAGCAATTCCAGTCCCAAGATGCATGTGGTACACAGACATACATCCAGGCAAATCACTCATATATATATATATAACAAAAACATTAAAAAAAATCCTCCTGTTTTGGTTCCTCCCAATCCGATGGACAGGTGGGAAAGAAGGGCCGGGTGGTCCTGGATCAGTCAGGAACTGTACCAATCTACTGGAATCCAAGTCCTAGTTTTCTGTTTGGTGTGGTGGTGCTGCCTGTGAACCTAGCACCTGGGCCAAACTGCTTAAGTTTAAAGCCAGCCTGGGCTACCTAGCAAGACAAAGACAACAGGGAAGGAAGGAAGGAAGGAGGGAAGGAGGGACAAGTCGGGGAGGGAGAGGAGAGGAGAGGGAGGAGGGAAGGAGGGAGGAAGTGGGTTCCTGTAGGCTGGGCAGGGCAAGCCCTTCACAGGGAGACCTATTACCTTTCACAGCGTGGGGGGTGGCTTTGTTAGAAATACAGGATGCAGAGGATGCAGCAGCCTGATGAGCTCATGAGCAGGCTGCATGAGCAGATGCTCTAGCTGCTACCTGGGAAGGCCCTCTCTCTAGGTACCTGTGGTGCTGACTCCACAGAACCATCTGCAACTCCTTCCACAGAAGGGGCTCTCCATTCGCCAGGACTGGTGACCAGGATGCAGCATGGCCGCCACCGCATCCCTGCCTGGAAGGGAGAAGCAATGGAGGCAGCCTTACAAAGAACTCTGGTTTGTTTTTGTTTTTTCTCCCCTTTTTGAGACAGGCCCAGGCTGGCCTCTAACTCACAGCGTAGGGAAGATGACTGTCAACTCCTGATCTTCCCATCTCCACCTCCTGTGGTGCTGGAGCCTGAATGGAAGCTTGTGCTTGCTAGGGAAGCAACCAACAGAACATGCCCAGCCCAAGGACTCTGCCTCAAATACAAACTCCTCGGTTAAACAGAACGAAAGTCAGACTTTGTATACGTAGCAGGAGACGGAGCTTCCACCAGGGTACAAAAGGTTTATTGTTTACAAAAATAAGTTACAAAAACCAACCATGCAAACCCCACCCCAAGAATAAAGAAAGGGCTCACTCCAGTAACAGCTCATGGAAACAACAGACCCAGGGGCCGACTCACAGGGATGCCAGCACACAGGGCTGGCACAGACCAGCCTCCCATGATGGGTGACAGTTCTACCAGCAGACTGGCCCACGATGGCCCAGGGAGAACGGCCACAGACCCTGTATGGTTAATGGATGGGCTGGTCTGGGAAGGTGCTGGTGCTGCAGGCTGGGTGGCTGGGCTGGGGTCACTGCCGGCAGGTGTCATGGAAGGCTTCCAGGGTTCGGAAGTCCCTCCATGTTGGGGGAAGGCCATCTTGCAGAAACTTCCCGCAGCGCTGGCATGGGGCCTGGAACAACTTTATGTAGCTTCTCAACCAGGTCTGAAAGGAAGGCAGAAAGGAGAGAAAGGTCTGGGGAATCCTCAACTGCCCTTCCGTAGGCCGAGTGGTCCAAGGGCAGGACTTTGGTAGGTTCTGATGCTGGAAGACATCCGTGGTTCCATAGAAAAGCTCTCTAACCCACAAGCCTGTCCCCCTGAGACTCAGTTTTGATGGTCTCCTGTTCCTCCTAAGAACTCAACACAGAAATCCCTCCTTCCAGAGCTGGAATGTTCCCCAAGGCTATCTGGTGCCATTGCTGAGTTCCCTCTTTCCGCAGCTCTGAGCAGCAGACATGGGCACAGCTGAGGAAGTGCTGGGAGATTCTGTGTCAGGGCAATGTGCTCTGGGTTAATCTCATTTCAGAGGTTGTCCCTCTCTGTCATGGTGGGGCCTAACACAGCTGGGGCAGCCCCAGTGTCACCAAGTAACACAATAAGTGACACTCACCCACCCTTGAGGTGGAGAGCTGACGGCTCCCAGGCGTCATGCATAAGGATGAGGCTCAGGTAACTCAATTCTCCACCTCAAGGAGACTCACGGGCACAAAGGCCCAGCAAACAGACCCACCACGCCACAGGCAAGCGGCCCTGAGAGCCAGGCAAGTCACATAACTCATTCCTGAAGGTGTCTACAGGAGGACACTGCTCTCTGAAGAGGCTGATACAGGGAGCTCCCGAGGGCAGCTTTGGCCCTTCCACAGGCTGGCTGTGGGGTTTTGGAAATAAAAACTGGAGGGTGATGGCTGATGGCCTGTTCATTTCTGAATTCCCCACTTCAGTCAAGAGCAAAGGGAAACCCAGTGTCATGACATGTCAGGTAAAAAGCCAGTCTGTAGTCCACTCAAGACTGTCACTTGCTCCCTCCTCAGCATGGGGAAGGACTCTGGGCCTTTGCGGCTAAACAGCCAGCACTATCCTTCCAACACCACGAGTCAGTCCTTAAGCCAGGCTTACTTAGGTCCCGTGAGAAGTAAGCATCATTTCTAAGAAGCTGAGCTGCTGAGCTCATGTGACAGTGAGCTGCCAAGCAACACCCCTCATGTCACTCCTGCTCAGACCAGCAGGCAGGAAACCCTGCAGTCGGGGCAGGGAAGGGTGACTCCCAGGGAAGCCATCCTCAGAGGTGAACTGGCTGCAGGGTCTGTGGAGGCTGTAGCTGGTTGTGAGCAGCCCTTCAGGAGATGGCCTGCTGTATACATGTAAACATTTGTTTTCATGCTGCTCTGCGCTCATTCTCACCTTGACCTCCTGCTCTGAGGATCGCAGGAAGAGACATGGCTTGGGGAACTGCAGATTCGTCCCAGTTTCTGCTGCATGCTCAGAGCCAGCCACAAGGCTTGGTGGGTTAGGAGTGGGATGAATCACTACTTGTCAGTGCTGGAAACTTCTGGAGGCCTGTTCAGCTCTGACAAAGTCTCAGGGATTGCCTGGGCCTGGCTCATCAGGTCTCTCCCTAGCTGGAAAGCCTGGCCCCTGAAGCCACTTACCATGAAGGATCTGACCACAACATCTGGCATCTGGGGTAGCTGATAGTGGAGCAGGGCAGTGGTGGCGTGGTCTGTCACCTGGGGATGAAGGACAGTTACCATTAGCTGGAAGTTGCTAGCTTCATCAGCAACAGTCTTGCTTTGGATCTCCTGCACCCCTCCTCCCCACATCTAAAATAAAATCTCAAATAGGAAAGTTAGTGGAGTTGGGACAGGGAGGAGGCACTGTAGGCACGAGGACACAGGCCTGGAGACAAGAAGAGTGTGGAACATTCTGGCAACTGAAAATCTGGACAGGAAGGAGCATAGTCAAGGATGGAGCTCGAGGTCGGCAGGGAGGGTGACAGGGTGTGACACTTTGTCCCAAAGTGACAGATAGCAAGGGTGCAGTGATCTCATCTTGTTTCCATGCTCCTCACCCAGGCTCAGCCCTGCCAGCTCTCCCGGGGGTCTGCTTTTGTCTAGCTCCTTGAAGGGTGGTCTGTGGTCAACATCCTTGTGGGCACACCCCAGTCCCCCTGACTCCTCAGAAAAGGTGGTAGGGAGGCCTGGGGCCAGATGGCCTGAGGGCCTTAGGAGGCCGGAGACACAAGTACTGTCTCCTGGCCTTGATCCTTGGGCATCAATATCTCATCTTCGAAACAAAGGGGCTGAACCATCCCCAAATTAGGAGTTGACTAATTTGAGAGCTGTACTCAAATTAACGGTTTATTTGACTGTCCTCATTAAAGACTCTTTAAAAAAAGTTAAGCCGGGCGGTGGTGGCGCACGCCTTTAATCCCAGCACTCGGGAGGCAGAGCCAGGCGGATCTCTGTGAGTTCGAGGCCAGCCTGGGCTACCAAGTGAGTTCCAGGAAAAGGCGCAAAGTTACACAGAGAAACCCTGTCTCGAAAAACCAAAAAAAAAAAAAAAAAAAAAAAAAAAGTTAAATACATTTTATTTGTGTGGTGTGTGTGTGCTCATGTGTGTATGCATGTGTAGGTGTGTGCATGTGTGTTTAAGAGCATGCACCATAGAGTGGGGGTCAGAGGACAACCTTCAGGAGGCAGATTTTCCCTCCCGCCACGTGGGTCCTGGAGATCAAACTCAGGTCGTCAGACTTGGCAGTAGGCGCCTTTACCTGCTGAGCCATCCTGCTGGCAGTGGAAATTCTTGTCATTACAAATATAGTTAAAAAACAAAAGAGAACATGCCAGAGAAGATTATTAACTTTGAGAACAAGAAACAACACAGGCCTAACGTGCACAGACTTGTCGGTTCCAGCCTCAGTGGGACACTATGAGACACCAGCGGCCGGCAGGCCAACAGTGAAGCAATATCCTGAAGTTGGATCACAGGCGTGAGAGCCACTCTGCAGCCAGGCGAGCTGGCCCAGGTTCCCCAGCTTCCAGAGGCCAGTTTAGGCCCAGATGGATTTTAACCTGGTAGAGGAGGTGGTGGCATCATGCTTCATGTGGCAGGGGAGAGGACAGGCTGGTCAAGTTCTTCTCTACCAGGGATCCCCTCAGCCCCACTCTCCTGCTCAACACTCGGAATCCTCCCTGCCCTTGCTCTCCTGCCCCCCCCCCCCCCCCCCCCCCCCCCCCCCCGCACTGTGCTCCCTGCCCTTGCTCTCCTGCCCTCCTGCCCCTGCCCTTGCTCTCCTGCCCTCCCCACCCCTGCCCCTGCTCACTGTGCTCCCTGGCCTCGTTCTATCCCCATGGCCTTCCTACATGATCACTCTTGGTTCATGCTGTGTCCCCAGGCCTAGCACCACAAGGCATACGGCAGGTGCCCAGTGCATGTTTTAATGACAGAGAGGAACTTGGAAATGCCCGCTCCTGGGGACAGGGCACTGCTCTCCCAGAGACATCCACAGTGCCTTGCGCTGCACAAGGCTGCGGAATTCTTTCCCCGGGTGACTTTCAAGATAAACGTACTTTCCCCTGGTGCCAGTCCTGCTTTTATTTTAAGCATCCTGACAGACAGCTTTCTAAAATGAGCAGTGCTTTTTTCCCAAGCAGTAGTAGTAACTGTGACATGACTGTGGTGACTGCTGGGGAGACAAACAGGCTGTCTTTTTTCTTAAAATGCCCACCGAAGGCCCGCTGTCCACAGCACTGACCCTAGGAGGCCCTTGGAGGGGTCAGAGCCATCTGTCCGGCTGCTGGAGTTGGCCTGACCTGACGCTTCCTGAGACTGGTGACCCAGAGCAACATCCAAGGCAGGATTGCTTTGCTTGGACGTGCAGTTTTCTTTCTTCTCAGTTATACAAATGACCACCATCTGAAATTCTGGAGGCCTCAGAAGCTGTAGGGCATCCTCACAGGTAACAGGGTTGTGCGGAGAGGGTCTGCACAACCCCCATTCCTAATCTCCACAAGAGTGTAAGGTTGTGTGAGCACCCCTCACCCCCAACCCTGGCCCTGTGCTGCCATCATCGGGGGGCAGAGACAGGTGTTTCTGGATGGGCATGACCCTGCAGCTAGCCTGAGTGCCCCATGGTTTCACACTACCTGCTTCACTCACGGGACCTGCGGGGCTCCTGTAGCCTTCGGAATTTGTCAGCCAAATCTGACAAGACTGTCCCCACAAATGCCCCATGCCTTGAATCCAGCCCTGCATCCCCATGGCTTCCCAAGCTTTACTTGAGTTCCTGTGCCTGGCCTGACAGAGGTGCAGGAGAGGCCGGCATACATAGCTGAGGTGTACAGCCTGGCCAAGAGGATGGGCCAAGTTAGTGAGAAATGATCTTCCTCAGCTACGGGGAAGCCGGGCACTCTCTGACTTGGCATCTGACTCACAGGCAGGGTACCTAATTAGTCGGCCCGTTCCTGGCCTGCCATCTGGCCAGCTCTGGCCTTCTTTTCAAAGGGCCCCATGTAAAGTCCTCCCTTTAACTGGCAAGTGGTGGCAGTTTTTGCTCCGGCACTGATGTGATCATTTAGGCTCTCTGTAGCCCACCAATTTCCGCAGCATTGTAACAGAAGGAAACACAACCAGCTGACTTCTGAGTCTCCCCACTTCCTCCCCAGCCCCATTCCCAGCTTTCTCATTTCCATGGCTGAACCCCCAGCACTGGGCAAAGATGGATGAGGGACACTGGCAAGCCCCACCCACGTGCTCTTCCTAATCCTCAAAGCATTATTCCACCTTCAATGAAGTTTTTGTTTTGTTTTGCACTTCCAACAACAAAGTTGTGTTTTGTTCAGCATTGAAGACGTGGAAAAAACATGCCAGAGCAACAAAAGATTCTATTAACTAATTGGTGAGGGCCAGGGTTGGACCCATTGTGCTGTAAGCTAATGATGTTCCTCCGGGAGATAAAAGCAGCCCCCTCGGCGCAGGAGGCCAGGGAAGAGCACTAATGCTCCTGAGAGGGGAGGCCAAGGAGGATGCGCTGCCTGCAGGTTGAGTGCTGGGCTGAAACAAAGCTTGTAAAAAGATCAAAGTGGTTGGAACCTAGGGAAAGGAGGGAGGGAGGAGAGGATGTAACTACCAGACACATAGAGACTAGGCGGGGTACCATACCTGGAGGACAGGGTACCAGAGGGAAGGGGAGAGGACTCATGCCAGGCTCGAGATCCAGAGGTCTTGCTTTTCCTCACTGCAGGGAACCACAGAGGCCTGGCCTGGCTCAGGGTGGGTCCCCAACTGGAGAGCCAAGGTACAGGGTGGGTTGACTGAAGTTTCCTCTGCCTCAGCTCAAGGCTGTGAAAGTCTTTGTGCACCCAGATGGAGGAGAACTGAGAGGAGGG
Organism: Peromyscus californicus insignis; assembly: GCF_007827085.1. Lineage (NCBI taxonomy): Eukaryota > Metazoa > Chordata > Mammalia > Rodentia > Cricetidae > Peromyscus > Peromyscus californicus. The sequence goes on from NW_026294595.1 coordinate 9,931,572, forward strand.
AGGGAGGAGGGACTCTTTCATGAGACCTTGAAGCAGCTGCCAGTCAACACTCTGGAGAGGGACTGCCAGTCAAAGCCGTCTCCCCAAGTTCCTCTGCCGTGCTGCGGTGCAGAGTGCCCTAAGCCTCCCTTCCACACTGGAGCTGTTTTAGCCACAAAGAAAGAACGTGGTGCTGTGGCAGGAGCGGTGACTGTGCGGTGGCCCTCGCTGGGCTGCAGGCTCACTGCTCTATACCTGGGTCCTGCCTTTCCGAGGAGTGGGATGACCTTGGGCATGGACTCCATGGGTCAGGAGAAAGGGAGCGTCTGACCTCACTCAACCCCCACAAAAATGGTAGTGGAGGAACTTGGTTCCACTTGCAAGCCAGGGAACCAAGTTACTGGGAGCTCAAGGGATTTGCTCAGGTTACCGGTGCTACTGGGCAGGCAGGGATTGTCCAGACCACCAAGCTGAACTGAGAGTCAGCCTCTGACCTACACCCAGTAGGCTCCCACTGCAGGACTTCTGGGGTGGACAAGTGTTCTGAGGGGTGCCAAACCCCAGGCCCTCTCCTCTCTTGAGGGAAAGGGGACATCACTCCTAGGGAGGGTCTGAGATAGGCACCCAAATCCCTGGAGGCTCCTTCCGTCCTTGTTAGAGCCTCTGTCTATTTTGCTGTTAAGTGAGATGCTCCCCTTTCCCACTGCCCTGGTCCGAGGGCCAGCTGAACTCACCTCCTATCTGTGCTACAAGGGACGGGTAGGGTGAGTAGGGCTGCAGTACCAGTGACTCAAGGTTGGGGGTCCTGGTGGTGGTGATGCAGACAGAGGCCAACTGTTCAGCTGTCCAGTGACGAGTCTGGGACATACCCCTCCCCCTTAGTCCAGGTGTCACAGTGAGTGACCAGAACAAACGAAGGCCACAGTGGTGACCGAGGAAGGATTCAGAAAAGAGGAGAGGGGAAGCTTTTAGACTATCAACGGCCAGCAAGTTCCCCTGAAAGAGAAGGGTCTAGAAGGTGAGAGGATGATGGCAATAAGCAGCCAGGGGTAGGCACATGACTTGCATCGTGTCCCCTCAGCTGCAGCATGGCTGTGTACTTTCCTCCAGACCGATCTCATTTCTACACAGCTTTAATTTGGGGTGATTGTTTTCTTCTTCTAAAACAAAAGGCCCTGGAAAGGGATTAGCCCCAGGCGCTCAGGGACCCTCGCAGGTGGGAGGCATCACTTGCCAGGAACCAGCCCCAGCTTCTAGCAGGTGAGTTGAGGGGTGCTGCTTAAGAGTTCAGGAGGTTAGGAAGCCCAGGCCACTAGGGGGCAGGATACCAGCCTCCAGCAACCCTCCTAAAGCAAGGATCACTCAACAGCTTGTTTATCCACAGAGCCAAATGCCCAAGGCCTATCCCAGCCAAGCTAGGGAGCTGTAAGGTGAGTAAACAGGGAAAGTTAATCACTAGTAACCAACTGTAAACTGTTTAGTTAAGAGAAGCTGGTGGGGACTAGACTCTAGTTTCCTTCCAGGCAGCCGTAACTTCGCTAGAGGTGGGGAATCTGGAAAGACCTGGTCATCACCCCCTTGCTGGACCTTGGTAAGAAAGCACGAGCCTGGGTCAGGACCAATGGCCTGGTCCTGCAGGTCCTGCGGCTAGGTTTCCAGTCATTTCACGCATCAGCAGCACTCACACTCCCTGCCCTGAAGAGAACCAGAAGAAGTTCCACCTCTGGCCCTTCCAGGGGTGACTTCAAAGCCTTTTCTTTTTAGAGAGGGTCTTACTATGTAACTCTGGCTGGCCTGGAACTTACTATGTACACTATGCTATCGTCAAACTTACAGGGATCCACCTGCCTCTGCCTCTTGAGTCCTGGGGCTAATGGTGTGCACCACTATGCCAGCTACCATGAGTTTTTTCTTTTTGTGAAGACAGCAGATGCCAGATGGCAAGAGGTGCTAGGTTTCTGCCTCACTCCATGTGCCTACCTGATGTTCTGATGTGCTGCCATCTTCCCAAGGCCCTGGTTTGCTAACCTGCCCCTAGCTTTAGGTTTTACGTGAGTTGGTCTGGAAGCACCATTGAGTTGGCAGCAAGCTGAACATGTGCTGCCAATGTGCTCATGCCATTCCCCCAGTCCAGAGAAGTAAAACTGACCTTAGGAGGGCCAAGATTCTTTAACACTGTGCATGAGCCAACCAGGTACCTGGGCTCCCCCAACAATCCTAACAATGGTAATCCCATCCTTGTGAAGAGGAGCTCCAAACAATGCTCAGGAGCAGATGATTTGTTGGAGCCAGACAGATGGGAGCTTGGCATGGTAAGGGCTTAAAGAGATAGCAGCCCCTGCTAGCAACCTACACCAGCTTTAGGATGAATCCTGAAGTTAGCCTTAGAAGTCTTCATTCTATGAAAAGAGAAGTCACCATTATTTCAAAATTGGATTGCTCTGAAGTCCTGAAAGTAGTGTTGGGGGCCATGGGAGTGCTGCAGACAGAAGTGTCTAAAACACGGCCGGGCGGAAGCAGGGGATTTGCCACTTACTATGCAGCCCTAGCCTCTAATCAGAGACAGGATTTGTGTGCCGTGGGCTCAGCAGGCCTGGGGCCTGAAGAGGAAGCACGGAGGCCCGCAGGGACGGGGATTACTCTGGTGAAATCGATACTCTGCTTTGTGTGATGAAGAGGGCCATCTGCATGGGCTCTGCAGAGCTTATCACTGTCACTGGGGCCAGGTCATGCTGGTCTGGGACAAGATCAGCAGGCTTGCTGGGTCAGAAAGGAGAGGTGGAGACGGATCCAGCTGCCCCCTCAGCCCTCAGATCCCTTGCACACCTTTGGGATCAAGCCCTGCACTTGAGAAGTACAAGCCTGCAGATGCATTGTGCTTTACAGAGTTTCTGGTAGGCACAGACTGGGGCTTCTAAAAATGAGTGTCTGGGTGGGGAGGGATACACTACCCTTTAGAGTTTCAGACACGATACCACTAACGTCTGGAAGAACCAACCCTCAGTTCCCTGGACCCAGGCACAGACTGGCAGTTGATGGCCTCCATGGTCGGCTGTGTGCTTAAACACCCTGGCATAGAACGCCGGGGTCCCGATCCCAGCCTCCCTCCTCTCAGTCCACCGCTGACGCTGCAGCAGCCTACGAGCCTGCCTAACCCACCATGGCTGTCTGACCCTGTCTGGAATGCTCTTCTCTCACCAAGCCCTTCCAGTATTGACACACAGTCTGGTGGCTACCTGTCCTGACTGGTCCTGGTGCTGAAGCATAAGCTCCCTTGTGTGTGGGCACTCGAGCCTGGCACTGTCCAAGCCTGAGACCAGATGTCCCTGTCTCTAGGCTGCACTCTCCGGGAATGAGGCCACCTGGGCTGCATTTGTGCCCCTGGGCCGGCTTTGGACATTGGAAAACAGCAGGTCTCTGCACTGGGCACCACTGACATCATAGGACCTGGACTAAAAGAGATTAAGTGGGAAGGCCTCAGGCAGCTGGAGGGAGGGGAGGGGAGGGGAAGTAGTGTGTGGGATGGGAGGAGAGCTGAGGTGCCTGGGAGAACTGGGACACCTCACCCCTCTTGGAGATAAGGAACTCTCCAGGCCGTTGACCACTGTACACTTTCACACAGCAGGGCTGATGGGTTCTTGACATTGTTTCAGGATTAAGGAATTGAGGCTCTTGATTAGATGAAAAAAGTTGAACTCTTTCCCGATGGTAAAATGCCAGACTCTCGCTGGCTACAGCAGTCTTGGCCTAGGGGCACCTGAGTTGCTCCGCCCTCACTTGGTGCCACGCTATTTCTGCAGCTGACACACAGCCATGCCTACTTCATCATATTTGCAGCAATGAGACAGTGGCCCTGGTGAACTCAGGACCAGTGCATCCACTGCAGGCCACAAAAGTGTGGTGTTACTGGTGGCGAGCCCGCTCAGGACAGTAGGCACTGTCCCGGGTCCTACCGAGCTCCTCAATGGGTAGAGCTGGGGCTGTAACTCTTGTGTATTTTCATACTGGAGCTGCTCTCTCTTTGGCCACAGGAAGAGGTAACGGCCAGAGAAACAGGAAGATGGAGGAAGCTTTGGTGAGAGTGGTTGGGGTTGCCATGGTGGCTGGATCTTCAGTTCAGTTTACAAAAATATCTCCCTTAAAATGGGACCACGCACATAGATAGCTACAGAGTCCAGGTTCTGTGCTCCTTAGCCCCTGTGATAGCAGCAGCAGCAGCACATGCCACACACTTGCTGGAAACTTTAGTGCCATGCACCTCACCACTGGTGATCTTCGTAACACATACCCCACGAGCGAGGTATGATTTCTTTTGCCTTTTTGCAGAGGAGCTGAACTTACAGAGGACAAATTCTTGGCCTGAGGTTGCACAGCCCATGCTTTAAACTACAGGGTCTGCTGTGAGGAGGAGCCAGGAGCCCTGTGCAAGGGAAACTGGCCAATTGGGAAGAGAGGGGATAGAGCGGCCCTTCCTTAGGAGGAAAAGGCCATTGGCAGAGTAGTAGGGACCACATGTACACGGAAGTTACTTTAAATGTCCTGCCTACGACATCAGTTCACCTCACATCATACTCTCTCCGAAACAGATGAGGAAAATGGGGAGGCATGGCCAGATCTGAGCATCTGCAGATGGCCCCTGCTGGAACTGTCATCACAGGAAGCATGATGGGAAGTAGCTAGGCTTGGAGTGTAAGGACCAGCAGTGCTAGCAGCTTGAGCTGTGGATAGGGATATCTAGGAGTGGGAGGAACCGGTCTTCCCAGAAGCAGCTGTCAGCTCTGATGGCCAGTCCTGTGTCCCTTCCCTTCAGGAAGAAGGGAACTATCAAGACGATGAATGGCTGTCCTGTGACCCCTCTAATGGCAGAAAACCACAAGCCGCTCCTGGGGTATGTTCAAGCCACTCAGTATGTCAAAGAGGCCAGGGGGCTGGCCAGGCTTTCCTGGGTCTATTTGCTGTACATAGGTGGGTGCATGTGAACACTTGAACTGTGACTACACTGTGCCCACTGGGGAGCCTGAAGGAAAGGGACTCGGGGCTACAAGAGGAAACCTGTTCTGGGAACAGACACCTGCGGGGATGGACTAGTCCTTCAGGGAGGAAGGTAGCGGGGGCTCTCTGGTACAGATCAGCCTAAACACTTCCTCTTTTCCTTGGCTCCCAGGCCTGGTGAAGCTCTTGCTTAGCTAGCCCAATCGGTCTAGTGGCTGAGGGCATGGCACCCTCTAGGATGACTATGAGACCACCTGCCTCTCTTTCCCCCAACTCAACAGGCTACTCCTATGCACACACTTTTCTCCTGTTTGGGAGGGGGACCTACCTGCCTACACGAAGCTGCTCATCTGTCCTGGTACTTGTGAAAGCCGTCCCTTTCACAATGGACAGACTCAGCTCTGTCCATCTGGGACACACTTGTGAGGATGCAGCAGCAGGGCGCACAGACACAGAAGGAAAGCAGTGCTACACCATGCTCCTCATTGTGCTGGCTGAGGGTCCCTCCAAGTGTGACAACCTCCCTGGGACAAGGGCTGGGTAGGGTGTGGCCTCAGAGTCTCACTTCAACCTCTACTTCTCCAGGCCTTCAGGTGTGGTGTCCTGACCACAGGGTCTTGGTTATTTATTTATTTTTTTCTGAAGAGAAATGTGGAGGAGATTGGCAGTGTGCTGTGGATATCGTTCTGTATAAATAAAACACTGATTGGCCAGTGGCCAGGCAGGAAGTATAGGCGGGACAAGGAGAGAGGAGAATTTTGGAAAGTGGAAGGCTGAGTCAGAGAGACACTGCCAGCCGCGCCATGACAAGCAGCATGTGAAGATGCCGGTAAGCCATGAGCCACGTGGCAAGGTATAGATTTATGGAAATGGATTAATTTAAGCTATAAGAACAGTCAGTAAGAAGCCTGGCATGGCCATACAGTTTGTAAGCAATATAAGTCTCTGTGTGTTTACTTGGTTGGGTCTGAGCAGCTGTGGGACTGGCGGGTGACAGAGATTTGTCCGGACTGTGGGCCAGGCAGGAAAACTCTAGCTACAGCAGTGGGTAGCTCAGACTACTTAGCGAGCCTCCTGGGTGAAGTGAGATGCCATAGCAGAGCCAGTGTTCAGGTCACATCTAGCCCGGCCTTACTGGGGAAAGGAGTCCTCTCGTCCTCTGGAAGTTTCCTGTGTTGGCACATTTACCTTCAGAGGACTTGGAGCTAGCATGGACTGGGTATGAGGGTCACTATGGGAAGGTGCAGAGTCATGCAAGGCACTCAGTGGACACAGCCTCCTGAGCTGACTCAGTCCATCCTCCTGTAAAGTGCCTGACGGATGCCCAGTGGCATTTCTGGATAGAATGCCCCAGGAAAGGCCCTGTCTTTCACATCAAAGAATGGCTGAGTGAACAGACGGGGATGAGGGCAATGGCACCCTGCTGGACAACCCACCTGTCTATGTGGTGTGGGACTTGATGGGCTATGCACCTTCTGCTGCCCGTGGAACAATGGCAATGGCTAAGAGTCTTCTGTGGCCACGTGGCTATGTTTTGTTCCCTCCCTCCAGGTGACCCTGAGGAGCAGGGGCTGGCCCCTCAGAGACTATCTTTTTCTATCCCCCCACCCTTGCCTGTCTGGGGCCTCATGTGCTCTCCACCTTTCTCTGGCCCCTGCAAGGACTTAATGCAGGGAATGGCTGCAGACTGGCTCTCACTCCTCCCAAGTTGCTGGAGGAAAATGCACACTGTTTTGAAATGAGGGGGGTTAAAGATCAAAACAGTGAGTGCCCCTGCAGAGTTTAAATGCCAGAAAATACGAGCTTGCTTGAAGCCTTGCTGGCTCTGTGATTCTGGCCTTTCAGAGGGTCCCCTTATTTCTAAGTCTCATTCTCTGAATCCACACTGCTGGAAACTGGCTGGCTATAAAAAGCTGTTTCGCCGTAGGATGAAGTGCAAGGCGCCTCTGGGGTAGTGCAGTAAATGACAGGCACCTGTTGGTAGCCATAGCCTCACAGCAGGCTGTCCCCCAAGCAGCCACTGCCTTGCACTTGGGTACAGTCTAATGAGTAAGATAGAAAAACGCTTGCTGACAGTCAGTGTCCACAGACAAGAGGCAGGATGCATTTTACTCCTCATGACTGGTGTGCTGCAGAGCCACAGGGGCTGTGGCTCTGACAGAGGGACTTGGGCACGGGCCTCTGGACAATATAACAGGGGCCTCCTCTTGCTCCCGAAGCAAAAAGACGTGGGTAAGCTTGCTTTGGTTCTACAAGGCAGTCAGTCCCCTTCTATCCAGAGGGAAAGAGCTCAGCGGCTTCCCGCCTTCCTAACAGCACCTGAACCATGAACAGCGCCTGAACCATGAGCAGCGCCTGAACCAATACAACCGTGCCAGGAAAGGGAGTCCTCGGGTGCCACCAGAGCAGTGAGGGGATGATAAGTTGGGGGAAGAGCTGCAAGTTACTTGCAGTGGCCAGGAAATCTCAGCTCAGAAGTGGGTCTACTAATGCAATCTACCCTGAAGTCCAGCTTTTTGGGAAGTGGGTGACTCTGCTGGAGAAGTCCCCTCACTCAGGGCACAGAACCTCCTTGCCACAGTAAGCTGTTCTCCTGACACATGGGACACCATTGCACTGGGCTGGGCTTTTCTCGATAATCTGCCATTGAACGCCATGCTGGCTGGTCTACTAGGCAGGCATAAGCAGGCTGATGAGGGACAGAAGAGTCATCTCCATGCTCTCAGCTAGCCTCCACTACTAGCAGCATCATTAAGCACACCCCACATTTAAGTGGGGGACAGGAAAACAGAAGTGAGAAGGAGTGGATCCTACAAAGCAGAGTTTAGAAGGCTGCCAATCAACCCTGCTCTCTGGTGCTGACTCTCAACACTAGCCATCTCTGAAGGCTGTGCCAGACAGAACTGGCCTTGCATAAAGTGGCCCCAGCTCTGCCTTCGATGTGAGGCCTGGCTGCAGGAAGAGAATGGAAGCGGGACAGATACCAGGTCCATCTTCTTCATGCCACCAGCCTTCTGCAAGCTTAGAGCACAGGCTCCCTGATGTCACACCATGCCACACCCGTTCCATGGGACATGATTAGTTGGAGCTTGACTGAGAGGATTAAGCTGGATTCTGTAGTACATTATTTTCTCAGATGTCCCTTCATCTGACAGTACAGGTGATCTCCTCTGGCAGGCTCTTATTTGCCCCTGAGAGGAGAGAGACCTCGCCAGGACCTGTCTTTACTTCTAACGAGCACAGTGGCAGTCTTTAACCCAGGGCTGGTCAACACTGGAGGTCAGTCATTTAGATACAACAGAGCAAGGGAGAGAGGACAAAGAGACCACAGGGTCTGGGCACGGGGAGACGCCCTGCTCTATTTGGGTAAAACACCACCACTTGGGATCAGTCCATTCTCACTACTTCAAACAGGCCATGTAAGTACATGGGGAGACTGGCAAGTGCCCATAAATCTCTCCAACTGCCCTAACAGTCCATTTTAGACAAAGACTGGCTGGCAGGTTGTTTCCAGGGAGGGATGGGTGAAAACATGATAGCACAGTCTAAATCTGTGCTTCAGAAAATCCCCATTGCACACCCTGCCTGAGTTCCTGATAAGCTTCCTACATGCATTCAAAAAACAACTCACTCGGGACAGAACAGCTTTTAAGAAAGCAGGGCAAGTGTCCCCCTGCCCCGCGCCTGAGGGTTTTTCCAGAAAGGCTGAACTAAAAAAGGAAGGGTCCACCCTGGATGTGGGCAGTGCCATTCCATCTACTGGGTCCTGTACAGAATAAAAGGAGGAAGAGAGCCGAGCACCAGCATCTATCCCTCTGCTTCCTGAATTCTGTCTCCCTGCTGGATACTGACTGTAACAGCCTTGGCTCTGGTTTAGGCTCTCAGCTTGCCCACGGTAGCCTCCATGTTTCAGGGAACACACTTCACTCAGGCGTGACAAGGTCATGAGACTTCCTAAGATGTGCCGTTCAGCCTCAAGCTGTGCTTATGAATGACTGCAAACTGGACCGTAGTCGGGGTGATGAGAAGGTACCCACCATGCCTTCTGTTGGCTGCATCCTGGGCAGGGGTCGTCCCTCATAGAGGTGACATATTAGTGAACTGAACAGAGGAGGCTGCCGAACATGTGAAGGCATCAAACTCCAAGGAACTGTTCACTTTAAAAGGGCAAATTCCACATTAAGAAAAAAGAAAAGGCCTATGCCTCCTGGCACACCTTGGGCACAACCTACTCATGGAAAGAACGCGCGAAGGGTCCCAACTTTGAGTGGTTCCTCAAGTGTTTCTTACCAGAGAACAGTCTCCTAATTCTGTCCCCCTCCACCCCTGAGACAGACACCCCTCGCCTAGCGGGGCTCTTTGTTTAAGATTCCCCGTGAACTCCTCCTGGCCACTCTAGTCCGAAGGCCGCTCCTCCTCTGGTCCTCTGGCACAGGCCCCGACAGCCTGTCTTCTTGTGCTATTTCCCGGTACTCAGGACCTAGCACAGTGCCTGGCAACATGAAAGGGTGCCGGAGAGAACCAGTCCTTGTCAAGGAACAAATGAAATGGCAGCTGTTGGGCCAGAGCCGAGCTAGAGGCCAGTGCAGAGCACAGGGGACAGGACTGCTGCCTGTGGGGAGCTGGCCCAAGTGCTTTAGAGGTGTGCAGTGAACCCACGCACACCATGGGGACAGGCCACGCCAGGAGCTTTCCCCTCTTGGAGCCGGGGAGCTGCATTCTCACATCACTTCTCACTTTAATTTTTATGTGTATGAGTGTTTCGCCTGCACCGTGTGCTCACAGTGCTCTCTGTCCTCAGAGGCCAGAAGAGGATGCCTGATCCCCTGGAACTGGAGGTCCAGACAGGTGTGAGCTGCCATGTGGGTGCTGGGAATGAAACCCAGGTCCTCTGGAAGAGCAACAAGCACTCTTTACTGCTGAGCCCCCTCTCATTGTTCTCAACAGTTCTTTAGGTATGTTTTCGGAAAGAGCCAAACAAGGGTCGTGAGGGCAGGTGGCTGGCAGAGTGCACTGGCTGGTTCTGTGCTGCCTGATCCTCTCAGCCCACCTCCATGCACTTGGGCAAGACCACAGGCTTGGAAAAATGGCATTTCAACACTGGGTGGAAGTTTCTGCCTCAATGTAGTCTGGACCGCACACAGTAAGTCACCCCTGTGAGGAGACAGTCCTCTGGGCTGATACTACGTTCACCATTACCACCTCAAAAACAAAGTATGGCTACCACTCCAACACGCCCTCTGGTATCCCTTTGAGGCTATTCTCCTGCTCCACCCACAGGCAACCACCAACCTGATTTACGGCCCCAACCTAACTACTTACCCATATCATGTAAATGGAGCCGTACAGTGGGAAGCTTTGTGTCAGTTTTTCCCACTCACGTAGCCCAGGCAGTAGCCTGTGCAGTAGAGGATGATCCTGACTCCTGATCCTCCTGCTTTTGCCTCCCAAGTGCTGGGGTTACAGGTGTGTGCCACCATGTCCCCCAGGGCTTTGTGCCTTCTAGGCAAGCCCTCTACCTAGGCTGAGCCACAGCCCCAACCTTTCATTTTCCTTCTCACTGTTTAAAAGGCCTCTGAGTTGAGAAAGTTTATACCCCAAAGCATTCCTGGCTTCCCTGTGCCTCCCGAGTAAGATACAGAGAGGAAAACTTACCTTCTGGAATACTTGATAGTTGGATTTGGACCATATGTCAAGCTGTTAGGAGAGAGAACCGGCATCAGTTTCAGTCAACAAAAGGAAACAAAAGTGACAGAGTGGGACCCAAGGGGCACGGCCTGCTTAAGTTTCTTCTTCACCAAGCTCCAGGTGACTTAAGAAATGAAATAAAGAGAGGATGTGGAGCAAGGGGAACACTCCTCCACTGTTGGTGGGAGTGCAAACTTATACAGCCACTGTGGAAATCAGTATGGCGGTTTCTCAGAAAATTGGGAATCAATGTTCCTCAAGACCCAGCTATACCACTCTTGGGCATTTACCCAAGGAATGCTCAATCATACCACAGAGACATATGCTCAACTATGTTCATAGGAGCACTATTCATAATAGCCAGAACCTGGAAACAACCTAGATGCCCGTCAAATGAAGAATGGATTAAGAAAATGTGGTACATATACACAATGGAATACTACTTAGCAGAGAAAAACAATGACAGCATGAAATTTGTAGGCAAATGGTGGAACTAGAAAATATCATCCTGAGTGAGGTAACCCAGACTCAGAAGGACAAACATGGTATGTATCCACTCATAAGTGGATACTAGAAGTAAAGCAAAGGATAACCAGACAACAACCCACAACTCCAGAGAAGCTAGCTAACAAGGATCACCCTGGGAAAGGGAATTAGATGAGATCTCCATGAGTAAACAGGGGATGAGGGGTGGGCAATGAGGGGTAGGGGATAGGGGATGAGAATATAAGGAAATGGGATGGTTAAGCTGGAACAGAGATGGAGTGGGAAAGCAATGAAAGAGATACCATGATAGAGGGAGACTTCATGGAGATAGAGAGAAACCTGGTGCTAGTGAAGCTGCCTGGAATCCCCAAGGATGACCCAGCTTGGACTATTAGAAATAGTGGAGAGGGTGCCTGAACTGAACTGTGTATCCCGGTGATCAGACTGGTGAATACCCTAACTGTCATCACAGAGCTTTTCTCCAGTGACTGATGGAAGCAGAAGCAGAGATCCACAACCAAACACCAGGCAGAGCTCCAGGAGTCCAGTCAAATAGAGAGAAGAGGGATTCTATGAGTCCAGTCAAATAGAGAGAAGAGGGATTCTATGGGTCCAGTCAAATAGAGAGAAGAGGGATTCTATGAGCAAGTGCATCAGGATCATGATGGGGAAACCTGCAGAGACGACCAAACCAAACTAGTAGGAACTCATGAAACGGCTGTGGAGCCTGCATGGGCCTGGACTAGGCCCTCTGCATGGAGAGACAGTTGTGTAGCTTGATCTGCTTGGGGGGCCCCCTGGCGGTGTGATTTGAATCCATCCCTGGTGCACGAGCGGGCTTTTTGGAGTCTACTACCTATGATGGGACACCTTGTGCAGCCTTGAGGCAGGGAAAGAGCTTGGATTTGCCTCTACTGCATGGGCCTCCCCATGGGAGGCCTTGCCTTCTTCTGGGGGAAAGTGGGAGGCTGGGGGGGGGGGGAGCGGGAGGAGTGAAGAGTAGGATCTTTGATTGGTGTGTAAAATGAATGAAAAAAATTTCCTTAATTAAAAAAAAAATGAAATGAAATAAAAGGCTATGGGATCATCAATCTCCAGGCCCCACGGCCTGAGCTTCCAGCTCGCTTTAGAAACTGATTCTTAGCTAGGCGGTGGTGGCACACACTTTTAATCCCAGCACTCGGGAGGCAGAGCCAGGCGGATCTCTGTGAGTTTGAGGCCAGCCCGGACTACATAGCAAGATCCAGGACAGGCTCCAAAACTACACAGAGAAACTCTGTCTTGAACCCCCCCCCCCAAAAAAAAAAAGAAACAAAGACACTGATTCTTCCCGATTGCATCCCTTGAAGTGCCAAGTCACCCTAGGCTCTTTGCCTAGATTGTCCTTCCCACAAGCTTGCACATGGCTCCTCTTGGACTTCCTTCAAAGCTCAATGTCACTATAATCAGGAAGGCTTTCCCAAGTTACTTATCAAAATATTATTTCCAACACCTACTTTCTTCACCCTCTGAAAAATTGGAGTTTTTCTAACACCAAAGACCCGATCTGAAGTGCTGTTATTTGCGTTGGCTCCTGATTTGGCCCATACAGAATGTGAGCTCGGTGGGCAGAGGTCCTGGGGCCTGGCACGCCACAGGCATCACTAGGCCACTGCTGAGTTAAGGAGAACCTGCTCCATGCTAGGCACCACACCAGACCCTCCATACATGCTTTCATTTAATCTCCAGGATGGGGTTGGCCTTCCAGATGAGGAGGAAGTTCAGAGCCACCCCTCACCAAGGTCACCTGGAGAGGCCTCTCACAGACGGTAGGATGGCCTCACCCGGCTGCACCCGCAGCCCCTGGGAGGGTTGTTTTTCTAATTTGTTCTTCTCTCATACTTTACATCCCTACCGTGGTTTCCCCTCCTTCCACTCCGCCCAGTTCCCTACTCCTGCCTCCCCTCTCCCCCAGATCCACTCTTCCTCTATTTCCCTTCAGGAAAGGGCAGGCCTCTCAGGGATATCAACCAAACATGGCATAACAAGTTACAATAAGACCAGGCACAAACCCTCATATCAAGGCAGGATGAGGCAACCCAGTAGGAGGAAAAGGGTCCCAAGAGCAGGCAAGAGTCAGACACCCCCACTTCACTACCAGGGAGTTTTGTTTTTTTAACTTACAAATTCCTTGCTCTCCCCACTGGAGTGGCTGAGTTTAGAGGGCTGGAAGCAGCACCTTGTTTTTTAGCAGCACTCCTGCTGGGCTCTGGTACTGTCTTGGTTAGGAGGCCCTGATCTGAGGAGACTCCATTGCACAAACAAAGAAGCACCAGGTCCCGGATGCGATGTGGGCAGAGCTACAGAAACCAGCCCAGTCCCTCACATACTGGGGTCTCACGTACAGTCCCTCAGTGGCTTATTCTAACTGAAACCATTTTGGTTTCCCAAGCTTGCACGGTAACCCATGCCTTCTCATTGTTTCAAGACTTCAGAACAAATGATGAATGGCAAACCCAGAATTACCCCAAGACAGAGGCCGCAGGAGCTAGGCTGCCACTCACGGCTAATGATAAGTAAGGAAGCCTCTGTGTGTCCCAGAGGTACTAGACAGGTGACTTTAATACAATGAGGTCAGGAGCTGAGCAAATCGAAATGGCCAGTGAATGGTCTCCCGGACCTGCCTCTGGGGTTGACTGCTGGTCACAGCGGAAGTCTGACCTGGGATAGCTCAGGCCTGTGTGCTCTTGCATTGATTTGCAGCACTAAGGCACACAAGAAGTGGCTGCATGGGAACATGCCTCTGAGCCACAGGAAGTGAGTGCTGCACTTGAGCCAGGTACTTCAGAGTCCTTTCTGTTCTGAGGAAACTGCACAATGTTGCTTTCGCAAGAGTCCTTGGAAATTAAAAGCTGGGTTGTACCCAGGCACGCATTCCTTTCTCCTGCTCCTTCCCACGTGTGACTGGTTTGTCGGGTGCTGAAGGGCAGAGGGGGGCAGCCCAGCTCCAGAGTTGGTACACAATGTGGATCTTTGGTCACGCATGTATGTATGTCACTGGGAAAATGTACTCCACCACCTACGTCAAATCCCTCCTGGTTCCCCATAACTCCCTCCTAATAGCACATCCCCAATGTCAAATTGCACCCCTCGCCCCAGAGAGGCAACATCAACTTCTAGTCTCTGTCCCCTTTAAACCAATGAATGGGAAGGATACTTTGAAACATCTCCAGGCATTAGAGATTGACAGTGTGTAGGGCAAAGTGACAAGAGTAACTGCCAGAAACCTCAGCGACAAAGGGCCGGCGAGTTGGCTATGGAAAAAGGCACCTGCCCTTAAGCCTGATGACCTGAGTTCAATCTTCAGCACCCACACGGTGGAAGGACAGAACTGACTCCTGCAAGTTGTCCTCTGACCTCTGCATGTGCACTCACATGTATACATACAAAATAAATAAATATAAAAGAATACACACTGCTAATTCCCCACACCGTCCACTGTGTTGGGAGAAGTCAGGTCAGGTGACTTCAGTGTAGTTCAGGCCAGGGTTTGACAGATGCGGCATTTAAAGACTTCCTGGGAACACAGGGCAAACAAGAGTGACTTTGCATCTCTTAGTTCTACCCAAACCACAGTGCCAGACTTTAAATGGGTGTTTTAGGAAGAGCAGCATCGGGGTTGGAACTTGGAAGAGACTTCTTTCTCCTCTCTTTTCCAGCCGGCAGTTGTCACTGTTGACGCCTCCTGCCCGTTCACACCACACACCACACACTGAGACAAGGATACCAGTCACAAAGACAGAGATGGAAGTTGCACACACTCAAAGTTGCAGACTTAAACAACTATCTTAGGAGACCTTCAGTATCTACAAAATCTTTAGATTAAAAAAAAAAATACCTCGAGAGAAAAGATCAGGGGCTTAATTAAGATGGACTCTGCAGCCTAATTGTGGATTTCCAAAACACGTCTTGCCTATTTACCACACCTCCCTTTTGAAAGGTTTAAATATGCTATTCAGAACACCAGGGGATGATTCCACCATCTGGGACAGCAAGGCCTTGGACAATACAGTCCATTTACCTGGTACACATGGCTGAGAAAGGGACCCGGTAACAATGGGCTCTCCTTTTGCTGGGAACCTGCGGCAGGTGGCTTATACTTGATCTTCCGCTAGGTTTATGCCAGAGAAAGCTGTTTAAATGCGCGTTCTGGAGTCGATGCCCTGTCTCTCCTTAGGGCCAGGGAGAGCTCAGAAATTCATTTCAGGAAGCCAAGGCTGAGCCCAGTGAATATTTATTAGCTCTCCCGTATTTGGTGCAAGGCAGGCATTGTTAACTTTTTTTTTTTTTTTGCTAGTTGCAATATTAAAAAAGGGAACATTATGGAAGTTGCAAACCTTCAGCTCAGTGAACAAGACATTATTCTAAACTGGGGTGTCAGGAAGAGAGTGAAACTCCCCTTGGAACACTGGGCAATGCTTGAAGGATTTGAAAGGGCCAAGTCAGTCTTGTGGAGCCTGGTGGACGAAGCTGCACTCCTGGGGGCAGCCTGGGGATCGGGCACCGCAGTTCAGGTGTGAGTAGGGTCTATTTTCAGGGGAGTAAATGCAACCCTGTAGATGAGTGGGGTGCTCATGTCTGCTCTCGGGATAAACACCAAGATGTCAAAGAACCGCTGGAAGCAAGATCAGAGGCAAGGTCACTCCGTCCTTGCTGACCTCTTACCTCCTCTGCAATCGGCAGGGCCCCCCTTCCAGTACTGGCACACAGAAATCTCTTCCAACTCACAGATGAGGAAGCTGAGGCTCAGACAACATCACAGCTAAGTAGTGGGAAATTGGAGAGCAGGCCTGTGTCCAGAGGCCCAGGGATTACCCTGGGAGGAGACTGCCTCTCAGCTTGACTTCAGATGGGGATGTTACTCAGGGGCCCCTCTACAATGTCACTGGCCCAACTCTGGGGGTGCTCCTGCAGAATCAGCCTCACAAATCCATGCCAGGCCTGCTGCTGTGCCAATCATCGCCGCTAACATTCATTTAGCAGTATGCGAAAGCGCTGGCAGCTTATCAGAAAGTTATCAATTCTTTATTTCATTTCAAAAGGCGGCACACACAGAGAATTTTAAATGATCTAAAATGGACACTTCCAAATGAGGCTCCTAAGCCGCAGCGGGGCCTCAACCTTTAAAGAAAACCTTTAAAGGGATGTCTGTCTTGCAAGGCCAATGGGTGACAGACGTGTCAGTCTGGGTGAAGGATACAACTGGGCACCAGAGAAGGATTTCTCTGCAGTTGGCCAAGTTTTCAGAGTCATGGAAACTTGTGTGTGGTCATCTTCTTAAGTCTGCCCACCCTCCCAGTAGAAGAGAGGAAACGACTCTCACCAGGAACACAATGCTACGGCTCTATTCTTCTTCAACTTTTCACTTTCAATCAGGACATGCATTTGTTACTAAGAAATTGCTGAAAGCACAATTTCGGGGCACCCTCTGCACAGGAACCCAGCTGGATTCATTCCCTTTTCCCGGCACTCACCCTTCTCCCCAGAAGTAACAAGAGGCCATTTTTCTGAAGGTCGTCTGAACAATTTCAAAGGCTATAACAAATCAAAATGTTCCCTGCATCTAATATCAAACGGGGCTGATGCCAACACTTATTAGAGAAATCAGATTCAAGCTTCCCCCAACCCCCTCGACCCAAACACACACACACATCCAACTTTGAAGTGGGAAGAATGCGGGATCAGAAATTACCCTGGAGACAGCTCTGGCTGTCTTTGAAGGCTCCCTTTGATAACGCCATTTCTTCTCCTCTCTTACGCTCCGAGGCTAAAAGCTGCCTTTTTTATTGATATGGGGTAATTAATGAAGCTATAGCATTAACATAACCTAAATCCCCTAATAAGATAAATTCAACCGAGACACTTCTATTTTTTTCCATCCGTTAAGTCTGACTGATATAGAATCAGGACAATGGCCAGGTGTTCCACACCCTGCCTGTTAGCATGCTGAGTCACGGCCCTCACTCCCTGATTACAGTGAATAGTGGTGGGTGAGTCTGAACAGCAGTTTTATTCTTAGAGGAATGAGACTATTGGTGCTTGATATCAAAAATATGCATCACAGGTAAAGAGACAGGGCATCAAGGAGTGGCTGTTACAGCAAAAGGCAAGGTGACAGTGTGCAGGATGGGTGTTGATGGAAAGACTGGCTGGGTCTGGAAGCTGGGTGTGGGGAAGGGAACGCCCGACTACTACCACAGCATTAAAGACAACGTGCTGGACAACTACGCAGGACGCAGGACGGGAGGGTAAGGCCACAGAGGCTTTCTGAGCCCATCCAGCATACCCAGGCTGAGCTCCAGTTCAGCAAATGCAGGGATGCATCTTCCCCACAGCAAAACTGCAAGGGACACTGTGTCCTTGCAGACGAGGCCTGAAGTCCAGTGGTGTTTTCCAAATCTTACGCTTTGCTGAGGAGTGTGACACAAGTGTATGCACACCAGGCTGAGCACTTAACTGACACCTGCAGAGTCTTCTCCTTTGTAAAGTGCTTGCAGAAACTGGGACTAACCAAATGGTGAGGAGCAGTGTCAGGAGAGCAGGCCAGAGGAGAGCTTCTCTACCAACTGAGGCCTGGTCCTGGCAGCCTTGCTTGGTCTTATTTTGAGGTCTCTACCTGCTACATGGGCCCATGTACATAGGTGCAAACGGGACCAAGAAGTTCTCCTGTCCCACCACACTCTGAGGCCAGCCATCCTCAAGCCCAGATTCCCTCAAAATGCTCAATTTCTTCTGTATAGTGGAGAAACAGCCATCTTTCATGAGCAGGGTGTGATATGGGCTCATGTGTACTCCTTTAGTCTGATCATTTATGGTTCCAATGCCCACTGCTTCTTGATTCTTCATTTTTCCATTCTGGCTAAGTCTTTTCACCTCAGGAGGGCTATCCCACCAGCCTCTCTCCCATACATAGCAGTGCTTCCAGGCTGTTGTAGGCACTAGGGTCTACTCTTAGCATAGTCATGGGACTGGTCTGCATAAGCAGTTCCCACCCTAAGATCCAGCTTCCCTCTCTGTACAAGAGTCTGAGAGCAGTGTCTACGGCAAAGCATGGCCAGGGGGACAGGCTGAGCACTGCAAGTACAGGAATTACACCCACTAGGCCAGCTCTGTTGGCAGATGGGGGTTGATCGGAGGGAGGGAGGGGGGAGGGAGGGAGAGAGATATTGAAGGAGGCATGCCCTGGGGGAAATATGTAAAGCATTTTTAAAGGGTAAAAGTCTGTCCGGTGGACTAGGAGGGCAAGCATGGAGGGAAAGGAAGAATGGTCAAATGTGTGTAACAGCTTGGCTGTTCTAGGGGCCACGGTGGGCACCAAGGCTGGGGGGGTGGGCTGGACACATGCAGAGAATGGGGGCAGGTAGGGTCAGACCTTGTAAAGATGTCTGGATCCTGTTTTGTAAGCCAGATCTCAGAAACATGTTGTACCAACTGCTGATACACATGCTCTGAGGACAAAGTTGGGACCACAAAAGAACTTGTGACCTCGTGAGAAAAATATGCATCTCTTAGACACTCATAAGACACATGTATAAACCAAAGGGTCTAAGAATGTCTAAAGACACTTAACTTCTTGGCTGGGATGGGGGGGGGGGGGATGGCTCAGGGCTGGAGGGAGCATTTGCCTAACTGTGAGAGGCCCTAGGCTCTATCTTTGTGACTAGAAAATAAAGATAGAGGGGGACCTATTTGTAACCCAGGGTTTCTTAAACTTGGGGGCATGGGCTGTCCTGTACCTAACACCTATTAACGCCTACCTCCTGCTCTGGGAAGGCTGCTCCGAGTAATACTGGGATGGTGGGAAGCAAGAGAACCCTATATATATATGCATGGGTGTCTATGGGGAGGCTAATCTGCAGGCCGAGGGCAGGACTGACCGTGGGAGGGAAGGAAGACTGGAGCCTGGATGTGAGTTGGCAAGAGCAGTTTCAGATCAGCAACAGTGAGAATGAGGAAGCAGAGGGCAGACAGCGGGGCCTGGGGGTGGGATCTCAGAGAGGTGACAGCCAGCACCTGCTGACAGCCCAGTCCTCAGGGATGGCATCCTCAGGGGTGGCACCCTCAGGGGTCGCACCCTCAGGGATGGCATCCTCAGGGATGGCAGGCAGGGTAGGCAACTGAGTGGTGGAATGGCTAGCCAAAGACAAGGGACAGCAGGGAACCTGAGTTAAGGAGATGAAGAGTTGAGACCCGACAGGAAGTGATCCCTGTGCGGGTAACATGGCTGACAACAGCTAAGGGGAGTGGGCAGAGGGAGGAGAGAACCCTGGGGAAGCAGGAGGCTGGGAAGGGATGGGCAAGAAGGAAGTGTGGCCGTAGCTGCTGCAGCAGGCTGCCAGAGAGGGCGTCAAGAGGGACACAGTAGAGACTACATCCCAATTTCCTGTCTGAGTGCAGTATAAAGTACTAACCGTTACTTTCCGAGTATTCCCCAGGGGCAGAGTGCGGGTGTCCCTGTTTGTGACTGGACAATCTGGGTTTGGCCAGCAGCACGCACAGCTGGCAGAATCTCCATTCCTGGACGGAGTTAGGAGGGTGGCTCATTTGCATCCTGCCTTGGTAACTGCAAGCATGGTGCTAGTTACACCCTTCTTTGATCTCAGTCTCCAATCCATGTGTGTAAGGAGCACCAGCAGTTTCATACCAGCTGTGACTACTGCATCTTCCAACCGAAGCTTGCAAAGACTCAAGAGAAACGACCTTCTACATGCCCACTGTTAGCCAGTCTTCACTAGGCCTGCCTGGTTTCTGCAGTAGACCAGCAATCAGGAACCCCGGCTGCTTGACCCGGCAGAATTTAGAATCCCATGCAGGCCACGCCCACCAAACGGTCACCCTCACTCTTCACTCTTGCTCCAAGGACAGTTTGATTTTCCCAGAAAGAAAAGGAATCTCTCCGCAAATGATTTGAAATCAACCAGGAGACCTATATAAACCAGGCAGAGAACCTGGAAGAAGCATCACTTCTCCGGTAGTCATGGTCTGTGGACCGTGGGAATGCTGGGTACTTTCCTCAAATGTAAACCTGAGCATAGCACTAGTACACCTGTCACATGCTAAGCCACATCTACCACCTGCTTTTCAAGAACTGTCTATTTTCATTATAATGTGGCCATTGAGTGGCGATAGCTATTACCAAACACATTTAAATGTTAACATTTAAAATGAGGAAAGGGAAAGGTCCCAAGAGAGGGAGGGGGGTCTCAGGCTGGAGAGTGACAGGGGGAACCTGGGTGGGTCTGTGGGGCAGGTGCTCATCACGCTTGGGAGCAGACACAAATGAAGGCTGTCAGCCCTCATTAGTGTCCTCCGCTGCTTCCCACAGAGCCAGATGGAGAGTGCACGCTCAAGAAAGTTCAGGTCCACACGAGTGAGGGCTCCAGGAAACCCATCCCCTGGGGAAGCACCTGCCTTCTCATGGGGCCCTCAGCATGTCTGGCTGTGGAGAGGAAGCTTTCTGGGAGACAAATCACCTGTAGGAAGAAGCAGTCTTCATGCTGAGGTACTCAGCATGCAGCTGAGATGGGACTTCCCAAGGAAAGAGTGTCGCTGGGTTGTGTCAAACTAACCTGAGTCTTTCTCATGGCTCTAGGAAAAGCAGAATGCTAAACCCTGGGCTATTGATGTGCTGGTTGACTTGGGAAAGAAAAATCTATTTCCTCAGAAGACATGTCTAATGAGGCAACTGGGGTCTAAGGTGATCAATTAGAAATTCAAGCGAGGGCATCGGGCTTGAACTAGCAAGTGCAGAGAATGAAACAGTTCTTGTCAAGGGTTCATCTTCATGCTGACTAGTCTGTTTGTGGATTGCTTCAGTGCTGATTTGCTGGTTTTTAATATCACTCACTCGGAACTCCATTCTGAGACAGAGAAGAACCCCTGTCCAAGACTCCAGGATGCTTACCTTACCATCCTCTGTGTAGACGTTTTCATTATACCCCTTCACAATCGTGCGGTCAATGAACAGGCTCCTCATGACGACAATCACTTTCAAAACCTTTCCCAAGGTCACCTGTCAAAACACAAGTACACGCATGTGAGGGCTCACACACAACATGCAAACCACACAGAGCTAGGCGGGATGGTAGAGGCAGAAACCATCCTAATTCTGAGCGAGGCAGCCGAGGACATGGAGGGAAGGCTCAGTGCTTAACCTTAACGTACTTGACAGATCCTGCCATGGCAGACTCTTCTGTAATATCTGTAATGATAGCCTCGCTCACCTCATCGCCACCACAGCTTTGCCTTCTAATCTCTCAACACGTGCTAGATAGAGTGCCTGCTCCACCACTTTCCAAGGCCAGGGTCCTCTGATTGGAATACATGGAATACAGTGCAGAGAGCAGAGACAGGCACCCAGTACCCCTTGGTGGAGCTGCCTATTAATGCCTGGTGAAAAGTGGAGAAACAATGTCAAAGTAAACCGAAGGGAAAGGAAAGTGGCTACATGTTATCCAAAAGGGAAACATGGCCCTGACATGCAGGAAGTGCTTTACTCTCTCAGAACCTAAGCACACACCATGGATTAACACAACACCTAAAAAGCTGTGTGTGGTGCACGCCTTTAATCCCAGCTGTTGGGAGGCAGAAGCAGGTGGATCTTGGGAGGCAGAGGCAGGTGGATCTCTGAGTTCGAGGCCAGCATGGTCTACATTGTGAGTTATAAGATAGCCAGAGCTATATAGTGAGAGCCTGTCTCAATACCACCCCCCCCCCCCCCCCCCCCGCCACCTTCACACACCCACAAAAGAAAACACCTAAAAAGGCTCCCACAATGCCAAGGAAGTGTCAGGCCCTTCAGAGTCATAGCAGTAATGTTGCCTTTCTTTCTGGACTCAGGCAGACCTGGTCCAGAGCCCACTAGAGGCCTGTGGTCTTGGATGTTCTGACAGGACCAGAGATCTCAGATTTGCTGAAAGGAAACCCTGCTGGTCTAGGAGAGTCTCAGTTCACACAGCAAGCCTATCCTTCCAGGCCAACTTGCTGACAGTGTCCAGAGACTACTTTCAAGCATCCTTTTCTTGTTCCCCAAAGCTTCCTGCCTGTCTCTGATGACTACTTTCCCGTTTCCTTGAGCAGTCCTGGGTGCTGGTGAGCATTCTGACACCTAGCTCCCTTTACAGGTGCTGGGATGATGCTTCCTTCCATTTTGGGTGCCTTACCTGTGCAGAACATAAGCATGGCAAGAAAGAGCTAAGACACACTTGTTTACATTTAAGGATGCTAACAAACACATCTTACTGTGTGCTTTTAATAGGTGACATTCTTTGTGTACCCAAGAATCACAACTTAAGGATGCCAATGGACTACAAAGGCAGGATCAGCAGGGGCCTCCTAAAAGGGAAGGAGGGCAGAGCAGAACCCAGGCTACAAGGGATGCAGACCTGAAGACCAAGGGCCAGTTCCCCACCACACAGAAGGCCAGCTTAGAAGCTTTAGAAACTGAGAACTGACTTCTAAAAACACCTGAATCTAGATGGTTTTAACTAACTGATAAATTGTCTCAGGAATTTGAGTTTCTGGAGACAGATCCTAGAGATGCACACTAAGGGCATCACAAGGAAGACAATGGCTCAAACTTTCCACCTAAAGATGATTACCATTCATGGCTTTGGGGACTCTTAAATATTTGTCACATGATTTTCATATTCCTGACATGAACAAATATATGGAACTGCAAACCAAATTCTGACATAATTATGCCATGGGTCTTCCTCCATATTGCCACACAGTCTTCAGACACAGTACCAAGTGCAACCTGGCCTACCTAGAGGCTACCCTCTCTCCTGCTGCCACATGCTTAAGGTGTTTCCAAGTTTCCCTAATATAAACATGGCTGCAGTAGGTACTTCTGGTACTGCCACTGCATGCGGGGTCAACATTATTATTTTAAATTACATTTTATTTACTTATGGTGTGCGTCTATGTGTGTGGATGCATGTGTGCCACAGTGTGTGTGTACAGGTCAGAGGTAACTTGTGGGAGTCTCCTTCTAGCATGTGAGATCCAGGGGCTGAACTCAGGTTGTTAGGTTTGGAGGCAAGCACCTTTACCTGCTAAGCCCCCTCGTCATCCTAAGGGATGGTAACTGCAAGCATGGTGCTAGTTACAGCCTTCTTCGTTCTCAGTCTCCAATCCATGTGCAAGCGAGCACCAGCTGTTTCATACCAAGTGCGTTTGCATCCCGAGTGCTTGGATGACAGATGTGAACCTCCATGCCTGATCTCCAAGTTGTTGTTGGTTTCAGATTAATTTGTATTTTAAGAAATATGTGTATGCGTGTGGGTTTGTGGGTAGGTGGGCCTGTGCACATTTGTGCTGGCGCTCTCAGAGGCCAGAGTCAGACGTCTTGAAGCTGGAGTTACCAGTAATTTTGTGCTGTTCAACATGGGTGCTGGGAACCAGCCCTCAGGTCCTCTCCAAAAGGCATTAACTGCCGAGCCATCTGTCCAGTCCCACCCCCAACTTGGTTAAACAACAACAAAACATTTAGTGCAGTAAATAGGGTGTGATAGTGCATGGTTTTAATCCCAGAACTTCGAGTTGAAGTAGGTGGATCTCTGGTCTATAGAGTTCCAAGCTAGCCAAGGCTACCTGGTGAGACTCTATCTAATAATAAAATCAAAACCAAAATCCCCTATGAAACCCAACTCCTGGCCACCTAGTGTCACCTCTACCTCCTTTCCTCTCCCTATACTACCGTGAACCAAACAACAAAAATGGTATCAGTTCTCTGTAAAAACTTTAGTACATATCTTTAAGAGACAAGGGTTTTGCAAACAAAAAAGCCAAACTGTGACAGACCTCATGTCTAGAAAACAGCAACTATCCAACACTAGCAAACATCTGGTGTACTAGTTATCAGATCTCCAACAGTCCTCTAAATGCTACTTTGAAAAGATTAAGAACTTGCTCACACCATGATCCAAGTGTGGACCATAGGTGATGTCGATGCACTCCACCAGCCAGAGTCAGCCCTCCCTCTCTTGCTTTGCTGGCTGAAGAGGTGGAAGCAGTTACTGTCCACGAGGCTCTAGTCTGCGCTCACAGATGCTTCCCCAGGGAGCATGGCTGTGTCTCACCCTGCACTTTCCACAGGCAGCCAGGAGATGAGGCTGGGGTTTGGGCTTTCGGCAAGAGCCCACTGTACTCATATGTGAGGGCCGGCTGGTACTGAGCAGACTTGTACTAGTTTATTTTACTATCTTTCCATTTCCACAAGGCTCTATGAAATCTGTGACAGAGGACTCTGGAGTCCATCTAAGCTGGAGAGACAGAGTTAGGTAGGACCTTTTGAATTTCAGCTTGCTCTTGGTGACACTGTATCCAAATTGAGTTGGGTCTTGATTCTGCTTTCGGGAGGCTTGGACTCCTTGCACCTCCGAATGAAGCACCTCTGTTGCAGGATTGGGAGAAGACCAGCAGGCGATGCCAGATGCATGGTACTGTAGAGGCTGGTCTTGGGGAAGGGTTCAGTAGTAGCTATGGCTCCTCAGCCTGAAGCTGTGTTTGGAATTAGTTGAGGTGCAATGGTTTGAGGCCAGTTAGCAGCAAAGATGGAACCAGAACCACTGCCCAGCCAGTAGACCAGCACTTGGGCTCATCCTCCCTCCTGCTGCCACACTCAAGGCTGGAGGGAAGCTGTGGACCGTGATGCTAAACCTCCAGGATGCACAGAATGGTGCATCTCATGAATGAATTCTAGGCAGAAAGCACCTGCCAGCCTGCAAGTCAGGGAAGATTAAAGCTGCCACAAGGCTGATCAGCCAGATCTCACTGACCCCAGTGATGGCCATTTGCTGTACAGAACAGGTCAAGGGCCTGTACTTTTGCATGGATTTCCACCCCACAGGCGCCACATACAGGAAGTATGACACAGGACAAGTCAGTCTCCCACGCCCATCTGCTTAGAAGTGGAATGAAACGGGGAGGGGCTGGTTGAGGAAATTAAAAAAAAAAAAAAAAAGAAGGGATGCAGGTTCTAATGCTCATCACAGGGTGAGGTGCACCACAAAACATCCTTCCAAGTGTGACATGGTGGAGTGGACAACACTAGTCATCAGTATGGAGCTGGGTGCACATTCTACAACGTGCTCTCTAGCTCTACTGTCACCCAGTGAGCTAGATGCTCCCATGTGGAGTGTACAAGTTTCTAGCATATCTGGATGCACCAGGTTGTAGTGACCTTGGGCTTCTGACGGACAGACACAGTACATTGCAGATGGGCTGTGGACATCTTTCTACCTCCAGCCAAGGCTGCCATAGTCAGAAGCAAGATGCTCACTGACAGGGGCTATGGGTTGGTTCTTGGCAATGGCTATGGGGTGTCACAGATAAAAGCTAATGCCATCTGGTAATGAAGCAGGCTTGCTGTTGCCAAGGTAACACTTTTCTGTACTGAACAACACAGCTCTTGAGAGCTCACTTACCACGTTGTGGCAGTTGGTCCAGTGAGTGTAAGCGGCACACTTAAAAACAGGCAAGGAAGCAATGCTTCCTGAGCAGGGACCAGAGGTCACTTGGAAAGGTACCAGGAGGCCTCCATGCTGGCCTCCTGTTCCCAGGGACAATGTCTGGAAGTGCTGGCACTGCCAGTCTCCAGTGGGTTAGCCATGCTCTGGATGGACGGTGGTCACCGGCAGCTACCTGTCAAGCGGCATTCTCCTGAGAGGACCCTAGCTCACTGTGGTCAAGGATGTCACAGACAGGAGAGGAAGTGTGAGGAATGCTGAGAAGGGAAGAAATACTTGCTTCAGCTCTGTCACTGACAAAAACCCAACAGACTTGGTGGCTGAAGTGTCAGCCTACTGGTGACTTCCTCTTGGCAGTGGAGACGGCCAAACACTCATTCCTGCAGTCTGTGGATCAAAGCAGTTTGAGATGAGCAATAGCTAAGTGTAGGATTTGGGGGAGGTATGCTGACTACATGCTGAGGAACCCAGGCCAGATGGCCCCTGACCCAGCACAGTGCATGTGTGCTGGAGGTAAAGGGGACAACACAGGATTTGCTTTTCTGACAGCTGCTGTATTTCTGAGCCCTGCTTTAGAGAGAGGGCGTCTTATTTTAAAAAAGCCAACCGTTCCTATAAAGCCACCCATGAATGCTTTTTCCATACAAATAAGGTCAAAGTAATCTAAAAAAGTAATTTGGGGTATAGAGGCAGAAAGGTAGGCACACACACACCTCTAGGGGTTTAGGATTCTTTTTTTCTCTACTACAATCCTAAGGAACTTCCTTTGCACTAATTCTGAAGGACTAGAACGAAGCAAAGAACACCGACTGGAGTTTATTTACTGTCTGAGATGTGCCCTGCTGGCTCCAGACACTGTTCAGAGAATCAAGTAACTGCAGAGGTTCTATCCCCTACCTTTATCACCACTGTTAAAGATTTATTTTTATTTATGGGTATATGTGCCTGTGTGTTTGTATGCCACCTATGTGTGAATGCCTGTGAAGGCCAGAAGAGGGCATCTTTTCCCCTAGAGCTGGAATTACAGGAGGTTGTAAGCTGCCTGATGTGGGTGCTGAGCCAAACTTGGGTCAAGTGCTCTTAACTACTGAGTCACCTCTCCAAATCCCACCTCTCTCATTGTTAAAGGGATAAACTGAGTATAAAAGTGGTATGCACCTGTACAGAACTGGAGGACACCCAGTGCTACCCATGCAGAGCACTAGGTGTGCGTGCAGAGTATTGAGGGAGGATGGTGCTCTATCACAGAGCCATATGACACAATTAGAAAGGCCAGGGTGGAGGGAGCTGTGCCTAGGGGTAGTCCCCAGGGGTGCTCCAAGGACACTCCTCCAAGGAAGGTGCTTAGTTGTGGAATGGAGAAAAAGCACCATGGCACTCAGGCTTTGCACAGCTTCTTGGGGCCTTCCCTTTGAATAACACACTCACCTCTTTCTCTAAGGATGGGGCATGCTTGCATGGCTGCAGTGTACTCCTCTAAGAACCCAGGAGGCAGCCCAGCCAGCTGTCTTATTTCCATTTTTAACAGAAGAAAGCTGGAGATTTGAGTCCAAGGTCGCTGTTTCTCTGTGCAAGGCCAGGAGCTACCTCTTGCTGTTTCCCCATATCTTGCCTGGCCCAGGAATCCAAATGCCAGCAACAGTGACCACAGAGCCAGGAGTCACCTGACCCTCCAGCCTCCCAGCAATCTTCTCTGGCACTGTGCTAAGTAGCTCTAAATCCCACTCCCTAGGACTCCGGCTTCCCTCACCTATGGCTTTGTGCACACTCCCAACCCTGTGATAAGACGCTAATAATGTACCTGCTTCGTCTAATTTTAGTGCATTTAAAAAAGCCAGCCTTCTGGATGCCACACGGCTGCTGGGTATGTGCAGCCCTGCTAGAGTCATGCTGGGCAGAACTGTCCTCCAAACAGCAGCCTCGGAAGCTGCAGCAGCGAGGGGTGTGCGGACGCAGAGTTCTGGCGGCTGCTTCTTTCTAGGAAACAGTGGGCTGCCTGGAGACACAAACATCTGAGCCAGGCTGACTGAGAGGCTCAAGGCCTGGCAAGGATGGGGTCAAGAGCATGGACTGTCTGCCATACTCTGCAAGACGGGAGTGTGGACTCTCTGAGGACAGGGCAGCAAGCTCATCTCCAAGGGGATGTGGGGCTGTGATTAGGGAACTACCAGGGCACACTGAGGATCACACAGAAAAGAGCCAGGTCTCTCCATATTCAGGGCATGTGTAAGAGAAGGCCTCAGGTGTGCCTCCGATGGCACAGCACCATGTCATACAGGAAGGGCAAACTAAGAAAGGAAATCTCAAACTGGGAAGAGACTCCCACCCGGAAGCTAGGTTTGAGACACAAAGTCAAGCAGCTGCAAGGGTGGTGGTGGTTTCGACAGGTAAGGACCCCAGAAACTCGGCAGGTAAAATGAGTCTGCTTAACAAGACAGAGTGGTGTTCCCTGAGACTCTGGTGCAGGCCCTGGCTCTGCCCCACTGCCAGCGTGGCTAGGCAAGTTCCCCTCCTTGGAAAGCGCCCCACTTCTTTAGCCGGTTGACAGGAGCTACCTCTTGCACGAAAAGGCTTAGTCCTGGCTTTTCTCCCAAAACTGGCAGTTAAAAAACCAAACCAAACCAAACCAAACCAAACCAAACCAAACCAATACTATGAGGATTGAAAGAGAGGAGAGAAGGGATGGGGAAAGGAGGCTGGAGAGACAGGCAGGCAGATGACACAGCCCAGAACTACCAAATGTCTTGCCCTTTGAGTTCCTCCCTCCATCTACGTGTTAATATGTATTATGTGCAGGCCAGGCATTAGCACCTAGAGAGGTAAATGAAACAGACAGTTCATGGAGCTAGTGATCTAGTGGCAGGCGACAGGCAGGTAAGAGATGAAGAGCCACTGCTGTTTTGAAGGAAATGAACAAAACAGCGACAGCTTAAAGGGCATGTCCAGGAAAAGATGACGTGTGGAAAATGACATGAGTGAGATGGTGACATATTAGCAGCCTGCATTGCACACTCAGATATTTATTAGGCACCCACAACGTGCCAAGATGGAAAGTGAGCAAGAGATGCCTACTCCTGTGATTGGACATTCCTGGAGGGTAGGGGTGGTGGGGAAAATTGCTCTGTCAGAAGACAGGAAGGCTAGGGGAAAGGGTGGGCTCAAGTTTCATTGAAGTTTCCTAAGACCAAGGCAGCCCTAGCCAAGTGCAGGGCAGAGCAAGAGGGGAGCAGGTGCAAATACTCGGGGGTGGGGGGCAGCCTGGGTCACTGAGGCTCTGATGGGGAGCCTGCCTGCCTGCCTTCCCCCCCATCCCCCAGACAGGGTTTCTCTGTGTTAATAGCTCTGGCTGTCCTGGAACTTGCTTTCTAGACCAGGTTGGCCTTGAAGATCTGCTTGCCTAAAGGGAGTTGACTTCTGAGTGACAAGGGATGCCTTGCAGGGCTAGGCAGAGGAGTGGTATGTCTAAAGTGTACTGTTACACAATATCTGCTTCATGGAGGGATCATGGAAGCAAACGAAGAGACCATAAACGGAGAAGAGGGCAGCTTCAAGTAGCACCAGTGTAGGGATGGGGTGATGCCATGGACTGACATGATTTGGGGCTGGGGCAATGGCTCAGTGGGTGGAGTGCTTGCCATGCAAACACGGGGACTGGAGTCTGGATCTCCAGCACCCACATAAATGCCAACCTGTAATCCCAGCACAAGAGAGGGGACCCTTGAAGCAAGCTGTCTAGTGAGACTAGCTGAATTGGGGAGCTCTGGAGAGAAATAAAACACCCTGTTTCAAGGTATAAGGTAGAAAGTGAGCAAGAAAGACATCTGATGCCAACATTTAACCTCCACATGTATGCATGCACGCACGCACGCACGCACGCACGCACGCACACATCCCACCAAATAACTGACATACTTTGCCATTAGATTGAATATGGGGGAAAAAGAGGAGTGTGGGATCTTCCAAGTCTCCACGTTGAGCGCCAGACAATTGAATGGTCTTGGACATTTACTGAGATGGAAAAAACAGGGAAAGGATCACTTTCCTGTATAAAGTCTGAGCTACTTTTGAAATGGCAAAGAGAAGCATGTTGAGGGGCAGTTCTGAGATTGGACTCATGACAAAGGGCTAGGGGTACTCCCACACTGCTTAAAGGATCCCAACAGGCCCTCTTTCCTTGGGAGCCTTCATGGAGCTGAAGGCTCACTTTAAAGCCAGTCTGGGTAACAAGGATGCTCTTTCCTTAAAGAAGGAGTGCCCCCCGTGATGTTGGGGACCAGGTGATGGTGGTCTCCACGTAGACCTGCCAATCCACTTAGAATGGTATGACAGTGCCCTCTGGGGTAAACCTGGCTTTGTTAAATTTCCATTTTTTTCTGTCAATACCGTGTTAGGCAGCACTTGGTGTTTTAATATTTTGTCTGTAGGATGTATGCCAACTTGACCTTGATGTAGAAAATTTTAATTCAAATCAATACATGGACAAGGTCACTTTAAAATCCAATTAATATGAATGGAAAAAATGTCCCACAGTTGTGTGAGCTGAAAATGGGAACAGTAGTAAGTTAACAACTACAAAAGAGACATGTCCACAGCCTAACCTAGGCCCTTCTGGGTTGGATAATGTAGTTATTTGTGCCCTTAAATATATGTGGTAGTTTGAATAAAAACATTTTACTTCTGTTTAGGGTGGCCTAAAATTAAGCTGAGTTTGTTTAAAGATAAACATAAAATGTACCGAAAACTGTGAGTTCCTATAACCTGATTTAAAATAAATTAAACCTTGGACTTCAACTCACCCAGGCCTCCCTAGAGAAATCTAAGCTCCACTTTAGTTTCAACACTAACACTTTGCATTTATATAGAACACAGTTCCAGAACTGTGTGCACTAAGCTGGACACGGGGAAACTGAGGCATTGCATATTAGTTTTTTTGTGTATTCCTATAAACATTATGCTACCAGGGATCTCTCTGAGCTGCCACTGAGCTGCCATTTCTGTACCTGGATTTTAAACCTGGTTTTTGGTTTTTTCATTTGTCAGTCCTTGGCATCAAACTCAGGTCTTTGCACATGCTAGGCAAGAATTCTGGAATGAGCTACATTCCCAGTCTTGGAGCCTGAATAATGGGAGATATTTACTTTTTTTTGGTGCAGAGGTTTAAAGCCTAACATGCACCCTACTACTGAGTTATACCCCAAGTCTCAGAATAAAAGGGATACCAGGAATTAGAGATGTGATGTAGCGGGTGGATCATCACTGGGCTCTGTTGTTCACATCTGTTTCTCTTTTCCATTGGGAGCCTCACTTTTCTATACTTAAGTCAGGTGGGGGTGGGACATGAGTGACTAAGCATCCACCTAAGGGAGACGGAGCCAAGTCTGCCTCCAAGAACAGCTAAGTTATGTAAGACTGAGAGGTGATATTAGAGGTGCCAAGGAAACACCAGAAGCTTATTTCTCACTTTACTGCACGTTTGAATTTTCTGAAAGGCTGCTAAAGGGCCCAGAGCTGTGTAATGTGAGGAAAGCCCCACACCTTGCATGGCTTTTCCAGCCACCAGGTACCTCTGTGCTTGAAGGGCAGATGTCCCACAGCGCAGGCCCAGTGGCCAAGGCTGGGCGTGTGTGTGTGTGTGTGTGTGTGTGTGTGTGTGTGTCTGTGTCTCTGTGTGTGTGTGTGTGTGTATGTATGTGTGTGTGTGTGTGTGTGTGTGGGGGGGGTGATGGACAGGGATGCTCCCACCTGGCATGGCTGGCTAAGGTGCAGACGACTGTGCGGGCTGTCTGTTTCCCTCTACAGATTACACTACTGCAGCAAATTAAAAGCAGCCAGTGCGCTGCAGCGAAGGACAGCTGCTGCCTTGCATAAGGCCTGCTCCGCTCCCCTCCCCGGCCAGCATCACCCTGCATCTCCTTCACTTGAAAACCATACCCACCGGCAGACTTCCATCGCCCGCCCCCCCCATCTGCCGCTAGTATTAATGCTCTTCACACACTCATTACTCTTTAATGATGCCTGTTTGTAAATAGCAAGACGGATGCAATTAAAGCACGAGAGGCTAAATAAACACACACTCTAATTAGGATCTTTACAAGAGATTTTTTTTTTCACGTATAGACTGGAATTTACCTTTCATTAATCTAACTTAACTGCAATAGTGCACCAATAAAGAGTCAGCCCAAATTAAGTGCTCTAAATGATTTCCCCGTAGTAAGGGTTAGCCAGGGATCCTTCCTTTGGGTAACAAGCCTCAGTGTGCGGGAAGAGGGAGTAACTGGGGAATACAGCCATGGTGCACCGGAAGGAGGATTTCAGTAAGATACAGACCTCCTGCAACTACCAGAACTTGCTGCTTCAGATGCCTGATGCTAATGAGGTCAAGGACACAGGTTCTAAGGCAGCCTTGCCCTTTGTGCACCAACTGGCTCTGCTCAGTTCTGTGCAGCCAACCTCACTCCTAACACCTGTCAACTTTCTAAGACAGAGAGTAAGGGTCTAGAGCCACTGGTTCAAATCCCTTCCTGCTCTTCAACACTAACTCCTAGAACTACTTGCCTTGCAAATAGGGCAGCAGATAGCCGTGCATGAGAAGGACATGAAGGAAAAACCAACAACAGTTCATGTTTAACCCTTGATTCTAGGAGTGAGAGGCCACATACACTGGGCGGCTAACTAGAATCCAATGGTACACAGTGTTAGAATCGTCCAGCAAAGACCTCAGAGCATCAACAGTTTAATGCAGCAAATGCCAACTGTACTCTCCTAGGCACAGGCACTGTGGTAGGGTCAGGAAAGTACCACAGGGAAGATGTCAACCACTCTAGAAGGCGTATCTTCCTTCCCACATTTTTCTGCTCCTTCCCTAATCTTGGCTAGCCACTCACTAGCTCCCTGAGTTTGTCATATAGAGGAGGCACGAAAAGGCTTAGTCCTGGCTTTTCTCCCAAAACTGGCAGTTAAAAAACCAAACCAAACCAAACCAAACCAAACCAAACCAAACCAAACCAAACTAAACCAAACCAAACA
Source organism: Peromyscus californicus insignis (assembly GCF_007827085.1). Taxonomy (NCBI): domain Eukaryota; kingdom Metazoa; phylum Chordata; class Mammalia; order Rodentia; family Cricetidae; genus Peromyscus; species Peromyscus californicus. Next base: position 9,964,253 of record NW_026294595.1, read on the forward strand.
CAAAACAAAAACACCCAAACAAAACCAACCAAACAAAAAATAGTCCAATAGAACCAAGGTGAGTGTGTGTGTGGGGGGAACAAGTTCTAAGCCATGTACTTTCAGTAATTTTCTGATCCAAGACAATAAAATGCTCTAGTTACTAATGTTAAAGTAAGCAGGGGAGTTCTTCAAGACAATAATGCCCAGAGCACACTCCATAAAGAGGGTCTGCAGTGAGACTGGCCCAGGCAGAGTCCCTGCTGTAAGTCAGTCTGGCCCAGGGCAGTGTCTGCTCTGCAGCTAGAAGTGGTATACAAACCATTCTTCTTATGAAGAGTCCACATGTACAGGCCAGTTCTGAAAAGAACTGCAGCTAGGCCAACGGTTGAGCCGTTGAGCTGGTGAGGGCCTCAGGGTACAGTCCTGTACACACTGGCTTCCTTAGACAGTGGGCTGAGACCCACTGTGGACATCACCACTACACTAGCATCAGGAAGAAGTAACTTGCCTGGAAGTGAGGTGCCAGTTGCCAGGGTCCCACCAGACCCCATGCAGGTAGAACTGGGCAGTGCGCCCCCACGCTTACTCCAGGGTCAGGGACCCCTAACCTTGGCCTCTGAGTAGCTGACTAACGGAGGCTCCAAGGACAGTCCTAACAGACTGTGGTAAAAACCTATCAACTCTCAGATGTCTAATTGCTCCCGGTTCAAGAACTTTCAGAGCCTCACTCTTAAATTCATTTTTATGGGTGCATCCTAAGCCTCTGAGAACCCAGCTTTCTAACAGCACCAGCAGTAGCTCTCTCCTAATCACTCTGGTAGATCGTATATAAAAACAAAACCGGGCTTAAAAAAAAAAAAAAAAGCCCTCCATGTTAGCAAGCAGATGTCGAGCCCATTTGCAATTAATACGACCCACTTCCATACAATCAGACTGCTTAAAATTCCTGGAACTAGATGTAAAAGCTAAGATGCAAATGTTCTGATTTTAATGAGAATGAATGGAAACTATAAAATCCTCTTTCCCTTTGAGGGTAGGTACAGTCTACATGTAAGTCCCAACTGAACACTAAATTTATCAACAAAACAATCATTTGATAAAGCCTGTGTGCATAGAGAAAACAGAACTGGGAACATCTCAAGTATTTTCAGAAAGCATTTTCTACCAAAATTAAATTTTATCAAAACTATCACTCTTTTAAAGAGCTTTAAAAAACTCAACTCACTTCAACACATTTCCCCCAGTAACCCACACGTTTTAGGAGCTAATTGTATGTCTTTGAACACATGTAACTTTTTACAGATGTCAGAGGGTGACAGAGGAGCCCAGGGCTCTGACGTTTCAAGGAGCTAGCTCCAAGTTTGGTCTGTACTGGACGTGACCTTGCATCTGTTGTGGAACCTCTTCACTTGCAGTTTCTCATTTATAAAACTGTGCTGACATCTTCTGTTGAGGGGCTGCCCTTAAAGGGCCAGACGGAGTGCAGGCTTGTTATCGGTAGGAAGCATCAGAGGATACTCAGGGTGGGGCCCAGCCTTCCAGGGTGGGACAGTGAGCTCAGTTTGCCCTCCTGTTTCTGCTTCCATGGTCTGTCTACTCATCTCTTCCCAGATGAGCTGGCTATGAGGTGTCTGAGTGACCTGTGCTCACTATAGAGCAGCGGGGTGCTTATCCCAGTAGTTCTGGGGTGAAACTGACGCTTTTGGCCAGTGGGGGAGTACTTGCCTAGAGTGCCTGAGGTCAGGTTCTATCCTTACATTGCAGAAACTAAAGAAAACACCAAAGTCAAGCCAAGCAGCACCCAAGGCAATCTGAAGATCTTCTCTGGAGAGTGTGAGGGAGTCAGCCCTGAGTTCCGTCTCTGGCACTACCAAGAACCAAGCAGGGTTCTCTGAATGGGCATGGTGCCCACATCAGCTGCTGCTGAACTTAACAGTGGCTCCACTTTATTCCTGGAGCACTGTCTTCCTTTGTCCATTTGGAGACTCTCACCAGCAGCCCCTTCCCAAGGCCGCACAGTTCTGAAGCTGTAAATACAGCAAGAACAAGATAGAATCGGGTGGGAGGGGGTGATGAACACGATCAATGTACACCACACATATGCCTGAAAATGTACGAATAAAATGCATTCCCTTCTACAATTAGTATATGATAAAACAACTGAAAATAAAAAAGAATTCTCTTCTTGGGGTGGGCTTCCAACTGGGGGTGTTGTGGGAAGCTATGCTCAAGGATGGGAGTAGAAAGGCAGCAACAAAATGCTGGTCCTCCTTGGTCTTTTGTGACCGCCATGTGCCCATGGAAACCGATCATTCAGAGCTGTGACAGTGAAGAACAGAACAACATGGTAACACTTCAAAGACTGAGATCCTTGGCTCCTGTCTCAGGAGCATCACAAAGATGAGCACCACATGGCACAGTGGACAGCACATGTTGGCAGTCAGAGTGGCCCAGCCCAGGCTTGTGTTCTGGGAGGGGCTGAGGCAAGTTCTCTCCCTCCTGGGAAGTGCACACCTCTGAGGTCTGGTGTGGGATCCACTGTAAAAGAGCACATTCTTTCACTTCAGATATGCCTAGAGGGCACCCTGCAGTGACAATGGAACCATTGCTACCCTCTCAGACGTAGTGTTGTCGCATTCAAGTGAGCAGATACTGACAACATGCTGAGGAACCGGCAACATGGGGAGGGACAAATCAGATGGTTTTGGAAGGAGAGCCTTCCTCCCCACACAGTAGGAAGTCAGGGGTGTCTCTGGACAGAAGAACAACAGTTCACAAGTACCACTCCAGGGGCAGTGCAGAGGACCAACAGGGCAGAGGCGAGAATCCAGAAGGAATGAGACTGCAAAAGCCAGGAAGAAAAGATGGCAGCTGTCACTGGGCTACGGTTGGAAGATGAACATGTCCATGCAGCATCTGGGAAGGTGTACTGTTTACAAAGGAAGTGTCTCTGAACTGTGTTTGGGATCACAGTGATGTGGTAAATATGTGCAGAAACCAAGAGTATGGAATGCCAAGATCTTCAGTAGGTACCCCTGCTTCCCACAGCTGGCTCATGTTCTGGGCACACCAGCCCCAAGAGGCAGGACTGCTCTTAGCTCCATCTCACAGAAGTACTAATGGGAATACTGCTGTGGGATGTCTTTCTGTATGCTATGAATATGTGTTGCTCTGATTGGCTGATAAATAAAGCTGTTTGGCCTATGGCAAGGTGCTTAGAAGCAGGAGGGAAATCTAGGAGTGAGACAGGAAGAAGAAAGGCAGAGGCGGAAGAGTTGCCATCCCACTGTCCAGGGAGCAGCACGTAATGGCCCACAGGTAAAGCCATGGAACATGTGGCGACACATAGATGAATAGAAATGGGCTGAGTTTAGTTATAAGAACTAGCTAGCAAGAAAATTGAGTCATAGGCCATGGCCATGCAATTCGTAATTGATACAAGCCTCTGTGTGTTTATTTGGGTCTGAGCAGCTGCAGGACTGGGTGGGACACAGGAAAACTTCCACTACAGAATACAGTCAGCAGGTAGTCACCAGGTACATGCCCAGAGAGGGCCAAGCAAGCACCTAAACCCAGGTGGAGTGGTTCTCCAGAGCTTGTGTGTACTACAGTTCCCACCATCAGGGCTGTGGGTAGGACTGCTTCTGACTACAGACAGCACAATTAGTGCAACTAATTCTAATTAAAGTCCCACATAATATAGTAACAAGGCCACAGGCCATCCTGGTACAGATTCATGCTCATCCTTTAATCTAGCTGTCAACAGCTGTACTATGCACAGCACTAGGGTTGAAACCGAACAAATGCTATCTCATTCTGTGGATCCAATGAGAAGATTAATGGGAGGAAAAGCCATATGTGTTGACTGGGATTAAGGAATAAAGTAAACTGCCAAGATGCACCGCTTCAAAATGGGCTGAAGATTTAATATAACCCTGGAAGGTCTCAACTGTTTACATGCTTGGTCTATGCAGTGTGAATTTGGGCTAATGAGATTCAATTGCTGTGTATAAATCTGAATCAAGACAACCCAATCATCTAAAGAACAGCCTGGACTCCCATGCTAACAGCTCTTCGGACAAAGCTGTCTCTGGAAGCATGAGGCATTCTTGCAGCGTATTATAGACACAGTGGCTGTTGAACGACAAGGCTCCATTGGACCAAATACAAACTCTGAGGGTCCAGATTACCTACCGCTCAATACTGTTGTTTTCTAACAAGACCAACAACAATAGTTCAGGTTGTTTCTTTGTGCTGTGGAAGGATGTCCCTTGAGAACCCTTCTTTGTAAAGTTCCTGGGATCAGTAGCAAGGGCTATTATGGAAGGCTAACTACAGATAAGGAACACAACAGATGCTCACAGGCAGGTCTCAGCCCTTCCTCTTTAGGATTGTCATAAAGGATGTGCACAGTGGTACCTCAGATTGCAGATACTGTCAAATGGTGCTTTAAAGCAGGACAACTCTTTAAGACCAGTTCATGCCTCTTCTGTACACAGTACATTCTATCAATGCAGGTGTATGAAGGGCTAGAGGAGCACAGAGGAGGGAGGGACTACCCAAGCAAAAGGTCATGTAAGCATCATGAAAGGTGGTAGGCAGCACAGCCCCATCTTAAAGAATATACAGTGGCTCCGCCAGGGAGCAGGTGGGCAAGCAGGCCACAGGCAGAGAAAATAGCAGGCACAAAGCATAGGAGCAGGCAGGTACGGAGATCCCAAGCTGCCAGGAGAAGAAGGAATGCTGCTTGTGGCAATAAATACAAGGAGCTCTTGGCTTTCAGCAGGTTGGAGCGAAGGATGCTGAACGTCCTGCAAGACACTGGCCTGCTTCATACCAGGAAGGATTGTCTCATTCAAGACGGCAATGAGCAACAGTGGAGAGCTCTGAGCATGGCCAGGCAGGAGGGAGAAGGGGAGGAGACGAACTTGAAAAGGTAAACTGAGGCCAAGCTATCCTAACCACACCAGCATCTCTAAGGAGGAGGCTTTCTCTTGTATACCACTGGGGCTAGGAGGACAGACTGTGGAGTGATCACTCCAGTCGAAGATGGAGAGCAGTGTTTAGAGAAAAGGAAACCAGGAGACAAAGGAAAAAGCAGAGGCAAGCGGCGTCTGGGGACAGAAGCAAGCACAGTCAAAGCCGGCAGAGTGCTGAGGAGATGCCTGAGGAGGACGGGCAGCTGTGGGGAGCCGGTGATTGTGCTGCAGGAGAGGAGGGCCTGGGCTATCTTTCAGAGGCTGATCAATAAACATTTGTTACAGGACAAGGGGACACACTGGATCAGAATAAGGCCAAATTGGGGGCAGAGTGTAAGATAAGTTATCTGGCTTGAGAACCGGCCCAACATTTACTACAGAATAAATCAAACTAGACAGCCTGAGACAAACACACACAGTTAAGGCCGGGAAGGCACTTTTCTGAATGGTGAACACAGAGCTTCACCTTGCCTCAAAAAGGCCAACGCTAGCTGTTCCTACCACACATCAACTTCACATAATATACACAAACACTTAGAGAGTAACATCCACCACTATTCCCTTGGTGTTGGAATTGCCTTCTCCAACATTTCAATTCTCTGCTACAGATGCTAGCCTAGGGAGGCAGACCTGTTGGGGAGGTGGAATCCTCGGGACACAGCAACTGAAACACATAGATGGAGCTGTGGAGTTTAGAGGGCATCACTGGGAACGCTGGGGCTGTTGACTGCTGGCAAAGAGGTCAGCCTTTGGGGCGAAGGAGACAACGTGGGCTGCTTAACTCGGCTATCATCAGTTCAGAGTCAGTATTTTGAGGGGGTTTTAGGATGAATTCAGTTACTGCTAATCTGTAAAAGGATACAGGTCCATACCTCGTCTGTGGAGGGTTGTCCTGTAACTAAGTAAAGAAGCTAGAGATACAATGGATACTTACTGAACAGTTTTTGGGGAACTAAGAAAAAGTATAAAGTACTCAAAGAAATTAGAAAACAAAACCAAACCCAAACCATTTGATCCCTGCCAGAATTTGACTTGCTGTCAGAGCCAGGAGCTCCAATATTCACGACGCTTTCTTTACGCTGCCAACCAGTGATGAGATAGTTGACGGCCTCCACTTTCCACCCACCAGCTCACCCTGCGTCTTCCCCACGGCTGCCATGTTGGAGTACAAAATCCACACTGCCTGATCTGTAAGCCCCTTGAAAGTCAACCAAAGGAAGCACGGATGTTCAAAGACATGAACAGAAAGAAGAGGGAGGGAGGGAATGGGAGCTGTTCTGGGAGGCGCCAGAAATTCTGGAGAGGACCCAGCTCCAGAACTTTCCCTGGGAATGAGTTGCCCTTTCTAATGAAAAGTCTTGCCCTCTCCTCCAGAAAGACTCATAGGACATCATCTCATAGTGAAGCCGAGTCCTCACGCCTTAGGAGCTCATAGCTCAAGTGAGAACTCTGAGGCGGAATGGCCATTTCAGAGCAGGAGTGGGTAATGCCCATGAAACACCTGCATAGAACACTGTCATCTCCACAGAACCCAAAGTCACCAGCCTTCGAAACAGTTCACTATGGTATGAATGCATATCCCCACAGAAGCATGGAACAGATTTTAGCTCAGAGACTTCAGAAATTACAGGCACCCACAAAGCTTCCTGGGGTCACGGTCCCTTTTTAAGTCCCATTTTTTAAATTTGCTCAGTCTTCAGTTCCTCTCTGGCTAAGAGCAGTGGAGCAGGTAAGGAGCCTGCACTCACAGCAATGACAGATGTCTGAAGACTTACTAAGATGGTAGCCCAACTTCCCATTCCCCCAACTTTAAGCTCTCTTTCCCATAGCTACTGTGGAGCTGCACTGATGCCTCTCAATACTTTATCCATCAGGCAGACTCACAGATGAGGACTGTACTCTGTGGGTTATGATGAATGATGTCATTATTTTGGTAGCCTGCAGTCCCAGGTGTGGCTAGTGAGAGCCCCTTCAAAATGATATGTATGCCCAGTGACACTCTATGTCCCATCATTCTCTGGGCATTTCCCCTACTTTTTGGTATAGCAAGGCCCCAGGCTCATCTTGTATTGTCTTCAGCTGCTTACTCAAGTGATTCCTGCTAGCAAGACTGACGTTTAGAGACCAAGATGTGGGTGAGGGAGGTGCTCATTGTATTTGGTCTCTCATTTAGACCTCTGTAGGCAGGTTTGGGGCACACCTGCATGCATGCATACATGGACACACCAGCATTTCTGTTTATACTAACATTCCCAGTTGCCAGGTGACACCAAGCATTTATTGTGGCTTTCTTTCCACATTGGCAGCTTCCCTTCTACAGGAGCTTGGCTTCTATGGTCTCCTGTCTCTGTATGTGCTCCATCCTGCATACACGGAGCTCTAGACATACCAACCCCAACCTCTGTGAAGCCATCCACCAACTACACTGTACGGATTTAGTTCACAGCTATTACGGCACTCACACAGAAGGCTGGGTCAAAACCCCAAGTTCAAAGGTTCTAAAGTTCCTTCTCTACTTTCTTCTCTGCCCTTCAAGGAGTAAACACATTATTTGACTGAAATATCCTTTAATCCTGTTTTCATTCTTTTTGGTTAAAAACAAAATAAAAAAGATAAACAGCCTAATCTGGACTTAATCCCAGAAGCCCCCCGAGTCACTCCGCCCAACTCATTGTGTGTCTGTCGCACCCACTTCCAACCCTCATACTTAACACACCTCTCAACTGCCTCCTAAACAGACTGCTCCATTTCAGGTCTAACCCTCTGTGTGTCTTCCCCTTAAAAATGGACAGGTAATGGATGTCTGCTTTCTCCTTACAAAGAAGGGCCGCATTGAAAATAGCATTTGCTTTTCTCTTTAAATAGCATACGCCCTGGAAGTCACTTCACAGAGGTCACAGGTCTTTCTCTCATCTTTCAAAGATGAAAACAGAAGTAGTGTAGCTCTATTGTGTGGCTGTTTCACCATCTCCTCAGTCGTGCTCCTCTGAGTGTGCGGGTTATCCTAAGATTCTGCCGTTACAAACAAGCCGTAATGAACAGCTGCGCACACGTGCTTCCATATTGCTGAAAGGGGTCTTCAGGGCCACCTCCTAGTGTAAGTCCTGCTGGTCAAAGGCAAACGCAGTTTTGCAGACACTGTAGACACTGGGAAGGTCCTTCCTATAGGTGGCCCACGTCACCATCAGCAGTGACAAGAGGACCGTTCCCTTGCCTTCGCAGCTGACCATAGGGTGGCTTTTTCAGTTCTGCTCATCTGGCAGGTAGGAGACAGACCTCAATGTAGTTTTACTCTGCATCCGGGGATGAGGTTGGACATCTTCTCATCTATTTAAATACCAAGTGTGCTAATGGTCTCCTCATTTCAGATCCCCTTTTAATACTTTCCACTTGGTTTTTAAAATTAGCAAATGATCTCAGAGACATATCTCTGCACTGAGGACACCTGCAGCATATACTCCCCAGCTTGCCAGCAGTCTTGGTTTGCTAGGATTTTTTGTTTGTTTGTTTATCTGAAGCTACTTTTCTTTCTGTGACTGTGGCCCACTGACTAGAGATGTCACCTGACCATTTGCTTGGTTTCCACATCAGTTCTGTTCTATTTCAGTCTTCTAGTCTGGTTGCCTATCTGCAAGCCGGGACTATGTTTTTTTGATCCCTAGAGACTTCTAGATATGTTTTAAGGAACACAGACCTTACTCTCCAAGCATCTCCCTTCGGAACTGTTCCTATTCTTTTATGCGTACTTCTTTCCTCATGAGCTTTAGCGGCAGCTTTGGAAAAGCCTGTTAGCATGTGTATTATTAATTCACATTTATTGATGTGACTGATACATGTGTTCTCAATTTGACTCCGTAGTTAATATATTATGTGTTTAGTGTTTCTGGGTATTCCCTCCATTTTCCCCTCTTTCCTCTCCTTTATTTCTCTGTGTGTGTGGACGCTTTGTGACAATGTCTTATAGATAGCTCAGACTGACCTCAAATTTGCAGTCCCCGCCTCATCTTGCATGCTAGGATTGTATGTATGTACCATGCCTACTTTTTTTTTTCTTTGATGCTGGTGATGGAACCCAGGACCTCATTCACGCTAGGCAAATGCTCTACCACTAAGCTACACCCCTTTATTTTCTTTAGATCTACAGTTCTCATGCTTACCTTTGTATCTCTATATGCAAAGCCTTCAGACCCCATTTTCTTATGCATCCCTTTAGCCTTTCCCCTCTATTATTGAAAACAGACTTCTTTCTCATATAATATATCTTGATTATGGTTTCCCCTCCCTCTGTTCCTCCCAGTTCCTGCCCACCTCCCCTCCCATCCAGATCTACACCCTTTCTGTCTCCCATTAGAAAACAAGCAGGCTTCTAAGGGATTATGATATGATAAAACAAAAATTATCACATCAAAGTTGGACAAAACAAACAAATGTGAGAAAAAAGAGTCCAAGAGAAGGTATAAGAAACAGAGACCCACTCTTTTGCACATGCAGAAATCTCATAGAAACACTAAACTGGAAAGCCATAATTTGCCTTTTGTTTCTTAGTATCTAACAGTATCTTTGATTCTCACTGGTGGCATACACAAAAATCAGTACTTATTTCATCTGCATCTCTCATCTGTGATTGAACACAATGCTTGTAGGTTCTCTCTCTACCCTCGTGGCCACCTTACTTGTGACTTGCTCAGTATGCCCTGGGGCTGATCAGCCCACTTTCTCTTGGTTGGGAAAGCTCAAGTTCCCACAGACGCTCCAGACAGGCTTACAGGTGCAGAATCCTGAAGTGGTCGAATGCTCCTTCTCTATGGCCTCGATGCTTGAGAGGACATACACTCGTGTCCTTGACTCTTCTTTGAAAATTGTTGTCTTGCTTTTTTTTTTTTTTTGAATTTTAATGTATGAATGTTTATCTGCACATTTGTATGTGCACCACATGCATACAGGTGCCTAGGGGAGGCCAGAAGATGTCGCTGCAAGTGGAACTGGAGTTATGTGTGGTTGTAAGCTGTTCAACGTGGGTTCTGAGAACGGAACTTGAGTCCTCTACAAGAGCAGCAAACATTCTTAACTGATGCATCATCCCTTGTTGTTTTTTTAAGATTTATTTTTATTATTTTTGAATTATGTGCATGTGAACCTGCATGAGTACACGTGTGTGTGTGTGTGTGTGTGTGTGTGTGTGTGTGTGTGTGAGTGTGTGTGAGCATGCATACATGAGGGTGTGTGTATATGTGTGTGTGCAGGTGCCGCAAAGACCAGAGATGTCAGATTCCCTGTAAGAGTAGAAAATGTTCTAACTGTTGAGCTACCTCTCCAGTCATTTGCTGTTTTGAGCAGTATAATGCCAGTCTGTTTGGGCTTTTAAGTTATTTGCATGATTGCTTGGAAGTTCTGAGATATTGTTTTATCTTTGAAGCATGATGACTCCTAGACTCTGGGTTAGACTTGGTAGTTCCTAGTTAACTATGCCTCATTCCCAGTGGCCCCTGTTAGTGCTTAGATTCAGGCCTAGTTTTTATTTCTGGGTTTTCTTAGTTTCACACACTGGTTCTATTCCATGAGGCTCTCCCCAGAACTCTGACATAAGCACATGTGATGGTTCATACATGGTCTCTTCGCCCATGCTTCATCCCATCCCAGTCATTTTTCCAACTCTACTTTGGTCACCTTCTCTTTATTCTGCTTTTCCCGGGGGGCTTGTGATTAGATTTTACTTGGATATGTTTTTATTTGTACCACTGAGTTCTCATTTTTCTGAGTAGAAACAGTGTTCAGTTCTTTTGAATCTATGACTGAAGGGTTTCTTTTTTCATCTTATCAAATGCTAGTTGAGGATACTAAAACCAGTCTGGAGTGTGGTGTTCTAATCTTCTGCTCTGTGGCATCTGTTTTCTCAGAGGCTGAGGGAGCTTTATCTCATCAGTATTTTAGTATGAAATTTCTAAACATCTAAGAAGTTGAAAGAATTACAGAAGACATCCCCATACCTATGACCTAGGCTCCACAACACTGATAGGCTTCACCATGTGCACCCATCCATTTATCTATAACCTGCTGCTCCAACTTGTGTCTTTGACACAGTTGAAAGTTGCAGACACCAGTACACAACCTCCCTAGACCCTTAGGCAGCCTAGCCAAGTAGAATTTAATGATCATTAAAAAATATTTGGATAAAATTTGTCCACAATTGCAATGAGCACAATTTTCTAAAATTGGACAAGTGCAGAATTTACATGATTCTTCATTGTGAAGAGTTTCTCTCCTTCCCTGCCAATGCCTGCCTCTTCTCTTCTATCAGTACTGCTCTAGAATTTTCTTAGGTGCAGTATCATATGTTTCATTGTGAGGCCAGTTTTCACTCTGTAGAAGGTGACAGGGATAGCACAAACAACAGCTCACTTTAATCGTTTGCTTTTTCCTACTTTCCAATTAAAAGGCATGGAAGGGAGGGCATTCTGGCTATATCTGTGATATGGCTTTGTGGCTTTATATGTTCATGGTTTCTATACTGTGTGGAGGATATGCGAAGAGACTTGGGTGTGCATAGTCACCTGTAATATTTTTAAGAGCAAAAGAAGAGAGAGTAAGAAAAAAATGATTGTAATTTTGTTCTTTACCCATCTCTCCTTCCTTTTTGGTGGTTGGTGAGGGATATTAAAACAAACTTCACATATCATGATATTTCTGATGTACATATTTCAGAATCCACTTCTAAAAAATAATCTGGCTCCTTTGTTTCATAGCAATGAGGCCCTGACCACAGCCAGCCAACCACCACCATTTGACAGGAGGTTTGTGTTTCTCAGTCCAAATTCAGACAAGGTTGTACTTTGCCCAGTGCTGTTCAGTCCCCAGGCATCCAACTTTCTCTACTCATCTCTTGGCTACAGAATCAACTAGTTGAAGAGACAGATAACTATCTGGTGGGATGTCCCAAGTTCTTGTGCTTTTATTTTATATCAAGAGTTTTAGTCACTGATAAATTTCCAATCATGAGTACCATTATAACAAACATTTTAGAATGTCTTTTTTAAGATTGGTCTGGTTCATCATTTGATACTCTTGTTGTTGTTGAAGAAGGCTCTTCTTTTTTTCTTTTTCTTCCTTTTCCTCCTCCTCTTTAGGTCTTTGTGGTCTTCCCATGTTCTATAGGCTGATCTCAAACTCCTGGGCTCAAGTAATCCTCTGGTTGCAGGCTCCTCAGTAGCACATATACCACAGTACTCAGCGGTTCTGATATTTGTAATACACTTTTTCTCAAAGCATTTTGGTTCTCATCATTTGGGTCTCAGGACCTCTTTCTATTGAAAATGGCTGAGGATATCTAGGAGCTGCTGCATCTATAGGTCAGAGCTATTGGTACTTACTGCAACAGAAATGAGAATGAGCAGAGGCAAGTCTGAAGCACCAGAACACAGGGCCCCGAGAGCTCAGCATGCCAATGTCCCCCAGCATCAAGGAGCTCGAAGTGAGAATCGGTGAGAAGTGAAAAGGCGAGGGAGGCCTCCCATCTGCCTGAAAGGCAGTTTGACCTCACAGGCCCTGGGGAAGATCTCTGCAGCTTCTTGCCCTGAGATCACACTTTGGGAACTGCTGCCTTAAAAGAACAGAGTTGATAAACTGTCTTTGTAAGGTGGAGAAACGAGGACTGGGGAGATGGCGTACTGTATAAAGTGCTTGTTGTGCAACCCTGAAGACCCTAGTTCAGACCCCAACACCTGTGTCCAGGTGTATCGGCATCTGCAATCCCAGCACGGGGAGGGGGAACAGCTGGATACTGAGGGCTTGTTGGCCACGAAGTCTGGCTCCAGATTCACTCGGAGAACTTGTTTTTAAAAAGATAGAAGCTGGGCATGATACTGTGCACCTTTAATTCCAGCCCCCAGGAGGCAGAGGCAGGCAGATCTCTGTGAGCTGGAGGCTAGCCAGGGGTACATAGTACAATCCTGTCTCAAATAAAGTAGAGAAGTAATTAAGGAAAACACTCAGTGTTACCTCCGGTTTCTACAAGCGCACACATGCACACTTCCCACACATTCCAAATACAGACACACAAGAGTGGAGAAATGCAAAGACCATTTCCTCTTATAAGGCTTGTAAAATGGGATCTTAGTGATAAAAAGCATTGACAAAGAATTTCCATAATATTCAATATGGCATGGGTGGCCTTCAGGAGTGTCTGATGGACAGTTAAAATTAAGGCCTCAGTCTTTAGAGGTCTAGTGAAAATGTGGTATTCAGAGTTGCTGGTGGGTATAAATTAGTGCAACTGTCTGGCAAATACATCGGCAATATGGAAAGGTGAACATCTGCGTGCCTGAGCCAGGCTTCCCAACTGCCACCTTGCAGTTTGGTGGGCTGCGCTTGCTCACTGCAGGAGAGCACGTGTAGCAGAATCTCTGGTCTCCACCCACTCAGATGCCAGCATAATAAAAGTGTCTTAAAAATACCACCAGGCATTGCACATGTCTCTTAGGAGGCAATAATCAGTCAAGAACCACTGACCTAATATACATACAAGTAACATTATACAGTCTGAGCAGACTGTCCTTAACATATTTAGGAACACACACACACACACACACACACACACACACACACACACACACACCCCACAATAATTAAAGAGGCCATGAAGTTGAAAGAAAACAGGGAGTGGGTGGTATATTGGAGAGTTTAGAGGGAGGAAAGGAAAGCAGAAATGATGTAATTAAATTATAATCTCAAAAAATTATTTAAAACAAAAAACAAACAAACAAACACAGTCCTAAAGCAAGCCAGTCCATGGTGAAAACAAGGTAACCCATCAGGACCAAAAACCAAGGACCAAGAATGCTCTGAGCAGAATTGTTTATAAAAATCCAGAAACAAATCAAATGACCACTGAGAGAAAAATAACAGAATATTTCCTATCAGGAAAATGAATAAGCCAACAATTTGAATAAAATGTACTGAACAAAAAAGGCTGAATGAAAAATTAGTCCTTAAAGACAACATGTAATAGCTTCCAAATACACTGAATTAAAAATGGGAAAATAAAAACTTACACTTAGCAATATAAATAAAGCCCCTTGAGGAGTGATGAGCAAAGGGAGGGGGTATGGTTTCCATGGGGGAATGGGAGGGTGAACTCACACATGCTGCACACTACAGATAATGTGCTAGCTCTTAGCTGTGGCAGGCTTTATGTTACTAAAGATTTTAAAACATTAAAAAAAAAGTGTGTGTGTGTGTGTGTGTGTGTGTGTGTGTGTGTGTGTGTGTGTGTGTACATGTGCACATGAGTGTGGGTACCAGAGGAGACCAGAAGATGGTGCTAGAGCCCCTGGAGCTGGAGCTACAGGTGATTGTGAGCTCCCAAATGTGGGTGCTAGGCACAGAACTCTCATCCTTTTGAAGAACAGCAAGCACTAAGCACTGAGCCATTTCTCCAGCACCTGGATATTATTAAATAGATATGAAAGGGTCATACGTAGATGACAGCACATGTCATCAATCAAAGATTAGGATAAAACCAAATTACAAAACCTCTACAACCTTCTGAGCCCTATCCCAGCCTGGGAGGCCTAGCCTGGTCCCTGGACTTGGGTAGTTTTCTGTCTTCCATCTTTTCCTGGCTTCCTGCACTCCAGCCATCCTCTGGTGAGTCTCTTTACCTGAGTTGCCTCCCTTGGACCTTGCTTCACTTACTTCCTGTGGATCTGGTCTTAGTTCCCAGGACACTGCCCACTACCTACAGCACCACTCTCTCCTACATTCCCGGCCCGCTTCTGCCCCCAACCTTGTCATTCTAACAGAGGTAAGTCAACAGTGGCTGCTCTCTGCTCCTACTTTCTACACTGCAGTGTAGAAGCAGCCCTGGAAGTGTGGGGACTCCAACATTCAGGTCTGTCCCCTTCTTGCCTGGTGCTTTAGCAAGAATTCACTGAATGGTAGGATGAGCTTCTCCAGCACAGCTCATGTATCAGCCTGACGCCAGGGCAGGGACACGCCAAAGGGCTGGCCTTCCAGGGAACTCTGAGGGTTGTCTGGTTTGTTTCTGTTTTTCTATCACAGACAATCCTGGAAAAGTTTCTCTTAGACCCACTTGTAGGAGCAGAACTGCTGAGTGCAGGGCAGTGGTTCTCAAGGTGTATGTGGGCAGGTTGTCATCTCACCAGGGGTTTAACGTAGTTCTCAAAACGTACTCCACAGCTCCAGTTGCTCTTGGGGTACATGGATATGGAGATCTAGGGCTCTGCCTAGAGCTACCAACTCAGGATTTCTGAGCAGAGTGCAAGGAATGTGCATTTGTGAAACTACCCAGTGATTCTGAGGACCACTGAGGTATGAGAGCTAGTGAACTCAGTGAAGAAATCCAAGTGGTAGCAGGGTAGCAGTTCCCAAGGCCTCAAACAACTAGAGCAGAGTGAGATGGGACCATGTGTCCAATGGCTTAAGGAAGGCTGTATTATCGAGGCAGGAGGGCTAAACATGTAGTTTAGAGATGTAGACACAAACCTAAGGTTTTTGCATATCAAATTAACATCTAAATAAAGATTATAAACTATTAGGGTATATTTCAACATCACAGTGAAAGCTCCATTTTCTTATACCTAGTTGATCAGTCAAAAACTGGAGATGATAATGTTTTAAGTGATGCAAGAAGCTAGCAGCTTGCTCCAGTCTGACTCAGTTAAGCTCTTACAATATTTTGACTGTTGGAGGAAAATTAATAATGGGATGTTAGGCGGTAGATTAGCTGAAACTAAATATCAACACAGCTAGATTTATTTTTGGATGACTGAGCTCATCCCTTCAGAGAACAGAAACAGCCCTCATTATACCACGAGCCACTAACTCCCACAGCAGCAGGACAGCTCCCAGTGAGCAGAGTGCTGTGTGCTGCACACAAGAGGCTGAGAATTGAGCGGGCACATTAGCTCTGGTTTAGTATGTACAGACTGTAGGTGATGACCTAAGGCTCACAGAGACACCAGAGGAGACTTCACCAGCAACTGGCTGGCTGGTCAGGAACAAGCCAGTTCAGTCCCCAAAGAACAGTGGTAGGAGTAGAGGGTAAAGCTCCACTCTAGCCAG
This sequence comes from Peromyscus californicus insignis, assembly GCF_007827085.1. Taxonomy (NCBI): domain Eukaryota; kingdom Metazoa; phylum Chordata; class Mammalia; order Rodentia; family Cricetidae; genus Peromyscus; species Peromyscus californicus. The sequence goes on from NW_026294595.1 coordinate 9,980,293, forward strand.
TAAACCAAGGCACAGCACTGAGGTCAACCAAGCTTTTCTATCCTTCCTGTTTCAGCTCGTACTTACTAGGCACTTACTTGCCCCTAGCCATATCCTAGCTTGAACACATGTGCTATCCAGCTTACTATGCTCATGATGAAGAGGGTCCCAGTGTGTTTTTCCAGGTCAAATGTCCTGGGGGGATGGTGATGGCTCCTGTTTCTGAGGTGCCTGAAGCCATGGTGCTTCTAGATCAACAGCAAAGAGCCGCTTTGGCTTTGGATGAGCCAAATAGACCTAACTGCCTAAGACAGAAGCCTCACAGTGTCAACTTGCCCTGTTTCCCCCACACATTCTACATAGTGGAGAGGCTGCCATCTAAAGCTGTGGGATCTCAAATTTTGAACAGCCTGGCAGTGATTGCCCAGAGAGTGAGAACGCAAAATGGGTTCACCCAAACCTGCCTTTTGTCAATGGACTGACTGGGTCAGCAATTCTGTTTCCTATGCAGATGCACAGCCAGCCAAGAACCTTCTCTCCACTCACATGGCAGAAACTGGAGGCTTCAACATCAGTGGAATTGGTGGAACTAGGACTCAGACTGGGGATTAAGTCAGTCTCTCTCTCTCTCTCTCTCTCTCTCTCTCATATAAAATACAAAGCTGGAAATAATCCCAGCATGTCTCAGAAAACTGCTCAAATGGACTTCAGAAATTATATATTACAATACACATTATATTCACAAATGAAATATTACTGCAAACTTAGCAAGTTCACATCCTTTCCAGTCACTGGGCAAAAATAAGCATGTACACACAATCAGCTTTTCCAAGATGAAGGGGCTAGGTGAGAAATGGCTCATCTGGGTGACTGGTGATCCATTAGGTTAGGCACAGGAAAATGCCATAGCAGGGCGAGTTCACATGGGACCCAGGGCAGCAAGATTACATGCAGAGCCTTGCCTCCCCAGTGCCCACCAAAGCCCATCCTTTGTAACATACTACCAAAACACGTGTGTCTCAGGAGGAACCTATCACACACAGACATCAGAAACCTTCTCATGGACACCACAACACACCCCTAGCCCACTGGACTTCAAAGCATACCATCTTTGGTCAATTTATGAAAATACAAATGTCAGTGGACTGTGAGGCCAGAATGCTCAGTGCAAACCCATAAAAAACAATAGAATGAGAAATCATTGGTGACAACGGTCCAGATGTTTTTTCCTAAACTGTGAGGGTGGTAAATGACTTTCATAGTCCATGAAGTCCTGAGGCAACATAATGTTTGTTCTTTTTCACAGGATACCATAGCTGAGAACTGCTCATTCTAATCTCTCAGGGAAAGTATAAAATTTACCCCAACACTGCTGGGGAGGTTTTTCACATGCCCTGACTCGAGGTCAAATAGCTTATGGTGCCTTCCCCGTCTTGGTAACTCTTACTGGGGCTGCAATTTGCTCAAAAGCAAGGTTTCAGAGTGCAGAGTTGTTTATCCTAAAGCGGTGGGTTCCAACCTATGGGTTGAGACCTCTTTAGGGGCCTAACGACTACTTCACAGGGGTCACCTAAGACCATCAGAAAACACAGAATTTACATTATGATTCATAACAAGTAGCAATGAAAATAATTTTATGGTTGGAGTCACCATAACATGAAGAACTGTGTTAAAGGGTTGCAGCATTAGGAAGGTTGAGAACCGCTGCTCTAAAGGATGCCAAGAAAGAAAGCATTCTCCTCGCTCCTGAACTGGGATTTCATCTCCAGTGTCTAGAGCTTCTATAACAGAGAATCGTGTGTGTGTGTGTGTGTCCACATGCATTCATGTGTGGAGGTCAGAGGTGGGTGTCAGGTGTCACTCACCACCTTATTTTTTTCAGACAAGGTCTGTCAAGGGCTCTAGCCCCTCCCGCCTCTGTCCTCCAGCACTAGGCTACAGCATGTCACCATACCCAGCTCTGGCACTTCACTCTGAGTCATTTCCTCATCCTCTACAGGGCACTGAGCTTCCAGACAGGTTCTCCTCCACATGTTCCCACACACCAGCAAGCAGATCTTACCAGAAGCATGGCTGAAGTCCCATTGGGTCTGGACAAATGAATGGACATTTCTGGAAACATCCTGTCAATGCGGCTGATCACATCATCGACGTACCTGGGTGTGGAAGAAGTACATAAGTATGAACTGGAGTCCTGTTGGAAGCTGGGAATCCACAGGTGTGAAGACTTCATTTCATACTTAATACCCAACTTTTAGGTGTTGTGATACCTTTTGAAGAAGACAAGATTACAAGGCCCCTTATGAAAACATGCCTTTTTTCCTCCCATGACCCTTTGCAAAGGGGCTCTGTTAAGGGATTATATTTATATTTTAAATAAACTGCCCTGAATGCACCTTGACTTTCCACTGGGATATGTATGTCCCCTCTACAGGACTCCACTGTGAGCACAGCCCTGGGCTTCAGCCATGTCTTCTTTAGTCGGACCTGATAGCTGTGCTTTCTGTTTCTTGGATTGCTGTTTGGCTTTTATTTGCTCCGCTTTCTATGTCCCTCTTACCACTTTATTCCTACCCCTTCTATGTCCCTCTTACCACTTTATTCCTACCCCTTCTATGTCCCTCTTACCACTTTATTCCTACCCCTTCTATGTCCCTCTTACCACTTTATTCCTACCCCTTCTATGTCCCTATTACCACTTTATTCCTACCCCTTCTATGTCCCTATTACCACTTTATTCCTACCCCTTCTATGTCCCTATTACCACTTTATTCCTAAACTCCCTGACTCTAAAACCTCTCTTGGTAACAGTCAACTATATCAGGCGAGCTAGAAGCTCCATTTTCACCTCTTGGCTGGCCGGCATCTCCCAGGGTTTAATACTCACTGAGACCACTGGTATTAAGCAATTGGCACGGTGCCGGGCACTTATTAAGGACTCACAGATGACAAGTGTGCTGGCAGGTGGTCCCAAGAGCCCTCCTGCTCTGCAGTGGAGGCTCACTGGGAACATGCTGGCCCACAGCACACACAGAGCTGGCTCTGCTCCCTACACAGAAAACCATGCCAGCTCACTATCTAGTCACACTGACACAAAGGATGTGTACAATTCACCAGCCAAGACCCAAAACTTCCCATTAAGGGGTCTTGGGATGGGTTTCGTATCCACTGGATGTAGCAAATTCAATTACACGCCCATTACATCAAGGACATGCTGAGGTATACTTTCAGGGGGGAAGCAGAGCTAAGCTCCTTGATCACATGACACGAAATTTCAGTTAGAAACCTGGACTCATGAGAGACAGCACACAGAAGAATGGCGTCTGTTAAAGAACACACCAACATTTCTTCTAATGCAGCCAGAAAGCAGTTCTCAGGGTTTCACGTGGAAGGAGCACAGGAGAGGCAGTGGGCAGGTGGGAGCAGAGACAACCGAGAAGAGGTGGTGCTGTGTGGGGTGCTCCTGGAGAAGGTGGCAGCAGGGCTTCGGATAATCCTCAAGTAGCTCACAGATCCCGTGGTGCCGCACCAGCAGCGACCTTCCCCTCTTAAGAGGACCATCGTATGATGCTTGCCATTACAAGCTGAACTTGCTCCAGGCATTTCCTGAAGGTAAGGCCCCACCCTATTAAGACGTAGCAGCTTTGAAAATGTCATTCCTGAGTGAGTAAGAACACTGGTCCCTTGACTCACAGCCTCACAGTACATCCTGAGATCTAAGTACAAGTGCTATTGCAGAGGTGACTGGAAGAGAGGAAGGCATCAGCGTGGCACTGCTCGTGTCTACTGGACAAGCAGAAGATGCATGACAAAACCATGCCAACTCGGGTGCTGGCAATGCTCATCTTCAGATACTTTTCCTAATCTATATGTGTGGTTTCAACCCATTTCTTCAGACTCAGCGGAAGCAAAAAGCCTCTGTCCTATGTGAATGGAGGTCACTGCTAAGTATATGCTAATGTGAGGGGCAGGCAGTGTCTTCTGCATAGTCCTCAATCAATAGCCATCATAGCTCTAGAAGGGAACTCTATGAATATGTACAAGTTCAGCCCAAAGACACATCATAACCTGTTCTGCCTTATATCTTTCACCTTGAGACCATCAACATACCACTTGGAAAGTCAGATTCCTTAGCAGGCTGGCAAGCCTGAAGAGTGGGTTAGGTGATGATCCTGGGCCACACACAAAGTTGGAGCCAACCTCACTTGCACTTTCCTAGAATTCCAAACCAGCTACCCGGTCCAGATTTCTTTTGTAGCATCCAGAGTTGCAGTGGGCAAATAGTAAGCACCCCCGGCCATTCTGGACCCATGGGGACCTTTCTTGGAAGGGAAGGGGGTGGCAGAAGAGAGTTCCTAGGGAAGGGATCTCTGCTGGCACAGGAAAGTTAAGCAGCCTAGGGTGGGTTTTCTGTTGTTTCCTTCTGCCCACCCACCTGCCTGTGATCTTAGATAAGGCTCAGCAGACTCATTTGAAAATTCCATTGAGCAGAAATGAATTCTGAGGAGACTGCTTTTCTTCGCAGGCCTAACATAAAGGAGATGCCGATTCCTTTGTTACAGGTGACATTATGCATTTGCCAAAAAGAGACCAAAGAAAGTCAGCTGCACCTTTAGCTGAGGAAAACAGTGTCTAGATTTTAGATGCAGAAATCAAAACACTTCATTTTTAAATAGACCCAGCCTTAGAGATACAAATGAGCCACTAGTAACTTGACAGAAACCAGGGAGGCTTACCACACCAGATTAGAAGTCTGGAGGCAAAGTGGCTTTCCTCCTGCTGAGGATGGGGGCTGGGATGTGGGGGGTGGTCTTTGGTAGTGCCTCTAGGATGCTGCTTCCCAAGCCACCGGGCAGGCGCTGCTGCTTGAGCCTGCATGGAGCTTGCAGAGTGTGGCGTCAGCGGCGGCGGCATTGGCATCGTGGGCACCCCGCTTCTAGAGCAGGGCTAAGGACAGGTAGGAGCGGCTTGCTCTCCTCCCACGCTGCCACCATATGTCACACTCCGCTTTGTGGCAGATCAAATTACTTTAATTTTTACCTTTCGAGTGCAGGCAAACAAGCACCGCAGTGGTGACGAGTCCGCACTTGAGCAGACGAGGCCCGCATGGAAAGACATTAATTTGGAGCCAAATTGAGCAGTGAGTCACAATTTGCACATATCTGTCAACCTGTTAACAGGGTAATAACTTGGAAGGATTGCTGTTCCTATTTACATTACAGGAGCCTTTCAAAAATGGAGAAGCTGCTGAGCTCTCCTTTACTCTAACACTCAGCCAGACGGCCTAAGAACTTGCCTGGAAACACAAAATTCTAGAAACCACAGGTTCAGAGCAAGGTGTGGATCTTAATTTCAGTATTTCCAGGCAGAAAGCTAACTTTTAAGCAACTAGTGTGTCCTGTTTCTCTGCCCTAATGAAGGCCAGGCACTCAGTGGTTTCTGAGATAAGCTTGTACAGAGCAAAGAGCAACTCCTCCCAAGGATCCCAATGGCTTCCTGGGACTGGAAGGCAGACTCACTGCTCAGTGTCTCTGGGGCAGCAGAGAGCATCCTCCCTACTCCCGCCCCCAGACTCCACACCTGTCCCTGGGCCCTAAGCCTTGTTTTCTTGTTTTTAAACGGCCTTCACAGGAGAACTGAAGAACACGGGGCCCCAGAAGCCCTCTCACCAGGCACCCACGGATGCTATCTCCAAGAGGCAGTCTGCAGATAATACCACCTCACAAGGCAGTCTGCCCTGCAGGACGGCCAGCATCTTCATGGAGCCACACCACATCTTGGCAGCCTGCTACTCAGATACTTCCTCCAAAAGCTAAAGGCCTTTTGTGAATATGTAAGACTGCTGGGTCTTTCAAATTCCTTCATCAGCACTTTTTAGTCTTTCTTGGGTCACAGATCCCTAGGAGAAGGTACTGAAAACTAAAACTGATGTCTACATGGCATTTTACATACAACTCTCTGCAGTTTACAGTTCTTAGAGTCTATTTGTGGACCCTGATTGAAGTATCCATGTCTAGACCCTTCCAGAATTAAGGCCTCTGGTTTCTTTGTTACCTTCTGAATGGGAATTGTTTTTTGTTTTTTTGTTTTTAAAGGAAAAGTATTTTCATGGAGTGGGCATTCTGCCTGCCTGTATGTATCATTGTATCAGTCACTCACATAATCTTGAAAGAAGCACAATTTTGGTAGTGTGTATAACATCAAACACTTGTGTGGTTCTTAGAGGCATACTTCTATAATAGAACTGTTAGGTGAGGTGAGTGTCTTTACTTTTTAACTGACAAATTAAATATTGTACATATTTACCCTGTGTGTGTGTGTTCTGAAATAAGCACACATTATGGAATGGCTAATATCAAGCTAATGAATACATTCTTTACCTCACATACCACTTTTTCTGTCAGCAAAATTTTAAGAATGTGATAAACTATCACTAACTCTAGCTGCTATGCTCTATGATGGATTTTTTGAATTTATTCCTGAGATTGTGTCCTTTAGAAAACATCTCCCCTAGTTGCTCCCCCATTCCAAGCCCTTGGTAACCACCATTTTACTGTCTTCTTAAACTCTTTCAGATTTGACACACGAGTAACACTTTGTAATTTTTCCTCTGTCTGTGCTTGGCTTATTTCATTTAACACAACAACTTCGAGGTTCCTTCAGATAGACAGGGGTTCCTTCTTGTTAAGTATCCATTGTGCCCACACCGTGTTCTCTTTATCCATTAATCTGCTGGTGGACCATCTGATGATTCCAGATCTTGCCTATTGTGACGAACACTGCAGTGAGCATGCCAGTGTAGATGCCTGTCAATGTTCTGATCTTACAGTCTGTCAACAGACATCCCAGAAGTGGACCGATAAGTCACATGCGATTTCTATTTTTAGCCTTCTGGGGCACTTACTTCCATGCTATTTCCTGGCACTCGCTTACATTCCCTCCATCAGGGTGCAAGCATCTCTTTCCCCATATCCTTTCAGCACTGATCTCTTGTAACAACTCTCTGGGCAAAAAGGGCATGAATCTACTTACAGGACCTTAGAGGTGATCTGACTATGGGTGATCAGCTTTGCAGGGCAAAGCCACACCACCCAAGGCTTCTAGATGGAAATGTACCCGGCTTTTTGAACTACTTCTAAGGAAAGGCTCAAAAGGGACTTAAGTCTCAGGTCCTCAGAGGCCAAGGAGATCCTTCGAGGCAGCTGTTGTTACCTTCTAGCCTCAGCTGCCACCATCTTCCCCACACTGAGCAGTTCTTCTGGAACACTCTTTGCTCAGATGAGCCCCCACAAAGCCCTGGTCACTCTTCCTTAGGCTAACTTCCTCAGGAAAGCCTTCCCTGGCCCTGTCCTTGTTCCCATCCATCAGTCAGTACACCCTACCTCATACAGCACTTTCAAATTCTGTCACCTCTCCACATTTGTAATTACACAATTTGCAAGTCATTATTTCTTTAAAGACTCACTTCCCTACAGGATTCTCTAGGATCACGTGACTGCTCTCTTCCTTGCACTATCCCAGCCCCTTGCCACATTGCCTGGTTCCTTACATACTTGTTGAATGGGTAGACAGTACATTAGAGATTGCCACATGGACCCAGGCTAGGTCATTATGCAATGAGATGTACAGTTCTCTGCAGCAGATGAAGAGGCGAGGCGGGGCAGAGGTCACTACATTAGCCACAGAAAGTCATGCTCAACGGCAGCCAGAGCTCATTGCAAAACATACCTCAAAGAAAGCAGCAGAGACCCTTTCAAGTCTTGAGGCTTAATGACTGCCCATAGAAGCCCTGCATCTGTTCTTGCAGAAGCTTAACGCCTCTTAGAAGCAAGAGCCTTCTAAAGAAGCACACTGTACAGACACACCGGTTTTAAAATGCCACTTTTAATGAACTAATTAATTCTGCAAAACAGTAGTACAAAGATGTACACCATCAAATTGAGGCAACAACACCAAAATGATAACAACGGGGAATGGGGAAGACGTTTCTAAAGATAACACTTCTGCAAAATATTCATTTTCTACTCTACATGGTAAGACACATTGCAAATGGTCCTTTATTAAAGACTTAACATATTAAACTGGACAGATGGCTTAGCGCTCTAAGTCTGACCCCTCCTCAAAAGGGGAAAAAAAACACAACAAAGAAACCCCAACCCATAAACACAACAAACCTGGCCCCGAGCCAATGATCTCATGTTAGTGTTATACTTAGCTGCTCCATCCGGATTTAAATAGCATTTATCCCACACAGTGTGTAAGATCCATGCTGTTCATTTTCTCCACCCATACACACCCTCAGAGTTAGGGATGCATGTATTAATAATAAACTACTTTTCCAGAGAGGGTAAAGCTAGGAGTGACCATGACCGTGACATTTGTAGGATCTGGAAGTGAGTGAAGATTTTTCTTCACACCTGTCCATACCCATGTGGCCTCTGACAGTGGGAGGAACAGATGGGGGCTTGTCTAATTGACTTCAGAGGAGCGAGCTGGCTGAAACAACCACTAGCCATTGATGCTGAAGGAGGAGACTGGAGGTGCAGGTCAATCTTGCTCACATCCACATTTGTAAAAAAAAAAGATGTCAGCACTGAGGCTTGCAAGATGTCTGGTTGTTCTCTCAAGAAATGAAAAGTAATTTCTAAACTGTGTGCTGGAGGTAGGAATAGGTATACTGAAGACAGAAACAGGAAACTTGCTCAGGTTTCTCCATTTCTGAACACTCCCTTCCCATCCCAATCCGGATAGCTACTAGCTGACCCTTCCAAGGAAAGATGCTCACAAGCTTAAAGTCTCCTTGGGAAATTCCACACCTAGTGGGAGCGGCTTTAAGTCTGGGGAGAGTGGCTTCCTAGGAATGAGAGTGGCCAGGGGAGAGTGACCCTGCTCTCTACTTGGTAGTTCATGAGTGTGTGCACATGTTCCCTGAAGGTGAACACCCAGGCAAGCAAAGAACTCACTACTCCATCTCCAGAAGTTGACCAGTACAGAGTCCCAGCACACACTGAAGCCAAACCCGGCTGCTGTCTGTCCAGCAGCCTTGCAGGTTCCTGGGCATCTTATAAACTAAACCAGGCAAACAGCATCAGGAAAGGAGACCTTTAACAGACTGTACTGGCTAGTTTTATGTCAACTTGGCACAAGCTAGAGTCATCTGGCAAGAGAAACCTCACTGAGCAAATGCCTACTTCAGACTGGCCTACAGGTAAGTCTGTAGGGCATTTTCTTGATTAATGACTAGTGTGGGAGGACCCAGCCACTGTGGGTGGTGCGACTCCTAGGCAGGTGGTCCTAAGTTGTATAAGGAAGCAGGCTGAGCAAGCCACAAGGAATGGGACAGTATGCAATGTTCCTCCACGGCCTCTGCTTCAGTTCCTGCTGACTTCCCTCAGTGATGGAGTGTGACTTGAGAGTTATAAGATGAAATAAACCCTTTCCTCCTCAAGGTGCTTTTTAATCACAGAAGGAACCTCTAATTTAGACACACACCTCTTGGAGTGACTTAGAGAAGGAAGGGACTCTGTAAACCATTCCCATCTATCTCGGCATTAACAGTTGTCCATATGAACATGTTCCCGGAGTGATGCTGCACACGGAGGATGGAAAGTCACCCCGAAGGCTTTGAGGGGACTAGACAACTCAACTGGCTCTTCCAGGTGTCCAAGAACAGCCTGATTCTGTTTTCAAAGTACTCTCTTGTCTTTCACTCACTCACCCTTCCCCAGCTCTGGGAAGTAAGCAGGGCAAGGGCAAAACTCCTGCTTTACAAGGGAGAGAAAAACAAATTCAGTGGCTTGCCCAAGGTGAGCATGAGGTTAAGGGGTGAGCTGAACCCAGAGTCCATGAGCAGAGATTTCCTACACACTATAGCCTGTTCCTTCGGTCTGTGGGGCCCCTGTGTTTGTAAACCAAGTGAGGAAGTTTTCATACGCATAGTAACAAAATGCAATCACCTGAGAAGTCCACCCTTTTTGTTTACTGCCCAGAGAATGGAGAGGGAGGTGTTCACAGTGATCACCATCCCTGGTCACACACTTGGTCCTGTCAGAACAAAACCTTAAGCAAATGTGTACTGGCTGTCTCAGTGGGTCAGCACACTCCAGGAAACCACAAAACAATCCAGGCACGCGTGCTTCTGTGTGACAGTTGTCTTGTTATGTTTCCACTCATCAGACAACTCCTTGAGGAGAGAGTCCAAAGCTCCATCTCCAGCCCCTGGGAGGTCACTACACAAAACACGCTCAATAAACACTTGGTTTTATTTAAACTGGAGAGAATTAATCAGACTGGATCAAAGCAAAAAAAAAAAAAAAAAAAAAAAAAAAAAAAAAAAAAAAAAAAAAGATCACAAGAGTGAATCAAACCGTCTCATGCAACTGTTTCTTCTACAAGTCAAAGCTCTAAACCAGAAAGTGTCACCCAACGGCGAGTGCGGCCCAGTGAGGCCGGCCCTTCCTGACAGCAGCGACATGGGGCAGAAGCGGGGTGAAGGTGGACAGAACTCCCAACTGCTCCTCCTGACACAGACTCCACAAGTCTTTGCTGAGGGAACTTTCTCTGGGTCCCCCCATGGAAACCACGCCTCCTTCACATCACTTAGCACAACCTGTCCCACTGCAACAGAACACCCCACCAACGGCCAAGGCCATCCTGCTGCTGCCTCTGCTGCAGTCTCTTCAGACACTGACAAATGGCCCTTAGACACCTGACACCTGACAAAAGGCACCTGCGTGTTCAGTCCTCCTCTGCCCTATCTCAGTCCTCCCTAGCCTTGGCTTTGTAGCTCACAAATAAGAACACCATCTACTTCATCCACTCGCAAGGACTATGGGAAGAATGTAACATGTAAGCTTTCAGCTTGGAATACGCAGTTAACGTCAGCTACATCTACACAAAAAATCCTGTCTTCCTCCCTGACAAAAGGTGAGACCTTGTGCCTGAGTAGAATGGAATGCAAAGCCTCAGTGAGTGCACTGCAGCCTGAAGACCCTACCCCCAGAGCAGCCTGAGAGCAGGCGTGGGTTCTTCCTAACATCTCACTCCAGTCCTTTTAGAAAAGAGAACTCTCCCCAGCATGGTGCTTAGGAGAGAAGGCAGGGTGCTTGCTTGGGTAAGATCGTGAAATATGAGTTAGTACGAGGTGGGTTAGAATAAGCAGGCCAGATTTGTGCCGGGCATCTTCATTTGACTCCCTCTGTACCGCACTGTGCTGAGGAAGCTGACCCACACAGACAGAGCATCAACTAGACTTTTGGCCCTGTGGTCAACAGCAAGTGCTGGCTGGACAGCACTGAGGTCTGGCTAAAAGGCTGCAGACCTGCAGGGTTCAGTGTCTGCTAAATCCTACCATCCAGGAGAGGCAAGGTGCTAAGTTTTAAACCCCAGACAAAAGGCTGAGGTGCCTATTTAATATATCAAAGTGGACCTAGCCACCAGGTTCTCTCAGCATCCCTCAGTCCCTACCTGTTACAGGGTATGGCTGGTATACCTTGCCCTCTACCCTGAACTCTCCAGCCCAGGGGCTGGACTGCCCTTCTTCCAGAGGCTCTTCCCTATACAATTCAGACATTTTGGTAACCTTCCTTTTTGTACCTTTGGCCTCCTGACTGCAGCACCTGGTTCCCCTCTCTCCCCTCTTCCTTCCCTCCCTCCCCCTCTCCCACACAGTCCAGCTCAGCCTGGTCATGTCCACTGTGGATTGTCGCAGATGTCCCTTCCTCTATCTGTGCTCTCCCTTTATCTACAATAACCCTTCTCCTCCACCATACCTGGGAGCAGCCATGCCCTTCCCTTTCCTTTTATTTCTTTTGTTCATTCATAGGGCAGCATGGCAAGGGCACAAGGACTGGGTGGCTTTGTCTCCACAGCAGAAAGGTGGCAGGAATACTGTTCACTTTCTTGACAACCCCCACCCACCCATCCTCCTCAGCTTACATACAAAGCCCTGGGTGGAGGTTTCCTCTGGAGGCTGGACCCTGGCAGGCTATGCTATGTGGACTACACCTACAGGCTTCTCTGTTCTCCATCTTCTGTCTGTGTTTGGACAAAGAGGGGCATCCTGGTTACTATAATTATAGCCTTTTCTTTTCTTTTTCTTAGTCAACTTGATACAAGCTAGAGTCATCTGGGAACAGGGAACCTCAAATGAGAAAAGGCCTCCATCAGATTAGCCTGTGGGCAAATCTGTAGGGTATTTCTCTATTAATGGCTGATATGTACGGGCCCAATGCACAAAGCAAGCCAAGGGGAGCAAGCCGGTAAGCAGTGTTCCTCCACGGCCTCTGCTTCAGCTCCTGCCTTGAGTACCTGCCCTAACTTTCCCCAGTGATGGAGTGTGAGAGTTGTAATTTGAAATAAACTGTTTTCTCTCCAACTTGCCTTTGGTCATGGTGAACTCTACTAAGACAGAAGGCCTGAACAGAACACAGGCGGTGGGAAATGCGGTCAGCAGTAGTACTACCTACCTGTGACGTCACCAGCAACCCACTGCACTGGGCCATCGAAGCCTTCTTCATACAGTGTTCTGACTGCCCATTCTATCTGTCTCCCCCCAGCACCTAGGCCCTCCTCTCATACTGAAGGACAGCATTGACTCTGCCCATTGAAGGCAGCACACGGAAATGCCTCAGGCCCTGGAGGTCAACCACCACCCCCAAGCTGCTACCAACTTCTTCATTAGTTGAGACACTCCCCTCCTCACATCTCCTTCCAGAACAAGAAAAGTTCTTCTAAGTCAAACACAACACCAAAACAACACTGTAATTCCACATGCTAGAGTACGAAATACAGTGAGCTGGATATTAATTAATTAATTGAAGGTAACTGCAACATGCGTGTTCTTGACTAATAATGAAATGGAACTTTACATATTCTGTTCCTTAATTAAACAGCATTCTATTAGCAGAATTTCCCTAGACTGTTTAGTTGCGGATGTGGCTTTGTTTAGAAATCCATGCCATTCAAACAGAACCAGCAGGTGAGAAACACCTGGTCTGGCTCTTCACCTTTATTCTCCGCTCACTCCCTCCATCACGCTGGGATGGAACTGAGGGCCTGTACGGGCTAAGAAGCACATGCCCTACCACTGAGCCCCACCCTTGACTTCATCCTTTCTTCTTCTGTGTCCTGGGACCTCCCAGCTTCCTTCTAAGTTCACTGTCAAATTCACACCACTTCCAAAATCCACAAACATATCCATACAGTGGCACATGACACAAGGATGAACATTGTTCATGTCAACATCTACATAGAGAGAAACACACAGTCAGCAAATAAAAACCAGTGACTTCATAAATACCATTTTGCTCAGCCATGCAGCTACAGAGGCTTAGTTTAAAAAGTGAATTTACTTAAGAAAGCTATGCAGACAATGGACTAGCTGAAGAAAGTTATGACAAAAAATCTTATATGCAACTAAGCTTAGAAACACCCGCCAAAGCAGATAATTCAACAACAGCTTGGTTACAAAAAGGTTGGCCTATTTGTAAATTATTGCGTTTCTTTCTCTAGTCTAGATAATTCTTCCCTTCCATACCTTACAAAAGGCATTTCCATGCCTCCACTTGGAGGTGTTGAAGGAGGGGAAATGGACAGGCATTCCAGGAGAGGCAGCAAGACCAGGAAGCAAGGGCTGTGATGACTGATCACAGGAAAGATAACCGTGCTGGACCATGTGTCTGAGAACGTAGTGTGACACGGAAGTGCTCAGTGAGAGGAAGGAAAGTGGTTCCCACACTGGGCATGCGCACAGCCATTCCGCCATATTCTGAGTAGTTCAACATTGCCAGAACACTGCTCTCAGTGGAGCCACACCCAGGATTCTCCCATACAAGTACTGACCGGGACAGACCTTGCTTAGCTTCCAAGATCAGATGAGACTGGGTGTGTTCAAGGTGATATGGCTGTAGACCAAACCTAGGATTCCATATGAGAGGAATGGTGGTTTACAGTACCTGAAACAAACTGTGACAGGCTGGGCACAGTGGATCCCAGCACTGGGGAGGCAGAGGCAGGCAGATCTCTGTGAGTCTGAGGCCAGCCTGGTCTACAAAGCTTGTTCCAGGACAGCTACACAGAGAAACTGTATCTCAACAAAACAAAACAAAACAAAACGAGGAACTTAGCCAGGTGGTGGCAGCGCCAACCCCAGCACTTGGGAGGCAGAGGCAGGGAGATCTCTGAGTTCCTGAGTTTGAGGCCAGTCTGGTTTACAGAATGAGTTCTAGGACAGCCAGAGCTATATAGATAGAGAAACCCTGTCTCGAAAAACAAAACAAACAAACAAAAGGAAAAAAAAAAAAAGAAAAGAAAAGGAAAAAAAGGAATCAGAGGCAGTCTTTCTGATCTTTTTACTGCATGTCAGAAGATAATTAAGGTCAATCACTTGACCACCCGCTAACCATGTCTCATGCCCCCTAAGCCCTTCCTATTTGTCCCCACATTTCTACGGCAATCCATTCCAAACAAAAAGGGAGGGCCATCATTTATAAGCAATGAAAGCCTTAATATTGATTTTAAAAAAGAAGAAGAAAGAAAGAAAAAAGAAGAGTGAAGTAATCTAGAACCCAACTTATTTTTCAAAGATTTACTTTTAAATATGTGTAGGTAGGTATGTGAGACTATGCACGTGAGTGAAGATGGCCTCAGAGGTCAGACACTGGAGGTCAGACTCCAGGGTTCCCCTGGAGCTAGAGTTACAGGTGGCTGAGAACTGGCCAACAGAGGTGCTGGAAACTGAACTTTGTTGTTGTTGTTGTTTTGTTTTGTTTTTCGAGACAGGGTTTCTCTGTGTAGCTTTGGCGCCTTTCCTGGAACTCACTCTGTAGCCCAGGCTACACAGAGATCCGCCTGCGAGTACTGGGATTAAAGGTGTGCGCCACCATGCCCGGCTGGGAACTGAACTCTTAACAGGTGAGTCATCTCTCCAGCCCCAGAACCCAACTTCTTAAATTGTGAGGCTGCAACCCATTGGCAACTAAAAGAGGTTTCTGAATACACAACCAAAAATGAATTCAAGATTAAATGCATCACGAATCTGGCAGCACTTGCCCATAGCACATCACATGACTTCACTTAGCCTTGGTTCTGAACATACAACATGGCACCTCACCCTGTGTATGCCCTTGCACCACACAAAAGCAACAAACTGCCTGAAATACTGTGGCTCAGAGCGAAGACCTTTCGTGTTATAACCTTGCCTGTTATGTACACACCAAGTTTTCTGCTCCTATGCCTGTTATGTACACACCAAGTTTTCTGCTCCTATAGAAACAAGGGTTTTACTATGGCAGACGAAGACAGTGTCCCCTGCTATCAGTCCTCAGCATGTATCCACACACTGGACACCTTTGGATTGCTGTGTGTCAGAACAAAAATTGCTACTTCGTTGCTGGCTTGACTTCTTAAAGAAAAAAAAAAAAAGCATTAAATGAATTCTGGTGTAGGATTATGATGGAATTCCTAAATTTCTGAAATGGCCCTAAAGATACTTCTGCCATTCTGTACTATGTATTGATAAGAAGAGGCCATCTCAGCATTGATGACAAAACCAAAATCATTGATGAACTCTGAAAAATGTTGAAGATGCTGTACACCTGCCGTGTCTCATTCTCAGGCAAGATTGAAGTCTTTATGTAAAATAAACAAACACACCCAGTGAACTGGCATGCAAATTTTCTTTCTTCTGTAGTAAACAGTAAAATTATATGTACACCAAAGAATTGTTTTAAAATAAACATAGCAAATGTGATGGGCATGCCCATTTAATATATCATATAAAAACTTCTTAGGTGAAAAGGAGTCACAGGCTTAAAAGTGGGAACACTTTTAGAAGCCCTGATCTAGGAGCCACGCCAACCCTAAGAGAAGGCTCCTAGGAACAAGCCCCAGCCCTCTTGGTGACAGGAAAGATTCAGACAGAAGAGCAGCAGGAATGTGCAGCCTCGAGCTGAGTGACCTGCAGGGTACACAATCTCGACAAGTGTACAAGGAAGACCAGAAGGCAGCCGGCTTGAGACAAGTCTCAAATGCTTGCAGAATCCATCCTCTGACCAAAACTGGGTTTAAAAACCACTGGCAAAAATTCATCAGGAATTCCTTCCCAGGTTATCTGAAAATTAAACAGTTGACTTCTAGAAATCTCAGAAGCCAGAGGAAATCACAAGGGAAATTAGAAAAACTAAATGATAATAAAATAAATTGAAAGTACATAGAATGCAGGTAAAGCTATGCTTAGAGAAAAATTTATAGCTTTCAAATACTTATATAAGCACCAACTAGCCAAACTTCCATTTAAGAGTCAGAAAATTTGAAGAAAATTAATTCCAGAGAAGCAGAAGAAAATTACAATGTACACAAATCAGCACATTACCAACCAGGTGAAACAGAGAACAGCCATGACCTACAGACACACTCGCAAGACCCACTCAGGAAGCAAATGGAGACTCAGAATCTACCAGGAGCAGGAACAAACTGCAGACACTGTTCAGATTCCAGAGTCATGACAAGCAGAATTAAGGATATTATGAAATACTTCATGTCAATGCCGTTGACAACTCAGATGAAAGGGACACCTTCAGATGATGTATGTTATGGGAAGACATGAGAAGAAAAATAATAATCTTATGCCTGGGGCGGGGTGGGGTGTCTTTTAAAAAGTTCCCTTCGGGAGGGCAGTCCACTTAGGCAGCAGAGCTGCTGAATAAGACAAGAAAGCAGTATTGAGAGTAGGAGCTCAAAGTTGCTCGAGAGCATTGTCCAACCACCCTCCATAGACAAAGGTGGTTTCTCATTTGTCCACAGGCTGTTGTGCAGCTTCCAATGGCAATGGCTTAATTTGCTATTTAACAAGAAAAAATAAAACAAAACACAAAAAACCAACGCCCCCCCCCCCCCCATGCACAGCTTGGGGAGACCAGCGCACTCCCATGCAGGCCCTGCCCACAGCAGTTTCTGCAGGATAGCGTCCTACCACAGATCCAGTTTGACCTGTCTGCTCATGGACTACAGAGAGTGTCACACACATCTGAATACAGGCAACGATTTTGACACATTTAATCCTGCACATTATAACTGAAGCAAGGTATGGTCCTCAGAAGAGCACAACAAACCCCCTGTACACTAACAAAGCAGGAAGGTGGCTTACAGGGCGTGGAGGTGGGTGTGCAGCCGCTGGGCCCGAGCTGCAGCTCTAGCACTGGGGCACGGAGGCAGCTACGGGGCCTCAACCTTCATGGGATGAGAACAGCAGCGTAACAGCACCTTTGTCCACAGGGTGGTTCTAAAGACCACGTGAAACAACAAGCCAAAGCCCAGAGTACTGGGCACACGTGTACACCCCTCGACACACACCCATGGAATAAGTACCCAACCGCCTGGAACCAAAGCCCCAACGTCTTTCTGCCCTGTATTCTCTTCCAGGTCATCTTCGCCCAAATACACAGGGCAGTGCACTCACTGAGACAAGTCCAGATAAGGGAAGACATCCTAGCTCTCCACACCCACTGTCCCGTCCTGCGTCAGTTTCCTATTGTTTGGACCAGATGGTCTCTGTGGTTCATTCTAGCTCTAGCCAATTCAACATGTATTTCCTAAAAGGTTACTGTATGCACAAAGAAGGAATCCCACAGCTTTCCAGACCCACCCATCTCTGAATGGTAATTTCTGTAGAGAATTCAGGAAACTGGAACACTGCATTCCCCCACCTTTGGGAGTAACTGGAATCTATCAGACTTAATGGACTTTAGTATAGACTACCAGTATTTCTAACACAGGATTATCCCAAGGATAGCTCTAATATAAACACATTGCTTTCACTGATCCCAGGTCCATTTCTTGAAACTTCTTTAGGACCTGTGGCAGGAGGGAACCAGCAGCTCCATCTGTGGGCTGAGGATGGGTGTCTAAGAACCCCAGGAAGCAGTTTTTCAATAAGGAATTTACAGGAGGCACCTGCCCATCAGAGCTCACAGAGCAGCACTCACTGGAGCTGAGTGGGCTGTCCTATTGTGGCCGAGTAGGATGTGCAGGGTGCACAGGTAATCAAAATCCACACCCAACTTGTCCTTCACTGGAAGCCCTCAGAATAGGAGGGAGAAAACAACTATTCCCTTAAATGGCAACAGCTTTAGAAACAGAAGCCAAGAGAATAAGCACCAGGTCCTTTCCCTCTGAGATCTCAGATGCTCACATCCATAACCAGAAGCCCTGCTCTGTTCCACTGAGGTATATCCATCTCACAATACCATCACAGGCACACGAGGGGAGGCACAGGGTGTGCACACACAGGGTCACATGGGACTCTCCAATGGGCAGAGCAGACTGCTCCAGAGCCAGGGCTATGACTCTCTCTCTCAGGTCCCTGGGTCTTGTCTGATGAGGACAGCATTGACTCACTGCATTCATGTTGACTACTTGGAATTGTGTTAACATGGACAATTACATGTGTGGGAGAGATTCCCAGAGGAAAACAGCAGCAGTAGTGACGTGACTGACGAGGGGTGACAAGTGGGATGAGGAGGGCTCAACCAGTCACGCCTTGGGAACAAGGTATGCAAAGCTTCCCTTCCCAACGGGGCAGGAGAGGCAGCTCACAGGACACAGGCACCTCAAGCATGCAAACAGGAGGCTCTGAGAAGGACAGCTCAGTGACTTGTTATGGCCTGTGAAACAGTGAAAGTGACAGCAGGACACACTGAACTTAGACACCGGGCAGAACTTCACCGCTCTAAGTGTGGAAAGGTTGCTAGGAGAGGATGTGGGGGTTCAAATTCACAACCAGCTACTCACACACAGTTACTCCTGCAAGGTCTGAGGGGACTGGGACAGGAAATGTGCCCTGGAATAGCTCCTTTCCATCTATATGAATACCACAGCAAGGAGATTAAACTCTTGTTAACAACACTGCTAGTCCATCAGCTCAAGGGAGGCTTTGCCCACCAGGCCAGGCTTAACCCCAAAACATGCCAGGCAGACGGCTGGCGGGGGAAGGCAGGCTCAGGTTGGAACAATGGGGAATTTAAGAGGGGGTGGGGGGAACGGCCTGGGCGGTGGCTCTGAACAACACAGCATTTCTGTCCAGCTTGAAATGCTCTGGTAGTTTCCAGCCCTAATTCAAAGGGTTCTTTCTTTGTGGTTTTCAAAGCAACTGGCAGATTACTTGCCATTAAACAATGTAAAGCATTTGCTTATGATTAGAGTGGCGGACTTTTAATCATTTCCATGAAGGTTCTAAGACCTGCTGACAGCTCTGGGAAACGGCTTTTTCCAGATTTTCCAGTAAGTAACGATTGGCCGCTGGCCTCTGTGTGTCAGGCCTAACGAAGGCAGCAGGGCACACGGCAGAATTGAGCCCTCACTAACCAGCTGCCACTGCACTGGGGAAGCTCTGCACGCTACAGTCCCTTAACACCGGGGACAGCAGGCCAGGCTGAGTCCACTAGGACCCACACATGCGGGAAAGATGACAACACGTGGCCCGCCACCTCTAGCAATTCTTTCTCTTTGAGGAAGGTAGCAGGACTTGAGTAAACCGAGTTTGGAAACATGCTCCAGGAGTTTGACAGATTTCACATTATGATAATAGGCCCCGGAAGACTCCGGAGTCTGGAGCTGGAAGGCGGCGGCGGCAGCAGCAGCAGCAGCAGCAGCAGCAGCGCTTTCCACATCCAACCGTTCCCTCTGTGGAGAAGCTGTGATGGCTGCTCTTCACTATCAGCCTGACTGCGTTTGGAATCACTTAGGGGACACACCTTTGGCCATTTCCAGAGAGGAGGGAAGAGTTACCTTGAATGTGGGTGACACCATCCCAGGGGCTGGGGTCCTGGACTGAATCAGAAGAGAGAGTCGAATTCAATCCTGTTTCCCTGATTGTATTTACAATGCGACCAGCTGCCTCACACTGCCACCAGGCCTTTCCCGCAGTGATGGACTGTCCCTTCCTCCCTGAAGTTGCTTCTGTCACATTTGGTCACAGAACATGTACCTGGATACAAAATGTTGAAGGCAACATGGGACTAGAACTCTGACCTTTCTGAGGGAATTTCTCCTTCTAGACCTTTAAAATGTGACCACTGAGAAGCTCACAGAGTAGTACTCTCTCCCAAGAGGCAGGGTTCAGAGCCTCTCTCAGTGCACCTGGACCAGTGCCATGGTGCCTCCTCCAGCAGCAGCATGGTCTTACCTGCTTTGCTTTCTCAGCAGTGAACTCTGGCCACTGTTTAAATGTCACTGAAACCATGCTAAAGAGGATTTGAAAAATGTCAGTCTATTTTCTTGCACATATTTTGGGGGTAATAATAAGTGCGTTTAAAGTATGTGCTTAGACACACTCAGATGAACCCAAGTAAGGGGCTAGCCCATGCTCAGTTAATGTATGCTCTGGAATCCTTCTGACAAACTTTTGGAATAAAACAGTAATTATGTTCAATGTCCTTTCCTTCTGTGTGAGGGAAGAGCTGGGTCAAGTCCACATCAAGGCAACTTTATCTCACTTGGATCTCAGATAACTAACACTATTCATGCTGTAGACATCAGTTTTAGCACTGATGCAAACACACTTGATTCATCTACTTTGTTTTACAAGAAAAAAATTCCCAAATAAAACTACAAAAAGCCAAATGTGTATTTCTGAAACCTGAGGCACAATGACCAATAAAATATCAAGGCATAATGTCCACTCAGCCATTTCCAAGCCCTGCGTGATTCCTGTTTGGTCCGACCCAACTGTTTCGAAGTTCATTTCTACAGTGTCCAGGGCTAATAGCAACCGTATCATTCACAGGAACCATGGCCGGTCCATTTCTACAGAAAGTAAATGGAATTTTCCAAATAGATTAAATTTTAGTGTAGAGAACAAAGACCCCCTGGGGTTAGTATTTCTGAAACAAAATGGATAGAAATTAAGTCCACATAATTTCAAGGGTTATTTCTCAAGTGTGACTGGCTCAAAATGGGAGACCCCTTATCTTAAACATGAAATTGTTTAAAGCCCCCAGAAGCAGCGAATAGAAACAGAAGATGGGACCCATTGAGATTATTGTATCATGGTAAAAAATATTTACTCCAAGATGGTTGTGGGCAGTGCTCAATTCCAGCTGCCTCCCTTCATCTGTCCACCTCTGCTGGAGAATGGGGCTTCTTATTAGCTAAGGGCTCAGACACTCCTGCCTTGATCTTTTGGCAATGACACTTACTACACTCCCCAACCACGAATGGGTCTCTTTTTAAAACAAAGACTTCCGTTTCTTCCTAACAAGAAAACAATTTAATTTTTGTGTTAAGTGTTATTTATATAGCACCCCCAACCCCCAACCTGCTCTTGTTATATAAGCACGGGCGCCTGGCTGTTGTGAGTATGTGTGCTACATGTTTCCAACCACGTTACCCTGACAACCTGGAGAAAACAGGCTTTGTGAGAGTGGATTTGACAGACTGAAAATCTGACATCAGGGATTGTGGCTAGGCCTGTTAGCATTCTTTTCAGATCACCACTGTGTTCCACTTTGTTGTGGGGTTAAAAAAGGGTCATGACTAACGAGTGTACCCTTGCGTGGTTATGGACTATCTGTCCAGGCCGAGCACTTCTAGTCTGAGGTAAGGATGGCCAAGAAGTTGCCATGTGGATGCTGGAAGGGTTAAGAACATCAGCTCAGGGATCTCAGATAAGTACTCCAATCTCAGTTTCTCATCTATAAACGAAGGCTATAGCTGCACCCAGTTCAGGGCACAGCCAGGATTCAAATGGGTTGATCAGTGTTAAGTGCTGACAGTAATGCTAGACAGGGTAGCTACTCATAAACAAACACCAGCCACTGTCAGTGCTGGTGTGTGGACCACCAGGCATCACTCAAGATCCTTGTGCCTGTGCTAGCTAACTCCTCCAATATCAAGATGGCTAATGAGATTCCACCCATGACGGCCAATCACCATGGCCACGTGTCAGACAGTGCTACAAATACAAAACTGTGAGGCTTCAATGGCCTGGAATAGGGGTGGGGAGCTTTCAATGCTGTGATGTAGATACCTGCACCATCACCAAACTCTTCTTAAACCTTGAAGCAAGGACGTACCATTTTTACAAGATGGTGGTCTATTTAGAAAGTGGAAAGCATAATGTTTAAGCACAAGGGATCAAACTGATCTGCTTTGATAAAGTCCTTTTAGACACAAGGACGTATTACCCGCACTTCAAGTTTTCCCATGGCACTATGCTAATGTATGTTCAATGTTACACCTAAAATCCCACAGCCCTTCCAGCAATTCCATACCCAGCTCTTATTTTAAACTCGTGTTTACATGCCCACACCTTTCTCCACAGAGTTTAAAGAATGCAGTGTACAGGCTTGTGCACATCCTGTCTGCATTCTAACATCTACTGGTCTGCGTCCTAGCATTTGGTGGTATTTATTTCCACTCTAGTCAGAAGGCTTGGAAGGTGAATAAGTTCAGATCCCTCAATATTTTCTTTCAAAAATAAATTATTCATGAAGCTCTCTCCTGTGTTCCCAAATGGGTAGGTTTAAACAATTGCTTAAAGTGCTGTTTTTAACTGAAGAACACATTATTCAAAAGCCTCTGGCCCAGGAAACACTTACTTGCTAACTGGTCATTTTCATCTGATCAATGGCTTCACCATGCTGAAACACACCATAGTGGGATGTGCATCCAGCACAGGGCCAGTGGCATTAAGTGCCTGGCTCTCTCGTAAACAAAGCAAGTTGGTTAATGGTCACTTTACAGTTCACATATCACCGTGAAAATCTACTACAGTCTGCATCAGTGAATCTCATCTGAGATGCTCTAGGGTACTAAGTGCAGAGGAAACTTTCCTGTAACAGGTTAACGGATCAATGTATTTATTTCAAATTTGTTCTTTTCAAGTTGAAAAACCACTAAAGACTTTCTAAGCAATCAGCTCAATAACCACAGGGCAGACAGCCATGCTGGGCCCGCTGCTGATGCCCTGGCCTCTCTCTGTCAATGATGGCTCCTAAGGCATGGCTGGTGGCTTGCTAATGGCCCGGTCTAGGTACCTTCGTTTAGGTATCTACAGACTGACCAGAGTCTTGGGCTAGCGTATGTTCAAAGGCATTGCTTCACTCTTTCTAGAAACAAACCTGAAGGTAGGAACAGTTCCAACAAACAAAAACAAAGGACTCTGTTAAAAAAGACAACCCTCAGACCACTCTCTGTTAGCAGTGTTACTTCAAAACCTTCGTGAAGACACACCACTAAGGGATCTGGAGGATGGCTCAGCAGTTAAGAGCGTGTGGGGCTCTTGTAGAGGACTCTTGCTCACAACCTCTTGTAACTCCAGCTCCAGAGGACCCTACCCACCCTCCTGGACTCCACAGGCACCTGCACTCATATATGTGCGCGCGTGCACGCGCACACACACACACACACACACACACACACACACACACACACACACACAAAACCACACACATACACACATAACTAAAAACAAATCTTTTAAGAACATATCACCACAGTCCCTTGGGTTCTCTTTTTGCATTAGTGCTTTTCCAGTGCACATTTTTCTAAACATGATAGCACCAATGCATATAGTAGGATAGCAGGTGACCAGTACAGAGTTGGGAATCTCTAACCATGGTCATCCTAGAGAGGACATTCCCTTTGCAATATGCTTCTGACACCTGTAACTGAGAGTGTGTTTCTGCAAGTGGCCCCAAAACTCAGGGTTTTAGAGGTGGGTCATGAGAGTCAGGTCACATGCAGCATGGCTAAAGAACTCAATATGCTCCTCAGTGTAAAGAACCAGCTTAAAGTCCTTCACTTAGGGCCCTTTCCACACTGAACACTTGCGGAAACGGCCAAGAGCGCTTTAGCTACTTTGTGACACAGATCACAGTGTCCAGGAGATAGTACTAGGGCTGCAGGCATTTCTCAAGCTCATGTTCTTTGAGGAGAGGATCTGAATTAGTCTTGAGACTAGGGCTGAGCCATGTACTGTCTCTGTGCCCAGTCTCCTCATCGACAGAATGACTTAACAGATGCAAAGTACTCCGAGCAGATGCAGTGCCAGAAGAACATCTGAGCGTCAGTTTACTGTGGTCGTGGCCACCTTTGCTCTGCACTAGCTGCCTGGCACTGGCTAACTTTCTTACACACCTCAGCTTTTACCTATTAAGTGAGAATAATGATCACAGCATGGTCACGTACCACCACTCGAGAGGTGCTCTGGCACACGACACGTGTTCAATAAGGTTGCCATTGTCATTAGCTCAGCACTTCCTCACAGGCCTTCACTCTGTGTAAGAACCACTGTGTCTGAATAAACAATACACCGTAAGCTTATTCCAAACACAAACCCCAGGCCATACCAATCTGTGGGTGTTAATTCAAAATTTCCAGGAATGCCTGTTCTATTTTCAGAACTGTATTGCTCCAAGAAATCTCTCTCTTAAACGCATCCCCCATGACACCACCACTGTGAATCAACAACGAGAAATATTCAGTGGCTACTTGCAAATGGGTAATTGCAAAATTAAATCAAAGTGTTCAGGCTTTTGGTGTGCTTCTGCTCACAGCGCTCTATTTACAGCAGAGATGCCACTCAGAAAATAACCTATCCTCTGACTCCTGTGCTTGGAGGTTAGAAGTTGTCTTCAGCTAACAGCAACTCAGGCTTACAAGAATTCTAGGGCTCAGAGCCAAGAAGGACCCAAGCTCCTTGATTTATGAATGGGACAAAGATGAATGTCACTAAGGGATAGGCCCAAGCTCATACAGTACCAGACAGAGGGAGGAGGAGCCTGCCTTTGTTTCTGGCCTTAGTCGATCTGTCTTCCCATTTTATAACAGATCTAACTAATGTGAGTGTCATGCTTGGGAATGAATCTAGAGACCACCCCATCTCCAATACCACTCACTACCGTCTTTAATCATAGTGTGGGACAGATAGACACACGCATGCACTCACTCACAACAGACTATCACAGAAAAATACCTGTCCTCTTTGACGGGAGAAGGTAAGCCAGGACCGTTATGTCTGGGAGATACTCACTTTAGTATATATTTCATTATTAATTCAGTATCTTTAAATGGAGTTGTTTTTTTCTTGTATTTTATAATTTAAGTACCTTTGGAGAAAGATTTTCTTTTGGCTTCTGGATACTACAATCATAGTAAAAAAAAAAAAAAGGTTTAGAGCTTTTGGAGAAAGTCTCACAATTTCTGTAGTGGCGAGAAAGAAAGAACCCAGTGGTGCTGCAGACTAGGTTGGTGCTCAGCCCAAGGGATATTCCAGAAGGAGCATGATGGTCCTGACACATGACCAGAGAAGTCCTAGGTGAAGACAAAGGGGCCATGTATACCACACAGAGCTGAAAGGAGATGATGGCACACAAGAGGAGGCTACCTTTAATTTAATGGAGCATAATTCTGGAATTTTCCTAAGTTTCTCCTGGAAACCAAACTAAGCAAGTAAAGCACTGAGAGATGTTGAAAGCTCCAGGAAAACTAGACAAGTCCCGGATAACACAGGAGACAGGATCATAGATGTCCAGCAGACCAGAAAGCCACCAGGAAATGCTTCCAAAACAGGAAGGTCCTTAACTAAGGGAGAGAACTGAAAGGTAGATGTAGGAAAAACTGGCCCCAAAGAGAGGTCTTGGTGGGGTGTGTGTACAGCTAGGCCCAGACCCTCCAGCAAGTGTTGCAAGTGCAAGGCAGTCCTCCTCTGCAGACACGCTGGGAGCAGGGCAGAGTCAGCTCCCTAGATCAAGTCAGGGCAGCAAACAGCTTCTGATGGCCCAATAGCCATGGAGTCAGACCAATGCCTGGGCACTTCAGTGTCTGGGAAGGCTGCCCCAGGGGACATGCTAGAGGTTGAGCCCCCACACAAGGACAAGGCTGAATCCTGATTCTACTTCACCCAATACAACAAGACAAAAATCAAGCAGGACAGTGGTCTACGCCAGGATATACTGGCCAATAAAAACTGGAACCAATGACTTCAAACTGGGCTAAAAAAAAAAAAAAAAAATTAAGGAACAACTAACCAATGCATTAAACCAACCAAAACCAAAAACAACCAACCAAAAAACCAAAACCAAGGGCATAGAGCAGAAGTCCTCAGAGGTGAGATGGCTGGACAGGAACACAGGCAAGAAGAGCTAAGACCCAAGGACAGTAAGGGAAATCAGGAAGAGGAAACAGAAAAAAAAAAAAAAAAAAAATAGAGCCAAGAATCAGAGAAGCCCAGCTGGAGAAACTGGGACGGAGACCAGTTTCAGAGCCAATCGGAGACCACAGACCCCAAGCAAAGGCATTCATTGCCAGGAGAGTCAAATGTGAGCAGGGCTGGGGAGACAAGCCAGGGAGTTAGCCTTAGTCAACCGAGCTAATGGGAATAAGTTACAGAAGCAAGCTTTCCTGTTTTGTAGAAGCAAGTATTCACAAGTGAGACGACAAGACATCAGGGATTTGCTTTATAATACTATGGCACCATCAACAAAAAAGCAAACACTAGAAAGAAACAAAGGGCTGGGAAAAAACATGGCCAAACGGTTCTAATCTGGGACCCGGGCGCTGTCCCTGTGGGCTCTAGTCTACTTCTATGTCTGCCTAAAGTCGAATGATAGAGGGAGTGAGGTGGGGCAGCACTTGCCACGTGGAAACGGGAGGGCACGGCACGCCTGCAGAAGGCCACACAGCACCTGGCCCAACGAAGGACAGGCAGAGAGCTCCAGGAGCAGACCAAACGCTGGTGGCCGGGGCAAGTTAGGGGAGGGTGGGCTGGACGGAGGGTCTGGCTGCTTAGAACGTAATGAGAAGCATCTGGATGGATGTTAGTCACCAGGGACATGAGGAGGACTTGGTGCTCTGACTGATGTGGATGAGGAAGAGGAAGCTGAGCCGAGGAGGCCAGCAGGCAGGCTGCAGGGGGACAGGAGGGCAATTAGGCTGAGCTCAGCGAGACAGGGAGCGCCCTGGGCCTCCAAAGATAAGGCTGCACTGAGGGCCGGTGTAGAGAGGAGACACATTTACTTGGTCATGTCTCAGTTTAAGCCCCTTTTCCCAGAATTAAGAGGAAAACTTGGCTGCTCAGTGTACTTTTGGTTCTCCAAAAGGGCACTTCAAAAGCTTCAAAGATTTACACCAGGGTCAGAATCAGGTGACGGAGCCACATCCCACACAGACAACAAAGCCAGAAGAAAGTTTATTCAACTACTCTGTCACTTAACATGGGCGCACATTGACACCGATGTCTTCTATTTGCCTCCCAAATACCCTAATTCTAGAACAGGTGTCGGCTAGCTAGCTAGTTCAGTGGTTCTCAAATTGTGGCTCACGACCTCTCTGGGAGTCGAATGATGCTTTCACAGGGGTTGCATATCAGATATTTACATTATGATTCATAACAGTAGCAAAATTACAGTTATGAAGTAGAAAAGAAAATAATTTTATGATTGGGGTCACCACAGCAAGGGGAACTATATGTATTAAAGGGTCACAACCTTCGAAGGTTGAGAACCACTGTGCTAGTTGGATCTGTTCCCTCACAAACATGCAGGCTTCAGGCAGGACATGTTTGAACCAAGGAGTATTTCAGAGTATTTCAGATTCTTTAGGAAGAATGCATACTAAAATCACCCACTGTCTCTCCATATGGAAAGTGAGGTCACTATTGTATTCCGCTATAGGAGTGGCTCGGCTTACTTTTGACAGTCAGCTCTCTGTGACTAGAGCATGTGGGAGCATGCACATGTGTAGAGTATGTACATGTTTGTGTGTGTGTGTGTGTGTGTATGTGTTTGTGCGTGTGCGTGTGTAGGGGGTGCATTTGGAGGACAGAGGCCCAAGAGTGTCTTCGTTGATTGCTCTACACTTTATTTCTTGAGACAGTGTCTCTCACTGAGTCTGGGACTCATTATTTCAGTAAGGCTGGCCGGCCAGCTTCCCCAAGCCCAGCTTCCACGCCTGTCTTTAGCATGGGTGCTGAGGATCTTCCCAGCTGAGCCATCTGCCCAGCCCCATTCTTCCTACTGATCCACCCTACAGCTCATCACCACATTCACTGGTGGGAAGAAGCCAGGAGTGGTACTGTTGTCCTCACAAACCTGGTAAAGAGGTGACGGGAAGGAGACTCGTGCTACAGTATGATGAACTTCCCAATGCTAAATAAACAAGTTTCATAAAGTCTGGGGGAATGTCAGCTCCCTGGCTTTCCACCAAAGGGTGGGATGGGGTGCAGCAGTGCACAATGTGATGAGGGCTGGGTGAGCAGAGCCAATCAGGACACAGCCCTGGCCTTCAAATGCCCACTCACCACAAGGAGAGAATTCCTCTCATTCAACTCCTCCTAATTAAAAAGGGGGACGGGGAGGCAAATACCCAAGTCAGGTGAACTGGAGTGAACTGGGCTTTGCCTCACTGCATCCAGGGACCTAAGCACACACCGGCTCTAAACGCCCAACGTTAGGCTGTGTTGCCCTCTCCATACCCTCATCATCTGACAGAAGGCGTGCTCTGAAGAGCGAGGGCCAAGAAGGGAGGAGCCTGGCCTCGAGGACATTAGGTTATCTCGATCTGAGTTGTGGTTAACTCCCAGGCTCCTGAGCACTAATCCTGTAACTAGATGTGAAGAACCAATATTAGTTTCCAAACTCTACCTTCCACTACACACAGGCCTTGCAGGGAACCAAAGCCAAGCCTGCTAGCAAGACAGGTGACTCAGCAAAGTTAGCAAAGAAATGTCTCCAAACCTCTGTGCTTTCTTGAGAAGCTAAACTTTTGACCAATTTGTTTCATTATTTGCTTTAAAAAAAAAAATCTGTAAATATCAACTGTTTGTAGTGATTATGGAAAGAGCTACCAAAAGAACCCGACCCAGTAACAAGCTAACACAGCAATGAACCTCACTAGCTCCATCTCTAACCTACAGTTCCATTATCTAATCAGGAAAGCCCCAAAACCACATCATTATGCCTTAAGAACACTGCAATTAGGAAAGGGGCCTTCCTCCTTTCTGCTCTCCCAAGCCCGAGCAAAACAGCCTTGCAAAAAAGACTCAGCGCCTAGGAGCCCATTTAAACAGGAGAAGCACTAATTGGGCGGCTAGTCACAGCTGTACCACTTTGATGTCAGTTCCAAGGATGAACTTGACCAGATTATTTATTTATTTATTTATGTTGGCCCTGCCATTCAGCCAGGCCCCAAGGTTAACCCTTCACTGCTAGTCATCCCAGGCTCCAAGCAAGGTTAACCCTTCACTGCTGGTCATCCCAGGCTCCAAGGTTAACCTTTGTTCAAGAATTGCTTCCCCTGGAACATTCTCCATGGGACAAATTCCCTGACCATCTCAGGGCCATCAGGACAGCCAGTCAGGCCAAGTATGGAGAGGCAGCTCTAGCTCCAAGTGCTACAGGGTCACACTGCCTTACTGCCAATGGCACCATCCTTCAAGCCACAGTATTTAGGTGCCAGCTGCTATGGGCCACTATGATGTGGCCTCAGACCACCTTTCTGGGCCCACTTTCTTCCTCTGGACACAGAAGCCAGTCTGGATGCTTGCCAAGCAGGGCTTCTTGAAACAAGGGTAAAAGTGGTCAGACTGACCACCCACCCAGCCATGGTCCCCACCAGCTCTCAGAGCATTTGGGCCACTCTTATTAGCTGCTGGTCCCAGATGTCAGATATTGGCCTGAGAGTTATATACCAGTCCATCTCTTCATGGGGTTTTGAAAGGCAGTGAACACAGCTCCCCACAGAAATCAGTGTTTCCACCCAGGTAAGAATCACCTTTATAACAAACCAGGGGGAAAGCACACTAGTCACCATTGAAAGGTGCTGGAGAATCAACTCTACTTTGAAAACTGGGACCCAAAAGGCAGCATCAAGCATCTGTTCTGCTGTCCTGTGTGGGTGACACCTCGGGGTGCCCACACAGCTGACAAGGGGAAGCCTCCCTTCACAGGATCTGGGCCATGGTGTCACTATGCCACCTCTCTGCATCCAGCCCCAGCTACTGCCACAAGCAAAAAGTCAAATAGCCAGTCATCTTGTGCTTCCTCACAGAGCACAATGCCATTGGAAATGACCCTGAGAAAACATACAAGCATATCACTGAGACTCCGGAGGAAGGTCTGGATCTAGCCAATGGCACCATGGGGACAGAGCTGGCAAAATCCAGACAATAGAAAACAAGTTGGTTCTTAGACAACGAAATTTCACAGAAAGAGAAGGGGGCAGGGATTGAGGAGAGATATAAAAGACTACAAGCTAATTACAGATGTGGATTATATTTGGATTTGATTCAAACTATTAAAAAACCACTGATGACACCTAGGAGACAACTGGAAATTTGAGATTGACAGGCAGTTTTTGTGGGATTGTTATAGTTCTGATTTCCAGCAGAATGATTGCATTATGGTTATGCTTCCTTAAGAGGCTTTCACCTGGGCCGGGTGGTGGTGGCACACACCTCTAATCCCAGCACTCTGAGTTCGAGGCCAGCCTGGTGTACAGAGTGAGTTCCAGGACAGCCAGGGCTTTAAAAAAAAAAAAAAAAAAAAAAAAAAAAGGACAAACAAAAAAGAGTTTTTGCACATTACATATCTTTGTATCATGGACTCCATGGTAAACTACTTAGGGATTAATGACCATGATGTCTTAGATCTGCTTCAAATCACAGAAGAGGTTGCTGGCAGCTGGGGTGCACCAGTCCATTACAGTATCTGTCTACTTCTGTGCACATTCAAAGTTTGCCTTTAAGAAGGTTTTACGAAGTAAGGTGATTGCCTTAGGCCTGGGTAATGAAGAGGTGACTTTGCTTAGATAGACGACTGTGCCATTCTGTACAAGTCTGAGCATAATGAGACACACTTTACTCTTCTGACAAGCACAGATGCAGGCAGCCATCTCAGGGGCCACTGTTCAGAAATGCACATTCTGAATATGAAGAGCATTTAGAATAGGAGTTTTCTTGGCACCTAGATCAGCTCTCGAGCCCTTGTCCTTCCTCTTTACTACAGAACGGTACACGGACAGCCCTAGTAACACAGGGTACGGAATCGCCAGTCAAACTTCACATGCATGGAACAGTGGAGCACAGTTGTCTGGTGACGCTTTGGGGCACAAGTTTGTAGCACAGGGATGGGGTTTTGGGGGGTTACTTTCATCCTTGCCTGTTTACTTTTCCTCAGCCACCCTTGGGGTTCAGGCACTCTGTGGGCATTGTTTGGCCCTCCTGATACGCAGGGCTGGAAGCGCTGGACACCCAATCTAGAACTAACACAGGATCTGACACCCTCCTCTTTGCCTCATTTTAAAAAATAACACCAGACCAACAAACGCATTAAAACACATAGGAGCCAGGGTACCTGTGAAATCTGTGACCTCATTTTAAGCAGATCTGATCATTTAAGTCAGACTCTGGCATCTTCCTTTCTATATTAGAAATACATGAGAAATACCATTATTGTATTTATTCAACTAAGCTCCATTACTAACATCAAAAGCCCTTCTTTAAGAGAATCTGAGTGTTTCCACTGAAGACAGACTACATAGTGGATCCTGGTCACATTGTACCTGCTGTCACCTTTGCACGGAGCCTGGAACATGGCAGGTACTCAGTGAAGCACCTGCTGGATGAAGAATGAAGGGGACTCTTCAATGAAGAACGTCTCTGCTTTGAAGTGGAAGGCTCAAGGACTACCCCTATGGGGATATCTGCTCAGATGCAAAGCCACCCATTCTGGAATATTCCTTTCCTGGAATGGGCTCTTCCTACAACTAGAGTAGAACCCGGCATGAGAGATGGATGGATGGAACAAAAGGATGGAATCCACCTTTAGGAATCTACAGGCTCTCTTTGTTTCTAAGAGAGAATGTGCTTTGCCAAAATTATCATTTTGCTTTTATTTAAAACATAATATAACAGTCCAAATGACTAAGAACTACAGCCTCAAACATTAACCGTTTCTTTAACTGACTTCTGGCCTATGGGTTTCAGAAGTGCAATCACATCCCTAACAAGAACATAGCTCACACTGTGCAAGCGGCTTTTAGGAAGGGAGGTGGGGGGGCGGGGGGAGAAAATGAAGGCTGGTTGGCCAGAGCACCAGCTCTAAGCACGGTGCTGCTCTGGAAAGAAGTCAGCTACCCAGTTCATTAGCTATCAAATGCTGGGGCAGGCAAAACTGCTCCTCTCATTGAGAGCACACCTGATTTTGACCCCAAATGGTGGACTCCTACAATCAGCAGAAGGCTTCCTGATTAAGAGACTCCATTGCTGAGAGAGGCTGAAAGGAGACTGGCAGGTACCCGCACACCACCGCAGTGAGCCATTTCATGTGCCTGCCCTTTGTCTTTTGTGAAACAAATGGTACCTCAGGGCAAAAAGGTAAGGGGCACGGAAGATCATATCACTCTTCACTTGTTGGGAGGAACCCGCCAGGCGCAGGGACGCTTTCCAATTAGTTCTTAAAAGTAAGCACAGGCAGTCAATCACGTGTGAGCCGAGTTCTCACGGAAAACGTCCTCAAATGCATTTTTAACTGCTTCTTGGAGGAAAAGGGACTGGAAGACACTTGCCTGCTCGGTCCCATTTTAAAAAGGCACTTTAACCACTTCCCTGCTGCCCAGTGTGGTGGTAGTTGAGTGCCTCCTGACAGTGCTGGCAGCAGGCAGCCATGCTGTCTAAGTCCTTGTTAGTGTAAGAGATGGCTCAATGGAGCAGACTAGAAAATGAAACCCCGGGGGAAGAGTTTCAGTCACCCACAGTTTCTGACAGAATTTGCACATTTTGAAAGCAAAGATTAGAACCATTTTTTTTAAAATGAGAAATCAGCATAACTTTCTTTATCCCAACTCAATCTGGATGAGGGTATGGTGTCTCCAAGCAGCAGGGCTCCTAATTGCAACAAAGAATGCCACCGAAATTGTTACCCAAAATATAAAGGCTGCTGGCTGGGACTCACATTTGTGACTGCATGAAACTTAACTCACACCTTGTATAAACACTTGCTCATTCACAGCACTGTTGTAAGTTTTAAGGGAAACCATTATTTGTCTTGGCTAAATTACAATCACTCTCATTCTCTGATGCTTGCCCTGAGTGATGGCTAAAGATGTTCTCCTTCAAAACAGGCACAAGCCATTTGGACAGCTGCAATCTGGGCCCCTGTGCCAAAATGGAACTAAATACAACTTCCGATAGTGAAGAAGTCAAACACACGTGATGCACAGATGATCTGATCCCTCTCTCTGGGTTTATTTTAAAACGCAG
This sequence comes from Peromyscus californicus insignis, assembly GCF_007827085.1. Taxonomy (NCBI): domain Eukaryota; kingdom Metazoa; phylum Chordata; class Mammalia; order Rodentia; family Cricetidae; genus Peromyscus; species Peromyscus californicus. The sequence goes on from NW_026294595.1 coordinate 10,013,528, forward strand.
CCATTTGTGAACACCAATCCTAACTGGTGCCACCGCATTCCCAGGAGAGGGAGACGCTCATTAGAGAGTTTACTGAGCATCAGAAGGGCTCAGGATTTATGGTGTGTGTGTGTGTGTGTGTGTGTGTGTGTGTGTGTGTGTGTGTGTGTGCGCACTCTCCTACACACTGAGGCTCATTTGCACACACGACGGCAGGAGGATGATTTACCACACTAATACACTGACAGGGCAAAGCAGGACATGAGGAAGGAAGGAAGGCAACGTGAGGAAAAATGGCACCTTATGGCCAGCTCTGCAGGCCCCAAGTCACCACACTATTGCTGAAGACAGTGAGAGATGTGGAAAGAAGGGCGCAGTGCCAGCTGAGGGACTGGCACACGTTCTAAGAAAAGCCAGGCCTCAGATTTCCAACCAAATTTAACAAGTGACCCCATTTTCTTCTCACACTATTTTGAAATGTTAGAGAAAGAGGATTCCAATCAGGAGGAAATCACCCGGGGAAAGGCCCACTCCCAAATGCAGAGTATCCACACAAATAGCAAACACCACATCTTGCAGACTTTGTGTACTCTTCCATGTGTGGCAGTCTACCAACTGATGGATCCCAGTAGGATGTATGCTCTGGTGTCACCTCCTTCCCCTGGGTCTGACGTGGTCTTGTGATGCTCTCAGTAATAAAGTGTGGTGGCACCGACTACCAGTTCCAGACCTGAGCACCAGGAAGGCTCAGCAGCTTTTGCTTCTGTGCTCCTGTAAACCCCAGAACACCAAGCTCTTCTGCTCATGAGAGCGGTGAGGCCACACTGAGCAGGAAGGGAGCTGAGGCCACAGGGAGAACGAGCTAAGGTACACAGGTGAGTGTCAAGTCCAGAGGTACAGCTGCAGCTGGGCCAGCCCAGACTGAGAATCACTAGCAAATAAGACAGCTTGTTATGAAGGACACCGTAAGTGCGTCATCCCTTGCTCTCCCAAGGATATCACAATCAGTGCTACACCATTATGTAACCCGGAAGAGAGGGGATGTGGAATTGAACTCAGGACACAGGACTAGAACTATTCCTCTAAGTCAAGGACCAACAGACCTTTTCTTAAAGGTCTAGAGAGCAAATACTTTTAGCTTTGCTGATCACATGACCTCTGTGGCAATAACTGACCTCTGAGCAGTCTCTTTGGATTTAAGAAATGAACAGGTGTGGCCAGGCACAAAGCTATATTGAAGGAGCATGGCCAGTGAGCATTGGCTTACTTGCTAATTACTGCACTAAGCGGATGTTTTTCTACTTTCAACCTGTGTGTGTGTGTATGATTTGTGTGCTCATGTGAGTGTAGGCCCACATGTACCATGGCGCACATGTGAAGTTCAGAGGACCTCAGGGGTCAGTCCTTGCCTTTTACCCTGAGACTGGGTCTCTTGTTTTCCATTTCATGAGCTTGGCTGGCTGGCCTGCATGCTTCTGAGAATGCCTCTATCTCCCATCTTGCCAAAGGAGCATGGGAGTTACAGACGTGCACAACCATGTCTGGCCTTACATGGGCTCTGGGGATTGAACCAAGGTTCTCATGCCTGCAAGACAAGCTCTTCATTTGCTGAGCCATCCCCCCAGCCCTCTGTCTCCACTTTAATCCGCACACTAATCACCTGATGGCTTTGTTACCATGCAGTCTCATGGGAGTGGTGCAGTGATCAGGGGCTTGAACTATGTTCCCAGGAGACCCTGCTGCAGGACTACAGACAGCATGAGGCTTGTCACTCTGCTCTCACACTTCAGATTTTACAACCCTATGACACAAGTTCCACTCACCACCACTTGACAGAGGCAGAAAAGGAAGAAGTCAGCCAGGCCAAGCCAGACCTTCCCAGAAAGAAAGGCCCATGTCCGTTTCCTTCCTTGCCTCGTGGCTCCATGACTTTGATGCAACTCACTCAGTCTCCTCATGGCATCTCCAGAAATTTTACAGCACAGATAGCAGCCCACCTTCTGGGCAAACTTCCCCATCGTGCTCAGCCATTCTACAGATGCTCCTCTCGGAAGAGGTATGGTGACTGCGTGGTGAAAGCCCCTCTTATTCCGGCAGGAGTTCGTATTTCAAAGACTGCCCAGGAGACTTTATAGAAGTGGCTTTAACTTTGGTGTGAGACAAATATGAAATAGTTTATTACTGCATTAAACCTCTCCCGCCCCCGTCATTAACTATGAATATTTTTAGCATCTAAAAATGTGAACCTCAGACAGATAAGTAAATATTTAGCACCATCCTTTCAAGACGTTAAGCTTTCATTTTCAATCATGCAGAGGTATGTGAATGTCTTCATTAATAGTCTAATTATATCATATATTTTCATCTCGTACAATATTTTGCTTCTATATTTGAAATAATTGAATTCATTTGTGCTAATAAATGTTCCAAATGGACTTTTTAATAATTGAGATTAGCACATATTGTTCACCTCAGAAACAATGTATAAGACAAGAACTCTTGTTTGCATCACGCCACGGCAGAGCTGCCTGGGATCAGTAGTGGCTCAAGGTCATTTCAGTCCAAATTCCTCCTGCTCAGCTGATGCAGAAAAGCCAGTGTCAGAGCAGGGCCAATGTCAGGTCTACAGTCTCAAGACAAAGTCCAAGCTTGGTATGCAAGGCCCCAACCCACCTTATTATTACCTCTTGTCCTTGGCATGCCTGTCTGAAACACCTTCTCCCAGAGGGCTACATGGCTAGCACCCCATCTGCTCCTCCATCACCACCTCAAGGCATTTTCCCTGGCCCAGGCCTCAGGGCCCTTTCTGCCAGCTCTACTCTCCCTGAGGCACTCCCCTCCTCCCAGCATGCTACATGCTACTTACTGATTATGTGCTCACTCTGCTAGAAGGTCTGGAGCAGGGGTCCGTGCTTGGATTGCCATTGCATTCAAGAGTTCCCACAACAGCTGGCACAGAGCAGGAACCCTGCAGGTGTTTCTTAAGCCAGCAGTGTTTTGGAAGGCATGTTCCAGGCTCTGGGGGTTACAGCAGTGAAAAAGAGGTACCTCTTTTAAACAGAACTTTGCCATCTGACAGAACATGGGATAATGAGCTAGTAGGAGCAGAGAAGAAAACACGTCTGCAGAGGGGCTGGAGAAGCTTCTTCGGACCCATAGGGATGACATCTCTGCAGAGTGGCAGCTCACTAATGATGGGGACAAGGAGACTTTAGTAGATCATGTATACTTGTTGGAGTCTCTGTCACCCTGATCTGCCATGGGCTACTAAAGTGAGTCTTGTTCTCCTCTGTCCCTCACATAGCTGGTAATCTGGTCCATTAGGCCTTACTGTGGATGTCACTCTCTTGATGGAAGTCTCCTTTGTTGACCACCAACACTGTGTGTCCTGAACTTAATGGGGTCTCTCATAGGTCTGCGTCAGGAGCACAGGATCTGCCTCTATGCCTATTTCTGGCACGGGATGCATGGCAGAGTCTCACTGAGGACATCTGTTGCTTTTCCCTTTGGTGGGAATTTTTCCCACTGCTGTCAACCGGCATCAGACTATAGCTAGTCTTACATCTCACTTGGTGCTCCTTTGTCCTCTGTCTTTTGTTGTCTGGGGGGTGGGGGTCACATTGTGACATCTTTCTTTTTACCATTTTGAGGGTCCCCCCCAGTTTTATACAATATGCTAAAACTTTGATTTCTCTGTATGTTTGTGTGTCATCCATGTGTAAAGACCGAGGGTTGACACCAGGCCTCAACCTTGATAGCTCTGTACCTTATCTTTTCAGACAGGGTCTTTCAGTAAACCTGGAGCTCACTATTCACCTAGGCTGGCTGACCAGCAAGCCTGGCATAAGAACTGTAAGTGTGCACCACCGCACCTGACATTTTACGTGGGTGCTGGGGATCTGACTCATGTGCTTATGCTTGCATACTGAGCCACCCCCAGACCCCCAAACCATGACTTCTTGTTAGACATAAATGCTTACTCCAAAATAACATGAGAAAGCTCACTAACCCAGAGTTCTGGTTGGATGTGAAGTGAGGATTTTCACACCCTTTGATAATGTGACCTCAGACCAGTATTTGGCTTTGGTTGTGCATTTAACTTAGACAGATGGCCTTGCTATTCCCCATCAGAACCATCAGCTAGAGCACTGTTATACTCCCAATGCCTCCTGTAGGAATCCACTCACCACAGGCAGTCACTAAACACCTGATCAGCTGTGGAGCAGCTTAGGTGATCCCTCCATACTGCAGGCAGTCACTAAACACCTGATCAGCTGTGGAGGAGCTTAGGTGATCCCTCCACACTGCATGCAGTCACTAAACACCTGTTCAGCTGTGGAGCAGCTCTCCACTCACTGTACTTTGTGACTTAGTAGTCTTTTCAAGGAAGACTCATGACTTTTCCAGAGGTCATACATCTTAAAACAAACAAACAAAAATAATAATACAATTGAGCCAAGACTAAAACTCTTGGGTTGAACTTTCCCCTAAATACTGTACTGCTGCTGGCCTGAATGGATGTCATGGACAGGACTTAGGTGACAATTCTATAATCTTCTGTGCCACCTGTCCTGACTCCCAGCCCCTCCTTGACTGACTGATGTGGGTACATAATGGGTTTGGGCTTTTTCTTGTTTAACTAGGTGTGCACACAGGGAGAATCTAAGGCCTCCAGGGTGTCTGTGTGTTCAAAAGCTCCTTGGGGCAAGATTATTACATGTCAGTAGTGAACTGGATGCTGGGGCAAACCCAACATTTTAATGAGGCTTTTCTGAACTAGGGCAATGAGTTAAAGGACAGGGGGAGTATGTGCAGAAATAAGCGGGGGGGCACCACAATTAGAAGTCTCTGGGGTGAGCAGGTAAGGCATCTGCTCAGTGAGGAAGCATAGACAGGCAGGACCCAGATCACTGTAAGGCGGCTCCAGGTTCAGGAACTTCATCCTAAGCAGGTCCTGTCTAGGCAAATCACAGCCTCCCCAAATACCATGCCCGAAAGTGCCAGAGAGCAAGTATCTTTCTGATGCTAGGGAGTCAGCTTTTTAGGTATTTCAAAGGCATTCTTATTTTCTTGCGGATTTACTCAATTTTCTACTTCCTCTTGCTTTCCATTTATATTGTCCCAACTGCCAGGAGGACAATATTTTGACACAATAGCAAACAATTAAAATGCTCTGAGTAGTCATGACGAATTATGCATGAAATTGGGTCTCTCCCTGCTGGATTGGGTGTAAGGAAACCTCATTAATCTGGATCCCACTGAGGCAGTGGAAAGCAGTCCAGCGGGAACTGGGATGCTGGGGGTTATATTATGCTTGGTTACCAGGCACCATGTAGGTGACAGTTCTCCTGCCAGATCTCAGAGTTCTCAGTTGTTACACAAGAACACACTGGAGGGACCTAAAGCCAAAAGCTGAGAAGGACAGAGGCCATGCCCATGAAGACCTAGGTGGGATGGGGTGGTGCAAGTTTTAAAGCTAAGTTAGGAGGAGCAAGCATGGTCTCTCACACCTATAAACCAGAACTCAGGAGGGTAAAGCAGGAAGACTGCCATGAGTTTGAGTCTAGCCTAGGCTACAAGTGAGACTCTGGCTCAAAAAACCAAAACAACAACAACAAAAATGAGCTATGAAAATTATTTCTGTAACGACAACAATCAAAAGGTAAAATAAAATCACATTAAGAATGTTAAATAATGTTGGGCATGGTGGCATATGCCCATAATCCCAATACACAGGAGACTAAGGCAGGAGTTCAAGGCCAACCTGGGCTATACAGTGAGTTTAAAGTCAGCCTGGGCTACACAGAGAGATCCTATCTCCAAAAAGAGGGTAGGAAAAAAAAAGTCAAATTACAAGCCTCTTTTGTTTTTCTTTTAAAATTCTTTAACATTGTGACTCTCCCTTTTAATTTTAGAATATAATGTAAGTATAGGGAAACTTTGCCAGCTACTTTTCCACCTAAGAATAATTAATACATCAAAGACATAGATACAGTAAAGAAGCCATTCACTGTATGCGCTCTGAACGTACTCAGAGGTGTGTTAGAAAAATAGCCATCATCTCATTGAAAGTTTACAGTGTGGGTGATGGTACCAGGGATGAGAGCTGTACAACCGAGGCTGATGAAGGTTGAAAACGCAGATTTACAGGGAATGCTGAGTTTGCATATGGAGACTGAGTTTGCTCTTAGAATGCCTCAAGGCAAAGGAAGGGGTCTGGGTCACCACTGTACCTGCAACCTCCCTCTCAGGAATGCAGCAGGCCCTGTTGCTGGTGAACTGGATATTATTGCACTATAGGTAAGATATACATAACATGGAATTTACCATTTAACCATCTTTTAAAAATGCTTTAAAACGCCCACATAGAACCATGACCATTTTTAAAATGTGCGGTTCCATGGCGCTAGGTCCACTCACACTGCTGTGAGTCTTGCTATGTTTTTAGCTCTCTGCTATGGAAATGCCCAGACACTCCCACAGGAAGGAGAAGCCATAACCGACTGCTGTCAGGTGCGCTGGCAATTACACACCCGTCTTGACATCCTGCTTCATTGCTCCTTCCCGCTGCATAAATGCTCTTTAACTAAACTGCAAAGAACAACGCAAATCCCAGACACTGTGACCAAGCCTCCATTACCTACTTCAGCAAGACACAGTGGTCCTCATAGCTGTCAACAGTAATTATGTTAACAGGGCCTTGCATAATACTGTGCAACTGCCTGAAGATCATGCCACCAAGAAATCCTGAATTCAGCCACCAGCCCGAGAGCCACCTTCACACACTGGTCTGCTTGCCATCTTTCCAACCCACAGAGAACAAGCCCTACCTACTTCTGATCTTCCTCAGCTGTCCCTCCCAGCTGCCCCCCCCCCCCCATTTCCTCCCCACTCCTCTTTTACAGGGAGTCTGCTTCCTCTGAAGTCTGATTCCACTCTGGTCTGAAAGGGGTCAGAGCTCTTAACAAAGTTTTCTCTGCCCATGTGGAGCCCATAGAGACTCCACAACAAAACGCCCACAGAACATCTCCAGCTATGCAGTAATGCTCAGAAGTGAACCCGATGGGACCATCCTGCAGCTGCTTTGCATGGAAGGCTCTACCTGGATTTACTTTTTCTTTGATCTTCCCTGAGAGTTGTGGCCTTGGCTCCTGAGAGTGTGTGTGTTGCTTGTGTGACCTCCGTAAGAGCAGGGAGGTCGCCTTGCTAAGTGCCATCACTTCACAGCACACAGCAGGCTCACAAGTTTGCTGAGTATCCTCTAAGTTTTCTAAAGGGAGACAGAGGTCAAAACTGCCGCCTGTCCTTTCAGATCTATGCCTGTATCCTACAGCGCACTTGGCCATCAATCTCCGTGTCACCTACAAGAGGCCAGCATCTTCACCCTGGACTCCATGCACTGTGGCCTGAAAGCCTGCCTTGCCCAGGAAATGCAGGTACTGTCCAGGTCTAGGGTTTCTATTAATGCAGCAGAGCTGGCTGCCGACCCTCTCCCAGGACCTCAGCTCACAATACTCTCATGACAGACAGTCTATACAAATCACCAGGAATTGATATTCTCTTACCTGCATCTGAAAACAATCTCGTCCTTCAATTGGATTATAAGTTCTTCATAGTCAAGGGCACATAACTCTGTGCACTAATCAGACATGGGTAGGAAATCCATAAACAGTTGTGGTCAATTCATTAATCAGTGTAATTGGCATTACAGCCGCAGGGTACAATGGGAAACCTGAGTGTGTGCTAAATCACAGAGCAAAGCCTTACCTAGCTTTCCAGTCATAGCCCAGAACACAGCAAAAGGAGCGTGTTTTCCCTTCCAAGACAACTTTTGACAGTTTCTCTTAACTGCTGCTTGTACCCAAATATCTTGGAGGCAGCCATACAAAACAACAGACGCTTGCTAAGTTAAAGTACAGCTGTGTTCCAAAAATGCAGGTGCCACCAGAGACCCAAGCCTGCACCTGTTGAGGGAGACTTACCCTCAGCCACCACCATTCAGAAGTGACATTTTACAGCAGAGCTGTTCCTTCCATATCCCTGGACCCAGCAGGAACTCTTAAGAGTCTGGGCAGAAGCATGCCGATTGCATTGGCTGTGGCGGAGATTCAAAAGGGACTTATTTCCAACTGACTGTCCGGAACAAGAAACACACCTCTAGGCAGGCTTCCCACACACACTGTGCAAAGACTTGAGTTCAACTCCAGGGTGACAGGTGAGTCTTTATTGGTGAAATTATTAAGGCCACTCCACGTAGTTAAAAGGGAGGTTTATTTTGTGGGGTAACTTACAAGTGAAGGGATAGGTAACAGGGTCTGGGAAAGGTGTAGCGCAGTCTGGCAGTGTTCCTTGGAGAACTCTGCTCGGTCTACCTTCAGCGTCCAGGGTCCAGGAACCAAGAGAGCCAGCGCATCCGGATCTCGGTTTTTCAGGGTCCTCTCTTGGCCCTGCCTTGTAGGCGTGACAGTTACCGAAGCCTCAATGGGGGTTGGAACTTCCAGATCAAAGCTGGAATGGCTACCCACTACAAGTCTTCACTTAACTCTGTAAATGATCTGTCCTTAAAACAGCTATCTCACAAGGCATTACACATAACACATGAATCAATAATTTTCAAAAATTAAGACATAATAACATGTACTTTGAATAAAACTATATAAAGTAGGATTTAATTTTCCTCTGAAGGCTCAGGAAGGAGCACATAGATTTCTCAGTGTTGTGATTCATTAGTTATAAGCAACCACGGCATTTACTCCAACTATCTGTTAGGAGAGCTTTTATAAGTTTATCTAGCGACTATTGTAATGACATTGCTCTTAATTGCATTCTTTGGGAGGAAAACTATGTACTCTGCATACACTGAGTAAACACCTATGTAGGGAGAAGACAGAGCTTGGCCCGAGTGTGCATGGAGGAGACAAAACAGTCTTGTTACTGTCCACACCAGCAGGTGTCTTTCTACAGGTTGTGGATGTGGAAAGCATGTGTGTATAGATAAGGAATGAAGTTCTGAAAAATTCTAATGAACATTTCAACCCACAGCATATCTCTTTCGGTGCCTGCTTTGAAAGGGGAATGAACTATTAATACTAAAGAAAGCCACTAGAGTCTGGCTCTACCACGGACCCTTCCTCACAGCTCCCTGCTGAAATCCTGAGACACTTAGTACCTACAAAACTCATTTGGGATATACTACTGCCACCATATATAATAGCTGCATGACATATGAATAGCTAACATGTAGTGATTGCCATTTGGAACACGGTATGAGCTATGCTTCCATTATTGTTAGCCTGTTTGACAAAGGAGAAGACTAAAGTAAGCAATTTCAAAGAGGTGGGGGAACATGGCACGCAGATAAACGGGAACCCCAGGTTCAGACTCACAGTCTATCCAGAAGCCATACAGTTTGGGCCTATCCTTCTTCATTTTCATCCAGCACATATCCTAAGTCCTAAGAACAAGGCTTCTCTCTATTCCTAGAGTCTGACCTAAGTCCACTGATAAACAGCAGTTTCCTGAGTTGCTTTTTGTGGCCAAGGTTCTTTCTGTTACAAATTCTGTCCGCCATGTTGAAAGATGGAGACAAGCGAAGCACAAATCCTAGTCCTAGGGACTGAGGGGAATGAATCCCCATGCTCCAGCATTGGAGTTGAGGCTCCTGGAGGGGGACTGGAGATTATCATAAGCCTACAGGTGGAGGGCCTCACTGTACACTATGTCTGATGAGGAGGCATCTTTGGGAATATCACCACTAAAGTCAGACAAAGCCATTTCAGAGTGAATGTATTTTTTTTTCCTTATCCCAATCAAAAATAGAATCAAGCCCAGTTCATAGTTCACAGAATAGACAAAGCTTAGATTTTCTTCTTTGGGAGTGCTCTCCTACCCTCTGCCACAATATAAAGTCCATCATGGCTGTGCCTGCTCCCTCTCAAGGTTCACACTTATTTATGGCTGAGCATAGGAACCCCACATGACCAACATAAAGAGAAAGAAAGGCCCAAGTTCGGTCTACAGATGGGCCATCTTGGTAAGTGAGCACCAGCCAAAAACACACCAACTGGCTTTCAGACCCAGCAATGAGGGGAAGGTTGTCCAGTGAGCGGCACTTCAGTACAGCAAAGCTGTACTTCCCACAGAAGGTTAGATGATACATGGTCTCATGGGCAGAGGTGGCTGGCCCACTTAGACTAGGAGTCAGGACAAGGACAGTAGTGGACACATGCAATGGGTACATGGGGAATGGAAAAAGTAGAAGGCTCCACATGTCATCACTACCCACCCCCTAAACAAAAGGCACTGAGCAACCAGGAAGACAAAATGCCAACCCACTGTCTACCTAGTGCATACACCCAAGGGTGGCCATGGTGGCAGAAATGGGCTGAACAGCATGAACATACCCTTCTTGAAGTTACTGGTGCCAATAAACAACATGTGTCAGCAAGAGAGATGGATACTCAGTGGCCAAGACAGATGATTTATTCCTCAAGGAGGCCTGCTTGGTGAAGGTGATGATCTGATATCTTCTATCCTAGAGGGTTAGCAGTTTGCTCCCACAGGAATGATGTCTATAATGCCAGGATATCACTATGCAAAGATGGGGTACCATCTCCTAAGACACAGTATAGCACTGAATCAGGGAGCTCTGTAGGATGCTGTGTCTCTGGGAGAAGAATACACAGGTCTAGGAGTCAAGGGGAGCCAAGAGAAATGTCCTCTAAACTCAAAAGAGACTGTGACCTCCTTGATGAGAACTCTTTGCCCCTAAAAGGAGACACATCTTGACCAGGGGATACTGTATTATGGCATGGCTGCCTCCTGGGTACTCTGCAATCCTAGTCTAAGAACCAATGGGACCATAGGTATGTCATCATGCCTCAACACTGGCTCTGAGAATCAGGCAGTGGAATGAAGAGGAATCCAGGTGGCATCTAGGCCACCTGCATGGTGTCCCTAGCATACTCACTCATTGTGACTCTGGGTGCCTGGTGACTGGGGGCTCAGGTGTGACAGGAATGCAGCTCTGCCCCTCCCTTGGCTGGCACTGCAGCTTAGGGTGAACAGACCCAAATGAATACTAAAGGAGGTGGTAACTACCAAGTACAGAGCCAAGAGCAACTACAGTGAGGGGTCTTCAGTGAGCCCCACTAAACTTCCAAATCCTCCTCAGGAGGAGAAGCTCACCGAGAGGAAGAGATCTCTAAATGCACGTGAGGAAGTAGAGCAGGACCCTGCAGGTAGACTGAGGCATGCACTGCACCCACATGATCGCTGACACTCAGCTGAGCATCAGTGAGAGCAACAGCGTCGCTATTGGTGTCGGGAGGTTGTACAAGCATGCCACTCCTGGGGGACGGGGAATCAGTGACTAGCATTCTGAAACACCACCACGTGGTAACAGTATTGAAGCTGAGAAAGACCAAGGTTGGCGGGGTTCAGCCACAGAGTCCTCTTCTAGGAAGCTTCTGTGGCCAGCTGTGAGGGCAGTCCGTTCCGGAAGTCAGCTCCTTCAGAGGCTGCCCCAGCAGCAAGCTGCAGCCTCACTGCAGAGTAACTCTTCCTAGAGCCCCTGAGTCTGCTGACAGAGTGAGGCTTGATAGAGAGGGGCACCTCCTGCTGAGCCCCAGGCAGCACTGGCTCCAGACACTGCTCAGGGGGCCAAGGCCCTATTGGATGCAGGTAAACTGTTCTCTCCTGGCCTTGGCCTGTTCCTCCCCTTCCTTTCCTAGGCACTAACCCCTAATAAACATATCACACTCCAGCAGCCATGCTTTGTACAGCTAACAAGTGGGGCTGCCGGAATCCTCACATCCAGGTCTGCATCTAGGGACTGTGGACAAAGTATGAGCTCCAGTGTCAACACATGTATAGCTAAGGAGAGTGACAGCGCCTCCCAGAATGACTCAGGTGCCCTATGCGGTCACGTTCATTTTTCCCTCTATGCCTGACTGGCTTTGGCCAGTGAGCTGCCATGTCATTCCTTGGGCTCTAAGGTTATAAATCTAGACTCATTTGTAGCACAGAAGTATCTGTCCATCCTGGCCGATAAAGTACTGCTTTTGCCAAAAAGCGGTGTGCACCGGACAACGCTCCATGGCCACCATGCACACTGAAGCATAAAGCTCTGCAACTGAGGGAACCACACCCTTCCACCCACAAAGATACAATGGGAAGCCATGGCTTGGGGCTAGGTTCACAGGCAGCTCTCCAGCAGTGAGGACATTACCTCCAGAACAGCAAAGCAAAGCAGAGGAAGGTTCAGAGACCATGCAAACTCGAGAGGAAAGACAGATGTAAATATGTTCTACAGCCTAGCTTTGTCTGCCTTTGCTCGTGTCCTACCCAAGAGAAGAAGGGGGTGTGACGAAGTGTCAGCAGTGCTACTCTGATAAAACCTCAGGAACTTAGGAAAGTTCTCTGTGGTCCAGAGTTTCCCTAACACAGGATGAGGGGGGAAGAGATGCCTCCTGGCTCTTCCAGTCTAGGTTTCATGGTGCCCCAAATATGCTTCCTCAACAATACAGAAGTTCCTTTAGGGTGAGGACAGTTCCTTTAGGGTGAGGACAGTTCTGTGTAGTGTCTGCATGTCTGCTGAACAAACTGCATTGAATTAATTGGTCATAGGGGACCTCTAAATTCTAAGTGCTCCTTTGTTAAAAATAAAAATCTGCCAAAAACCTAGTTATTTTGTGAAAACCCATTTCAGCCCACATGTAATGTGGAAAAGTCGGGTTTGTGCATAGCCTATGGGGGGGTAGGATCCACTTTAACAGACAGGAAGAGGGAGGAGGAGGGAGGAAAAACTTGGTAACTTCGATTTATTTAATGTATTACATAATTTCATTGTTATATGTTTTTCCAACATGCCCAAGTCTAACCCCCTTCCCCGCTCCAAATCAACTATTTTGTTATGTGTCAAATGGGGAGAAGAGCTTTCTAGTGCCACGGTGTTTGGAAACCATGCTCATAGTCTTCCTAAGAATGAAGTAATGTTACTGTAAGCCTGTGAGAGAATTAGGGTTACTTTCTTTAGAGCACCATGATGCCCTGCCATTCTCTCTGATGACAAGAAGTCCTCAGATCTACCCACAACAGGGGGAGCTGGAAAAACTGCAATGGAGAAAGTCCCTAGAGCCAGGAGTCACAGCCCTTCACAACACCTGACTACGCTGGGAAAGAGACCTGGGGACAAGCATGTCACTCAAGGAGTCTCTTTGCAGACTGGGGACAAAGGAAAATCTGGGGGCAGCCTGTACTATGACAATGTATCCTCCATAGTTCAAGATTAAGCTGTTTTTTATTTGATCTGAGTCCCAAGTCTAGTTACAGAAGGTTAAGGATGAGGTCACTGGGCAACAAGATGAAAGAGAGATGAGCAGGGGAGTATCTGCATAGTTGGCCTTCCTCTGGATTACGGGGAAGTTTACTCGCCCCCTACAGCTTATCCAGCACCCAGCACCCAGCATCCAGCATCCAGCATGATCATTGACATCAGGTTTGATTTTCTGAATTATAAAAGTGAACGCAAAGTAGAGCTTAGTGCAAATAAGTAAGAATAATGTAACTTTAAACCAGGCATAGTGGCCCTCCCTCATAATCGCAGTGCTCAGGAGGCAGAGGCAGGAGGTTCATCACAAATCTGAGGCCAGCTTGATCTATATAGTGAGTTCTAGACCAGCAAGGGCTACCTAGCAAGACTCAATAAACAAACAAAATTAAAGCAAATCAAAGGAATGGCACGAATGGGTTCAAAGATTAATAAGTATTCACTTACACACACACACACACACACACACACACAATCAAACCAAACTTGCTAGAAATCTGTCGCCATCAACAGTCACTCCAGACCACAGTTATCACACCTATACAGGAAGATGTCAAGAGCCCAAAGCTAAGGAACAGAAAACACACAGGCAAAGCCGTGTGTTTAGAGCCCTGCACATTTTGGTTTCCATCTGTTTCCTCTGAAATTCCCATGACAGCTGAGGGGATGATGAGCACACAGTAGGGCCCTCAGCAGATAAACAACCAGAGAACTTCAATTAATAGTGCTTATGGCAGCCCTGTGTTAAAGCCTCTTTGAAACCTTCAAAGGAAATGCTGGCCTGCCTTTCAACCAACCCTAACAAAGGGACTGACCCTTGCCTGCACTTTACCAAGGAAGATACCTGGGTGTTCTGTCAGCATCACTAGTCATCAAGGAAATGCCTGTTAGAGCCACAGGGAGACCCCACTGCCCACCTACTCACACATCTGCTGCTATCAACCACATGGAGCACAGGTGAGGGTGTGGAGCACCGCACTCTCAAACCCTGCTGCTGGGGATGTGAAGCCATACAACTTTGGAAAACAGCTCATCAATTTCTTTACATCTACCATGTGACCAAGATACTGTAATTCAAAGTCCTTATACAGGAAAAATGGAAGCACATGTCTACACAAAGACATGTTGCAGCCAAGCAACCCAAATGTCATCATAGACAAAGGGACAAATTGTGGAATATTCAGTGGAATTCTATACAGCAGCAAAAAGAAATAACCTATACATGCAACAATAAGGCTGAATCTCAATGGTAATGCCAAGAAATAAAGACAGATTTTTAAAAAGAGGGTATATGTTATATGACTTCATCCACATAAAGTTCTAGAAAATATAAACTAATCTACAGAAAAAATGATAAAGGGGCATGGGGTAATATTTGAGGTGGGAAACAATGTTCACTTTCTTAGTTATTGCAAGATGGTACTTATACATGTTTGTACATATTTCACAATTTAAATACATATGATTTAACCATAAAATAAAGCTATTAAATAACGGCTGTAAAGAAAAAATACACATCAGATCTAAAATAAACTAAATTGTCACATGTATACAAATACACACATATATATATATACACACACACACAAAATTTAAAAATCTTAACTGTGGACTTGTGATTTTTCATAAATACATTAATTCTCAAGTACCCATAGGGCAGTTCAGCATGCCTAGTTATATAGACACGAACACCATAGAAAATGGGATCATGACGACTGAAAATGGAGTCTCCAGCCTTTCTGTGGTCATGAGCTGAAGTGAATGAAGCAGGTGATCAGTGTTGATGGCGGAGGTAGAGTACATGGTGATGTGAGGCTCCATGTTCCTGAGTTGAAGCAGCAAGCCCCATCCACTGCCTCAGTGAGCTCTGCAAACTTTTTCCTCACAGTGAAGAGAGGTTCTGATAGTTTTTCCAGGGGTACCATCCCTGGAGAACTCCCTACATCTCAGTGGAGTTGACTCTCTGAATCTCAGGGATCAGCAGGAGTCCTGAGAGCTGTTAACACTGGGATATCTGGGTCTCTCTCTCAAGCATGCCATGTGGGTCCAATGGGCAACTGTGGCAACCTCTGGCTGGCTGGGCCGCTTTTCTTGGGAGCCTGTTCTGCACCAATCTAGCTGTCTGAGTGCCCACTCCCCCTGCTTCTATATTCAACAACACATTTCCACTGCCTTCCCATGCCCCCAGATTGAAGGAAAATAACCAATTCTTACCACACTAGACCCAATTGGAGAGATGTATGCCCCAGCAAGCTAGAAGTCAATATGACAGCAAACAGTGCTTCTTGGTTTTACTACTGAGAAGTCCTGTGTGTCCCTCTACCGGCAGTGAGTGCTGGGCTGACTGGTAGGTACCACAAGTCCATTCTACCCTAAGCGACTCCAGCCAAGGTACAGCCACTTTCTCCTCAGACCCAGGCTCATAGCAGTCATTGTACCTGTGAGCTTCTGCACTCTTCAGTAGAAGTGAACAGAAAACCTGGCTCACTATTTCTTCATCACCTATATGCTATGTGGAGACTTTCGGGACTGAAGCCTGTGGCTTACTAATGGCCAATGTGCCAGAGAGAAACACACCAGGAGATCACAGGAATGACTTTTCAGCTCAGGCAGAACAGAAGGATTTCAAAGAGTCTCGCTTGCACCCAGCTTTAGTTGGGAACCCTATGGTGTGAAAAGCTAATAATCCCAGGCTCCAGCTCTTCGTTATGCAAAAGAATTACACAAATACTCTTTACTTCCAATTACTTTATCATATCTGCTGTTTGGAAGACTGTACTACGCAAAATCCAACATATAATGAAGGCATAGCTTTGTTTACTGTGATCCAAACTTGATGTGATGCTTTAAAATAAATGATTTTAGAAATTGAAATAAAAAGAAGGACCAGCAGCTATCCAATGAGCCTTGGGGAACCACCCATTCTTTTCTTCCTTTGCCCTGTAATGGCCAGTGATGTAATAGCCACAGCAGACAGCTGTCTTCCTGGATAAAATCACCTTGTAAAGGAGAAATGCAATTAGAGGACACAATGAAATATCATTTTAAACTGATTCTGCAGGCTGCCACATTCCACTCAGGGCTTAATGGCTAGGTTCTTTATTACTGTTTTCTAGTCTATCCGACTGTTCCGTGATTCAGTATCTCCAGAAGACACTAAGTTTCTCAGTTCTCTGTGTCACATGTGGTCTGAGACAAATCCATGACAGGGCCAGTCACTGAGGGCAGGTGTCTATGGGGTTGACAGGGCAGGGCGTGACAGACCTGTCACCATAACTCTGCTCTCCCCTGCCGCCCTTGCTTGGCTTGTGCACTCCTCTAGATTTTCCCTAACACCGCACTGCTGGCAGCCCCGGTCTAATTCTCCAGACATGGTTTTGTCGTTGTTGTGGGACACAACATTTTATCATAAAATTTTCAGATACAGTATCCCCCGTTACCCATGACTTTGCTGTCTGCTCTTTTGGGTACCAGCAGTCAACCACAGTCTGAACCATCAGATAAACCATTTAGCATCCCAGAACTTGCATTCCAAGAACCCTTATTCAACTCATGCCAGCAGCCTGGACTTGCCAAAGAAGCTGGAAAGGGCTCCCTGTAAGTGAAAAAGCAAAGTTTAAAACTTGATTTTCAAAAATAAAAATAAAAAGATGCCAAGAATCCTAAGATCCGTGGCAACAAGATCCTCTGTCTGTGAAACTAGGGAGAAAACGCACTGCTCCCCTGCTGTGGAGAACATGTGGATTAGGCTTCATCACACGTGGGCTCTTATGGAAAACGTTCTTGTACTCATGAGATTCAGTACTCGGGAGTTTCCATTATCTGTGAACACGTTCTGTAGATAAGGGGCATGAATATACATATAAACTTGATGGCCCCGCAGCACCATCCACAGCAAGATGGCCTCATGACCCCACTCCAACAGCAGCAGTATGCCGGCCACAATACTTGGCAACAGGATGCTAGTGTATTTAAAGTAAATGTGGCCCATCCATCACTCTGCCCGAGATTTGTGAGCACCTAATGTTGCGCATGGCTTGAGAGGAATGCTTTATCTCTCCCTCTGTTTACAAGAAGTCCTTTCTGTGCCATGATGTTCCTGGCCTGGATGTCCACACACCTAACCCGCTCTGAGTGAAAAGGAGACATGAGTGCATGGAAAATGGGAGGCTGAGGTGGGGATCAAAGGTCCAGATGGAGGATGGATGGGAATGGGGTTGGGGATATCAGGCACCCTGTCACAGGGAATACTTCTGAGTGCAGGAGACCAGAACCCCCTGGCTGAAACAGAGAGCAAAGTTCTGCCATATGTCTCAAGTATTATAGTGCCGACAAACTACAGATTTTGGTCTGTGGCTATTAGCTGAACAGAACACAGTTCTCTCAAGGGAAGAGAAGAAGCTTTTACAACATATATGCTAATGAATCGCAACGATATAGAGCATTTAAAACAAAATGTCCCTATATTTATTCTCCATGGACAGATTTTTGCATTAATATTTATGAGGGATTCCTCGTTTATTTCTCCCAGAGACTTTTCTCCTGCCCAAAGAGAGGGGATAAGAGATAAGTAACATGAACCAATTATCTTTTAAACAGCTACAAAGGACTAGCTTATTCATCTGCAACCTGCCACTTGATTCATCTTCCTAATATAGCACTTTCCACACACTGGGCCCTGCTCGCCAGCCCCAGGGTCCTGCTCTTCCACAGTGTGCTAAGGCTGGCTTCTGGGCCCTGTCCTCTGTGAAAGGCTCCAAGCCCACCTCTGCACCTGCCCCCCACCATCCCCTTCTGTCTAAGTAGCACTTGGTTCCTGGCCACTTAAACATCCAGTACTTACAGGTACAGTTCACTAGAGTCCCGGGTACTGTGAACACATCTAAAATGTGTCTGGAGGTGTTCTCAGAAAGCTAGAAGATGACTCAGTGGTTCAAGCAGCTACCACATAAGCATGAGGACCCAAGGTTGATCCCTAGTGCCTATAAAAAGCTAGGCATGGTATTGCATATTTATAATCACACCACTGGGGAGAAAGAGACAGGAGAATGCCAAGAGCTAACTGACCAGCCACCCTAGAAGAATCATGAGCACTCAGGTCCTTGTAAAAGATCCTGACTCAAAAAAAACAAAGCGGACACTAGGTGGACAGCTCCTGAGGAACAATACCAGAGGTTGAACTCTACTCTCCGCAGACGCAGGCACACAGGCACACACGCACACAGGCACACACACACACAGGCGCGCGCGCGCACACGCACACACACACACACACACACACACACACACACACACACACACACACACGGTGGGGGTGGGGGGGTGGGTGTCTCAGCCTTATCAGGCAGGAAAACCACATATCAGTGCTTGAGATACTCTGGTACCTGGATGACGTGCTATGGAGAAGCCTGGGCTTGAAGCCTTACTGAGTGAGAAGTAAGGGAGCACTCCTTCTACACAGGAACCACATCACACTTTTTCCCCATTAGACTCGGACTCTTCCCTCCTCTAACTGCCAATAACATGAGCACATAAGCATAACAATGATTATGGGCTGTCTCTTCTCAAACAGAGACACTAAAGAGCAGTGAGGACAGAGTCAGAAGGAAGTCTATTCCACACCCTTGGCCTCAAAATGTTGTCCAAGTCTATTTCAAAACCAGTGGGAAACAAGCAGGTACAAACAGCAGCAAAAACAGGGAGTGAAATGATGTCTGTGATGTTAGGCTTTCACAAGCCAGTGAGCAAGGCTGGGTGGAGAAAGGCTCGAGGTTTGCCCTAGCCCCTGCCTAGGAGGCTGAGTGTCTAGACTGGCCTCAAGAAGCTCTGGAGACCAGATGTAGCTCCGCAGGAGATTCCTTTCTGGCCTGGGTTGAGGTGGCCCTTCAGCCACAGTTATAAACATAGCTGGTTACAGCAGAGTTCCTACCAATGTCCTCACTTTTGTGTGCGCACTGGCTAAAAGGAGTAGACTGGCATCTACTGTGTCCACAAGAGAGGGCAGCAGTGGGCTGCAGGGTTTGAGGTTCCTGTAAAAGGTGACTCTGGCTATCTCAACGCCACTCCTCCCACTCAGGACATGAAACCTCCATCTGTCTGATGTCCAGTGGGGTTTTCTTACACGGGTGCTGGAGACCTGAGCTCAGTTCCCCCTGCTGTGCAGCAGCACTCCCCAGCCCATGTAAACTGTTTCGGAGTGAGGCTGGTGCTCCTATCCAGTCTTGGAGGAGAAAGGCAGAAGTCCCGAGTCGGAAGCTCAGGCGTGACGTGTGTTAATAACTGAGCTCAGCGGCAACAGTTATTGGAAACTGATCTCCTCCTTATTAATATGGTCCCGCAATGGAGAGAAAAGATTTCTCCATGTTCTAGAATGCAAACAATGTTTTAATCTTTAATTATATTCTCAATTTCAGCCCTTCTGGAGAACTGCAGTCACCTAGGCCTAGGATTATTTCTTTATTACACAGCCTCTCTGTGGTATTTAATGAATATTGTCACTTAATGCTCGCCAGTGGGGGAAAGAAGGACTTCGTGGATTTCCACCCAAGTTTTGAAGACTGTTCCCCCAAACTCAGCAAACTTTCATCAGCATGCCTCTCTCCTCTGTGGGACATCAGTACAGGCCACACACTCTCTCTGCTACATCCCAGCTCAGGCTGAGCCTGCTGCACACTGGGAAAAGCCTCCCTGACAGAGGGACTGAGCCAGCATCTACTGGCTGAGGCTTTGCTCAGGTCAAGCTGAACTCAGCTTCAATGAAAGGAGATCCAGAGTTCTACTCAAGCTCCTGTCGCCAGCAAGGCCAATTATATGAAGGACTTCATATAATTTAATCACCACATAACCACAGTCTACCCTCAGCAGTGTGAAAAAAAAAGAGTCCAAAACACCACTACCACCACCACCACAAGGATGGAAGCTCATGGTCACCAGAGCAGACTTTCCAGTAGAGCTGCACAATGTTGGATTTCATGGCCATTGAGGGGGACAAAGACGGAAAACAAAACCAAACCTCTGTTTTAAAAAGGTCCTAAAATCAGAGAATGTGGCAACAGACAGCAAGCCATGGAACAGCCTCCCCACACAAGCACTGTGCTGCTGGTGATACATCAGTGACTCCAGAAGCTCCCACCCAGGACACAATACCACTGCCTTGCTCCCGTGATCCCTGGTGTTTCTACACTAAACAAAAGGCAACGTGAGCCTTTTGAGAACAAAGCAACCATGTTGAACTGTGAGTGGGTATTCTTGGGAGCCAGGCACGTAGTGGTAGCTGGAGATGCACCTCATTTGACTCAACTCCCAGAGCAAAATCAGTGGCATACAGAAAGGCAGTCTGTATTCAAGTACAGGGTTGAGGACAGTACCATTATCCCCCTGCCCTGAGTTGGTGGCACATCTTTCTAGCAACTGCATAGCACATGTTTGCCATTGGTGATGCTATTGCTCAAACACACACGGTGTGAAGATGGCTCCTGTGAGGGTCTCAGATAACGCTGAAAACACACAACATGTTGAGGAAGGACCACCAGGAGGCTCAAAGGCCATCAAAGAACACCGTTCAGCATCAAAACGGGATGAGGCGCTGAGCCACACAACATGGGTGAATCTCAAAAGCTACACAGTGAGTAAATGGGAAAGAGACAGCACATTCTGCACTCCATTTGTGTGATGTTCTAGAGACAGAGACCACACAGGGGTTATAGAGACAAGACATGAACTCTGAGAGCTTGGCTGTAAAGTGGAGCTGTATGACGTGGAGGATGGCAGGGAAGTGGGGTTCAGAGACAGGGTTCCTCCAGGAGGTGGGTTTGAACAAGTGTGCTTTGTCTACTAACAAGAGCAAGCTGAGGAAAGGGAACACTGTCGTACAGACTGGAAGAGGAAGACCAGTGGGGAAACAGGGCAGGGCAGGCAACAAGTGGAGAATGGCTTGTTCCTCTCCAAGGAGCACCCCAGTGGAACGGAGCTTGGATTCAGCAGGTGGGAGCTTCTCACGAAGAAAACATGGTGACAAGATGCTGCTGGTCCAGCCTGCAGGGGAGAGTGGTAGGATTTTCAAAAAGAACCTTTCAGAGGAACTCGTTTTCCCTCAAATCGAAATAAGGCCAAGGCATGCTGAACTGGCGCAGAGAGATCTCTGGCCACTGAAAGCCGGTGGTGTGTCATTAGTTGTTGAGGCCATAGTGTTGTGGATCCTCAGCCTGACCATATGGATCCAAATTAGCATCCCAGGTTAACTAACAGAGATGTATACTCAAAAGTGCTATCAGGAGAGAGCATAACATAGCTACTCCTGACCTATTAAATACAGGTCTCCAGAACATGACTCAAAAACTAACCAAATGAGACAGCCATTCTAGAAGCTTCAATCCGATGGGAGTCAAAGGCCCGGCAATGTTTCCCCAGCAACAGGGAGACAGTCTCTTTCGAGATGAACAGCACCCTTCTGCCAGAGACGTCACTTAGGAGGAGCACTCCGGACAGCTGCAGGGAGGGTGCTTAGCAGTTCCATGGGAACATTTTTATCTCTTTACAAGCTTCTTTAGGAGTTGGGGCGGGGATGAGTCTTTAATCCCAGCACTCACTCATCCTATGGAACACAGGAGCAATCATGTCTGCATGTCTACTGTTCACGCCACCGCATCTGAAACACATTCTACAACTGTCCCACATCCCTGTTTATGGTGGCTGCACAGCTCAACAGGGCCAGTACAGAGGGTGTAAGAAGAAGCAACCCCAGGAAGCCCCTGGTGCTTTCTTCACCAGATGAAACCCACCCTAGCCTTAGAACCCTGGAAGTCTGGCAAAGCTGGTAGGAGGGAAATCTGGTGAGACTTCCTGGGATCCTTAAGTGGATCTCCTCCAGCACCTGACATCGGGACTCTCTCACTCAGGGACCTGTCTATAAACACCTACCCTCTCCTTATAGAGTACCAAGAACAAATCAAAGTCCAATTCCACAGAAGTCCAACCTGGGAAACCACTGACTTTAATGGGCTTCAGAGTATGGATGTCCCAAAGCAGCCATGCCACAGGAAAGTCTCATCCAGTATGGATGATGACTTCCGGAACACAGTTAACTTATAGTACACTCCAGCAAAACTTCATACCATGAGGTCAAATGCAATTAGGGCAGAATTACATGCAAATGGCCAGGAGGTATAGAAGAGAACCTCCAGAACCTCAGGTGAGGGGTCAGTGACCCCCATCCCCTTCTTCTGTGAGGGAATGTCAACAGCCAACAAGCCTGATCTTGAGAGGAGAGTCTCCTCCTACGCTCGGAGGAGAGCACTCTACAACAGCACCCTGACCGGGACCACAGATCTTGTCCATTACAGGACTTGGCACACACCCTTATGATGCCTGTGACTTACTTGATCCCATCTCTAGTCTCCTGAAAGCCAAGAGTACACTTCAGTCCTCCCTGAAGCTCCTGCTCAATGCACAGACTGGGCCTGAGTAAACGGACCTGACGGGACCTAGTCTTAGCTACCCTTCCCTACAGTGTCTCCACTGGCAACTGGGTGCTTTTCAATCTTGTCCACATGTTCCTTGCCATGTTTTCTTTCATGAAGGACAGTCCATGCCCTACTATTGAATGCCATTCAGACTCAGTGACTCATTTCTAATGAAGAGAATGATGGACAACAGATAATCTGAGGCTAAGTTGGAAAAGGACAACCTCCTCCTGGCTCAGCCTCTTAGATGGCTGCTTTTGGAGAAGCCAGTGCCATACCCAAGGACACTCGAGAAGCCTGTGATGCAGGAAACAAATATAACCTCCTGTCACCAGCCAACACCAGCTTGCCTGCAGCTGGACTCTCTCCCAATGTTCTAATGAGACACCAACCAAGGCCACAGTCAGAGGGATCAGCTGGGGTCACTGAGTGGCCTTGGTGGAACAGTTCCTGACCTCAGCTGAGCCCTTAATGACTATGGCCCTAGCCAGTGTCCCAGTAGAACATACTGGAAGACTGAGTCAGTTCTACCCAGACAAGCCACTCTCGGAACCCTGACCTAGGATGACAGGACAGAGAATGCCTCTTATTGCTAACAATAACACTATGTCCAGGAGCAATTTATCTGGCAGCAATAGGTAAACAATACATTTGAGGATGTTGGGGGTGGGGGGATAGAAAGTTAATATAGCAACCTTAGTGAATCTGGGTGTTTTATAGGGGGCTCAGGAATTTTTTCTCTTTTTGTTTTGTTTGTTTTTTGTTTTTTTCAAGACAGGGTTTTTCTCTGTGAAACAGCTCTGGCTGTCCTGGAACCAGGCTGGCCTCGAACTCACAGAGATCTGCCTGTCTCTGCCTCCTAAGTGCTGGGATTAAGGGAATGCATCACTACTACCCAGCTATCGGGAATTTTTTTAATGACAAAGTGAACTTACGGTGATAATGTGTTTATAATAAAAATGTTGTGATTGGGATTCTTCTGTAGGAAGGTGCAACCATTACACTATTAACATGTAAGTTTGAATACTCAGACCACATCATGCTGCCTTCACTCATCAGCTACCTTCACAATACACTCGCCCAGGAGAGAGGAAACTATCTCAATTTGGTCCTTTTTGGAAAGTTTTATTTTCAAAAATGATTGTGTGTGTGTGTGTGTGTGTGTGTGTGTGTGTGCTGAAAAAGAATGTCTGGCTGGGCAGTGGTGGCACACGCCTTTAATCCTAGCACTTGGGAGGCAGAGCCAGGCGGATCTCTGTGAGTTCGAGGCCAGCTTGGTCTACAGAGTGAGATCCAGGACAGGCACCAAAACAACACAGAGAAACCCTGTCTCGAAAACAAAACAAAAATGTCTGAACAATATCCACCAAACCTTAAAAGGGGCTTCTTGGGATGGCATAATATATTTGTTACCTTTGGTTTTTCTTTACATCTACGTACACATCTATTACTTATAGCTTTTTTTAAGTTTTTTTTTTTAAAAAAAAAAAACACTCCTAACGCCAGTAGGCCATCATCCATGCTGTATCCTATTTCTAGCCGACATCAAACACAATGAAGAGCTGTGTGGGAGTCTGGATATAGATCCTGCCTACGAGGCAGTAGCTCTATGAAGGGATTCCAGGAGGCTGAGAGTCCCAGAGCTCAGAGATGAGAAAGAGGAGTAGTCGATCTCCACAGGAAATGGCTCCAGCGGATAGGAAATCATTCCACTGTTGTGTTCTTAGGACGCTGTAACCACTTCTCACTTTGAAACCAAGTATTTTGAGTGATCTATTATAAATGTATGATGACAGTTGTGAATACTCCTCTCTCTTTCTCTTTGGCATCTGAACAGTGTCTGTTGATTGCCTTGGTGCTTAAAATAGCTTCTAAGTGTCCTCATAATAGCATGTCACCTGTAAACAGGTTTCAAGCCAATGCAAATTAACAAATGGTGAACAGATGGACCAAGAGCTGACTTTTGTCAGGAGAGAGTTAGCAACAAACACTTTTTGGCTTCGGTCTTATGGGACCATTAGAAAGTCTTTCACTTCTTGCCAAACATCTTGCCTCAGTAGACAATCCATGCAGGGAAAATGACAGATTACAAGGCCCATCAGACTTCGGGGAGCTGCGTGCTGAGATATGCAGAGTCACCGAGTCAACGCGATGCAACAACAGAGTAACACTCTGCAAGAAGCTTTCTGCTTCTCAAGTCAGCGTCTTTTCAAAGACCACAGCACATGCACATGCATGCAGCACTGGAAGACAACTGCAGAGACTGCCACTTGCTGGTGCTCATCTTGTCTGCAGATGCAGACTGCGAGAGGATGGGCAGAACATGGAGACAGCTGGGGACGGATGCCAGCGACCTTCCCAGCCCTTCTCTTTCCTTAAGTCTGTGCCATAAGCCACCGAGAGTTGAATCCTTGTTTGGCCACTCTATTTAAGCAGGGCTCTCCTCCCACACTTTATCCCTCTTTATTCTTTTCCCAGCATTAATTATAACTAACCAGAGACTATGGTGTTGGGGGCAATCTTGCTCGTAATTACAGCCTGAAGAACTGGAACCCCTGGAACCCTGCTTGGTACATAGTAGGCACAAGTATCTGCTAACCAGACAAAATCAGGGAGCCAACATGCACATCTTGTATGCAAATGATCCTTCGAGCAGTCAATGTAAAGATGCAGCTCATAGCTAAGGACAGGAACAAAGGAGAGGGTAAAGAATGATGTCGTGGGGAACATCAGAGGTCCACACACCACACACAGTCTCTGAGGAGTGTGCACACTGGGAGAGAACCTACCAGTGAGGCCTCTTAGCACGCAGCTTGCCAGCCAAGTTGGTAAACCAACTGAAGTAACAAATATACTGAGCAGAAAAAAAGACATTCATGCTTCTTTTTTTTTTTTTTCTTGCTGGTCTAGGGAAATAACTCAGTAGAAAAAGCACATTCTTAGCAGACACAAGGCCTTGGGTCCAATCCCCCTATACACACCTGTGTTCATGTGTGCTTACACACACACATAGAAATAGTACAAATGGCAGCATAGGATTTTATTTACATAAAGTTCAAGGATTGGCAAACTGTGGTTTTTGTTCTCAGAGGTTTTTACTTTTGTTTTGTTTTGTTTTGAGGTGGGATCTTACTATATAGCCCAAGGTAGCCTTAAACAGAGATCCTCCTGCTTCAGCTTCCCACGTGCTGGGACTCACAGGCACATGCCACCATACCAGTCTAAAATGGACTATTTGAAGAAATGGAAACAATATTCAGCATAGAGTTACAGGCAGCTTGGGTACAGACTGGGAGCCTGGGGACTCTCCTAGGGTTCTGGAATTGGGAGCTACGGTGCTGTCCACAGGAGAGGAAAAGCACCGTGTGGTTTGCTGTGCCTATTCTCCTGCTAGTGAGGAAACACAGGTTACCAGGTGAAAGCAGCAGCCAGCCCAGCTCGAACGCCAGCCCAGCTTAAGCATGTCCTCTAGGCCAGGCTCACCAGAATGTACTCAGCAGACCAGCTCTCCTAGTGTTCTGCCAGCTTCAGGACCAGGCTGAGGAGACAGTAAGTAACAAGGCATCTAAAACTCCCAGCTGGAAAGTCAGACACTAGCCACGTCAACCAGGAACTGTGTCACAGCTGCCCCAGAAAAACCTTAGGCAAGTTATGCTTTCTAATCCTGCTCGAGTCCTCTTAAAAAGGAAGACACTGTTTGGAAGGAAAACAAAACCTTCCTACCACCAACGAGCACAAAGCAATGTTCACCCAGGTGGAAAGCCCTCCACAAACCCGTCACTTACTGAGGCGGTAGAACCAGAGTGGTTGGCTGGGCCTTGGGTCTCCGCTTGGCAGACACGCCCATCTGATTTGCAGAGCGCTTTAAGGACTGCTGATTCAAAAGGCCAGACGCTAGACCTGCGTGGTACTGCAGCTGCAGAGACAGGAGGGAAAGAACATTCCATAAGCGCAGGCCAGCAGGCATTGAACTATCAATTCCAGGCTACTCTGTCGCTGTACACATTTTAAGTTATTTCACATACTGCTGTTAACATTCTGCTGCAAGGCATTTGTTCCTAATGTGATAATTAGATGAAGACAAAAAGTAGCAGAGTTGTTCATCATGGCAATAATGCACCAATGGAAACTGAACACAATTGAAAGTGGCTAAAATATCAAAGGGTTTCACAGCACTACTGCACCGATTTAGAAACAAAGCAAGTTGCGCTGTGAACCAAGAGACACTGCACTGTGCATTTCTGAATACTAGCAGAACTGGGGAGATGCGGCTGTGAATATGACCCAGGTGATTCATGGGGTGGTCTGAAAGCCTGTGTTGTGTTACTAACAAGATCGGGACAATTTTCCCAGGGACTAAGTTAGTTCCGGGAGCTCTTGCTTGTAATGAAAACTATAAAACTGATCCTGAACTGTGGTAAGCCAGGACCTCAACTCGACTGGTCACACAGGCTCAAGTTGGAATCTTCTCCAGAGTCACTTTTCCCATTGGTGAAGGTATCAGTTTCAGGTGAAAAGCCAGCTCGTGACTCAATCTGATAACAACCTATACAAACAGACCCTGGCACTGGAGGGAATGGCAGAGGCAGTAATTTCATTTCCACTCATACGCCACTGAACAGTGAGGCAGAGAGGAAGCAGTATATATGATGTGGGCTCAGGGCCAGCATCCTTTCCTTGCTTTATTCCTGGACAAACTGCTAAGCTTGGGGTTACCTAAGAGATCATTTTACTCACTGTAGTATTTTGACTTCTCTAGGAGGAGAGAAATGGCACTGCCTAGTTCTAACCCAAACAACTTAGTCTAGAAACCACCTTCTAACTTTTAGTTTGTGCAAAGTGCAATGCACACATTTGAAGGATACCATTTGATGGGTTTAGACTAGCAATTCTCAACTGGGGGAGGGGGGGGAGGGTCACATGACCCTTTTACAGGGTCGCCTAAGACCATTGGAAAATACAGATATTTACATTACAATTCATAAGAGTAGCAAAATTACTGTTATGAAGTAGCAATGAAAATAATTTTATGGTGGGGGGGTCACCACACCATGAGGAACTGTATAAAAGGGTCTCAGGAAAGGTTGAGAACCATTTTTCTAGACAAAGGCATAGATCTCTGTGACTAACACCCCATTCAAGACACAAAAAACGTCCCAACACTGCAGAAAGCTCCTTGGTGCCCCAGTCAGACCTCCAATTTTGGTCATCCCAACATCTGGATTGAAAACAGATTCTCCAGTCTCACACACTGCCAAATGAAGCACAGCTCTGTGATATGTGACAGTAACCTCCTTCTGCTTTCAGTTTAGACCCTAAGAATTGCCATCAATCTCTCTACAATAAAATTAGCCTTGACAGGTAGGTATCCCAATCCTGAACAGACATAAACATTCAGATGTGCAAATGCTAGGGATCTGGACCAAGATCATTTCTAACGAACAATATGCTTCTTCCTCTCCTCTCAAATGCAGCAAGGTCTTTCAAATATATATTTAGAATTAACTAAACATACAAATAGTAACTCATTCTGAATCAATTTCTTCCCAATTGCTTTTCCAAGGCATGGATTTTCTTTGCTGAGTCAGCTGCATTACAGCTTGTGGTAATGAAATGGTGACCACCATATATAAAGGGCTGGGCCAGGATGTAAAGGGCAATAATGTTCTGAAAAACAAATAGCCTCACCTAAGGCCACTGGGCTGCACACAGAGAAAAAACAAAGACGATTGAAATGATCTGCTCCTTGCAAGTAGCTATAAAAGAGAAACTAGCTATCCGGTGACCGAATAAGGTGGAAATGGCTGTGTTTGGAGCATCTACACTGCTTCTTAACAGACACTTGATTTACCTGGTAGATCTGCTGGGGAGCCTATGGCCACCCCACACAGGACAAAGACAGATGGCTTTCATAATAAAACTGGAGCTCTTCTCAGGGTGGAGAGGGGCATGGTTTGGCTCTAACAACTCATCTTAGACCAATGAATTTTGCTCAGATTTGGTTTTCTCCTACAGATTCCTGAAATGGGAAATCAATGGGAGCAAGGGACAGCACAAGTTTGAAAGACAATGTTTCAAAATGTCAGCTGCTTGGGCTTCGATCTTCCCACCAGAATCTGCAGTGAGAGCAATAAGCACGGGCCTTTCTGGAGTGGAGGGAGAGACAGCTTGGCAGGCCCTCCTGGCCTAAGGAACCCTCTCTGCCTTTGGCTCTCCATCTTCTTTGTCCATGCAAGCTCAGCTGATCCAGCCCTGCTGACTCTTTTCAAGGCAGAGTCCTGCTAACTATGCAGAGTGGCAAGGGATTCTGCCCACCTGGCATTGTTTGGATCATTTGCTCGAACAAACAAAACCCCAAACAGCGGAGCTGCATGCTGACTGCTGTCTGTCTTTTGTAGGAGTCCTGGGAACCTTCTCCATCGTGGTGGCTCTCAGCATGCAGTGCAGCTCCACAAGCTCATGTAGGTGGAAGGACTTTCCTTCTTCCAAAACAAAACCTGCCCTTGCAAGCTGACTCATAATGATTAAGTGACATTTGTTAATCATATATAAGATCCCAGTTTCCAGGAACACGGCTCCAACTGTCAAGATCTATAAGGGGCCATTAAATATTAACTGAACCACCTTTATAATGGGCAAAAAGGTCAAAGTTAATAAAACTGACAGGCAGCTCCTGTCCAACTGGATTTATACATTATTTAAGCACCAAACACTTCATTCCACGGAACACTGTTTAGATCTGAAAAGACTCTTGGAAAATGTCTACCCAACCTACAGTTCTGAAGCAGAAGGGGGCTCAGAGCAAATCCACATACAACATTAGGAACATATTCTGCCACAAAACGCTGCCATAAATTTTCGGTTATAGGTTTTGTAATGCTTTCCATAAAAACATATTGCAATAAGCATACTCCCTTCCAAATGTCTGTGACACTTTAAGAGCTCCATCTCAGAAAAGCCACTTGTCAGAGTTCTAATGTGATATCTCTATGCAGGGTCATTTCTCCACTAACAAGGAGGAGCATGAACGAGGTAAGAAATGAAACAGCCTGGCTCGTCCCTTTCACACCTACAGCTGTGATGACAGCTTATGCTACACATGGGGTCTTCATGTACCACGGAGCTGCCAGCCCCACAGACATGGCAGCTCAGGCTGTTCTCTGGGGTTGAGCTTACTCCAGCTACAGCTTCACTGTGTGTTAATTTCAGCCTTCTACCTTCTATGAATAACCTAGGATCATTCTATCAGCTCTCAACCTAAAGCCCTGTCTAATCAATGATATCTGCTAATTGTTTCTATGTCTGGGAAAATTTCAACAACTCATCATTACCTGAGGAAAGACCAAGCAGAATTAGGGGAACCTTGATGGCAACTATATAAATGCTGCTGAGGCTCATTGCCCTTGGGGGAAGCTCAGGAGAGGTCCATGAGACTGAGAGCCTGCACAAGCAGCCTCTGAAGAGACTGCTCTGGGGTTTTACTCCCAGGAGAGCCTGTGGCTGTACATCCCACGCCCTGAGGATACTTGACTGCAGCATAAAGGTGGTAAAGCAAGACCACCTCTCCTAATATTTGTACAACAGGCGCTCCATGAGGAGACAAAAACACCCCTCCCCTAGAAACTACAACCCCACCCAACCTGAGAGCCAATGTGTTTATTGGGCTTACAAGCATACGCAGTGTATGCGACCTGAAAGCTGCTACCCCTCTGAAGACTCTCACCTCAGCAGGGATGATGAGAGTCCTATAGCTGTAGAGGTGGAATCCCCCTTCCGATTAACCTTCCACGCTGCATCTGCCCCCTAGATCATGAGGCCATGTGCGATTCAGGAAGAATTACATACAATGGGCTGAGAGGTGCGGGAAGGAGCAGCCAGAATCCCGGGAGAGGGGCCAATGACTCTCCCCCACCCTCTTTTTATGAGGCAGTATCAACAGCCACTTGCATGGAGTCACAGTGGTTCTGATAAAATTGAAGACTGTTACACTCAGAGGACAGCACTGTAAGGCTTACTCGAACCTCATCCTCTGGGTAGTCTAGGTCTCACAGAACCTTCTTTGGTCAAAGTTCTGTGGGCTTGAGTATGTTCTGAGTTACAACACATACTGAAAGGATATTGTAACAATATTCTGATGGCTTCTACCTTCTCCAAAATAAGGAAAATGTTTTGCAATGGACCAAAAATGAGAAGGATACACCTTGGTCTGCTCACATTCAATGCGCTAATTAAGCTAAGGCCCCTGGGGTCCAAGGCCACAGCATTTCTCCAAGCAGCATCTTTCTACCCGTGCCATATGGCCTGAAGCCCACATGAAGAGAATATGACATTCAAAAACAATCTGAAAACTTAAAGCTAGATCAATCAAGCTTTGATTTTATTTCCTTCTCAAGGATTCACCCAATCCTTAAACAGAGAGGCCATCTCTTGGCCTGCACGGAGGATTCATTCACAACAAATCATTTACCTGTACATTTCTAAGAAGACCAGCAAACATATAAGTACTGTCAGTAATCAAACCCTGAGGAATGGGCTAGGACGAAGCTCTATCCTAGACAAGAGGCCCTGAGGGAGAGGCAGAGAGATGGGAGAACAGGGAGCCCCACAGTCCCCTCTGGCTGTCACTCTGGCCCTTCTCCAAGCACACAACTGTTATTGTCCTGAGATTTGGACTCAGGAAAGGCAGTCTTGTGCCGTTTCTTGGTTCAAGACACAGTTCTCACCCAAGAAACTTCTCTCGAAGGAATACTATGTATGCTGTTGGTTCGCCCATATTGCCAATGTCCAGGACCACTCACTACACACAGGGACTGCTGGTGCATCTGTCAGTGGACAAGCAGATGAGCCATTTAGTGAGATGACTATGGCCTGGCCTAGACTGGCACTGTTACCAATCTGGAGAATAGATACTATTCTTCCTGAAGACTTTGGGACTCAATGAGAAAGCAAGAGTCCCTGCCATACTTCGAAAACATCACTGGCCCAAAGGTGCATCAACAAACAAATGAACGAACGAATGAATAAATAAATCTCTCCAAAGTAGCAGCGAACACACCAAAAGCCAGAGCCACAATCTGAGCACATGCTTTCAGACCCAGTGTACACCTGAGTCAACTGCTGCCTCACACAGCTGAGACGCATGCCTGCAACATGGGTGAACAGAGCTAAACTGAGATTTTCATAGTCATATTTCCCCAAACCATTAAATTCCAACTGGAACTGAAAGCCAGGAACACTTCATCACAGCTCTGAGTTGCAAAGACCTTTGGCCCTCATTACCGCAGCAGCTTAGTTTCCTGCTAATGAGACAGCACAGCATCACTGTGAAGCTCAGCTCCTTCTGAGCCCAACTCTAGGCAGAGAGCAGGGAAGCTTGCCTGGCATTGTCTGCGCCAACGAAAACAACTACAGAAAAATACCATAAATCTAATTGTTCTGCTTGGGTTTCAATCTAAATATCAGACAATGGCATTAGCGTCAGTCGCCCTTTTATCTCATAGCACTCCTTTCAAACAGCCAATTTTTTTTAAGCCATTGAGTTGAGCTTTTATAGGTAAATAATCTTTTTACTTGGTCAAAACAGCATCAATAAACCATAAGAAGGAGGCCTCCAATTTACTTGCCTATTTGTTCTCCACCAGGCAGCTGGGACTCAGGCCCTCCAATTACTCTGAAAGCAAGCCCTGAAGCAGGGTTGTGCTTCTTGCTCAACTGTGTCATTGTGTGACGTGCTAACTGCCATTTGGGTTTCTTTCCAACGTATTAATGCATGGACCTGCTCTACTAGTGCTTCCTGGAGCTCACGCCTTTTTATTAACAGGCCATTCTCCCCACCTGCTCCTATTTACACCACAGCTGTATGCAAGCAATCAGACTTCAAAATGCCAATCAGTGAGGGGAGACATCACTCATGTAGTTGAACAATCAGGAACAAAACAAAGTGAACACAGCTAAAACTGAAGGTAGAACCATCATGGGGATAGCATTTGTCCAGGAAGGAAGGACGGCAGGCAAAAAAGGGAAGATTAGCAGACCTCTAAATAAAAAATGGACAAGGGGAGGCAGGACAAGGTGTCTCCCTGAGTGTCACACCAGGCTTTTATCCCACGTGCCACACAGGGGTCATAAAGAGCTGTGTGGTGAATGGACTAATGTTTTTGTCACTCTAGACTGCTGAAGTAACTTCAGCACTTGGAGGTAACAACAATAGATGAAGAATGACGTTAGATGAGTCACCATAGGGAAGCCCTGTGAAAGGACTACTGCTTGGACAAGAATACATCAAGCAGAGGCCAGCAGCACACATGGCAGACCATCCTCACTGGACACCCAATCTGTAGGGACCTAGATCTTGGCCTCTGTGGCCTCTAAAACTGTAAGAAACGTATGTTGTCTAGGCCATTCATTGTATTATAGTTTTGACAGCAGCTTGAACTACAATGGCACATTGCCTCCCAAGATGTAGCCAGAAGTATAAATAGGACCAAAACAACATTGACAGTGCAGCATTGAGAACATTACACAAGTGACCGAAGAGCAATGACAGAGTGAGATGGTACCCTCCAAAGAACAGCATGGTGGGCCTGTGTGTCTGTGTTCCTCTTGGAGGGGCAGCATGGTGGGCCTGTGTGTCTGTGTTCCTCTTGGGGGGGCAGCATGGTGGCCTGTGTGCCCGCGTTCCTCTTCAGGGGGGGGCAGCATGGTGGGCCTGTGTGTCCGTGTTCCTCTTGGGGGGGCAGCATGGTGGCCTGTGTGCCCGCGTTCCTCTTGGGGGGGCAGCATGGTGGGCCTGTGTGTCTGTGTTCCTCTTGGGGGGGCAGCATGGTGGCCTGTGTGCCCGTGTTCCTCTTGGGGGGGCATCATGGTGGGTCTGTGTGTCCGTGTTCCTCTTGGGGGGCATCATGGTGGGCCTGTGTGTCTGTGTTCCTCTTGGGGGGGCAGCATGGTGGCCTGTGTGCCCATGGTCCTCTTGAAGGAGGAAGTCCATTATGCTTTCATCAATAGCTATGCTTACACTACCCCAGAATAGCTACTTGTTTACATCTGACACTTCTGTACCCAATAAAGCACAATGTGCATTTCCCCCTTCTTTGTTACTCACCAATGATAGAAGCAGCTGGGAAGAATGAAGCACCTAGAATTACTTCTGTGCTGCCAGAAATGGGAAGTCCTGGTTTCTGGTCAATAGTCTACAAAGCAAGGCTAGAATTATGCCCCCGGTTCCTTCAACACTGAAACACTACGATACTATGAAGATTTCTCTGGCTGACAAGATGGTTTGACACGTAAAGGTGCCTTCCACCAAACCTGATGACCTGAGTTGATCCCTGAAACACACATGGTCAAAAGAAAGAAGTGACTCCTGCAACTTGTCCTCTGGCCTCGAGTGCGTGCACGTGTATGAGTACACACTCGCATGCATACATGCAGATAAATGAAATAATAACAATAAACATTCCTCTATAAAAAACAATCTGAGTCTGGCTTCCTACTGCAAAAATCCGTGCTTGTGAATTTAAGTTCACTTGTGATGGAACCGATTCACTGCTCTTCAAGTCTCCAGTCAGAGCTAGTTGCGGGGCTGGCTTAGCCTTGACAGGTCCTCCAATACGAACTGACAGATGGAACTTCAACCGAGAAATGAGTAAAACGGGAACCCGGCACCTTTGTATCCCAGTCCCAGACACTAAGCCTCAGCACTGGCTATCTGACAAGTTCTATAAACTAGGAACCATGAGCTCTAAAAGATTACCAATCTAATGAAAATAAGAATGTGATTAGATCATTATAAATTTCTTCTCTCACAGGTAGTCAGAGAAGGGATGGCTCCTTGGGAGAGAAAAATGAGTCTTATACAGCTGCTGCTGCATTAAGATTTCACTGCGGAAATTATTAAACTCTTCCTGCTTCCCAGTCGTGAAACACTTGCTTCTGAGGTAAGTGCCAATTCAACACCATGACTCACAATCCCCCTGCTTTTCCCCATTAACCAGTAGTCTGCTGGACGGGGGTGGGGGAGGAGTGGGGGGTGGCAAATGACTGCCAGCCAGGGACTTGACCTACCTTTTCCCAGCCTTTGCTTACCAGAGGAAGAAGGCAGGGAAGAGGGCAGGGCAGTGCAGAGAAAACTACATGAGCCGGAATGCAGCTCAGTGGTACTACATGTGCTTACCATGCATGATGCCCTGATACAGCCACAGTATACAGGGGCAGGAGGGCGGAGATGGAAAAAGGAAGGAGCCATATAACCACTGACTCGAAAAGACCTATGATGTCAGAACTATGATCAGAACAGGCAGAGAGCACAAGTGGAAAGAGAGCTTGACAGCCCCTTAGTTTGGAGGCCTGCAAGACCTCCAAAAGCCCCTTTTTAATCGATCCTTTTGATAGCTGCATCATCTCTTCAAGATAAGGGGATCGTGAGGCTGTGACTGAGGTTTGAGAAGGTTATGATGTCCTCTGCACTCGGTCATGCAACAGCAAATGCAGAGCTTGGCAGTGTGGCCTCAGGGGCAGGAGACAGAGCCCTACAGTCAGATGGCTAGCTCCACACCAAGGATTCTGAGTTTCTCCTCTCTCCGCCTGTATTTATCAGCCCACTGTGAACAGCAATGCTCATCTAGAGGGATCAAGAGTTGTCTTTATGTCGACTGAACAACTCCCTATCGTGGACTTAACAGTTTCTTACTTCTCAGTTCTGCAGAGAGGGGCGGCGCCTGAGGAAGAAGGCCAGGAATGCCTAAGGATGAAGTGGTATGATGTGGACAGAATCTCAAGCTCGGCACTCTACAAACAGGTAGAAATCAAAATTGCTCTCTATGTCTGCAGAGGGGTCCATTATTAGGCTCAAGCACAGAGTCCACCCCCCTGCAAAGAGAAAGAGACTAGAGCTGTCCAAGGTTTGCAGGAAGGTCTCTCCTCAGACTGTCACCCTAACCACAGAGGATAGCAAACTGGAGAATGGAAGAAGGGAAAGAGGCACCTGCTAGCTGCACTGAGAAGGAAACACAACTTAGAATTCTCCTCACACCTGGAGGAAGACAGTCTGGCAGGCAGAGACGCCTCCTGGCCCATCTGAGTGAACCTCTCACTAACAAGAAGGATGACTATATGGGGCCTCAGACACCCTGGAGCACACTAAATGAAAGGCAACCTGAGGATCAGCTGGGAAGCGCCTTCTAATAGACTGTCCAGATTGTTCTTTTTAATCTGCACTCACCCTAAATGCCTGGCATGTTAGCTCCACTTTGATGAGTTAAGGCACCAAGCTAGGAGCACAAAGATCTCAGTGGGGCAAGACCAGCGTCTCCTTCCACACCCTCCCACAGGACTGCTTTCTTTGCAGGGCTGTTGAAGGCTTTTCACTGGCTTCGGGTTTGGTTTGGTTTAGTGGTGCCAGGGACTGACCCCAGGGCCTTGTGCACAAGAGGCAAGTGAGCACTGCAGCACTGAGTGGGGGGCCAGGATCACTGCTATCCACACAGAAAGAACGAGAAGAGGCAGACAGCTGTCAGCCCAGGTGCCAGAACCTTCCCACACAAAACACAGGGCTGTGATTTTTTTTTTCACCCTTGGAGGCAAAAATAGTCAACCAGTAGGGATGTTTTTGATTCAAGACAAGCAACAGATCAGAGTGAATGTCATATTGACCAGTCAACAGGATCCAGGCAGAGAACAATTTTTAGATTCTGAGAATGTGGGTGTGTAGTCATCTGTCCGGGTACATGCTAGAGGCCCTCTACTACAGTCTGTGCCTTGTGACCACGGGCTCATCAGTCACTCCCCAAAGCCTCTTCTCTTGTTGAGGTAATGCTGCTTCTCAACACTGCTTGGTTACTCTAGAAGAAACCTGGGCCTCATCCTCAGGTCCTCAGAGTTCGTGAGTGGTAAGCACATACAGAGGGCCAAGCCAAAGGGCTGGCATCAAGTGTATACCTGAAACACGTTAACCATGGTTGCTACTGATGGGCTGAAATTGCTGGGCCGCTACCAACAAGACTTCCGGAACGAGCCGATGACTGGAAGACTTGCTTCAGACAAAAGAATTAGAGGACACAGATGAGTTCCGGGCCTTGGAGAAGCCAAGTACACAGAACAGGTAGGCCGGGACCCAGGCTTGACCCTGATGCAAGGGTCATTTTCTCTCTCACCGGCCTTTTCTTCTCCCTCCCTCCCTCCCTCCCTCCCTCCCTGTCTTCCTCTTTCCTTCCCTTCCCATTCCTATATTCCTCCCTCTCCTCCACCTCCCTCCTCCTCTCCCTCCCTACTGATGCATGCTAGTCAAGCACAATACCACTGGCCACACCCCCAGCCCAAGAAGAGCAGCTTGGATGAATGAGTGCTTCCTCTGAAGATGTGGTGCAGCACATTCCAACCATCCAATCCAATCTGCTGTGAGGAAACAAACAACCAAGCAACTGAACCACACAGTGCAGCCTGGTGGGAGGGGGTATCCATGAGGGAAGATCAAGAACAGGACTATGGTCTTCTGTGCCCACCCAGAGGCAGAGCTCAGAGCCGTCCTTGGGCCAGGGCTAAGAAGGTAAGAACAGGCTGCTGGGGCTGCACCAATAGTGCAATTACCCTCAATACCCAAATGGATAAGTTGCCATTCACATGGGCAGCTGAGCAGAGCCAGGCTTGCTCAAGCCAGTCCAGACACCACATCTTGTCCTTCAGAAACATCTATTCTATTACTATCATGTATTAGAGCATGGAGAATTCCAACCATGTCCCACTGGCTCTGCACAGGGGCCCATGTGGATGTTCAAAAACAACATGCTGAGAATAGGCCTATGTGACAGATGTATATCGCAGGACTAAATGTGGCTAGAAACCAAAAGGAATGTCTTTTAGGTCAAGATCTGCCTCTAGTGCAAGCCCCTAACAGCAGAGACTTCCCTAGTCTAGAACAGTACCTAGCCTGTGGCAAAAGGGCTAAGATTAGCAGGTACACAGGTTTGTTAGTCAGACTTCCCCACCTGAGAAAGCAAGGGCAGGGAGGAAAGGCTGACTTCTGCCCATGGTGAGCCAGCTCCACACAGCGGGCCTGAACTGAGGCAGGAGCCTGGGGAGAAGACCTATCACTTCAAGGCAGCAAGGAAGCAAAGAACAAGAGAAGAGTCAGGGAACAAGATACATCTTTCTCAGGGATGTCCCAGTGATCTACCTCCTCTAACTAGGCTACACCTGCTTCCCCCTACCCCCCAGCAATGCCATCATACTATGAATCCACCACAGATCAATCCACTGATTAATGCAATCGCCTGGCCCAATACATAAACCTTTGGGGGCAGTTCATATCCGGAGGATAGCAAGGGCTCACTGTGAGCTAGGGACTCATCTAATCTGGTTAACTCAAGTGATCTGCATAATGACCCTGTAAAGCAGGCACTGGTGTTGCCTCTATGTTGATGGTGGGGAAACTGAGGCACAGACAATAAGGTGAAGCCTGGAATCTGGACAGCCTGGCCCCAGAGCACCTCTTCTAGAACAACTACATTCACCTTGCCATCAAGAACTCAGTATGACCTCTCTAGGTATTTATAAAGAAATGAGTGAGCAAGTGCTCAGCTAGTGGGAGAAAGCCAGAGCAGGTGTGAAATACACTCCAGACTGCTGAGAACCACCTTGGGATGTGGGTGAGGTCATCAGGAAGGGTGGGGACGGGGTGGAGGCCGGACCTAACGGTCCCATTACTTGGTTAAAGGGGCAACCACTCTCAGGCTGCCCGTAGGAAGGGCTTATCACTTGGGAGACAGAGAGAGCAGGAGAGGCAGCTACAGCCCGGCCTCTTGGAAGATGGAAGCATGGCTTACCACAGCCTAGGAAACTGTCCCTGCTGCCTGCCCCGGAGTCCCAATCCATTGGCTGCTTTTCCACTCTAGAACAGCCAACCCCCTTGGACTTGCATTCGCTCTTCCAGAACTCTCCCTGCTGCTGCTGAGGGAGTGTTCGAGCTGGTATATACACACCTTTCACCCACTCACTGCCTTCTGCTGTCTCACACCCAGAACAGGGGACAGGACAAGAAGCTGCCAGCACAGAGCCAGGATTCCTTCTCATAATATGAAAATGCATGAAAGTCCTCAAAGTCAAAAGCTTTCTCATCAATGTAGGCGCAGAACTCGTGTGGCAGCAAAGCCTGCCATGAACTGCTGTGAGTCTATTTAAATCTTAATCTATCTCACTTACTGTGAAGAGGCAGACATTTCTACAGCACAGTATCTGATTACAAGGTATTATCCTGGATCCCGCTGGAGAAATTAGTGTAATGTGTGGTATATCAACATGCTACCTTTCTATAACATAAAATTCTAAGATCCAAACAAATTCAGACTCCCATGCTTTGGAGAAGAAGCTGGAACTTGTGCCATGCTGTGGGGAGTGGGTGGGCTATACACAGTAGCCCTGCCAGCCTGTTTCATAGGCATCAAGACCATCCACAGGGTGCTGGCCTCCAATGCAGATTCCAGGGCTCCACCTCAAATCTGCTGGATGAGAATTTCTATGAGATGCCCAGGAATTCACATCAATACCAGTGAGCCCACATGGCTCCCAAGCACACTAAAACCTGAGAGCCATCATGGAACAATCTTAGGAAATATTTATGGACCCCCTGATTGGTTCAGTATCTCCCTGGAAACCATCAAAAACATGCAACTGAGCTGGTGCGATGGCTCAGCCAGTAAAGGAGCTTGCTGCCAAGGCTGATGGCTAGAATGGGACCCTGGGAACCCACACAGTGGAAGGAGAGAACTGACTCCTCTAAGTTGTCCTCTGACCTCCGTCCACACACCAGGGTGTGTGCTCACATGCTCCAGGGTGTGTGCACACATGTTCCAGGGTACACACGTCCAAATGAACAAACGCAGTAAGAATTTAATGTGTGACAGAGTTTCCCTTGGACAAATCTCAATGAGCTCTCTTGAGCTGCAGCCCCGCCCGATTCACCACAAGGGTCCAGGGGTACGGATGTGGATGTGACGTGCTTGCAGCATGAAGAGGCATCTACCCTTCCAGTCCGCATCCCCTGTTTCCATGTTGCCCTTGGGGACAAGTGGAGACAGCTTTGGGAATTCTGACTCCCTCCCAGGGCTCAGCTACACATGACTAAGCAAATACAGACGGGCATTGCAAGAGTCTTCAAATAGTTAAATTTTCAATCTTTATAAAAAAGAAAATCCATCAGATGTGATTGATAAGTGTACTTTTTAAAACTAAAGGTAAAAAAAAAAAAGTGAAGATTGGCAACATTTTCCCCCATATAATTTGCTTTCTTTGCCTTTTTCCACAGCACTGCACATAAATCAAAGAAATGTTAAAGAGGCCCATATATCACCAACTGGCATTTCAAAACTATTTACAAAGTCTTTAACAGACACAGGACAGAGTCCAGAAAACCAGGACCATGGAGGCTGAAATTCAGGGAGAAAATTAACTCAAACACTGACAGAGTTAATTAAGTTTACAAATAATTCTCCAACGAGCAAATTATGATATTTAATAAGTCCTGCCTCAGTACAGCAGGGTTACAAAATGCAGAGGGGTGGGGAGACAGACAAGCCGACAAGCGTTTTCCAAACAAGAATAATGTATATTTGAGCAAGCTGCCTTTCAATGATTAAGCACAGAAATCTGGGAACAAGGCAGGGGAAATGATGTTTTAATAAGGTCCGAGATAGGCTTGTGAGCTGCATTTTACATTCCCTTGCAACAGGGATGGAGATAAAGCAGGAGCAAGGTGCAAACTGGGACTCAAGGTACACAGGCCAATGCCCATAAGCTGGCTGAGGCAGGGAGAGGTGGAGGCAGAGAAAGGTGAGCTGCCATGGCCATATCCCTCACAGACGGTACATCATTTCCCAAAGGCAGGTGACACATCAAATCAGTGGTTTGTGTTCAGGTATGCAAAGGAATTTATCTTCCGTCTTATTGGAAACAGCACAAGTGACTTTGGGGGTGGTGTCAGGTGGACACCACACGGAGAAGCAGACCCAACTGCACAGGCCTAAGTGTCACACTGTCCCTAGCCCCACATAGGAGAGTGACTCTAATATTAATGAAGTCTGCTTTCTTTGTAAAGCTCAGCTTCCAGGACTGCCATTACCCACCATGTGCCTCTGTCCCCAACTACTACAGCAAGACAGACTGCTGTGAGATAAGGCTAGCCCTTGGGAAAAGGCAGAAGAGAAGGCCTTCTTCCTCTGGGTCATCCTTCATCATCTCTCCCTCCTGCTATAACAACGAATTGGGATCATCTGTATCGTCTCAGCTAGGAAGCCCAAATACATTTACTATTCTGCTTCATTCTAATCAGCCATGTGAAATGCCCAGAGACCCTTCATGGAACACGCAGGCACACTGACATGGAAGCACGCTCTTTAAAACACAAAGTCAGGATGATAAGCCTGTGTATAACACAAAGCACAATGTCTCAAATGGGAGCCAGGGGCCTCTTGGCTGAACATGGTGGATAAACATGTTCAACTGCACTCCTTCCCGCAAGTTGCTGAAATGATGGTGAATAAGTGAACACAAAGGGTCAATCCAAAAGGACAAAAAAACCCAGAATCTGAGACGACAGAAAAGCTGAGTTAGTCAGCTTTCTGTTTCTGTAACAAAATTCCCAGGAGAAACTGACATAACGGTTTTATCTGGGACCATGGTTTCATGGTCTATCAGTGGCTGCTCCACTGCTGATGGTGTGAAGTGAGATACAACAACATAGTAATGGGAGTGAACGGCAGAGGAGGCAGCAGTTCATCTCATGGCAGCAGAGGCAGCCATGAAGCCAAGAACTAGAAAGAGTCGAAAAGAGGCCTTCTGATACTTAAGTTTACACGCAGACTAGCACTGCTCTCAGCCCGGGTCACAGAAGCTGCTTGCAGTGGATGATGGTTAATGCAGACTCTCCGAGTGCTGAGAGGTGTGACAGGTGAGTGCTCAGGCCTGAATGGGGTGTCTTTATCACCCAGGACACACAGCAGCTGTGGCTACCTACACACACGCACACACACGCACACACACACACGCACACACACACACACATACACACACGCGCACGCACAGGAAGGGGACTGGCTGGGAAGAAGATCAGCAGGAGTGAAGGGCAATCAGGGTGAATATGATCACAATGCATTGTATACATATATGAAATTGTAGAAAATAAAGAGGGGTAGAAAGGGCCAGAGACAAGACAAGCCTCCAAGGGCATACCTACAAGGACCAAGTCCCTTCATCTGGGCCCCACATCCTGTCTCTACTACCTCTCAATAGTCTATCAAATCATAAATCTATCAGTAAATTAATCTGTCAATGAGGTCCGAACCTTCGTGATCTGTTCGCTTCCCTAAAAGACCCACCTCTGTATATGGCTGCACTGGGAACCAAGCCTTCAACACATGAGCCCTTAGGGGACAGTTCAGCAGACAGGAAGCAGATTCGTGGCAGAGAGGAGCTCACTGCGACCCTGCAAAGTGGGGCAAGCTGGTGGAGGATGCAAGAGGTGAAAGCCAGCAAGCTGACCGACACACAGACTCTCTCAACACTGAGATGAGGAAGGGGTCTGGAAGGCGAGTTTAGGGGAGGGATAGAACAGGTGGATTGCTTAAATCTCTACTGAATATCCAAACCCCTACTCCCAGACACTAATCTGGAGGCTAATCCAGAGTCTCGGGATTCATGGACAGCTGGAAAAGAAGGGGAGACACCCCTCCAACCTTCACAAAGACACAGCAATCATAGCACACTACATGGCTCAGCAACCAATAAGCACTCCATGTAGCATGTAAACTGACATCCATCAAAGCCAAGCCATGGGGGAATGTGATGTGTAGGAGTCAAACTCCATCTTCCATGGTGGAGCCTACATATCATCTGAGGTAGTCTAGGCAAATTACTCAGAGAAGCACAGGCAAGAATCAAAAGAAAGGAGCTAAAAAAACGAAGAGTTGCCTTTGAGAAGTAGCATGGAAGAGTTGGGCAAGGGACCTGTGCTTCTGGGAAAAGTCTTGCAGCATTATTTTCCTTTTAAACTGTGTGCACAATTGTATTTGATGAAAACAACAATTATATTGGGGGAGGGGGAGGGGACCCAGAGCAGCAAAGTGGGTCTTAAACATGCATGCCCTGCCCCACACTACAAAATGAGCTCCATCACCTGGGGACTATTAGTTTACTATAGTAACACTTAATTTTATTTCAAGCTTTACTGCCTCAGTTGAAGGTTTTTACAATAGCAGATGCCTTCCCTCCCACACATCAATTAATTTGCAAATTCACTCAGGTTGTGAGATAATGAGGCACTGAGAGCCTTCTCTCTCTAGCATGAGGGAGAGCTGAGTGCTCCATCAGATGTGGACGGGCTGGGTGCAGCACTGAGTTTTCGGGAGCTCTAAGGAACTGGGCACAAGCGAAGAGCTCTCTCGGTGTCCCTAGCCCAAGGACCACCCGTGGCTGCAAATCATGATGAAAAATGATGGGGAAATTCTTGAGATACATGAGATGTCTTATGTCCCATGGAAAAACGTCAGGTTTTGAGGTTTCTTTTCATAGGTTCATATTTGATGTTTGTTGAGAAAGTAAACTTTTTGCAAAGAAAGAATGTGGCCTCGGAATTCAGCTTAGGTGAAGTTTGGCAAGCTGCTGATCAAGCCCACACATCTGAGGTTTTTTTCTTCATTCTGAAAGAGCTGAACCAAAGTAACCAATGTTGTTTCAAAACACAGTAGTCAAGAGTCACGCCACATGTGCCCTGCCAAAGATCTGTCTTTCTTTTCACTTGGATCTTTTTTTTACCACCTAAATGAGAGGATGAACATAAGACAGGCCTTCATGCTCAATATGTCCGTGTCATTTTATGACAAAACCCGCTGGCAACTGCAGGCCTTCCTTTACTACATGAGCAGTGCATGATCTCAGGAGGCAAGGGCCCCTCCAAGCACCAAGGTCCATCTCATGGGATCCCAGCCCTTAGGAAGGGAGGCTCTTCTCCACCTCACGTCCTGCCTGCCTCTACCATCCTCTTTCCCAGGACCCTGTGGTCAAGTTGTCCTATCTCTTCCTGAGGAGTGCCTGGCTCTGCACTCCCTGCCTGTCCTTTCCTACTATAATAAAGTGCCTGCCTGTGAGTAAGCACTTCAGAAGGCCTCCTGCTCGGAGAATCCGCCTTCCCAACCAATTAAATAGGCGCCTACAACAGCCTGCCAGTGAACA
Source organism: Peromyscus californicus insignis (assembly GCF_007827085.1). Lineage (NCBI taxonomy): Eukaryota > Metazoa > Chordata > Mammalia > Rodentia > Cricetidae > Peromyscus > Peromyscus californicus. The sequence goes on from NW_026294595.1 coordinate 10,057,514, forward strand.
ACATATTTTCTTCAAAACTGGTTGAGGCCAGAAGTAAAATCTCACTAAAACATTTTTCATTCCCCACCAGCCAAAGGCAGTCTCATGCTCCCCAAACGCACTGTCTATTAAGGATGCCTGCCATGATCTTGAAGACAACAATTTTCTTTACACAATTATGAAAGCAATCCGAAGTTCTCCTGACATTTTCTGACCCAGCATTGTCTGTAAAGGGCACAGGTTAACAATGTTTAAGAAAAGATCACATACAATGTATAAATCATGAAGGTCCCCAAGACACTGCGGTCTGGGGCTTCTGCTTCAATGCCACCTCAGCAAGGAAAGAGCCAGGTTTTCTTTTCACTTGCACTCGACACATCCATGGACCCATAAAGCCATTCAAATGCCACCAAAGACAGTTTGGGATCTACAATCATTTGACATTTTTTTCCTAAGGAAATTTAAACCCAAAAAAGTTGAGTAAATTTAGAGTCTTGTGAAGTACCACCCGCCTCCTCTTCTCCTCCCCTAAAAAGGGCAAGAAAATTCATCATCAAAGGTCGCCCCCTGTGGAATGTCATCAGAGCGTGGTATTTCCACGCATGTATTTGTGTACACAAATCTCCAACTGTGCCAGGTTCTCCACCATCACCCTCACAGGCAGGAGCGGGAGACTGGGCAAGGGGACAGTGCTTTCCCTAGCAGTTTGGTGGTGGTTTCTCCTCCACTTCTGTCATTATAACCCAGGTTCCTGGTGTTCTGGGTAATCCTCTGGCTCTACTCGGCACACAGGGAAAAGAAAGGGGGACTTCTCTCCTTGCTCAACCATACTAACTCAAGAACTCAAGGACATTCACACCTGCTGATTAAAAATGCACTATTTTTATTTCAAAACTTAAACCACAGCACATTTCCTCCTTTAAAAATTTTATGGCATCCACACTTTCAATTTGAGACTTTTCATTCATGGTAGGTGAGCCTCTTATGTTCTATATTAAATGCAAGGCATGTGTGATCAGTACTATTAATAATATAACAGTGCCAATCTCAGAAGCAGCACACGGCACCAGCATGAAGCCCCACGTGAATAGACATGAAATCATGAGTACCACAGTAACCTTTATTAAATATATGGGAATAGAGGATGCAGCTTACTGCCCTGCCCACCACAAGCTCAAATCAAGAGGAATTTTTCCTTTCTTTTCCCAAGGTACAATGTGTCATTAGCTCTCATAAATATAAACAGATCTGAGGCAGAAAACAAGTGATTACCTTTATTAGAATCAAGGGGAAAACACAGAAGAGCTTACGTATTTGTGAACATGGAAAGATTGCAAATTCATCAAAGCACATCGGACACAAGAATTTAAGGTCGCCAAGGTTACTTGTGACGGCAGAAAAACCAACTGTTTTCACCTTGTAGGAACTGTTTTCTTCATAAGCCCTGCCCTTGACTTTGATGCCACCCCAGTGTTCTTGCCCAAGGACAAAGGGCAACTTGGAAAATGTTCTCTAAAGATGTGTGCAGGGAAGTCACAAGGCCCACCTCACTGCTAGTCAGAAAGAAAGCTCAAAACAGGCATCTGATGGGAAAACGAGTCTCAGAATGACAGCTTGGGTTTTTAGACACGTTACATAAAGGCACTTAACTGTACCTCATGTGTCCCCAACAACGTCATGTACTAAACTTAGAAACAGTCCCCTGTTGGTACAAAGTTGATTTAAGTAGAGACTTTGGCCATGCATTGGCTGTGACCTCTCTCCTCCTGCTAGGCACAGGTCAATGAGACAAAGGCTCAAGGTAGGAAGACAGGGCCTCTGTTAGAACATCAAACACATCGGACTGTCAGAGGTAGGAAGTGGGCTCTGTTTGTGCTGAGATGTCAACTCTTAGAATGATCTGTGATGGCGAACCAGTTCATCCACAGTGTAACACACTGTGGTGTGCATATGCACACACAGTTACACAGTCACCTCAGAAGAGAAGCATACGAACAGAAATGGTGCATCAAGACTGCTGGCTTAGCACTACAGGTATCTTCGGAGGTGCAACAGTGGCACCAACACATCCAGGTAACCAACAGCTGTCTACCTGGACGTAAGACTTGCTCAACAGGAGAGGATGCATGACTGGTACTGTAAACCCAGCCAATATCCTGTGACTAGTGAGGTCATGGACTGTAGAGGAAAACCTACTACTGTCACTTTCCTAAATCAGTATAATTTCCAACTGCACTCTAAGTGCTTACCCCATAACTCATCAAAGAAGCTTGTCTTTGCAACAGATGGAGACTGTTTCAAAAAACTACTATTGGTCAAAATGCAGAGAACATGGGGTGTCCAGCCCCAGCTGATACATCTACAGCACAACCCACATACCTAAGGCTCAGGGAAGACTGTGGAAGAGGGGGCAGAAAGATTTTAAGAATCAGAGGACCAGGACACCTGCTATGAGATTGTGTCTTCTGAAGAGGACATAGAGCCTCACCCATGAAATTTTAACAATATAATTGCCTAAACAAGACCTGCAAAATGACAACACCAGTGGGCATGCCAACATAGGTCGGGAAATCTCATAAGGCTCAACCCCTAGATGAAGTGCCATAGGCAATTAATGGACTGCTGAGGGAGGGAGAATCCATCTTCCTCAAGGATAAGCTCTCTAATTTGTTATCCAATCCATGTAGCAATAATAATTAAAGAAAATAATAGAGATAACACATGAAAGTAGAAGGAGGGCTTGGAGGTAGAGAAGGGGGAGCAGTGGGAGGGGAGCAGGATATGGTAAGAGGTGATTAAAGATGATCAAAGTATATTATAGACACGTATGAAATGTCGTAATGAAACCCATTACTTTGTACAATTAATAAATGCTAATAAAAAGGGAACAAGAAAAAAAGACTACTGGTCTACCTAACTTGTGAAACAACAACAACCCCAACACAACACAAGTGTCTGCTACACCAGGCATTAATAATGCCTTCACAATGCAATCCAGGGAAAGGTGTCCTGACAATCCCATTGCACCAATAAAGCTCTCTGTAACTCTGGGAGTCACGGCCGTGGCTCATGACTTTTCCACTGGTAACCAGCGCTGCTACCAGCACCATTTATCTTTCAACAACCCCTCTGGGGTCACATATCAGCTATCCTACATAGTAGATATTTACATTACAATTCATATTATCCCAACCTGATTCTCTTCTTCTGGATCCTGGTGAGGGGGGTAAATGGGCCTAATAAATCCCAAGCATGGAGCTCAGCCTTTCTAGTTCAGTTTACACACCCATCACTTGAGAGGAATGCTCCTTTGCACGCTTCCCACTAAACACTTGGTTATACAGGGAAGGATGATTATGTGTGCTCATCCTTTAGATAACCTAAGACCCAAGGAACAGACTGTGAGGAGCATGAGGTAAAGAAAGACAGGCCTCTGCATACAGGCAACATCCAAAAGACCAGGGGGAAATGGCCAGTGTCTTGAAATCCTTCCTGTGAATGTGCCTGGGTCTGAGCAACAGCTGTCATCCCAGTGTCTTCAATGCAGCAAGTCTGCAAACGTGAAATGTGGGAGTTAACTTGGACAGCGGATCGTGGTATGCCCAAAAGTGGACCCTGAGCAGCTGCTGGAAAAAGAACCAACTGGGTTGAGGGTGTGGCTTGGTTCATTTGCCTTGTTTGCCCAAGGCCCTGGATTTGATTACCAGCACAGCAAAGCAAAAGAAAAACTCAAACAAGAATGAGTCAGAAGGAAGGGTAAAATTCTGTCCTTTTCGGAGAGGCTGCTTGGTAACAGTAACCAGAGATTAGAACACCTTTGTTCTCTAGCAGCAAAGGGAAATGGGCTATGGATGATCTAATTGTTTAGCAAAAATCCTAACCCAGACAAGGACAAAGACAAGCAACAGGAGGCAGAGGGGGTGCAGGTGAAGAGTCCACAGAGCTCCACATGGACTGAATGGGGGTATTTCTAGAAGCTGGAAACACATCCAAAATAAGAAGTTTATGAAAACTATGAAGATGGCAGATCCTCACTAGGGAAACACTTCACCACACCCTGAAGCTCCCAGCATTCTGCAGGGCCAGTGCTGGAGCCCAACTTAGCAGGGGCGTGGCAGAAACCCTGGCCTCTCCTAGGGCAATGAATGATAAAGCCAAAGCTTCAGTGAGTTCGAATCAGACCAATTACTATCCCTTGATCAGCCACTGAGGCAGCAAAGCCAGTTCTACCATGGGCCCCAACACAGAACCTATTCTTGCCACTCTCCCAGATGCCCGCCCAGCCTCCTTGAGGCTGACATTCTGAGTGACAACTGCAGATTCCGCAAAAGAAAAAGACTAAACTGCATTTATGTGGGGGATTGTTTAAAGTAGAAAACCAGACATTTTGGAAACATCAGAAAAGAGAGCTGGAAAACAAAAATATTCTCTGGCTAACACTTAATAAATAGGAATGTCAACTCTCCCTGAGCATGTGGATGCACTCAAAAGACAGCTCTTTTGGCTGGTGCATGGCTGCTGGCTAAGTGTCTTGGCAATCAGTATGTTGTTAACACAGGTATGCCTGGCTTACCATGAAAGTTTACCCACCACCTGCCCCCAGCACTCTCAGGCAGGTACCCTTTTCTGTTCCAGATCCTCATGTGCACATTGTACTAACACCTTCCAGGGCTGTCTGTGCAAACCCTTTTACTCTTGTTCCAGAAACTCGATGTTCAGTGGCGCTGTGAACCTCATGGAGCTACAGTCTTATTAAACAGATCACTCCAAAACAAAACTGATGATCTCTGTGACAGATGCCACAGAGGAAAGGCCCAGTGCTAGAAGTAAGTACTCATCAGAAGTTCACGGCAGGCAGGAGTGGCATGTAAAGAAGCAGGGAGGCACGACAGCTGTGTGCTAGGGAAAGGAAGAGGGTGAAGGTGAGCCAGCAAGCTTAGGGAGGGGAGCAGGGTCAGCATCTGGTCAGAGATGGTGTGGTGAGAGATGCTGCAGGATGAAGCCCACAGCCCACATTTACTCCACCATAGAGTGGGTGGAACTGGAGTTGCACAGCGAATAAACACTGAAATACGTGAATCTTTATCTATGAACTTCTAGCAGTAGGGCTTTCTCAAACAGCTCTAATCTGGAGTCCCTGTTGGATGAAGGCATGAAAGGGAATAGCATGTGAGTTCTCAATGACACCTGGGCGCTAGTTTGTTCAGTCTCAATTACTGCCCACAATGCCTCCCAAAGTAAGAGTAAGCAAGGCTTCTGCAATGGTGGTTCTAACAGTTGAAAGACTAGTTACTGGCATACAAAACAAAGAGCGACTGAAATTCTTGGAGCAGTTGGCAATTCATATTTCAAAATCTAAAGCTTGGATGGTAAAGGGAGCAGATGGCTGTGCAATATGCAAACAAATCCACAGCAACAATAGGCTTGGGCTTTGGTGGCATCGAGGAGAGTGGAGCTGCCATACTGGCACAGGGAAATGACAACGGCATGGCAGAGTCCCCAGGAAACATCACCAAATGAAATGGGCAAAACATGTGGGGCTTTCTGCTGTGGGACGGAAGTAGGGTGTGTCTTCCATGCATGCTCAGGCTGCCACAGCTTGAGTTCCCTTCCCAGAAACAGCACTACCATGACACCTGCCTCCTCAACACCAGCTAGATCCTGCCTGCCCCAGGAAGCCCACATCCTGGGGTGGGGGAAGGTGGTGAGTGACGCATCAACACCACTAGATGCAAAGAATCGACAGAAGTCACAGTTGGGAGGATATGACATTTCATCTAGTACAAGCTGATATTTTACTTTAAAAATCTTAAAGACCCAAAGAGAAAGTAGCTTTTTCAAGGCTATACCTCATCCATCCATCCACCCATCCATCCATCCCACAAATGTTTACGGACCGCTCCCTAAATGTGCCAGGCACTTTTCTAAATGCTTAGACCATAACAGTCAAAGAGACAAAGAACACTTCTAGGAGAGGAGCACAGACCCAAAGCTATACTTTTCAGGGAGAAAAAGATGTCACATAGAAAGATGAGGCACGTTATGGTTTTTATGGGAGGAGGGCACTATAATGCTAAACATGGGGTGCTCACTGAGAAGAAGAAAAGATTTGAAAACAAGGAGACAGACATGTAGGTTCTGTGTGGAAAGAACAGTCTGCTCAGAGGCCCGGGGTGGCCAGAGAGTGGAGATGGGAGCCAATCAGAACAGGCTGATGTCAGAGCAGAGAACACAGGGAGTTCAGGGGTGATCGCTGAGGCTTCACTCGAGCAAGATGGGAGTTGTTGCCGAGTTTGAGGTAGATGAGAGACAGGAACTGACTGTCCTTACTGAAGGACACTCTGCCTGCTGGCCCACAAGCGCTAGAGCAGGGAGAGCAGTAAGTCTGTGGCAGGACCAAGACAAGAACATGGAGGTCAACCTGTTTAGTAAAGCCTTTGAATGCAATTAAATAGCATTATGTGGGCCCCTTGGCCTTCAATTTGACTTCTAAATTGCAAGGAATGCAGCTTGCTAAAACAACTCCCATCAGAATGTAGAGTACACCTCTAGGTGGAAAGAACTTTCTAGGTCTCAACACCAGAAAGTGGAGAAGAGCAGAGTAAGGTCAGCGCACGAGTGTTCTAACTTCAGCCTCCTCCAGCCTGCCGGTTTCCAGGTAAGCACCATGTCAGGGGCTCTGTTGGAAGGCAAGAGCGTGGGACAGCAAGGAAGGTGCTGGAACTGAACCGTACTACAAGCTGCTATATGTTTTACATTCTCTCGCCTCTAAGGGGGGAATGTGGAACTACCAAAACATGTGCCTCCACACTGTCATCATTCAGAGCACCCAGCTTCAGTCCCTAGGACACAGCAAGCACTTGGTAAATATCTGCACTGTCTCCACTAGCTGCAGTTGTGGAGTACCATGTCCACACTAGCCTACCACACAGAGGGAAGAAGGTATGGGGAGGTCTCAGAGTGAGTACTGACTGAATCACTCTGGACTGTGGTGGCAAAGACTCTGTGAACTCAGTAAGTATTTAAGGAAAGTAGTGTCACTTCAAGTGAGTGTGCACAGAGAATGAAAACACCATGTGGACTAGGAGCAGAAGGCAGATGTGCCCTGCCCTGTTCAGATGTGCCCTCCCTGTGCAGATGCCCTGCCACGCCCAGTGCCAGCCCTAGAAAAGGACACTCAGGACTTCCTGCCTATGGAGGCTTTCACTAGAGAGAATGCACCCTTTACCTCTATTACCCAGGGCCCTCCCTCCATGGCCTCTCTTGCTCTGAAATTTTCAAGGTCCTATTTCTTGTTTGTTTTGTTTTGTAAGACCATGGGAGGATAAGGAGTGTCAATAAAAAGGAGGCATTTTGTTAGAGAACACACACACAAGGTCCCCTTCAAACAAATAGCATTTTTTTATTAGACCATTCACACATGTTTTCAATCAACATCTTTTCAAATGCTGTTGGGTAGATGGATGGAGAGTGAGTCTCATCTGTCTGCTCAGTGCCCCCCCCCCCCGCCCCCCACCCTGCCAAGAGCAGGGCCAAGCAACACCAAACAAAGCCCTGGCCTCTCAAGCTACTGCAAGCTTCAGCCTCTTCCCCATGGTGGAGAATGAATTATTAAAAGGTTAAGACACAAATGTCGGCACCTTTTTGCTTTCCCTGTAGAAGAACCATTTAAACCAAACTAGAAAGACCCAGTGGCAGGCTCCTTCTAAACACCTGCTTACGAAACCACCCAGACCAGGAGGTGGACCGGAGAAGGAGCTGGCTGAGTCCAGGAACCCCCGCACTGGAAGCCAGCACTGGAGGAGAGCCTGCCCATACAAATGTCAGGAGAAAGTTCTAGAAATAGGACTTTGATCCATGCATCAGGCAAAGTGTGGGGCAGAAAACAAATATGAAGGGAGATATTGGCATTTAGCTGGGAGGAGAGGGGGAAGCTGATGCCAGGCAGACCTTTCAGCCTGTCAGACTAGAATCTGCATCAGAGACACCAAGGTCTCAATAAGGTACACTAAAGAGGTCAAAGTATCAGAGTATAACACTAAGTATGGTCCTTCTGACAGCAGACCCCACACGTGTGCACGCCCGCTTCCTGCCCATGAGCAGACTTTTCTAGAGAGGCAGTACAACCATTGTACTTGTCCCTGAGTAGCTAATGTCAGGCCATGAATGCTCCAGTCAAGCGGAGGTTAGGGAAGAGGAGCATCCACAGGCTGGCTCCCAAGAGCTAAGCTACATCCCCAACCACAGGACTAAAAGGCAACAAAGGCAGGTAAAGAGGACCACTGCCTGGCTACCCTATTGGTCCTCAGAGCCTAGGAACATGGGAGCAGCCAAAGACGGACAGGAGAAGGCCATGCCAAGAGCTAGGAACTGAGTAACTGACCTGAGCTATTACTGGCATGGCTTGCCTGTGTCCCCGGAGTTCTTGCTTGGTCCTCAGTGTGGTAATGCTGGAGACTGCTGGGACCTGTAAGAGGCAGAGCCCAGTGGGATGGCACTGCACTGCTGGTAATGCATGTGGGAGCAGGTTGGTTTCCAAGAGGGTGGTTAGAATAAAAGAGCAAACCTGGTCACACCACCGTTTCTCTCTCTGCCTAGCTGCTAAGTGCTCTCTTTCCCACACATGCCCTAGCCTGCCATCGTGTTGCCATCCATCAGGAGGTGCTACAGCCCAGAGGGGCCTTCCCAGAGCAATTGTGACTTTTAAACATCTGAAACCACAACCAGCCTCTGTTGTAGCTGAGAAGTAGCTGACCTCGGGTATTTCACGGCAATAACAAAAACTGGCCTAACACACCCTTTCTGCCCAGCACTGCATGCACAGCCCCACATGCTGTGTCCATATGCATTACCAAAGCTTTACCAAAAGACTTAGGTACAAAAGCAAGGATTACTTTGTAAATGCTTAAATACTCAAATATTCAGCATAGCTTTCAAAGTTGTTCTTTAGACTCAAGTCCAAATTAGTGCTGTGTGGCAAATGGGGGTGTGGCTGCGGCGAGTCTGGAGCAATTACAAGCAGGCCCAGTCACAGGCCTGGCCTGTAGTGGCAGCTGCCACTGACTTTCTTCTCCTCAAGAATGCAAATGATTAAGATAGATTAAATACCTACTTTGCTTAAATACTCTTGATAATGAGTTTCTTTCCTTCTTTTAAGGGTGTTTGATGTTGGCAGTTGATGGATCTTGAGTTAAATTGTTTTAATTCAAAACAGCACCATCTGTTGTCAGGATCCGCCGGCACTGCAGAGAACCGAGGAGGTGACAAGTACGTGATCTGGAGCTGCATGGAAATGGGCAGGTGGCAGGGTGGAAAGAGCACCGGGAGGGAAGGCCCCAGACTGGCTGCTGAGTGGTCCACATGGTCACAAGACCTGGGACTCAGTTTCTCCCTCTACAAAATGAGGAGGCTGGCTGAAGGATGACGACAACGGTGGCAACAGCAGTTATTACTGACAGTTATCAACACATATCGTGCACCAGGCTCTGAGATTAGGACTCGACAGAAACATCTCACAGTCTCTTTTTCTTTGCTGAAATGCATGATGGGAAGAAGAGCAGGGTTCAGAGAAGTCAAGTCACTTGTCCCAGGTCACATCAATAAGGCCTGAATGGCTCCAGGGTATACCCGGATGACCAAGCACTACACAAACCAGTGGTCTCTGGGACTCAAGATCCCAGTGTCTCTGCTCCTCCAGGATCCACAGTCCAGCAGCCGCAACCTACCTTCAGTGTATCTTCACGGGAGTAAAAGCTGAGCTGAGCTCTTGGCACTTCTGGGCTGGCACCCTAGGTCTGAGTGGGCTCCCTGGCACCAGGCACTAACGTAATGAAGGCCTTCTTTACTGTGCTCCACTTAGAATCCGCCTGCATCCCAATGCTCACCTGCACTGTAACACTTTGCAACACTTGTGGCAGGAAATCTACATTTGAACTTCTGAGAGGCCAGCTATCTTCTCAGACAAGATGACTCACAGGGACCCATGGCGCCGGCTGTAAAGGGAATGGTTCTGCTCCTGTGTCATGCACACGGTGCTCTCCTAAGTCAGAGAGGCTCAAACAGACTTTCTGTACACCCCAGACACTTCACCCTTCCGGGGCTAGGTGACCTTTCTGATGATAGCCAGGAAAGCAAAAGGAAACCTCAACAAAGAAAGCAAGGCTTTCAAAGAAGTGGGCTTCTTCTTCAGGAATGGGTCATGGTCTGAATTAGGGCTGAGGGTCACAGAAAACACCTACTACCCACAGGAGGAGGAAGCCACTTGAGACATGGTTGCCAGTGCCACAGTTATCCTTATTGCCAGACTCAGGTGCCTCAGCCTACAGCAAAAGAAATACTGGGACTGGAGAGATGGCTTGGGAATTAAGAGCATTGGCTGCTCTTCCAGAGGATCTGGGTTCAATTCCCAGTACCCATGTGGCAACTCACAACCTTCTGTAACTCCAGTTTCAGGGGATGAGAGACCCTCTTGTGGCCTCCATAGGCACCAGGCAGGCATGTGGTACAGATATGCGTGCAGGCCAAACACTCATATACATAAAACAAAAAAAATAAAATTTAAAAAGAATACAGATATCTGTCTTCCATAACTAACAAACTCAAAATTCAGACTGTAGCTGTTGGTGTGCCTGGAAGGAGTCATAGAAGAGGTTCCAGTGACAGCAGGGAGGCAGAAATGGCCCCTCGTCAGGGAGAAGTACAGACTTGGTCACTTTATTGATTCCTATTTCTCACATAGAGTCCTCTATACACACCTCTCATTTAAAAAAAAAAAAAAAAAGGCATTATTGGGGAAAAGCGACAGAACTTGGGGATCAAATTCTAACTAAATGGTCCAGATCCAGGCAGCAAATTCACTATCCAAAAGAAACCTGCACCTAGAGTCATTCAGCCCATTGGCCCAAACCGACTCATCCCCAGAATATGAGCCCCTAAAGCAGTAACCCCCAAAGTCTAGTTTCCTCAGGAATTCCTTTGGTAACCTCAATGTTCAAGATCCGGGAGGCAGCAGAAGCCAGCCCCTCAATGTTGGGGCTGATAGAAGGGGTGTATCAGTTCCTTAGCCAGTTTCTACCGGATACAGTTCAAGACTGCTGGCTGTGCCTGGACCCCAAGCCCTAATATTAGGTTGGGATTGGAATATTTCAAAAAACAAGCTCCACTTTCAACCCTAACAGCTTAAATTGGACCAATCTAAGCACACCCTGGAGAACTTCCAAGAGAAGGGTGCCTGTTTAATGTCACCACGATATCACCTAGAGAGTTTCCCCTATGCAAGTTCATTCCAGGAATGGCAGCTGAATATATTTCCAAGCTTCAGAGACTACCTGGCTTGTTTGCACTAATGGCTTAACCAAGTGTGCATCTTCTGAATTGTTTGCACTGAAGAATGTCCTTGTGCATGTTTCACACAGGTAGGTGTTCATCTGTAATGGAAAAGGGGGCAGCGCCTGCCTAAATCTAGATTCTGGGCTTCCCTATGTGTGGTGAGCAGTCCCATTCTCATTCCCCTGCTGGTGGGGCAGGCATCGTGGGCCCCGCTGCTGCAGCAGGAACTTCAGCCCTAGTTATGGGGGACAAACACTTTAAGGAACTCTGCGCTCAAGTAACATAGGCCTGGGCCATCTAGAAAGTTCTGGCTTCCTGTACAGGAGCCCAGTTAGACTGCTTTGCTGAGGTTGTTCTCAAAACTGAAGAGGCTTGTACCTCATCTTTATGAGACAAGGAGGCCTCTGTATGGCACTGGGGAAACTTGTTGCTTCTATGCCAACCAGTCAGGGGTGATTAGAGAAAGTTTTGCCATGATCAGAAATAACATTCAGGATAGAGAAAGGAGGCCTCAAGAACCTAACAACTGATACCAACCTGTTCTCCTGGTCCCCTGGTTAACTACTCTACTTACGGTCACGGCTGGGCCATTAATTCTTTTGCTCCTAGCTCTCGCTATCAGACCTTGCTTACTGACTACTTAGCTACGTAATAGATTCTGTTAAACTACCAGTGCTAAGGAGACAATATAATCCCCTGTCCCCAGATGAGTCCACGATTTGACTCATGGCCATAGAACAAGTGGGAAATGTAACAGGACCCCAGACCTTAATAGGTCACCAGACCTTAGCACAGCTGACACATGATGGAAGAACCACTCAGGCTCGAAACCCACATGCAGGCAGCCACACCTTCCTAAAGGAGAGCCAAGACCTAACCCACCAAGTCCACAGTTCTGGGAAAGCCCCTAAATGCACTAACCTTGCTTTTTGGCTTCTATAGTTCTGCTTGTGGCTAACTGTTCTTGCTAACTAAGGTTATGTCAACCCATGATGTGGTTTTCATGCTTAAAAGCTCATTCTGAAAAAAGCTTGGGACTCTACTCAGGTCCCAAATACCCAGTGTAGTCGTTGGCTGGTTAAGAAAGACTTTCTATTGGTTTAAACCTGTGTCAAAGTGGTCTCTAGTGGATAGCTCACAACAGAGAAGTGATTAAGGAAGGAACCCAGTATCGGCCTTGAGCCTCCTCACATACCCACACCCACAAAATAATAAAAATGATGATGATAATAATGTGTAGTGGATTTTGTTCTATTACATTTATTCAGCACACATGCATGCATGTCATGTGCGTGTGCGTGTGCGTGTGTGTGTGTGTGTCTGTGTCTGTGTACTTTTGTACCATGGAGCATGTGTGGAGATCAGTGTTAATTTTGAGGGAGTTGGTTCTTTCTCTCTACCATTTGGGTCCCAGGGATCAAACTCGGGTCATCAGACTTGGAAGCAAGTACCCTTACCACCAGAGGCGTCTTGCTGGCCCAAAAATACAATCAATTTTAAAAGGAATTCTCCTGGACCTTAGCACAATTTATGGTTCAGGAAAAGAGATACTGTCATTTAGAAACCAACATTCTACAATCCAGTGGTGGTGGTAGTGGTGACATAGACGTACATCCATAGGAACAATGACAAACTACTCATCAAGACAGAGCAGACCCTTAACCTGAAAGGTACAAAAGAAGCCTTGCAAATGCCATCTTCCTCCCAGCTGGCTGCAAGATCACAGCAGCGTGCAACACAGTGGAACATGAGCATAATGGAACTCCCCCACAGTGGATCCCACGGGCCCAACCTTTTGACACGGAGACAACACTACCATCTACAAAGTTCACACTTGAGAATCATACAATTGCATTTGTATTTTTAAATACAACACACACACACACACACACACACACACACACACACACACACACACACACACACAGAGTCTCACAGTGTTTTAAGTAAGACTACATTGTTGGGCTTCATTTATAGCTATCCTTGGCATCACGAGCCTTGGGGCCCCAGATTAGACGCACCCGGGGAGTGTGGAACAGCAGTATTATCCCTTCCTCAGAGTTGCTATGTTCTCCAAGATTTCTATGAACTTTGATAACAAAACTGAAAGGAGAAAAACTAAGCAAACAGAAGGAAGCAGGAAAAGGGGGGGAGGAAGCACACATCACAGCTAATGAGACCCTGCTCCTCTGGCTGGAGGCGGCAGGACCTGGCACAGGGCACCAGACTCAGGTCTGGCTTCTCCTGCTCAAAGAGGACGATGCTGGTGGCATCACAGACTGCTTTTAGACTTCCCTCCCACAAACCCTTCCCTGCCCCTCTCCGTGGGCAGGGTTTCATGTGGCCCAGGCTGGCCTTAAACATGCTACACAGCCAAGGATCACTGTAAATTTCTTCTCCCCCACCCTCACCCCAGTGCTGGGGCCACAGGAATCGGCACTAAGCCCAGGTCACAAGTGCTCCATCTAAAACTACTCTTCATAATCTCTCCCACACCCACCACTTTTTCAGTGGCCTGGCACCAAAAGCTACCAAAGACAGGAGAGGGGAAGGGGGTAGATCGTCCAAGAAACAGTGTCTCCTGAGGGGCCACGAGAAGAGAAGGCAAGGGTGCTGCGGGGGCTGTCGGTGCAGCCCACCCCTCCCCAGCCCTCCGACAGCCTCTCTGCCCAGCACACTACTCTCTGGGTCGACAGCTAACTTTGTTTCTCGTAAGCTGAGATCTCAAATCTGAAGGACAACACAGCCTGCTAAGACAGTCAAAAACATCACATGCTCCCCGGCAAATTTGAGAGCTGGGAAAGCCTGTGAACTCAACCACTATGCCCACTATGCCCACCATGCCCACCCAGTGTCTTTCACTCTTAGGTCAGTCTCATTTCCGGAGAAGCTTGCCATTACCCAACAAAATTAAAAATCACTTAACTCCATGAAAAGGCAGAAAAGGCAAGAAAAATTATAACCTGGAGTGCTCCCTCGCAACGTACACCAGAAACAATTCTCCATATCTGAGAGTTCAGAGTATGAGATCAAACCGTACGGGATGTGGCAAGAAACCAACTGTGAAAGATGTCTCCCATCTACTTCTAAAGTTAAAAAAAAGAAATCAGAGAAAGGACCAATAAACCCCAACAACAAAAACTTAAACTTAAACCTTGTGGATGATTGTGGAAAAAGAAAACATCACAAAATTTAAGGCAGTCAACAAATTAGGAAGACACACAGGAAACAGGGGCCTAAATATTAAGCTTTCAAGAAAACAGTGACAAATATGCATACCACATGTGCCAGGAGAAGTGCCTGAGACACCCTGCAGCAAATCTGTAACAGAAAATACACTAGGCAGCCCCTCCATCAGCAGCAGACAAACAAACCACAGTGATCCATGATTGACTATCAGATGCACGGCATACATGTGGGCTGTACATACGATGTATGGGACAATCAAAGCAGGCTGTATGTCTAGCAAGAGCCCACACTTGTTTTTCTAGAACACACACACACACACACACACACACACACACACACACACACACACACACACACACAATCTCCTCTTGAGCCTTTTCTTCTCTCTACTGTCTCATGTCCCGGCTTCTAAGTGATGGAAGCAGAGCGGTAACAGCACAGGCAACAGCAAAGGGAGCCCAAGAAGCCTATAGGGAGCCTGATGTTTGGAAAGTAAGGAAAGTGCCTGTCCAATCAGGAGCTGTGAGTGGAGGAACACCCCGCCCCAAGCTCTGCCTCTGTGTTCCCTGGGCTTTTCTTTCTACTGTGTCATCACAGCCTCCCAACCAAGGAAACAAGTAAGAAAGCCTCAGGGCGAGGATGGGAACTCACAGGGAAGAAACACCTGGTGCGGTGACAGCACCTGAGGACTGGCACTTGCATGTCTGAAGTCCCTGAAGACGAAAAACTAAAATTCGGGGTGGGTGGGGACGATACAGATGAAACAATGGATGGAGCTGATCAAATGTGAAGAGACCAGAATAACTAAAACAATCTGTATGAGGAGGAGCCCTTGTTAAGGAACTTAACTTACAATGTCTAAGCATCCCATGAAGTGACAATAGTCAGGACGTGTGGGAGCTGCAGGAGGCAGACACGAGGTCAGTGGGAGACCTGGATGGGATGAGGCAGAGAACTGATTCCAACAAGACAGCAGGTCAAATCAACAGGGAAAGGGGACTCCCCAAACCATGAGGGACAGCCGGACAGTCTGACTCCCATGGTCCCATATCATCCATAAAATTTAACTCAAAATGAATCACAGATCTAAATGTTAAATGAATACTAGGAAACTTTTGGAAGAAAAGATAAAGCCTTTTCAAACCAGGAATACACAGAGCTTGTATATGACACAGAGAAGAAAGTGACAGAATCCATACAAATGTCGATAGCACAACTTAACAGGCAAAGACTCAGAACAACCAAATGTCGGTCAATCTGTGGCATGTCCATACAATGCAGAGCTACGAAAAATAAAAGGGAACCATCAGTAACCTGAATGAAACTCAAAGGCACCAGCTCAGATGAAGCATTCCCGGGACACTGACACACAGCTGTAGTCTGAGGAACACACCACGGGTTTGGGAACATGACGGGATTATTTTTTGGCGATAACTGCTCTGGATGCTGCTGGTGGTGTTCAGTCCATGAATCTACGCAAGTTCAAACTCATAAAATTGCAGTTGACAGAAAAGTCATCGTCAGTTTTTTAAACGAGGTTTCTTAAAGCCTTCCCCAGGTGATGAGCGTCCCTGTGGTGTTAGTATCTGCGATGCTGAGGCAAGGAGAGCACAGGTGTGCTGGCCTGCATAGCGGCAGCAGCACTCTTGAGCAATCGAAATGCCTTTGTCACACCGAACCCCACAGTCCCGACAGTTTCCATACTACCCACAGGGCTCGGAAACTGAAGGGGCAAAGTCCAGTTGCCATGCGACACCCTCCCACATGCCCTTCAGACTCTGTACATGTTTATCTAACGCCAACACCCATCTGGGAGCACCTTTCAGAGGTTCGCCTGATGTTGGGCTTTGTTTCTTCCTAGCTTGTAAGTGGGGCTTGGTACAGGGAGATGCAGTGCCTGTGGAAGCAGCAGTGTGTTATCTATCCCCTGGAGCTGGAGGGATTGGCAGCAGGTGTGAGCCACCTGATGCAGGTACTGAGAACAGAACCTAGTACACACTCTGTACCACTACGTCATCTCTCCAGCCCCTATTTTGTTCTTAGCTGGTTGATTAGTTTTGAGAGTCTCACTAGACGGCCCTGGCTGGCCTGGAACTAGTTATATAGAGATCAGGCTGGCCTGAAATGCCAGAGCAATCTTTACGAAGTATCAGAATGAAAGATTCAAATTTACCATCATAAAATCAATGTGTGCTCATGCCTTTAGGCTTTGCTCCTCACTCCAGTAACCCCATAGAAAATGAGGGGCAGAGACTACTTCAGTGTTTTCTGGGCTAACAAGAGGCAAAACACAGGGTGTAGAGAGCAGCAGCAACAACAGTCAGGGACATTAGAGCAAGCATCAGGAGGAAGAGCGCCAAAGCGAAGGGGCGGGGGGAGCACAGATGACAGTCAACACAGCTTGAATGGGCTTGGGCAGAATGCTTGAAAATCCTAAAGGCTTCATTACATTTTGCAAACATATACTCAAACCAAACACACACACACACACACACACACACCTCTTAATCCAGTTGACACCTTTGCAGTGAGTAAGGCAGCAATCTGGGCTCTTGTAAAAAAGCTTGTTTAAATCTTAGAGGAGAGAAAACAACACTTTGACTAGTAATCACTCTGGAGCTGGGTCCTTAGACAGTCCTCACAAGGTGCTGATCCCATCCATTTTGTAAGAGTGGCCAGTGAAATTTCCAACAATAGAGAAATAGCATGGGAAATGCTAGGGTACACATCCTGAATGGAATATTAGAGCACTTTTTAAATGTCTAATTTTCTAATGCTATGCAACACTGTCATATTATATCATACAAAATTCTTAAAGTCCATTGGAAAATGGGGCAAGGTCATTTTCTTGGTGTATGAAGAATAAACAAAACAAAGCTAAACACAAATACACTTCCCTAGGAAAAAAAGGCCACAAGAAAAGTAGAAGACATGAACCGTATTGAAGTGGTGAGATTAGAGATGACCTTTTTCTTCTTTACACTTTTCCATTGGGATAATGAGCACATACCTCTTTGAAAACTGTAATTACCCACTACACACAAAAAATGTTGTTAATTTTGTCTCTAAAATGTTGCAAACATTCTCAACATATGCTCTCAGGACATTAGATAATATTACAAATTCTACACCCCAACTTTTTCCCTCAAGATCAGGGGAGGCTCCTCAGGCATGGCAGGGGGTTTGTTTTGTGAATGGAGGAGCCATGGTGGCTCTTGTTTCTGGTCCTTCAATCAACCACATGACAAGAAACAAGCATTCCTGCAGCTGATGGGCAATAAATACTGTGAAATTATTCACACAACTACTCAAATCAAACCACTCCTCCTTATTAGGGAGAAGTCAATAGGACACATTTGCAAGAGTGTCATTCCAGCGCAGCCTGGCCGCTGTGGACAGTTCCGGAATGTCAGGCTGTCACCCAGAATGCAGCTAATAACTAAAGTGTTCTCCGGACTCCTCAGAACTTGAGGTCCCCGCCCTCCCGAACTGTCAAGGAGGCCGCTTCCATCTGTTCTACCATGCTTAACATGAAGCCAGGCGCGGAGCCTGTGCACCTGTCAGCTTGTTCAGCAACTGCTCGGAGGGGTTGGCCCCTCGGTGGCCGCTGTCTGTCCGTCCGTCCTCTGTGTCCCAGGCATGGAGAGCAGAGCTTTGACAGCCCGCTGGGGTGTCAGCCCATTTACTTCATCATTTCCATGGCCGCTGTCCGTCCTTCCTCCAGCATCTGTGTCCCAGGCAGAGGGCAGAGCTTTGACAGCCCTGCTCAAAGCTGTAAATGGGGTGTCAGCCCATTTACATTAGGATTTCCAGAAGTGAACCCTACCACTCCTAAACCACAGCCGACTGGCTGTGACTAATTTTCAGGATAAAAATGCACACCAGGTTTTTGCCCTTTAAGTGCAGACCTACCTGCTTGGTGAATTAGAGATGTGCTGTTAAAGGCAAATATCAGCAGAGGATAGCACAAAGTCAACTGCAGAACCCAGGCACTCTGGAATCTTCTCCAGCCTGCCTGCAGGGTGATTAAGCATGACCTTTAAGAGTAGTGGATCAGCTGATCGATGCTGGGGCAACAGCCTTGCATGTGATGCAGGTGTGCTTTGTAGACAGAGGAGCCTACTATGTATGGCAGCTGTGTAGACAGAGGGCCCAACCACCTCACCGTGCAGGAAAAGTTACTGAGATTTCTCTCCATTGATTTTACTTGCAAGAAAAACACATCAGCAAACTGCAGCCTCAGCAGGACACCAAAGGTCGGACTCGGCTTCTTGAGGGATGAACTTGATATCAATAGTTATTAGGACACATTCATACAAGATACACAAGAGAGACAGAGGGAAGATGCTGGTAATCCCACTTAATCCTGGTGCGGCCCTAAATCAGGCTCTGCAGACTGTGGGAAAATCAAGGAGAAGCCTTGCCATTCCTGAGATGAGACTCTGTGCGCGTCTGCTTGTACTTGGAGCCAACTGTAAAGTAACAACAACATGGGGGTAGACTGAGGTGGGGAGGCAACAGGCAAGAAGGGGGAGACTGGCAGAGGCAAGGCCCATCTGCTCCCATGGGTCTAAGGGACTATCGGTGTGTCTAGGCCCAACAACTAGCAGAGTCTGGGTAGTCCCTAGCAAGGCAGCACCAGCGAGAGGCCAGGAATGCTTGGCCCTGGGCAGGGCCTTCCAACCAGAAAGAGCTGAGAAAACACTACCAGCAAAGCAACCGTCTACAGCTGTGTCTCCGACCCACCAGGGATTAACAAGATACCCCTGGTGCCTCCCTTCAGTCTAAGCTCAAGACTGAAAGAAACCACCACCAAAGAGAGGAGGAGGGGACTGAAAGAAACCACCACCAAAGAGAGGAGGAGGGGACTGAAAGAAACCACCACCAAAGAGAGGAGGAGGGGACTGAAAGAAACCACCACCAAAGAGAGGAGGAGGGGACTGAAAGAAACCACCACCAAAGAGAGGAGGAGGGAACTGAAAGAGAACAAAAAAGTAAACTCTCTTCTGAAGAATAGGAGGGGGAGGGGAGAGCTCTTCTACATTTAAAAATAAAGTTCTTGTTTCTTAAGGCAAACATTAGAGTCCTTGAGCCCAAGCCCAAGCCACTAGAATCTAGTGGTTCTCAACCTTCCTAATGCTGCAACCCTTTAATACAGTTCATGTTGTGGTGACCCCCAACCATAAAATTATTTTGTTGTTACTTCATAACTGCAATTTTGCTACCATTATGAATCGTAATGTAAACAGCTGATATGCAGGATATCTGATATGCAACCCCTAAGCGGGTTATGACCCACAGGTTTAGAACTGCTGCTATAGCATTTTTCCCACACACACACACTGAAATTATACCAACCACGCTTACCACCAACTCAACAATACCAGAGCATCATGGGAGCCATAATACAAACACACTGAACTTGAATCAGGAAATGTGGGTTCCTGTCACAACTAGTTGACATAAAGTGTCCAAGAAGAAGCAAAGGTAAGAGCCTTCAAGGGTGGAAGGATCAGGAAAGGGTGTTTTTAAAGAGGCATGATATAGGCAAGAGGGACATTTGGAAAAGAAAATACATATTGTGGTCTCTGGACAGAAATTAGAACAGCTGGACTGGAAAGGCTCTGTGTGGGGTGTCAGACAGATGGTGCAGTCAGAGTGCTTGGCTAAGAGGGGTACTTGCCAATGAGATCACCGTCCAGGACACTCAGGCAGGAAGCAGGCCAGTCACAGGGAATGACCAGTCACCTGGTTTTGATGAAAATGGCCACTGAGTAAAGCCACTCCATGGGATACAGGGTCAGGGCCTACTACACTGGCAGAGACAGTGGGAGCAGGTATACAATGGAACACAATGCATCTCTTCTAACAGAAAGACACCAACGGCTATCAGCCTAGTAAAAAGGTTTCAAAAGACTCCGCAGCCAAACTTCTTGCTGTTTCTGTCCCCAGACAGCTGCTGACTGGCTCCTCTGCTCCCCACCAGGCCTGTCCCCAAGCCCATCTAAAGATCCCTACCCAGTCTCCCTACTTTCAGCCTGTAGGCTTATGTCCTTGGAATGCTCCTCACTGCTTAATGCTGGTTTCTGCACCTTTGTCTCTCCAGCCGAGGAGAGTGTCTGGATGCCAAACCTCTGGTTTTCATTCCTACCATGCCAACGTCTGAGCATCTAGCTGGTACCTGGGCATAAAGGATAGGTGAAAAGCCTGGGTGACAGCCTGAAGCTGTATTTCATCGGCCATTACATGTCCAGGAAACCCCAGGCTCAGCACACTCACTCATGCGCGCGCGCGCGCGCGCGCACACACACACACACACACACACACACACACACACACACACACACACACGCACACACAACAGGTGCTGCAGATGCTGTCATCAATCTTTGCACAGAAGTGTCAAGGCACGGTGGCTTTTGTAATCAATTACAAGGCCCTTCGAAAGTAACATGTTCCCGATAACACAAGCTTGTCAATGATTTACTAATAAATTAGATCAGATTCAAGGTTATCCCTAATAACACATCCACCACTCATCTGCATCTCGGTAAGCTTTCCTGAGTGGAAAGGAGAGAAGCACAGCTGGCTGGCAAATGGATTTCTGAAGGATTCACACAGGAGCCCAGCATACTTTATTCTAGAATCTAAGCACGCAGGGAAGAGAAGAGTCCGGGAAGCCTCCACTGGAGGGTCTGCTTTCTTTTGCATCTCACCATCACAGTGGATGCTTTCCTGCCTCACCCTCCTCCCATCCAAGCTGTGGAGGTTGGGTACACAGCTCACTGAAGGGAGCTTACCTAGACGCTGGACACCCTGGGTTTGATTCCCAGCCCTGGGGGCAGAAGAGGAGACTATGTGAATATGTATAATTAAGTGGAAGGAAAGTAGGTAGCCCAGGAGTCCTTCCAGTCTCTAGAACTATAGTCTCTAATTTGGTGGCTACAACCTACATATGGCTACTTAACTGAAACTGAAATTTTAGCTCCTTGGTAGCAATGGCCACATTTCAAGAGCTCACAGGATGCATGGGGCTAAGGGGCACTGTGGTGGTATTGTGTTCCCCAAAATATTGTGCACCCTAATAAACTTATCTGGGGTCAGAGACAGAACAGCCACTAGATACAAAGGCTAGAAAATGGTGGCACTCACACCTTTAATCCTAGCACTCCAGAGGTAGAAATCCCTCTGGATCTCTGTGAGTTCAAGGCCACATTGGGAACAGCCAGGCATGGTGACACATGCCTTTAATCCCAGGGAGTGGTGGTAGAAAGCAGAAAGGTAGATAAGGCGTGAAGACCAGAAACTAGAAGCTTTTAGCTGGTTAAGCTTCAGGCTCTCGAGCAGCAGTTCAGTTGAGAGCCATTTGGATATGAGGACACAGAAGCTTCCAGTCTGAGGAAACAAGACCAGCTGAGAAGTTGGCCAGGTGAGGTTAACTGTGGCTTGTTCTGTCTCTCTGATCTTCCAGCTTCACCCCAATACCTGGCTCCAGGTTTGATTTTATTAACAAGACTCTCTAAGATTCCTGCTACAGGGCACCGTGTAGGATAATGGTCACTCAGTGTCTCCGTGAGGAGCACTCTCCCCATTCTGTAAAACATCTCCATCATGTGCCACACTTCTGTGGCCAGAAGGATCCCAATGGAGGAGGCAACGGTGCCAAAGCAGGTCCCTTTCCCTTCTTAATCACATCAAGAGCCTGACTGCACAAGAGATGACAGGAAAACAAAGCCAACTGTTGTCCCAAAAAGGACAAGAGGAGAACATGGCCCAGCCACAAGTCAGGCAGTCCTACTTACTCTGCACAGCCCAAACAAGGGGGGGGGGGGGGGGGGGGCAGGCTGCAGTGTAGTCTTACAAGTGGCTACACACAAAAGGGAACAGCTAGGGAACAGCTAGAAGAAGCAGTCTTAGCCAAGAGCCCCCTACCCCACGCATAACTGTATTGTTACCTTTCTTTTTTAAAGGGTCTGTTATTTATCTACAAACTTGTGTTTCCTCCTGGAGAAGAGCCTTCACCTAATATGCAATCAGTACGTGTGTGTGTGTGTGTGTGTGTGTGTGTGTGTGTGTGTGTGTGTGTGTGCATTCGAATGTTTATGCAGGAGCCAGAGGCTAACCTTGGGTATCACTCCTCAAGAGCCCTCCACCTTTTTTGTGAGACGGGGTCTTTCACTGACTGCAGCTCCTGACTAGGCTAGGCTGGCTACCAGTGAGTCCTAGGGATCCGCCTGTCTCTGTCTCCCCATCACTGGGATTATAAGCAAGGATCATCATGTCTCGCTTTTTATGTGGGTACTGGGAATCAAACTAAGATGCAGCGAACATTTTACTAACTGAGCTGTGGAGGCCCACAAAGGTTTCCTAGTGAGATCTGAGCTTGCTTTACCCAGCAGAGCTGCATTAGAGGATTGCTTGCCCACATGCATGGTTACCAGGTGTTTGGAAGGGTCTGCACTTGGATGTGCAGTATGCTTTGATCTAGCAAGGGGAGGTCTTTTGCCCTACCCCTTGGCATTCCTTTAAAAAGCCCTTTAGAAGAGACAGAAGGGGCCAGTGGATAAGGATCCAGGTCCTTCCAATCTATCCTATGTTTCTGTCTATCTCTCCCCTCTATATTTCTATCTAAATCTCTTACCCCTCACTCCTCAAGAGTACCCTGGTGAAAAAAGGTGAGGGCTGGTCCCCCACACTGAGCCACCTCCCCAGGCCCCCTATTTTGAGGCTTAATAATAAAGGATTAATTGCACTATTTGGTAGCAATGCAATATGTATGTTTTGAAGTCTAGACTCTCAGGATAAATCTAAATAAGCCTTTGTAGAAGTCACATTTCAAAGGTAAGACTCATACACATACACAGGGAAAATGGCTCTAAAATGAAGCCTAAGCAAGCACAGCTACAGCAGCTGCTACCCGCACTCCAGGTAGGTGCACCCCATTCTTCCTGAGCATGCACCTCACTCAGTCATGCTGGGGTGCTCAGCAACCTATCAGCTGGCATGGCTATGAAGAGAACCAGAAAAGGGAGCTGGGTATAAAGGCGCTGCTTTCTTTAGGATAAGCTCCACAAAGCTGAATGCAGTATTCCAGAAGAGACAGCAGGGCATCGGGGGGGGAAATGTTTACCTCCAAAGTTGGGGAGGGAGATCTAATAAAGGCTTACCTTATCAAACCTCCTTTAACTCTCTCTGTATTTCGGTCTGGGAAATACTACACTTTACATGAGCAAACACAGGGACAGAGACATTAAACAACACACCCGAAGTCACACAGCTAGGAAACAACAGAAGCAGGCTACAAACCCAGTGGCCTAGATCCAGATGCAGGCTTGTAGCTCCGAGGCTGTTCCCTGCCCCTCACTGCTCTGCACCATGGACTCTTCTCCTTCAAGGAAAAATAGCCAAGTCTCATTAGCTGAATATACAGTCGGCCAAAGCACGTGAGACATAGCAAGGGTCTGCCAGACAGCTACAAGGTGATGCCCAGCCACACTGCTTTTCATTTTAGTATCTATACATAATCTATTAGCAAATACATATACATATGTTTATACAATTAATAAATGGCAATATTTCCTTTTTAAAGCAAATGTACTCAAAAAAGCTAATTTAAAAAGGTATCAAATAATCAAAAACAAAGATATGGAAATATATCAAAAAGTCAAGAAGGTAACACATGAATGTAATTTCTTAGACCGTTTAGGAATCTGGTGTGTGTGTGGGGGGGGGGCATGAATCTTCACTCAAAATGTCCTTCCTCCCTGAACACTCTTCCCTACCCTCCACATCGCCTGTCATACACAGACAACCTAGGGGTGGCCAGCCCCTCACCTGTCTTCTTTTGAGCACACACACACACAGCACCGTCTTCCCATGAGACTGCAGAGCCCCTCCTCTGACCTTCAGTCCTGCACCACTGAATTTGCCTTCCTCTCACTGTCCCGGAAGCACTGTGACAAGGCCTGGTTCCCCCAGAGTCCAGCAAGCAGCTGTGCACAGTGGTCCAAATGATCACATCTGGGCTCCCCCATTCTTAGGGAACACTTCGGCCATGGAATGGGACAAGGCACAAAACAAGTACACCTATGTGGTGTGTATGTGTGTGTGTCCCATGTGTGTATGTATATGTGCAAGTTGTGCTTGCCAAACAGGCATGTAGAGGCCACAGGCTGACATCAGGATGTTTTCTTCAATTACTTTTCCACCTTGTTTTCTAGAGAGCATCACTTACTCAGCCCAGGGCTCATCATACTGGCTATAATGGTTGGTCAGCAAGTCCCTGGATCCTCCTGTGTCCACCCACTGGTGCTGTGGCTATAAATAAATGCTGCCGCACCTGACATTTTATACAGATGCTGGGATCTGAACCCGGGTCCTCATGTTTGCACAGCACCAACTCCTGAGACCTGCCCACACACTTCTGAAAAGACCAGAGCACTAATCATCCACTAAGCCACAAGAACTGGGAATTCTTCTCGCTTTGACACTCCTCAGGTTTCACTGCAGTCTACCAACCTAAATGGTGATAGAGTTTTCCTAAGGCCTCCACAATATGCCCAGCCTCCTGTGAGCACTTTATAAACAAAATACAGTAATTAACCTTGGGACCATTGGAAACCACATGTACAAACAGACTAAATTAATATTTACAAGATCAAACAGGATAGCAAAGACGATTAGATCAAGAAGGATTTAGATGTGGGTCAACTCATACTGCCAACCACAAATAAAATCTGCTATTAAGATGCCTCAGACTCACTAAAGCACTGATAAGCCTCTTCCAAGACAGAGCATTAGGAAGGGGAACGCCATTTGGACTAATATCAGCGCAGAGGAGACGCCCCACTACCATTCCCTTGCTGGAGCCAACGGAGCGGCCAAGGCCATTAAATCTGCAGATAATGCAAAACCTCCTGTTAGTCAAACCCCAGCACAGCCCACTCATGCTGAATGATGGTGCTGAGAATAGCAGCTGTTTACTGAGCCCTTACTATGTTCCAAGTGCCCTGCAATAATTCCGTGAAGCAGCGAGGTGGTTAGCCCCATTTTTCAGATAAGGAAGCAGAAAGAGAGGAAGACACGTGGACCGGGACACCCAGAAAGGGAACAGCAAAACCAGTCTGAGCCTAGAAACTGAGTCCAAGTGCTTGATCATCATGTCTGTGCTGTGCTCCCGATGTGTACTGTCCTCTCAGCTCTAACTGACAACATTTCCTCACATTCCCACCACAGTAACGAGGGCATATTGTTTACTTTATGCCTTTGATAAGGTAACCTCATTAGGGAGGACAAGTGCCAGCATTTTTCACACCTCGTTATTTGGTCTCTAACAGACACTGCTCAGGTAGGATGTGAAGATAAATCTTTCTGCAGCTGCACAGATCCCCAGCTGGTGCTGTTCTAACAGGAAAATGGAAGATTAGAGCTCTAAAACAAAAGGTTGACACCTGGCTAATAATTATGTTACAGCCAACGTCCTATTCCAACAAGAAATGAGAGCGCTGGGTCAGATGACCACCAATCCTCTTTAAAACAACTCTCAAGATCCTTCACTAGGCCCATAGTACTCAACTAAGCTGAGGAGGTGTGACCTCAGAAGCACAGGGCCACCTTGTTCCACCACTATAGGTAGAAAACCCAACAGAAACACAATGAAGCAGGAACAGGGGACCAGGAGGCCCAGGACAGCCAAGACTCACATAGGAGTTGCCATTAGAAGGAGTCCTACATGGCCTGCCCTTTAGTTCCATAATACCCAATAAATGCAACTTTCACTAAAAGAACCTAGACGTGGTAAAAGTGAGCCTCAGACTGCACACCTGCTGTATCCTCCGCCAGCCCAGTCAAGCAGGATTAAAGGCTGGTACCTGTCTGGGACAGAGGAGGGCAGGTATGCAAGTCCAGGCCTCCATCATAGTGCTGCCTACTTTTAGGCAAAGAAGGCCTTTGCCTTCCCTGACCCTCTACACCCTCATCTGGCAAACCAACAGGGACTGCCATGCTCGAAGGACTTGATTCCTAAGTCCCTAGGGAGCAAAGGTAAGACCCAAGAGTGGGAAATTCTCCTTACTGTGCACAATTACTGCCCTGGAAGCTTGCACATTGAGTCACCACAAGCAATGGTGTGAAAATGCTGGTGAGCCTTCAGGAGGGACCACGGTTGGCACAGGGACCACACCCACACTGTGTGTGGTGTTCAAGTGTTCTCTTAAACCTGTAGCCAGCTTCCTCCTGCCTGAAATAACCAGGAGTAACTTAGATGGGTCCTCAGTCAGCCTTATTTATGCTTGGATAAATATAAGCCAATGAGAAGGCTGGATTTCGTTTCCTAGATACCAAATCAGCAAGTGACCAGCAAATTAAGCCAGGACCTGGGCTTTTCTAGCAGGTGGTCCCGAGTCAACAGACGTCCCAAGTTTCTTTCCTCAGAGACTCAAATTGTCACCTCCTCCCTTTTCTCAGCTCCTTCTTGATGACAGCAATGGAGCCTGGGCTCAAGGTGAATGTAATGAGCACAGGAGAATATGCCCTTGGAAGAAAAGCAGCAGCAATGACAAGCTTTCCTCATGTGTGCACGAGTGAGTGTGTGCGTATGTGCGTGCGTGTGTGTGTGTGTGTGTGTGTGTGTGTGTGTGTGTGTGTGTGTGTGAGAGAGAGAGAGAGAGAGAGAGAGAGAGAGAGAGAGAGAGAGACTGTTGATATGAGTGCTGGAAGCTGAACTTTGGTCTTCTGAATCAAAGTAAGTGTTCTTCATTGCTGAGCCATCTCTCAAGCCCCAATAATCTTTTCTAATATCAGGAATTTAAAGACTTGTACAGAAATGTTAAAAGGAAAAACCTTCTATTAAGCCAAAGTGAAAAGACTGTGTTCATTTTAAAGTCAGACATGAAAATATGGCAACAGGCACTGCCCATCTTCTCCGTTCTCTCAAGCAGTGTGGGGCACTGGTCTCCCTCCCTCTTCCTACCTCACAAAAGCAAAGTTTGTTGCCCTTTTATTCTGTAATCTGAGAGTTCAAGTGAAGGTCACTGAAGAACAACAGCAAAACATCCACATCTTCACAGCTTCCGAGAAACTGCCTGAAAAGCTAAGATTGCATAGCCAAACCCCATCATCACTAAGTCATAATTCACTTATCCTAACACCTGACATCGAAATGTCTCCCGCCATTGTGGGGTCTGAGAATTCTCTGACAGTGTATTGCTTTATCAGGAGTCTCACAGCAGCACAAAAAAGAATGGCACACCTTACAATCAGCAGCAGTAATGGTCAATAAAACAGAACCAACTTTGTGAGTGGGCCCCCCACATGCTACTCACAACCCCTCCCCATGCTCACAAAGAACACAGGACCTACTCTAGCCCCATTCTGAAAATCCCACTTGACTCAAAGAATGAAACAGCAGCAGCCAGCTACACAACCTTACTGCCGAGAGAAAATGGAATTGAACTCACAGGCAAAGATAAAAGGGCCAGTTCTCTGCCCATGAGATGTTACATACGGGATCAGAATCCAAACCAGCGCTTTGCCTTTCTCAGAAGCTTTTAACTCCAACTAGAGTATTCACTTTGGAGAGTCTGGGATCTCAGGGAGGGTGAGAGAATACGAAACATTCTCCCAAAGACTTCGGTGAAGAGCTGTGGACCAGCATGGGGTTCGGGAGGGGAGACAAGCTTCCAGTTTAAACACTAATTTGTGCATAATTATCCTTGCAGGTTGATACGAGATAGTTAGATTAAATAAATTAATCAAAGT
The DNA here is from genome assembly GCF_007827085.1 of Peromyscus californicus insignis. Taxonomy (NCBI): domain Eukaryota; kingdom Metazoa; phylum Chordata; class Mammalia; order Rodentia; family Cricetidae; genus Peromyscus; species Peromyscus californicus. Next base: position 10,085,768 of record NW_026294595.1, read on the forward strand.
ACAAATTGTGCTGGCAAGCTCCAGTGCCTAGCTTCTCCTAAGGCCAATCTGCCAACGGCTCCAAGCTGTGTCTCAGTCACCAAATCAGAGCTGACAGGTGATGGGCCAAAGAGATGTAATACCTCTGCAACCTGAGAGGCAATCTGAGGGGCGGGCCCAGGGAGGGCTCTGCTGAGCCATGACAATGGAAGCTTTAAACACAAGATCCATTACAGCCTGCACACCCACAGCTATTTGCACATGATGGATGGAAATAAATCCTCAGGAAAGCAGCCATTAATATGCCTTGCCCAACATAGGAGAACCCTGCCTGCTTTTTGGTGCTGCTGGGACACATGACTTCCCACACCCTACCTCCTTCCTCCTACTACAGGGAGAACAGTGGCTCAGGTCAACATTCTTAGCATGGACATTCAGAACACACCTCACTGCCACACTGCTAAGAGCTAACATACTCAATCTTTCCCAGCGTTAACTCCTGGAACTATCATAAGACCCCAACACTGTATGAACCATGGTGCCCCTACTTAAAGATGTGGAAACTGAGACTCAAAAAAGATCACACAGCCTGCCCAGGGGCGTGAGTTGAACTTGATCTTCTTGCCAGGCTACCTGAGGAAAAGAAAAGGAAAAGGAAGTCTGTTTTCAAGGTGGAAAAACATTAAAAAAGCAGTTAAAGCCGGGCGGTGGTGGTGCACGCCTTTAATCCCAGCACTCGGGAGGCAGAGCCAGGCGGATCTCTGTGAGTTCGAGGCCAGCCTGGACTACCAAGTGAGTTCCAGGAAAGGCGCAAAGCTACACAGAGAAACCCTGTCTCGAAAAAACAAAAAAAAAAAAAAAAAAAAAAGCAGTTAAAACGTTGATTTCCACTTTGCTTGACAAGCTTTGATTAGTTAGTGTAAGTGTGCACACTGTGCAAGGAGTCAGATCTCTACCATGAGGCAAGACTGCAGGGGCGTGATCTTGTGGCACTACAAGGACATTCGCACAGCTGGAAGAAGTTGGATCTGGGAACAAAAGATAAGGGTTGCCAAAAAAGGACAGGTGCCGGCAGCCTGCACCCACAAAACACAGATGGCCCCTCCAGAACCATCTTGGGCACGCCAGCTCAGAAAGGCTTTCTGATAACAGCCAGGAGAACATGTGGGGAAAGTCACTGCACACTACCAGGAGATGTTGGTCCATCCCCAGGGCAGTGAGGCCATGCTTCTGTGGAACCTTCAGTACATGCTTTCTAGCTCCTGCAGCACCTTCATTCATTGCCCCACCCCCACACCCCGAGTGTCATAGCTCTGCCATTCATGTGTTGCTCAAGATTTCATTTTCAGTACTTTGATACATTCCCTCTTTTTCCAGAGAAAAGTGTCCTGAGTGTCACCTCTCCTGACAGCTGTTGATACTGTGGTCATCTTCACCAACTAAATGACCAACACCAGACCTTTTCTGACAGACAACCATTCCGGTAGCATTAAGGAACATTTTAGAGAAAAGCAAATGGTGGGTACAAAGCAGCCTGGGTAAAGTCCTGATGGACACAGGATGAGCTTCAACTTTGGAAATGGTTTTCTAATAGAGAGGAAGTCAGAGCCAAAAAGACTGGGGCATCTTACCACAGTACACTCCTGCCCTCAGGCTACCGCAGGGCCACAGTCAGCCCGTTAGAACAAGAAGGGATGCACTGATGGAACAGGAACCATGTCTACACCTACAGATTTGGGGTGGAAGACTGTCTTTTTATACTTATGCCAATAACAGTTTGCAAATTAAGTTGATTTGCCACACTCTGTGTGTGTGTGTGTGTGTGTGTGTGTGTGTGTGTGTGTGTGTGTGTGTGGTGTGTACACCTGTGGAAGACAAAAGACAACTTTGGACATCATTCCTCAGGTACCATTCACTTTGGTTTTTGAGATGGAATCTCTCACTAACCTGGTCAGCAAGCCTTAGGGAATTCTCTTGTTTCTGCCTCCCCATCACTGAGATTACATGCTCGTACCACCACACTTCCGATTTTTTGACAAGAGTTCTGGGGGAATCAAATTCCAGTCCTCAAGTCTATAAAGCAAGCCTTTTGCTGACTCAGCTATCCCCCAGACCTGATCTGTCATAGTTTGAAGTTACATTGTTGTGGTCTGAACAGTCTGATAAAGAGAACATACCATGTTAATCACCGTAAAATGTGCTCACAGCTCCTGGCACGCCAGCTACTTATCCTAAGCTCTGGGCTCAGAACAACCCTGAGGTGGAGACTGTCCTCAGTCCCAGTTTATACATCAGGAGACAGGAGCCAGACAGTTTATACATCCAAGGTCACAGACCAGTGAGGAAGCAGAGCATGAACCCAGGTAGCATGGCCCCAGGGTCAGTGCTTTAGCCCAGTCAGGTCTGAAAAGATATGACCAGGCCCACACTTGACAGCTGCACAGTGCTATGAGGTGTTTCTCTAACTTTCACTTTATCCTGTCCTGTCCTTTTCCTTCTGCCTCAAAATAATCAAGACAATTTGCCTTCTGTTTGTATCCTCAAACTAGTTAAAAAAAAAAAAAAAAAAACAACTTTAATGTGTACTATCCTTCAGAAAGCCTCACCCTGAGTAGAATGCATAAGCCAAAGACAGATCTCCCGCAGCTATGTCAGAGAACCCAACCGACCAACACATTGGGGCACAGCTCTGCTCCCCATCTCTGCCTCTCAAAAATGTGGGTATGATAATGCCACTTTCCTAGCTCGAGCTGTTCTTGTCGGTTTATTTTCTTCTGGTGAGCTGTGGTGCATACTGGAAATACAAGTACAAACAGAATGACATGGTCCCCGCTCCTGGTCCGGTACCTAGAGTTCAACTGAGTCAGTTCATAATGACAGCATCATGGGGAGAGTGGGTAGCAGAAGCTCACAGAGGGGTATCTCACCCCAGCTTGGGGGGTCAGAACTCTCCCAGTGTATGACTCTAAACAAACACATAAACCAGGGACCCTGAGTCAAGCAAAAAAAAAAAAAAAAGGAGTTGGAGTCCACTGTATGACCAAACTTGTGTTCTGAAGGGCACTCTGGCACTGTGTGGGGCAGACAGGCTGGTACAGATTGCTGGCAAGCGGCGATGGCGCACTCATGGCAGCAAACGCTTCCTGTGCCATCTGAGGAGCTCTGGGGAGCACCTTGCTGGCCACCAAACTGCAGGTGCTGTCACTGTTCCTTTACGACCAAATGGAAGGGGAGAATCACCAGAGAAGCTTCTGCTCCCCAGAGACACGCCCAGAGAGCAGGAATGCCCACTACGGTTGAGTGACTAGGAAAGACACTTCTCGGCTTGGAAAGGTCGTAACAGGAAAGGCAACATGCCCCACAAGACATCTAGCTAGGAAATTGTCACATTCCGGCTTCATCAGCAGAGGTCCCCGAGTACAATGTTTTGGCTGAGGATTCCTGTGAACTGCCAGCAGGATAATGTGGTTACTCTGTCTGAGGATGGGAAAACACATTACAGTCTCAATGTCTGAGTGCACCCAAACAATTAGAACCAACACAGTTGCTCTGTTTAAGCAAAGGGCAGAGAGTGGTAGTCTCCACAATCCACTGTTGGCTCTTTAGGCTGCTTTTTTTTTTCTTTTTCTTTTTCTTTTTTGGTATCCACTGTGGTGGTTTGAATGAGATGTGCCCCATAAGTCTCAGGCATTTTAATACTTGGTACCCAGTGGTGGCTGTTTGAGGATGATTAGATGTGGCCCTGCTAGAAGTATGTCATGGGGCAGGCTTTAGAGTTTCAAAAGACTTGAGCCCTTCCGAATTAGCCCTCTGCTTCTGTTTGCAATTCCAGATGTGAGCTCTCAGCTGCTGCTCCAGTTGCCTGCCACCATGACTTCACACCACCATCCTGGACAATAACCCTCTGGAAGCCCCAAATAAACCCTTCCTTCTGTGAACTGCCTTGGTCATGTATTTCAACACAGCAACAGAAAAGTAACAAAGATACCCACCTGAGCCTGAGGGTCACCTAAGGGATATGGCACAGGGTGCCCAGGCCAGTGAAAGAAAACTGAGACCTACTGAGTGCCTACAATATGCCTGTCTGGCTAGGTGCTCTCCCTCCTGGAAAAGAAGTGTCTTTAGACCTACTCTGTGTGTGAAGACAGTGAAACTATCCCAGTGGTCTACACAGGAAGACACACTCCTCCCTTGTCACACAAACCCCTTCGATGGTGGACTACTTGCTTCCTGCTTTCTGGAGGGTCTGAGAGCATGGTTTCTCTGGATGCTCATCAGAGAAGCTATGGATGACATACTGGCCTGAACTGACACATTCAATGCAGGGAAGCAGGCTGAATTCTAAAATGTGATTTTAAATGGGAAAGCATGGCACAGATGATGGCTGGGTCAGCAAAGTGCTTGCCTTGCAGGATGAAAACCTGTTTCATCCCTAGAACTCACACTTTAAAAGCCAGGAAGAGTGGCACACACATGTAATCCCAGTACTGGACAGGATCCCTGGGACTTACTGGCCAAGCAGTGGGAGAACCTGACTAAAGAAAAGTGCACAGTGCCTGAGAAACAACGCCCGAGGTTGTCCTCTGGCCTCCACACAGAGGTACATGTGTACACATACAAGAACACACACACACACACACACACACACACACACACCCCACAAATGGTGAGGCCAACCAACCTCCTAGGGATGGATAACTGGACAGAGCGCCAGATGGGTAATAATGGAGCCCCCAGATGGGATGCTGAAGTAGGGATAGGCGGCCATTGTACACACGAGTGAAATTACCCTTCAGGACTCAGCATCTGAAGGAGATCCAAACAGACTCAGATGAAAATATAGTCATCCCACTATAGCTCAGCTTTCTTTCCATGGTCTCAGTTATCCACAATCAGCAGTCGTAGTCTGGAAATGTTAAATAGAAAATTCTAGAAATAAATAAGTTGTAAGATTTAAGTTACGTGCTATTTTCAGTAAAAAGGTTCTTGTGGTGTCAGTGAGAATGGCCCCATAAGCTCATATGTTTGAATACTTGGTCCCCAGTAGGAGGAACTATTTGGGGAGGATTCGGAGGTGTAGCCTTGTTGGAGGAGGTGTCACTGGGTGCAAGAATTGAGATTTCAAAAGACTCCCACCACTGCCAGTGTGTTCTCTCTGCTTCCTCTTGCAGACCAGGAGGTGAGCTCTCAGCTGTTTCTGCCTCCATGCCTTCACTCTGCCATCACTGATTTTACCCCTCGAAAACCATAAGACAATTAAAGGTTTTCTTTCATAAGTTGCCTAGGTCATGGTGTTTTGTTACAGCAACAGGAACGTAACTAATTCAGAACTTTGGTAAAACCTGGGCCACTCCACTCAAGATGGAAATCATCCCCTTGACCCAGTGTCCTCACTGTGTATGCTACCTGCCCATGAACACCTCAGCAGCTGTCTTGGTTAATGGGTGACTGTTGTACTATTACTTAATAACAGAGCAAAGCATAAGATCAGTGATGCTGGTGATTCGGACATGCCAAAGAAAAGCTGTAAAGGCTTCACATAAAAAGACAAAAGTTCTTAGGTTAACAAGTAGAGGGGGGGAAAGCCTAAGCTGAAGTTTCTAAGACCTACTACAAAGAACAAATCTCTCACCAATAAATTTACCGAGGAAACAGAACTCAAATTCAAGTCTAGATGTGCCACCTCCAAGTACAAGAAAGGTAGTCACAGGCATGGCAAGCACCTCCTTAGGGTGGCACAGGCATTCAACTCTATGACTCAGTTCCACTAGGCTCTTGGAAGGCCTCCCCTGCAGACACGGCACGACTGTACAGGGAATGAGAAGTGTATAGGATAGCACTGTCTGCTATGGTGTCACCAGCCCATGTCATGAACTTGGGGGAAGTTGTGACAAGAGAGATCAACTCAGCCAGGTTTAAGGCTGGCAGTGCAAGAAAGCTGGTATGTGTGACAGTTTGTCATCACTGTCAACTTGACCAGATATGACTCACCTAGTGTCTGTGAGGGCTTTTCCAGAGACCTACTCTGAATGTGGGTAGCACTGTCCCTGCAGGCTGGGGTCCTGACTGACTAGAACAGAGACGCGCTGAGCACAGCACTCATCTCTCTCCGCTTCCTGACTCAGGTATGATGTGAGCAGCTACCTCACCACTGCATGGTGGATATGCCCAGACTGAGCCAGAACAAGTTCATCCTTAGTCACAGTGAGAAAAACAGTAACAGCATCCTAAAGTTGATATGTGACTGTTTCTCCCTCTGGACACAGATGGAAGACATATATTTATACTCTACTGAAATCAATGAGACCCCCTTAAAACAAGCACAGCTTTGGGCTGGCACAGGCTAAGAGCAAGCTAGTCATAAGCCAGTGTACGGGACAGCACTGGAGAACAGCATCTGTATTATTCAGGGGCAGAATTAAAATGCAGCCAGCTATAAGAACAAGATAATATGTAAGATACCCAGACAGCAAGACAAAACTGCCTTTGTGTTCAAACACTGTTCAGCGTTCCTCTATGAGTTACGTCCCTCTACGATAGGGAACAGTATGCTGAGCCATTTAGAGCTCTTGGCTAAAGAAAAGGTGTGAAGAGAGATGGGCAGTGGGGCCAGAATCATGGTTAAAAGCAGGGCCTTCAGGCATTGCAGCTTTCTTAGAGTTCAGCCCCAGGTGGGGGTATTTATTGCCTTCATTCAACACATCCAGAACAGTGTCCACACAGCAGGTGCCTGAACAGAGGTACCCAATTCTGTCTGCAATGGGCAGGTTGGGTATGTCCTAGCAAAGAGTGTTCTGCCCTCAGTTAGGAACGGATTAGGATTACGATTCAGTACCTTACAGGTGCAGGCTCTTTCTCACACAGACTTTCAGAACACAGGCAAGCCTGCAAACTCTCACCATGATGATTCTAACAGTACACAGGCACTGGAGAGAGCTGAGCTCAGAACATTCCAGGTGGCTGGGGGCAGCAGCCACTGACAGATGACCAATGTCTGAGAAACCTACTGACTGAAAACAGCAAATAACGCAATGTCACTCTCTAACCTAGAACACACAGGTGGGCGTGAATGGGGAGAAGAGCAACCAGCAGCTCATCAGCTCAGAACACCATGACTCTTGCCGAAAAGGAAGACAAGAGAAGGTTTGGCACTTCTCCAGCACAGCCATTCACCTGTACTTCCTCTCGTGTCAGGAGGTTAGCTGTAGGTATTGGACGGTCCCATTCTCCTTCCTGGAGAGGTACCTGCTAAGACCCCCAACATAATGTATCCAAGGCTGCCTCTCCAGTGAGGAGGGGCCTGTGGCTGTTCTGCCCCTGGTAGCCAAGGAACTCTCTGACCATACCCATGCCTGGGCTGAGCCTGGGCCTGGCTGTCAATGGATCACAATGTCACTGGTGATTCCCTCTACTTCATCATATGTGTCTGAACCACCGCTCCCACCTTACTAACAGGGAAAAGGGCCCCAGTAGCCTTGAAGAAACCACTCTGCTCTTCCGAATGAACACCAGGCAGCATTCCCTGCCAGCCTCACTGAGGGGGCCAGCCACATGGCCATGGACAAGTTACTCTCTGTAAGATGAGGTATGGTGATCTACATGATTGCTGAGTCCTTGAGGTCTCATGCTCAGCAGCAGGGTGAGGCTCAGTCACCAAGCGTCTACCAGATACTAGGTATCCAAAGGGGACCCACAGTTCCAACCCTGGAGAAAAGAGGACACAACTGAACATCCCTTGATACAGTGTGGTCAGTGCAGCTACATAAAGGCCGAAGGACAATGACAGATAAGACTATCTCTGCTTGGCCTTTACAGGACAGAGGGAGGGTTGTACACAGGTTGTACCCAGGCAGAGGGCTAGTGGGCAGCACAGCACAGTCACAGCTCTAGCTTCCTTAGAGGGCAACACACAATACTGGACATTTGAGAAAGCACCTCCAGCTCACAGGCCTGGAACAACTGTGGCTGCACAACCAAGTTTAAGGATAAGAGAGACAACAGAAGTTACTGGTTTGCCAGAACCTTCTAGTCAGACCAAGAGATCAGGGAATTCCGTTCACTGTCAACTCAGCAAGAAGCCCAGGCCAGCCCTAGGCAGCAGGAACTGACCCCAGGAACAAGCCTTGCCAGCCCAAGGAACTGCAGTGAGCTGCGTCTCCCAAACAAATGAGTGGCTGCAGTAAGGGAACGCCCACACTGGAAGAAAAGCCAGAGCAAGTCCCAGAGCCAAAGGACAGTGCAGCAAGCAGGAGGCAAAACAGATGCGCACCTCACCTCCCCAGTCTGGCAGAATCCTGACCCCAGCCCCAAGGAGCCTGGAGAACAGAAGATGACGGCCATGAGAGAGGTGGAGAAGGCTCTTGCTTCCACATCCACGCCTCCTCCCAGTCCTCTAATGAGCACAAGGAAATCTGCAAAAGGTCAAGGTGAGGGAAAGACACAATCTAAAGGGGAGAGAGGAGGAGGGTGGGGCTTAAGCTAACTCGCTTCAAACACAGAGAGCAAGCCAATAGCAAAAACTACTTTGAAATGCCACTGTGAGCCCTGCCCTGAGTTGGAGACACCATGCACAGTTCTCATGAGGCACTGGAAATCTGCACAATAGGCCAGAAAGAAGCACTCTAGGAGATCAGTCTTAGGTCCATCTGAGAGTCCAGTACACTCAGACCCTTCGGGCTTCAGTAACTGCCAAAGTAGGACCAGGTTTGGGGCAAACAGGTGGGTAAGCAGGCAGAGTGGGATAAAAGCAATGATGGGGACAAAGCCGGGGACACCTAACTAGACACACAGCAGGCTTTCAGAGAAGATGGGCCCCAAGTGACTGAGACTTTTTCACAGAAAGGAACGAGACATGGGATGGAAGAAGACGTGCAAAGGCCCTTGGGAAACCACAGTTCATTCTATAAGATCAAACTGGCAGAAGAGGAGCAGGCACGTGAGAAACCAGAGCTGGACAAGGAAGAGTGCACACACTAATGACACCATGTCTGGGTCTTGCTTTAAAATACTCCAGTCCTGCTAGGGGAGGGGAGGTGCATGCTAGTAACTCAGAAGGCAAAGGCAGGAAAACTATAAAACTGTGGCCAGCCCAAGTGTGACCTGTCCAGTCCTACTCAGGGCAGGGTGAACGAAACAAGACTGTAAAATGTTCTGAATAGCAATCTAGGTTACCAAACATCCTGGCCTGCTTTTCTGCTGCTGTGCTAGAACACCGACAAAAAGCAACTTGGGGAGGAAAAGGTTTATTTGACTTACAGGTTACATCCATCATTTAGGGAAGCTGGGGCAGGACCTCAAGGTAGGGGCTTGAAGCAGAAACCACAGAGAAAGGCTGCTTCAAGGCTTGCTCCCTCTGGCCTGCTCAACTGTCCTTTTTTTGCTTGTTTTTTCAAGACAAGATTTCTCCGTACAGCCCTGGATGTGCTGGAACTCACTTTGTAGACCAAGGTGACCTCGAACTCAGAGCTCCATCTGCCTCTGCCTTCCAAGTGCTGGAATTAAAGGCATAAGCCACCATGCTCAGCTTCAACTACCTTTCTTATATAGCCCAGGCCCACCTGCCTAGGAATGATACCGCCCACAGTAGGCTAGACCCTCCTACATCAATTATTAATCCAAAAAAAAATGTACCATAGACATGCCCACAGGCCAATCTGATGGAGGCAATTCTTCAATTAAAGTTCCCTCTTCCCTTCCGGGTATGTCAAGTTGTCAACCGAAGCTATTATGACTAGAATTATGTAATTCTTATTTCTGTGTATATTTGAAATTTCCCATAATAAAACCTTTTGTTTTGTTTCTGCAGGAAGAAGAAAAGATAGGAAGGACTGAGGAGGGCATTAGGGAAGCAATGTGTGTTACCTGGAGACCACAGATGGAAGCAGACTCACCCTGTGCCACACACCACAAGTCACCATCACAGCAACACTAACACGCAGGACTGCCAGTACCATTTTATAGAAACTGAGGTTGGGTAACAGACTCAGCTTCATGAACACTGTTGCTAGAATGCTCTGCATACCAGCAGTAGGGCTGGAATCATTCCCAAGAGAGATGGGAATCACTGGAGAGTGACAGATTCCATGCCTTGAAATCTGGAGAGCACAAGAAAGGAGATGCCAGCGATATGGCTGAGCACAACCCTGAGCAGCAGCCTGAGGAGAGGGTGGACAGGATGGGATGAGAAGGCCAAAGGAGCTGTTGGTGGCTGTAAGGCTCGGCCAGCACTCATAGGTGACATCAGGGCCTGCAGTGGGGCAAGACTCCCCATTTGGATTGCTTGTCTGTGACCCATGAGTGGCAAAGGACACTGTGATAGACAGGAGGGATCTCAGGGGAGATCTGGTAGAGGAAGGTGGGGTGGCTGGGTGATGCGTGAACTGCAGAGCTGATGAGATGGCCCAACAATAAGGTGACTATTGTCACAAACCACAACTAATAAGAACATTGAGATGTGGACCGGCCCAAAGCCTTGGGCTAGAAACCATTTCCGTTCTAGGGCATTGCCTGACTCTCATTAGCATTTATACGGGTGCACTCCAAGAGCCAAGGCACTGGAGAAGTTTTGCCAGGTAATTTTCCACTGAGCCTTCAAGGCTGCCTTGCTCTGCCACAGTCAAAGATGTTGCATGGATGGCAGCTCCACATGCTTCAGAAGAGAAGAGCAGGAGAGGTCCTCTCCAGCCCCCAGGAGCATCCCCTCCCCTCCCCACCCACAGGCATGCATCAATATTGCCTAGGCCTTTCCAGGTCAGAGCAGAAAGGACCTTCAGAGCACATCCAACCCAACCCTTCAGTCAGCCAAGGGAAGACCATCAGCATCAGATGACATAGGAGCCACGTGACTGCTCACCATCTAGTCACTACAGATGAGTTACTCTTACCCTGGTGACAACTCTAAACCAGCAGCTGCCTGGCAAGGCACAAAACTCACCTGGTCAGAGTATCAGTGACAAACTAGGCATAATCCAGATGCTTCTTTCCAGACTGGCCTTTGTGTTCAACCTGTTCCTAAAGCAGCAGGCAGCACACAGCATGCCCTGCAGCAGAGGACCATGGGAGCAGTCACAGTTCTAGACTCTGGGACAGATGTCTTACTGAACCTCCAGGTGAGATGAATTCTCTGTGGTTTGGACACTCAGTCTATTGACTAAGGCCTTCCTATCTCCTCCTCTGTGGCCTCCTCATCCCTCCCGTGGCTGCTTCTGAGGAAACTCTCCTTGCCAGTGTACCTCACAATTAACAACCCTTCCCCAAACTCCCAATCCCTCACTCCACACCCCAGGTTTTAGAAGGACAGAACTGACCCTCATACTAACTTGCACTCAAGTGGGAAGGATCACGACTGATCCTTGCTCAGGCACTTTAAAGAACTTCTGGAGGCAATACAGATGCAACGGTGGGAGGCCTGGCAACAGAGTGGAAGCTATGACAGGGAGGCCAGAGCATCCCAGGAGTCTCTCCTCATCGCTGTTTGGGAATTCGGAACCACCAGCCCGTCCTACTTTCCTACTCAGATCTCCTAATCATCTCTCTGAAACACGCCCAACTTTGAAAGCTAAGGAGAAAACCAGGAAGGTTAGTCTCACACTCTGAGGTAATGGGATGTGAGCCAAGGTGCTTAGGCCCAGGAGTTTATATACGTAAGCACACAGCAGCACTGTTGCACACCACAGATACACATGCATGTGTACACTACCATGTGCTGAGCACAGCCACATTCATTCAATGCTTACTATGTGGGAGTTAGCTAAGGACCTCTCGCATGCTAAAAACAGACAGATGATCTACTACTGAGCTACATGCCATCGTCAATAGCCAATGCATCTTATTTATAGACATTATGTCTACTTCACCAATGCTATGACACAAACCCTAGCTCTAGCCTCATTTCAGTCAGGCCACCCTCACTCAGGAAGAAGTTTATCACTTAGCCAAGGCACTAGATGAGTACAGAGCTGGATCAGAACCCAGGCAGCACTCTAAAACCTGCATCCAGGCCCGTGCAGGTCCAAGCTCAAGGCATGTGAAGCATCTGCTTTGATGTCCACTTTCCTGTTTGGTAGTGTTGCGCTGCAATCCTTCTGTCATGCCTCCCATGAAAGGGGAGGTGCCAGGTCTGAGGCTTACTAGACAGTCAATACCCACTGGTCCACTCTGCCAGCAGGTTGGCTGTATGACAGCAGGTGCTATGAGAGCAGGTTTGGGAGAAATGGTACCTAACACCTTTCCCGGAATAGCACCAGGTCCCATAGTACCCAATATTTAAGGAACTGTCTTTCCCATCGTCACCTACGTGAACTTGTGCACAGAACATGGTCAGGGCTGGGCCTGTTGCCAGAAGAAGACACTAGAACAGAGATTATTGACAGGTAGTGATGGATGATGGCTCCGTCAGTAAAGTGCTTATATGCAAGCACAAGGCCCTGTTTGTACAAGTGTCCTAGTTAAGTACCAATTTTCACGGCTTAGAGTCATCTCAAAGGAAGAGTCTTAACTGGGGATTTGCCCAGATCAGACTGTTCTGTGGGTAGGTCTGTCAGGGACTGTCTAGATCCAACATTGTACCATGTTTAAACATGCTTACAATAAACCACCTGCTGTCAGACTCTCTAGAACTCTGAACCTGCACCAACTAAGTCAGGCTGAACTTAGCTTCCCTTCTTTCCTCTCACGCTTCACTTCCCTGTTAGCCTTGATGCTTGCAGGGACCCCCACATAGGAAGGCCCAGTCCACCGTGGGTGGTACAAGCCCTGGCTAGGTGATCCTGAATTGTATAAGGAAGCTAGCTGAGGATAAGTCAGGCCAAGGGTCAGCCAGGAAGAGCATCCTCCATGGTTCCTGCTGTAGTTCACTGGTTGTGAAGTGAGTTCCTTGGTCAGAGGAACTGCTGTGTGGAATAGTAAGTGCCTTCAAGTTCCTGCCTCCACTTTCCTCAGTAGTGATGGGGTGCTAAGCAGAATAAAGCCTTCCCTGCCCTAAGCTGTTTCTGGTCAGTGTTCTATCACAGCAACAGATCCCTGGGGCTCCCTGGCCAGCCAGCTTAGGCAAGTCAGTGAGTTCCAGGCTCAGCGCACGCGCACACACACCTCTCCCCCCCCCCTCTCTCAAGAAATTATTGAAAATTCACAAAGTGGGTAACCTCAGGAGGCTGGTGGAGTTGACCCTGTTCTCCCCAGACTGCTTCTGCACTGCTGTAAAAGCGACAGCTGTCACAGAAAACCTGCATCCGTTTCAATTAGCCTGACTGAGTCCACCCAGGGGCTCCACCAAGTTGTGTGCCCTCCTAAGCGCTGGCTGTGGGCCTGTCCACTAAGAAGGGCATCCTGGATGACAACACTCACAAATGAAACTGCTAGGCTCAGCCCTCAAAGAGCTTACCGTCGCCTACCAACTGACCTCTGCCTGACCTTCCCAAATTACTCTCCTGGAAGCCAGTCCAGGCCCTCAAAGGCCCTGGAATATTCTCTCTTCTACCAACAGTGCAACTGGACGTCACACTTCATCAAACACACAAGCAAGCAAGCCACAGATGGGTCCTGAATGCAAATCAACACAAAAGACTTTTGTTTCTCCTTTCATTCCTTCAGAAGTGATTTCAGGTTTTGTTACCACATGCTGTGCTAAGCAATCACTCTCCCCTGAGCTACATCCCCAGCCCCTTCCCTGGGGGAATTCGTACTGCATGTCTATTCTGCTTGTCTACCAGACTCCTTACATGGTTCTGGGAACACCCAGCAAAGAACAAGATGGGTGTGGTGCCTCCCCTCTGGGATTTACAGGTCACCCTAAAAACAAGACAGGGTTTCCACAGGAAAGGCTCAGTGCTGTACCATAAAACAAACCCCAGACCTACCAGCCCCAGAATGCAAAAATCAGAAAGCACACTTTCAAAGAGGTGGAGCCTGGAGGCTCACATGTTCAAGGCCATCCTGAACTAAAGGCCAGCCAGGGCCCCATGAGACCCTGTCTCAAATGTGCACATGCAAGATGGATGTGGCAGGATTGGAGAGATGGCTCAGCGGTTAAGAGCACTGGCTGCTCTTTCAGAGGTTCTGAGTTCAATTCCCAGCATCCACATGGTGGCTCACAACCAACTATAATAGGACCTGATGCCCCCTTCTGGCATGCAGGTATACATGCAGAACACTCATACAAAATATAAATAAACAAAATAAAATAAAAAAGATGGATGTGGCAGATGACCATCACAGTAACTTAAAGCCATGGAGTAACTTGAGTCCTTGGAGCAACAACAACAACAAAAACCTTGTTTTTTATTTTAATTTTATTTTATTCCTAGACAAGATCTCACCATGTAGCCCTGGAATTCACAGAGATCAGCCTGCCTCTGCTTTCAAATGCTGGGATTAAAGGGGTACACCACCACATCAAGCCTAAAAACTTTCTTTTAAAAATAAAACATTAGGCCTTGTGGTGGTAGTACCCGCCTTTAATCCCAGCACTCAGGAGGCAGAAGCAGGCAGATCTCTGTGAGTTCGAGGCAAGCCTGGCCTACAGAGTGAGTTCCAGGACAGCCAGAGCTACTGAGAAACCCTGTCTCAGAAAACCAAAAGAAAAAAAAAAACATAGATAGACAGACAGACAGACAGATAGATTAAAAATAAAACATTAAACCAAGTGTAGTAGTACAACGCCTTTAATCCCAGCACTAGGGAGGCAGAGGATCTCTGAGTTCAAGGCCAGACAGGTCTACAAAGCAAGTTCCAAGACAGTCAGGGCTATTACACCAAGAAACTGTCTGGAAAAAAACAAAAATAAATAAATAAGTAAACATTAAAGATGTTAGAAAAATAGTTAGAAGAGGGGAGGAGGAGGGGGAAGGGAGGGAGGGAAGGACAGAGGCAGCAACAGCATCTTGCTCTGCTGGCCTTTCCCAACTCAAATACTTGGAATCTTTGTTACTCCCAGTATCACCAAGGAAAAGCAAAATCATGGCCGGCTCTTCTATGCAGATGCCATGGGCCCTCCCCTAGTTCTTGTCAGCGAATCTGCAGGTTCAACCAACTCCTAATGGAAAATACTGCTCTTATACTGAATGTCTATAGACTCCTCCTCGTCATTATCACCTGGGCAATACACTGAGTACAGCAGTCATCGTACAGCAAATGCACTGTCTGGGGTATTATGCCACCCAGTGACGATGCGGCACACAGGGGAGAAAGCGGGTATGGCGGCACACACTTAGATCCCAGCTACTCAAAAGGCTGGGGGAGAAGGATCACTCGACGGATGCCTGGGCAACACAGCAAGAGTCCATCTCCAAAATCACAGAAAAACAAGAGGAGAAGGCAATGTATATAGTTAAATGTAAATACAGCATCATTTTATGTGAGGGACTTGAGCATCTGTGGACCTCTTAACTCCAGGCACAGGAGTTCCTGGGATCAAACTCCTACTGGGACCACAGAGGACTTTACACAAAGCAGCCTTCTGCCACAAACAAGTGAAAATCATCAATGCCTGAAGTGAAAAGCCTGGTGACAGGAGGCTGCAGTCCTCAGAAAGGGACTTCAGGACAAGTCAGTTGCTCATGTCTGAGCATAACAAGTGACAAAGTCTACACTGACTACAGCAGGGACAGCGCTGATGCCAATTATTTTCTGCCCAAGTCAAGAGAGCTTGTCACCCTTCTGCAGAACAATTATCTATAGGTGCATCAGAGTTAGAAGCGCAGCTCTTTCCCCGAATCAGCATGGGGAAAGTGCTGCTCACAGCGATTTGACAGCGTTTCATCAAATTAATCTTTGAATGTATTAGTCTAACAATTATGCCAACTACCATGTAATACTCCAACTGACTTTACAAAAATGAGGAAAACTCCCCCCAAGAAAATGAGTAGTCATTAGACATGCACGAGACCTTTCTATGGTCAACAGCACACAAAGTCCACCACATAATGGGTGGTGTCAAAGCCTTTTCCCGTGTCCTTCCATTCTCAGCCACAGCACAGAAAGCTGACCCGGGCAAGATACCCATTCCCCTTCACACATTACTGCACGCACTGCTTTAAATTCCTCGGATAAAATGATGAATGGCGAATGTTTTGGCAATTAAAATCTCTTTTCATTTACAGAAGCAAGAAAAACATAATTAATGATTGGCCTCTTGCATGTTAACAGCTGGAAATGAGAATACTGCTTTCTGTCTTGAGGCTATTTCTTTCGTTTATTGGAGAAATATACATAAGGCACTCTCACCCTGACTTTCTTCTTATCTTTCTGGTTTTATGAATCTCAAAATCCTCTTTCCCTAAATAAGGTGTGGAAGAAATAAGTAACAGCAAGATTAGACGCTATGTCCTTCTATAGAAGTCAAGTCTCCTGCAGCCTAGCCATAGAACATTTGTACAATTCAGAGCCAATCCATAAACAGCCTGAGCAGGAAAGAATTCATCAGTTGATTAGTAAAGTCTGCCCTGGAAGGAGCAAAAGTTTAAAGACCCACATACCATGTATTTTGTCTTCCCTGCCTTTTGAAACCATGGAAATGCATGCACACTAAATAGGTTAAAAAAAAAAAAGTATAAATAAAATGTCACATGAATTTCTAAGATGTGGCCAAAAGAGAGAAATGTCTTCTAAGTTGAAAACTTAACCATCAAGTTTCAGGGAAAACAACAACAACAACAACAACTACCACACTCCAACTGTAATCCATCTAGGAGCTACGACAAAGCCAGTTCATGGGGCTTCAGTTTGCATGGCTCTAACACAAGAAGCTGAACTCTTCTGCTGGTGACACAGGGGACTAGTGAGAGAACACTGTGGCTTTATAAGCATATCATCACATGTCAGGGCCATGCCCAAAACCTCCAAAGCTCCCAACACTGGCTATAGGATTTTATAGTTTATGACAAGCTTCCATAAATATTTTAACCTGTAGCATCTTGAGGCAAGAGTTCCACACACATGATACTTGTTTCTTTTAATACACTTTTTCCCCTCCTTGGGACAAAGGGCCAGGACTTGTTTCCACAGCCAAACAATCTGACTCCTTAGGTTATAAAAGCAGCGCTGTTCAAATGGAAATTGCCATCACTTCAATGTGAGACCAGTCACCTCAGATAGCAGTCTCTGTCACCCACCCCAAACTGTCCCACTGAAAAGCTCTCACCACTCGGGCAACAGGACTTCCTCATCCAAACAGGGTTTCCTGGGAGTCAAATCGAGCCACACATCTGCTGACCAGCTTCTACCCACTTACCAGGCACACCCCCAGGAAAACCAGGAAGCTTCCACAGGGCAGTCTAGAAAGCAGGAGGCCCTGGCCCCAGCATCTGCCACTGTTCCTGCCTGGTGTCTTCTCCTCTGGTTGGGAATGTTAAAGTGGGTGTTGTCACCTCCCACCAATCTTCATTGGTGAGAGGGTTTGTCCTTACCACGGTAATGATCCCTTAAGAGGTGGAACCTAATAAGAGGTCAATTGGGGACATGTCCTCAGAAGTGACTGGGGGACACCAGCCCTCTGACCTCCTTCCTGTCTGACAAGGAGATCTGTCCCTACATTCTCACCTACTGCTATGGTACTTTCTGCTATGAAGTCCTCACCAGGATCAAGCCAACGAGCACCTTGACCCGGCATCTCTAAAACCAAGGCCTAAATACACCCTCTTATTTATAGTTAGTCTACCTCAGGTTCTTCATTACAGTAACAAAAACAGACTAATAACACTCTTCTTTTAGGAAACAGTCTTCTCCATTACCAAGGAGAATCACTCCAATGAGCCAAGCTCTGACTCCCACCCAATGATCCAACGAACCTCTGCAAGAACCCCACCACACAGGGCCTGGCACAGTCACTGGGAGCTCTCTAGGCATAAGGATGCAGAACTCTGCAGCTGCTAGGCCATCCTTTCTCCCACCATGAGAGTCTCAGGGCAACAACAGCAAGCAAGCCCTGAGATGCACGTGAGTGACACAGCCAAGCACGCCTTGACCCTCGAGCTCAGCTTCGAACCAGGGAGTTCCTGACCATTTCATTTTTGATGCACTGAAGTTTCCTCCAACTCCAGGGTGGGTTTCTATACCTGGTACCACAGAATTTGGAGGAAAGGTCATAAAAGCCAAATCAGTATATTCAGAGTCCAAGTTCTTTTAGTCCCCGGTGACAATCATCTTTGTGAATCTCCAACTCACTTCAAACCGAATACTAAAAGAAACCCGCCAGAGAAATTCAAAGAAAAAAATCACACAGCAGAAAAACTATCAAGGCTCATCTGTCGTCAAGACCCAAGAGGGAGAGGCCAGGAGGGAGAGGGCGAAGGGTGGGCCTGGGGGAGCACAGCCTTTCACCATCAACGGGTCTCAGGAGCTATCGTGTGCTGAGAAGGACTTCCAAAGCTGTCCCGAAAGTATGTGCCAGCTTCCCGTCAGCAGGAAAACACAACACATAGCAGACAAACAAAAGGAACTCACAGGGAAGCAAACAGCTTCTGGGTTTGTGAGCCTGGTGGTTCCTGTCATTTTAGACTACTGTTCAGTTCTCCTCTTCCAGCTTTCCCAGGGCCACGTCATGGACCTGCTTGCTCAAGGACATCACAAAAGTCACACTGTGTAGCACATGTTAAAATGGGTTTAGGAGAAAGTGGAGCATGATCTAATCCGTAGCACTCTCCAGATAATCTTCCACCATCACAGAGAAAAGACAATGCAAGACCATAAAAAAATCTGAGTGGCTAAGCCTTCCCATCGCCAGTCTAAACCTGTAACAGTCAGGACCTCCTGGTAAACTGAGGGAAGCTAGGACAGATGCACCTTCCTCAGGCAAAACTGCACACACCACAGCACACTGTATGTAACACCACAACACAGTGTATGTAACACACTACAGCACACTACATGTAACACATCACAACACACTTCATGTATCATCCAGGGTTCCATAATCTGCTCTCCACACCCAATCTCCAGGCTAAGCACAGCTGATCTAGGATTCCTTTTCAAATGTAAGTACTTGAGCATCATTATCAACTCCAAAGGCTTCAAAGGGATGAAACATCACTTACAGGAAACCCTAAAATTCCAACTCCGCAGCCCATGCAGACTCCGAGATGCAGAAGAGAACCTGCTCTCTTGTTCTGCATTGCTGGGAGAAACACTGGGTTTTGCTCTGTTGGCTCCATCTACAGCACCCCCTTACCTTGTTGGACCATTTGTACGCTTGCAGCAGCTGGCTGTAGAGTGGAGTTTTGTCCTGCACAGGATCCAGGCTTAACAGCCCGCTGTTGTGAAGGGGGTGGTTCTCAGACGGCTTGCCTACCAGATTGCTCAGACGTTCCAGCTCACTAAAAGTAAAGAGAGACACTACATAAAACCGAGTCCGCTTCACTCCATCAAGGCCAAGCACACTGCTCAAGGCTGGGTGCCATCAGAAGTCTCTTAAGAAGAGGTCTGGAAAAAGACTTAGGGCTAAGGAGAGAATACCTGCGAGTTTTCACCTTTCAAAGCCAGTCATGGTGGCCCATCCCTTTGATCCCAGCACTGGGGAGGCAGAGGCAGGTGGATCCATGAGAATTTGAAGCCAGCCTGGGCTAGATAGGAAGTTCCAGAGCCAATTAGGGCTACACAGTGGGACAAACAAAACGAAACAAAATATAGCTGTCTCATGCCATTCCAGAGGGAAAAGAAAGCTAAGTGTACAGAGAAACAGTAAGTTTCCCAGAAATTAGGATTTGACAACTCAGATTCGTCCACAGCGGGGAGGAGATGTTCTGTGATCTTGCAGTGTGGTATAACACTGCCTCTCATTCAGGATTTTCGGACCCACGTGCAGCTCACTCCATTTGGCAGAGCAGCAAGGACCTGAATAAACCATGATTATTTATCATTTCACATTGGGATAGATTTGTGCACGGTGCTTTACAGATGGCAAAGCTTTAGCAAGACAAAGAGATAAACAACTGGAATGGGAAGACACTGTTGAGAGGCTGTGTCAAACAAACACACTTCAGTCCAGCAGGGAAACTAGGGAGAAGCTTGGGAAAGCGAGCCGACAGTGAAAGCACACACCCCAGGGAGTGTAGTCTGAGGAGCTGCCCCAGCTGCCAACAAGCCTCTGTGAACCACTCCCATGCGGCATCCAGTCCAGACTCTTCAGCCGCCCCCCCCCCCACACTTTTTTTTCTTTTTTTTTTTCATGCTTCTTTTTACTTTATTGGTTGGTAGAAAGGATTTTAACACTATAAATATTCCATAAGCTGCAGCTCCAAGATTGCAAAAAAGTCAAAGCCAAATGTGGCCTTGGGCTTTAGAGCTGACATTCAAGTCACTGTAACAGAAGCGGCTGTCCCTTATATCCTGAAGACTCCTCAAGAAAGACGTGTTCAGGACTGTTTAGAGCCACAGCACTCGAAGAGATCCGCTGTCCCTTCCAATGCCTGTGCATGGTAACAGAAGAATCCAGGACTTATTGGCATCGCCTGAGAAGGCAACGTAAATGGCTTCAATGCTGGCCCTGAATCCGCAGACACAAAGCCATGGCCTGCTGCTCCCTCTGCACCCGATGCCTTTCTCCAGGGTAGATGAGGCAGCTCTTCCTGGGGCTGCAGCACTGACCACTCAGTCTCCACCACGGATGGTTCCTGGTGTCAGCAGTAGTTCAGCCCTCTTCTTATTGGCACTGCTAAACATTTAATAAGTCAGAGGAATGTCCACACTGCTTAAGTTTCTAAAGTGAAAGGGCTGGAACCTCCCATCAGAAAAGCAGAGGAAAGAACCTGAACTGGAAGTATGTGTGTGATGGTGGTGATGGGTGGGAGCATGTCACCCTCAAGCAGGGCAAGGATTACCTGATGGGGACACTGCAATCAAAATGTGTGCAGGTGGGATTTAAGACGGGGTGTGGAATACAGGGGAGGGAAGGCACCCACTACTTCACTACCACTTGCTCCTCCATCCCGCCAGACCAAACTGGAGGGTGCAGGGAGTCCTGGGGGGTTAGCTAAGTAGTGAAGAACCTGCCTCAACCAGGCACTGTGGAGGGACATGAGATGGGAGAAAGAAAGCCCAGTCTATGCAGAAATTCTGACTAGCTCATCAAATGCTGTTCCTGTTAAGGTCAATTTCAGAAGTAAAAGGCCAAAATCCAGTCAGGCAGTGGTGGCACACGCCTTTAATCCCAGCACTTGGGAGGCAGAGGCAGGTAGATCTCTGAGTTCGAGGCCAACCTGGGCTACAGAGTGAGTAACAGGAAAGGAGCAAAGCTACACAGAGAAACCCTGTCTCGAAAAACAAAAAACAAAACAAACAAACAAAAAGGCCAAAGTCCTTCCATTCCAACCTTCTAAGACAAGAAGAGAATACAAGTTCAGGCAAACAAGAAGTACCTACTTCTGGGCGTGGTGATGCACACCTTTATTCCCAGCACTCAGGAGGCAGAGGCATGCAGATTTCTGTGAGTTTGAGGCCAGCCTGGTCTACAGATCCAGTGAGGACAGCCAAGGATATACAAAGAAACCTTGTCTTGAGGGGGTGGAGGGGAGTTCCTATTATGTACCAGGCATCTGACAAATGTCCTCTCAGTTAATTCTTTTCTCTGTGTAGCCCTGGCTGTCCTGGAACCGTCTCTGTAGACCAGGCTGGCCTCAAACTCGCAGAGATCCTCCTGCCTCTGCCTCCCAAGTGCTGGGATTAAAGGCGTGCGCCACCACCGCCCAGCTCAGTCAATTCTTAACATACTAATGAAGTAAAAGGGAGTCTTGTAAGAACAAAAGTAAGTACGTAATCACTAGGACCACAAATTAGGAATTATTAGGGGCTAAGCTGCTCCTACGTGATTTTCCCATTGTAGTGGACTGAGTCCTCTGAAACTGTGAACCTAAATAAATCCTTCTTCTTTAAAAAAAAAAAAAGAAGGAAAGAAAGAAAGAAAGAAAGAAAGAAAGAAAGAAAGAAAGAAAGAAAGGGAGGAAGAAAGAAAATAAAAGAAAGAGGATAGGCATGAGGAATCAGCCTAGTTAACAAATGTGACATGAGGTCTCTGTTGAGAAAGAGCTGAACAAAAGGAATGGAGGTGAGTGCAGTGCTGAGGAGAAATGGAAAGAGGCAAAAGGTAATGGAGGTAGTGTTTGAGGGTGACGTGAGGTAGGACTGATCAATTCCGAGCTGTGAGGACGGGAATTGGAGCTCATCGGATCGACGGGTACTCAACTGAGCCTGAGACAGCGTTAATAGGTATGTCCAGATGTGCTGGTGCCCAAGGGCCTACAGGTAAGAAACCTGGTAAGATCGGCGAAGTGGAAGTTCCTGCGAAGAGCTCGTTTCCTCGTCAGAATAAGACCGCCACAGCGGGGACCAAGGACCGCAGAAGACACCCAGGACCAAATGGCCAACAGAACGAATACTAGGTAACGGGAGGGGGGACAAGGTGTCCCTGAGGGGCTGGCAGGGACCTGGAGACGAGCGAAAAGAAACAGCGGACTGAGGACAAGGGAGAGCAGCCCGTGACTGGGAAGACTGGCGTGGGATCCCGGTGGGATAGGTGCCAGGAGGGTCCTCGACACTGATTCCTTCAGCCACTACCTACTTGAGGTCCCGGTTGACCGAATGCAAGTTGTCCTGGAAGTGCGCGATGAAGGCCTTCTCGCGGCCCTCCAGCGTCTCCTTGTTGCGCATGCCATCCTTAAGGCAGTCGAACACCCTACTCACGCTGGAGCGCAGCGCCTGGATGGCATTGATGGCCTGGGAAAATGCCTCCAGGTTCACCCCAACGCTCAGCACGTCCGCCATGTTGCAGCCGCCTCAGCCGGCTTTCGGGAGCCTGCAGCCTGAGCGGCGCGTGGCACTTTCTGATGACGTTATCCTGGGAGGCTTCTGGGATGTGTAGTTTGAGACATGGCCGACGGCCCTGGGAGCTCCAGTGTACAACTTGGAAATTTGCGCCCGTCTGACTAAATGAGAGGGTTGGCGGCTAAAGTGTGATCTTCGTGTGGGGAAGTCAGGTTGCCCTCGCCTTTTGGTTGATGGTGAATGACAAAGAAATACAAAAGTTCACCGCGTATCGCCAAAACTTGAACAGTCACAAAGGAAAGAATTTCTCAGAACAATAAAATGTCCCCAGAGTACATGAATAAAATGAGTCCATAATCATATAGAAAAGGGGAAGAACTCTCTTACCTACAGTAGAATGCCAACACAAAAATGAAGATGGAGTGATATTAGGAAACTTCCACTTGGCAGCCATTGAAATAACTGATTCAGATATGAATCAACTGATGCTAAAAAACGGCAAGATATTCTACAGTCTCAAAGCGTTTTTCCCTAAGAAACTTGACAGGAAGGAGAAAACAGCCGGGTTACATGAGACCCTTTGTCCAAAAGAAAAGTAATAATAGTAATAGAAATAACGGCTTATGCCCAAAAGAATTGAAAGCATGGTCTAAATGAGATGTTTGTACTTCCGTATTCATAGCAACCTCATTCACAATAGTTAAGTACCAAAGGAGCCAGGTGTCCACCAACATGTGAGCAGATAATCAAAATATGATTACATATGATAGAAAGTATATATACTGTGAGACTGAAACAGGAACAATATACCTTGCAAGTTAATGGGATACCAAAACAGGAAAAATGTACCTTGCAGGTTAAGGGTTATGTATGCAGTTAAAACAGTAAATAAATAAATTGCTAGCCAGACGTGGTGATGCACGCTTTTAATCCCAGCACTCAGGAGGCAAAAGCAGATGGATCTCTGAGTTCAAGGCCAGCCTGGTTTACAAATGAGTTCCGAGACAGCCAGAGCTACACGAGAAACTCTGTCTCAAAAAAAAAAAAAAAAAAAAGAATAAGTTCCTGTTTGTCCTGGGTTAAGTCCTCGCAAGTTAAGGTTTTTTTTTTTTTGGGGGGGGGGGGTTGTTTGTTTGTTTGTTTGTTTTTGTTTTTGTATTTTTGGGGGTTTTGGGTTTTGGGTTTTTTTGGTTTTTCGAGACAGGGTTTCTCTGTGTAGCTTTGCGCCTTTCCTGGAACTCACTCTGTAAATCAGACTGGCCTTGAACTCACAGGGATCTGCCTGGCTCTGGCTCCTGAGTGCTGGGATTAAAGGCGTGTGCCACCACCACCCGGCCATGATGAATATTCTTACCTTTGTTCTCTCTCCTATAAAAAAGAACCTCAAGAGGCCAGCAGGGGCTGCTCTCTGAAATCCCGATTTAGGGTGAGACAGCCAGCTGGTCAGTCCCAGGAGCACCTCCAAAATATAGATTGCTTTAATTGGATAACAGTGGATTTGGTCTTTTCTACTCATGATTCTCAGGTTTAACATTACCTTTTTTCTAAAGGAAGGAGAAAATTCTGACACATAATAATCAGATGATATCTGAGTAACACCTGTAGACTCATTATTCATTTTGCTGGTGAGGCATGATGATACACACATGTAATCCCAGTCCTTGAGAGGAGATGTGAAGACTAGGACCTCAG
Organism: Peromyscus californicus insignis; assembly: GCF_007827085.1. Classification (NCBI taxonomy): domain Eukaryota; kingdom Metazoa; phylum Chordata; class Mammalia; order Rodentia; family Cricetidae; genus Peromyscus; species Peromyscus californicus. The sequence continues at coordinate 10,110,188 of NW_026294595.1, forward strand.
GTCAGCATAGGCTACAGCATGAGTAATGTCCAAAAAATAAGCCATTTTGGGGGCCTGGAGAGATGGGTTAGTGGTTAAGTGCTCTTGAAGAGGATGTGGGTTTGATTCTCAGCACTCACATGAAAGTCCACAATCAACTGTAACTTCAGTCCTAAGGGATTCGTTGCCCTCTTCAGGCTTCAAGGTCACAGCACACGTGGTGCATGAATATACATGAAAGCAAAATGCCTATACACATGAAATAATATGGAAAAAGAGAACACATTTCGCCAGTGATAATTTCACAGATGGAACTGGAACAATAAACTATATGAAGCAAAAGGTACAAAAATACTAATGTTGTAAGAGTCTGTTCCTAGGAAGTATTGAAGTAGTCAAAAAATCACAGAGGAAAAAATGAAATTGCAGCTTCCAGGGGCCGGTGTCTAGTGACATCCACATGCCTAAAGACACCTAGCATAGACATTGTAGGAAGAAGAGAACATTTGGGACGTAAACAAAATATTATCCAGATCTGGCACAGCGGTTTAAGGGATCTTACTTATTTTTCTGCCGTGTCTACTATGGACAGGTTCTGGCCTGAGAGGAGCCAAGTACATGCAGTTTGGATTCGAGAAGATGAGAAGGAAGGAAGGAGTTCATAATGCTGGCCTTCATTGTATCTTTGTGTCGATGAACGGGGAGAGCCCTCTGGGATTTCTAGAACAAAAAGAACCAGTAGTAGCAGGGCTGTAGCTCAGTGCTTGTCCGATACATGTGAGGCTCTGCATACCATCTCCAGTCCCAGGAACAGATTAAGACGTTCACAGGTAAGGTGCAGGGAGGAAGGCTTTGGCCGACTGTCTCAGGAACATTGAAGAAAAGGGACTTGGAAAAGTCTCTAGGGATGGAGGATGGGGATGCTTAGATAGCAATGTAAATGGTTATGTAGCACTGTAAATGGACTGAATGCTACAGAACCAGAATAAGAAATAAGAAAATATCTTGGGAGCTGGAGAGATGGCTCAGCAGTTAAAGGCACTTGTTGCTCTTGCAAAGGACCTGGGTTTGGTTCCTAGCACCCACTCAGTTGCTCACAACCATCTGTAACCCCAATTCTAGGAGTTCTGATCTCCTTGGGCACCCAACACACAGTGATGCGCACACATATATGCAGGCAAAACACACACATAAAGTTTTTTTTAAATAAACAAATGAATTTTAAAGCATTAAAGAAAATATTTCAGAACATTTTTTTCAAATTTAGTAATATAAAAGATAACTCAGAAGGTAAAGACAGCCTGAATTCAATCTCCAAGCCACACACAGTAGAAAAGGAGAAACAATTCCAATAAGTTGTCCTCTGACCTACACACATACACTTACAAACACACAATAATAATGTGCTAATAATAATACTACATTTTTTAAATGGGGAGAAAATTGCTAGACTTCACAAACAGCAGCTTATCCAGGGGGTTGAAGTCAACATGACCAGGGGCAGAATACATTTCTAACTTCCTGATACCATGTACTGAAAAGAGACAATGAGACTTCTGCTCTGTTCCTACCCGCCAGGATGCAAACCCTGAATGTAATAAGGATATATGAATTGAAAACAAACCTTAGACTGAAAGACTTGCAACAGAATAATTGACCTGTCAGAGCTTTTAAAAATAATAATAATATTGCACTAACAAGAGCTAAAGGTGGAGGAGCTGTTCCAGGCCATGCATTGCTTCCAGGACTTGACAACCAAATGCACTTTGTTCATCTGATTGACACAGTTGAAGAAATCTGAGGAAGATCTTTGAAGGTCTGTGGGCATTTTTGTCCATGATAATTTCATGACATTGTTCATTATATCATGGTTACAGAAGAAGATGTCCTTGTTTGGGGACAATACATCTACATGGAAGTGATGAAAGACCACCACTGCATCTACATGAAAAAGGAAATGTTTGTTTGGAGGGAGGAAGATAAGCAAATGTGGCAAAATGGTAGCAGTCCTGCCGCATGAAGATTCTTTCTAATATTTTTTTTTCTTTGCAATGGTGAGTTTGAATCAATGTCATTATCTGTTGTTTTAAGTGACGTCATGATTTTAAGAGCAGGAAAAGTAAAAACACAGTCCAGATGATAAGAAAACTCTTCTATTCTGCCAGGCTGTACTAACAGAATGGCATTGTTTATCACTCCTCCATCCCCACTTCTCCTCAGTCCGACTGCAGCACCTCAACTCTAATCCACTGGTTCTAAAATGTTAAAGATAAATTCTGGGAACACCACTTGAAGCCATTCTGGAGAGATGGCTGTGATGTTAAGAGCACTGGCTGTTCTTACCGAGGACCCAGGTTTGGTTCCCAGTACCCACGTGACAGTTCACAGCCACCCATAACTCCAATTTCAAAGAATCCAACACCCTCTTCCATCCTCCGTGGGCACCAGACACACACACAATGTGCATACATAAAGCACTTATACACATAAGATAAAAAGAAACAACTTTTTCAAAGACAAATTCTGGACAAAAATCTGGTTCCCAGTGTTGCTTTGCCAGAGACAAACAACTCTTAAACACTATTTAAATGAATTCACAGAGCTACATGAAGGAAAAGCATTCTGTTGACTTGGGTTTCTACACTAGTCATTTCCTGGCATCAACCTCACCTTCACAGTGCTTCCAATTATAGCTTTTCTTAAGGCTGGAGGGGGTTTGTGAGGACATCAGCTGGGGAGATGGCTCAGTGGGTAAGAACACTTGCTGTGCAGCCATGAGGACCTGATTTGAATCCTCAGTGCCCACGTAAAAAGCCAGGCACAGACACACGTAAGCCTCTAACTCCAGGGCTGTGGGGTTGGAGCTAGGAGAATGACTGAGACTTGCTGGCTACTAGCCTATCAGCAAATTCATAGGTGCACACCACCATACATATATGTTTATATACACCACACGCATGCATATGCCACATACACATAAAAATATTTAATTTCAAGCTGTAGAATCTTATCTCAGTTATGTCTCCTTCTGAACCTTGATTAGTTTGTTTTCTGTTTGCTGTTTTTGTTTTTGTTGATTTGTTTGAGACATGGTCTCACTATGACCCTGGCTGGCCTTGAACTATGTAGACCATGCTGCCCTTGAACTCACAGAAATCTGCCTGCCTCTGCTTCCCAAGTGCTGGGGTTTATGTTATCTTAAAACAGGTAATAAGCCGGGCGGTGGTGGCGCACGCCTTTAATCCCAGCACTCGGGAGGCAGAGCCAGGCGGATCTCTGTGAGTTCGAGGCCAGCCTGGGCTACCAAGTGAGTTCCAGGAGAGGCGCAAAGCTACACAGAGAAACCCTGTCTCGAAAAACCAAAAAAAAAAAAAAAACAGGTAATAAAACTAATTTTCATAAAATAGCCATGTGCTTTAATAACTATCTATGCAGGTAGAATAACTATCAGATCTGGGAGACTGAAGCAGGGGGAATCTCCTTAAGTTTGAGGCCAGCCTGGACTAAAATGTGAAATCTTGTCTCAAAAAATGAAAAGTTTTGAAATAACACTGGTATATAATGAAGACACTGAAAACATAGCCATTAGGAGAAGGTGCCTGTGTGTAGCTAGAGTTTTTCTGGTCCTGCCTGGCCCACAGTCAGGACAAATCTCTCTAACCCGCCAGTCCTGCAGCAGCTCAGACCCAACCGAGAAAACACACAGAGACTTACATTGCTTACAAACTGTATGGCTGTACCAGGCTTCTTGCTAACTGTTCTTATAGCTTAAATTAATCCATTTCCATAAATCTATACCTTGCCACGTGGCTCGTGGCTTACCAGCATCTTCACATGCTGCTTGTCATGGTGGCAGCTAGCAGCGTCTCCCCTCTCAGCCTCCCACTTCCCAGAATTCTCTCAATTCTCCTCTCTGTTAGTCCCGCCTATACTTCCTGCCTGGCCACTAGCCAATCAGTGTTTTATTTATTGACCAATCAGAGCAATTTGACATACAGACCATACCACAGCACCTGTGACTCACCACAGGGAGTTCTTTATGAAGAACCACAAAAGGGTTAACAGTGAGTCTGTTTGTTCTCAAGATTTCTAATGGCATAACCCTGCTGCTCCTACATTGTCAATTAACTGTGTCCCATGGTTCTCTATTGGGGTAGACTTCTCATCAACTTTGGGATATGGAGTTTTTTATGGTGTTTGTACAATATATTTTACAAACATAAAAGGAAAGGAAAGGAAGTGTCTAGACTTGTCTTGGTTTGGCAAGGCTGGAGACCCTAAATTCTAGCTTTGTGTGCTTACTTTTTAGGGGTCCCTTGAGGTTTAGAAGATGTGGCCAGGCATGGTGGCTTCTGCCTATAACCCTAACATATGGGAAGTTCTGGCAATAGAACTGTTGTGACTTCAAGGCCAGCCTGGACTATATAAAGAGTTCCAGGGCTACAGAGCAAGATCCTGATCAAAACAGGAAGAGATGGGAGGCAGAGGCAGGTCTGTGAGTTCAAGGCCAGCCTGCTCTACATAGCAAGTTCCTGGACAGACAGGACTACATAGAGAGACCCTGTCTCAAAACAGACAAACAACAGCAAAAGCAGGAAAAGAAGTGGGAGGGGAGGAGGCAACCCAAGCTGTGTTCCTTGTCCCTAGGGGGGAGGGAAAATGTACCAGGATTTTTCTACTCTCATCCATATTTGCCCGTGTGAGATTCTGTGGCATCTGTAGGGGGTTCACGGTCCCCATAAAGCCTAAACGTGTTCCTCTGCTTAAGCGGCAATCACCATTGTGTCTGCACCACCTTGGACACAGAGGCTCGGGATCTGTACGTGGAAGCAAATGAGGCAATGCAGTGTAGTATGTCTGCTGTTTGGGCCCCTCTTTCCAAATGACTCCATCTCTCTTGTACTCAGAGTCGTCTCTTCATCTTGTTCAGCCCCTCCCCCAGCTCCCCCGACATCTTCCTTTGTCTCCTTCTGTGATTCGCTGGCTTCCACCCTGATTGGAGCAATAAAGTACAAATAGACTTTGCTCCTGCAGCCATTAGTTTTCTGAATTTCTCCATGGCTCCCCTCTTCTGGGAAACTGAGAAATTGATCAGTGAAAATACACATTTCCCCTGAACCTAGTAAGGAGTCTTTTATCACGTCAACAGAAAACTTTTCATTTCAGAAAGAAATGGACAGGGGTTCTCTGAGGTGTTGTAAATTCTCGAGGATGTTGGCATGTACAAGCCCGCATCTGTGTGTGTTGGCGGGATATAAATTATTTTAAAGGAGTTCATTTTGAGCACTATCAGATTTTAATTATTATGATATTCTGTTTTGGTAAAAGGCAGCACCCCACTGCTAACATCTTCCAAAATGAGCAAGCCATTAACTGGATGCTACGAGCTCGGGAGTATGAGAACAAGCAATCAGAATTATAGTTGTCAGTATTTAATTAAAATACGTTTGCGACTCCCATCGTATTCTGAGAGCATGCGGCTGAAACATTCAGAGAAGATATCCTCATCAATTAATAATTATTAAGGACACCCCAGCTGCAAAGCCAAGCATTGGACAGTTAGGCAGAATGTCGTCAGAAAGACTTCACCAGACCTGCCCTAGATCAACCATGAGCTACCTGTCATAATCATAAAATACAATGCTTAGACCTTGTGGGTTGGGGCTGAGGACTAAGTGGGGGCAGCACAGAGTCCTGGGGGCATAGTACACATTCATGTTAGTCATTCAGTGTACATGCACCCAGAATGTATGCAGCATTTTGCAGCAGCTAGAGGTGGGGGCAATGGTCTGGGATAACCCAATAAGCAGCATGAAAATATCTGAGGTGGTTTATATACTCCTTTGTGTTTACCTGGTCAAGTCTCAGACATCAATCATGTTTAAAGTGCTTAGTGTCAGGCCTATTATAGGCCATCTAAAGCGAGGGTGGTACAGGCTCCTCACATGCTCTCTTGCTTTTGGCCCACCATGACCCTGATGTGATGCTGAAGACCACAGGACAGTGAGAACAATGATCAGGCTGACCCCAGAGTCAGGCCCCTGGAAATGAGCCTAGACAGGGGCCTCTGCCTCTACCCTTCCACACCTGTGTTCTTTCATTTTTTTAAAGATTTCTTTTTATTATGTGTGTGTGTGTGTGTGTGTGTGTGTGTGTGTGTGTGTGTGTGTGTGTGTGTGTGACATACATATGGATGCAGGTTGATACCAGAGGAGGGCACCAGATCCTCATGGACCTGAAGTTACAAGTGGTTGTGAGTCTCTGGACATGGGTACTGGGGACCAATCTTGGGTCCTCTGGAAGAGCAGCAAGCACTCTTAACCACTGAGTCTTCTCTCCAATCTGACAAACATGTAGGCTTGCATCTAGAAGACAAGGAAGCAGGGACTGGGGAGACGGCTCAGTCAGATGGCTGCACAAGCGTGAGGACCTGAGTTCGGATCCCCAGCCAGGCATGGTGGTGAGCATATGCATCCACAGGACTGCTTGAGGAGGTGACAAAGACAGATCACTGGCCAGGCAGCACAGCCAATCAGTGAGCACCAGGTTCAGCGAGAGACCCTGTCTCAAAAACTAAGATGGAGAGGTGTAGAGGAAGACACCCAATGTCAACCTCCGGCTTGTGCACACAAAAGCACATGAACAACCACACATATGTTCACACAGAGAGACAAGCACACACAAAATACAGACTAAGGAAGTGGATTCTTCCCAGGGCTCACATTGTAAAGTATGTGAGAATGGGGGCAATCTATGGATTCAAGGAGAGAAAGGGACTGAACAGATGTCTTGGTGGTTAAAAGTATACTGCTTTTGTAGGAGACATGATTTTGGTTCCCAGCACCAATGCACAAACACCTGTAACTCCAGCTCCAGAGTATCCAACACACTCTTCTGGCCTTCTCAGGCACCTGCATTCACATGCACACACATGTATGTAATTGAAAATAAAATAAAACTTTTTGTAATGCCAGGCATGCTTGCACAAATCTTTAACCCCAACACTCAGAAGGCAGAGGCAAGTGAATCTCTGTGAGTTCAAGGTCTGCCTGGTTTACATAGGGGGTTCCAGGCCAGTCAGGGCTACATAAGTAAATACATCTTTTTATCTTTAAGAAAAGGAAAAATAAACACTGATCCTCCACTGTGTGTGTGTGTGTGTGTGTGTGTGTGTGTGTGTGTGTGTGTGTGTGCTGCCAAATGTGTTCAGTGACATCCACCCAAGAAAGAAGCTCAAGGAAGGTTCAAATGGAACATACTTCCCTGTGGCTTAGAAGACATACACGGAGCAAGAAACACAAGAGATGTATGCTAATCAGGTTCTCCAGAGGAATAGAACTGACCGAATATATAGAAAGGGAATTTATTAGAATGGCTTACAGACTGTGGTCCAGCCAATCCAACAATGGCTGTCTACCAACAGAAGGCCCAAGAATCCAGTTGTTGTTCAGTCCACAAGGCTGGATGTCTCAGCTGATTTCAGTATATGCCAGAATTCCAAAGAAGTGGGCTCCAATGCCAGTGAAGGAATGGACTTGCCAGAGAGAGCAAAAATAAGCAGGTAAAAAGAACAAGTTTCTGTCTTCCATGTCCTTTATATAGACTGCCAGCAGAAGGTATGGCCCAGATTAAAGATGGATCTTCTCACCTCAAAGATATGGATTAGAAGTGGGTTTAATGGTTTAATAAGAAAAAAAAATCCCTCACAGGTGTGCCCAGTCATTTGGGTTTCAGTTAATTCCAGATGTAGTCAAGTTGACAACCAAGAATAGCCGCCACAAGGTGCAAGAGCAAAGTAAGAGATGTGCAGAGGAAATTTTGGAGTGGCTACAGAGGATGGCCAGCACACCCAGCTAGGGGAGTCTGAGCCCCGTCTGATAAGGAGAATAGGGGATTAGCAGGTGATGTGGGGGGCAGTGGGAAGGGAGGACCTTCAGACCCATGTGGTGATATATTTGTAATCTAAGAAATAAAGCTTGCCTGAAGATCAGAGAACAGAACTAGCCACAGAGTTAGCCACAGAGGTCAGACAGTGGTGGCACACACCTTTAATCCTAGCACTTGGGAGGCAAAGGCAGAGATCCGTCCAGATTTCTCTGAATTCAAGGCCACACTGGACTACATGAAATTAATCCAGTCTAAAAGAGAAACAGCCAGGCAGTGGTGGCCCACACCTTTAATTCCAGCACTTGGGGTCACACACCTTTAATCCCAGCACTAGGAAGGTTGAGACAGGAAGCGATAAGGCTGGGCAGAGAAAGGAATTTAAGGTGGGAGGAGATAGGAATTAGGCCCTTTTGGCTAAAGGACTCAGAGGCATTCAGTCTGAGGATTCATGGAGACAGAATCTTCCTTTTTTGGCTGAGGAGTTGGTGAGGTGAGAAGTGACTGTGACTTGTTTGTTTCCTCTGATCTTTCAACATTTACCCCAATATCTGGCTTTAGGTTTTTATTATAAGACCATTTAGGACTTGTGTAACATCTGGTGCCCAATGTGGGGCTCAATCCCACAACTTTGAGATTAAGAGTCTCATGCTCTACCTGAACCGTGAGAAGCAGTATGGTATGCAGAGCCTGTAGCAAAATGCCATAAAGACCTTGGCCTGCATTTGTTTTAGTCAGTTTTTCATAGCTTTGACAAAATACCTGAGAAAATCAACTTAAGAAGAAGAAAGGTTTGTTTGGGCTCACATCTTTAGAAGTTTCAGTCCATTGCTAACCTGGCTCTGCTGCTTTAGGACAAGTGGCAAGGCCGCATTAAGTTGGTGCATTAGTTTCCTTTCAATTGCTGTGATAAGACACCATGACCAAGGCAACTTATAAAGAAAGCACTAATTTGAGGGCTCACAGTTCCATGGGGTTAGAGTCCGTGGCCATCATGGTGCTGGAACAGTAGCTTAGCACTTACATCTGATCCACAGGCAAGAGGCAAAGAACAAGAGAGCTAACTGGAAATGTTGTGGGTTTTTGAAAGCTCAGAGCCCACCCTCCAATGATATACCTCCTCCAACAAGGCCACACCTCCTAATCCTTCCCAAACAGTTCCACCAACTGAGGACCAAACATTCAAATATCTAAGACTATGGGGCCACTCTCCATTTATTTATTTGTTTGTTTGTTTGTTTGTTTGTTTGTTTGTTATTATCCTGGCATGATTGAACCCCAGACGACCTGGGCAGGTCGGTGCTCTTAACCACTGACCCACCTCTCTCCTGATTGGGGCCAGTCTCATTCAAACGTCCTGAAGTGGAGAGAGCATGACAGAGCAAAGGAGACACAAAGAGAAAGCTGAGAGACTGGGTCTATTATCTCCTTCAGGAGCACATCCTCAATCTAACTTCCTCCCATGAGGCACCCCCTATTAAAGGTCCCACTACCTTCCACTGGCACCACAGACAGAGAGCCCAGTTTTTACCACTCGAGGACTTTCCTGATGGAGACTAAAACAGAACTTAACAAATCAGGGTTCTAGCTGTCATATGGAGCCCATGTTATATGGGGCTGGGGAAAGTACAGTAGATGGTTTTAAGTGGAGACATCCTGTGATTAGATTTGCATTTCTGGAAGTCTCCTTGCTATGGAGCAAATGGGCAAAAGGATCCAAGTTTAGAAGCAGAGAGACCAGAGAATCTAGGATACACACACACACACACACACACACACACACACACACACACACATACACAAACACACTGCTGAATGGCCAACAGAGGACCATGGGTAAGCTAGGTTCTTCCCATCGCAGGAATCTAAGAGGTGTTTTAAATATCTTAGTAAATTATTGATTACCCATTTGGACATTCACTTAATCAACCACTGGGCATGTTGTGAGGGGCCCCCATTCTCTCCCATATTCATCTGTAATTAAGTACGATGCATCTCAGGAATAGACCCTTTTACCAACACATTAAGTCTGCTCAGAGCAGAATGAGATGCAAGTTGTTTGTTCAGCCCGTTTGAGGGTGGAACTGCCTTCTAATTCTATTGCTAAGTTCTGTGGGTGATGCATTTTAACCAAGAGAGACCGTGGCTGCCCACAGCAGACTCTTCTAACCCTGGAACCCCCAGCAGAAGGTACAGCCCAGATTAAAGATGGATCGTTCCAACTCAAAGATATGGATTAGAAGTGGGTTTAATGGTTTAATTAAGAAAAAAAAAATCCCTCACAGATGTGCCCAGTCATTTGGGTTTCAGTTAATTCCAAATGTAGTCAAGTTGACGACCAAGAATAACCGCCACAAGGTGCAAGTGCAAAGTAAGAGATGTGCAGAGGAAATTTTGGAGTGGCTACAGAGGATGGCCAGCACACTTGAATCTGAGGTCAGAGGCAGATTCCTGAGCCCCAGGCTCCCAGGGGAAACCAAAGTACGTAGTGTGGTGACAGTCTTAGGATCTTTTCTTTTAAAAGATTTATGTAGTCGGGTGGTGGTGGCATATGCCTTTAATCCAAGCACTCGGGAGGTAGAGGCAGGAGGCTCTCTGAGTTCAAGGCCAGCCTGGTCTACAGCTTAAGTTCCAGTACAGCCAGAACTACACAGAGAAACCCTGTCTCTGAAAACAAACAAAAAATTATGTATTTCTATTTTATGTGTATGAGTGTTTTGCCTGGATGTACGTCTGTGCAATGCATGTGTGTGGTGCCCACAAAGGCCAAAAAGGGGCATCAGATTCCTTGGAATTGGAGTTACATACAGTTGTGAACCACCATGTTGGTGCTGGGAACCAAACCCAGGTCCTCTGCAAGAGCAGCCAATTCTCTTAACCACTGAGCTGTCTTTCCAGCCCCAGCCCTGGGATCTCTATTCCAGAAGGTAAGATCCCTGTTTAGCAGCCAGAATCTCCCCATACTTCCAGTAAGACAATGAAAGAAAACTCCTGGCTAGGAGGAGGGCTGTTCCTTTTGAAGCTGGGATCTCCACCCACTCCCCACCTCTGCAGTTTTGTGGTTTTTTTCCTAATTAGAAAATACATCATTATCCTGAAATCCTGGAAATTATAGAAAACACTTACATAAGGAGATAAAGTTGCACACAATTATACCACTCAACATTTTGGAAATTTATATATACACAGTCTTTCACAAAATCAAAAGCATGGGATTTTCAAATTCCATTTTCCATAAGTTAGCTTAAATACCTTTGTCTGTTATAAACACTCTTCTAAGACATTGTTTTAATGGCCACCAAAGAGTCAAGTCAATGACTTTGCCAAATAGCTTGAACTGTTATATCCAGTCACTGGCAGCTAAGGTTTTTCCCTAAGCTATACAACTGTGGACATCTGTGTGTCACATAGACATGTTCCTTAGAATTGGTATATCATCATTTGACCAGGCAAATGTTTTTCCTAAGTAGAGGCAACAGGTTCAACAGACCACAGGAGCCTGGTGCCGCCAGTGTTTGTGTGTGTGTGTGTGTGTGTGTGTGTGTGTGTGTGTGTGTGTGTGTGTGCCTATGGAGGCCAGAGGACACCTCAGATGTTGTTCCTCAGGAGCTGTTCATCTTACTTTCTTTTTAATATTTTTCATTACATTTATTTATTTATGATGGGAGAGGAGATGTGTGTCATGGCACATTCAGGAGGTCAGAGGACAACTTGCAGGAGTCAGTTCTCTCCTGCTGCCATGTGGATTCTGGGATCAAACTCAGATAGCCAGCCTAGGTGACAAGTACTTTCACCTGTTGAACCGTCTTGCTGGTCCTCACCTTATCTTATGAGACAGGGTCTCTCACTAGATAAACTGGCTGGCTATTGAGCCTCAGGCATCCTCCTGTCTCCACTCTCCCAGTCCTGAGATTGCAAAGGTGGGCCATCATGCCTGGATTTTTTTATGTGGTGTCTTGGTTAATTGTTATTGTCAACTTCACACAACCAAGAGTCAACTGAGAAGATGGAGTCCCAATTGAGGGAATGCCCAGACCAGATTGGCCCATGGCCACACCTGTGGGGGAATTGTCCTAAGTGCTGAATTCTGTGCGAGGGCCCATCCTACAGTGGGCAGTGCCACCTTAGTGGTTCTGGTTTAAACAAGAAAGCCAACTGAGCACAAGGCAGGGGACCAAGCCAATAAGTAGTGTTCCTCCGTGGTTTCAGCTCCAGTTCTTGCTCAGTGTCTTCCATGACACCCCTGGGCAATAGACTATAAGCTATAAGATGAACTAAATCCCTCTCTCCCGAGTTGCTTCTGGTCATGATGTTTATCACAGCAACAGAAAGCTAACTGGGATATACAGATTCTAGGGCTCAAACTCGGGTATTCATGTTTGCAGGACAAACACTTCACAAACAACTGAGCCATCTTCCCAGCTCCACCAACCATTCTCCAACAGCCACAGGGAGTAGGGGGGTTAAGAACACATGAGAAGACAGACTTCCTGCTCAGACCCTGGGTCCGTCAATCACACAGTGATTCCCGGTACTGAAGTGTTTGGCTGCAGCCAACAGAAAAGCCACAGGTTGACTAAAGGGAGAAGAGCTTGCTGTTCTTCATAAGTGGCTGGGCTGTGTATTAGTTACCTTGCTACTGCTGTGATGAAACACCATGACCAAGGCAACTCATAGAAGAAAAGGTGTGATCTGTGCTTGTGGCTTCAGAAGGTTAGAGCCCATCATGCAGAGGGAAGCAGCAGGCGACAGGCACAGTGACTGGGACTGAGGGCTCACATCTCAAAGCCTAGCACGGAACAGAGGTTGAACTAAGAATGGCTAGGGGATCTCAAACCTCAGTCCCACCCCCAGTAACCTACTTCCTGCAGTCCGGACACACTTCTCAAGCCTCCTTAAATGGCGGCATCAATGGCAGACCGAGTACTCAAATGCCAGAGCCTATGGGGCCCATTTCCATTCAAACCACTCCAGAGTACATCTTGAGAGATTGATGCAGTGACTTATTGGGAACTCACCCTTTATCAGTCTGTTCTACCACCCTGAGTCTCATCTTTGTTTCTTTCACTTACATGTCACATCCTGTCACTTCCATGGTCACAGAATAGCTGAGCCTGACTATACTCTTGAAGGAAAGAAGATAAGGAAGGGGATGCCAGCTAGCAAACTTCAGCTCATGTCTCATCAGTCAAAACGACGTCACATGGCCACCTCTGTCTATAAAGTTTTCTTTCTTCTCCAACTTCTAAAAATACCACCGATAAATGTAACCTGAGCCACCAAATATAATCTAGGTACTTTCTAATTGTCATGTATCAGTGAGTAATACCCCTCAAGTCCACTAGGGTGACTGTAATCATCATCATCATCATCATCATCATCATCATCATCATCATCTAGCTGGGAAGATGGCTCAATTGGTAAAATGTTTGCCATGTAAGCCCCAAGGACCTGAGTTTGGTCCTCAAAACCTACATTTAAAATGCTATTTGGAGGTAGGCATGATGGTACGCCTTTAATCCCAGCACTCAGGAGGCAGAGGCAAGAGTATCTCCGAGAGTTCAAGGCCAGCCTGGTCTACATAACAAGTTGCAGGCCAGCTAAGAATCCTGGTTGTGAGGCCTCGTCTCCAAAAAAAAAAAAAAAAAAAAAAAAAAGTTATGCCGCTGGCAAGATAGCTGATTGGGTAAAAGCACTTGCTGCCTAGCTTGGTGGAAGGAGAGGATTGACTCCTGTCCATGGCAATCATGCACCCACACACATATGCATGTGCGCCTGTGCGCACAAATGCAGAGTGGGGAGAAACTGGATGGAGTGATCTCAGTGGGGAGGGAGGAAGGACGTTCTAGAGCAGGCACACAATGGAAAACCTGAGGACACTGAGCAAGGGAATAGGAAAATCACAAAAGGCCAAAGGCAGATCCCGTGAGTGTAAGGGACTGCAGCAGCCGTATCCACAGAGAACAAATTAGAACGGAGGCTGCCAGGGCTGCTTCTCCGTGAGGACACACAGCACACAGGCTGTGGGGCAAGAGAAGTCCTGACATTTAAACAAAGCTAATGAAATACTGGCCAATCCTGGCTTCACAGAAATTCTCGAGGTATCTAGAAGTCAGTTCCTAGTGACAGAAAGTACAGTGGGGGCTGCCAGGGCCTGGAGAAGGGAGGAATGACAGGCTACTGAGTGCAGAGTTTCAGGTCTGCAGCATTAAAGGGCTCTGGAAGCAGACAGTAGTGATGGGTACAGAGCCACAGCACGCATGTGTGGAATAAGAATCCTAAAGTGGTCAGGGGGCTGTGCATGCTGTTCAGGGGAAGAGGGTTTGCAGTCCATGCTCAAGGCCCTGGGTTAATCGTTAGCATTACCCCTCCTCATAGAAAATAGGAATCAATTTTTCTTCCTTTTTGACAGTCTGCTAATTCTGCCTTGAACATCAGTGCGATAGAGAAGTACAAGGTTTTACTAGCCTGGACTAATAGAAGTTTTAAGAAACGTCCACTGACACCACCAAGTAGTCTCAGAGTAGAAAAGGATCCTGAGTGGTGAGGCTGTTGAAATGCACAGCTCTAGATAAAGAAGGCTCCATTCATTTCATAGGGCGAAAGAGTTAGACTGTTGACTGCCAACCAGCACTGTGAGCCAACACACTCAGGGAAGATTCATTTGTCCTGAAGGTGAGCTCATCTTCCCTGCCTTTAGCTGGGTGGAAATAGAAAGACATTTGTTGTCTTGGTATTACATTTTCTTATTAATACATGGTTTGCTCCAGTAGGCTGCCGTCTATTAAGCCTGCAGGAGTCCCCCTGGGTGTTTCTGAGTTGTGCTGTGCACATGTGTGTGTGACAGCTCAGACAGCTCCTTACAACATTACTTAGCACACTGTTTTGCTGTTTCAGACACACAGTAATGTGCATCTGTACTTTGCTCCTTTTTATATCTAAAGGAAATAAATGCATCACATACAACAGTTATTGGACATTTAGTTTGTTTCCAATTTGTGGGTGACTATCACGAATAATGTTGCTGTGATGGTTTGTGTATAAGTGCTTGGGTGGATATATATATTTTTTCATTCTACTGGATATTTATCTAAAAGTGGAATTGCTGAGTCATGTGGTAACTCTTGAGATAGTTGAGAAATTGCCAGACTGGTTTCCACAGTGACTGGCACACCCACCAGCAATGGTTAGGATTCTTTCTCCTTGCTTGCCAGCACTTCTTACTGTATGTTCTCTGATTCTAACCATCCCGGGGACTGTGAACTGAAATCCCTCTGTGGGTTTTGATTTGCGTTCTAAAGACAGGAGATGCTCAGCATCTCCAGAAGCTCATTGGCTGTTTGGAGACCTGTCCACTGAAACCCTCTGTTGTTGGACATGGTGGCACATGCTTGTGATCTCAGGGAGGTTGAGGAAAAGAGGCCAGTGAGTCCCAAGCATAGCTTGACTCAAGGCAGTAAGACAGTGATTGTGGTGTTTGGAATGAGAGTGTCCCTCACAGGACCTGGACTTGAATACTTGGTCCCCAGTTGATGGTGCTGTTTGGAGAGGCTCAGGGGGTGTGGCCTTGCTGGAGGAAGTATGTCATTGGAGGTGGGTTGAGGTTTCAAATCCTCATGCCACTTTCAGTTTACTTCCTGCTTCCTGTTGTAGTCTGAGGTGTAAGTCCTCAGCTTCTAATTCCAGCCACTATGCCTCAACTTCTCGAAACATATGCCCAAATAAACCCTTGTGGTGAAAACCTGTCCTTTGGAGTGTAATTTGGAGTGCTGGCTAGTGCTTGGATAAGGTTCGAGATGATGAACAGCTCAGAGGATTTGACAATCTCGGTGGCACTGACGTGTCGGGTGTCATCTGGATCTCGTGGATGTGGTGATTCGTGTTTGAGTCTGCAACCCTAGCACTCAGGAGGCAGATGCAGGAGGGTATCAAGTCCAAGGCCAGCTTGGATGAGACCCTGTCACAGAAAGGACACATACATTGGGAACTTACAGAAGACAAGTTGCTTTAGTTGTGGTGTTTCATCGCCGCAGTATCAAAGTAACTAATGCACACCCCAGCGGCTCATGCCAGACCAACTAGACAATCTATAAGACTAGATGGGAGGTGAGGGCTGGAGAGATAGCTCAGAGTTTTAAGAGGGCCTTGCTGCTCTTGCAGAGGACCAGAATTCAGTTCCCAGCACCTACATCAGATGACTCACAACAGCCTGTACCTCCAGCTTTAGGAATCCACGCCACCTGGCCTCTAAGAACACCTGAATTCATATGTGCACACACATACACCCACACCTCCACACACACTGAATGGACAAAAATAAAAGAATATTTTTTAAATGCACAAAGGGTTGGATAAGATGTGTGGCTCAATCATCGAAGTGCTTGCCTTGCAAGAGTGAGGACCTGAGTTTCATCCCCAGGACTCAAACAAACAAACAAAAAAGCCAGGTATGAGTGCTTGCAATCCCAGTGCAGAGACAAATGGACCCCTGGTGCTTCCTGTCTTTTTATTAAGTTCCAAATGGATGTGTTTTTCCTGTGACAAGGTCTCACCCTATTGCTTCTACCTCCTGAGTGCTAGGGTTACAGAAGAAGCATGCACCAGTGGGCACCACCACACCCACCTGGACATCTTCTCCATGAGTGCTGCGTGGCACCTGACACTAGAGTTAGCATCATGGAAGAGAGCATCAAGCCCTCGGAGCTAGTTCTTCATCAGCCCAAACCTTACCCCAAGGATAACCAGTACTCCACATTACACTAGAAAGAACAGATTTCCATCATTTTAAACAAATCTCAAGCTGAACCTCCACAACAAGGGCAGCTGGAGTGGGGACATCACTCCCTCTCGTATCTTGTGTTTCCGGGTATCTGCTGGCATCTGATCTCTGGTAACTGTTACTGAAGAGAGGCAGAAACAAGTCAACTAGCACTCAAGATGCCGTAGGAGCAAGGCCATTGGGATGGTGTGCAGTGGGCCTGGAACCAGGGAGAAAGGGACAGTCAGCTGACCTGAGAGAGACCACACTGAGACAAATCCAGTCACCCTCGGGTCTGTCTGCAGCACATTCTTAGGCTCTGTAGATGGGACCTTGGACATCCATGCAATGTGCATTAATTAAGCAGATACTCGGTGTCAGGCGTGATCTGGGCCCAGAGGATGTCAAAGGATGCATCCATCAGTAAAGTCCTCCCTTTGCAAAGCCCACATTCTACTGAGGGAAAGCAGGTCACCTGAAAGAATGGGTGCTTCTGTGATACATCATGTGGTGAGGTGGGTTAAGGGGAGAACAGAGCAGAGCAATGGACAGAATGGCAAGGAGATGGCTATTTAAGTTCTTATTTATTTACTATTGTTATTTGTGTGTGCGAGCACACACGTGCCGTGGCATACGTGTGGAGTTTGGAAGATAGCTTTGTGGAGTTAATTCTCTCCTTCCACCTTTACATGGGTTCTGGGGTTTGAACTCAGCTCATCAGGCTTGTACAGCAAGAGGTTTGCCCTCTGAGCCATCTAGTCAGCCCATGATGGCTATTTCCATAGGTGGTTCAGTAAGATCTCTGGGGCGTCCCTGGTGTGAAGCTGTGAGGACATTGTCAGGAATGGAGGGGATAGCAAGAACAAAGCATTGAAGAACAGTGCAGAAGGCAGGTGTTGGGAACACAGGAGCTGAGGTCAGAGTGCAGGGCAAGGCCACATGGGAGCTACCATACCAACATCTGTTAGGGGATGGAGTAACCCTGAGACTGCACAGCCACAACTTATGCAATCCATTAAGTAGGTAGCAGATGCAGGGCAAGCTGGTTGGTGTGCTTTCTTGAGTACAAGAGGAGAAACCGATCGGGGCAGAGCGCCTAAGGCTCGTCAGACAGGCTGGTGTGCGGGGTCTCCAGGTCACTCCCTCTGAGAGCTTCTCCACTAATTAGAATCTGGCTTCCAGCCAAGCCATATCTTCGGAGAGGGCACACAGAGAAGAAGGAACAGGAGGGTTGGGAGCCAAACAGAGCCAACAGACTGTTGGATAAGTCTGGCTTTATGGAGGTTCAGACAGGTCTCCTGCCGCCATGTTGGTTTTGAATGTTGCCGTTGCTACAGAGAACCTACCCAAGCCCTCAGAGTTCTTTCCTCGGTGGAACTGAGAGTACACAGCTTGGAAGAGAGGTGATGGGCAGGAGGAAGGTCAGGCTGGTGACCTTCAATTCACCTTTGTGTCAATTGGGAAGAAGTGACCTTCTGGATTATTTAGGGAAATAACAAGAGCCCATTGCAGAGAAACTGTTGGAGGGGAGGCTCTGGTCTGAAACTGTGAAGGACTTCCTGTAGTCAGAAATGTGGTGGGCTCCCCTGTACTGACATTATTCGGGAAGGAATCACAGGCACGTTTATCTAGGGTTCTCTAGTTGACAACCCAGGCCACTCTCAGGCAGAACTAAGATTAATTGTGTTGGTGCCATCTTTATTCTAGGTAAGAATCCGACCATTTTGACGAGAAGCTGCAGAACAAGTTGAAGGTCACTTACAGTACACCCGGAGTCTTTCCTCGAGTCTCGAGCTACTGAGGGCTTTTAATTAAGCTTTCCCCTCTGGGCACAACCAGCTTGTTTTTGGTGAGTGCAATATGCCGTCCCAGAATATGTCAAACTTCATTTGCAAAATATCAGACTGCTGTTCCCCCCGCCCCAGAGCCAATCTGCAGAGTAATGCGTTCAATAACTTTGCTCTTTTTTGCTCCCAAAGATAGGTCTCTCTCTGGAGTCAATAGCGCAATAAATACGGAATCTGGTGCAAAAGCCAATGGAAAGAAAAGATATTGTTATTTAAAGGCCAAATAACGGCTTAAAATTAGAGTCGTGAAGGCATTGAAAAACACCAGACTTCCCAGATGGCTTGGAGATAATTCACTTTGCACTGGGTCCACTCGCACGCTAAAAAAAAAATCCTTTTGACTCCGTTTCTCCCCAGATTGAAAGTTGGTGCCTGCGTTAAACATATGTGCTTCTCTCTTTAAATTTAGCTCTGAGTCATGTTGTATTACATTAGGAATCCAGCAGGCAGGCACTTGGAAAATGTACATCCATGCATTTATTTTTAAAATGATACAAAAATAAAAATATATATGTTTAAATATATTAGGCAGTATTTTTGCCCAATTTCAAAATGGTTGTTCTTCAGAACAGATTAGATAAAACAATAATAAGGATGATGACACTCAATTCTGGACCACAGCCCATTCCCGAGAATCCCGGAGTGACTTGGCAGCTCCCGTGGCTCCTAGCCCCCTGCATAGCTAAGTGCCGGTTTCGTCACAGAAGCCTCCGCCTCCACCGGGACCAGGCAGCTCCCTCAACAGCTGCAGGGTGGCCTAATTAAGATGCTCCTGCCTCCAGAGTGGCAGGTCCCTGGGCAGAAGTCAGCAAAGGGTGGCAACAGTCAGGTGGGCAGAGGCCAGAGGAAGACAGTCTGGAGGGACAATTTTGGCTTAGTGACTGTCGTAATGTTTTCTGCTTCTGTATCAGAATACCCAAGGATGGGGACTTTATGAAGGACAGAGACTCATTGGTCAGGGTTTTGGAGTGGGGGAAAGTCCAATATCAAAGGGCCAGCATATGCTGAAGGGCTTCATACTATGACACCCCATGGTGGAAGTCAGAAGTACCAGTGTGTGTGTGTGTGTGTGTGTGTGTGTGTGTGTGTGTGTGTGTGTGTGTGTGTGTGATAGAGAGAGAGAATGTGTGTGTTCCTTTGTGTGTACAAGTGTGTGTGTGTGTGTGTGTGTGTGTATGTGTGTGAGTGATGTGCATGTGTGCACTTTTGTGTGTCTGTGTGTGTGTATCTGGGCAGAATGGAGTTGAACTCACTTTCCGTATGTGTGTGCATGTGCTTGTGTGCGTTTGCATGTGTTTATGCCTGTGTATAGAGGCCAGAGTTCAATGTCAAGTGTCTTCCTCAGTCACTCTCCATCCACTTCTTTCTTTCTTTCTTTTTTTTTTTTTTTTTTTTTTAGACAGGATCATTCTATGTAGTCCTGGCTGGCCTGGAACTCAGAGACCAGCCTGCCTCTGCCTGTCCGTCACTCCACCTTCCGAGTGCTAGAATTACAGGGCATGCTGCCATGCTAATCTTTTTATGTAAGTACTGGGACTCGAATTCAGTTCTTCATGCTCGCACAGCAATTGGGGACCGAGGTTACAGCATGCAGACTTTGAGGGGCCCGTCCTGGCCACAGAGGGGCTGAATATATGGGCTTTAGGGCTGTCAAGTCAGACAATGCCGGCTTCAGATCATGGCTTTGCTCCTGCATTCCTGGAAATTGACAGGGCCTTACTAGTGTGTCACACTTCTGGGAAATGGCTGATGGCTCCCATGACCTACTGTTACCACTGCCAGGGCTGTCTGGGACAGTTCATTCCATTCATTTCTTCATTCACCCACCATACCTTTATTAACACCTTCAGAACAGACCCAAGACTATAGACCCATATGCCAGACACCCACAACACCCAGCCCTAGTGGAACTCCAGTCCAGTGGCTGGAGAGGTGAAGAATGACACTGGTACAGTAAGGTGATGAGAATGAGCATGCGGAGCCCCCAGCATCTGAAGGCTCGGGACAGCCACAGCCAAGACACTAAGCATCAGCCACTTAGTGGGTGCTTGCTGGTTCATGCCTGTGTTTTCTGTGGCTGCTGTCACAAATGGCTGCAAACTTAGTAACTTTAAATAACACACATTTATTATCTTCAACTTCTGGGAGTCCTGAGTCTGAAATGAGTCTCACTGGGCTGCAATTCAGCAAGATGTTGGCAGGGCTATGCTCCTTTTGGAGGCTTGAGGAGAGAATCTATTTCCCTGCCTCTTCCAGTTTCTATTTTGTGTGTGTATGTATGCATGTGTGGGTGTGGGTGTAGGTGTATATGTGGGTGTGGGTGTGTGCTTGTGAATGTGTGTGCATGTGTGTGTGGAGGCCAGAGGCTGACATCAACTTCAGCAACTGCTCTCCACCTTATTTTCTGAGGCAGGGCTTCTCACTGAACTTGGATCTTGCCCAATCTGGCTAGACTGGCTGATCGCCAAGTCCTAGGGCCTTCCTTTCTCGGCTCCTCCATGCTGGGATTGCAGGCATGCACTGCTATGTCTAGCTCTTTATTTAGGTGCTGGCAATCCAAACCCAGGTCCTCACACTTGCAGGCACTTGACCAACTAAGCCATCTCTCCAGTCTCCTTTTCCAGCTTCCAAGGGCCACCTTCACTCCTTGGCTCTTGGCCCTTCCCCCAAGGCACGTCTCTCCAGCTTCCGCTTCCATTGTCATGGTTTCTCTAACGTTAGCATCCCTGCTTTGTGCTTATAAGGATCTAGATGATTCCCTGGTTCAGATGAAACAATCCATGATAATCTCTCGTCTCAGACCCTTCCACGAGATCTTCCCTGCCAAATCCATAGCCAGACAAGCAACCTACTCAACAAGCTTCATGGATTAGGACACAGGTTCTGTGAAGGTCATTATTCTGTTCACACAACTCAGAAGTTCAATAGTCAAACACAGAAGCTCCATCAAAGAACAGACAAAAAGAGTGAAGGAAGTTATACAGAAGTAATACGTGGCCATCCAGCTGAATCACATCAAAAGGCTTCCAGAGACATGGTGAGAATCTTCATAGTTCCCAGGAAAAGTATCTCCAACTTTTCAGTAATACCTCACCAAATCTGCCTCCATGCATCCTTTCTCAAGAAACCCTTGGAGGATGAGCTACATAAAAATGAGAAAGGACATTAAGAAGCAGGAAGCTGTTGGGCAGTGGTGGCGCACGCCTTTAATCCCAGCACTCGGGAGGCAGAGCCAGGCGGATCTCTGTGAGTTCAATGCCAGCCAGCCTGGTCTACAGAGTGAGATCCAGGAAAGCCAAGGCTTCACAGAGAAACCCTGTCTTGAAAAAAAAAAAAAAAAAAAAAACCAAAAGAATTAGGAAGGGGAGGGGGAAGCTGAGAATCCAGGAAATATTCTGTAACACCAGAGAGACAAACACTGTCTGGCCCACAGACCAGCCACAGTAGCCAGGCCTGACTAGGCCAAAGTCTGAGGGCACAGAGGAAAACAGAACCAGCAGGTTTCCTGGGTGTTTTATTGTATCAGTGAGAACTGAAGCCATGACATAACACAGAGAGAAAACTGAAGAACTCTGACACAAATAAGAATTTTACCCAAAATGCAATGGCCAGCCCCAGGAGCAGGGAGATCACATATAGCTCAGTTGGTAAAATGTTGTGTGAGACCCCAAATTTGACCCCAGAACCCACATAAAAAGTCAAACATGGCAGCTCACCCTTACAACCCCAGAGCTGGGGAAATGGAGACATGAATTCCTAGAGCTTACTGGTCAGCCAGCCAAGATGGAGGGGCTGGAGAGGTGGCTCAGTGGTTGGGAGTACTTGCTGCTCTTCCGGAGGACCTGGGTTTGATTCCCAGCGCCCACATCAGACAGCTTACAGCTGTCTATAACTCCAGCTCTGGGGGATCTGTGTCTTTCGGCCTCTTGTAGCATCTGCACACACTTGATACACATACATACACATAAATAAAAAAGAAATCTTGTTTTAAAAGTGGATGGCTCCTGAGGGACAGAACCCAAGGTTATCCTTTGACCTCCGTGTGCACTCACATGAACATGTGCGTGTGTGAATACACACACACACACACACACACACTCACACGCACATGCACACGCACACACACATGAACTCCTGCACTAATGACACTTTCATAAGTTATAGGACAGTAAACACGGGCTTAGCGGTTCAGCTAGAATCTGTGATATTGGGAAGATGAGGAGGGGCCGAGTTAATGCTCTGAGAGAAACAGACGAAGTCTCTACAGCAGGACATGAATTTGGATGATGCATAAAACTGACAAATGGAGATAAACTCAGAGAATTGCTGTGGCAGCCTCTGAAGGGAGAGGGCTGGTGAGCAGGGTGCGACAGAAACACTTTCCAGGTCTGTTTTACTCTTTTGAGGACTATGGATGTCTGAGTTCTGTTAGAAATGTTTAAAATTCTCAGTGCAGAGGGAAGGGGAGGATGTTGGTGCTCTCTTGAGAGAGGAGGAGGACAAGTGCCCGGATGAGACAACCCCTCCAACCTCTGCAGGTTCTCTCTGACTTCGGCCTCATTAAGTCACAGGAGGAAGATGATCTCTATGAAGGACATGGAGCCTGTAGGAGGTCCTCTGAGGCCATGCGGCCCTCCACCTGCCCCAGTGGCCGCCGCCACGAGAGCAAGCAGGGTGGCAGACAGGGCCTGGGAAGCAGCAGGCACCTGTCACTGCTCAGAGTCCTCCCAGCAGGCCCGGCGGCCCTAGTGGAGGGGTCATTACAGGAAACAAAGCCCTGGGACAGACCTGAGTAGGAAGGAGGGTGGAGACACCCCTTTGCATGTGGACTTTAGTGCACCAGAAATATGAGTACAGGTCAGTTTCCTGTAGCAGCCGGAGACTCTCTGTCCTCTGAGGTCTTCAGCTAACCACTCCAGACTCAGAAAAGACCTCAAGAGAAGAGTGCAGCCCTGGAATGGGGACTTGTGGGGCACAAGGAACATCAACAATCAGGTGAAGCTCCTGGGAAGTTAGCTCCTGCTACATCTCTGCCCCATAGTCCTTTCACCCTGAAGGGCTTCAGGATCCCTAGAACCAGGAAGGGTTTGAGTAGAGCCCCCAGGAAACTCAAAGTTCATGGTTCAGATACCCCACAGCTTAGCACCTTTACAAAGAGAAGTGATGAAGGGTTAAAATAACATGGTCACTTGTGGGACTGAGGATATAGTTCAGTAGAGTGCTTGCCTTGCAAGCAAGAAGCCCTGGGCTCCATCACAGTATAAACTAGATGTGGTAGTGCATGCCTGTAACCTGGCACACGAGAAGTAGAAGCAGAAAGTTACACAGAGAGTGAGAGACCGGCCTGGGCTGCACGGGAGAGTGTGGTCACTTCTGCACAGAGTGACAGGTGACCTTCCCTCTAGCCCTCTTTCAAAGGGTGGTGTTGTCAAGTTATGTCGAGTCTTCACAAGTAAAAAGCACACTTGAGATGCTGTCAAAACACTAGGAACTGGATGTCAAGGGAGGATCTCCCACACTGCCTTCCTCCCTGGCATTCTCTGGATGTCAAGGGAGGATCTCCCACACTACCTTCTGCCCTGGCATTCTCTGGATGTCAAGGGAGGATCTCCCACACTACCTTCCGCCCTGGCATTCTCTGGATGTCAAGGGAGGATCTCCCACACTATCTTCCGCCCTGGCATTCTCTGGATGTCAAGGGAGGATCTCCCACACTGCCTTCTGCCCTGGTGTTCTCTCCTTTCACTTATTTGTGAGTGCGTGTTTATCTTTGCATGTGTGCACCACAGCACACATGTGGAAGTCAGAGGACAGCTTCCAAGAGTTGGTCTCATGTGGGTCTCAGGGATTGAGCTCAAGTTGTCAGGACTTGGTAATAAGTTCCTTACCCGCTGAGCCACCTCAGCAGCCCAAGAAGGCCTTTGAGTGACAGACTTGAACCCAGGAAGAAGCAAGGCTATTTCCCACAGTCTCTCTAGAATGAACCCAGCCAGTCCTGCTGATAGCATGCTAGAAGGTGTGTGTGTGTGTGTGTGTGTGTGTGTGTGTGTGTGTGTGTGTGTGTGTGTGGTGTCCAAGGCTGCTTATGGGAAAATGATGACTAAACAAAGAAAATGGGCAGGTATATGAAAGAGATCATTGTTCATGGTAAATACCCAAGAGGTTCCATCTTTTGACAATTGCCCCTGCTTTCTAGAAACATCTCTTGCTGCTGGGCTCCATGAATGTATTTTGGGAAACACTAGTCGAGCATCAGGGGCTTGGGCATCCCCAGAACTGGTTTGCAACGTGCTTAGTGAGAACATGCGTCTTCGCTCTTCTTCACCCACAGCCCCTCAACCCAAGGTGCTGGCAGGGTGGACGAATCCTTTCAACTGGTGATTTCTGGTATTCACAAGATGCAGATTTATTTTGTGTTTCTTAAGATGCATCTTTATTTTCGGTTTTATGTCATCAGAAGCCAATTGAACCTCCTGGAGCTTGAATCACAGGCAGTTGTGAGCACCTGCTGGACATGGCTACTGGGATCTCTGCGAGAGCGGCACTTGCTCCTAGCTGCTGAGCAATCTCTCCAGCCCTCATATCTTTGTGTCTGGTTTGTTTGTTTGTTTGGACTGATTTCCTTACATGAGGAAGAGTCTTGGGAAGTGGGGCTTTAGGTGACCTAATTCTTCTGGTTCTTCTGTGATTCCTTGGGTTTTTCTTCAATTAAAAGAAAACTTGCACATTTTTATGTCACATTAATTACCCTGACTGAGAATCACAGTGTTCCTCCCCTTCATTCTCTAGCCACTTGTTGAGTCTCAGTGACATCTCAGCTGCGCAGAGGCCTGATGCAAGCGCTTCACAGAAGCCCCTTCATCATCTGAAAGGTGGAGCATGGGTTCCTGCTCACAGCAGGGGCTTCTCACACTGTCTAGGTGCTTCAGGGGCACAGGGCGGGGGGGGGGCAATCTCAGGAGCATCCCCCACCCATGTTTCCTGAGCCCACTGGCTCTGCACACCCCAGCCAGGTGAGTCATTAACCCCGTCTCCCTTCCTTGATTCATCCATCTGTGTAACATCAATTTAATTAAGCAGCAGTTCTGAGTCAGGAACCAAGCTAGATGCTCGGACACAGTGGTGATCAAGACAGATGCTGTCTCTGCCCTAGTGGAGCTGACAATCCAACTTCTTACATGACTCCTTCCTGCCAGACTGCCATGTGTGGTCATGCAGGGTCATCATTGCACAAGGGCTGCCGGCCAATGGGGCAGGCAGGAGCCGAAACCCACCCATTGCTCCATTCGCCAAGTGTCTCAGTTCTTTTGTCCTGCTATATAACAAAATACCCAAGGCTGAGTCATTTATAAACAACACAAAATGGTTATGTGTTGTTTGGGGGGTGGGATCTGGGGTCTAAGGAGTCCCGTGAAATGCTGGCAGTTTTTGTAGTCTGAGAAGGCTACTTTGTGCTTCCAAGATGGCACCTTCCTCCAGAAGGGAGGAATGCTGTGTCCTCACAGGTGAAAAGCTGAGCATGCAGCCTCTTTCCCAAGGGTCTTGATCACACTCACAAAGGAGGTGCCTTCCTGGCCCAATCAGCTCTTAAAAGGCCCACCTCTTAATATCACCACACTGGCGACACCTGAGCATTGGCGGGGCTGTGGTCAAACCGCAGTACTAAGTTAGAAAACATGGTGGTGAGGTGCGTTCTAACTTAGGGAAGTCTGAGCCGCGAGGGCTCATGATGTTTTTGTCTAGTACCAACGCACCTGAGGGCTGTGACTGTGCCCATACACGGTTACAGCTTAGTAAGCGGTTGAATGAATGACTAATCACACCAATAATAGTAGCTGCTGCAGGCAGTGGGCCCCACTTTCCCTAAGGCATTAAAATTAGAATATGTGGGAGGTGGGGATAGAAAGGAGATAAGAAAAGCTCCCGGAGACTCTGATGCCTCCCCCAAGGGGGCAACCCTTCTTCCCATTTAGAAATCCATATTCCAATGGGAACTCCAAAAGACTTTATTCCCTTTCCTCCAAGGCCACAGGCTATTCTCTTGTGTCTCACATAAGTCCTTAGAGATGTAAAGAGATGCAAGGACAGGCAGGAAGCTTGGGCCAGGACCCTCCCAGGACACCTGCCTTGGAGGCCCCGCAAGCCTGGAATCGGTTTCCTGGGCTCAGCATTCACGTTCTCTGATGAACTGGCAGGCTCTGGTTCAGAACTCAGGCACTGTCCACCCTGCAGCTCGCTGCCTGTCTCAGGGCCACTGTGCCCCTGCCCAGCATGGAGCTCACAAAGCTTCTGTTTCACCCTCAGGCAAACTGGGCTGCCCGGGCCTCTCTGTGGGCATCCCTGTGTTGACAGTCACGAGGAACCAAGTGTTTCCCTACATCGTTCGGAGTAGTGAGGCTCCTTTCTGCTTTGTTGATTTTATCATGTTTGCAATGATCACAGTTGTCAGGAAGAACCTCAAAACATTTGGGGTAAATAGAGAAAACTTAGAATCACAGCAATGTGTTACCATCAGATTAATGAGTCCTATGGCCATCAAAGCACAGAGGGCCCCTGAGCCTGAGGTGCCCAGCTCTGTGCCTGGGGGCCTGCATGGACTGCAAAGAGGGGGTCTGCCAGATGCATGCCAGCAATAAGATAGCTCACATCCATGAGAGATCTTTGAGGAAGGACAGGGTGGGCAGCCACAGCCAGGCAATGACATCGATCTGAAATGAAAGATTACTAAGAGCTAAGAGCTAGACATGGCAGCGCATTCCTGTACTCTCATCACTCAGGAGGCTGAGGCAGGAGGAATGCCGTGAGTTCCAGGTCAGCCTAGGCTACAGAGTCTGATTGCCCCAAAAACAAAGCACAGAGGGCCAGTGAGATGGCTCAGTGGGTAAAAGCAGTTGCTACTCAGCTTGACAACCTGACCTCCATCACTGGAGCCCATGTGGTGGAAGCTAACTCCTGCCAGTGGACTTCACCTCTGCACACATGCCCTGACACAAACACACCCACTCCACTCACCCTTCCATGTGAATGAATGAAGGGAAAACTATTTACTAAGAACTAGCCGGGCGGTGGTGGCGCACGCCTTTAATCCCAGCACTCGGGAGGCAGAGCCAGGCGGATCTCTGTGAGTTCGAGGCCAGCCTGGTCTCCAAAGCGAGTTCCAGGAAAGGCGCAAAGCTACACAGAGAAACCCTGTCTCGAAAAACCAAAAAAAAAAAAAAAAAAAAAAAAAAAAAAAAAAAAAAAAAAACTATTTACTAAGAACTAGAGATTGGATAGATAGTAGAAAAATCATGAACAGTAAACACAGTATGACCCACAACACATTGTGTTTCTTTTTTTAATCTGAAAGAGATATTTTTTCCTGATTATAAGAGCTATATTTACCTACTAAAAATAGAAAATAAAGCACAGAAGTGTGTGAAAAGAATGGAAAATGTTCCCAATCCTACCCTTGTGTGGATAGGCTGTTTGTATTTAGCTCATTCATGTAGACTCAGGGATGGACCTGCCAGCCCAGCCTGAGTGGCTCCAACTCCTGAGCACTTGTGCCATGAATGTGTTCCTGGAGCTCTGCACCCAGGATGAGCTCCCTAAACCAACTCGGGAGAAGAAGTCCGACTGTAGCGCCACATTCTGAACAGCACCTGTCTGCCCTTTAAGGCTCAGGGTAGAATTTGTTGTCTGTGTTGGAGGCACTTCAACACGTGTGGCATGCTGTCCAGTTGGTCATGGAGCCCCGAGGGTTCCAACAACAGAACATGTTTCTAATCTGATCACCTCTTGCTACCTGCTGTGACACCTCCCTGGTCTATGTCCTGGTCCCCTCTCCTTCTCTCTGGCCTCCTTACTTTCTGCTTTTGTCTCTGATATAGTCTTCCTACAGAAGACCCAGAGATCTTTTTTGAAAGATGCATTGTTTTATTATTTTTAATTGTGTGCATTCACATGTGTGTGTGTGTGGGGGGGGTAACGCACATATGAACACAGATGCCCAAGGACAGAGGAGTGAACTAGGTTTTTGATTGTTTGTTTTGCTTTGTTTAAGACAGGTCTCTCTAGAGAACCCTGGCTGCCCAGGAACTCACTCTGTAGACCAGGCTGGTCTCAAACTCACAGAGATCCACCTGTCTCTACTTCCTGAGTGCTGGGATTAAAGGTGTGGGCTACCATATCCAGCCTGAGTCAGCTGGTTTTTTTTTGTTTTGTGTTTTTTTTTTTTTTTTTTTTCTGCTTCTGGCTGTCTGTTTTCCAAACATGTTCAACTCAAGGATCTGAAAATATTTTAGTGCACAAGGCAGACAGTACACTTTTTAAGTGCTTCATTTTTTTTGTCTACAGTGATCATATAAATGTGATTATACAATACACGTGGCACAAGGAGAGTGAAAGTGAGAATCAGTAAGCACCACGTGTTTGTCTTCCTCCTTTGGATGCAGTCAGCATGGCCTTAGCAGCAGCTCCAGGTCTGGCTGGCCACAGGACCTTCAGCACCACGGACAGCTACCCGCGCACTTGCAGGTGACCGAGACTTGGTGCTGAGTGATGGGGTGCAGTGAACCCGGTGGGCGGTACTGAGGATGAGTACCCACTCTGCAAAAAACACCCTCTGTACAGATTCTGAAAACAGGGGAAGATGATGGCTTATTTGAAGACCTTCAAAAAACCCGCTATGGGGTCTGGGGAGATGGTTTCCTGGAAGTGTGAAGACCTCAGTCTGGACCCTCAGAATCCTTACAAAAGCTGTAGAGTGCATGTGCAATCCCAGCACTTCTGTGAGAAGATAGAAGACAAAGAGAGGAAAATCTACAGAAGCTGGGGCCCAGCTAGCCTGGCAAACACAGAGGCAAATGAGAGAGACTGCTTCAAAACAAGGTGAGAGGCCCAACACCCAAGGTGTCCTCATCTATTACATGTGCCATGGCATGTATGTGCATACACACACACACACACACCACTTTAAAAAGCCACTGTGTTAACTACAGTGCAGATACCAAATACGGGCCAGCAAGATGGTTCAGTAGATAAATATGCTTACTGCACAAGCCTGACCACCTGACCTTGACCTCTAAGATACATAAGGGTGGATGGAGAGAGCCAGCTCCACATGGTCCACACGTATACGGTGGCATGTGTGCACACACTCATCAAACAAACCTACACACATTAATAATAAAATAAAATACTGAAAAGAAGAGTGAAATTTGAGAAAAGGGGTACAGGTGATTAAGAACCATTAGGAGCCTAGACTTTATCCCAAGAGGTGTGGAAAGCCCCTGGGGTGTTATGGGAGGAAGAGTGACTTAGTAATAATTTCTTTTCAGTGTCCTCTAACATACTGATATCAATATACTACAGGACATTTTTCTCTTGAGATTTTATTTTTAACTAAGTGTATATTTTTGTGTGGGGGTATTTGTACATGAGTGTGGGTGCTCATGGAGGCCAGGAGAGTGTGTTGGATCCCTTCTAGCTGGAGTTACAGAAGGTTGTGGGCTACTTGGTGAGTGCTGGGAACCGAACTCAAGTCCTTGAAAAGCACTCTTAACTGCTGAGCCATCTCTCCAGCCTTCAGAATATTTTTCTCTTACTTTCCAGCAGGTAAAGTTTTCCATGATACAAAATTGAAAGTAATCAGTGAAAAGACCATTTTACCTCTATTTTTCCATGAAGTGATCAACCAACGTTATTCATTTCATATCCATATGTCCAGAGTTATATCTGCCTAGAAAGCAAATATATTCATATATATATATATATATATGAACATAAGATTCGTGTATAGATATTCCAACTTCATTGTTAAAAATAACAAATGCATACTTCACCCAGCCTTCGGCACCTAGTTTTTTTCATTGATAACAATATATCTGGGGATTCTTCCACAGTGATTCTTCCCAATGTACCCTTGGGACCCAGTGTCTTGGGCACGCTAGACAAATGGTTTACCACTGAGTTATACCCCCAACCCTCCCGAAATGGCTATACACCTTGGATTAGCACTGGAGATACCTCATCTGTGCCGAAGTCTGTCTTCCTATTTTTTATTGTCTTTTTCTTTTGTATATTTTTTCCATGCATGTGTATGTGCGTTCATGTATGTGCAAGTGTGTGTAAGTCTGTGGTTGCATTGTGAATGTGTGTGTGTGTGTGTGTGTGTGTGTGTGTGTGTGTGTGTGTGTGTGTGTGTGTGTGTGCCAGAGGACAGCATCAAGTGTTTTTTTTTTCTTTGAGACAAGGTCTTTCTCACTGGGGTCTGGGGCTCACCAAGGCTAGGCTGCTGACTAGGAATCCCTCAGGGATCCTCCTGCCTCTGCTTCTCCATCAGTCACTAGGATTACAAATCCATGCTACCACATCTGACTTTGTAAAAAGGATGGATTTTATTTTTTAATTGTGTGGACAAGTATGTGTGTGGGAACCTGAGGCTTCATTGTTTTTTCTTATAAGGTGTGGTTTTGCATCTTTAGGGTGTTCTCTTCTAAACTGTATCTCATATTCACAGGTATCTCTCTCTTCACCTGCATCAGTATTCTCCAGAGAAACAGAAGCAGTAAGATAGCTGGATAGAAGATGGGTGGGTAGTTGGATGGATGATAGACAGGTACACAGATAGACAACAGACAGATGAGAGGGAATTGACAAAAACAATTGGCAGACACGATTATGAAAGCTGAGAAGACCCACAGTAGCCATTTGCAAGCTGGTGACTCCAGGACCCCAGTCACATGGCCCAGTCCAAAGGAAGGCCAGAATGAAGGAAGCTGGTGATGTATAATCTGAGGCTAAAGGACCGAGAATCCGAAGTTCAAAGCTTTGAGCTCTGATGCTCAGGACAAGAAGAGAAGGGCCCCAGCCACACTGGTGAGAGAAGAAAGGGACCTTATGTTTTCTCCAGACCTACAGATAATTGGCTGACCCCCAGCAACAGTGAGGGTGAGTCTTCCGTTTTTGGCTTAGCCACACCCATGCCAGTGTTTCTGGAGGCACCTTTACAATCACACTCCAAACTAGCCCTTCACCGGTTTTGTAGGTCCTGTTGGTAACTGATACACTAAGCATCGCTGCATCTCATCCTCAGGTAACTTCAAAAATGTCAGGTAAACAAAGATCAGTGCCTTTCTTACCGCAGACCTCCCTGGCCTGTACTGGCAAACGCTGCAAACACTAAGCAGTATCTCTAGATCAAATGCTAATTCTTGATAGAACTGCATTTTAAGGGAGCCTCTAATGCAAAGTTGGAGCATCTACTTCACTCCCTACTAGTTGATTAGAGACAAGAGGGTTTTAAGTGCCATTGCTGCGTCAACTACCCTGCCGTCCTCCAGCCCCCACCCCCGGGTTTGGTTGGGTAGGCTGTTTCATTGGCCAGCAATCCCCTCTCTCTGGATAACTGCAAAGTCTTTCAAGGTAGAAACTTGCTTCTCTTCTTCTTTGCATGTTTTATATCAACCCCCCACAGTGCCAGGCACACTGGTGCTGATTAATTATTTTTTAAATAACTCACTGGGAAAGGACAGGTATTTATAACCTCTCTCTCTCCACCTGTCAAGCAAAAAGGAAACACGTGTTGCTCAATGGCAGTGTTGCACAATGGCAGTGTTGCAAGCCAGTATGTGCATGGAGTGGAGGCTGAGGGGAAGTGGTGGGCGTGTTCGCTCTGTACCTGCCCTCTATGCCTTCCCATGCCCCTGCTCGCAGAAGATACCCAGGGAATGCAGGAGGTGGTGGGCACAGGCTACACACCTAATTGAGCAGCCACAGAAAAGCTGATTATAAAGACAGGGCATCCTCAGAGATCATGGACTCTTATTCTTCTCACTCTACTTAGTTAAGAGCTGTAAAGTGAGCTTGGCTTTCTCAAGGTCCGTGTAGACCTGGTGTGGAACCCAGGCCTATTGTCCTTACCTGGCTCTGTCCATGGCAATATCTCCTCCTTTGGAAAATAGGGCCAGTGATCAGCTTCTGGTATACCCATGAGCATGCACACAGAGCTCTTAGTGCGGTACCCTGACACTGTTGTTGCTCAGTGTGTAGCAGTGACTGTCACTATGCTGACTTGAAAGAGTAAGGCTGATTTCTCTGCAGGGCTAATGTCTACCTGTATCACACACTAGTTAGGGTCCAGCAAACATCTGATGATGGTGACAAGGAACTTTCTTGTGTAACATTCCTCTAAGGGCCCAAGTGAAGCAGGCCCGGTTTCCTTGTTTACAATGAAAACAGCCTGTGTGGCTGGTTAGATAAGGCTTGAAATGCCTCCTGCCTCAATTTCCCCCCTTTTGATCCACGTAATTTGGCCAGAGAAAGAAGATACGGAAAGCTTTGATTGATGGATTCATTAGGGCTTGGAAAGGGGCCTCTGGTCCTCAGAGCCAAGGGCTGTTATTTAAAGAACACTGATGGAAGAGAAGAGTTAGGTATTCAAATTGCCCTCGGAGGACCCGCAAGTCAGCTAGTCATCAAGGGGCATTTCGAGAGCTAATTCCTTGCTTCAGTATTTAAGGCCTCCCAAAAAGCTACATCCATCTTCTAGGAAGAAAAAAAAATGTTCTTGTGTCTTCCTGCTATCCACAGATTATTTAGTGCTCTGATATTGACACCGCTTCTGTAGGAAGATTTAAAGACGAAAACGCAATGTGTTCGAGCGCTGGTCATTTTTCATCCTCACTTAGTGACAGAAGAGCCTGGAGTCAACCACAGCAGATTTGTCTTTGGTGATATTGATCGTGGGCATGCGTGCACAGCTCTTCCCAAATCATTGACTCCCTCTACCAGGAGCCTCAAAGAGGTAGGGATGTGAGGGGGCAGAAGAGACCACGGTCTAGATCTCTACTCTACCAGAAAGTCTGGGTGGCTATTGCCGGGACCAGGCAGGCCAGAGATGGCTGCCCATTAAATCCTCCACCATTTAATAGCACGACCTGGGGTCCAATCGTGGTGGAAAACCCCTGAGGTGTGAGACCCAAAAGGGCTCAGTTGGTCCATATTGGAGTTTATTAAAAATTGCCAAGCTGGAGTTTCAGGCTTCACTGACATCCGTCTCTCTTTTGGAAAAGCCTGTGGATCGGTAGCTCCCAGGCCCTGGTGAGAGGCTACTGGCTGGAGCACCACACCCTCTAGTGTCCCTTCTAACCACAGGGGTGTCTGATGGAGGCCACTGTGCTTTGGACACTCTCTGAGCTTCTTTCTTCCCAAAATCCACTGTGGAGGGCACGAGAGAGTGGAGGAGAAGGGGCTGTGGGCAGTCAGGGTGGGGCACAGTGGTCATTGCTCTGTGCTGCACAGAAGAGACTGAGCCTGAAGAAGGCAGGGATTGTCCCCCACACTACTCAGCTCTTCCTGAGTAATCACTTCCTTCCATCTACTCCTCACTGGCAAGCATACTCTGGGTCACTTTCCTTCAAAGCCAACTCCAGACACAAGGTTTCCCTATTAGTGTGGCTTCTCTCCAGACCCTGAGCTCCCACAAGTAAAATGTGACAGGTGGTGGAGCCTGGCAAGATGTCTCAGTGGCTGCACAAGTCTAGAGATCTGAGTTCAATTCCCAGCCCCTGTGTGATGGTGGAAGGCAAGAATCCACTCCACAAAGTTGTCCTCTGACAACATGGTACATGTACATGCATTCATGTTTGCACACATGAGTGTGCATGTGCATGCACATGCAGGTGCACACACACATATATGCGCGCGCGCGCGCGCACACACACACACAGGGGGAGGGGATAATTCCCTGCAAGGCTGGGCCCAGCTGGGAGCACATTGGAAGCACAGCGCCTAGAAAAGTGGCTGAAGTGAATTCTCTCTCCATCCACCCATGTCTCGCTATCCGCTGGTGGACAGAGGGTTCCCTCGGGCTCTGCCCCCAACAGAAGCTATCCAAAGAGCTTTAAGAACCCTGGGTCCTGTGGAAGACAGAGCCCCAGCTCTGACACCTGAGCTGTAGATGCTGAGAATTCATAAGAGAGCCATCTCTCACTGTCAGACGGCTTTCCTCAATACTTAGTCTGCATCCACTATTCCTAAATTCCATCAATCATTCCTCCTCAGGCCCTGCTAAGTCATCCCTGCCGCTATCCGTGACTCTACCCTTTTCAATGCTGGTCTACCCTTTCCACATGATGCCTGTCCAGACACTTCAAAGACAATCAGGAGACACAGTCTCACCCCCTGTCCTGCCTCTGCCATAGACACACAGGTTTTTGAGGAGAGGAGAGGCCTTGTTCTTTCTTCTTATTTGACCAATAGAAGAAATGAAACCCAGACAGGACATCATCTCAATAAGGTCTCCAAGTTTCAGAAGAGTTTGGCCTTACAGAAATGAGTATAAAATTAAACAGACTTTAATAAGTCTTCAGGTTTTAGTGGGTAAGATAATGCCTCTAGGACTGAGAAGTCAGCTCAGTTGGTAAAATACTTAGAGACCTGAGTTGGACATCAGGAATGCACATAAGAAATAAAGAAAGAAAGCCAAAAGCTTACACCTGCAGTCCTAGTGCTGGGGAAGCAGAGAGGGGCAGGTCCCCAGGCTTGTTAGCCAGCCAAACCTGTGTCACGTTCCAGGCAGAGAGAGACCCTGTCACAACAACAACAACAACAAATGGGCAGCTCCTAAAGAACACCCACATGTGCGCACACCTGCACACACACACACACACACACACACACACACACAAACAAACGTGTGTGTGTGTGTGTGTGTGTGTATGTGTGTGTGTGTGTGTGTGTGTGTGTGTGTGTGTGTGTGTGTGCTGCTGTCTCTGTGAAGGTCATTTGTCTTTGCAGTTGTCTTCAGAGGCAGGTGTGGTCGAGGCTCAGAGACATGAAGGGCCTTCTCCACAGGCACACACCAAACTATAGGCAGAGCTGGGTTTCCAGTCCATGCCTCCTAAACTTAAAGTCCATCACTTCTGTCTTGACATTTGCAAGTCAACAGAGTGACAACAAATCACCAAACACCAAGTTCTAAAGATGAGAACAAAGTGAAAGGTCTCCTTAGGAACCAAATCACTCAGCCGTAGTGCCAGGAATAAAGGGCACAGCAGTCCCCTGGGCATCCTAGGACACGGATACCAGGGACTCTTGGTACCATAACACCTGGTGGAAAAGATACACAGTAGATATCACAGATGATAGAGACAGTGGAAAATGACCTCATCAAAGGGAAGACCGCATATTCTATCACATGCCTCTCTGCCAGCACATAGAAGTCTGCCCCATTTACCTAGAATATGCTGGCAGAGTCACAGGGAAGTGAGGTAAACTCTCAGGACTACCCCTTCTCTGCTTTTAGTTACTTTCCAGCCTCCTCTCCCTCAGCAAGGACTGTCCCCAAGCCCTTCTTCAGGGATGTTGGGGTGAGGCCTGGGTTTCCTGTCCCCCTCAGGCTCAGCCATTCTGTGAATATACTCTGTTCTCTTGTAAAACTGGTAGCTTCTGTGTGTTTATGGAATGTTATTTTAAGATGTGTTACATTTGTTTATGCTGTGGAACACTTGTTTAATGATGCAAAGATGTGTTGCATTCTTTTATGTTGCATTTGTTTAACTCTGTGAAGCTGTGTTACTGTGCCTGTCTAAAACACCTGATTGGTCTAATAAAGAGCTGAGCAGCCAATAGCAGGAGAAAGGATAGGTGGGGCTGGCAGACAGGAAGAATAAATAGGAGGAGAAATCTGGGAAATGAGATATAGGAGCCAGAGAGGGAGATCCAGGACTCCAGGGGCCAGCCACCCAGCTACACAGCAAGTCGTGGAGAAAGAAGTAAAGAAAGGTATATAGGATAAAGATAAAAGCCCAGAGGCAAAAGGTAGATGGGATAATTTAAGAAAAACTGGCTAGAAATAAGTCAAGCTAAGGCCAGATATTTGTAAATAAGAATAAGCCTCTGTGTGTTTATTTGTGAGCTGGGTGACGGGTCCCCCAAAGAGCCAAAAGAGTAAAGAGCCAATAGAGTAAAAAACAACCAACTACGTCAGTGATTGCCATATCACATGTCAGTATCTTGCTACTTCAGAGTTAAGCAGCTGACCTAGAGTTACTGACCAGTCAGCCAGACATCTCACTGAATGCCAGACTTGACCCTAGATGGTCATCACTCTGGGACCCGCCACCTGGAAACACGATTCTGGCATCAGTTGCATCCGAACAGAGCAGGATTCTTCTTCCCTTGTGTTATTTATTTATTGTGTGCACACTTGCATTGGTGCACACCTGGAGGCCAGAGGATGTTTTTCAGAAGTCGGTTCTCTTCTGCCACATATGGGTCCCAGGGATGGGACTCAGACCAGCAGAACTAGCAGCAAGTGCTTTTGCCTGCTGAGTGAGCCCTCTCCTCAGCCCCTTCCTAACTTTTCTTACCATCATTGTTCTCTGTCCCATTAACTTGAACCTCTGCCTGTCTCCTATTGACCTCTTGCTGTTGTTGCAGAGAGAATTTTTGTTGTTTGTTTTGAGATAGGGTTTCATGTAGCCGAGGCTAGCCTTGAACCCCCAATGTAGCCAAGAATAACCTTGAACTTCTGATCTTCCCACCTCCACCTGTCAGGTACTGGGATTACAGGCATGTGCTCTGTTTATGAAGTGTTGGGAATTCACATATCTAGGTGAGCTCTCTGCCAACTGACCTACATCCAAGACCTGATGGTGCTGTTTTAAGCCCTATCTATGTTTTTGGACATACAAGCATTCAAGGGATGTCTTCCTAGGAGAGCATCTAATTGCAACACTATCTTCTCAATTCTTGTGGAGAAAAGTGGCCCTGGAGACCCACTGAAGTGTCCTCAAGAGTGTAAATGCCAGGACAGGGGACCTGTCTAGTCAGATGTCTGCAATGGAGAAGAGTCTCAAAAAAATCTGCTCCAGATTTTCTTCAGAGCAAAAATGGTACTGGCATCTCCAAGCAAGGCTGAGCAAAGCACCTTCACAGAGGGGTGCAGCCAGACCCCGCTTTCCTGCTCTCTGGAGCCCGTTTCCAAAATCTGCTGTTTCCCTCACTGATCCAGAAAACAGAGTGACTGTCAGTCATCCTGACTGGCCTGCGTCCCAGAGCTCGCCAGGGGCCATCCTGTCCTAGCCTTGCTGCCCTGCCTGGGGATGAAGATTCCGGGAACTGAGCTTCCAGCCCCCAAGAGGTCAGGATGACTCTAAAAAGGAATTCCCAGGCATTATTTTTCCATGTTTCCAGGCAAGGGGTCCAAGGCTCTGGAGACCTAGGTGGCCCAGCAGGGTGTCTCAGGGGTATCCCGGCAGGGCAGAGGCAGAGGTGGGCTCCCGCCATGGGAATGCTTGCCTCCTCTGCAAGCTTGGCTGTTTTCCATGGAACCTCTGGCTAAGCTTGCTCTGCCCAAGCTGCTTTCAGCATTATTTCTGCATTGTTCTATCTCTGGGGAATATCCTGTTTTAGACTTTCTTCCCAATTGAATTTGTCTTCCTCCCTGTGAGCCAAATCTTATTTTGTTATTTTTTCATCGATGTCTTCAGCCCCCTTTGAGGTGCCTGCCTTGTTCTTCTGCCTTCTTGGTGACAGCAACACCTCCCAATTAAGAATCGTATGCAAATTTCATTAGTGTGCTGTTGACTCCATCCTCCTGATCATTATTAACGATGTTAAATGGGAAATGAACAAACATTGGCTGCACACACCTTCAGCAGGGCTTCACTCTGTCACCTGTCGTGTGTGTGTGTGTGTGTGTGTGTGTGTGTGTGTGTGTGTTCATTCCATTTGCCAAGGAAGCTCTTTTTCATCCTGTGGTGAATTCATTTTGCAAGGAAAGTTGCATAATACATTATGGCAAATGTTTTAATAAAACCTAATCTTATCACTATCTACCGTTCCTCCTGCATAGGTGGGCTCAGCAGAGAGGGAACAAGCTTAGGTGACTTGTTTGCTTTCCATAGAAACTGGGGAGTTCATGGTCTCCAGGACACCAGCTGAGTTTCCTTGAATCTCTCTGTATCTCTTGGTTGACCAACCAAGAGCATGTGCTAAATATCTATGTGTGCAGCCTTTCCCTTCGCTGGGAAGAGACGTCCAAGTGGGAAAACATGGTTGTGCTAGTCCATTTTCTGTTGTAACAAAACACTCAAGGCTGGAAACTTTAAAAAGAAAAGAGGTTAGAGCTAGCTAGCAGCTTTGGAGACTGTTGAGACCATGCTCTGGAGGCTCCATTGACGTGGCCTCTGGTGGAAGGCATGACAATGGAATCCTGGTGGTGACACCCCAATACCTGGCTCTGGGTTTGCTTTTATTAATAAGACCTTTCAAGATTCGTCTACATAATTCTTCTGAGAGTAATGCCCCCAACGACTTAACCACCTCCCACTGCACCCCACCTTTTAGAGGTCCCACCACCTCAGCCCCACCCCACATGAACCCTTGGAAATTGTACTCAAGCCACAGCTGAGGCCCTTGTTCTCAAGAATCTCACAGTTCAGCTAAGCGAAGGGACTATTCCTGCCCACAGGCTCGGGGCACTCAGAAAGAGAAAATTAGGATTCTGTAGAAAGCAATACAAAAATCAGGGGCGGGACACACACTAAAACACTCACGCATGTTTTAATATTTTTATTTTATTTGTGTGTGTGTGTGTGTGTGTGTGTGTGTGTACATGAGTGCAGGTGCCCTCAGAGGCCAGAAGAGTGCATCTGGTCTTCTGGAGCTGGGGTTACAGGAGGTTGTAAGCCTTCTCAAGTGGGGGCTGGGAACTGAACTCAGATCTCCTGCAACAGTGGTGCATGTGCTGATTACTGAGCCGTCTCCGCAGTTCCGGTAAGCATGTTTTAAAACACGCTTTATACCGTGGTGTCCCCAGCCCTGCTTACCCAGTGTGACAGCTGCAGCGTGTGCTGCTCTTACCTCACCCTCCTTTCTTTCTCCCTCCTCTCTGGGTGTAGCGCTCTTTTAAATTTTTTATTGTGGTTTTTTTTTTTTTACTTATTTAACGTCTTGCGCATGAGGCCACAATCATTGTGAGTTCATGTGTGCACCCTCCCCGCTGTGTCTGTAAAACACAATCATTGTGAGTTCACGTGCGCACCCTCCCCGCTGTGTCTGTAAAACACTGTTTCCTTGGTGTCATCGTCATCGACCACCTCTGGCTCTGACAATCCCCTCCCCCACTTCCAAGAGCACCGTGAACCCTGAGGGGAGGGGTGTGGTGTAGGCATCCCGTTTAGGGCTGAACATGCCGAAGTCTCTTTTTCTCTTCACATTGACCAGTTGTGTTATTCAGACTTTCCTTAAAAAAAAAAAATTACCACAGCACTCTTACAACATCTAACATACTTTTAAAAATCCCTTATGACAGTGTCTGTCTGCTGTCCCTTGTTTAACTTTTTGCCTGACTGCCCCCTCCCACAACCAAAACAAAAGAAGCCTTTTTACAGTTGGTGTACTTGAATCGGGACCAAAATAAGGACATTTGGTAGGCATGCCTTGGAAGTCTCTTACCTACAATACAGCCTTTTAAAATGCCATTTGTGTGTTGAGGGCTTGTATGCCTCCTTTCCTGCAGAATTACAAATAGAGACTACTCTGAAAGGTATTTGCTGTATAAACTGTGAACATAGAGAGAGCTGCATCTGAACCTGAAGTCTTAGTGTTGGAGGGGAACCTGGGGGTTACTTGTGTAAACCGATTCATCCATCCAGATCCTCACCCCAACACAGAGGCCTCAGCAAGAAGAGCTGACATGTTTGACAGATGTGTCTCCCCTTCAATCTGCAGAGAAACCCATTTTGAGATTCTTGTAAATAGCACATCGTCCTTGCACAGATAAGCAGCACTGCTCTGCTTAGTAAGCGCTTGTGTGTGTTCACACAGGTGCAAAATAGCTGTTGCCTGACGTGTGTTACGCAGAGGAGGCTGGGAAGAGAGAAGAAGACAGCGGGGGTGGAGTGGGGGAGTGGGGGGAGAAGGGCAAAGAAGGGAAGGGGAGGAGGAAACAAAAAGGGGAGAGGAAAAGAAGAGGGGTCAGCGTCTCAAGGGGAGCCCCACTGTGGGGTTAGGACCCTGAGGGAAGCAGAGGCTAAAGGAAAAGTGACTGACGTCTACGGAGCTACAACGTGGCCTCTGCACTTTGTTTTATTATTTTTGAGATAAAATGTCATTGTGTGGCTAAGGCTGACCTTGAACTCCTGGGCCAAAGTTATTCTTCTGCCTCTTGAGCAGCTGAGATGTGTGTGTGTGTGTGTGTGTGTGTGTGTGTGTGTGTGTGTGTGTGTGTGTGTGAATGTGAGCTCACCACTCACGCTCGGGCAGGAGGACTGTATCAGATGTCCTCCTGGAAATGCTGACCACTTCCTTTGGGGCAGGGTCTCTCCATGAGCTCATCAGCTAAGCTAGACTGACTGGCTAGTGAGCTCCATGGAATTTAGCATCTAAATTCATTGGGTCCCTATAG
Organism: Peromyscus californicus insignis; assembly: GCF_007827085.1. Taxonomy (NCBI): domain Eukaryota; kingdom Metazoa; phylum Chordata; class Mammalia; order Rodentia; family Cricetidae; genus Peromyscus; species Peromyscus californicus. The sequence continues at coordinate 10,151,055 of NW_026294595.1, forward strand.
CAGAAAGGGAGGCAGGGCCAGTAAAGGGCCACTCAGTTGAGATGGAATAGCACAGTCATTATCCACTGAATGGGTGGGATCCTGCAGGACCCTGACATTGCTGAAGGCCAGAGTCTTAGCTTTCTGAGCCCGAGTTCTCTGTCCCTGGGGAGGACAGTTTGGTGCACACACACGAAGCCCCATGGCATGGGCCCACCCCCACATATCTGGCACGAAGCTAGGTCTGCCCATGATCAAGGCTGCGCTCCATTTCCAAACCACAGGCAGACTGCCTGCTCATTCTGCTTCTGAAAACAGATTGTTGTATTGAGGGGAACTCTATGGATCCATTGGCTCTTGTAACAGGTTGACTGGGGGATAATAAAACCTTCGGCTAAGCAGAAAAAGGGAACAGGCTGACCCGTCAGAGGCTTCCTTGCTGCTGCTTTTCCAGCTTTGGGAGAGTGAATTTGAGACCAGCTCTTTCTCCCTTCCTGAGACGTGTGTGATGTACTCTGATCATTTTGCATTTCCAGCCTCAGTTTTAGCCTTGATAATTTTCCCAAAATACCAAGTAGGTTAGGTAAGCCCTCCAGGGCCCCTGGAATCACAGGGCCTGATGTGCTGATGGTGCATCTGTTTACCCACGGGATCCAGTGAGAAGAGCTCACTCTCTGCCCCTCCTCTCCTACCTCTGCCTCAGGGGTCCTCTCGCAAAACACAGAGAGAGGCAGATAAGAGAGGAGGGCTCCAGCCCCTTCCTGGAAGGGAGCATGGCCTGTCAAAGAAAGTATTGGTCCTGTCACTAGGGACTGGCAGGAGGGATGCAAGGAGCTATCAGCATCCTGTCAGGGTCAGTGAGCTTAATTCCCTTGGCTGTTGTGTTTTGTTTGGAGACAAGGCCTCATGTAGGCCATGCTGGCCTGGAACTTGTTATGGGGCCAAGGATGATCTTGAACTTCTGCCTCCGCCTCCCAAGTGCAGGGATTACAGGCCTGTGGTATCACACTGTGCTGTGCTGTGTATTAAACCCCGGGCTTCATGCATGTTAGACGAGTACCCACTGAGCCACATCTTCAACCCTTAGTCCTGTGTTTTTAATGAGGCTCTCTATCCTCACAGTTGTCTTGGGCATCCATTCATTTCTGGTTCCTATTGAAAGAAGATCACAAGACAGCTGTCTGCGTCCAACAAGGGTTCACTGTCCCCTCGTCTGTCCATCCCCCTCCTGGGCAAGCCCACTCTGAGCCCCTCCAGTGTTCTCTACCATGTGGTTTCCAGAGAAACACTGATGCTCTCCCAAGTCCATTAGAAACCTATTATTTAGAGCGGTCATCCTTACTTCCTCCCAGGCCCCTCACCTCCCACCACGAAGATCCCCCTTCAGGAAGCTGGGTGTTAGGTTTCCTGTAGGGGAAGAGGTCCCTCTGCGTCCATCAAGTGACTGCACACAGCTGAGGCCCATGCGGGAAGCAGTCTTCTTGCTGTTTGGATGCTCCCGGTCACCTGCTTGGACAGAGTTCTCCATCCTGGCAGGGGAGAAAGGGAGAGAAGCGGAGGCCTTGGGAGCCAGAGCCTCCTTCAGCTCTTCACTATCGATCGCCAGCAATCGATACCTTCTTTTCAATCAGCAAGCCTCATATTTCACCGTCTCTCCACAAGCCCCCAAAATAAACCCTGCCAGCAGCAAGAGTCCCTCCCCCATTACTGCTGGTATCTTCTCAAAGCCAACCTGAGCTTGTTTCCAGGTAGGGACATCCTTGCTGCTGATGCTGACCCCTGATACTGAAATGTGGAAGCCATGTCTTCTTTTTGAGTTTTTGTTTGTTTGTTTGTTTTTGTTGTTTTGTTTTGTTTCATTTTTTTGTTTTGTTTTGTTTTTGAGACAGAGTCTCCCTATGTAGCCCTGGCTGTCCTGAAACTCACTCTACTGTAGACCAGGCTGGCCTCGAACTCACAGAGATCCACCTGGCTCTGCCTCCCCAGTGCTGGGATTAAAGGTGTGCGACACTACTGCCCGGCACATTTTTATACATTTTTATATATGCATTTATTTATTTATTTAATTTATTTATTTTTGTGTGTGAATGTGTGTGCGTATGTGTGCATTTGCGTATATGTGGGGTGCGCAGGAGGGATGTTAGCACCAGGTTGCCTTTCCTCAATCCTTCTCCACCTTATTTTTTCATTTGTTCAGTTACATTTTATTTACTTATTTTGTGGGTGCACGCACGACAGCCTGTGGGAGTTGGTTCTGTCCTTCCACGGTGTGGGTCCTGGGGACGGGATCCAGATCCTCAGGCTTGGTGGCAAGGGCCATTCTCTACCAGCGGAGCCATCTCACCAGCACCTTCCCCTTACTTTACTTTACTTTACTTTAATTTATTGAGGCAGGGGCTCTCACTGAACCTGAAGTTCCCCAGTTTAGCTAAACTAGCTGACCAGCGAAGCCGCAGGATCCGCCCCTCTCCTCAGTGCTGGGTTACAGGTTTACGGCTCTGCACCTGGCGAGTTCTGGGGTTCCAAACCTAAGCTGGCATGCTTGGTCAGCGGGACTTCACCCATTAAGCCTCCTCCCAGCCCAGAGTCACATCTTTGCCGTGAATAAGAACAGCGATGCTGACCCTGAGGAGCTCCGAAGTGACCCCGCTCCTCCTCTGGCCAAAGCCCCCTGAGAGCTGATCCCAGTTTCTCCAATTACACTGTTGGTTTATTAATAATTCAGTCCGGAGCGAGGTTGTCTCTGCTGGCGAATGGCTTTGGGGCCTCAGATTATTGAAATACTAATGCTACCCATTTATCAGTCCTTGCTGATGGAGTGTCAGAAGTTTCTGGAAGTTGCAAGAGATACAGAGCCATCCTACGAGGAAACTGTTGATTGACGGGAATCTGGGAATGAGGAAATCATTGCGCTGTTCCCCTGGCCTGGCTGCTGGCCCTGGACCCTCGAAGGGAAGAGTTTGGCTTAGACTCTGAAAACCCTCCTGGCACCTTGGGCAAAGTGGGTTAGCACAGAAAACTTTGTGGTTTAGACTTTAAATCTGGCACACGGCCCCCTGTGAAGTCTCATTATGGGTTCCGTGTCTGTCTGCCGACACACGGGCTCTGCAGCCAGAGCATAAGTGGACTCTCGAGGTGTGGAGTCCACTCACAATGCTCAACCACAAACCAAGACCATCACCCTTGCTCCTTTCCAAGCTGTCTTCCCGTCTTCAAGGTGCTCGAGGGACATAGTGTTGGGAGATTTTGCTGCCTCCCTCATGCCTGCTCATCTTCCTGAGGAAGATCCCGACACCCAGGGCTCCAGTGAGAACTGAGCACTGAGAGTATTTTAGGGGATTTTGCTGTGTTTATTTTTATAATCACCTTATATCTGTGGCCCGTTGTACTGTTTTTCCATTTGCCATGGTGATACATGCTTTCCTTTGAAAGAGCATATATTTAAGTTAAACATCATGATTTGCACTAAAAATATCAAAGAAGTCTCAGTCTGTGGTGAATGGACACAGTGCTGCATGTAGAGGGGACCATGGCATTCTGGGAGTTCAGGAAACCTTAGTGTATTTGAGCTGCCTGGGAAGATGAAGGCCTTGAAAATTGCTGTTCCTTGGTGCTCAGGGTGATTGGGCAGGGAGGGCTGTGTGGGTTTCACTTAAGAGAGGCCTGGGTAAATAAGAACACCAGGCATGCTGGGCATTATTAATCATCAGGAAAAGGCACATCAAACCCCCTTGAGATAATCCCATAACCCCAGTACCTAGGGGGTAGAGACAGGAGGGTCAGAGTTCAAGGCCATCCTCAGACACACAGCAGAGGTCAAGGCCAGCTTGGGCTACATGAGACTCCATCTCAAAAAATGGAACAAAACAAGCAAACAAACAAAAAAATCCAAAGCCAAAAACACGAGATACCATTGTGATGGTCAGTCTTGGTTGTCAACGAGACAGGATCTGGAATCAGCTAAAATGCCACTGCTGGGCCCTCCTGTTTCTTGATCAGATGAGGTAAATCAGGGAGACCCTGTGGGAGTGCTTTCTGAGGACGACCCAGGCAAAAGGGAAGAAGAGGGCTTTGCTTGCTTGCCTTCTCTTGCTGGCTGGTTCATCTGCCCCACTGTTGCTGCCACGACTGATCCTTTCCCTGCTATCAGGACCCAGCTTCAGGCTTCCAGCATGGGCCAAACTCTAGCAGCCCTCCAGGAATCCTCTAGGCCTTCTGCAGCAAATTGGGATCCCGGGGCATCCAACGTACTGAGTGTCCAGCGGCTCCTCGACCTTCCCGTGTACAACAACTATTGTTGGACGTCCTGTGTCATATCGTGGGAACCAGTCTAGAAAAGCCGCTTTAATCACGTATTCATTCTCTCAGCACGGTCTCTCTGGACAATGCTAACACACCAGTTCACACCCACCAGGACCCTAGGACGGCAGGAATGCTGGCAGTACCAAGCACTGGCAAGAATGTAGAGAACTGACGTGGTGGCTGATCTTGGTGGTCAACTGACTCACCAGGGAAGAGGGAACCTCAGCTGAGGAACTGCCTCCATCAGATTGGCCTGTGGGCATGTCTGTGGGGCATTTGCTTGATTGCTACTTGATACAGGAGGGCCCAGCCCACTGAGGGACATACCATTTTTAGGCAGGTGGGCCTGGACTGTGTAAGAAGGGTAAACGAACATGAGCCCGGAGCGAGCTAGTGAGCAGTGTTCCCCTTTGCAGCTACTTTAAGCTCATGCCTTGGGTTCCTGCTCTGACTTCCCTCAATGGTGGGCTAGAACTTGTAAGATGAAATAAGTGCTTTCCCCGCCAAGCCTTGTTGGTCATGGTGTTTCTCACATCAACGGAAAGCCAACTAGGACGATTGAGGACCTGCATGCTCCACTGGGGAGGGTGTAAAATGGTGTGGCCACTTTGCAAAACAGACCAGCAGTTCCCCACAAAGAGAAAGCACGGTTATCATTTGTACCTGCAATTCCACACCCATTAGAGATGAAGTCATGAAAATCTTGCACAAGGTGTGTTCACAGCCCAGTGAAGGAACAGCCCAAGTGTCCACCAACAGCCAGGAGGACGAACAAAACATGGTGTCTGTCTGCACAAGAGGATATCAGGAGGGGGTTGTGGAGGTGCCTGTGCGACCACACAGGTAAACTCGAAACTCTTTACTAAGTGAAGCCAGCCAGTCCCCGTGTGCCTGAGTCTGACCCAGTGAACTGTCCAGCTCAAGCAAAGCTATAGAGACAGAAAGGAGATTGATGGTTGCCAGAGACTGGATAATGACGGGGCGGGTCACTTGGGGGTGATTGGGAAGGGTGGCAAGCTAAAGGGAGTGGGGTTTCTTTTTAGGATAATGAAATTGTTCTAAATTGATTGTGCTGATGGCTGAGCAACCGTGGGAATATGCTAAAAGCCATTGAATAGTACGACTGAAGTGGATGGATCGGAGTGTGTGTGAATTATGGCTCAATAAGAACTGGGAGAAGAGCTCTGACTAATTTAGTGGTTATTTGTGTGATTTAGAAAGGTTTGGGAGATGCTGTCATTTGGAGCTTATTAAATCTGGGGGATGCTATTTTCTGGTTGGGCTCTGCCCTGGGTGTGGCTCAGTTCCTGTGGCTAGCTGGATAATATCCAGGGTTTTACCAACTGTTGATTCTTGACTCAGAAGAGGTTACACCAGGACCCCCAAAGCCATGACCATGTGGACCCTTAGGGCCTGAGTCTTACATTTGGCAGAATATAATAAAAACATACCCAGTTAGAGAGAAAGTGTCTTCTGGGCAGGGGAGCAGCCCAGGCAGGCAGAGCAGCAGGGGCATGGGGTGGGGTACGGCTCACGTACCAGGAACAAGTGGCTGAGTCTGGGATAATGGGGTGGAGGATGAAGGAAGGAGGAGATCCCAAGAACTAGGGTCACTCACCTCAGGATGGTCCTCAGGAGGGACTCACTGGCCGGCTATCATTCAAGAATTTGAGTTTAAAGTCTCCCAGAATGGTGATTCTTACAACATCTTCGTTGTGTCCATATAAGAAAAACTGGATCTGTACTAGTCACGTGTCTTGTGACTGTGACTAACCACCCCATGAAGTGACTTAAAGATGGAAGGAAGGGGTGACGGGCTCACAGTTTGAGGGGACAGTCCGTCCTGGCAGGAAGGCATGGCGGCTGGAGTGTGAGGTGGCTGGTCACGTTGCGGCCGCAGCCAGGAAGAAGGGAGAAATAGAAGCTGGTACACGGGTCGCTTTCATCCTTTTCTTCAGTCCAGGACCCTAGTGCTGGGATGGTGCTGCCCAGGGGGAAGGTGGGGCTTCCTACATCACTGAACCTGGTCTAGATTACCCTCAGGCATGCCTGGAGGTCTGTCCCTAGGTGAACTCAGCCTGCCAGGTTGACAATCGAGATTAACCATCACAGAATTTATCCACCTTCCCACAGACCGTCGTACAATGCCAATACATGGGCCAAGGCAGTCAATCTGGAAGGAAAAAAGGAAAGGGTTTGTTGGAAAACTAGTGTGAAAATTAACTTGATTGCCAGCTTAATGAGAGTTGGAATCACCACGGAAACAGAACTCTGGGTGTGTGCATGGGGGCTTCCTGGATTGGGTTTACTGAAGTGGGAAGGCCCAACCTGAGTGTGGGTGGCGCTAGTCAATGGGCTGGGGTCCAAGATGAATAAAAAGGGGGAAGCAACTGAGCACCAGCATTCCCCCCTCTCTCTCCCTCCCTCCCTCCTTCCCTCCCTCCCTCCCTCTCTGTCTGTCTGTCTGTCTCTCTCTTTCCCTCTCTCTCTTTCTCTCCCTCCCTCTCCCTCCTTCCTGACTGTAGATACCTTGTGATCAGCTGCTTCAGACATCCTGCCTTCCTGCCATGATGGAGCGTATCCTTCATTAAGTCATGAGGCAAAAAAAAAAAAAAAAAAAAAAAAACCTTTCTCCCTTAAGCTGCCTCTGTCAGATGTATTCTCACAGAGACAAGATAATTCACACAACCAGATTAGTCCGGCTGTCTCCTTAGTGCCTACCAGTCACAATAATAAATAGCTGCCTCTGTGGCTCATTCAACAGAGGCTTAATTTCAGCAAACCTTTGTAGTGACTCATGAAGTAAGTACTGTCCCCATTTTACAGATGAGGAAACTGAGGCACAGCGCAGTTAAAGAGCCCAATAAATCGGGGGCAGATCTTTGGGAGTCCCGTGTGTGGGTGCTCTAGTTTCACTTCTGTTGCTGTGATAGGACAGAAAGCCACGCGGAGAAAGGTTCCTTTAGCTCCTAACTCCAGGTTACCGCTCATCACTGGGGGGGCCGTCAAGGCAGGAGCTTGAAGCAGCTGGTGACATCACAGCCAAAGTCAAAGTGGAGTGAGAAATGAACGCATTCAACGTGCTCGGCTCACGTTCCCCACCTTATACATGGGAGGGCCATCCACGTCAGTTAAGGCAGCAAAGACGGTTCCCCACAGGCATGCCCAAGGCCCCATCTAGACAGTCCCTCATTGACACCCTCTTCCCAGGTGAGGAGGCTAGGTTGTGTCAAACTGACAATTAAAACTAACCATCAGGCAGTTTAAACAAAATACAGGTGTTTATTTACTTTCCTCCTTGCCGTGACAAAAACCGAAAGAAGCGACTTAGGGGGAGGGAAGGTCTCTGCTGTAGAAGATTATTTTAAGGTGTGTTACTTTTGTTTATGTTGCATTTGTTTAACTCTGTGAAGCTGTGTTACTGTGCCTGTCTAAAACACCTGATGGTCTAATAAAGAACTGAACAGCCAATAATGAAGAGGAGAAAGGATAGGCGGGGCTGGCAGGCAAAGAGAACATAGGTAGGAGAAAGCTGGGAGGGGAAAAAGGAGGAGCCAGAGAAGGAGGAGGACTCCAGGGGCCAGGCACCCCGCTGCACAGCCAGCCACGGAGTAAGAGAACCGGAAATGCCCAGAGGCAGAAGGTGGACGAGATAATTTAAATTAAAGAAAGCTGGCAAGAAACAAGCCAAGCTAAGGCCGGGCATTCATAAGAAATAACAAACCTCTGTGTGTGATTTACTTGGGAGCTGAGCGTCAGGCCCCCCAAAAGAGAAAAAACCGACCAACTTCAGGTTTCTTTTGACTCTGGATTTGAGAAACTGCTGCAGCAGGGAAGGCCTGGGGCCCCTTCAATGGTGGCAGGAGCTCGCGTCAAGGTGGGGTACACCTCAGGAGATCCGGGGAAATGGGGCCAGACATAAGCCTCGAAGGTCCACCCACAATGACCTACCTCCACCAGTGATGCCTGCTGGCCCAAAGGTTCTGCAACCTTCCCAAACAGCACCTCCAGCTGGGGACCAGGAATTCAAACACAGGAGCCTGTGGGGACATGTCACATTCAAACTGACATATTGGACATATTAATTGTAGGTGTCATTTCCTACGGGTGGGTGACAAGGAAAACAGTGACAGCCACCCTGTGCCGGGCCAGGCGTGGCTCCAAGTGCTTTGTGTGTGTCATCTTGGGAAGTCCTGATGAGAGGACTGTCTGTAGGTGGATTTGGTATTGTTTTCTGTGTGATATGAGGGGGAAATCTAATTTTAATTCCATCCTTAACAATCATCCATCTTGGGGCCCAGGATGTGGCTCGGTTGGTAGAGAGCTTGCCTCAAGTGCATGAAGCCCTGGGTTCAATCCCCAGTGTTGCATAAAACTAGGTGTGGTGATGCACACGTGTGATCCCAGCACTCCAAAACTACTGGCAGGGGTGTCAAGAGTTCAAGGTCATTCTTGACTATGTAGTGAGTTTGTAGCCAGTCTGGGCTACATGAGACACTACCTATAAAAAAGCTGACCATCAGCCGGGCAGCGGTGGTGCACGCCTTTAATCCCAGCACTCGGGAGGCAGAGGCAGGCGGATCTCTGTGAGTTCGAGGCCAGCCTGGTCTCCAAAGCGAGTGCCAGGAAAGGCACAAAGCTACACAGAGAAACCCTGTCTCGAAAAAGAAAAAAAATCGGAAAAAAAAGTTGACCATCTTTGGCATGATGTGCACGAGCAAACGTGTGTCTCTGGTCTACGCCCGGGTCCCTCCTGTCTGACCAGTTTGACTAATAATACACCAGTGCCGCACAGTTACCGTAGCTTTGCGAGATACCGAATGTAAGTGAAGGCCTGGCTTCCAGCCTGGGACAAGGCAGAGGAGCTGGGGACCACTCAGTGTGCCTCTCAAATGCCTCTGATTCCCCGACCATCACAGAGATATTTAGGGGTTTCTATTCTGGAAAGTCTTTGTAAATAGGATAGGTCACTTCTGGTGCCATTGCCGAGGTTGGCCTTGAATGAGTTTGGGGCCTCTGGGAGTCTCTGTTTCCTTAGCTGGAAATGGAGACACAGATCATTGAGAGGAGCAAATGAAATGGAGGGAACTGGACAGCGGGAAACACCAGCACACATGTCAGTCAACAGCCGTTCTTTCTTTCACCCACCCACAGACATTTATTGAACTTGCAAGGTGCCAAACACAGGTCTGGGCACCAGGATGCCACATGAATCAGACAGACAGACAGACAGCACCACGGACTGTGTGTTCTGTTAGACGTTAAGTGTGGCAGAAGGGGCAAGTAGGAGGGAAAGGCTCAGAGTGGGAGGGAGTGGGTGCTTCACCACCCCTAGAGCCATGTGGGGATCACTGTCACATCCAGGCCCTGGCCGGCCCCCCCAAGCTGCTGAGGAGGCAATGGAGATTCTCCCATAGTCTGAAGTCCAGCAGTGCTGGGAGTTGTGGGGGTGAGGAGAGGCCAGGGCCATGAAGACTTCCTTCTCCCCACAGATGGGAGGCTGAGGCCGATGAAGGGCGATCCTGGCCTCCCTTCTAAGCTGTTATTGGTGCTGTTGGTAGTAACGGTAGCCGTGGTGATAGGCGCGGTGGTTGTGGTGGTAGTTACAGTGACAGCAGGTGTGGGAGAGCGGCTGAAGCAACGGCAGTGAGAGTGCTTCCAGGGACTGGTAGTGTCAGCCGTCCCAGCAATGATGACAGACAACAGAGACTCCAGCCCCTGGTCGCAGTGACAGCTGGGATGACTGCAGTCCTCTCAGTAACAGTCGTGGTAGTGATGACTCTTGTGTCACAGCGATGGTGGCTGCAGTGACGGTGACCACAGCAATGCTACTCGTAGCGACTGTGGTGATAGGCTAGGTTAACAGTGGTTGCGGGGTTGGCCCCCACACTGACAGTGGCTGCAGTAATAGCTGTGGCAACAGTGACGGTAGTGACCGTGGCCATAGCGATACCTGTAGCAATACTGGCCTCAGCGGCAGCGGCCACAGCAACAGCGGAATGGAGGTTGCAGGTGTCCGCCAGACTCTCCAGCCTCCTTCTAGCTGCGAAATCTAAGACTTGGGGATTTGTCCCGAATCGACCTCTAGTCCAACTCTACCCTCAGCCTGGTTCTTCTTCCTCAGGCTGGCCCAGCAAAGCAGAAGTCATGTCTTTACCAGGATTATTCTGAAAACCACCTATAGTGATGGCAAAGGCTGGTCTAGGTGTAAGGATTGAAAACCCAGCTGGGCGGAACTGTTCTGTTCTAGCTCACAGAGGGGCCTCTTGCCAGGGCCGCAGCCCAAATAGCCATCCACAAAACAGCCCAGGAGAAAGGCTCAGCCTGAGATCGGCCTGGCCATTAGAAAGGAACACAACTGTTTTCTAGCTCCTCTTCCCGAGGACTGTTCCCACACACCAACCACCAAGGCAGACCTGCGGGACTGTCTTCAGTTTGGGTAATATTTCCCACCCAGTTCCCTTGGAGCATTTGCATTGCCTGGCCAGGATGCGGCCCTGAGGGAGGTTCCCAGCCTCTCGGCATACACACATGATAGTCCCACAGTGATCTGAAATGACTGGCACTCTGGCTGCCCAGTCATATGCGAGTTCTGGCCCATCTAGAGACCACACCCACTGCACCTGGCTGGAGCTCCAGTCCACCTTCAGTAACTTGTAAGCATAGTGGGGTAGGGAGGGGAGAGGGCAGCAGAGCCATATGGCTAAGCCGCTGCTGACTCTCTCTTTTTTCCTGTTTGCTCATGTGTCTGGAGCTCCCTAGGCCCTTCTAGAATGTTCTGTCCTGCACTTAGCAGACATCCTCTCCTTTGACAATGGACTCCATTCCCCCTTGGATCAGGATTCTGCTGACTAGTGTACATCCTGCATTATAAAGTATGTATAGGGCTGGGCGCTGGCAGTGCCCTTTCTCCAGTCTCCTGTCTGTTCCTCCTGGAAGATGAGTAACCAGGCAGGGCAGTGACCAGTCAGGACAGCAGGTGCTGCCTCCCATGGCTCCTTCTTCTTCCTGTCTACCCAGCTCACAGCTATGTGCTGCACGCTGTCCCACACTGAGTCTGCACTCTGGGGGTTCCAACGTGAGCAGAGATGGGGGGAGGGGAGGCTGGGCCTCCCTTTGGGGCCAGGTGGGGAGGCACAGATGGAATAGAAGGATGCGGCTGGGAACAGTCTGGGAGCCAAGCTGAGAAAGTTGCAAGTGGAGAGGAGGGAAGGATCAGGGGTTGAATCAGGAGAAGGATCGTGGTTAGGAAACAGTGAGAAGGGTCCCCAGGTATCACAAAGAAAGTGACAGTGTGGCTGTTGTGCCGGCAGAGGACAAAGAAAGCAGGATTTCTTTTCTTTTTCTTTTCCTTTCTTTTTTCCAAGACAGGTTCTCATTATATAGCCCTGACTGTCCTGGGACTCACTATGTAGACCAGGCTGGCCTTGAACTCACAGATCTGCCTGCCACTGCCTCCCAAGCACTGGGATTAAAGACAAGTGCCACTCCATCCAGCCCAGAAGTAGGTCTTAATGAGCAGTGGTCAAATGCCATGCAAGATACTCATGCATGGCAATTTGGGATGCCTTGGCCACAAGGGAAATATCTGCCCCTTCATCAGCTCTCTGTGTTTAATGTTGTCCAGGCCAGACTGACTATGGAACCAGCCTTTGTGAGATGGCTGAAAACCACTCAGCTGGGCTCAGCCAGTCCCACACAGTTACTGAGAACAGTCACTTCAGGATGCTGACTTAAACATAGGCTAAGGAGCAGAAGATGCCGTGGATCAGGGTGGCATGGGTAGCTTGGAGTAGAAATGTGGCAGGGAAACCAGAGGTCTGTCAGCAGATGTTTTCATTCTGAGTTGTTCACGGGACGGGAGTGTGGGAAGATTCTACCCTGAGATTCATCCATCCTCACCCAATGCCTGGTACCTCCCTGCTGCATAGCATCCCCTGCTTCCCCAAGGCGGTCTGCTCCTGTCCCGCAACAGTGCATTGAATATGTATGTTCCAGGGCAACCTGTGTCTTTAACTTGAGTTCTTCCCCTGAAAGGGAATTCAGTGCTCAGTGTCGTTAGGTTGTAAGTGTCAAGGATGTGGAGGATGGAGTCAGCAGTACTGAAGCCAGCTCCTATTGGCTCAGGAGGGTCAAAGCTGACCAGACTGCCATCATGTGAATCAGTTCCTCTAATATATCCCTTCTCGTGTGTGTGTGTGTGTGTGTGTGTGTGTGTGTGTGTGTGTGTGTGTTTGTGTGTGTGTGTGTGTTTGTGGGTGTAAGTGTGTGTACTGTTATATTTGAAGCTCATACATTTGAACACTTATAACAGCACCATATTGGAAGACTCTGGGAACTTTAGAGGTGGAGCCTTGATGGGAGATGTGAGTGGAGTCAGGGGCTTGATTTTGATAGCCAGACACACTTCTGTTTGCCCTCTGCTTCCTTGTTGTGGGATATTTGTATACTGTGTGGAGATATATTGCTGTGATTGGTTTGACAAAGAACTGAACGTCCAATAGCTAGGCAGGAGATATAGGCAGGACTTCCGGGAAGAGAGAGGAAGTAGGAAGAGATAATCAAGGCAGAGGAGACACCAATGAGATACAGAGGGAGTCTGACAGACAGAATGAAAGAAAGATAAAAAGCCACATGGTAAAATGTAGATTAATAGAAATGGGTTAACTTAAGTTTTTTTTTTTTTTTTTGGTTTTTTGAGACAGGGTTTCTCTGTGTAGCTTTGCGCCTTTTCCTGGAACTCACTTGGTAGCCCAGGCTGGCCTCGAACTCACAGAGATCCGCCTGGCTCTGCCTCCCGAGTGCTGGGATTAAAGGCGTGCGCCACCACCGCCCGGCGAAATGGGTTAGCTTAAGTTTTAAGAGCTAGTTAGGAACAAGCCTAAGCTATAGGCCGAGGTTTCATAATTAATAAGAAGTCTCCATATCACTTTTTGTGAGCTGGCGACCCAAAGAAAAATCCATCTACACTCCCGGCTTCTTTAAAAATTATTTATTTTAGTTTAGTTGATGTTCTGCCCACATGGGTGCCAGATCCCCTGGAACTGGAATTGCAGACAGTTGTGAACTGTCATGTGGGTTGCTTGGAATTGAACTCGGATCCTCTAGAAGAACAGCCACTTCTCTTAACCCCTGAGCCGTCTCTCCAGCCCCTGCTTCCTGACTCTGAAGCAATGAGACCAACCACATTCTGCTCTGCCGCCATGCCTTCTGGCCATGGTGGACTGTGCCCGCTAAACCCTTCTTCCTCTTTCAAGTTACTTCTTCTCACGTGTTTGATCACAGCAATGAGGAAAGTAACACGCACATATGGGCACACTTCTGTCTCTCCAGAGAACCCTAATACAGCTATTAAACATAAGCTCTTATTAAAAATTCAATTACTCGAACTTATAATTAAACAAACTATACTAAAATCAAAGGTGGTTACTACTCAAGACACATGCCTTCCTAATTACTTTACTGCACTCTGACTCTTGCTGAGCTCTTGAGGTTATTGGCACCCCTGGAGTCAGCATGGCAGGTATGAAGACGCTAAGGGGCTTCCCAGTCCCACATTCAGTAACATCACACTGTGAGTGGAGTCAGCCATGGCGAGAATATTTACACCAGGAAATGCCCAATGGTACAAACCAGAGGCTTCACGTTCTCGTTCTCTCTCTCTCTCTCTCTCTCTCTCTCTCTCTCTCTCTCTCTCTCTCTCTCAGGTGTGTATGGGGGTCTTAGTTTTTTGAGACTAGTTTCTAACTTGTAGTAATCCTCCTGCCTCACCACCCCACACAGTGCAAGATTACAGGAATGCACCCCCAAGGCCAGAGTTCAGCATGCAGCACAGCCTGGTGTCATGTGCAGTGACACCTGCTCTCAGCAAGCCTGTGGCACCCGTGGCCCTTTCTCCTGATTTTGTCCACAAATGAGCAGCTTGTTCCTCTGCATGTGTATGAACAGTAGACAGGCTGCAATTGAGGCCTCTGTCCACATGCCCTCTCTCCACCTCAGGTCAAATGTTGGAACAGTTCATCTTGCATGTTGGCTAGGCAGAATCTAGAACTGTCTAGAGACTGCGCATATCTGTAAGTGAATTCCTGTATGGAGCTACCCACCGTAAAGGGACCTGGCACCATCCCATGGGCTGGGGGAGGGGGGGTCCAGACTGCATACGGAGAAAGCAAGCAGAGTGCCAGCATTCCTCTCTCTCCGCTTCCTGACTGCGGACACCATGTAGCAAGTTGTCCCACACTACTGCTTCCACGACTTCACCGTCGTGGCAGTTTGTACTTCAAACTCTGAGACAGAACAAGCCCTTTCCCTCAAGTTGTTCTTGGAAGGAGTTTAGTCACAACCGTGAGAAAACTAACCAGGTGATGTCCTTGGTCCCCACTGGTCTTTGTGCTTGTGTACCGTAAGAATTGGCCAAACCCAATAATAGAGCCAGAAGAGCTCCAGTGGAACGGGAAGGCCTGGAGGCCACATTATTGCTCTCGCTCACCTCTCTGCTCTAGGACTTGGGCTCCAGCCTGTAAGCAACGTGATGTCATAAGGGGCATCACCCCCTCTACTAACTCAGGGAACTATGCTGGCTGAGCAGCTCCCCGTCCAGAACAGCAGGAGAGATGAGCTGTGGTCAGCGTGACACAGCAAGCCCGGGCTGAGGGGAACTCAGAAGTGGCCTCCCTGCCTGGCCTCCCTGCGCCCAGCCTCTGCACTGCGGACTGTCAAGTATGGTCCCCGTGCAGCATTTAGGGGCTTCTGGAGCTTCTGAGTCAGAGAGAGGGGATTTAACCCCAAGTTGGGTGAACTTGGGGAGGTCGCAGAATTCCTAAATCTTCGTTTATTTTTCTCAAAAGTCAGTGACAGATGCAGCAGCATCACGTTTTGAGGGATCAGTCTCACTGCCTTTACTACAGCTAACTCTATTCCTTCAGACTATAGGCATGTGGTCCAGCCTGTGCTACCAGCCTGTGCCTATGTAGCCCAGGCTGGCCTATGTTTGTTTCTTTTGAGACAAGGATCTCTTATAGCCTGGGATGGCTTCAAACTCTACATGGCTGAAGATGACCTTGAACTCCTGATCCTCCTGTCTCTATCTCCCAGGTGCTGGGATTACAGGTGTATACCACCATGCCTGGGTTCTGTGATGCTGAGGATTGAACCCAGGTCTTCCTGCCTCCTAGACACATGCTCTACCAACTGAGCTGCATCCCTAGCTCCTTGGGCCTGGAACTGTCATCCTCCTGCCTCAGTCTCCTGAATGCTAGGATCCCAGGTGTGTCTCACCATGCCCGGCTAATTCAGGTTTTAACAATTAATTGTACGTGTTTTGCTGTCTGGTATCTTTCCTGATGTTCAAGGAAAGAGAAAGGGGCATCATGTTCCTAAGCCTCAAGAAAGAAAGCCATCCACAAGAGAGGCAGAGCCAGAACCCTGTAGCCATGTGACCTCATACAAAACCTTTCCCCTCACCAGCCTTGACACTCCCACCTCTGAGGGTAGAGAACAAGATCCTGAGGAAGATTGCTATAGAACCTTCCAGTGCAGGACTGAAGATGTTCAGACGGACTCCCGTGACCTGTCACAGGTCCCCCGATGACAGGGACATCTGACCCAGCACCCCAGCCAACTCTGTGGCCTGGTATGCCCTCCCCTGCTTCCCGACCCCTTTACTACTCCCTTCCCTGCCAGAGAGGCTCTGGCTCCCAGAGCAGGGTCCAACCAAGCAGCTGCCACTTGGCCCCGTTGATAAGAGCGGGCTTTGTACGGAGGCTTTTAAACCTCCCGGCTTCGTCTGAGTATTGATCATGCGGGGGCCTTAATGGGTTGTTTCTAAGATTGTCAGCCCAGGTTCCTCCAGCCTCCATTGTTCTGGGCCATCTCTGCTTGGACTGCTCCTCTCAACTCGGAGCGGGCCTTGGAGTCACCACTTTTCTCTGAGGGCGAGGGAACTGGGAAACAAAGCCACCGCTCTTTTGTGCACGCAGGCTGGGGCTGCACCACCGCCTCTCAAAGCAAGTGGCGGGGAGCAAGCTGCGGAGAGGCTCCCCACCAGCTGATTAGTGGCTACCCTGCCCTGAGCCTGGCCAAGTATCAGTCCTGGCTAGAAGGCACCACTGCCACCCCTTTTGCCTGCCTGGGTCCTCGTGTGGGTGACTTGCTGTAGTCCCAGAGGCTTCCTCCTGTTACCAAAGAAACCCACAAAACATCCCCTCAGGACTGAGCCCCCTCCTTCCTCCTGGGTTTCTTCATCCCTGGGTAGCAGTTTTCTGATCCGCCGTTGCTATGGACTCTAGCGTGCGTCAGTGTGGTAGCACAGGGTTGGCCGCCTGCCCTGCCCTGGGTCCTCTGACTTCCTTTACAATCAAGTCAATAAACGTGTCACCTCACCCTCCTGTTTTTAGTATCTGTTTCAGATCAGTGTGAGGCCTGAGGCCCATGAGTTACAGAATCACGGCACTAAACAGGCTCATTCCGAAAAGGTCCGAGGAGGGAGCTGGCAAAAGACTCAATGTTTTTCAAATACTTACATGGTCTGGTGTCTACTTTGGTTGGAGTCCCTTAGTGTCATTCCATGATGTTGGAGACGGTGTGTCTACACCCTGCTGCTCAGTGTCCTGACAAGTGGCTCCACTCTCACAGTCCACAGTAAACTGGTGTGTGGCATCTTCTGTGACCCCCTCCCCCAAGAAAGTGACTTCAAGAGAGAGTCCTGGCTGGCTAGGAGAAGAACATGCGTGTGCTGGGCTATGTGACCTCTCTGGTGGCTGAGCCACATCTAGTTAGATGACAGCTGGCCTGAGTCCATACATTCTAACAACCCTCTCCTCAGACCATCAATAAAGCACTCAATCCAGTCACTTCCAATGTCATAGTGGCCCCAGGGCTGTCTTCCAAGGCAGCCTGGAAAGGAACATGACCATCCAAGGGATGGGCTGAGCATCAACAAGAAGGACATGGTGACAGGCCATAAACAACACAAGCCCCTGAGCCCCACAGCTGCTCTTGGCTAGTTTCTCCTGGCTCATTGGCTCGCTCTCTGTGGATGATGCTGTGATCCGGACAGGGAGCGGTCCAGACTTCAGGGCAGAGGGAGGTGTCTAGAGACATAGCTAATGGGGCAGAGCCAGATGAGGGAGAGGAAGTTTTTAGTTATTTAAATTTAATATTCATGGATGTTTTGCCTGTATGTATGTCTGTGTGAGGGTGTCAGATCCTTGGATATCTTCCTCAGTCACATTACTTGGTTTTTTGAGAGAGGCTCCAGAGCCTGGAGCTTGCCAATTAAGCTAAGCTCCTGGGTAAGTGAGCCTCAGGGGTCCTTCTGCCTCCTCTCAGCCCCCAGTGCTGGGATTACAAGTGTGTGTCACCACATCCAGCTTTAAACAAAAATGATTTACTGTGTGTATGGATGTTTTGTTTGCATGTGTGTCTGTGTGCCATGTGTGCAGTGCTCACAGAGGCCGGAATCCCCTCTAACTGGAGCTACAGATGGTTGCTAGCCATCATGTGGATGCTGGGAATTGGGTTCTCTGAAGAGCAGCCAGTACTCTTAACGCCCCAATACATCCAGATTTTTTTTTTGTTCTGAGGCTCAAACCCAGATCCTCATGTTTGCAAGGCAAGCACACTTGAGCAAATGAGCCATCTCCCCAACTCCATAGTAGGTACCTTAAAATGTTTCTCCAGTGACTGTGTGAACATAATCTCAACCATTGTCAGTCTTGGTGCTGGCCTTGGATTTTTGATCTGGGAGCCCTGAACATGTGGCAGGCCAGGGTGGCCTTCCTGTGGAGGAAGGGAACAACCATCTCTACTTACTATTCCCAGGAGCAAAGAACCCTTGGGAGACTTGTTGATAAGAAATGCCGAGTGAAATGGGACCAGAGCTGCCATTAAAAATGATTAATGAGAGCGGTGCCCCTCGTCCAGTCTAGAGCCACACTGCCAATATTAATGACCCTGAAGAACATTCCATGCACAGACACTTGCTGTTTAGTTCTGTACTTAGCTATAGCATCGTTTCGTCCTGCTCTTTTAAGTTTTCTCCAAAGCTTGGCTCTTCCCCAAAAACTGTAACTTTGGGGGTGGCAGGCCACAGTTCCTGCAGCTCAGTTGTTCAAGAACTGTCACCATTGTTTCCTGGACCCTGGCCACATGTGTCAGGCAGCTCAAAAAGCACCATCCCCTCCCATGCCAGCCGTGAAGCAGGCAAAAAGCCCCTTCGACCGCTTCATTTTGTAGCTCAGCATCATGGCAGTTTCTGGGAAGATCAGGACAATGTGGGACCCTGGGGGAGAGGGCTCAGCTTTCCTAATAAGATGGCAGCTGAGAGATAACACAGATGTCACAAAGGAGCCGCTTCCATGGGGGACTGAAAGGACACCATTCACAGGGGAGGCAGGGCGCAGAGCCTGCAGGGCAGGCGCCTGGTGGCAGCGCCAGCTGAGAACGCTGACTGCATCTGGGAAAGCACCAATTAGATGGTTAGCCCTGAGCTGGGGCTGCTCAGAGCATGAGTGAGTCCCTGGGTTCCATCCCCAGCACTGCCAGAGAGAAGGGGTGGGCGCTCAGGCAGGCATACAGGATGCCAGAACGCTCAGTTTTACTCTGTTTTGGGGACCAGACATCCCCCCCTCTGCATCCCCCGTTTCTTGTCCTGGTGGTATCTGAGGCTTGGGAAGGGACACTGCTCCCAGAGCCTTGGAAGGACAATGGCCGGCCTGGCCCATCTGAAACTTCCATGAGAAGAGAATCCAAGTCTAGCTTTCTCACTGTTACTGAACATGAGCCTTCACACACAGTAGGTGCTCCATGAATGCTGGCTTAGTATTAATTGGGCTACTTGCTCCTAAATATAAGTGGCCCTCCACTATCTCTGCAAATGCCTGGGACAGCTACATTTGCTTGGAGAGTGTTTTTTTTTTTTTTTTTCCTGAGTTGGTACTCACAAAAGATGCATGGATATTAGGCAGTTGCAGGGAAATTTTTTGTTGTTGGGTTCAAGATGTGTGAATTAGCATTTTTTAAATGTAAACTTTAAATGTAACAGGCATTTTATGGGGCACTGGCCATGTGCCCAGGCCTCAGGAAAGCCTGGTGAACAAACTGCTCCACAGCACCAGAAAAACAACTTATTCAGGTAAGTCCCAAAGAACAGACACTTGTCCCTGCCCCCCCACGTACTCAGCTGCATCAATGAGGGGTGTGTGTGTGTGTGTGTGTGTGTGTGTGTGTGTGTGTCCCATATGAAAACCTTATTGAAAGCATGGGGTACTACAGTGACAGGATCTCTCAGTCTATAGAAAGAGTTCACCTCTCATCTGTGACCTTGGATAGAAAACAAAGACTGGTCAAGTAACTTCCTGGTGTCACAGGCTTGCTGTGGGACAGGTCGTGTTGCTGAAACCTTTGATTTGGAGGCCAAAAGTTTATTCAAGCAGATCTAACAGTTTCCTCAAGCGAATGAACAGGCTCTCCTTCAGATTTGATGTCATGTGACCAGCTCCTGCCCCTCCCATAGAGCTGGGGTAGAGCTTGGAGCTTCCCACCTTGCCAGGGTATCCTAGTCTCTCCAGTGGATCAGACCTGCCTTCCCCCACTGCCTAGCTCTGCCTTCAGTGCCCTTTAATTAAACAACAATTCTCCAAGGATAGCAATTGAATTATCCAATCATGTCCTCCTAACCCGATTATTGTTCTTAACACAGGTTGTCTGGGTGGCTCAGAGAAGCAGGTGTTAATAGAAGTCAGTGTCTGCTCCCTGCCCCAGCCTGCATACCCAGGGCCCTGTGGTGGACCAGTCACTGCCCCTAAAAAGTGAACAGCTGTTGACGGGGCAAGGACCCCATCTCTCCTAGAATTCCCATCCCACTGGCCAGTGCCAGGACCTCTAGGTGGCCCCTACAGTCCTTGGCTGCATCCTTGGAGTGCCCTGTAGGATTCACAAGCAGCTCCCTCCAAGCAATCCCTGCAATCCCTACCAGCTGTTACTGCTTTTATAACTGTGGGAGGGGCCTGTGAATCTTGTAATGGTCAGGAATTTCCTGAGCCTTTTAAGTTTCCTCCAGTTCCCAAGTCTTATGAGCTTCTGTCCTCCCTCCAGAAGGGAGTGTTTCAATGCACAGACAATAGCTACCCCACCAGTCCCTGCATTGCTGTGTGCCTGCTCTGCGGCACAGCACCCTGACAAAGTGAGGAAGGAGGAAGGGTTTATTGAAGGTTGCAGGGGGGAGAGTTCATCGTGGCAGGGAGGCTAAACCACAGCCAGCAAAAGCGCAATGCCAGGAGCAGGAAGCTGGCTGCTCACATTTTCATCAATGTATAGGAAAGAAGTAGAGAGAACAGGAAGTGGGGTGAGGTTATGAACCAGTGGTTCTCAACCTTTGGGTCACTGCCCCTTTGGGGTTGCATTTCAGATACCCTGCATATCAGATGTTTACACTATGATTTATAACAGTAGCAAAGTTACAGTTATGAAGTAGCAACAAAAATAATATTATGGTTGGGGGTCAGCACAGCAGGGGGAACTGTACTAAAGGGTCACAGCATTAGGAAGGTTGAGAACCTCTGCTACAAACCCTCAAAGCCCATTCCCAGTCGTATACTTTCTCCAACAAGACTCTACCCCCTAAAGGTTCTGTAACCTTCCCAAACAGCCATCAACAGAGAACCAAGTATTCAAATACATGAGCCTATGAGGGACATTTCTCATTCAAGCCACCATAGTCACATTCAGAAAATGTAATACTTTAATGCTGAGGGAATACCACCATCCTATACGTGGTGTGTGTGCTCATTTGGTTAATTTTCTCAATATTGATCTTTTTTAAAAAATTATGTTATTTATTTTGTGTGGTGGGGTGGGGTGGGTATGTGGAGGTCAGAGGACAACTTGTAGGAATGAGTTCTGCCCTTTCAGCCATGTGTAACTGGGTGGGAGTCAACCTTCAGTCATCAGCCTTGACAGCAAGCACCTTCGTCCATCCAGCATCTTTCTGGCCCTCAATACTAATCTCCTCAACAGTTTTGTTTTCCTCTTGACCTCTGAGGACTCGGTCTAAGGCCTGTATGTTGTCCAGGGCCTCTTTAAGCCCCTTTGGTCTAGACTAGCTCTTGGTCCTGGGCGATGTGTACTGAGGAGATCTTGTCACTGTCAGAGCATCCGAGGGCATCCTCACACACAGCTGGCTGCTGCCACTCAGTGACTCTGTGTGGGCTCTTGACGCCTAGGTCTGAAGGCGTGGGTGTAAGCTTCAAGCTGTTTTGTAGTGACTGCATTTCATAAATAGAAGTATTCTCTAAAATAGTGACAAAAAAATCATATGGTGTTCTAAGTTGTAGAGGGCAGGTCCACAGAAAGGAAGCCAAGATGAACGAATAAACAAGAAAAAAAGAAAGCCAGGTGTGGTAGTGCCCGCCTTTAATCCTCGCACTCAGGAGGTAAAGGCATATGGAATCAAGACCTGCTTGGTCTACATAGTGAGTTCAAGACCAGCCAGAACTACATAGTTAGACTGTTTCAAAGAGAGAAAAAGAAGAAAGATGATGAAGATGAAAAAGTAGAAGGAGAAGAAAGATGACATTATTCGTGGACGCTATGTGTGGTGCATAATCCCAGAACTCAGAAGTCTGAGGCAGGAGAATTGCCGTGAGTTCAAGGCCAGCCTGGGCTACATAGTGAGTTGTAGGCTAGCCTAGGTAGGACACATGAGACTCTGGCTCAAAAAAGAAGGAGGAGGAGGAGAGGAAGGGATGAGGAAAACTATGTGGCAGGAGGCAGTGGTGAAACGTGCCAACTGCACAGCCCTCCCCTGGACTTTGGTGGGAAGACTGGAGTCCTGGAGAGAGGAGAATTGACATATCTTAGGGAGAACAGCCACTTAATAGAGTGAGGATCCGAACTCAGCTCTTTCTGTCTCACTGCCCCTGTCATCAACCGTAAGACTCAATTCACGTTCCAAACCAAGGGCCCCACAGTCCTGGTACACTCTGATGCACCGGAGTGGAGAAAGCCAGAAGGGGTCACCAAACAGGCTCTTGGGCACTATTTAATCTACCTGGAGACTACTGTGCCCAGGAGGTGAGGTCAGCTTGGAGGGCAGCCAGCACCCCTCTGCCACTCACTGAGAAAAACACTAATCCCGGGGCTCCACTTTAATAAGGGGTCCAGCTGGCGGGAGCTTTTTATTTTAGCAAAGTGTGAATGCTGTTGCCATGAAACGCAGCCTTGTGTCCAGGGAGCAGGAATCACCGGGAAGAGAAGCCATTGTGATGCTTTTCCCTTTATCTGAAGTCTGTTTCCCTCTGAGAGCGTCTGCGTGGAAAATGGCACGTCTTCGTGAGTTAGCGGCAAGGCAATCGTGCACATCTCCCTTTCCCCTTCCATACGTGTGCACACTGCCCCTCCTGGGCATGGAGGGAAGGATGGGTATTTTCCCAGTGTGGGTGAAAAGAGCATCCCAGTAAAGAGCAGAAGGAAAGGGCCCAACATGCCAATCATCAGCTCCTTATTCTCCACAGGACATGGTCTTCAAAGTGCTCCCCAGCTCCTGTGAAGATTTGGCTTAGAAAATCCCTTGAAGGAAAGTGGGGTTTAGAACCCTCAGGAGGGTACTGTGTGGTGAGCATCCCTGAAGTCACCTGTATGTCAGGCCACATATGCAGGATCCTGAGTCTGCAGACTGGCGCCCACTTCCAACTAGCTGAATGACCTTGGACTAGGGCCTTAAGTGCTCTGGGCTTTCAGGTTCTCATTTGTAAACATGGGGATAGCAAAACTTAAAGCTTGAGGCAGTGGGGTTAAGGAGATGGCCATAGAGCTCAATGCCCAGCATATACCTGCTGTTCTATTACGAGGTGGTAACATCATTGCTTTAATTTATAAAACTAATAATTTCAGGTCTGGGGCTGCAGCTCAGTTGGTAGAGTACTTTCCTAGCTAGCACAAGGCCGCAAGTTCCATCCTCAGCACCGCATCAACCAGGCATGTAGGCACGGTTCAGACAGTGATGAATATAAGCCTAAGTGGCACACCCATTGCCTTCCCATGTCCTGTGAGAACAAAGCATCTACTTCAGAGTTGTGGTTGTGGGCTACGTGTGTGCTTGGAAACAATTGACAGTCCAGACAGTGCTATCCAGGAGAAATGAGTTGATCTAGATGGAATTGGATCTTAAATATTCCAATTAACAACTGTGCTGATCCTACTAATCCACTGGTTACTTGGTTTTACCTGATTCACAAGAGGTATCTAAACCCACAGCGCCACACCCACTCTTCTGCCAACTGCTTGTACAACTCACCAGCGTTTACTGAGCATCTGCTGTGTGCTGGGCCCAGGTCTACACTCAGCCAGTCTGGATGAGCCTTCTCACAGGAAGCTGGCTGTCCAGCGACACATGGACAAGAGACAGATGCAACCAGAGCACCACGGTACAATGTGACAAGGTCCTCTGTGGGGACAGGTAGAATCAAGCTGTCCAGATGCTGCCCCCAGAAGTCACATCTGACTAGAGGCCTTTCAACCCATCTGAGAGTCACAGGGCAGGTTTGACCAGTCTTGTTTCCAGTCACTCTCCAGGATAAGGCCCACTGCATAGTCGAACAAGTATTTGTTGATCACTAACTAGCAGGGGCTACAGAATGCAGGGCCTTTGGCATTCACAGCCTCTTTCACACTGTTCTGTCTTCTTTGATGAAGAAACTCGAAGAGGTAAAGTTACTCACCTCAGGCCACCCAGCACATCAGTGACAGGGACAGTTATCTCTCAGTTCTTATCTCCACACACACTTCCCTGTCTTCCAAGGCCCCACCACTTTCCATCCGCACCTGCTATTTCCCATAGATGCTGGCAGGGAAGGGCAGGTGGAGAGGGTGGGGGTAGGTCAGGATTCAAGAATATCTAACGTGCTCTCTGTTGCGTCTTCAGCTGAAACTCAAGAGCCCCCTGACTCAGCAGGATATTAAATAGCCCTGGCTAGCCTGGGAGGGTGGCTCTGCCAGGGCTAGGCAGTGGGGCTCCACCAGACTCCCCGTGGCTGCCCAGAAGCCCACTCGTTCACCTTGTCTGTCTCTCCACACAGGGGTGTGCCTTAGAAGCCCTTTGAACTGGTGTGGGTTTGTGTCTCGAGCCCTAATACAGAGCCTGGCGTACAGCCCTCCATGTACTGAAATGTTGGCATACTCTGCATTTATTTATTGGTACAGGGACCCCAGAGGAGCTGCAGCTTTGTGTGTGGATGGCTTCTGGCAATGGGTCCCCTCTGAAAAATGTCCCGTGGCACCTGCTGAGGCGTTCCAGTCTCACCCTTGGGTTCCTGAGCCCCCAGAGACATGTAGCAGTCTCGTGGTGCATGCTTGGTCATTGAGCCTCAGAAGGAGAGTCCTTCTTAGAGAATCTCTGTAATGGCATTTCTGGAGCTCTTTCTGGCAAACAATTAAAAAGAAAATCAAAGCCACAATCAGACCTTCAGGCCTGCCTACCTGGCGCCTCATTGTCCCTGGCGGCCTCACACACACGGCTCTTCACTCTCTGGCCTCTCCTGTGCTGAACTCCCTGTTTGTTAATGTCAGGCTTCTAACCAGCCTCCCAGTGCTGCTTCTCCCTCCTTGGGGACCTGTCACTCAGGCTGGCCCCAGGAAGTGCCAGAAAATCCAGAAATGTTAAGCTGGAAGGACCCCAAGTCTCCCTGCCCCACCCCCTCCCTTGACCATGAAGATCCAAGGCCCCAGAAGGAGCTAGGGACTCAGCCAGGGGCCTAACAACTCCAGGGTGCAGATTGTGGAGAGAGACTACAGCTGGCCTGGGGTGTTGGCGGGAACCAAGTGGGATCAGGTAGCAGCTGTGAGGTCACTAGACTGGGGGTGAATCTCAGTATAGGACTTAGGGCAAGTGTTTGCCTCTTGAGCCCCGGTTTCCCGTGAGAGCAAATATGGGTGCCTGTGTCAGGGTCTAGTCCTCAACCTGTTGTTTGGAATGGGGACAGAAGGAAAGGGAGGGTGTCGCTTCTGGCATCACAGTGACTCCAGCTGGCCTGGGACACCAGGTTAACGTGGGTAGGAAGAGGTGCTCAGAGGTCCTCGCCCACTTTTTCATGAAACTGTTTCACTGCCATTGGCTTCCAGGGCTGTCTTAGTTTGTTGCCTGAGGAAGTCAAACCAGAGGGGGCTTTCCCCTCTGCGGCCAGAGAGAACCCCAAGAGTCTGCTGTCCAGGCTGGGGATGCCCTTGAGAGCAGAGAATCATCCTGCTGCTTGAATGCAGCCTGATAGCACTGGAGGAGAGATCCCAGAATACAGCAGTGAGTTCATGGTTTGGTCCTCCCGGCAAGTGGGGGCTTGAGGGGGGGGGCTGCTGCGGTTCCCATAGCACTGATAGGAAACTGAGGTGCAGCAGGCAGCCTGAGACCACAGGGGTAAATGAAGGGAGTCCAAGCTAGGTTCTGGCCCCTGGGGTCCCACCTATCAATGTCAAGCTTGCTGTAAGTGTGGTCAAAGAGTCTCACGGCCTTGATGAGGTAAGGGAGTGCAAGCCCAGAGCTCCCCCCTGTTTCCAGATTAATAAAACCTCAGGAGTCCCCCATAGGGGTGGGAAGGGGGACGTCACGAACTATGTCCTTCTAACTCTCATTCAGCTGCAAAAGCAAAGTGTTGGGTCAGATGGCCAAATGGCTCTTTGCCAACTTCTACCTAGATTTACTGAATGAAGGAGACAGGAGCCTGTGTGGGAATCAAGAGGAAACAGGGTCAGTGAGGAGCCCCAGCCATGGGGAAAGGCAATAAGGACCCCAAGGATGGGAGGACCCCCATGGAAACAGAGGTAGTGTGAGTTAAATGTGGACCAGAGAGAGACCACAAGTAAAGCCCCCCGAAGCCAGCCGAGGGAGAGAGACCACTGGCTTCAGCTGTCTCCATGCATTAGGCCAAGGGTCATTAAGTAAGAAATTGAATATGAACAGCTAGAGCTTCCAAAGCAATAGTACCTGCCACACTCGGGTGGTCCCACCCTAACCCCTTCCTCTGAGCAGCGAAGATGGGCCCAGGGCAAAAGGAGGCAAGGGGGACACTGTCTCAGGGCTTCACGGCCAGGACTGCTGATGTGTCATTTAGGGCAATGTCGCCATCTGCCCCTTGGGCAGGAGTCAGAGGGCAAAGGCTGAAGACACAGGGCTCCTGCACCCCAGCACTTTGATGGAGCAAGGAGCAGGGGTGGCCTCACAGTGGACACTTTAATGAGGGAAGTGTTGCTTGGGACAAAGAGTGTGAGTGAGTGAGAAAGAGAGAGAGATCAAGAAGGAGACTGCCGGAGGATGCCTTTCTGAATGTTTCTCTCCCTGTGGGTGCCTTTAGCATCTGTAGCATCCTTTGTTCAGGGTTGCTCAGTTTGCCCACCTCAAGGCGCTCCTCTGCAGAAGACAGCATGCTTGCTCATGGGTGATTTGTGCTTGAGGCCTACTTGGGGCTCCTCGAACACTGCCAATGATTGGGGAGAACGGGGTGAGTGTTGGTGTGGAGGTGCTGTGGGTGCTCCCCAGCAGAGCAGGAAGGAGAGGACCAAGGTGCAGAGCTGGTATTTCCATAACTGGGTCAATTATTTTGTGATCAGCACATGTCTGAGGGGAAGGGCACATCTGCTGTACCATCCTGGCCCAGATCACCTGCTCCATAAGGAAAAAACCCACTTTCCTCTAGGTGCAGAGGTGAGGTTGGGGTGGGCAGAAGGCAGAATATTCTCAGCAAGATTGTGGTTCCTCCTAGGGTCCTTCTCCACCCCACCTTGCTGGCATGCTTTGTCTCCCCACCTGATCACCTGCAAACAGCTTTACAGCCGGGCAACCCTAGTAGGGTCCTGCACATCTTCCAAGAGGCAGGGAGGATGGAAGCAAGGCAAGCTCCTGCTCCCCAGGCTGAGGGTCAGCAGAAACAGTCCTCAGAAATAAGAGGGACAGACAGATGATGGGAATTCATTTGCTGATCCGAGAGAGAGCGAGGAGATATCAGGGCTGGAGAACACATGGACTGCATGGCTAAGATTGCTTGATGTAACCCCATTTGTGTGTGTGTGTGTGTGTGTGTGTGTGTGTGTGTGTGTGTGTGTGTCCTCTATCACCTCTCTAGATTGACCTTTGTCTGGCACATAATAGATGCTTAGTCACCCTTTGTATGATATGTGGACAGCATGGATAGTCTCCCTAAGCTGCGATTCTGTCATCTCTGGGGCCCAGCAGGATGCCACACATAGTAAGTGCTCAGCTAGGATCCCAGATTTGCCTCCAGAGAGAAGCCTTTTGAGGTGCAACCTAGTGAGGCCAGGCTCTCTGGTACAAGGGCTCTGTGCATCCTGTCCCAAGACCCCAACGAATCCTCAACTCCTGGCTCGTGGATGTGACCATCACTTGGTCCCCCCAATGAGGCTTCACAAGCAAGATTTGCAGCAGCTGAGGAGTCCTAGCTCTCTTCTAGTCTCTGGGATGGAGGGGGCAGGGCATGCCTGGACTTCATCTTTCTGGAAGGAGTCCAGCAATTTGTCTGCAGGGGCCTCGGGATCTTCCTCCTAGACTGGGCTTCACCAATCTCTTCTCCCTGCCATGTTGCCTGGAGTTAGGGAAGGTGACATTCTGACCACCACCACCCCATTACAGGGATCCTGATCAGACTTCTCGGGGAAGAGACCCAGTGCCAAAGGCAGGCAGCTGGGCATGTTCTCATCCATCTACAGCCTGTTCTGAGCTGCCCAAGGGCTCCTTTGGTACATGCTCTTCAGGAGGCACCACACTTCTCCAGGTCCCTTATATGCTCTGCTGGCAACTA
Organism: Peromyscus californicus insignis; assembly: GCF_007827085.1. Classification (NCBI taxonomy): domain Eukaryota; kingdom Metazoa; phylum Chordata; class Mammalia; order Rodentia; family Cricetidae; genus Peromyscus; species Peromyscus californicus. Next base: position 10,179,137 of record NW_026294595.1, read on the forward strand.
GAGACCGCCATGCAAGCTTCCTCCCCAAGTTACCAAGAAGAAAGTACTAGAATAATAAACGCAGACCAAAACCAAGTGTCAGTAAACCCAGGGTTCCAATGGGGCCCTGCCCTGACTCAAGAGCCAAGGACTGAGTCTTCAACCTCAGTGCTCTCATCTAGACAAGGGGGAGAATGCTAGTCTATCTTACCTAGCGGCAGGATAGAGACGGAGACCATCAGTAAACTATCATGTATCTGCCCGGGTGAAAAATGACAGTACCACTCCATGATAACCGCTTTCTGAAAGCCAAACGACTTCAAGTATTTGCTTATTAAATCCTTACATCAAGCTTAGGTCTTTGGATGCCTGAGACTAGACAAGATGTGTCCTTGGCTCAAGGTCACAAAACTAGAAAATGGCAAACAAGATTGTGAGCCCAGGGTGCCTAACTCTAAGTCCTCAAGATCCCAACTGCTTCTGTTGTCAGGGTTCCTTTCAGATCTCAGAGGAACTCCTGAAGTGGACCTACCATCCCATTTTATGATTTTATTTTCAGCTGTGTGAATGTGTAGTGCATATGTGCATGCGTGCGTGCGTGCATGCGTGCGTGCGTGCGTGCATGTGTGTGTGTGTGTGTGTGTGTGTGTGTGTGTGTGTGTGTGTGTGTATGTGTGTGTATGACTGTGTGTTTATATGAGTATAGGTACCTGCAGAGGGCAGAAGAGGACATTGACTTCCCCTGGAGCTGGAGTTATAGGTGATTGTGAGCTGCCTAAAGTAGGTGCTGGGAACCAAACTCAAGTCCTTTGTAAGAGCAATATGCTCTCTTAACTGCTGAGCCATCTCTCTGGCTCCATCATCTCATTTTAAAGCCGAGAAAATTGAGGGAGGCCCAGAAAAAGAATGAGAAGTCTGGTTATAGATATGCCACAAGCTTAAGGTTCCTATACAGCAGGTTCTAGGTGTTTAATTGGTTTTAGCTGTCTAGAGAGAGAGAGAGATTATTATTAATGCCACAGTAATTTAGGCAAATTGAGGCAGGAAGGAAGCAGCTTGCTCAAGGTCACACAGCTCATTAGCAGAAAGCTTAGCTCCAGAGCCCTGATCCAGAGCCACTTTGTAGCATGCCTTCTGTAGAGGAAGGATGGTCTGGTCCAGCATCTGGGGGCTCAGATGGACTTGCCTGCCAAAGACTACAGTCTACCGGACTCCCAGAACACAGGCAACACCAGGGAAGGCAGGGTACCAGTACTCAGGGAAATGGGCAAGGAGTAGGGCTGGCTGGCAAGCCCAGTCTGCCCAAAGACTATTGGCCCCCAGCCTTTGCAAAGAGAAGTTTATTCAACAAAATGCAGACGAGCTAAGAACACGTCCTGCTCTATGTGAGTCTTGTTGTAGGCTGTGCACATCTTGGGAGATGTGTGGATGAAAGGCGCCATATAAAATGCAATCAATTATGAATCACCATTACTGAATTAATCACATGTATGATTAATACGGTAATAATAATTAATGGGAGTATGATCTAGAGATTATAGCTGAGAAGGGGCAGGGAGGAGCTGAATGCTTCTTGCAGTTGCTGCTGCTGTCTGGAGGCATCACCTTGGGGAATGCCCTGGGAGTGAGTCCTGTTCTGCCTTCTCTTGCATCAACCTGGGCTGTAGAAGCAGGAGACCCTGGGATGTCTCAAAACCCCTAAATGGCCCTGGATGGGTCCCAGGCAGCTGCCACCGGTTCACATCTCTATCTCAACTGCTCAAGGTCAAAAGGGACAAAGGGTTTCTTGAAGATTCCAAATTTTGGTCTGGCACAGAGAATGCAGTGACTGTGGGCGTGGCCAGAACAGGGAAGGGGCTTGGCTTCCTTCTGTGGCATGAGTTCCTTTGATCTGCCCCTCCCTCTGTCTGTCTGTGCTGGGACTTGTCTTCTCTCTGAGATCCCAGAGGGCGGGACCTCATCTATCACCTCTCACTGCAGAGCTAGGAGCTTATTTTCCCATGTGACTTTGTAATTTCCGGTTACTCCTTGATCCTTTGTTTACTTCCTGATTGCAAAGGATTGAGAAGACACTGGGAAATATCTGTAACAAAGCATGTCATTTTCCCCATCTCCCCTGTTTATGGATTGATATATGTCTTCAGAGTCTTTGTATAGCTTCTGTCTTCGTGTGTGATATAAACATACGCACATACATAAACGCTTAGACACAAATCCTTTTTTAAAAATAAAGACAGGTGCCATAATATCACTGCATTATTCTGTGATGCCTCTCGATAACAGATTTTCACATACACAATTCAAATTATAACAGTCCACTGAAGGCAAAGTCCCACCAATGAAGATGATTAGGCCTCTGGAGAGAGGGGAGTCATCGATGATTCTGGTAGGGGTGTTCATTAACACTTTTCTGCCCCTGGTGCTCAGCTGCTTTTCTCTGCCAGTGAAAGGTCATTTGTCAGAAAGCACCTTAATGCAGTTTAGAAATGAACGGGGCCTGGCCACCTGGTCCCTACATGGCTGGAATCCTATTCATTCCTGGGCACTCTATTATCCTTTGAAAGGAATGCCTTCCCCTGGAGGCTGCTGTGGAAGGTGGCCAGTTCAGGATGGCAGAGCAGGGACTGCATGTCCAGACCAATCCCTTTTTCACACAGATGGGGAAACTGAGGCTAAGAGCAAGGAAGAGTTCTCCCCAAAGGCATGCAGCTGGGAGTTAGGTGGGGAGCCCAGAAAATCCAATATCCTGACAGAGCTCCCTTGGACTTCCACTGTGCTATAATTTTAGTGGCAAGATCTTTGCATGCACGGGTCACAAGGACCATCCCGGAACCCACTGGCAGGACCAGCCCAGGATCCCTTCACGGTGTTCAGAGGAACTGGGAATTAGAAGCAGCCTCCTGCATGCCTTGTTGACTGATCCTGACAGTGTCCAGTCACTGTCTACTGTAGCAGCAGGGCACTGCTGGGGATGGATGGCCTTGCCTGGGGTGACAGCAGACCAAAGACCTGCTGGGTCATCACTCACCCTGGGCAGAAGCCCCACAGTGTGCCCTTCGCTGCTGCCTGAGGCACAAATGCTTATAACCCAAGAAGCTGTGATCTGCCTCCTCCCTCCAAGGAGTTTCCTCTAGTTGGAAACATTGAGGCCAGGCAGGGAGTAGGTGTGTGCTGGGGAGGGGGGCGCTGTCAGGCATCTGCTTTCCTGGACAGCTTGGTGGGGCGGCTCTTCTCGGAAACCTGAGGACATGTTCAAGTAGGCACTCAGGAAAGTCTTGCCATTCATGCTTTACAGATGGGGAAACTGAGGCTGTGAAGCTACTTGTGCCGTACCACACATTTACCAGCAAGTCAGCCAGTGGCGGAGCACCAACTAAGAACCTGAGATCTACCTCTCCAGACAAAATCGTCCTTAGTTGTGTGACCTTGGCCAGGTTATTTAAGGTCTCTGAGCTCCAGGTTGACATTTTGCTAACAGGGGTTAGGTCACAGGGCTTCAAGAAGAATTAGGGACCAACACACACAGGCTGCTGAGCATAGAGTCTGACACGGAAGGTGTCCAATAAATGTTTGTCATTATCATCGTTATTATTACCGATGATAATCTCCAATTCTGCATCTTCTGCCTGCTTTGTCCCAAGATGTTACAAATGTTAAACAACACAACAACCCTCTGAAGATATAGGGGGGATGCTGAGAACAGGGAAGGGCTAAAGTGGATGTGAGTGTCGGCATCGGGGTGGGGCACTGAGGTGCAAGCCTATCTTGCTCCTATCTATTTCTGACACCCTCTGTGACCTTGGACCAGTCTCTCTCTCTCTCTCTCTCTCTCTCTCTCTCTCTCTCTCTCTCTCTCTCTCTCTCTCTCTCTCCTCTCCTCTCCTCTCCCTCCCTCTCTTTCTCTCTCCCCCCCCCCCCGTCCTGTCTCCCCCCCAAGCCCTCCCTTTGTTCTTGATGCATCCAAATGACATCTCTGTGTGAATACTGCAGCAAGAACCCACCCCAAGGAAGCCAGGAGCACCCAAAAAGACCCACAAGCGCCCCTGGGAAGAGCAGGATGCACTCCTACAGGCCTGGAGGCAGCCTGGCAGGAAGCCTCCAGGGGGCTGAAGAGAGCACAGGGCTGCCCCAGCGCTGCCAAACTCAGTGGCCTCTGCCTGGCCTCTGCAGGAGTCCTCCCACGTGGTCCTCCCAGGCCTGCCCCAGGGAAGCTGAGAGCTCCTGAGCAAGGGCCCTCCTGCCCCCCTACTCTGCGCTCCCTGCAGAGCTGGCTTGGCTTCTCCGTCAAAAGCAGGGCCCATCAGGCTGGAGGCGGCGATGTGTCAGCTGGTATTCAGGCTTTGGTTGTGCGCTCAGAGCGCTCCCCCTCCCCAGCTCCCCAAATCCACCCACCCACCCCTTTACCCACTGCTCAGGGCCTTCTGGGTGGCAGCGCTTCACACAGAGAGAAAGAGACAGAGACCAAGGAGCCAGCAACCTAGAGCCCTGGCTGTGGGGGGTGGGGGCTGACTCACTTGGCCCCCTCCCTGGTGCCGATGGGGCAGCCCCCACACCCCTGGGCGCTGGCACCGAGTCAGGCCCCACAGTTGGGAAGAAGGGAGATGCCGCTCTACTGTGCCTGACCCGAGTCCGCTGAGGATGCACCCCGAGCTCAGGGACCGCTTGGTCCCCCGGCCGCCAGGCGATGTGTAGGCAGCGACCCCCCACAGCAGGCTCACTCCGGCGGCCCCCTGCTAGGGCCATCCTGGCCAAGGGCCCGCCGGGACGCCCCTGCTCGCCGCGCCCCTCCCCGGGCCGAGGCTCTTCCCCGGAGCCTCGCAGTATTTTCTTCCTGCACCTTTAAGAAGACCGTTGCTCCGTGGTGGGATGGTGTGTTAAAGCCACACAGAGGAAGTTACGCAGCCCGGATCAGACCGGGAGATAAAAGCCCCGATGGTGACCGTGAGTGATGGCAAGAGGATTTAGCCTCGGCATTAACTTGGAGCGGAGTGCAGGGGGGCGGTGAGGCGCCCCGCCATCTGGCCGGCGCCGCGCCAGGGGGATGCTCGGGCGCCTGGACCAGCAGCGGCGAAGCCCACCCGGGCCGGGGGCTGAGTGGGGCGCGCGTGCAGGTCCTCCCCTGGCTGCCCAGGGGCCCCCAAAAGTTTGCACTTGTTAGCAGCGACCTCCCGCTCGGCACGGGCGGGCTATGCGGGCGGCGCAGTTGGCCCCCTCCCCTGGCCGGCGTCTCCCGGACGGCTGCGGGCGGGCCCCCTGGCGGCCCGAGGGCTTCCTAGCCCCGATCTGACGGCGGCCACCGCAGCGGCGGCGCGGGGCAGGAGTGAGCCCACCCAGCACCCACCAGAGGGTGGCGGTCTCCGGCCTCTCGGGGCTCGCTTCGGGAAGCTGCTCCGAGCCGGGGTAAGGCGAACCGGGAGCGCCGGGGCGGCGGGCAGGGACCGAGGCGCCGCAGCTTCGCCCAGGGTGCTTTCATTTTGAAAAGGCTTAGGTGACGATGCTAGTTCTCCCTGGGCCGGGGAGTCACTCCAGGCCAACCAGCCGAGGCTAGGATGCAAAGTTATTTGGTGGTGGCTGCTACTAGCGGAGGACTGGAGCCGCGGAAGAGGGGTGTGTGCGCGCGTCCGGTGCAGCATCTTTAAGAAGTAGAGTAGCTCGTCTTCCCTCTGGGCTCCCCGCCACCCAGCCCATCATTTTCCATCCTGTGCGCCTGTGTGGGGAGGGGATGGACCGTTGCAAAAACGCCTGCTTACTTGTGTTCATGAAAAGTAAATTAACCTTTCTCCGCCGCCTTTCCCCTTCCCTAATTTAAGTCGGCTCCGGGCTCTAAAGGCGCACGGAGAACTCTTGGCCAGGCAGGCTAGAAACTTCCTTTGGTGCTGTGGAAGAGGGTCGGCAGGTGGAGAGGGGAGCTCCACCACGGTGTGAAGTCACATTCTTGGGGGAGCAGAGGCGCGGGAAGGCGGGAGCCGGATCTCGGGTCTGTCAGCTTCGGAGTAAGTTGTGGGTACGGGCTGGGGGCTAGCGGCATCAGGGTCCCCACGGAGCAGCTGCGCGCCGGGCAAAAGAATGCAAATAATTCCAAGGAGCTTTGCTCGGTGTCTTTTAATTAAGGGAGGCGATATCAAATGAGGGGGCAGCCTGGATGCTGGCCTGGCCTTTATTAAAGGCGTGATTATTAATTGTGCCGGCGGTTTGCACCGAACTTCGGAAAAGCAAAATGCAGCGGCGGTTTTGTGCTCCGTGTGCAGTGCACGCCACTGTCTACGCGCCCCCAAGCTCAGCGCGGACTCAACCAGACTTCTCGGTGTCTGCGGGTCGCAGGCTAGCCCCGCCCGTCCTCGGGGACTTACCCGCGGCGGCCTCAGCCACGCGTCCTAGAGCCGGGTGCTCTGCCCCGCCCCCAAGAGCCCAACTTTTCGGGGCTCCCCAGCCGCTGAGAAGGCGTCAGGGAGAAACCAGAGGTCTGGAGAACGCTCTCTTCCCAGAGGTGGGGACACCGGGACACCTGAACCCGGACGTCCACTAAGGCAGCGGTGAGCGCGGGGCAGTCCAGGACGGTGAGGGGGGAGGAGGGAGACACGGCGAAGGGGAAAGGTAATCGAGGGCGGTGGGGCTCCCCTTTCCTTCCCGATTCCTCCTCCAAAGCAAGTTTCACGCACCCCTTCTACCCTTTGTCCAGCCTGGGTGGAAGAATAAACCTCCTGTGGACTGCCCCCCTCCAGGTCCCACCCCACCCGGATCCCCCAGGGACCCTGCGCCGGGCAGAGGCAAGTTTCTGACTAGGAGAGAGCGCAGCCCTAGACTCTAGCAGGAGCCTGTTGGCAGCCCGACCAGCTCCGAAAGGCGCTAATTCAATAAGACAGAGAAATCTGAGTTCAGAAATCCTGATAAAATCTAATTTTCGGGTTTTAATACCCAGGCTATCAGCCCCCCTCGGTTCCTGAGGACTCTTAAAAGAAAATAAAGCGCATTGATTCCATTTGTTTCAGAGAGCTGCAGTTTCTTAATAATATCAGGTGAAGATTTATTTTCCAAGGAGAAAACGATCCGCAAGGATGCAACCTCTTACTCTGAATTTCTCCCCTGCTGACTCCTCGCTCCCTGCCATCTACCTCGTTTTTCCGCGGACTCTTGCCTAGGCCCCCCCGCCCCTTGTTTTCTTTTTGGCAAAAATCTACTGTAATTTTCGAGTGCTGAGCTCACAGTGCCCCCTCGATGCCAGCAACGCCCAAATGATTGACGGGTTGTAAACACATTTTCCCCTGGCAGATTTTGTTGTTGTTTTCCCCCACCCCCATTTTCTAGGGAATGTGTGATCCTTAAGCCAACAAAACGGCAAAGCAATTAATAGATTTGCGAGTTGCGCCGCTTGCTGCTCGCTGGGCTCCGGCCTCAGGGCCTCGTTGCCTTCCCACCCGGGCCAGAATTCAGCGCTGTCCCAGCCAGGAGCAGCCGCTGGCCCTGCAGATGAAGCCGGCCGCTGGGCCCGCCTTGAGCGCCGCAGCTCGGCTCTCTGGTCGTCCCCAGCCATCAGGAGCGCCCTACCTGTTAGTGAACAGTCGGGAGCCGGCTGCTGGAAGAATTAATTAGGGGCATGCTGTTTTCTGGGCAGCTCAGAGCTTGGCTGGAAACGTCCAAACCATTGCCGGGGCCCGCGCTATTTTATTTTTACTACATTTTCTCGGGCTGAAAAAAAAAAAAATAGACGCTTGGTCACGTTCTTCCAGAGAGTTTTCTAGCAAGAAGCGAGCCCTGGGCGGGGTCTAGAGGCGGAGGAGAGGTGTGAAGTGTGGTCTGGCTGGGTTCTCATTCATCCATATTAGGAGTCCTTCATCCCAAGAGGGGGCAGGGGCGGTCTTAACTTAGATGGATGAGGCCCGCTGCAGCCTGAGCAGACTACTAGCTGAGGGTTTCCCCCTGAGCAAGAAGCTCTCAGCAGTCAAGCTGGACCAAAATGCACCTGCCTTGTCATTTGGGGGCAGGGATGTACTTGTGTCTGGGTGACAGTATTTCGTGCAAAGACAGTTACCTCCTCTGGGACTTTCAGTATGCAATGGTTGACAAGGGCTTCCGGTGAGAGTCAGGTTACCATATGTGAGGATTAGGAATTTAAAATCAGCAACTGTGAGAACTATAACCAGAATAATTAATAACATAGACTTTGTTTATTTTTTTATTTGCTACATCCATTGCAATAACCTTTACCCTATTGGCAAAGATTATTTTTGGCGGGGAGCTCATGCTGGCGGACTCAGATTCGTCCATGATGTAGCAAACGCCTGGGAATACACTAGAGTCTGAGAGTCATATGTTTCTAGACGCAGTACTCCTATTAGCTATATTTATTTTAGCTTTTAAATGATTACTGCAGGCTTAAAATAGATGCTACACTCCTAAAATGATTGCAAACTGTTGGCCTTGGTCAGAAAATCTAACACAACAAAGCACTCTGATTCCCGGGGAAGCCTTAGGCCTCCTAGTTTCTGCCTGTTAATTCATTTAATTCATGGTTTCCCATTGTGTGGGTGACTGGGGAGCAGACTGCTAGTGGCACACACAGAGACCTCCCTGCCGGGCTGCAGCCGTAGTGGCGGTCCGTCTGTGGCGGTCCCTCTGTGGCGGTCCCTCTGTTGGGTGCTCGTGCCTCCTTTAACAACTTGGGCTTTTGGACTGGTCCGACTTAGTGTGTGTTAAAGCAACCATTAAACACTGGCTCTTGGGAATGCTGTAGAAAGTTCCTGGTCCTCAAGAAGGAACACCCTTACCAAACAAACGCCCTTACAAACGATGAGGAGGTTCACCACCTTCTTAATAGCATGCCCGTCTCTAAACCTGCAACTCCGATATTAATTAAAAACAAAATAGCCTGACTTTCCCTGGAGATCTCGCTAATACAACCTTTTTTTTTTTTTTTTTTTTTTGGTGTGTGCATTTTGCTAGAGAGCTTTTGTTCTTCTGTGTCTCTAACCCACCCACCCCCTTTTAATTTGTTGCAGGTGTTGCTGCTAATGAACACAGTCTCTCTTCTCCCTTCACAATGAAAGCCAAGCCAGAGCCCAGGTACCTGGATGGAGTGAGAGCTGAAGTCTCAGGAATTTCCCAATGAGTGGCCAATGGCTACTAGCCAAGGTCAGCCAGCCCCCATTCGTGCCTGTCCCCACCAGAGCAGAGGCAAATGGCCTCTCCAGTTAACACCTTGGTGGCTTTTTTATTGTCTAGTCTAGCCACACAATTGTTGTCAGTTGCAGCCCATACGAAAAGAAATCTCTTTTATTGGTCTGAGATGCCAAGTCCAGTCCCAAAGAGGGGACTCATTTCCAGCTAACGTGTACACCTCCTGATTTTATTTTATCTTCGCCATGCAGGCTGGAGGGCTGTTATGCAGTCGTGTTGAGCACATCACACATTAAGGGCTCTTTAAAGGCCTGGATTGATTGGAAGGACAAAAATTAAAAGCAATCTGATCCAGCCCCATGCCGGATCCCTTCGGATTTCCTCCTTATCCCATTTCCATCCACTGTCACAATTTGAGAGTCTGCCCGATTTGATCAGCTTCACCTCCAGGGGAGGTTGTAATGCCAAGGTTAGGAGGACGCCAAGTTACAGGCAACTTTTTGATCTGCTCATCAGCAGCCTGAGAAACGCTGGCTCTGGATTTTCCATATCGGCCATTTGGAGAACACAAGCTCCCACCATTGGCAAACCTGCAGTATTCAAGTCTATGGTACATCCCAGCCACCGTTGCCTGGTAGATGTGGCATTTCCATGCTGAAGCCCCGAGTCCCCCCTGACCCCACCACCACCTCTCCAGTGCCCCTTTGGGCCCCACCCATCCTGACTGCGCAGCCATGCTGCACCTGCTGGCCCTTTTCCTGCACTGCCTTCCGATGGCCTCTGGGGACTACGACATCTGCAAATCCTGGGTGACCACAGATGAGGGCCCCACCTGGGAGTTCTATGCTTGCCAGCCCAAAGTGATGCGCCTGAAGGATTATGTCAAGGTGAAAGTGGAGCCCTCGGGCATCACGTGCGGAGACCCCCCTGAAAGGTTCTGCTCCCATGTAAGTCAGCCTACTGCTTCTATATTACTGAATTGAGGGGTGGGGGACGGTGTGCTGAGAAAGACCTCAGGGTGGCTGAGTGGACCCAGAGGGCATGAATACAAGACCAGCTCCAAATCCCACCATGGAAAGGTGCCAAAGCCGAGCTGCCCTGAGGACCCTGGGGGCTGAGTGACATTTTGTGGGTGGAAGCAGTCTTGGCCAGCTGACCCTGGGATGTTTTCTTGCCAGGAATTTCACAGTAGTCATAGTTCCTGTCTCAAAGCCAGCCCCTCCTCCTTTACAGGAAGTCAGCATTCAGACCAGTGACCTGGGTACTGTTTGCAAGGTTACACTCCCACCTGCTTGGGTTCACCCCTCTGGTGGTGCACCCTCCCGGCCTGCCCAGTCCAGTGGAGTGCATAGCATCACGATCCAGCTCACGCCAAGCACCAACCAGGCATTTTGCAGAGGACAGTTTCTGGGGGGCTTGGAAGGAATTCCTGAGACAGGGGCGGAGGATCAGGCTGAATAGATGCAGCCAGCACCTCAGCCAGAGCTGTCCCTAGTCAAGAGGCAGTCAGGCCTTGTCACCCGAGGCCCTAGTTAGAGAAGAAGGTTGCCTGAAGCTAGCGAGAGTTCCAGTGTTCAGGCAATGTGAAGGGTTCTGGTAATAGCAGAGTTTGACGAGAGCTCCGGGGAATTTGGGGTTGAGAGCCCAAGGCCCGCTATTCTATGGGGTTTTCCCTGGGCTCCACCAGGCTGATTCTACCTTGGACAAAGTCAGAACGTTTGAATGGCAGTCTCACCAGGGTCAGACCAGGGTCTCTCTGGGCTTCTGCTCTGTCAACTGAAGAATGGGTGGGTTAATAAAGTACGCCGAGCGTGATTGTAAGAGGTCAAGGCTCAATGGATACATGTTGTTCAAAATTAGACTGGACATGGAGAACGGGTCCCGGATGTTTGGTCATTCTGGTCATCGAGATAGAGAAACTGAGAGAGCAGGGTTGAAGGCCCTTGGCCAAGGTCACAGCACAAAGTGGTGAAGCTGCTGAGTTAAGCTGAACCTGCAGCACACAGCAGGCCAGTCCCTGGTGGAGGCTGGGCAGAGCAGTCAGGGGAGCCGGCAAGAGGGGGTTCAGTGTCCCCCTGCAGGTGGCTGGTGCCTCTGAGTGTCCTTGGGAAAAGCTGGGTTTATTGCACAGTCAACCTGGTGTCCCCAGCCCAGGCTCCTGAAAATGTCTGAGTCCCTTGGGGCAGCATCAGTCACAGTGCAGAGCAGCAAGCCCAAGAAGGTAGATTCCCACTTGTCAATGGTGATAAGGCTGTCACTGTGGGTGGTGGCTGGGTCTGGGCCAGCTTGGAGAAGGGAAGGGAGGGAGGGAGGAGACAGCTCAGGGCTGACAGCCAAGACTGGCTTGTGTGTGGACATTGTTGAGCACCAAAAGACCACGCTGGCCCAAGATAGGCAAAGGGCCCGGGCCCTGAAAGTCAGGGCTGAGGCCATAGTGAATCCCACTCTGAGTCCACATCTTAGCTCCTGTGGGAACTGCTCCAACCACACATTTCCCAGGCAGAGTCTCAACATGATTTTGTCTTTTAAATATTAATCATTGCCAGGGTTGGGGGCGATTCATGGAACCAGCTTCTACTCGAGGGTGTAGGAGCTACAGAGGGCCACTAGAGGCAAGTCTGGAGCCCTGTCCTATCTGGTGAACCAGGTCTTGATGTTGGTTGAGGTCTGGGGTCTGGATGGGTGAGAAGGTCCAGGAGGAACCCAGTGTGGCTGAGGCTCCAGCCTCTTAGCACTTGTCTCATGGACATAAATGTCCCATGATAGGAATGTGCAGCTTTGCCTTTGATTATAGATATGAGCTCAAAGAGAATGGAATGCCACTGGGGCAGGAGGAGGGCAGCCCTCAGAAGGTGCTGACTTCTGCAGGGAGGTGGGCATCACACCCAGTCTGTATGAGGCCCTTCCTGGGCATGTCCAGGGCAGGCCACAGGCATGTGTTGTTGAACCATGTTGAGGGTACCCCGAGGTAAACCCCAGTCTAATCCCCTTTTAAGGATTAGAAAGATTGCCTCAGTCCTGCCAAGGTCAAGAAGCTCGGCAGGCTAGGCAGAAACTCATCTGCGGCCAGAGCACATGCTTACCCATCAGGGTGCCTGGCTTCCCTCTCTGAGCATGCTGACCTCGCTGAGCCTCGGTTTCTTCCCGTTTCAATAAAAAACGATAATGTAGGTGTGTCGCTGGCAGTGAGACAGCTGGGCCAGGCACGTGCGAGCATGTGGGAGTGCTTCGGTGTGCAATGGCCATAATTATCTTACGTCAACCATTGTTATTACTCCCTCGGTGGCTTCCTGGGTTTCTCTGCTTCCCTGGAGTATATTGCTTCATTCCAGCCTTGACCACATCACAGTCTGCATTTCTTGTCTACAGGCAGCAGGTGGTAGATGAATGCCCAGGGACTTTAAACGTCCTCAGTCAAAGCAGATGTGGCGAACTAGCCACCAGAGGGCAGCCAGACCACCCAGTGCCCTCTTAGTCTTCTAAGCCAGGGCCAGCTCATCCCGGCTCTCTGCTGTTAACAGGTGAGGGCCTACCTGAACCAGCACCCAAACAACCAGGACATGAACCTGGAGCACCCCGGGAGTACAAGAGGGGACAAAGGACAGTTGCCCTTCTCAGTCCCAGGGTGCCGCCCCTGCTTTCCCAGGTTCCTGTCCTTCAGCAAGGCCACCAGAGAACTGAATTGTAAATTCCAGCCTGGTGAGGAAGGGCAGGGGGATAAAAGACAAGATAAATGAATAAATAAAAACCTATTGGCTCTAAACGCATGAGGAAAATGAATAGGGATGAGCTTTCCGCAGAGGGCAAAATTTCAATGAGAGCTGCGGGTCAGAGGCAGGCCTGGGAGGGGAGAGCGGAGGAAGAGGAAGCCAGCAGAAAAGGGCTTTCCAGCTTTTCACAGGGTGGGCAGCTATGGCTCCTTGGACCCTTCTGCGTGAGGCAAGCGCCCTGGAGCCCGGCTGGGGCAGTGTCTAGTGCCTCCTGCCCTGCAGCCTTCACTCCTTTCTCTGTGCCGAGGGGACAGAACCTTTGGACATCACGGGGTGAAGGAGGAGAGACTGAGTGTGCCCAGCCTTCTTGCAGCCTCATTACCAGAGTGTGGTCCCTGGACCCCAGCCTCAGCCTGTCTGAAATGCAGACTTCTAGGCCCTGCCCCAGACCCACTAAGTTAGACTGTAGGGCATGAAGACACAGGCAGGGTCTATAGTGGGGAAGCTTATTGTGAGGGCTCAGGAGGCCTGAGGTTTCCTTGAGATCTCTACAGCCCTGAATGTTGATCACTGCCCAGGAAAGAGAAGTGAGCAAGAGGGACCTGTGGGTCCTGAGAGAAAGGTATAGGATCAGGCACGGAGGTTGCTCAGGTTGAACCCTTGAAAAGCAGGGTGGACCTTGCCAAGGCTGGAGTCTATGCTTCACTTTGTGTGAGTGAGACTCAGTAGCTGCTTCCAGACAGTGGCAGAGACCTGTTTTGGTGAGAATCACATCTTGGCATTACTCCTCTGGGCTTGATGATCTGGAATAAGCCATTCAAATTCTCTACGCTGGGCTGTGGATGTGGCTCACTGCTGGAGTGTATAGCATGCACGAAGTCCAAGGCTCAGTCACTAGCACTGTACAGACCAGGTGTGGTGGTACTCGGTAGATAGAGGCAGGAGGATCAGAAGTTCAAGGTTATTATTAACCGGGTAGAAAGTTCAAGGCCAGCCTGAGCTACATGAGACCCTGTCTCGATAAACGGGGTTGGGGTAGGAATTGAGTGGGGCTGGAGGGATGGCTAAGCATTTAAGAGGACTGGCTGTGTCTGCAGAGCACCTACATCGTGGCTGACAAACATCTGTAACCCTAGTTCTGGGAGCTCTGGCACTCTTTTCTGGCCTCCATGGACATTGCATATGTGTGGTACCCAGACATACATGCTAACAAAATACCCATACACATAAAATACAATAATTTTTGACTTAAAAAAAAGCTGGGTTTGGTAGCACATGCTTTTAATCCCATCACTAAGAAGGCAGAGTAAGTGGATATCTGTGAGTTCAAGGCCAGGCTGGTCTCTATGGTGAATTCCAGATTAGCCAGTATTATAAAGTGAGACCCTGTCTCAAAAAAAAAAAAGAAAAAGAAAAGAAAAGAAAAAGGAAGAAAAGGAGCATTCTCTAAGCCTCAGTTTCTCTAAGAGCTTGCCTTACCCACTTCATCGCCTTCCTGAAGAAGGAAGCAAGTCGGAATAAGATTTGACCATTAGTCTGTAGCTAGTCTCCATCATGTATGCCGGCATGTATGAACATCGAATGTGTCTGACAGGTCTCCAGGGAGATGACAGTTTGTAGTCCTATGCTGTGTGACCTTCAGCAGGGGATGCCACCTTCTGTCCTCAGGTTGGGGCTAGCAGGAGATCACACTCAGGACGCTGTCACCAGTGCAGTGCCTGACACAGTGTTCAGTTCACAGGGCCTTAGTGCCTAAGAATCATTTGATGGGCAAATGGACGGATGGCTAGAGGGATGCCGTGGTCCAGGAAGGCTTCTTGGAGGAAAAAGGATGAAGGCTGAGACTTGAGGAAGATCTGGGGCTCTGATCAGGACCCAGGGCAGCTGGAAGCTCCCATTTTTCCATCTCCCCATGGCTGTGGGATCAGCCTCGAGTGGAAGGCAAGGGTTTGCTCACCTCTCTGCTTACACCTGTCACAGTGTCTTTGAGTTGCCAGCACTAGCCTTTAGCTGCAGCCACAGGCTCTCTGAGATGAGAATAGACCCTGGGAGGTCATCTTGTTGCACAGAGGTCTCCTGCTGGGGCCGGACAGGAGATGTTGGAGCTATGCTGCCACCAAATGCCAGGCCCATGGGGGTCACTGGTGCTTCTGACGTTTCTGGGAGGAAGCAGTTGGGTTCAGACACCCTGAGGAGAGCAGCAGCAGCTGCAAAGTAGTGAGTATACAAAAGGACCCAGAAGAGATAGCTCCCCAGAGTGCCAAAGGCTTGGAAACCCAGGGCCTACCGCCTTGCTGGGCTCAGCTTCCTTTCCGTCCATGTCCCAATTTTATTTCTATCTACTTATTTTTTGAGACAGGGTCCCATGGAGCCATAGCTGGCCTTGAACTTACTGTGTAGCTGAGGATGAACTTGAACTTCTGATCCTCCTGCCTCTACCTCACAAGTGCTGGGATTACAGGCATGAGCCACCCACATCTAGCTTATGTCACGCTGGGGATCGAACCCTGAGCTTTGTGCCTGCTAAGTGAGCACTCTACTAACTCAGCCAAGTCCCCAGCCCCTACCCTAGTTTTTAAGAATTTCCTTTTGGGTATTATGGCTTTAGGTGAGGCAGGCAATTGGTGGACAGACAGACAGACCTGCAGGGTCTCCTCTGCTGGCTTTGATATTGATCCTCTTTGGGGCTGTGGAACTTGGGATAAGTCCTTGTGACCCCAAGCTCTTGCTTTCTCATCTAGAAATGGGGGTGATGCTTTCAAGCCTCCGAGGACATTTCTAGTGATGAGGTGAGGCGAGGCATGAGAAGCTGACATCAGAGGAATGCCCAGCGAAAGGGAGTGTTTCCCTTCTAGAATCAGCTGGAAGAGCAAACGGAACAGACATAAAGAGATGGTGGGCAAAAGATGCCCCCACAGTCAACGTGCGTGACAAGGTTATAGGGCAGGAGTCAGAGACAGAAAGTCTAGAAGGTTGCAGAGACCCACAGTGGACGGTGGAGAGGGGCACACTCCCTGCTGCTGTGCCTTGGTGTGGCCTGTGAGCAGGGAGCCACACCACGTGCTCACCTCTGCATTCTCTGACTAGCCTCTCCCATGTGCCTTTTAGGCAGGATGTTGGTTGACTCTCTGGGGGAGGGTCAGTGGGTGGGTGGGAATGCCGGTGTTTCTCTCCAGCCCCTCACATGCTCACAGGTTCCCCTCTGTTCCTCTCTTCCAATCAGCCAGGACTGTTCCCACCCAGGTGCTGGTGTATAGTCCATACTAAGTAAACATATTTGACAAAAATCCCTCCAAACTTAAGAGCAATCAGAAATTGCCCAAGGCCAGAGGGACCCCACTGTCTGGAAGCACACTGCAACGGTGCCAGCCCCTCAGGGCAAAGTGACTGGCGGTGGCTGCTGCCATCGCTCGAGCCCTGTTCACAAGACTCACCTCATCCCTAGCTAGGTTCCTGGTGGAGTCCCAGCCCAGGGGGTCCAGGACACTCCCCCCTTAGTCCTCCATCTACCCGCTCACACGCTGGATTTGATCTCATTTGGTGACACGCGGTAGAAGACATGGGACACACCTGGAGGTCACCTGTGCCAGCTGCGGGCTGGAGCTGCTCCTGTATGGTTGGCAGGGTTAATGAGCTCACTTCCTGGCTTGCCTAGGTGAGCTCTCACAAACTGCCACCTCTGTCACCAGAGGTGCCTCTCAGAGCTGGATCTTGAAGACCCTAGGAGACAGAGATCTCACACTAAGCCCTGTGAGCAATGGTTCTTCTGTAGCAGTACCATGAGGGTGTAAGGTCGGGCTGAGGCAGGATAGGGTGGTGTGGGAACATAAATGATCACTGAAGTCTGCACCTTTGATGTCCTTGAAGTAGGATTCTGGGAATGCACCCTTCTTTTGCAGTATACTGGCCCATCGCCCCAGGCACCATACATACTGTGGCTACTGCCACAAGACTGTCACACAGATGAGGTCAGGGATGGTTAGAGGGGTGAAGACACTTAAGTTACACAGCCAAAGCCAGGATCCTCCTCAGAGTCTTGCCTACTGTGTCCCCCAAGCCTTCTTCTATAGCACAGGTCTGAATGGCTGCTGTGGCGGGGGGGGGGGGGGGGGGGGGGGCAGCTGCAGAGAAACCTGGCTGGTAGGAAGGGGCTGAAATTGAACTCCCAGGTGGATAACCAGATCTAAACCCTGGCAGGGGTGTGTGTGTGTGTGTGTGTGTGTGTGTGTGTGTGTGTGTGTGTGTAGATCGGCCCCTCCTGTGAAGATGGTCCAGTGTAGTTTGTCTTAAGTCTCGAGGGACCCTTCAGACCTCCTCAGTCCCCATTCCATCTCCCTCCTGCTGCCAAGTCATTTGTCCATTTGACTGGAAGTACCGCCCAGGGAAATAAGTGGAAATGAACCAAGACCCTGGACATCCCCTCCACCAGGCACACGGCCGGTGTCTGCGCAAAGGTGAAGAGGAGCCTGGGAGAGGCATCTACTGGTGAAGCTGACGTTTCTTAGAGAGTGCCCGGCCTCTGGGGGATCAAGAGGCGGTTGGTGGTGGGAGGGGGAGTCAGTGGTACTGAGGGGACAAAGGGCACCCCAATCCAGAACCTTTACCAACAATCGTGTGACAGATACTACACTGACACAGGTGTGCCCTCTGCAATAGCTGGGCAGCCTTTCCACGGTCCCCAAAAAAGGAAGGACAAATGAGGGGCTCTGAGTGGGGACCTCCTTGTCCCCTGCACTCCTGACTTCCTCCATCTGCTTACTGGTGGAGAGAGAAGAGCAGCATCCACCCAGACACTGGGATGACCTGAAGGGGACCAAAGGCAAAAGCCAACTCCTGTCTCAGCACAAAGCCCACGGGCAGAGGCTCCTGACTTACAGGGGCCCCCCAAACCCTCTGAGAGCCTATAGTGCTTCCCGGAACAGGACCTGGGCAGGTGTGCAGTGTACACATACAAAAACAAGGTTGTAAACCCTGTGGGCACTTCCTAGACAGCCCTGACTCCAACTGTGGACCCTGGTGGCCAATGGTACAATTCCGGAGGGTCCTGCTTACAGGGACCTTTAACGTCAGAGAAGTCAGGGTGTGTCTTCTTGCCATCTAAAGGTCTTGATTTCACAGCCTCCGTCAACGGCCATATTTGCTGAATACCTCGTGTATACTAAGCAGTTAACATAAACTAGTTCAACTGAATCCACACAGAACACATGATAGAATTATATTAAAACCCTGCTTTAAATGTGAGGCATCTCAGAGTCAGAGAGGTTTAACCTCTTGTCCAAGCTCACACAGCCTCTAGCATGCTGGGCTGCCCAGAACTTAGCATCTACCCAGGCTACAGGGCTGTTGGGAGTCTCTCTGAGTATCTCAGAAGGAGAGGGAAATGGAAGGAGCTATCATCTGTGCGTGTTCACGCATGCATGCTGGATGAGCAGGGCCCCCCTCAGCCCTGGAGGAAGGAGGCTGAGGAGGAGTGATGCTGTTTTCCCGCCCACTGCTCTTTGAGCTGAGATGGAGTCTGCTAATCCACTTACTTGATAACTCACTTGCTCCACGTCTATTTGGAAGCATGCAATCTCCCACGCACCAGCTCCATCGAAGGCGGGGTGGCTTTGCTTATTCCTCTAAACCTGGAATCGGATCTGTCTTTTCTGGGGATGGAGTGGTGAAACTGTACCCGCCAGTGGACAGTAATGGAGCTAAAAATAGAGGGCATAAGGAGTGCTGGGCGAGAAAGGGTGCTCTAGGCCTGCCTGTCTAACACTGGACAATCCTGTCTGCTCACCTGCTCGCCCAGTGCTTGGGATCCTCTCGGCCTAGGGAGAGGTATGAGAATGAGGAGGGTGGGGAGACAGACTGTCCCCTTGATGCCACTGGCCACATCCAAGTAGGAAGCCATCCCACCATCCCAGGTCTGGAGGCAGTGACCTTGTCCTTGGCACTCTGGAACTTCCTGAAAAGTCTTATGCTGTCCACTGCTCGGGAGGAACCAGAGTGTGAAAAATGAGAGGCTGGGGAGCACTCCCTAAGGCTGGGAGTCAGAATCCAGCGCCCAAAGCCAGCATGGGCAGGGGTGCCAGCAGCTCAGACAGGACGAAGGCCTTTGAGAACCAAGGGAGATGTGGGGTTTTTTGCTGCTCTGATCTCTGAATTGAAGAAAGCCAGATGCCGAAGGCTGGAAGGATACAGGGCAGCCTCGGGGAGGACTTCCATCCATCAGTGGTTCTCAAACTTGCCCGTATACAGCTTACTTGTAGAATTTTTACAAACCTGGACGGGGGCTCACCCAGTGTTGCATGGCTGGGCATATGTGGACAGAGGGATTGTGACAAGCTCTCTGGGAGTCCCCACATAGTGCACTGAGAAGCCCCAGTGAGCAGAGGGTCTGGAGCCGTGAGGAAGGCTGCCTCCTGGCCCTCGCCTGCTCTTGTTCTGGTCACTGCTACCCACATATCATTGGGGCCTTTGAGAAGATCACTCCAAGGGTAAGGAGATGAGGAGCAAAGAAGAAGAACACAGACACTCTCACCCACCCCACAGTGGAGTTGCTTCCCCCTTTAGGACCTGGGGATAACCACACCCCCTGCACAGACCTCTGGGGCTTGCCTTCCCTTTGGCCTTATCTCCCATAAGTCCCAGCTAGCTCCAAGACCAGCATACACAGGAACTCACCATTCCCTGCAGCGCTGTGCACACCCATCACAGCTCAGCCCTTTGGCCCTCCGCCTCAGGCATCCTCTGTCCCAGCCATATCTTCTGCAGGACTTGGTGCTAGTATCATACATGAGATCAAATCATAGGCAATTTCCCTGGGTGCCTCTACTAGGGATCCACATGCCTGAGTTATCAAAAGTGTGAAGTTGAGCAAGCACCTGGCCTCTGTAAAATGAGAGTGGTAGTCGATGACCTCATAGACCTCACAGTATCCAGGTCTGACCAACCGTGCCAGCCTCTCAACCCCACTGCATGCCTGAGTCATCAGCGTAAGGCTTTCTCTGATGGGTGTATTAGTTGCTTTTTCTTCTGTAACAGAAGAAACGTATTTGGGATCACAGCTTGAGGATACCATCCATCATGGTTGGGGAGTCACAGTGGCAAAAGTGTGAAATAGTTGCTCATAGTCAGGAGCAGAGAGATGAATGCCGATGCTCAGTTCATTTGCTCACTCTTCAACTGGGACCAACGCTCATGGGGTGGTGGGTGAAGAGCATGGAGCTCCTTACTTAGTTAAACCTCTCTGGAAACATAGGCATGCTCAGAGGTGTATCTCCTAGTGATTTCAAATCCTCCCAAGGTGATGATGAAAACGAACTCTCACAGCTGGTTAGTTGGTTGGTTGGTTGATTAGTTGGCTAATTGATTTATTGGTTAGCTGGTTGATTGATTAACTGATTTTCTGGCTAGCTAAGAAATTTCTGATTAGTTGGTTGGTTAGTTGGTTAATTGGTTTGTTGTTTGGCTGGTTGATTAGTTGGCTAGTTGGTTGGTTAGTTAGCTAGTCAGTTGTTTTGTTGATTGGTTGACTTCCCTGCTGGAGTAGATCTCTGGATATAAGACTCATGAACATTGTTACATTTCTCTTCATTTTGTCCTAATGGACAAAGTCTGAAGCTGCTTCTCTGGAGTGACATCATTCAAAGGGCTGACAAGTAGCTGATGGATGACTAGAAGAATAAATCTGTGTCTTCTGGCCCAATCTCACGGTTCCTGCCGGCCCCTCTCACCTACAGAGCCGGCAGCTATCCAGGTATGCCGCGCCTGTGACTCCCTGCTTCTTCCTCTGCCGCACCTCTTAACAACCCAAAGAGCGGTAGGAAACCAGCCATGGCCCTTTGCAGGGACCACCCCACTGTGTGGGGGGTGTGCCACTCTTAAGACTTCATTCTGGCTGCTGAGAACCCAGGAAGGGGACCCACTGAAGGGGCTCTCACTCCGCACCCCTGAGCACATTGCATGCGCCTCTCCTGTCTTCCCAGTGCACCGAGGTCACACAGACTTGCTGTTAACCAAAGATGGCATTCTGTGTGCACAAATAGGCAGCTGGGACAGAGCCAGGGAGGTGTCCTCAGGGAGGGGTGCTTATTCAGACACCTGCCACTGGGTGGAGCCTTCAGATAGAGGAGCCCCAGCCTGAGAAAGGAAGGGGGGAGGGGCCAGGGGGTGTCAGCTGGAGATGGCTCAGTCAGCAAAGAACTTGCCAAGTGTCATGAGGACTTGAGTTTGATCCCCAGAACTCCCTCACAAAGCTGTGCACTTGTAATCCAAGTGCCTGTGATCCTGGCTGTGGGGAGGCAGAGCCAGGTGGATTCCTGAGGCTCAGTGACCGGATACAGGG
The DNA here is from genome assembly GCF_007827085.1 of Peromyscus californicus insignis. Classification (NCBI taxonomy): domain Eukaryota; kingdom Metazoa; phylum Chordata; class Mammalia; order Rodentia; family Cricetidae; genus Peromyscus; species Peromyscus californicus. The sequence goes on from NW_026294595.1 coordinate 10,200,272, forward strand.
CTCACTGGCCAGCTCTCCTATACTATTTGGCAAACTCAAGACCAATGAGAGACTGTCTCTAACAAAAAGTGGAAAGTGCCTGAAGAATGACATCCGAGGTTGACCTCTAACCTACATATGCACACACGTGTGCATGCAAGCCTGTGTGTGACACGCACACACCACCGCCACCGCCACCACCACATGCACACACCCATTAAACACACACAAGACATTCACACCTCCCCCTGTCCCCCAAAGGAAGCTAAGGCTGGCTAGAGAGGCTGGAGAGCTGAGAGGGGGTAGCTGTGTTGGGGAAAATGGGCAGGACTAGGGTCCAAGGCTTGGGTTTCAGGGACTCCAGGTGCTAAGGCTCAGGAGGCCACAGCACCTGCCTCATCACTTTACACAGGTACCTGGAGTCAGGTTGAGGATGGGCTGGGGAGAGGAGACCAAGGGGTTGGTGGTGTCTCCTGTGGGGACAGGACAGGGCCTGGGACAGAGTTACCGGTTAGTGGGGTTAAGGTCTACTACCCTCTGGGTACCTTGCCCTTTGGCTAAGTCTGTCCCAGGCCTCAGTGAAGAAGGCCCGATGGCCACACTCTTCAGCAATTAAGCCGGGGGCAGCTGCCACCAGTAGGTGGAATGACCCGGGCTCTACAGGCTCCAGGGATATGTGGAGGGGCCACGCCATGATGCACTCACCCCACCCTGCGCTGGAATCCTCGCAGCCTGCCTTTTTCCCTCGTGATGAAATATTCATGTCAGCAGAGTAGGACCTCTCTGGGAAGGCTGCCTGTGTCTAGCTTACGCCTTGCACAAGCTTTTAAAGAACAGGACGCTTTTCCTACCCTCTAAGCATTTTCTAAGTCTCCAATCAATAATGCACTTTACCAGTGGCTTCCTCCTCTCCAAGCCCTACCCCCAACCCACCCCTTCCTCTCTCTTCCTTTCTTCCTCCCACCCCTTCTTTCTTTTCATTTACTTGTTAAAGAAATTAAGGAAAAATGTTGAATCATTCAGGTGGTGAGAGCAGCCCCTGATGGGGAGTGAGGTGGGTGGGGAGGGCAAACCACCCAGAGTGTGAGCTCAGAGATGGGGTGTGCAGATGCCACAGGTGGGGGACAGCGGGACAAAAGCACTGAAAAGCTGGAGGGAAGCCTTTGAGCCTGCTGAGCTCCTGATGAAGAAGGAGGCAGGCTTGGACCTGGGCTTGTATCAGCTGGTAGAGAGATTGCCTAAGATGCACTCCCTGCATTGCATGACCTGGGAGTGCTGACACACACCTGTCATTCCAGTACTCAGAGGTAGAGACCAGAGGATCAGAAATCAAAGGTCAGCCTCAGCTACATAGGGCGTCTGGGGCCAGCTGGGATACGAAAAATCCTACCTAAGAAAAAGTGCGGATGGGAAGACTTGGTTTCATGGGGCCTCTGTCTCACCTTCATCTAATGAACTAGAAAATGTTGGTGGCCTAATGAGAGAAAATAGGACCAGGAAAGGAGTCTTGGAGCAGGCATTGTGGAGCACGTGCCAAAAACAGACAGCTAAAGACTCTAAAAACAGAGCAATCCAGTTGCCTTTTCATGGTAGTGAGCACCCTGTGTCTAGATGTATGCAAATGTAGAGGAGTCATCCTCTTCCAAGGCAGGGACCCACATTTGTCTGCTTGGTAGGTGGTACACTGAGGGCCTGGAGCGCATTCATTGCGTGTGGGGGCCATAAGGCTGGCTGCCAGGCACGCTTCAGAACTGGGAAAGTGTTTCCCCCCTCAAACATTCCTGGAAGTCTGGCTGTGGGAAGAATTCACATATGCCCAGGGCAAAGCAGAATGGAGCCTTTTTTTTTTTTTTTTTTAAGACAATTTCGAGTTCTTGAAGAGATTAACCCTTGTGTAGTCACTGCCTTGGCAAAACCCTCACCCCCACTCCCTGTGGTTGCTCTGTGGATGGAGGAAGCCAGCCATACTGGGGTGTGACCCTGGAGGCTGTGTGAGTCCGAGCAGGGTCTGGCTTTCCACTTTGAGCCAACAGGCCATCTCCCAGGTATCTTGGTCACATACACAACCTGGTATCCCGAGGTCCCCTGAAGGGATGCTAAAACCAGCATCCCCAAACAGACCGAGGGTCTTGGGGTCGGCATTTCCTCAGCTGCTGCTTGGGCCCATAGCCCACTGGATACAGCTCTCATGACACAGGTGGTGAGGGTCCCAGCTTGGCTATTCAATGTTGTTGCATGAAGCAACTGCTGGAGAGTGTCATATAAGGTGGGGTGCCGTGGTCCCTGCTCTCCTGGACTTTACTCTTGCATATAGAAGGTTCTAGAAGGAAGGCAATGGTGGACAGGTTTGAAATGAAAGGACTTCAGGTGTCTTCCTCCAAAGCTGCTCTGCATGGTGACATAGTGCAGGACCAAGAAATGTTTTGCTGACTCGGGCTAAAGCCCATGACAGGCTTGGGAGGTGGCCTGAGACTCTGGGTCCAAAGTAGACCTCCGTCTAGGACATAATCAGAGTCTGGGTCTTGGAGAAAAGGACAATTACTAAGGCTCTGGGTGGTGCTCTGCTAGGATGAAGGGTGGAGGATCAGGCCCAGCCTGGGCATCTTCTCCTCCCCTGCCTGCATAATTCATAGAGCATGGGAGAATTGTCCCGAAGAATAAGTCTCCCTGGATGGCTGCCGCTCTGAGTGGGTTTCTGCTGATTCGTGAGAGTGAGGCAGGTGACCTTGCTGCTGGCTGGGGCAGAGGAAGAAGAGGGGAGTAATCAATGAACCCACAGAACAATACAGAGAGCTAGCTGGATAGAGGAGCTCAGAGGAGGAGGAGGGAGTTAGGGACGCAGGGGCCGCCCGAATTAGGACCAGCAGCAAACACAATCTCCGTTTCCGCCTTGTTAATAATTCATCCCACTGCAACTTTCTTACCAAGAAATAGGAAATCATTCGTTAGGGCGAATTCCCCCAGCGCTTGGCTTTCTCCGTGCCACTGGGGGTGGGGAGGCTGTGGCTCTCTTCCCTTCATCCCAAGTGGCCATGGAAAGGAGGAGTGTAAAGAATTTGAGACTTTAGGGTAGTAATGGCACAGTTGGTCTGTTGACTCCTGCTTTATCATTTCCCTAATAGGGAAACTGAGGTATAGATAGATCCAGGCCTGACCCAAGTTATATGTCATTGGTGTTAGGGGGCAATGCACCCAAGAAGTCAACGTGCCTTATTGACTTTCAGCCTGTCCAGGCCAGGACCGATTCTCCCCAAGTCCAAGGAGAGGGGAAATGCTGCCTTGATTGCCGGATTCTCCGCCTTCACTTCACCCCTAAGTCCCAAGACTTTGTAAGAATGGAAAGCTGGTGTTGTGTTCCCCCTCATCTCAGCACCCTACACCCTGGGCTACTCCTTGGGGGTCTCCTGCCTCCCACCTGGGACACAGAAACCATCTCCAGCCCCCCAGTGGGGCTGGACAGCTCAGCAGTCAAGTTCAAAAAGAATCTGTCAGCTGCTGAACTGTTCAGGGACTGCCCACACACCCGGGTGGCAGAGACACGGGCTGTCTGCCTCCTGGGGGGCGGGGTGGCACAGGCTGGGGGTGGCTATGTCCTTTCTCTCTTGAGTAAATGGCAGTTTTCTGACTTGCATTAGAGCTGGGTATTGGGCATTGGAGAATCTGCCCCCTAGGATGCAGAAGGGAAATTGTGCTGCTGGGTTGGGACAGGTGCATACATGATTTCTTTCCTGCATCCAGCATCCCTGAGCACACATTACACAAGTACTCATCTTGTGGGTACCCAGACAGGGTCTCATTGTAGGTCCTGACTGGCCTGGAATTTCCCTATGTAGACCAGGCTGGCCTCAAACTCACAGAGATCCGCCTGCCTCTGCCTCCCGAGCGCTGGGATTAATAGCCTGTGCCCACCATGCCCGGGCTCCTCCCTGGCCTTTCATTCATTGCACCAAGATTGTCTGAGTCCTAGAGGGTACCACGGGCTGAAGCTTCAGTGAGGACAGAGACAAACAAGGTTGCTGCTCTCAAGGAATTCACCCAACACTTGTAAAAGAAGCAACATCTTTTCCTCACCCATCCCATTCTCTGGGCTGAGACTCCTATCAAAAAACAAAGATAGGAAGCTGAAGAGCTGGAGAGATGGCTCAGCAGTTAAGAGCACAGGCTGCTCTTCCAGAGGACCTGGGTTCAATTCCCAGCACCATCTGTAACCCCAGGCACAGGGGATCAAAGTCCTCATCTAGCCTCCCCTACACATACTACACAGATATACAGGCAGACAAAACACTTACACACATAAAATAAATAATATTTTTTAAAGAGGCTGAAGCGATAGCTCAGGGTTGAGAGCACTGGCCGATTTTCCAAAGGCCCCAGGTTTGATTCCCAGCACCCACATAGCAGCACATAATCATCTGTAACCCTAATTCTAGGGAATCTGATGTCTTCTGGCTTCCATGGGCACCAGGCATGTATGTGGTGCACAGACATATATGTAGACAAAACATCCATACACATTAAATAAATACATAAACAATTTAAAAAGAAAGATTGGGGCCGGGCAGTGGTGTACACGCCTTTAATTCCAGCACTCGGGAGGCAGAGGCAGGCGGATCTCTGTGAGTTCGAGGCCAGCCTGGTCTACAGAGCGAGATCCAGGATAGGCATCAAAGCTACACCGAAAAACCCTGTCTCGAAAAAAAAAAAGAAAGAAAGAAAGAAAGAGAGGGTTGGGGATTTAGCTCAGTGGTAGGGTGCTTGCCTAGCAAGTGCAAGGCCCTAGGTTCGGTCCTCAGCTCTGGAAAGAAAGAAAGAAAGAAAGAAAGAAAGAAAGAAAGAAAGAAAGAAAGAAAGAAAGAAAGAAGAAGAAAGAAAGAAAGAAAGAGAGAAAGAAGTGAAGAGAGAAGAGAAAGAAAGAAAGAAGAAAGAAAGAGAGAGAGACTGAGAGAGAAGAGAGAGAGGAAAGAGAGAGAGAAGAAAGAAAGAAAGAAAGAAAGAAAGAAAGAAAGAAAGAAAGAAAGAAGAAAGAGGAAGAAGAAAGAAAGAAGAAGAAGGAAGGAAGGAAGGAAGGAAGGAAGGAAGGAAAGGAAGGAAGGAAAGGAAGGAAGAAGAAAGAAAAGAAAGATTGGAGGACTGGGGGGTGTAGGTCAGTGTTAGAACGTTTGCAAGTGTACAGGGTCCCTGAAATTCATCCCCCAGTACCAGGAAGAAAAGAAGGGAAGAAAGAAAGGAGAAAGAAAAAACATAGATTAAAGAGAAAAGCATACAGATAGGTTTAGTTTAAGTTTTATGTGACACACGAGCCTTCATAAGGACTAGGACCAGGATGAATCTGTGTATTCTTTTTTTGGGTGGGGGGCAGCAAGGTTCAAGACAGGGTGTCTCTACACAGCCCTGGCGGTCCTGGAACTCACTCTGTAGACCGAGCTGGCCTTGAACTCACAGAGATCTGCCTGCCTCTGCCTCCTGCATGCTAGGATTAAAGGAGTGCACCACCACTGCCTGGCTTGAATCTGTGTATTCTTAAAATAATTTAAAGTCTTGGACAGCCAGGACTGTTACACAGTGAAACCCTGTCTCTAAAAGCCAATAATAATGATCATAATTTAAAGTTTTATTTATCTATTATTATTATGCATGCGGGCACATGATGTGGGGACACGTGCTCTGTGCTAAGGTTGGAGGATAACTGTGGGGTCAGTTCTCTCCTTCTGCCTTTATGGGGGTTCTGGGACTTAAACTCAGTGTGTCAGGCTTGCAAGGCAAGTGCCTTCACCTGCTGAGCTCCTTGTGTTCTGATGCTTGGTGTGAGGAGATGATGAAAGAGAAAAACTGGGTGCGAGGCCTGGTGGGGGTTCACAAACCGGGAGAATCTCAGCAAGGACTGGATGCTCAGATTCTTTGCTTGACACCCCGTGTCCTTAGAATTAAGGGATCCCTTTCCTTCTCCTAACGCAGGCCCCTCCTCAGTGAGGGCCTCACAACCTGCTGAAGAGAAGGGCCAGGAGTGACCTTACTACATAGAAGGTTCTCAAATTCTTTCCACTTGAAATAGTTCGAGGGGGCTGGAGAGATGGCTTAGTGGTGAAGAGCATTCATTTGCGGTTCTTACAGAGGACCCAGGTTCAGTTCCTGGCACCCACAGTGGCAATTCACAACCTCCTGTAACTCCAGCTACAGGACATCTGATATCCTCTTCTGGCCTCCATGGGCACTTGAACACATATGTGAGCGTACAGGCATGCATAGACACACACAAAACGACACACATAACATAAATAAAAATAAAAATCTTTAAAAATACATAGTTTTGTGGTAGCGTGTGTTGAACGCCAGCAGGTCTGAAGAAGCTGAACGCTCACCCAGACTCAGGGAGCTTGCATGTGGCTGAAAAGATTGTCTGCTCCTCTTCAGTCCACCACAGACTTACCCTTCAAGCCCCCTTGCAAAGCACCAAGTTGGCCCATATCATGGGCAGTAGTTGAGAGTTTGTCCCAACACAGATTTGGATTTCAAGCCCAGTTGGGATGAAGCCATCCATTTCTCTAGCCGAGACCATTCCAAGTCTGATGACCTTTGAGAAAGTCACTTGACTTTTCTGAGCCTCTGTTTCCTCCTCCTGTGTTCTGTGTGAAACCCAGGTGATGTCACCACACGGTAGTGACAGTTTTACTCAGCCCATTCCTGCATGTCAGCTGGATGCTGGGAGATGCCGAGAACCCGGGAATTCCGTGACATAGACCACCTGAACACAGGCTGCTTAGACCCAAGAGGCCTGTGAGGACTTCTGGGCTAGGGGTTTGGAGACTTACATGGCTGAACTTTCCCAGACGAGGGTTACTCTGTTGACAGCAGTTCACTTCCTGTCCCAGGATGCTTTTCACCCGGAGCTTGTCCAGTGTGTTTGCCCCCGGACTCTTGACTCTTGCCCTAAAAATAACCGAAAAGCAAAATCCTTAAAGAGACGAAAGTGCTCAAGCCTGGTGCAAAACGGCTTTACCAGCCTGTCTCATGCTTAGAGACTTTGCAAGAGACCTGTTGTGCCACCCTGCCCCACCCTGGTGCCCTGTGCTGCTGGGCCAGGGTAGCTACACTGCCTACCTTCCAGGTGACTCGCTTGGGGTGTGTGGAGACAGAACAGCTGCAGAGATGCTGAGCTCTGATTCCCCAGCATTCTCCAAGGTCAGTGCCATTGTATCCGGGGGAAGTGACATCGAGCTGGTGTGTACTTCGTGACCATAACACCTGCCCCTGCCCCACTGTCACTGTGCTCCTCTGGACTAGCTGTCACTAAAGCCATCTATGTTCAAGGTGGTCTGTGTCATGGAGTGCGCACGTTTCCAGCGTCTCCCAGCTCCACCTCCATCTCCTTCCCTCGGAAGGTGGCTGGGATACCCCCCTCTCCAGCGGACATGTAGGAATGGACTGTGTGAAACTGTCACTACCGTGTGGTGACATCACCTGGGTTTCTCATACACTCTATCTCACAGAACACAGGATAAGGAAACAGAGACTCAGAAAAGTCAAATGATTTTCTCAAGGTCACAAAGCCTCCAGAGGGTGGAGCTGAGTTGAGCTTAGGGCCAGTTTCCTCAAGGGCCCCATACATTTAAACAATGGGTTCTAACACAGACTTAGTTCTCCAGGGGGCTCCTAGAAACTGTATGGGAAATGTACGTGGTGAGTGACTGCGTTGGGGCGCGCGGTGGTGGTGGGGGACACGACTCTAAGGCTTTTTGTGTAGTGTGCATTTTTTGTGCACATATGAGTGGAGGCCAGTGGTCAGCCTTAGGTGTCACTCATTAGGAACTATACACCTTGGTTCTGAGACAAGGTGACTCATTGGCCTGGAACTTGCCCATTTAATCTAGGCTGGCCGGCCAATGTGCCTGTGGATATTTCTGCCTCTCCTCCACTGTCAGAGCTATAACCACACCACCTCGCCTAGCTCTTTCATGGCTTTTGAGGCTCAAACTTAAGTCCCTTCAGGAAGCGCTTTACTGAGCCGCCCCCGGGGGGCTTTTAAAATCAGGAGTGTGTGACTTGTTTTGTTTTGGGGTGCTAATCAGTAAGTGGGCAGAGAAGCAAGTACCGGTTTCCACAGCTTGGGTTCAGTTCCGCAAGGTCAAGGGTGCCCGAAACTCGCCTAACGTTGGCCGTCCTTGTCAGGCCACTTCATTTGGCTGTTTTCACCAACACTTAATCTGTTCTGTAGTCATGGAAGCTGGAGACCCAGAAGGCTGGCAAAGTCGCTGCTGCCTCCCGCTGTCCTCAGCTGTCCCGCTCGCTCGCTCGGGTGGGGGCGGGGCCGGCTGGAACTCCCCTGGAGTTCTCCCTAGTGTGGCATGGAAAGCCAGCCAGGGCCGAGCCAGTGCGCTTTCAGAAAGGGGTTGGCTCCGTGAGGCCACAGCCTGTGCCTCCTTGGTGATGCAGGATGCTGAGATCTTGTGGTGGCTGTGAGGTGGGAGGGAGAGGGGAGAAATTGAGAGGACTGTGCCGGCCATGGCTTGGGATGATTTGCTGTGCCCGTGGCTGGCAAGGTCCTCTCTGCAGCCGGCATGAGCCTGGTAAATACACAGGCTGACTCATTAGTGTCTCACCATCTGCTTCCCAGGGGTTGGGGAGGGGGCTGGCAGGCCCGGCAGGTTGGGCAGCATGTATTCTTAATCAGGCTGGCGTCCCCAGACCCTCGCAAAGCCCCTGCATCCATCTTCTCTATGATCGGAGGCCAGGAACAGCTGATGGCTTTGAGGAACACTGTGTCCCCCACCCCCTAGCCCAAGGACTAGTAGCAGGCTAGGGGTAGGCAAGGCAGGAGGCTGGGAAATGACCCAGGGAAAAGGTAAGGTACGAGATTCACAGCATCTGGGGAGTGTGTGTGTGTGTGTCTGTGTGTGTGACAGGAATATTGATAGTCAATATGAGATTGGCAGACATTAATAAAATTACCCAGGGACCAGGTGGCCTGGGAAAGGACATGGCCTTTGGAGAAGCGGGGGAAAGGCTATAGAAGAGTCCCCAAGAACACCCTGGAAAACCCGGGGTCAGCAACCCCTCACTGAACTGCCGCCCTTCCCACTTGCTTCCCTAGGATGAGCTTGCTGGGAGCTGACACCTTCACAAAGACATTTACTGCCTCACAGTTTCAGGATCAAGGTGCTGGGGGTGCTGCTCCTGCGGCCTCACTCCTTAGGGCACATGTGACCACCTCGTCGGTGTCTCCCGTCTTTCCTCCAGGTGTGTGTGCAGAAGCCTCTGGTGCTTCTGTGTGAGCCCCTCCTCTCTCCTCATAAGGGACCTTCTCAGAAGGAGAAAGACCACCGGAGGGGCTCCTTCAACTCACTCTTTCGTCTTTTTTTTTTTTTTTTCCAACACAGGGTTTCTCTGGAATTCGCTCTGTAGTCCAGGCTGGCCTTGAACTCACAGAGTTCTGCCTGCCTCTGTCTCCTGAGTGCTGGGATTAAAGCTAGCCAACTTTCCTCTTAAAGACTGTCTCAAAATACAGCTAGCTACCTTTTGGGGTTGCTGAGGGTTAGGCATTAACATACAAATTTGAGGGGACACAGACCAGCCCCAGGTGAGGCACAGGGAGGTAGGAAAAAGGGAGTGGGAGAGCATCCAGCCTGCATCAAGCTGTCCTTCAGCCCCTCATAAACGTGCAAACTCGTGTGTGTGTGTGTGTGTGTGTGTGTGTGTGTGTGTGTGTGTGTGTCCACCATTCCACTTCCCAGCACACAAGCAGGCGCACTCTGCCCTGGGCTCAGGGTGTGCTCCTTCATGTTACCGGTGGCAGGGGATGTAGGGGTGACCTCATGGTCAGCCAGCCTCCTCCAGCCCAGCAGCCTCTACTTCCTCCTGGTCACTGGGCTTGGCCTCTGCTTGTCATCGAGCCTAGGGAGGTCATTCAGCCCCTTCCCATTTGGGCCAACAGCGTGAGACCCAGTGAAAGAAACACAAAGCTCCTCCTTTGTCATCATGCTGGTAAGATTGCCAGACTTGAAAGGGGGTACCACTGAGGCAGTGTAGGGCAGGAGGAGGAAAGAAGGGGGGTGGACCAGGAGGAAAATGGAAAGGAGAGGGGAGGGGGAGGGAGGATTGGTAGGGCTTGGTTTCTCCTCAGAAGTACTTCCAGTCCCTCTGAGAAGGCCTGGGTTTATCTTGCCTTCCCTGGGCCTCAGTTTCCCACTCTACTCAGTAAGGTGCTAGGCTGGTGGCAAATTCCCTGTTCCCCAAGGTTTCTGGTCCCACTCATCAGCAGGGCTAGGCAGGTGGGATGGACATTGGCACCACAGGGTGCTAGGGACGGAGCTATTTTGGTCGGCCAGGGCTTTGTGGGTCCCGCCTTAGTGAACCCCCTGGGCTAGCTGTGCCCACCGAGCAGCTCTAGGCAGCCGGGCACCAGCCCTGTACTGTGGAGGATCAAAGCCCGTGGCCAGTGGCTGACTGCAGTGTTGCTGGCTGGGGTGGCCAGGGATGGTGGCAATGTGTCCACCCCCCTCAGGGGCCTCATGGCTCATTAGAGAGCAAGAGGTTTTTAACTCAGATCCAAGCTACTTTGTCTCTGCACAGACACCTGAAATATTCATCAAAGTGGCTGTGTGGACTGGGGCACTGTGCGGCTGTCAGTGCGGGGTTTGTTGTTTGTTAATTAATAGGTCTACCATCCAGAGCAGTTATGGACTTAAAGAACACTGAGTAGAAAGTACAGACTATCTACTGTCTGAAAGGCCCAGCTCTCTGTGCACCCCCACCCCGTTATCTTATCATCAGGCACCCGCTATCTGTGTGGGACGGGCACTTCCCACTGTCTGCATCGGGGCTTGGTGATGGCTAGCAGACCGCTAGGCACCAGACGAGCACTGCACGGCCCTTCCCAGTGACCAGCACCTACTTCCTATCTCTTCCTCTGCAGGAAAACCCTTACCTGTGCAGTAACGAGTGTGATGCCTCCAACCCCGACCTGGCCCACCCACCCAGGCTTATGTTTGACAGGGAAGATGAGGGACTGGCCACCTACTGGCAAAGCGTCACGTGGAGTCGCTACCCCAGTCCCCTGGAGGCCAACATCACCCTCTCATGGAACAAGAGCGTGGAGCTGACGGATGACGTGGTGATGACTTTCGAGTATGGCCGGCCCACGGTCATGGTCCTGGAGAAGTCCCTGGACAATGGCCGCACCTGGCAGCCCTATCAGTTCTATGCGGAGGACTGCATGGAGGCCTTCGGCATGTCCGCCCGCCGGGCCCGAGACATGTCACCGTCTAGCGCCCACCGGGTGCTCTGCACGGAGGAGTACTCACGCTGGGCGGGGTCCAAGAAGGAGAAGCATGTGCGCTTCGAGGTAAGGGACCGCTTCGCCATCTTTGCCGGCCCTGACCTGCGCAACATGGACAACCTGTACACGAGGCTGGAGAGCGCCAAGGGCCTCAAGGAGTTCTTCACCTTCACCGACCTGCGCATGCGGCTGCTTCGCCCTGCGCTGGGCGGCACGTACGTGCAGCGGGAGAACCTCTACAAGTATTTCTACGCCATCTCCAATATAGAAGTCATCGGCAGGTAAGGCCCAGGGCCACTGGTTTGTCACTCAGGATGTCAGCTGTTTCCTGAAATGTCGTCACGTGGCACCTGGGTGTCACCTGTTTCTAGGGATACCTGGTTTTCAGGGATATTATATGATGTTTGAAATGTCACCTGGCTCTAGAGATGTCACCTGATTCTAGGAATGTTACCTGGTTCCCAGGGATGTCATCTGATATCTGTGATGTCACCTGGTACCTAGGATGTCACTTGGGTACCTAGAGATCACCTCTTTCTTGGGATGTTGGCTGGCACCTGAATGTGTCCTGACACCTAGATTGTCACCTGATTCCTGGAATGTTTATGCCAACCTGGTACTAGATACAACCTTGTTCTCAGGATGCCACTTGGTTTCAAGACAGGAAGTCAGCTGCCTCAGATGTCACCTGGTGCTACAACAAAGGACCGCCTGTGCAGTCAAGATACCCAAGCTTTGCCGTAATTAGGGGAGCTTCGTGTGGGTGTTGACTGCCCGGGAGGGCAGGGGGTTCTGCACCGTGCAGGAAGTTTGCTCATTCGGTGGATACCTGTGCTGACTTTATGAGAAGTCCTCATTCCCAAGGCACCCGTGGAATGGGAAGCTTCCCTCTGGACCTTGGAGTACTTAGATGAGTCAGATGTGGCAAAGGGCTCACAGAGGTGGTGCCCAGTGTGCAGTACACACTTTTTTTTTAAAGATTTATTTATTTATTATGTATGCAGAAGAGGGCGCCAGATCTCATTACAGATGGTTGTCAGCCACCATGTGGGTGCTGGGAATTGAACTCAGGACCTCTGGAAGAGCAGTCGGTGCTCTTAACCTCTGAGCCATCTCTCCAGCCCCGCAGTACACGCTTTTAAAAAAAAGTATTAAATCAAATGAATACTGGCCCAAGGAATGGCACCCAAGGGTGGGAGCCGCTGACAGAGGGTGCTATGAGGCTTGAAGGTGAGCAGGCATAACAAGGGCAAAGGGGCCTCACATCTTGTATGTCTCTCCATTGTGGGCTCTGTGCTGCCGAGAGCGTAGCCCCTGACACGAGGAAAAGCCATTAGCTGCCCATGTGTCGAGCATTGTCCTGCTTTTGGTGGTTTCCTTTTGCTGCTGTTTTGCCCATATATTTATATATATGAATGTGAAATGTTTATACACTAGGCGCTAGGGCTGTGTTAGCCTCTTGCATCATCTCTAGCCCTCTTACCCACCCCTTGTTCTGCTTTTATAAGATACACAGCATGCCTGTGTGTATTTCCATATTTGACCAGGATCGGGAAGAAGGGTGTGGAGGCATGGGGTGGGGAAAGCCTGGAGCCAGTTCCCTCCTTTGCTGGAGTGGGTGGGCGGGGTGGGGCACAGTGGGGCAGCATGTGTCTACATTTCCTTCATGTTGATGCCCTGTGTGGATTCCGTGGGATGGAGACAGAGGTGACCAGTCAGGAAGCAGAGTCAGGTTCGAAGCTGACAGAGACTGAAGCAGGTGTGCATTGCAGCCTGTGCTGTGGATTCCGGTGATTTCTAGTTCTTATCCACTGGGGACAGGCATATCAAACTGAAAGATGGCCACTATCTTCATTTCTTTTCCTCTTGCTGTGATGAAATGCCCTGGAAAAGGACAGGAGAGATGTCTCTGCACTTAAGAACACTTGTTGCTCTTTCAGAGGACCCAGGGTTGGTTCCCAGCATCCACGCAGTGACTCACAACCATGGATAACTCCAGTTCCAGGGGATCTGATGCCCTCTTCTGACCTACATGAACACGTACATATATCCAGGCAAAGCATAAAATAAATAAATACGCGTAAAATAAATAAATCTAAAAAATTTTTTAAATACTCTGACAAAAGCAGCTTAAGGGAGAAATGGTTTATTTTGGTTCAAAGACTAGTCCACCGTGGTGGGAAGGTCAAGGCTGTAGAGCAGTGGTTCTCACCCTTCCTAATGCTGCAATCCTTTAACACAGCTCCTCGTGCTGTGGTGACCTGCAACAGTAAAATTATTTGCATTGCCATTTCATAACTGAAATTTTGCTAATTATGAATCATAGTGCAAATACCTGGGTTCCTGGTGGTCTTAGGCGACCCCTGTGAAAGGGTGAGAACCACTGCTGTGCATCATGTCCCCGATCAGGACGCAGAGAGTGATGAACGCAGGCTGACTCATAGCTCCCTTCTCCACTTACACAGTTCAGGATCCCTGGCAAGGAATGGTTGTCACTCGTAGTCCGTGAATCTTCCCAGTTCAATTGACATGATCAAGATAATCCCCACAGATGGTCATGATGACACACACCTTTAATCCCAGCCCTCAGAAGGTGGAGGCAGGGGGATCTCTGTGAGTTTGAGACCAGCCTGGTCCATATAGTGGATTCCAGGACAGACAGGGTACATAGAGAGACCTTGCCTTAAAAAACAAAACAAAAGGGTAATTCACATAGGTATGCCCAGAGGCCTGTGACACAGGTGATTGTTGTCAAGCTGTCAACTAACACATCAAAGGTACTGTCGTAGGAACCATGGGCCCACACATTTCAGCACCTTAAGGTAGCATTGAGGTCCCCAGGCCCTCAGGACCCTAGCCTGTTTTCTGTGTCCACTGCTACAAGGGACTCTCTTCAGTATATCCAAGACCCTGACTTAGAGGGCTGCGGGCTCCCTCCTGTGGTCGCGGTAGCCAGGACCTGAATGGACCTTAAGCCCCAGCAGGGTAACAGCTATCTCTTGGGTAACCTGAGGTTCAAGCCCCACCCCTCCACACCCCTCTCTAGCCTTCTCTTTTCCATCTGAGACAAGACTGGGGCCACTGGGAACCACTGTCTCCACAGCAGGGTGATAGGGTAGTCCCAGCATTCCTTTGGCATCATCCAGCCTTTGTGGGCACAGGGATTCTCTGTCGTGGTGGCGAAAGTGTGGCAATCAATTCACGGATAGAATAAGTACTCTTCAGGTGGCTGGTTGGCAGGAAAGCAACAGCTTGGTTATTGATTAATTAGGTCTGGTTAGATGGCACGAGGCAAGTGTGGAAGCCAAAAGAGGAAGCCCCTGAAGTTCCCAAGCGATCTCAGGTTCTAGGGCTTCCTCACTCCATGGCACCTGCCTCCTTCTGTGACCTGTGACAAAATAACCCCCAAGGTGGTATTGAGGGTATGAGATCCCACAAGCCCAGGCTGAAGCATTGAGCAGCTAGACTTGATTCCGGTCCACGGAGCTCACCCTGTGGGGTCAGTTCTGCTTTCAGAGGAGGGAACACTCTGCACTAAATGTCAGGCAACCAGGATCCCAGTCCAGACTCATTCAACATCAAGCAGGCCTCACAAAGCTTTCTCTGGTGAGGCACTGGCCTCACAGACTCCTGGGCTCTCGTCCTAGCTCTGACTACATCCCTCAAATGCTGAAGGAGTATGCACCACAAGGCAATGTCCCAACCTCCCCTCCCAAGTTCTTTGTGACTCCGTGCTCAGCAATTACAACTCCAAGGAGGGCCCAGATGGCCGAGAGGGCGGGACCAGAGGCACCTGGCAGGATCTCAGGGAATAAGAAGTAAATACAAATGGGCACAAGAGGTGAGCAGGGCTGCGACAGAAGGGTCGCACCGGTACCTAAGAGTGAATCCAGCCACCAGCACCCTGGGGTTCTGCCTCCCTGCAGCCCTGTTCCCAGGGGCCCATTCCTGGAAGGCTGGAAGGAGATGGGAGCTATTTTCTCCTGCATGTGGGGGAGCTCAGGTGCACAGTCTGGGCAGGAGAGGCTGGCTTTAAACTGCAGGAAATCTGGGCCAAAAGCCGCACTGGAGAAGGAATGAGATCATCCAGGCTCCTGTGAAGCAGGGACGCACAGCCTGTCCCAGCAGCCCAAGCCTCACCCTAAATTTCCAGGGAAGTTTTATAAGATAAGACCCACCATGAGCCCGTATGGTGGTGGTGCATGCATTGAATCCCAGCACTAGGGAGGCAGAGGCAGAGTCAGGTGGATCTCCATGAGTTCAAGGCCAGCCTGGTCTAAAGTGAATTCTAGGACAGCCAGGGCTACACAGAGAAACCTCATCTGGGGAGGGGGGGGAAGAGAAAGAAAGAAAGAAAGAAAGAAAGAAAGAAAGAAGGAAGGAAGGAAGGAAGGAAGGAAGGAAGGAAAGAAAGAAAGAAAGAAAGAAAGAAAGAAAGAAAGAAAGAAAAAGAAAGACCCACATGAATTGGCTTCCACTTGGTAGGTGTCACAGAGGTCCAGAAAGCAGGGTCTTTGCAAAGCCCCTCTAGTGAGCTGGGGAGCGGGGGGGTTCTAAGAATCAAGCTGCCAAATGGAAACCTGTCTGAGCCTCAGTTTTTTCACCTGCAAGATGGAGTCATAGAACTGATCTCCCCAGCGGATGAGCTGTTGATGAAATGATGTCCCCTTCCTCCACTCAGATGGCAGGAGAGAAGGGAGGCAGAGGCAAGGACCTGACTGCTGGAGAAGATGTCCTGACCGCACCCAGCCCAGATCCTGGCACCTAGGAAAGGCATAGGAAGGGTGCCTTTGGGCTAGCAAGATTTGCAAGCCCCAGTTGCCCCCGGGGCTGGGAAGCACTGGGAGAGAGGGGCAGTGCGTCATCAGAAGCACTAGGAAAGAGTCTGTGGAGAGATGCAGCCAGCCAGCCCCTTGGAACACAGCAGCGTGGTAGAGAAGACACACAGCAGGCACCTGCGTGAAATCTCTTGCTCTTTAAGATACCAACATCGCCTTCCAAACTCGTTGGAAGCCCTGTGCGCGTGAAACAAAAATCCCCCTGCAGTCCAGCACTGACACCCCAGGGCCCCCTTGCGGCTGTGACAGCAGCCACACAGGCCCTCGGCAGGACTGACACATTGGGGGGCTGCCCACCAGGTCTGGGAGTCAGAGGGAAGGGGGACACACAATTCCCACTCCTAGGCCTTACTCTAGAGAGAAATTTTTCTACCCAGAAAACTCTAACAGGTTCCAAGGAACCTGCCATGCCAGGATTTTATAAGCCAGGGACAGAAAAAGAGCGGGCTCCCTGCTAGGCATGCTTAGTACCAGGTGTTGGCTGTGTTCTGTCCTCTCTTGCCCTAGAGGGGTCCAAAACCCTTGAGAAGGAGGGGACCTGCTTGATCCCAGGGTCCTGGCTGAACCTGGTGGGGAGCTGTGACTGTGGACTCTGGCCACACCCACCCTGGTCTTCTCCTCCCCCGACCCTGCCCCCTCTCTTGCCTCCCTGTCTTTTTCATAAGCCTCCTGTCCCTATTGATTGCCAGTAACTGGAGATGCAGTCACAGGACAGGAATAGAAATGACACAGAGAAGAAAACCTCTGCCGGGGGCAGGCAGGGGGCAGGGGGGAAGGTGCCTTTCCACTCACCCCGTGCCTCTACTGCAAACATGAGTGGGAAGAGAACCCTGGACGGCTGGGGAGGATGGAGCGGTCCCTCAGTGATAGTGACCGTCACTTACAGAGAAAGTCTTGCAGGCTAGTGCCCCCCTGACACTTTTCTGTGGTTTCCTCAATGAGCCCTGCCCCAGGAGGATTCTTGTCCCCATTACAAAATGGGAAACTGAGGCCTGGAGGTTAAGGAATGGATGCAGCTAGATGTAGGGGTGAGTGCCTTTAGTCTTAGTACTCAAGAGGCAGAGTAGGTGGATCTTTATGAGTTTGAGGCCAGCCTGGTCTACATAGTGAGGCACTATCTCAAATAAAAGAGATGGAGAGCTGGGTGTGGTGGTGCACGCCTTTGAACCCAGCCCTCTGGAGGCAGAGACAGGTCAATCTCTGTGAGTTCCAGGCTAGTGTGGGTACATAGTGAGTTCCAGGACAGGGATTGCTATGTAGAGAGACTTTGTCTTAAAAAAAATAAGAATAAAAATAAAAATGAAAGGAAGAGAAAGAAAAGAAAAAGAAATGCCGTGTATACCCATTAGAGGGCTAAGACTTGGAAAACAGAAAATCGTAAGTGTTGGCGAGAACATGGAACTATCTGCACTGCTAATAGAAATGTGAAATGCCCCAGCTGTGGCTGGGGTAGTTTGATGATTCCTAAAAACGTTGAATATGGAATTAACATGTGGCCCAGTGATTCTTCTTCTAATCCATCCAGAAGAATTTAAAGCAAGCATCTAAGAGATACCTATACACCCATATTACGTCAGCACGTTCACCATAGTCAATGATGCAAATAGTCCAAGTGTCCGTTGGAAGATAGATGGATAAATGCAAGGTAGTCCATACATGTGATGGCATATTGTTCACCCTTATAAAAGGCAAGAGCAGTGTGTGACGGTGCTGCTCTGTAGCCCTAGCACCAGGAGACAGAGGAAGAAGGATTCTGAGTTTAGGGCCAACCTGGGCTCTGTAGTGGGACCTTGACTGAAAAAAGGGGGGACTGGTGTCAGAGCTCAGCAGTGGGGCACAACATGTGAGGACCTGGACTCTATCCTCAGAACCACACAAAAATGAAAATGCATGGATGGGTGGGATGGCAGATGGATGGATGAGGGATAGATGGGTAGATGAGTGCGTAGATGGATGATAGATGGGTGGATGGGCAGATGGGTGGATGGATAGATGGGTGGGTGGGTGGGTGGGTGGTGGATAGATGGGTAGATGGATGACAGATGGGTGGGTGGATAGATGGATGATGGGTAGGTGGGTGGATAGATGGGTGGGTGGGTGGGTGGGTGGTGGATAGATGGGTAGATGGATGACAGATGGATGACAGATGGGTGGGTGGATAGATGGATGATGGGTAGGTGGGTGGATAGATGGGTGGGTCTATAGAAAGATGGGTGGGTGGCTGGATGGATAGATGACTTCCCATATTGTACTGTCCAGGTAAAAATCTAGTGTCAGTTATGACCAGTTAGAACAGGAGACCAAGCCGGGCGGTGGTGGCACACGCCTTTAATCCCAGCACTGGGAGGCAGAGCCAGGTGGATCTCTGAGTTTGAGGCCAGCCTGGGCTACAGAGTGAGTTCCAGGAAAGGCACAAAGCTACACAGAGAAACCCTGTCTTGAAAAAACAAAACAACAAACAAACAAACAAACAAACAAACAAACAAAAAGAACAGGAGACCAAACCTGTCTGTCCTTCCCACCTCTGTAGAATGGAGACAGTGGCCATGAGGTGTAAATGGGCTTGTCCCTGAAGAGTGTGTAGACGTGCTCAGGCCCCTAGGAAACAGGAGTCAGCACCAGCCATCAGGGGCGTGGAAGAGTTACAGGAAGCCAGAGGTCTTCTACCTGGATCTGTGGATTCTTAGGAGGGCAGAGGGTCTGAAGACTCCAAGAAATGTGTTCTAAGTGTTTGCATGTGAGGTCTGCTCAGGAAAGGGCCCACATGGGACTCGTTCTCAAAAGGACCCTTAATCCCCTGTGTATTTAGTGCATGTGGTTGGTGTGTGTGTGTGTGTGTGTGTGTGTGTGTGTGTGTGTGTGTGTGTAAAAACAACTGAAAAGAGAAAGGATTTATTTTAGCCCATCATAGTGGGAAGTTGAGGCAGCAGGAACTTGGTCACATGACCTATATATAGTCAGGAAGCAGAGAGATGAATACATGCTGCTTATGTAGTCCAGAATCCCTGCCCAAAGAGTGGTCCTGCCTGCAACCAAGATGGGTCTTCTCACATCAGTTAAGAACAATTCCTCACAAGCATCCTCCAAGCTATTGGTAATCTTAATAATTGTCCCCAGATGCACAAAGTCCTGTTTTATGGGTAACACCAGATTCTGTCAAGTTGACAACACTCGCCACCAAAGGCACAATCATTATCTTTAACTGCCTCTCACCCACCCTCCTGCCCTGTGCCTTCTTCCAAGGAGGATGTGTATACTCTTGTCCAACCATTGAAAGTTGGGTTAGTGGAACCAGGTTGAGTTGTGTGTACAGGGCCTGTAAGCTCCCAAGGCCCCTCTGTGGTAGTTCTGTTCATGCACTGGGTGGGGTGGACCCACCCTCTGCAGAGAGGAACTAGAAACCTGGAGTTTGGCTGGGATACCAGGACATTTGAGAGTCTCACAGTTGCTCCAAGGATGGAGGTTCTTGCTGGCACCATCCTGCCCAGGCTCTCGGCTCCCTTGTTTCTGGAGATCCCCTCTGACCTTTCTCGCCCCTTGTTAATCTATCGGTAGTTTCTCAGTTATTGCATGACAAAATACCACATCCCAGGCCTTGACTCCTCAAGAAGAGCTTTTCCATCTTTTCTGGCCAGACAGTGAGGTGCCGGGTTCTCTGAGGCCTGGGGCAGCCTTGGCGATCTTTGTCATTGTGTCTTTGCAGCTGCCTTCTCTTCCCAGCTTGCCTCTGCTGAGTCTTGCCTGGCTTTTCCTTCTGTCCTGTCTTTATAAAGATCCTAAGCATAGGACGTTGGGCTCAGGCTCACCCTATCCAAACTGGCATCGTCTTAATAAAATGACCATGCCTCCATGAAGTCACATATCTGCCGGGTAATGGTGGCAGAAATTAACCCGTGCTGTCCTCTACAGCCTGCTGGGCGTGAGCAGGTGCTGCAGGTCAAAGCGTTGAGGCATTGACACTCTAAAGGGAAGAGTGCGGGACAAACCAAAGCCACATATGGAAACTGAACCAATGAAGACACAGGTAACACTGGTAACACTGGGACAAACCGAGAGCTGGACCCGCTTCGTCAGGAGGGGGCCTCCAAGGAGAAACTGAAGGGTAAATGGGAGAGGGGACCATTCCCACAAGGGGCAGCAGGTGCAGAGGCCTTGTCTAAGACGGATGCAAGAGGTTCTAAGGACTCAGAATGACTGGGTGGCAGTGATTGAGATGTGGTGGGTGGGCACAAGAGGGAAGCGCTGCAGGCAGAGCTGGGTGGCAGTGGTCCCCGCAGCCAGGTGGAGGCGTTGGGTTTAGTGGCAGTCTGGGGAGAGATGAGGTGAGCCTGTGGGCTGTGAGCAAGCATGGCCTGGCCTCTGATCGGTGACAAAGGCAAGGGGAGACTGGGGGAGCATGTGAGGTCACGCCCCACAGCAGCTCTGACTGGATTTGATGGTGGAAGGTGATCATGGAGGGAGCAGGTAACCAGCCACCTCAGGACGGCTCCTGGCAGTAGAGTTGACAGAGTTAGCAAGTGTGGGCTGCGAAGAGGGGTCCCAGGAGACTCCTGGGTTTCTGACTTGAGGTGCTGTGTGGATGGAGATTTTTACCTAGTCAAGTAGCGACAGGTGAAGGAAGAAGTTTCTGGAGGGAATTTTTAAAAACTTCCGTGTATGTGTGAGCACGTGTGTGTGCATGCATGTGTGTGTGTGTGTGTGTGTGTGTGTTTGTGTGTGTGTGTGTGTGTGTGTGTGTGTGTGTGTCGTAGGAACATGGTCCTGTGTTAAAGAAAGGAAACCTTGAGATCTTGGAAGGGAAGGCAGAGCACAGAGGTGTGGAGGCAGTTAGGGGGTCCCAGAGGAAGTGGCCCAAGGTGGCTACCTGAGAACCCGCAGGTTAGCTCATGTTGGCACAGTCTGTGCTCCGTGCTGAGAGAAGGAGTCATTGGTAGCTGTGGGGAATCGGGATTTTGTCATCTGCGCATGGGAGGCTTCGTCTGGCGTCGTAATGGGTAACAGGATTTATCAGTGGGCCTGCAGAGGTGATGTATATCAGGGCACTTAATAGAAAAGGGCTTGCACAGAAGCCCAAATTTGATTTAGCCAATGAACTCAATTGCCGGCCATCAGCTCCAGGAGGAGCAGCAGCCGGCATCCGTCCATATTACCTTGGCATCGTCCAGCCGCTCTGCCGCTCACTGTGGCCCCTCAGCCTGTAGCTTAACGTCGTCTCCTCCTTTCTGGGGGCTCAGGTCTTGATTGGCAGTGTCCTTTGGACCCTTCTAGTCTCAAGTTCTCCAGCCTTGGGATCTCTGTCTGGCTAGTTCGCTGGATATCCAGCTCCTTCCAGATCCCTGTGGCTGTGGTCACGGATGTGTTATGTCCTCTGGCCACTTGGCTCCTTCAGCTTCTCTGCTGACTTCGCTCTTGTGTTAAGTTCAGATGACCTGTCCCCACTATCACACAGCCTACCAAAGATTCAGCCTCCCCACCCACCAAGAGCCCAAGACCACAGGTCACTGTTTTTATTATCCTGGGTTCAAGCTGGGATAGAGAAATACCACCCCACCTTAAGGCCCACCCCACCCTCCACTCAGCTGTCCCCCTGCTCCCTGTAGACTCCATGAGTCCCTCAAGAAGGAAGTGTCTTGGTGACCTCCTTCCCTTGCCAGCCAATGTTGAATTGGAGTCTGCCTTGTCATAACCAAAGGCCCAGTGAGATTTTCCCCAAATGGAAGAGCAGTGTTCTCCCGGGAAGAGAAAAGAAGGCGCCAGGCGGTGGTGGTGCACGCCTTTAATCCCAGCACTCGGGAGGCAGAGGCAGGCGGATCTCTGTGAGTTCGAGGCCAGCCTGGGCTACAAAGTAAGTTCCAGGAAAGGCTCAAAGCTACACAGAGAAACCCTGTCTCGAAAAACCAGAGAGAGAGAGAGAGAGAGAGAGAGAGAGAGAGAGAGAGAGAGAGAGAGAGAAGGTGCTGCTGACTGCCTCAAAATACTATTATCCAAAGGGTCAGAAGCTGTAACTCTGGCTTTAGCTGGCCTCCTGTGTGACGACAGGTAGGCAGTGGGGAAAGAACAGGCTTTGGAGACCAGGTGTGCAGAAGCCTTCCTGCAGTGAATTGCTTCACACAGAGACGAGATGGTCTCTCCCTTGTTCCCCACATGGGCACCAGGGATATGTAGCTGTGCGTGATCCCCTCGGGTCTCAGGCCTTGAGGGGGGACATCCCTGGGGCCCCTCCTGCCCATCTCCAGCACCTCTTATTCCATGCTCACCCAAACTCCCTGCAGCCTCCTCTTTGCCCCAAGGAGCAGGTGACATCACTCACTGGCTTGGGAGCTGACCTACATTTCGCAGCCCTCCCTGTCTGGGAGTCGCTCCAACACCCGCTCCTCTTGCCCAGAGGAGGGAAGGGCCAGCTCACGATTTTTGTGGCACACTGGTGCCAGGCTGGGGTCCAGATGGTGCCCCCTACTGGTAACTCCTGGGCATTGCCTCCCCCTCCCTGCTGGGCAGGGCACGCTCCAGCCTGGCACAGGCCAGAGTTCCTGCCATCCTCCATGTGGCTGTTAGGCACCCAGCTGGGCCTGCCACGTGTCCTGAGAGCTAGGCTTGTCTGGTGTGTGCCTTCCCAGGGAGGTGAGCCTGGCCTTGTCTTGGAACTGTTTTGTTCTCCGGGGGCTGGCCCAGGATTTGCCAACTCCAGGAAAAAAGGGTGAACTAGGCTAGACCCCTGAGACCCTGTGTCTATGGGAGGCATTGGGGCTAGAGTCCAGCAGGTGAGTGGGTGTACCCCACAGGAAGCTAAGAGTGGGCACAAACTGAGGCAGAGGTCATGTCTCAGCTACATGAGCAAGGGTGGCAGGTGAAATACTAGGTGTTTTCTCAGGTTCAAGTTTTAGATGAACAGGAAATGGCTGTTAGTCTCATGGGACATAATTATGTGAATAAAACCATTCATTATTTATGTGAAATTCAAATACCACCTCACATCCTGTATTGCTGTTGTTAACATGGAACACTCCCATGTTGCCCAGGCTGGCCCTCAAACCTTTTGACTCAAGCCATCCTCCTGCCTCTGGCATAGCGAGAACAGGCATGCCTCCCAGCTCCCAGCCAGCAACCGGTGTCATTATTTGCTATCTGTCATCCACAGAGGCTCAGGGCTCCATGTGGAAGTGATTTCAAGAGGTTAGAAGCTATGTCCTCCATCACGTAGGGGACCCTAGAGGCCTCAAGCCAGTCACATCTGCTCTGGTGTCTGCTGGCCACTGACACGTGGGGGCTGTCCCTTGGGGCCACCATGAAAGGCTGGGAAGTCCAGCTTCCTCACTCCACTGGCCTCTGTGCTTGCTGGCTCTCAATCATAGCAAGTGTTGCCAGCCTGAGCCCAGCCCTCGGCATAGACCAGCCTATCTCCTCCCGTAAGAAGAGCCACCTGCCAGGTCCACAGGCCACTGGCTACCCAGACACTGGCCTTTGTGTCTGCACAGCACCGGGGCTAGGATTTGAATTTTCCCTCCTCCCTCTCTACTTCCCTTGTTTTTCCTCCCTCCTTCTCCCCCTGACCCCCCCCTGCTTCCTCCACTTCTTCCCCCTCCCTCTTCCTCTCCCTTCCCTCCTCCATCCTCCCCTCTCCACAGAAGTCAAGAGCATGCTCCGTAGTCTGCCAGTGTGTTAGGCACTTAGGAAATTTTAATGACAAGATTGAAAATCCGAGGTCTGAGTCAACCGCTCCTTTCATAACTGAGACCCAAAGAAGTAACTCTTCAAGGTCACCCAGCGAATCAACCACGAGGTCTGGACCAGAAGGTAGCTGCTGAGTCAGCATTGAGAGAGTGAGCCCCCTCTCAGCCCCACCCTCCTAACCGTCAGGATGGGAATGGAGTATCCACCTGCCCCGGCAGGTCCTGCAGGCTGCACACCCACCCCCACCCCCACCCCCACTGTCCCTTTCTTTAGGATTTAATAATTTATTCTGATGGCTAAGCTGAGAAGAACTTAGCAGGAAGGGAAGGCTGCCCGGCCATGGTTTCCTGGTGAATGGTTCTCAAGGTCAAAATCAGTTAAGAGACCCTTGGGAGAAGTGGTCCTGGATGAAGGAGCAGCTCCTGAACCCAGGAGGCAGCCAGGGGCCTGGACCACCCACAAGGTCTGGACATGAAGTTGGAGTCAACAAGGTCCTACTGTGTGCTTGCTCAGAAAGGCCAGGCTGCATAACTACTCCACAGCCCTCTGCTGCCCCCCAGAGACCTGAGTAATGGCCTTGACCTGTGGGGATCCTGCCTTCTCCCCCAGGCAAAGGGGAGGGGTGAGGCTTTATGGGTATTCTCCGGATTCAGTTATTAATGCAGGTGCTGGTGGGTAGCAGGGCTCTGAATTACTCACACGTTTGCTTATTTATTTTCCTTACTTCATCTCCCAAGGGTCTTCTAGATTAGAAAAGGAAAATCACAGGACAAAGGCCTGAGCTGGGGGAGGGATGTCTGTGTCTGGGGTGGGGTGGGACAGCTGTACTTCCAGGAGCTCACGTCTGTCTGAGAGCCAGACAATTAGACCTCAGGCCCTGCCTGCTCGCTGCCAGAAATGGGATCAGCATTTGTTGAACATGTGTTTTTTAATTATTCCCTCCCCCACTTCCTCTTTTGAGACAGGGTCTTACGTAGCCCAGGCTTGCCTCCAACTCTGTATGTAGCTAAGCATGACTTGAACTTCTGATCCTCCTGCCTCTACCTCCTCAGTATGGGGTGGAATGGGAGTACTGTCATGCACCACCTTCTCATTGCCTTACAGATTAGGAAACTGAGGCAGAGTAAAGGTCTTTCCTCTGGCCACAACAGTAAGTGGCCAGTGGGGCCCAGGAAGCAGGACCACTTCCTCCCAGGCTCTGGGAAAGGAAGAAGAAGGAACTAGCCTCCATGAGTGAGCACCTACTGTGTGCAGACAGCTTTGTGTCCTTGCTGCCTTGTGTACGAGTGCCTGTGCCACTGGACATGTGCCACTGGACATGTTGTGCCACTGGACACGCAGTGGTTTCCTGTCCATCATTTCTTCACTCACAAGTGGCCAGTGTTGGCCTCCCTGACAACCTAGACACAGAGGAGATTTTTGCTCCCATTCTACAGATGAGCAAATGGAAACCCAGATTGGCTGGTTGATAACATGCGTACCTGTGCTGGGCAGAAGCCCCGCCCACTGCTGAACTTCCTCAGGTCTACCTTGGCTCTAGGGCCACTGGGTGGTCAGCCATGGAGAGCGGCTGTGGGTCTGGTTGACTTTTGGACTCCCAGTCTGGTACCACCTTTAGCCCACTGTGGGCCCTCAGAACTTTCATGGCCTTCCCAGGCCTCAGTTTTCCGGTTTGCATATTTGGGGGGAAGGATTGCAAAGAGCTCTCAGGGTTCTCACTCCAAGTGGGAACTTCAGGGCCATTTGTCTTTACCCTGGACCTTTGAAAGCCGGAGAGAACAAGTCTCTGACGGCTGATGGACAGACACTGCTATTGAGCCAATTCCGTGGCTGCTGCCATTCACCTGACTCACCCACATGCTATTCACGCTCCTCAGTTCTGCTAAGACAGAGTTCGCACACCGCACACCATGCATGCACCCATTTAAAGTGCGATTCGGTGCCCTTTGAGAGTCATAGAGGGCAAGAGAAATGGCGCTTGCCACCAAGCCTGGCGACATGAGTTTGATACCTGGGTGAGCAGTGACGTTCGAAAACTGTTCTCTGCCTCCACGCTTGCTCTGTGGCACTTGCACACACAAAATAGATAAATGTAATTAAACAATTTTCAGCCTCAGCTACATATGGAGTTTGAGGCTAGTCTGGGTTATATGAGACCATCAAAAATAAACACACCCCTCCTTGAGATAAGGTCTCTCTGTATAGCCCTGGCTGACCTGGAACTCACTATGTAGACCAAGCTGGCCTAGCACTCACAGAGCTCTGGTTGCCTCTGCCTCCAGAGTGCTGGAATAAAGGGTGTGTGCCAGCACACACAGCAATTTTAGGACATTTCACCACCTAGGAGGAAATCCTGCTGCCCACAATCCCCACTCTCCCCATAAGCCCAGCCATCTCCCACTGGTCCACTCTCCTCTGTGCAGGCTGGCCTCTACGGACGACTAGTGGAACTGACTTACGCAATGTGTCTGGCACATTGCTTAGCGTCGAGTTTTCAAGGTTCATCCAGGTGCGGCATGAACCAGCATTTTCCCTTCATTTATGACAGAATAATATTCTGTTTTCTGTATACACTACATTTCATGTATTTGTAAATAGGCATTGGAGTGGTGGTCTCCAGCTTTGGGATGCAGGAATTTGAGAACAGGCTTCATTTCTTTTGCGTGTATATCCTAGAGTAAGTAGGGTTACGTTTAACCTTTAACCTCTCATGCATTATCTTCCCGAATTGCCTCAAGCACCCCACTATAGGAAGCAGCTCTGATATAATGTTTTGAGGGAGTGATGCTGAGGCATAGCAGGGCTGATGGGAAATGGGGCTGACAGATGCCTCCTCGAGGAAGTGACATTGTCGTTCAGCTTGCTACCTCTGCCTCCAAGTGTTAGCTTTGAGAAAGGGGAAGAGGAGCTTTGCAGCAGGGGCCAGGCAGTGGGAACAGCATGTGCAAAGGCCCAGAGGACAGCAAGGTCAGAACTCAGGCTAGACAGAGGTAGGGAGAGAGGGAAGGAGGAGAGCCAGTGAAGCCACCCACACATAGAGCCAATGTCATCCAGAGGGACTTGTGAAGCCAGAGGAATGAGGCGGTCCTGCCATTAGCTAGGATGGTCTAGGCCAATAGTCTCTGGGCAGCCTACCTTATGCCAGCCAGGGCAGCTCTTCCGCTCCCCATGGCACTGCCAAGACCAGGATGCCTTTTGTGTTCTAGCAGAAGACGGGGCAGGGTTGGGGCTGGCAGGGTGGGGCCTGAGCAGAGCCAAGGTCAGGGAGGGACCCGCTGCATGGCCCTGGGCAAGCCACGCCCCTCCTGTGCCACTCAGGCCGCTGGGCTCTAAGGGCCAGTCTTCCTGTTAGCATGGAGACCATCCGCTTCTCAAACCCAACTGATCTTTTATGCATTTCTAATAAGCCAAGGTCAATGTTATCACCCAAAGTTGATGGCAATCTTTTCTCTACGTAGCTGATGTCTAAAAATATCCCCTCCTCAGGCCCAAGGTGTGGAATCTACCCCTGGCTTTCTACAACTGGGTGTTCCTCTCCAGCTGACTCAGCAGGGTGTTAAATAAGAATTCAGAAGAAGAAAAAGGAAAACGAAACCTTTGGAGGTCAGATACATTTTGCAAACAAATTTCTGTCAAAGTCAAACAGTTTCTTTCCCAAAGGACTTGTCAGAGGCCTTGGTACACTAACGTGCACTGTGGATTGGGTTGATGGGGTGTCAGGGCATTGCATGTTTGACCAAAGAGGCTCAGGCGTGGGACCTCCTTTTACATGGATTTCTGACACCCTAGGTTCCTGGGGCCCAGTGTTCCCAAGAGAGAGAACCTACAATGCCAGCTAGTGCCTGCCACCCACCTCTGCGCCTTTGGAGGAGTGAGCTGGCTTCTCATGCTCTGCCCTTTGGGTCAGAGCTGCAGTGAGAGCTCACAGGGCGGAGCCAGCAGCAGGAGGACAGTGTGTGTAAAACGACACAGGCTACATGTCTGTCTTTGTGCCTTTGCTGCTATGATAAAACACACTGACAAAAACAATTGGAGGAAGAAAAGGTTTCTCCTGACCCACAGTTCCAGAGGACCGTCCATGATGGCCACAAAGTCAAGGCAGCCCCTAAAGCAGCTGGGCACGTCACATCCACAGTCAGGAAGCAGAGAGAGAGATGAAGATGAATTCATGCTACAGCTCAGCTTCTTCTCTCCAGGGTATCAGCCAGGGAATGGTGCTACCCACAGTGGGCAGGTCTTCTCACCTCAAACAGTGGGCAAGTCCTCCCACCTCAACTAATGCAATCAAGATGAAGCTCCATCCCACCCCACCCCCATACACACACAGGCATGCCTAGAGGCCCTGGGTGATTCTAGGTCCTGTCAGGTTGACAGTTGACATCACCATCACAGAATCTGCCCAAAGCCACCTGGGGAGGAAAAGATTTCTTTGGCTTACACTTCCAGGTCACAGTTCATCATTATGAGAAGTTCAAGCATGAAGTGAGGCTTTGTGATTTCACACAAGATTACCTCCCACCACAGGAGTCCAGCAGACTAACATAGCTTAACTAGCATCCTTATAAAGTCCCACCTGCCCAGGGAATGGTGCTGCCTACCATAGACTGAGCCCTCCTGCATCAGTTAATATTCAGTACAAAACAGCTATGATATAGGCCAGTCTAATCCAGACCTTCCAATGATTTGGACCAGTGTGTTCTATGTGATTCATGTTGCAAGATCATTTGGAAAAGTGTTGCCATATGCACCCAAATCCTCTGCTCTGCCAAAGAGTGTGTCAGTGTGAACCTAGAGAGTCTAAAAAGCTGGGATGTGGCTCAGTGGATAGAGCGCTCACCTGGCATGCATGAAGCCCTGGGTTCCATTCCCCGGCACTGCACAAACTGGGTAGTGATGTTGGCCTGTGATCGCAGCACTCTGGAGGTGGAGGAAGGATCAGAAGTTGGGGTCATCTTTAGCTGCTTAGGGAGTTAGAGGCCTGGGATACACAAGACTATGTCTGGAGAGGAAAAACTGACAGAGAAGAAAATAGAAACCATTGTAATCCTGCCCCTCCTTCCACTACTTGTCTTTCTTTTTGGGTTTTAGGGTACAGGGTGTGTGTGTGTGTGTGTGTGTGTGTCTGTGTGTCTGTGTGTAATTTGGGTGGAGGTGAGACAGGGTATCACAATGTAGTTCAGGCTGACCTGAAACTCACTTCATAGCCCAGGCTGGGCTTAAACTTGTGGCAATCCTCCTGACTCAGTGCTGATTACAGGCATGAGCTCTCCACTGGGCTATAGAAGTGGGGGCTTCACTGTGAGCACTCTGGTGTCTTCCTTTGTCATAATCCATGCTCTATCCTGTGCGAACCCTGTGACCTCTGGAGTTGGATTCTGGCTCCATGTCCTCATCTGTAAGAGGAAGATGACAGTAGAGAGTAGAATGAGAGCATTTGGGAACTGTGGCCTTTCGCCCTCACATTTGGAATGGTCCTTGCAGCCAGAAATAGTCCTCGACATGTGCATTCATGACTGGGTAATATTCCATCACTTGAATGTATAGCACTTTAATTTCCAATGGAGTTGTGTTCTGATGGAGCCTCAGCAACCGAACATCACAACCTAGTGTAGCCTACCTTAAGCACATTCACAACATTCCCATTAATTAGCCATGGTTGGATAGAATCGCCACACACTAAGCTTATCTTATAACAAACCATCAAATAGCTGAAGTTTATTGAGTTCTGGGTATGCCTCTGCCCATTGTAAAGTCAAAAGACTGAGGGAGAAAACATAACTAGGGGCCTCCTGTACCCTAAATTCTCTTACATATCAGGATGGTGTGAATGCAGGAGGCCATGGAAGGCAAGCAGCCTGGACAGTCCAGCAGATAGTGGGTGTTTGGTGGGGTTTGCCTCCCACATCCCTGCCCCAGAAGGTGTTCCCCTGGTGAGCCCTGTTCCTGGTGAGGGGGACGCAAGAAAGAGAGAGGCAGAGATAAGAAGACATGATGAAGGGTCTGACCAGGCTGAAATTCCAAGGGGTGTTAGCTGCACAAAGTGTGGACATGAGGAGGACAGGGGTGATGGGCCTCCTGGGAGAATGTAAGGAGTGGGGTGTTGAAAACACGGAGCATCACTCAGCCCAGGCTGGCATAGGGAACATGAGGAGAGGAAAAGATTCAGCAGACATCTTCCCCAAGCCCATGCTGAGCATAGACCCCAGGGCTTGGCATGCCACTCCACAGATCCCAGCAATAGTCTCTATGAGACGATGCTGTCACCAGGTATGACAGGACCCGAGATGCCTGCTAGTTTCTGGCCTTGGCTCTGGTGCCCAGACAAATCCACGTGCCCAGAGCAGCCATAGTGCTGTAAAATGTCAACTAGCCCACTGTGCCCCAGTAAGACACCCCCAACCACCTCCATCCCAGGAACCTCCTCATGCTCTTGCTCTTTCTAGAAGTTTCCCCCCTTCTAGACTGTCCTTTAGCCCCCAGACTAAGTCAGCAACCCCTTGGGTAGAATTTCCCACAACAGTTGGCAAGCATAACTGAGGAGCTGGACACCGGCCCTTACTTACTAATCCTGCTGTTTATGGAGCAGGTTTGCAGACAGGCAGGAAGGCAGCCCCAGCTCCTAAGTACCCCTGTCCCTACAGTGCGTGACAGGCTCACCATCTCACACTTCCGTGGTGTGGCTGTCACCATCGTGGGCACGCTTGTTAACTGAAGTCCAGCTTTTGCCAGGCTCCCTGGAACTCTGGCACGCCCCTGTCACAGCCTCCTCAGGCCCAGTTTCTCTGTCCTGAAACGCCCTGTGCACTGTTTGTCCCCCCTTCTGTCCCCTCCCCGGGCACTGCCCACTCATCACTGACCTTTCTTATCATTTCCTAGTTAACCTGGAGCCCATCAGAGCAGGGCACCCCATCTTCTTTACCAACCATTTAACTCCCCAACTCAGAGCCAGCCACAGTACTGCTGCCCTAGAAAGATTTTTCCTTGCATATTTTAATAAAAATACAACTCCATTCAGCCTACCAGTCGGCAATTTGCTTTTTCCAAATATCAACAGTTTATCTTGGGAGTCTGCCCATCTCAGGAAAAGGCAGGCTTGTGCTCACACACACCTGCTTGCCTCCCCAACTCCCCACGAATTTTGTGGGTT
This sequence comes from Peromyscus californicus insignis, assembly GCF_007827085.1. Lineage (NCBI taxonomy): Eukaryota > Metazoa > Chordata > Mammalia > Rodentia > Cricetidae > Peromyscus > Peromyscus californicus. Next base: position 10,231,179 of record NW_026294595.1, read on the forward strand.
TGGCTGGGTTTTCTGGACAAAGGCTCCATAGCCCTGGCTGACCTGAAACTTGAGATCCTCCTGCCTCAGCCTTCTGAACACCAGGGGTGGCAGGTGTGCACCATCCTGTGAGCTCTCTCTGACTTGGGGCTGTGAAGAACTTCACATTCCCACCCCCCACACATACAAAGAGAGCCTCCTGCTCCAGCAGCCATCTGAGGGCTTCTTTTTCCTCAGTGTCTCTGCTGTGCGGCCCTTCTCTCACCCAAAAGTCACTCTCAACGGTCCCGTAACTGCACTTGTAAATATTTCTGGATTTCTCTGGAAGACAGAGACTTTAAGAACCAGTGTTCTACAGCACCGTGACAGCGGCTAAGTAGTGATATATAAATGCCCTTGGTATCAATTGCCATGTGCCCTCTAGGTACACCTGGCCTTCGTCTGAGTGTGTTTCCACCACGGCCCAGCCAGGTGCGCACTTGGCCCTGGACTGACAAGCCTTCGGGGTTCCTCCAGGGATTGCTGGGGTCCCCTTCCTTTGTATCCGTCTTCACCCTCTGCCACCCATCATCGGGCAGCCAAGTGCGTGCCTTCACTGTGTGGGCTGCATCCTACTCGGTGGCATTCAGCCTGGGGCTCTGTCCTCGGCGTTTCGGGCCCAGATTTTGGTCTGATTCAAGTTCTACTCCAGTGGTGAATGATCTAGAAAGTTCACTGTTTGTGTCCAGCTGTGTCTGAGCTGTTATGACTCAGTGTCTGCAGCCTTCCAGGTCCCTAGTTCTTTTTTTTTTTTTTTTTTTTTTTTTTTTTGGTTTTTCGAGACAGGGTTTCTCTGTGTATCTTTTGAAGTCTTTCCTGGATCTCACTCTGTAGCCCAGGCTGGCCTCGAACTCACAGAGATTCACCTGCCTCTGCTTCCTGAGTACTGGGATTAAAGGCGTGCACTGTCACTGCCTGGCTGGGGTTCCCCAGTTCTATCATGAAGTGTTTCTGTAAGAAGGAATATACCCTCATTGACGTTAGGTTACCCTGAGGTAGAGCTTATGGAGGACAGGCAGAATCCATGCTTATTGCTTTCTCTTTATTTACCAGTTTGCACAATGATGAGCTGCCTATGAATATTTGAATAAATGGTGAATAATACATGTGTAGGTGACTTGACAGGGCTGAGGAGCTGAGGTCTTTCTGTCACCCTCAAGTGCCTGGGTCTTCTGTATCCTTCAGCCAGGACTCTGTATGGACAGGAGTTGCTGGGGCTCACTACCTGTCACCTGTCTACCTACCTCAGTAAGAGCTAAGGTGGGCATGGAGATGTGGCTTAGTGGGTTGAGGGTTCACCGTGTGTGCGTAAAGTCTTGGGTTCAATCACCAGCACACACACACACACACACACACACACACACACACACACACACACACACGGAGTGTGGCGCTGGAATGCAGAGATGGTGCAGCCTGGAAAGGCAGCTGGATCCAAGCTTGATGACCCAAGTGTCATCCCCAGGCTCCACATATTGGAAGGGAGAACCATCTCCAAAATGTTATTCTCTGTCTTTCACGCCAATGCTGTGACACACACACACACACACACACACACACACACACACACACACACACACACACACGCACGCACACACTGGATTAATTTAACTTTTAAAAATGCATGTGCGAGCCAATACCTATACTCCTAGCTCTTGGGGGTTGGATATGGGAAGATCAGAAGTTCAAGGTCTACCTTGGCTATATAGCTAATTCAAGGCCAGCCTGGGCTATGTGAGATGCTCTCTCAAAAAAATAAAAAATAAGCCTGGTGGTAGTGGTGGTGTATGCCTTTAATTCCAGCGCTCAGGAGGCAGAGACAGGAGGATCTCTGACTTCAAGGCCAGTTTGGTCTACAGAGCTAGTTCCGGGACAACCAGGGCTACACAGAGAAACCCTGTCTCAAAAAAATTAATTAACCAATTAATATAAAAAGGAGTTAAGCTTGTCAGGTTGCTGAAACGTCTGGCATAAGGGAGTCTCTCGCCACCCAAGAGCAGAAGTCCAGGAATCCACAGAGGGCAGCAGAGCCAACCTCAGGGGGTCCAGAGCACCCCGGGCTGGGAGAGGTCTCCAAACCACGGGAGTGGGCGTCTGCCCTCTTTGTCCTGAAGGAGAGTCTGAGTGTGCGATGAACCACTGGCCTCCAGGGTCCCTTCCAGGCCAGCCCAGCACCGTCCTGGCCACTCCTGCTCCCGAGTTCGTGACTTCGCCAGAGGCCAAGTGACCTGCCTTGGAGCCTCTGACCTCCCCATCCTCTGGTCTCCTCAGGTGCAAGTGCAACCTGCACGCCAACCTGTGCACAGTGCGCGAGGGCAGCCTGCAGTGTGAGTGTGAACACAACACCACAGGCCCTGACTGTGGCAAGTGCAAGAAGAACTTCCGTACCCGGGCCTGGCGAGCTGGCTCCTACCTGCCGCTGCCCCACGGCTCTCCCAACGCCTGTACGTATGCAGCCAACCCAGTGGTGGTCCTCATCCTGTGCCCCGCGACTGACGCACACGCATGCGCGCGCGCGCGCACACACACACACACACACACACACACACACACACACACACACACACACATACACAGAGGAGGGGCAGCTGGCGTGGGTACACACGCATGTTGACCCCCCAGCTGCCTTCCTCCATGTCTTCTAGGCTGCATTTTCAGCACCAGTCGCAGGCAGGGCCGACCCAGCTTGGGCTTCTCAGCATCTTGCCACCCTTCTCCACTCTGAGAGCAGGGCAGGAGACCCCGTGGAGATGCAGGACGGGCGGTACAGGCGAATGCCCCTAACAGTGAGTGCTTATGGGGTGTATGCAGCACGTCACATGGTGCTTCTGGCACTGCACCCCCAGCCCAGCTCCAGCAAGTGCTAACTTTCACGTTTTGCAGAAGTGTCCTTTGAGACGCTTGTCTGAGCCCCGCTCTCAGCCCAGTCTTGTTCCCACTTCACTCAGCTATCGAGGGAAGCACGAGAGAGTTTCCCCCACACGTCTGCACCATGAGCACCCTTTGAGGGGCCCTCGTGCACGGGGGACCCCAGAACAGGCTTCATGAAACCACAGCTCCCACAGGTCTCTGGGATGCAAACAGAGGCGAGCCTAGGCTGCCTGCTCAGACCCTTGACACGTGAAATGCACCAAATGACCTGCTTCAGATTGAGGCTGCACCAGGATCAGTTGCCACACGTGGCTTCCCTGAGCCCTTACAATACCATGGCAGTGCCATGCCTACCACCCACCCCCCAGATGAGCACCCAGAGGCCCAGCCAGCCCAGTGCCCTCCTGGTTCCACACCCAGTCCCAGCCAACGTGGGAGCCAGTGACAAAGCCAGGGTCCACGTAGTTCCCAAACCACATGTCCCATCTGGCACCCTCCCTCACCCCTAAAAGATTCATGTGGCTTTAGACTGATCAAAGCTGAAGGCTGCAGCAGGCAGACGGTGACAGGCGTGGTGTGCGTGGGCTACAGCCGGCACTGTGACAAGCCTTTGAAGGGGTGACTCTCCAGGCACCGTGAGGCACTCAGGGGTCTTCAAAGGCACAGAGGGGGCTTGGCGGGCTGCTGGCTTGCCCCCGATCCAGCTCCCTCCTCCTGGGTGCCTCTCCTCATCTCTTTGTCTCCTGAGCCTTCCTTTAGTCCTTGTTGCTACTTCTCACTGGTGGGCTGTCCCCCTCCATCTGCCCTACAGCCATCCCCCACCCCCATCACTTCTGCTTGGTTCCTTCCTCACCTCCCACCTGTCACCTCCACCATCATGGACCAAGACTCCTACCTGCAGATCACCTAAGGGGCCACTGTCCCCATGTCCTACCAAACAGACTCACAGACCCTTATTGTACGTCTTATCTCTTCTCTGCTTTGGGAACTTTCCCCTGCCTCACCCCTGCTTCCCTCTGTCTACCTCCTCTCTGGGACCTCCTCTTTACAATCACAGGGAGCACCCCCTCCGAGGTGCCCACCTACTTCAAAGCCTTGGGAGTGAAAACCTAAGTTGTCAGTCCCCCCAAATACAAGGCCCCTGTGAGATCACCCTACCCTCTCCCTCTTTACTCCCTATCCCCAAAGTTAAAGTCTTTTGCATCCAGTCTTTTGGGACTGGATTGTCCCACTGTAGGCCTGTGCCTTTCCCACCCTCAGGACCAAAGTCTGAGGTCACCTTGCCTCTGCACCCCACTTCTAGCACCTACGAGTCCTTGCTCTCAGCTCCCACACTCGCAAGCTCTTGCGGCTCTCATGCATGTGGTACCTGGAGGTGTGTGTAGGTAAAGACTGGAGTAGGGACCAGGAGGACCACATGCCCCATGCAGCCCACTGTCCCCACCGAGGTCCCTTCTCAGAACCAACTAGGGAAAGGCCGTGGTGGACTCCTTCCTTTTGTGACTGTAACCGTTCTACTCAGGGATGGTGACATCACTGCTTAAACCAGCCCCAGGCTTCCTTCCCCACAGAGGCACAGAACACTGAGAGGCCTGATTCAGCCTCACACACCACCATATCTCCCGGCAGGCCACACCTCCTATTCCCTGCTGCTGTCTCTGTCCATGAGGACATTATCCTGCCTTAGGGATCCTGAAAGTTGGGGCTAAACAGGAGGGGATGCTTGTCACAGTGTCCTGGGGAAGAAACGGTTCACAGTGTTCCTTCAGACAGTCAGGGGTGAGAGTCCCCATAGGTGTGAGCCCAGAGGCTGCCCCTGTGATCTGGCAGATTCTCAGGCCCTCTAAGTCTCCTTCGCTTTAGTGGGGCTGGAGGACGCCTCTGTAGGCTCCCCTGCCTTGTACAATGTCCTGTGCCGGGGGAGGGGGGAGCAGGCCTTATGTCTGACACTGTTACCCTCTTGTGCCCCTACAGGTGCTGCTGCGGGCTCCGCCTTTGGCAGTAAGTATGCCGCACTCCGTACAAGACTGGGGCTGGAGAGTGGCCATGAAGGGGCCTGGCCTCTGTTCCCCACGACATCTCACACACCCATCTGCTTCTCTGCCTCTCACCCCAGGTCTCCTAGGAGCTTTCTCAGGCTGCTTTGGAAGAAGGACAGGGCCTTTGTGCATTTGTGGTCCCCTGGCCCCTGTTCTTCCACACTCCATTCTGTCCTTTGTACACAGCCGGGAATAGGGGGCCTTCTCTAGCGGCGGTGTCTGTCCTCTGAGTCTGACCACTTGGTACCTCCTCCAGGCAGTCTCCACAGCTGGCCTGCTCTGCCAGAAAGCTGGAGGGAGCAAGCTCTGATCCCAGTGCTTTGGATGTCTAGGGCACGTTGGGCTGGGGAGGGGCATCTGCAAGAGTGCAGGTGTCTTAGAAGTCCCAAGAAGGGTAGGGGCATCTGATGTGGGTGGCTGCCAACTCCCATCCACATGGTCCTCCTAAGTATTTAGTGGAGCCAGGTGGCTGTGCAAAGCAGGGCACTGTAGCATCTCATTTAAACATTGCAAACTCACCCCCTGCCCCCAAAGATCTACCTACTCCAAGAGTCAGCAGGAAAGGGCTTGTCATTGTCAAAGTGTGGCAGACCCCGAGCTTCAAGGATGTTCCCAAGGACTTCATCACCCTCCATCATGTTTCTGTGGGGACACATCCTGCCTGACTGTCCTGCCTCAGCCAGACTGACCCTTTCTGGGATGCTAGTGGGCAGAAGGAAACTGACCTCTGCAGGCATGGCTGGTATTTGCCCCCAACATCAAAGCAAGTGAAGACTTCCCTAGGATGTCCCTACTCCATCCTTTCTGGCTTTCTCCATGTCTTGCCAGGTACCAGCAGGTCCAGCAAAGGCCCTGCCCACAAAGTCCCTATGGCCCCTGAGGCCACAAGGAGGGGCCCTATCACTTCTACCCCTTCCACATCTACCATCCAAGTCCTTACAGTCCCCAGCACCCCACAGCCCACAGGTAGGTATGAGAATACACCCAGGGATGCCCGCTCCCTGACTTCTTTCCCCCCTCACCCAGAGAAGAGCAGACACTTGCTTGCCTCTTAGAGTAGAAACTGTTAGCATCCTAGCCCCATTAAAGCACTGGCTGAGGAGGTCCCCAGGCCATCTCAGGAAACCGTCCCAGTCAGGTGGCCTAGCCAAGGCAACCACTGATGCTCCTGGAATAATCTTCTTCCTGTTCCTCCAAGCATGCTAAAGAAGGGTCCAGAGGCCAGTGTAGCCAAGGAGACAGGGGACCTTGTAGGAGAGTGCCCATGGCAGCAAGTCCACCTGGATAGTCAGTCAGAAATGGTGCCTTGTCACTCAGACGTGTTTTGTCATCCATCGATGGAGCTAACTCAGGCTCTGTCTCTACCTGGCTGTCTCCTAGGTCCTCTGTCCAGGTGCTGGCCAGTGGGGAGAACAGAGCCCAATTAGTGAGGGAGATCAGTGCAGGAGGAACCTTGCGAGGAACCAGACTCCTAAACATTTGTGAGCAGAGACAAGCCCAGGCCACCTTCCTACCTCACAGCTGGGACCACAGGGGCAGCTACACTCGGGCCTGCCCACTACAGACTTGAGTGGCTGTTTGCTCTCCCAAAGCAGGATTTGTGCATGCAAGTGGCGTGGGATCCTGGTGTGGCCCTCTGGACTCATGTGGGAAAGTCTTGCCAGGTCTAGTCCACTGCAGATGCTGGGAATCTAAAGATTCCTCCTCCCCGAGGGTACCAGCAAGATGGCGGCCAAGTAACCTTCTTCTAGATCCGGTAGCACATCCCTCCCCACCCTCCTCAGGAAGACACGGTGGAGGCTCCTTGTTCCTTGGACCTTTCTTCTCTCTCATCCATTGCCCCTGCCTAGACACTCCTTGCCCCTGGCAGGTGACATCTGAGGACAGAGATCCCTCCAGCAGCTGGGGATCAACCCCACACTCTATCTTGTCTCTGTCTGCTGCGCAGGGTGGCCCCTCCAGGTCCATTGACAGCCTTGAGAAAGTCACCTCACCAGGACCACACCACAGCTCTCTCTCTGAACCTCTCCTCTCTATGGGGACTGGATCAGGAGATGAAGAGTTTCAGAGGAAACCTGCTGATGCCAGGAACCTCTCTGAGGTGGAGGAATCCAGGCTTTGAGGCCTAGCTGTCTCCGGAGACCTTTGCACTTTGTTGAGCCTGTGAAGGACAGAGGGGAGCAAAAATATCCAGGAAAGGGCGGGCTGCTTTGTCTGCCACTGATCAGTGGTCCCCGGGCAGGGGGTGGGGGCGGATAGGCACTGTCTGTCAGGTACCTAGGGACCTTGCACCCACTTGGAAGCTGTGTGGGACAGACTGAAGTTGGAAGTTAAATGTAAGAAGACAGGGAGCCCAGTGAGGTCTCTCTAGAAGGACGGGGTCTGGGTTGTAAGAAGGACGGGGTCTGGGTTGTAAGAAGGACGGGGTCTGGGTTGTAAGAAGGACGGGGTCTGGGTTGTAAGAGCCCTCCTGGAGCACACGGCTGGCTGACTCCGGGATTTTGCTAGTCAGCAGGTGGCATACCCATCCTCCAGACTGCAATACCAGACTCCCAATGAGTGTCAGATCTACATTCTGAGCCCTGTGCTGGATGGCTGAGCATTAAGGGAAGGAGGTGGCTTTAAGGTAACAGCCAGCAGCCTGCACCTTCTCACCTAAGACATCCTTAGTTCCTGCGTGGCCACTGAAGCCTGTACCCAGAGTCTGGAACACTTGGCATACCTTCGGTCTGCATGCCAATTGCATTCAGGTGTCTGGCTGGCTACACAGTGTTCTCTTGCTAGTCTCACTTGGGGAGGGGATTGAGGCTTGGGAAGAAGTTCCTGCAGCTATGGCATGCAAATTATACCTCAATAAAGCTGGGTTTTTTTTGTTTTTTTTTTTTTTAACAAAAAGAAGAAACAGCTTCCCAGGGTTCCAGGAAACACACAGGCCAAGCTGGAGCACAAGGCTGACTCCATTCACTCCCCGCCCCTTCTACCACATGGGACTACTGCCCTGAAGTCTCAGGTGCTTGGAAGTGGTCCAGCCGTTAAGACCTCACTAGCATGGGTTCTTGGTCCCGGGACCTTTGGCACACAACACAGGACACCTGAGCACGTCCCAGAAAAACCCAGGCAGAAACTTTCTCTTCCTGGACCCAGCACCTTCCACCAGGTTCTCAGACCTCTGTGGCTACAGCCCAGCCGGGCCTTGAAATCCGAACCCCAGATGTCTCTCCTGCCAATGTCAAGCTGTCTGGAAGGCAGCTCTGTGCTGGAAGCCAGGCTGAAGCGCCTAATCCTTCCCAGCCTCCTCGTGGGGGTGGGGGGAGCCAAGCTCAGAAGCAAGATGCCTTAGGGGTGGATTTACCAGGGCTCTAATTAAGCCCTTGCCAATTTGGGTCCTGCGGCCTTGTCTCTTCATTGAATACCATATTAATGTCAATTTGATGTCCAAAGGCTCCAGGCTCCCAGCTGGGAATCTCCCGCCGTTTTTAACTGTTAGAATTTCTTTTTCTTCCTCCATCAACCACCATGGGTAATCCATTTCCAAAAGGGAAGGCATCAGCTCCCCCCTGTCTACCCCCCCTACCCCTACCCCGGCAACACATACAACCTTCTCCCAGTTCTGTCCTTCGAATCTGGCAGTGATTGCTGCCTGTACGCTTTGCTTTGTGTCCAGCTCTGGGAACTGCATGTTGGGGGTGGAGGAGTTGGTGACCCATGATGAGGTCCCCTACTCCTCAAGCCAAGGATCAGAAGGTGGAAGGGCAGTGATCAGAAAGGCGAGTTAGACATCGGAGGACACTCTGGGGAACCTTCTAGAACCTTTCTCAATGTGCCTAGCATCCTGGCCAGGACACTGTCCTCCAGCATTTCATTAGCCTGAGGTTTCACACACAGGACTTGTTCTGATTGGCCCTTAAGTTGTAACAGAAACCACACAGAGAGGGAAGAGTCTTTGAAGGCTGTGCCCCAGTGAAGGAAGGACTATGGAAGCCCACAGAGCCTCAGGCATGGGGGCCTCCTCTCGTCAGGCTTCTAGCGCGTGCACGCCTCTGCAGGCTGCTGTAGTGTAGACGCTGCCTCTCTAGTCGATTTGGAGCCAGGTCCTTTGGCCAATGTAGACAGAGCCTGTAGTGTGGCTTCTTACAGGGGCTTCTGGGAGGGTGGGGGCACCATCCCTCATATGACTTGATTTCTTCTCTTCTTCCTCTCAAGGGCAGACCAAGTCACCTGCTGTCACCCCACTTGGGGACAGCTCCCTCTGGCCCCAAGTGTCCACCAGTGCAGAAGGTATGGGGGCAGGGCCTATGCCAGGCCTGAGACCCTGGAAGCTCCATCTTAGACCCTTGGACCCCTCCCTCTGTAGTAGGGGTAGCAGGCTTATATGGTGGGACTTGGGTAGGAGGGGACCCCAAGAACTAAAAGAAGTGGGAGAGAGACTTCAAGAGTCAAAGCAATGGGGTAAAGGGCCTGGCAGCTGCCCTCACCCTCACTCCCAACTCTGTCCACAGCGGAAGCCGGGAGGCAATGTCTCTAAACCTTCCCCAAGGGCTTCAGAGTACGTAGAAGGAACCCTCCTCTCCCTCCTCACGATGTGGGGCTCACAGGGTACCTGGGCAGCTGGTAGGGCTCAGAATAGGGGTGTTTGTGAATAAATAAAGGTGGCAGGAGAAGCCTGAGGCAAAGACTTAGCCTAACAGTGGACAGTGCCAGTTAAATGAGGGTGTGAGCCACGTAGAAGCCCGCCAGGACCAGGTCAGCTGCAGGGGAACACCCAGGAGAGGGCTCATCTGTAGTCATATGCGGATGTTCATGAGCTAGCTCCTCTTCGAGAAGGAAGGTTGTCCTCAGTTGCCCCCAGATGACCTGTTGTCAGTCCTATTCTTGCCCCATCCCATCAAACACCTCAGGCGCCCCTCCAGCCCCAGGGATGAATGAGCCAGGCTTTGAGCGCCCTCTGCTGGCAATTTATTACACAACTAGGGAGGGTTGGCACTTTGGCTTCTAGCATCCTAGAGGTCCTTCAAACAACAATCCTCTCTAGTAACGAATGCACTAGTCATCTCCTGCTCCAGCCCCACTGAAAAGCCAGAAAGTCCTAGAAGGAAGCACAGAGACTGATTCCTCTGAGGTAGTAGCATGCTCACCTCTAAGAATGGGGTTAGGCATTGACGGAATTCCAGGCAAGGGAGGACTGCCTACATTCTTGGCTTAATGACACTTGTGAGTCACATCCAAGGACAGCAAAGGACCCACCCTAGCTGGAACAGAAAGCTGTCCTCAGAAGGGAATAAGATGGAGTCTTAAAACTGTTTAAGAATATTTATTTTATGTGTATGAGTGTTTTGCTTATACGTATGTACGTGCACTACATGTGTGCCTGATGTCCAGGGAGGTCAGAAGAGGGTGGTGGACCCTCTAGAACTCTGTAACTGGAGCTACAGACAGTTAAGAGCTGACACATGGGTGTTGGGAACTGAATTCATGCCCTCTACAAGAGCAACAAGTGCTCTTAACCACTGAGCCATCTCTCTAGCCCCAAGATGCAGTATTTAATGCCAGGTTTAGACTCAGAATTTGATGACCAGGGGAGTTCGGGGGACAGAGGGAGAGAGCAGAAGGGCAGTGACATTTGCTTTCAATCATCCAAATATCTCTCAGTGACAGCAAATGCCTTAGTACCGGGAGGGGGGTTAGGAGAGGGGCAAGGTATTTGAGGATTGGTCCAGCAGATGGGTAGGTGTCCTGGGGGACCAGAGGCAGTGGGTATGCGCTCATCGCTACAAGGCTTCAACCTGGGACTCTGAGAAGAATCTCACTCCACTCCTGAGGACCCTGTGGTCTCTCCCTGCTTCAAATGTGAACAGTTGAAAGGGTTGCCTGGTGCCAGCCTGAGGAGGCACTCACAAGTCTTGGTCTCCTTGGGTGCAAATGGCCTGCCCTGGTGGATGGACCATGGCAGGTGTAAGCACTTGTTTCTCATCTCTCTAAGCTGTGGCTCTCTCGGCTGCTGTCCCCTCTCAAGCTAAGGGCTCCACACTTTTCCAGCTCAAGCCCAGATCTCCTCAAGTGATACCCATTGAAGAATTTCAAGGTAAGATGACCTGGGCCTGGCCTCCCACCTCTTCCCCAGTTCACTGGAGAAAAACAAGGCAGGACAGAGCTAGTCGGTGCCAACTCAGAGAACCCTCCCAGAATAGCTGGGTCAAGGTTAAGCAGCTCCGGCCCCAAGGGAGCTGAAAGCAGGGATGAGTCAGAAGCCAACTCAAGCACAGTGGGCAGGCACATGGCAGGGGAAGCTGCCGCCACAAATAGCCTGACCTGGCTCCCCTGGGAGGTGTGGCCCAGGGGCTTGTCTTGGTTGGAGTGGAATCTGGGACACTCAGGTCACTGGCAATGCTCTTTGGGGGCATTTGGAGGATGCCTCACCTCCTCGATGTCTCTGGAGGGCCCAGGTGAAGGGACAGGTCAGGCAGACCCATGGGTCAGGAGACCCACCACTCTCCTAGACGTATCTCAAAGGCATTTCTCCAGGGTCTCCTGTGTCTTTAACCATATGGGGACCAGATCAGCACCTGCTCATCACAGAGAGAGGGAGCTGCCAGGCGGTGGTGGCACCTACCTTTAATTCTAGCATTCAGGAGGCAGAGGCAGGCAGATCTCTGTGAGTTCAAGGCTAGCCTGGTCTACAGAGCTAGTTCCAGGATAGCCAGTGCTACACAAAGAAACCCTGTCTCAGTAAACAAAAAGAGAAATAGAAGGGGTTAGGACTGAAGTCCTCTAGGGACAGCGGCTCAGATGGTGGCCAGCTTTCATGTTCAATGGCATGGGGGTATTGAGTCCCTTAGAAGGGACCCATAATGATGAGCCATCCTGCAGAAGGGAAAGAGACCCTCCACATTAACCTCTGCCACCTCAGCTCCTAGGAGCCCTGACCCAGGCAGTCATGGGAGTAGAATTTGGAAAATCAACCTAAGAACTGCAAGTGAGCCAGGCATGGTGGCACACGCTCTTATCCTAGCACTCGGGAGGCAGAGGCAGGTGGGTCTCTGTGAGTTCGAGGCCAGTCTGGTCTACACAGTAAGTTCCGGGACAGCCAGGACCATTACACCACAGAGAAGCCCTGTCTCAGGAAAAAAAGAAAAGAAATGCGTGTGGCAGTCTGGAGAGGTGGCTTGGTTGGTAGAGCGCTTGCCTGGTACACAGGAATAAACCCTGGGCTGGAGCCCCAGCACAGCACTAACTCTTGTATACCAGTAACCCCAGGAGGTGGAGGTAGGAAGGTCAGGAGTTCAAGGTCATCCATCATAGCTACATATTGAGTTCAAAGTCAGCCTGAGCTACACGAGGCCCGTCTCAAAACAACTAAACCAAAAATACTTGGAGGCATTGTGACTGGTCCCACAATGGCTCAGAGGTAGCTTCCTTTGGTTTGAACTAAGCAAGGAGATTCAAAAGCTGGGCTGGGACCAGAAGAAGCCAGGGGATAATGCTCAGGGTCTTGCTGAGCAATACTGTGCTCATCAAGCTTGTTGGGAGTTCTGGCTAGTAAGAAGGGGTCCTGCAGGGACTTCCAGGGCCAGGGACAGTAGTCAATTTCCCTCTTCCAAAGCAGCATGGGAGGAAGGTTCTGTCCCATTCCATCATGTCCACGTTTGTGGATGACTCTATTCATCCATGGGTCTTTGAGGGGACCATGGAAAACATGGAACTCCGGCACTGCCCTCTGCAAATTTGGCCTGCAGCACAACCCCACCCCCTTGCATGAGTCAACTGCTAATCAGCCCCAGCACACGGGTATCCTTCAGACAGCACTTTGCTCTGACACCAGTCAGGTGTTAGCATGCCCTAGCCTCCCCAAGTCCCTGCCCACAGGCCTCCTGGGGACTCAAAGCTGGCCCAGCTAGCTTTATCACGTCCTGACCTGGAGCCCCTTCCCGATCCTTCTCCCAAAGATGCCTCCCCCAACCTTCCCTCTATATGTTCTTGGGTGTGTCCTTCTCTGCATGCCTCAGTTTCCCCCAAATGCTCACTGACCACTGGTGTTTCTCTCACTCGGCTGGTCCAGACTGTGAGTGCTACGGCCACTCCAACCGCTGCAGCTACATCGACTTCCTGAACGTGGTGACGTGCGTCAGCTGCAAACACAACACCAGGGGTCAGCACTGCCAGCACTGCCGTCTAGGCTACTACCGGAACGGCTCTGCCGAGCTGGACGATGAGAATGTCTGCATTGGTGAGCGCCAGCTGCGGGCTGGGTCTCAAGACCCCTCGGAGGAGTCACCCGGGCGGGGAGGGACAGACACTCCAGGGGGAGGCCCTCCTCATCTGAGCATCTTTGGGGACAGAAGCCCTTTGATCTGCTGCGGTGACCCCCAACTCTGCATGGGCACTGGAAACAAAGAGGCACTAGTTAAGAGTGAAGGCTTGCTGTGCACAGTTGGCCCATCCTCTGTCCTCTCTGGGCTCAGAAAGCTGGGGGGTGGACTAGGTGAGTGGTTTCTCTCTCTCTTCTGTTGTTGAAACTGTCCTGCGCATCTTCAGAGCCAGCCTTATAGAGCTGTGCCTGCCCTCATAGGCACCCACTCTTCCTGTGTTCTGTTCGAGCATCGGATTTTCTGGAGAGAAGTCCCATGGTGCTCCTTGGGCCTGGACAGGGGACAGACCCTAAAAGCCAAACCCATAGCCCCCAACTGACACCCAGGAGCATAGAAGGACTGTCAGGACTGCCTATCTCCTGGCCTGGCTCCAGCAGGGGCCAGGTCTCAGGCCTGCGAGCTGCTGATCCTAGCCAGCAGCCAGCAGGACCACTGCCCATCCCCCACCAGCAGCACCACCTGGCCCGCTCAGTTGCAAAGCTAGAGCTGTCACTCTGGATCACGGCTGAGGCCTTCAGATAATTCCATCAGCTCTAAAGTGATCAAACAGAATTGTGTTGCCAGTGTCACACAGGGCCAGCTGCAGGGACAGGGCAGGGCCTCTGAATGTGATTAGAGGTGCCCCTTTTCCTTGTCTGTCTGTGTCTCCGTCTCAGGCCAAGCACTGGGCTTCAAGGACTGGGGGTCAGGGACACACAGACCCTACACACAGTCACACACACACACACACACACACACACACACACACACACACACACTCCCCCTCCCCCCAAACCAGCTAGGGCAGGCTGGGAGGAGAGGTAAGCCTCTAGCTGCTCTTCCTCCGGCCTTGCGGGGGAGGGTAACACACACAAGACAGCCTCCTGGACAGACACCTGTCACCTGTCACACTCTTAGTCTGGGATTGTAAAGAATCAGCCCCTTTCAGCTGTGCAGAGAGGGGGATGGGACTGGTCCAGGCCTCACAGTGGGACGAGGAAAAGGGTGTTGGATGCCAGGAAAAACTATAGAGCCTTCTCCCGCCATGTGGATGCCCCAGCAGTCCGTCCCCACTGCAGCGCAGCCACGAGCTCTCTTGTAGGGAGCATCTCCAGGGAGCGCCGAGACCCAGCTAAGAGATACATAAACACGGGCTATAAAGGTTGGGCCTGGGGCAGGACTCATTTGAAGGCGCGCACAGGCCTTTCTGACTGCACGTGCCCCATGCACTTGTTCTCTCCGCCCCCTCCCCTCCCCCAGAATGTAACTGTAACCAGATCGGCTCTGTGCACGACCGGTGCAACGAGACAGGCTTCTGTGAGTGCCGGGAGGGCGCGGTGGGGCCCAAGTGCGACGATTGCCTTCCCACGCACTACTGGCGCCAGGGATGCTACCGTGAGTAGACCAGCCCCTGAGGGTGGAGCCTTCAGGCCGGGGGAGGGGTCCAGCATGGTGGGAGGGGCCTACGTGGGTCTACTGCGGCCTGGGGTGGGCTTCTAGCAAGTGGCTGCAACAAGAAGGGCCTGATGCAACCTGGAGGAGTTCCAAGTGGGTGGGTGGGGCTCAAGTGGGTATTGTCAGGTCTTCAGTGGGCGGAGTCCGTGGCAAGTGGGAGCCTGCAAGGAGGGGAGCTGAGGGCTTGAAGGGGAGCTGGCTGGAGTTGGCTGAGGGCGCTGCAGTTTGCGCTAAAGAAATGAAGGCTTGGAGACCCAAGGGACATAGTTTGGGAGAGCGCTCCAGGAACCTGCGGTAGAGTAGGCAAAGCCCTGGAGGCAGACAGCAGGTGCTCCCGGAGAGCCGCGCCACTGCCCGGGAGGAACTGGGGAGAGTGGGCTCACTGAAGGGAGACAGGCAGGGGCTGGGTCCCCCCCCCACCAGCAGGGGATGTTTCTCATGGTGTGCGTCCTAAGCATCGCGAGCCCCACTCGGGCATGGGGGAGGGGGACCCAGCTGCCCATTGCAGAAGCTCAGTCCCTCCCCACAGCTGCCTCAACTGTCCCCTCCGGCCCGCAGCCAACGTGTGCGACGACGACCAGCTGCTCTGCCTGAACGGCGGCACCTGCCTGCAGAACCAGCGCTGCACCTGCCCGCCCGGCTACACCGGCGTGCGCTGCGAGCAGCCCCGCTGCGACCTCGCTGATGACGGTGGCCCGGACTGTGACCGCGCGCCAGGCACCGCCCCGCGCCCCGACACCCTGCTCGGATGCCTGCTGCTGCTCGGGCTAGCCGTCCGCCTGGGCTGCTGAGTCCGCTCTAGGGGTCCGGGGGTCCCGGGCCCGGCGGCGACACGGGTGCGGCCGAGCTCCTCCCAGGTGCTACTCGCAGAGTCCTCCCGCCCTCCCTGCTCCGCCCGCGCTCGCCAGCCCCGCCCGGCACTGTCCTCGCCGCCCACAGCGGGGCGCTGTGGAGCCCTGGCCCGGCGGACTGAGATTTTCAGTTTTTTTCTTTTTTATGACCCAACGTCCCTATCATTTTTTCCTTTTTCCCTTGTTTCTTTCTTTGCTTTCTTTTTCTTCTTTCTTCTTCTTCTTCCTCTTCTTTCCTCCCTCCTCCTCTACCTCCTCCTCCTCTCTCTTCCACTTCTCCTCCCCCTCCTCCTCCTTTCTTTTGCTGGCGGTGAGACAGGGACCGGGAAGAAACGCTGCTCATCCCAACACCCGCAGGTCCTGCCACCCCCACACAGAACTCTTGCGCACACCCCAGCGCCTGTTCCTGACTGGCACCAGCCAGCGGACCTGGAACTCCAGTTGCCTACAACTCTAGTCGCTGACTTGATTCTCTTTTGTATCTTTTTTTTTTGCACTCACCAGACCCCAGGTCCCCAAGGAGGCCTGGAGACAGAGGAACTCACTGTCTGAGGGAGGGGTAGGACAAAGGGCAGGGAGGGGCGGAAACCTTGTTTTCTAGAGAACTATTTTGTTTGTATCCACTGTCCCTTGTGAGGAGGGACTCAGGTGGGAGCTGGTCACTGAGGGTGGTTGATGGTGTACAAGCCCACAGTAAAGGGAGTTCACAGCTGCCTCCGCCCTCTTGCTTTCTGTGTTGACAGACACTCCGGAAGGTTTGGATAAAGAGAGGAACCCACAAAAAACCTTTAATTCCCTACTGGGGCCACTCTTTCCCAATCTGTCCTCTCCTGGTATCACACACACACACACACACACACACACACACACACACACACACACACAATTTCACCTTCGGCCAGGCTGCTGGCCACCACCTGGTAGGTACTTTTCCAAACAGAGGTGCCCCCCTTTTCCTACAGCTCCCCCCAAATTCAGAGCATCTGCTGTGGAAGCCCCAGAGAGGTAACTCGGGGAGCATTCTCAGAGGCTGAACCACGTGCTGATTGGTGACTCACTTCTGTGTTACTCCCAGCTGCTGCCTGCCGGGCCACCGAACGAAGCGAAGCCCGTGGTGGGCACGACACCTGCTTGCTTGCTTAGGTGCTTGGTGTGTGAGGACCCAACAGGTCACCGTAGCTGGCCCATCTGGGGGTTCCCCTCCTCTGCTTGCCCTGCAAGTCAGGTTCCCCTCCCAAGCATCCCTTCCGCTCCTCGTCCTGGTTCCTAACTGCCCCGCTGCTCCCACGGTGTCCCCTCCTTTTATCTGCCAGCTGTCCTCTCTAGGCCGTCCTGTCCCCAGGCCTTTGCTCAAGTCTGAAGCAAAGCTAAAATAGTGCTGAACGTAGCTCGGCTGTGGGAGAATGTTGGCTGACTGAGGCCAAATGCCGCCCCCTACTGGCCACTCTTTGTTCTGATCTCCTGCACCAGTAGGCGTCAGCTCCAAGCTCTTAAGGGGCTTCTGTCAGGTCCCTGGCTCCATCTACAGAACCCCAAGATGCCCAGGTAAAACATCTCTGGGGCTCTTGTAGATGGGAAAGGCCGTGTGACACAGCTCGGCCAAATAAGAGATAAGCACAAATGACAGACAGGACTTCCAGAAAGTTCCTGGAAGCCCTCCCCTCCCCCAACCCTGGCCACATTGGGCCCCAGCCCCTCTCCCACCTCTCTCCTGGTGCTCAGTCTGCAGGGTGGAGGCAGGAGCCATCTGGCTGAGCATGAATGTAACACACACACACACACACACACACACACACACACACACACACACCGCCTTAGGACGGTGGAGCAAAGCAGAAGTCGCCTCTGTGAAGACCCAGCCAGGCTGCAACCCAAACTTCTGAAAGTGGGGGAAAGAATAAACATTCCACAGGCAAGCAAGCTGTGGGAATTGAGGTTTCTGTTTCAGGCAGAATTGCCAGTACCTAAGTGCCTGGCCTTCCTGGCTTGACATCTAGACATCTAGAGCCCATTGAGTTCAGAGAGAAAACAAAACACCCAGTTCATCACACAAATCAGGGACATCACCTCTCCCCACAACAGGGCCAGCCTCCACCGTCAGTAGGGGAGCCAAGGGTGAGCAGATGCAGTCCCACCTTCCTGCAAGAGAACTGGAATGCTGGAATGTAAGGAGGATCCAGGAGCGGTTAGAAGCCTGATGATCTAGGTCCCCGCCCCCAGAAGCAAAGTGAGACAGACACAGACATGCACACAGATTACTAAAGGCTGAGGGTCTCAGGAAAGTTCTAATCTGGAAATGGGGTATTGGGACAGGGGTTGGGAAGGGCCCAGCCTTGGCCTGACCCATGGCTTGGGTGGGGCTGTGGAACAGAAATGCTGTCATGGCAGAGCTCTTGTCTTGAGCAAGGGTGGTACAGCCCAGCAGGCGGTCACTGGGTCTGTTAAGGAGCTATGGTTACAGTGGGGCCGAGTCCCTGCAAAGAGGCTGTGAGCTCAACACCAATAATTACCACACATACATACCCCTTTCTCTTCGTTTGTTTGTTTGTTGAGACAGGGTTTCTCTGTGTAGCTTTGGAACCTGTTTTGGAACTTGCTCTGTAGACCAGGCTGACCTCGAACTCACAGAGATCCACTTAACCTCTGTCTCCCCTGTGCTGGGATTAAAGGCATTTGATACTACCACCTAGCAATAAATACCCCTTTCTTTATGTCACCTGGGAGTGTCCCAGGACACTGGAGGGGCATGGGAGGAGAGGGGAACCCACTCTGTCCTTTATGACCTCTCAGCTCGACTTGCTGTGTCAGCATCCCCGGGACCAGCCAGTCTTCTCTGGAGCTGGTGCAGTGCACTGTAAATCAGCATGGCAGGCCCAATCCCTAAGGACCGCTCAGGCCCTGACCTCGGCTGGAGGGTAGAGGGAACACTGCCAGGAGCCATTTGGAAAACTCTGCCATCTTCCAGATCATGGAACGAAGGAGAAAACAAGGTCACCCAGGCGGGAAGCCACAGCCCAGCTTTTGATGTCTGGTTCCCAAGGCATAGGCAGGGGAGGAAGCACCCGTTGCCCAGCGGAGCTCATAGCACCCACCTAAGGCACCATGCAGGGTTTAGGATGTTAGCCCTGCCCTCAATCCCTCCCTTATCCCGGGCTTTCATCTTGGCTCTGACGACCCTGCAGGCTGTGCAGCTCTTAGCGGCCGAGGTGTGGAGCCCTAAGCATCAGGGCTCGTCCGGTGATGGAGCCAGCAGTGCCCCTACCCCAAGCGGTGACATCTACAGGTATCTCAGCAGTGCCCAAGCGGAAGCAGAGGTGCCCTAGTTTGAGAATCATTGTGTTAGGAGGAACGGATGGTTCATTTTAGAGAGGGGCAGGTAGAGGCCTCAAATCACGATTGCTAAATCCTGCCTGCCTCTGCAGGTCTCTAACCCCCATTGGCTCCCTGAGTGGGGATCCCCGGGGAGCCTGGCTTCATCCCATTGACTGCTGAGAGCCAGGAGAATGCACCCCTTACACAAAGACTGCCCCGGCCCTGCCCCCTAAATAAACAGAACTGCTGCGTTGGCGATCTTGCCTCTAACCATGCTTCACAGTTATGAGGCATTTATGGGTGCCTGGGGAGCAGCTCACATTTCTCGCAGGTCTGGGAGGAATTGGAGTCAATCTGGCTGGCCTCCCCAGCATGAGGAACCTAGCCCATCCTAGCTCATCTTAGGAGGGAATTGTTAAAGGGATGGGCCCTGATAAGAACAACTTTATTGGTTTGTTTTTCTTTTAGAAAGCACACATTGCAATTTACAAGCAAGTTAGAAAATATGAAATAACAAAATGTATGTATATTTTGAGACAAAGTCTTGCTATGCAGCCCAGGCTGGCAGAGGACTCCTGATCCTCCTGCCTCCTTTGTGCCAGGACAGTGAGCATGTTAAGTTAAAATTACCCATGAGTCTCCATCCAGAGCTAATAACTATCAATGTTTTTGATAGTTATTTCTAGTATTTTCTATAACAAGCACCCCCACAGGAATGAGTCTCGTCTCTCCTTCCAATCCCATAGGCTGCTGGGATTACAAAGGCACTCTGTCCAGCGTTTGTGTGTGTTCCGGGGATCCAAATCCAGGTCCTTACGATTTGGTGACAGGTGCTTTCCCCTCTGAGCCTTGGCTTTTGAGATCTCTCCTGAATCCGGAGCTCACCAATCAGCGAGTCAGGCTGTCACCAAGCTGCAGAATCCATCCCTCTCGCTTTCCTAGTGCTGTGCTTACAGGTGGGCACCACTGCACCCGCTTCTTTCATGGGTGCTGGGGATCCAGGTCCTCATTCTGGCAAGCACAACCTGGGCCAGCTCCCTGGCCCTCTCAAGGCCTAAAAGAAAGGCCAGTGCAGCCTTTCATCTTGCTCCTGGCCCCTTCCCTCTTCCCTCTCAGCCTCAGCTGGTGGCAGAGGGACTCCAGCCCCCAACAGCTGTATGTTTCTCTGTGAGGACAGGGTCTGGACCCAGCTCCCCTGACCCCCTTGGCTGTGTTTCTGGTGGCAATGGAGAACTTGCTGTCCTCAAAGGGCAGACCCAAGGCAGGAGGCTGCAGGCTGCCAGCTGGTTTCCAACCTTAGTTGAACAGGCAGGTGGCCCTTGGGACACAGCCAGGAGCTGAGATGGGCACTTTCCATTAGCTGACCAGTGCCTACGTGGCTGGCCAAGCCAAGGGTGGCTAAAAGGCCTGGAGCTTGCCACCTGGATTGGAAGCTGGCCTTGACAGCTACACTTTGTGTGACTTTGAGTGACTCAGTCACTCTGTGTCTTGTCTTCTCATCTGTGAAAGGGGACAGTGACAATAGTCCTGGTCTCCCAGGGATATCTCTGAGTCACTGAGTTCACACTCGTGGGGTTGAGAACCGCCTGGCATAAAGCCAGCCATCAGTCAGTATCTACTGTTGTATGGTCTGCTTACCCGTCACGCCACCTCCACACCTGCCATGTGACAGAGCCTCACCCCTGCTCTTTTTCTCCCTCTTTTCTCTGATGTACCACTGTGCCAGGCTCCAGGCACAACCCACAAGCATCCCTGGGGGCTGATATGGCCCAGCCCTTCCACCTGCCCTGCTCCTTCCTCTATGCAGGCAGCTGCCCAGCCTTCATGCTCCCCAGGAACAGAGACACTGCAGGCCTCTGTGCCCAAGTGATCCCCCTGCTCCTGGGCTGCCCTGTTTGGAGCAGCTCAGCCAGAACCCTCAGGGTAGGAACCCCTCTGCTTACTTCTTCATGGCTGGCCTGGAACCCCTAGCAAGCCTCCTTCCCCGGCCTCCAGTGCAGGGATTACAGATGTGAGGCTTGCTCCACCTGGTTGTTCCCCTGCTCATGTTATATAGACTGGAGCTTGGAACTAGGCAGGGGAAATTAGCAGGTCAGAGAAAAGTGTGCATGGAACAGTGGGTGACCAGGAAATGGAGGTCCGAGGATAAAAACTCCCAGTGGCCTTTCTGGAAGGCACAGATAGTCATGTGGCTGTCCCTCTGGCTGCTTGCATGGCCTACCAGCCTCTGCTGACCCGCCACTGCTCAGCAGCATTCCCTGTCTCTCGTCCCTTCAAGGTTCTGCTTGACCCAAAAATCCTCAAAGAGGTGTGGACAGGCTGTAAAGAAGGATATGAAGGCCAGGCAGGGCTGGCTCTTGAAAGGTCCCAGGGCCTGGCTGACACCTAGAACCCAGTGACAGGGGACAAGGCCGGCCCAGGAGCAGGCGGCAGGACTTCAAGAGCAGACCAGGATGACATGCTGGAGATGCAGACGTGGGGGCACCTTTGATTCCCAGAGGCACTGGCAGTGGCTGGGAGACCAGCATCCGGGGTCCCCGTGCATCCAGGGCAGGATGAGATCGCAGATGGAGGCCCACATCCACATGCCTATTTAAAATCCCCCATCATGCCAGACATAGTAGCACGTGCCTTTGATCCCAGCATTTGGGGAGCAGAGGCAGGCAAATCTCTGTTAAGTTCGAGGCCAGCCTGGTCTACAGAGTGAGTTCCAGGACAGCCAGAGCTACATAGTGAGACCCTGTCTTGAGTAAATTCCCCTGTCTTGCTATGAATTCAGAGCAGCCAATCCATGCTGAGCAATAAAGACCAGGTTTGCATTAATGTCTTGGGACTATTCCAGGAGGAGTGGCCTGAGTCCCCCTCACACTGACCTATAATTTAGAGGGATGCAGGCTCTGTTGGGCATGTTCAACAACAGCGTATTGTGTGGCAAAGAGACGAATCCGGAAGATGGGGGAAAACAGCATACCTTGAGACAAAGAGACTGAAGGGAAGATGGGGGAGGGGAGGAAGGAAATTATACTCTTAGGGCCTTTCCCACTGCATCTCCCCACATCTGACACACAATTCTCCTTGCTCCTCCTGAGCTCAGTTCTAGAAAGCTCCAGCAAGGAGAGCAGGGAAGTTTGGAATGCCTGGACCTGGACCTTGGCTTAGAGACACTTTTCTCTAGGAAGAGGAGGACTCCAGAGGATACAGGTGGATTCCATAGCTGGACAGACAAAGAGCCCAGAGGTTGGCTGCTGGGGCCCTGGCAATAGAATACTGACAGCCATGAACTCTTACCCAACATAGGTTGTTCTTTTTTTATTTTAATAATTTATTTTTATGTTTTGCCTGTGTGAGGGTGTTAGATCCACTGGAACTGGAGTTACAGACAGTTGTGAGCTGTCATGTGGGTGCTGGGAATTGAACCCAGGTCCTCTGGAAGAACAGTCAGTGCTTTAACTGCTGAGCCAGGTTATTTTTCTTTCCTTTTTTTTTTTTTTTGGTTTTTTGAGACAGAGTTTCTCCATGTAGTTTTGGTGCCTGTCCTGGATCTTGCTCTGTAGACCAGGCTGGCCTCAAACTCACAGAGATTCGCCTGGCTCTGCCTCCCAAGTGCTGAGATTAAAAGCGTGTGCCACCACCGCCGTCCAGCCAGGTTATTTTTCTTAAGACTGTACAGTAATACTTAAAACAAACAAACAAAAAGTATCATTAGGGCATGGGAAGGGGGGGGATAGGAGGGTGGGCACTGGTACAAGCCTGGGGTGGGGGAGCAGGAAGGATAGATTTCCATATTACATGGCATAAACAACCAGCATTGACAACCACCAGCTGAATACTTCAAGACAGTTGGCAGAGTGCTGTGAAGGCTTCCAACAGCCACCTGAAGGGATAAATGTGCCTCTCACCCTGACCTGGTCATCACACACCATGTACCTGTGCTGAAAGGACGCCACACGGGTGCCATGAATGAGTTCGGTTAGTATGAGTCACTAAGGTTCCGGAGATGGCTCAGTAGGCAAAGGCAATTGCTGCCAAGCCTTACTACCTCAGTTCAATCTCAGGACCCACAGAGGTGAAGGAGAGAACTGGCTCCTGCAAATTGTCCTCTGATCTCCACAAGTAACGAGTACTATGGTGTGTGAGCATGCACACACACAAAATAAATCAAACGTAACTTCAGGGCTGGAGAGATGGTTCAATAGTTAAGAGCACTTGTTACTCTTGCGGAAAACCCAGGTTCAATTCTCAGTACCCACAACCACCCTTAACTCCAGCTCCAGGGGATCCAAGTCCTCTTGGAACACACGTGGACATACCCACTGCCCCCCACCCCCATACTCACATAATTAAAAACAAAAGATTATTTAAATTCCCAAATGGAAAAGGTCTTCCCTGCTTTTAGATGGATATGGTAAATGACATTACCTGGAAATTCTTCGCCTGGCAGTGGTGGTGTACGCCTTTAATGCCAGCATTCAGGAGGTAGAGACAGGCAGATCTCTGAGTTTGAGGCCAGTCTGGTCTACAGAGCGAGTTCTAGGGCACCCAGGGCTACAGAGAAACCTTGTTTCCAAAAAACCAAAACCAAACCAAACCAACAACAACAAAAGCAAATCCTCCTATATAACCAAAGACAGGAGTGAAAAATCACAAAAGCAAGGCAGAACACTGGAAATGGACAGGATACACGATACACACTGGAACCACACCACTTCTAAAGGCTCACACACACACACATACCCACAAAAAGTCTAGGAGAAAAGGGGCAGAGAATGTGAGCCACCACCCACCACTCATCCCCCACCCAAGAGGGGGTGTATACTCTCAGCAGAAAGCCTAGCCCTGCAGGCCTTGGGGTGGGGTGGGGCAGGAAGAGACAGCATCCTCCGCATCAGTGGCGTTCAGATGGAAGACTGCAGCAGCTGGCATTCACAAGGCTCCAGGCAAAGAGAGGCCCTGCTGACAGCGAGACTGTTGGAATTGTATCATCGAGACCAAGGGTGCTGAAACCTTCTCGACTCCCAGCTCCTTCCTGGAGAAACTCTTAATGGCTACCGGTATACGGGCATATAAAACCGGCACACAAGCCAAACGTCTGGGCTGGTGAGACGGCTAAGGAGGCAAAGGTGTGTGTTGCCAGGCCTGACAACCTGCTTGGTTCCTGGAACCGACACAGTGAAAGCGGAGTTGCCCTTCCAGTCACACATGGCACACAATATACACATACACACACAAGTGTAATAAAAAATGTAAAGAGGGGGCTGGAGAGATGGCTCAGAGCTTAAGAGCACTGACTGCTCTTCCAAAGGTCCTGAGTTCAATTCCCAGCAACCACATGGTGGCTCACAACCATCTGTAATGGGATCTGGCGCCCTCTTCTGGCCTGCAGACATGCGTGCAGGCAGAACACTGTATACATAGTAAATAAATAAATCTAAAAAAAAAAATGTAAAGAGGGATTGGCTAGCTAACTGGTGTGTGCTCTTTATCTTTATTATAAAGGGCTAGAGACACGGCTCAGCAGTTCAGAACACTTTCTGCTCTTGCAGAGGACCTGCATTAGGTTCCCTGTACCCACGTCAGTCTGACAGTTCACAAACTGTAACTCCAGCTCCAGGGCCATCTGATGCCTCTAAATTCCACATGAACCTGCACATGCCTGTCTCCCAGATGCACACATATACATATAATCTAAAAATTAAAAAAAATACATTTTAAAAGAATAAAGGCAATTGACCTTTACTGTTAAAAAGTAAAAAGGGGTAGTTAGCCAGGAGTCATGGGGACATCTTTAATCCCAGCACTTAGGAGGCAGAGGCAGGGGGATTTCTGAGTTCTGCATGGTCTACAGAGTAAGTTCTAGGCCATATGGTGAGACCGTCTCAAATAGGGGGTGGGAGATCTCTGGAGTGTGATAGAGTGCTTGTCTAACATGTGCCAGACCCTGGGTTCACTCCCCAGCACTAGGGTAACAGGGGAAAACGTCCCGAGTAATAAAATCACTATCTAGCACAAGGAGCACAGGAGAGCTTAGGAAGTGGTAGAACCCTGTCTCCGTGGTTTTCTACAGACGTCCAAGCCCAGTGTCACGGGCAAGAGGAAAGCTCAGGAAAATCACGGGTTTTGCACGATGGCATTTCACCACTTCTCCTTGCAGGAAGAATCGGTCGGGCCATTTCACTTTCCTCCCTTGGCCCTGCGGCATCACTGTTGGGAACCTCTCATCTGAATAAACAGCAAATAACCCATTTACTTTTCTTGGGGGGGCCACATCCAAGGACTCAGAGATGATGTACAGACCCCTATGGGACCCTTATTCCTGCTGACCCCATACAGCTAGACTCCAATGCTGGCTGTGCCATGGAAACACCTGAGAACTGAGACTGCAAGAGCTGTGCCCCAAATGCACCAGCTCAGAAATTCTGGGGTCACTGCTCATTTGCTACTGTCCCTACCCTCCTGACCCCCCGCCTAATGGTGAACTTGCTGTAACTTACAGGATGTCCATGTTGCATCGGGGAGGCTCATCAGGGGACCTGGGAACGAAGACAGTGGGACTGGGCGGGGCAGGCAATTAAACTGGAGCTGGCAGAGTAAAAGACCGCCTGGCAGCTCCTTCTGCTTTAACTCAGGAACATACAATTCTTCTAACCCATGTCAGTTTTGTTTGCTTTTCATTCTGCCAGTTTCTCTTAAATTTTAGGTATTAACAAAGATAACAGGTTTACTATTTGTCAAATTCAGTTATGAATCCAGAGCATACAAAACACAAAACTACAGAAAGATTCCCAATGTGCACAAGTAATTTTAGAAAATAGTTTAGTACACTCTTGTTATAAAACTCATTTACAGGAGGTTATTCACATGTTCTTGTTCAAATTTGCTCCTGATTAATTCATGAAAACATAACTGAACAAACTGTGGTAAATCAGAGAGAAGCAAAGTAAGACAGGTGTAATACATTCGCCTTGAAAGAACATGTTGAAAGCAGTCAGGGCATGTTCTTTTAACCACAGAAAGGACAAAGTGAACTTTTCATCCTGTCAGGATTAACCACTCATGACAGTACCTTCAGGAAAGGCCACTTGACATGACTAACACTTTCTGCAAATACCTTTACCAACTGGAATAAATAAGGTTTCCAAATCTAATGCCACACAACTACATTCTGTTGAGAGAGTGTTCTAAGGCAAGGTCTGGTTGCTGGAAAGGAGGATACAAGGACAAGGCCCTGGCCAGAGTCTAATCTCAGCAGCTCTTACACTCACAAAAGAAACAGGGTGTCAGGACCCTCCTAGATCTCACATCCTCTGGTGTGGTTAACAGTGAGCCTGCAGATAAACACATGCTATCCTACACCACACTCTGGGTGGCAGCCAACTACATGTTTTGGAGAAACTTCTTTTTAAAAACTTGTTTCTTAATCTAGTGGTAACGTGAGCAGACTGGGAACTGCCCTGGCCATGCTGTTTTGTCATGCCCCCTCAGAAGCTGGCCTTCTTAGTGGTCACATCCCTGTTAAACTGAGCCCTTTTCCCCAAAGACACCAGGAAAGAACATTTCAAGTGACAGTGAGGTTTCCTGCCAATGTCACATGCAGGAGGCTTATTTAACCCTTGGCCTAGCCAGAGTGGATTTACTTCCCACCTAGCTGGGTACAGCCAGGAGGCTGAGGCACTCACTATGAGAAGGTGCCTGCTTCCTAGTTTTACAAGTGTCCAACAGACAGTAGGGTACAGGTCTAGACACCAGCACAGAGATAGCTTAGGAAACTCAGTACTGAAACTTGGCAAAATGCACACTGTTTTTTTTTTTCAAAGCTCTTAACAAATAAAACCTGCTTCAGCAGAATTTCAAATGCAAAACCCTTTTGTTTAAGAGAACAGATGACAAAGAAAATTCTAAACAGTGAACATTAATTTTCAGGGATGTCTTTCCGCTTCAAAGCAGCTAATGGGCTGTGCATACAGTGGTCACTAGAAAGCCCACATTCACATGCTCTTCTACATGGAGGTTTGGAAACCTGACTGGTTACGCAGCCTGCCCTTGTGCTGACTCCAATGCCTCTCACAGGCACACCAGGTTGGATGGAGGCTGAGGGCCCCCAGTGACCCAACACTCCTATCTACTGGATGGTTCTGAAGCCCAGACGGCAGCTCTTCTCTTTCTCATGGAGTATCTCTCCTGCCTGAGATACACTATCTGCTCTGCTCTCTCTGTGCCGCTCCCACGGAATCCCTCCAGAAGCATCCGCTCTCCATTTTCCTGGCGACCCTCAAGCCTTCACAAGAACCTGAAGGACTCTTCTAGGCCAGGCCAGTACAAATCCTCCATTTGGTAACCATGTCTACAGCTCAGCAGTTACACCAACCTAACAAAACATTAGGAACATCTGACAGTTCAAGAATTATTCTTCTGTCCTGAGAAGGGCAAGGAATTTAGCCAGAAAACTAAGTCACACATTAATATAGGTAAATGAACTTGTCACAATAACGTCCTGTGCCAAGCTGTCTTGTCTCAAAGTGCACAACAGTTCCCAACATGCTGCCTTCTGAAGGCCCAGGAGACTCCAGCAATTCTTTAAACAGTTAGAGACACTGGCCACTGGTACGAACTTGGCTAATTCCCAATACTGAGGCTGTTAAAGAAATCTGTCCACCACACAGTGGCTCAAAGGACCCTTCCTCCTCACTCTCTTTAAATATGAAGTTTTTCTGTTGGAAAATGACTAATGTTTTAAGCAGAAGAAGGAAATGTGATCTATCAGTTTACGTTTTAAAAGGATTTTGTATGTGCTATACAGACTCACAGTTTAACCTTTACAGCATTCACCTGACCTGACCTTTTCTACAGAACAAAAGATCCCAACATTTTGAATTTTTGACCTCAAAGACATTACAGGTACACAAACACCCTCTCCAAGTGTATACAACTGGCAAAAAGTACTGAAGATGACCAATAGCCCAAAGGTTAGAAGGTATTTCCATTCTTTAACAGACTCTTCAAAGGAAACAAAAGTATAAACCCAGCTTATCTGCATGGTGCCACTCGCTACCTGTGGATGAGTCTCGTCACCAGGAGCTACTACAGAAAGCGCCTCTTCTTGGCACTGCTGTCCTGCTCTAGCCCTCTCTTGTCCCAGTTAGTGCTCCTCAGCATGTGGTGAGTCACAGAGACCTGCCTCTCCTCTTCACCAAAGGCCCCGGGCTCTCTTCTGTGACTGAACCCAGAGTCTGGGGCACTGTATTTCCTCTTGCTTGTGGAAGGAGCAGCAGGGGGAGCAGGTGGAGGCTCAGCCTGCAGAGGAGACCCGTGGCCGCTCAGAGGAGCGACGATGGCAGTGGATGGTGGCACAACAAAACCCAGGTCCTGAAGAAGCACAGGAAAGCCATGCTCTCCCAGGAGATGGACTACCCCAGGGAGCTGAGGGCTCGCAGGCTGTGGATCCTTCAAGAATGTTCCCTTGGCTTCAGCATCCAATCTCCTATGTAGTCGTGGATCTCGGAGTCGATCTTGAAGAGACGACCTTTCAGGTTCCTTTGAAGGGACAGCATCAGAGGGTGTGTGGTACAGAGCAGCAGCAAAAGATGTCTTGGCAAGTCCACTGTCCAGCTTGTTGCTGGGCAAGCCACCCTGAGGTCTGGGTGCCTCCGGGGCAGTGGCTGGAGGATGGGTCAGACTCCTCTGCAGTACAGGCTTCAGTTTCAGAATCTTCATAGCGTCATGTCTATAGTTTGGGTCAGAGGTCTTAATGATGGCCCCACGCTTCTGAGCATCCTGAATCAGTTCATTCCAATGTTGGTTTTCCTGAAATAAAAAGGAGAGAGAAACAATCACACCCTACAGAAACACTCATTTTGCTGGGGAAACATGGGGTCCAACTTCTGTTTTTGAACAAACAAGTGTAGTCTGACAAACACATTCCCAAGAATGTACCACTCACTTAGCAGACAAGAGTGACAGAGAAGTTCGAGCACCAGCGGTGAGGAGGCATAACCAAATGGCCAGGGCTCGGGCCGGCTGCAAGGAAACTCTCCCCTCATCTCTGCTGTTCTGGCAACACAGGAAGATGCTTTTCCTCAGATCCACTAGCTGTTCCTTCCTAGCTCTGCTGAGCCGTTTAAACGTATGTTAACTAACACTGCACACCAACCCCACTTCAAGTACACAGTGGCTACATTCCTCCAGTGGCTAGCTCCTCTGCATACTGAGGATCTAGACGACCACGTGTCCCTGGCCATGGCTGACATTCTAACAGTTAAGACTTGGTTTCAGAAGGCAAATTCCTGACCACATATGACTGTTCTTGAAGAAATTCCACAGCATTTATTGGCTTCCCAAAGACTTCTCAAGCCCCCAAAGACTAAAACATCTTAATCTTCTCAGGGAGGATTCCAAAGACATTCTGTCATTTAAATTTTAAAAAATGTATGGTTGTTTGCCTGTATGTATGGATATGCAACACATGTGTGCATGGTGTCCATGGAGACCAGAAGACGGTGTTAGATTCCCTGGAACTGAAGGTTTTTTGTTTTTTAAAGATTTATTATATATTCAGTGTTCTGCCTGCATGTATGCCTACACACCAGAAGAGGGTACCAGATCCCATTACAGATGGTTGTGAGCCACCATGTGGTTGCTGGGAATTGAACTCATGACCTCTAGAAGAGAAGCCAGTGCTCTTAAGCTCTGAGCCATCTCTCCAGCCCCCCTGGAACTGAAGTTACAGGTTGTGAGCTTACACGTGGATGCTGGGAACTACACCTGGGTCCTCTACAAGAGGAGCCAGTGCTCTTAACCCTGGAGCATCTCTCCAGGCCATGAATCTTTCTATTATTGTACTCTTCTTTTGCTCATGTTGTATGAATGTTGCTAGAGATGGACTTGGAGCCTTGCACCTGCTGGGCAAGTGTTACAACACTGAACAGTCTCCAGCCCATCAGTAAGGGTTTATTACTTATTTTTGTGTTATATGTGTTTGTTTGTATATGGGTATATGTATATGTCAGTGCGGGTGCCTACAGAGGCCAAAAGAGGGCATTAATTGCCTGGAGCTAGAGTTACTTATAGGCAGTTGTTAGCCACCCAACACAGGTGCTGAGAACAAAACTCTTCTCCTCTGGAAAGGCAGCAAATGCTTTTAACCACTGAGCCATGGCTCCAGCCCTCATGACCTTATTTTAAAATGACAATGTTTAAAATATGTTAGAAACAGCCGGGCGATGGTGGCGCACGCCTTTAATCCCAGCACTCGGGAGGCAGAGCCAGGCGGATCTCTGTGAGTTCGAGGCCAGCCTGGTCTACAAAGTGAGTTCCAGGAAAGGCGCAAAACTACAGAGAAACCCTGTCTCGAAAAACCCAAAAAAAAAAAAAAAAAAGTTAGAAACAATCTTTTAGCAATATTTATGATAAAACTTTTTCCTTATTAACTTAGAAAGAGACTACAGCGTCTTTCAAAGGGTACATAAACGACACAGCTAAAGACCAGAGATCGAGCTAAGAGATGGGAAGATGTATCTGAATGCTCCGGGCTGCTATCAACAAGAGTGGGAGGGGAGAAAAACAAGCGGAGTTGGTTGGATCCTCTCTTCAGATGACCACTTTTTTTGTTTTGTTTTGTTTTGTTTTTCTTTTTTTTTTTTTTTTTTTTTTTTTTTTTTTTTTTTGGTTTTTCGAGACAGGGTTTCTCTGTAGTTTTGCGCCTTTCCTGGAACTCACTTTGTAGACCAGGCTGGCCTCAAACTCACAGAGATCCGCCTGGCTCTGCCTCCCGAGTGCTGGGATTAAAGGCGTGCGCCACCACCGCCCGGCTTGTTTTGTTTTTCAAGCCAAACTCACAGAGATCCGCCTGCCTCTACCTCCTAAGTGCTGGGATTAAAGGTGTGTGCCACCATCACCTGGCTCAGATGACCACTTTTAAAAACAACGAAAAGTTAGTGGACTGGCAAGAGAGCTTTGACATTAAAGGACAAGACTCACAACCTGAAGTTCAAAAGCACCAAGCCACTGTGAGCCTTAGATGAGCTGGCTGAGCAGCAAGCACCCGTTAGCTAGCTGCCTCCCACCGCTTCACTCCCACTGTATCCCCACACAAACTGCCCTCCAGCAGAAAGGCTCTGGGTCAGACCTCTCACCTAACAGAACAAGGACTTGTCACCCTTGTGGCCCATGTCGCACATGTTCCTGCACTCTCTCTGGAGTCATGTCGCACATGACTGTTTGCTGAGCTCTTCTACCACTTGGTATGTGGACTGACAAACCCTCTTCAGTCTTGTCACTGATGCACATCAGGGTTTTAGATAGGTCACCTTGAAAACCTAGTGTATATACCTGCGCTTGAGCTAAGAAAGAATGGCTTATATGTATAAAAAAGCTCACAGCCAAGTTGCTGGAAGACTTAATAATCTTTATTTTGTAACTGAGAAATTATTTCCATTTTGATGGAAAAAAACAAAACAAAACAAAACAAAACAGCCGGGCGGTGGTGGCACACGCCTTTAATCCCAGCACTCGGGAGGCAGAGCCAGGCGGATGGATCTCGAGTGAGTTCGAGGCCAGCCTGGTCTACAAAGTGAGTTCCAGGAAAGGCGCAAAGCTACACAGAGAAACCCTGTCTCAAAAAACAAAACAAAACCCCTAACAGCAGCTAACAATGGATAAACGTGGAACCCCCTGTAGCCCCAGAGAGTATACCTACCATCAGAGTCCTCAAATGTCCAAGGATAAAAAGGCTGTACTTGGCTCGTGTAATGGTGACATTCAATCTCTGCAAACTTGCCAGGAATCTAAGCAACAACAAGAAAGTTACGTCTGTATGCAGAATGGCATCCATCTCTTCAGAGGGTGCAGGCAGTAAGTACTGCAGCAGCTTCTCCAGAGCCCTTCCCACTTCCTTCCTAGTCGGAGGGCTTCCTCACTAGCTGCCCTGACTCAGGGTACCTGGCATAGAAGCCAATGGCATTAAAACATCAAGCAAACCAAACCCTTAATGCTTTACTTCCAAGTTAACATATTTGTTCAAAGTCCCTATTTTGACTTGGATAAAACACTAGAAATTAACAATGAAATCTAAAACTTAAAAACATCTAGCCAGGCAGTGGTGGCAAACACCTTTAATCCCAGCAGTCGGGAGGCAGAGGCAGGCGGATCTCTAAGTTCGAGGGCAGCCTGGGCTACAGAGTGAGTTCCAGGAAAGGCTCCAAAGCTACACAAAGAAATCCTGTCTCAAAAAAACAAACAAAAAAAATCTGAAAAAGGTCTAGAAAGACAGCTTAACAGTTAAGAGCACTTGCTGCTCTTTCAGAAAATCCAACTTCTATTCTGAGAAACCAGCCTAACGCAAGTGCACATACACAAAACTAAAAACATACAGTTTTGATCCCTTATTTTAAAATTTTAAGTTATATTTAAAGTAATAAACTATTATGCAACTAGTATAGAAATACACAAATATATCAATATAGAAATATAATGGGTACATGATAATGGTAAAATTTTAAATTAAATCATTTTTTTTTACACAAGAGATGAAGACTTTATTTCAAAACAACATGATGGACTATTTCCAATATACCTATCATGTTCTAAATTTATAAGAGTGTAAAGACTTTTTTTAATGCCGAATGCCGTTAAATCACTATTTTAAGACTAAACAAATCTCTAATTTTTGCAGTTTTTTTTTTTTTTTTTGTGTGTGTGTGTGTGTGTGTGTGTGTGTTTTCCCCCCAAGACAGGGTTTTTCTGTGTAGCCCTGGCTATCCTAGAACCTGCTTTGTAGACCAGGCTGGCCTCGAACTCATCGACATCTGCCTGCCTCAGCCTCCCAAGTGCTAGGATTAAAGGCATGTGCCATCTACACCTGTCTGAAATCTCTCACTTGTTTAACTCATAAAAAAAAAAATCAATGTGGCGACCCAAAAGCACCCTTAACATCTTCAGTAAGTAAAACTAACAGTACTTAAGGTCAAACCCTTAAAAAAACTGTGTAGCATGTACCCCGTGACAATTACAGGTCTCTGCAAAACACACTTAAATCAATTACGAACATCAGTTTTACTGAACAATAGAGACACCCTATGGAAAAGTGTCAACATACAAAACACTTGGAAAAGCACATCTCACAGATCATCTACTTCACAATTTAGACATTTTCAAGATGTTACCTAGGTTGTGTGTACGCGCACATGTAGAGACCAGAGGCTGAACATCAGGCTCATGCTTGTATATGGTAAGCACTTTACCAAAATGAACCAGTGGTTTTTCAACTTTCCTAATTCTGCGATCCTTTAGTATAGTTCCTCATGTTGTTGTAAACCCTGACCATAAAATTTTCTTTGCTATTTCATAACTGTAATTTTGCTACTGTTATGACTCATAATGTAAATATCTGATAGGATGGATATCTGATATGTGACCCCTGTGAAAGGGTCATTTGACCTCTACCCACAGGTTGAGAACACTGTTTTAAACAAAAGAAAATTAATAAAGCAAATGATAGTTGCTGGTGGATCTAGATGACAGAGCTGATTCTCAACAAGGGACAAAGCAATGTGAGCTACTTACCCAATTGACCCTTGCACAGCACTCGCCCTGACACAGGTAACAATTATACAGTCTTTCTGCCGGCCCTGGAAGGCATCCACTGTATCCACTTCTGCAGGCCTATTTATGAAAGGCATGTGTTTACCAAAAAATGTAAAATTGTGAAATATACATACACAGCAGTATTTAAAACTCTTCATTGTGATGTCAGGTGGTGGTGGCACATGCCTTTAATCCCAGCACTCAGGAGGCAGAGGCAGGTGGATCTCTGAGTTCCAGAACAGCTAGGACTACAGAGAAACCCTGTCTCAGAGGGGAAAAACTACACTGAATTATAAGGTTCATTCTATATCCCAATAAGACAGTCCTTTCAGACTTCTGAGTCAGCACATCCTTCTCTCTCCAGTCTTCTCACGGCATCTTCTGAACCCCAATTCTTAGTGTTATCAAGTCCATAAGAAACCACCTCTTAGTCTGGGGCCATACATATTTATGTACGTTCCCTTAAGCCTGGTAGAGTTTTCTACAGCTTGATGACTTCTGTAAAGAGGCAGTGGAATCCTGGGACCGAAAGCACCGTCTTCTTTGGGGAACCGCCACCAGAACTGTACCGAGTCTTCTTATCCACGACCATCTAGCTTTCCGTGTCCTGGGTATTTACATTTTTTCGTCTAACAGACTTTGTAGTTTTCAGGAGATATATCTTATACTTCTTTGGTTTTATTTACTCCTAAGTATTTTATTATTTTTGGCACCATTTTAAGTGGACTGTTTTTACTTCCTTTGCAGACTACTCACTAACAACAGATTTTTATATATTGATCTTGTTTTCTACAAGTCTCTTAAAACTTGTTTGCTTAACCCCCCTAAGAGTTTTCTTTGTGCAGCTTTGTTGATGAATCTATAAATATAACCATGCTGAATTATAGACCTACACAAGAAAAAACCTTGCTCTGGCTAGAACCTCTACTGCCATGGACAACAGAAGAACAAGCATTCTTCGTGGTCTACACAAGGACTGCTGAACCGTCAAGGAATAATGTTACCTATGTGTTTTTTTAAAGATGCCTTTAATCAAATTGGGAAATTTTCCCTGCAGCCCTTTTCAGTTGTAAAAGATGATAGGTTCTATTAAGTGCCTTTTCTGTTATCTATTGGTATGGCATATGGGTCACCTTCTCAATCTAATTGACTGTTCTCTGAGACAGTCTCCATTCTATAACCCAGGGTGGCCTCAAGCTCATCATGATCATCCTGCCTTGGCCTCCCTAGTATGGAGGCTACAGGAGTGAGATGCCATATCCTGCTTCCTTCTCTTATTCTATCAATATGCTGAGCCAACACTGCACTCTGGGATAGTAAATTTCACTTGGCCATCATGTACAGCCCCTTTAATATATACTGAATTCAGTCTGCTGCTGTCTGTTTAGCATTCTCACATCTGCAATCGTGAGTGCTTATCAGCCCTGTGGCTCTTAGAACACCTTCCCGGGTTTGATGTCATAAAATGAAATTACAAAGTGTTCTTGGAGCTGGCAACATGGCTTATCGCATAAGGCAGCTTGCCACCAAGTCTGATGGTCTCAGTTCTATCCCAGAACCAACTACTGAAGGTTGTCCTCTGACCATGTGCATACCATTGTGGACCGGCCCCAAACAAAAATGGATGTTTTTTTCTTTTGTTGTTTGTTTTGTTTTTAAAAAAGAAAGTGTCCTTGTGCCTTTTTTAAAGTTCTAAGTATTACTGGGCTTTCTGTTGTTGTTTTCAAATACAGTATTTTCTATGCAGCCCAGGTTGGTCGAAAATTAGATACTCCTGCCACAGACTCCTGAGTGCAAGGATTACAGGCGCACAGCTGTGTTAGTGCTAACTCTGGATTGCCGGCTGATGGAACTCAGTAGACAGGTCTAACCCCAGTTTCTCATCACTGGGAGTTTTGAATACTAGCTCTACTTGCTATACATATAGTCTCTTCAGATTTTTTATTTTCTCTAAAGTCAGTTTTTTTGTGTTGCTAGATTAAAAAGCTTAAAATAGTTTTGGTATTTTAAAAGATTTTTGTGTCTTTGAGAGTCATAGTGCATGTGGCCACGTGAGCAAAGGTGTCTTCTATCACTGCCTAGTCTTTGAAAGGGTCTTTCTCTGAACCTGAGCTCATTCATGCTTTCTCAGATAGGCTGAAAGCCAACAAACCCCAAAAGATCCTCCTGTCTCTGCCTGCTTCTGAGCTTGGGTTACAGAGAAGTATACTGGACACTCAGCTTGCTGCCTAAATGCTGGGATCTGAACTCTGGTCCTCATGATTGTGTTAAGTGCAATCTTAACCACTGAGTCATCTCTTCAGATTCTGTTCAGATATATCTCATGTAGCCCAGGTTATCCTTAACTCACTGTATAGCAGAGTGTGATAATTGGTATTAATAATAGTCAACTTGTAAAAGCTGTAATAGCCTAAGAAATGGGTTGGGGCAAGTCTTTGAGGGACTATCTATTGATGATGTTAGTTGAGTTGGGAAGACCCACCCAGTGTGGGTGACACCATTCTCTACGCAGGAGATCCCGGACTGTGTAAAAGTGGAGAAATCGAGCTCATCACTAGCATGCATGCATTCACTGCTCTTCTTCTTCTGACTGGATGCTTCAGGGTCCTGCTGCCTTGACTCCCCCATCATGATGGGCTGTAATAAACTGTGAGGTGAAATAAACCCTTTAATGCTTTTGCCAGAGTATTTTGTCACAGCAATGGGGAAAGGAAACTATGGCACCAAGGGTGACCTTGACTGATCGTTCTGCCTCCACCTTCCAAGTGCTGGAATTACATGTTTCTTACCACACACCTGACACTGACTTCCAGATTTTAATCTATAATTTTACTATAGAGGTAAGGAGACAAAAACAATCTTAGCAGGGCCTGGAGGCACTGTAATTCCAAGTACACAGGGGACTGAGGCAGGAGGATAGCAAGTTCAATGACAACCTGGGAAACTTACTGACAGTCACAAAATAATAAAAAAGAGGACTGGGTAGGCAATATAGCTTAGAGATGCTTAGAGTACTCGCCTAATGTACAGACCCCGATTCAACCCCAGGACTGTTAAGAAAAAACCTAATTCAACCTTTATAAACACCAGAAATACATGTAAAAATACGTCACCCTTTCTTATCAAATTCTTTCTCCAAGTCCTTCTGGATCATTGTCTTCTGAGCCTTGTAATGGGTTATTATGCCAATATTTCGGAAGGAAATATCTTTTCTTTTGTCTTTAATAAGTTTAATTATTTCCATCACCAACTTTATTTCTTGAACATTTATATAGGAGCTAAACAAGATGGAAAAAGAAGACAGTGTATCAAGTCTCACAGCAGTCTAATTGCTCACTAGTTCTACTTAGTTTGTTTCCCATTACCATAAAGAGTACATAGATAGGTGTTTTTCCCCTCTAGTCAGGCAGTAGTGTCAAGACAATGTAATAGTAACTATTCATATACATAAATCTAGGACGTGATTGTAAAAAAGGAATTTGTAGTCAACTGAAGTTTGAACCAATGTCCACACAATTGAAAACATACCACCCAGACCACTAAAAGTGAACTGGTCTGCCAGGATTGAATAGCACAAAAGCCATCCTATCCTGCCATTATCCTCTTTCTGGCTCCATAACCTGTACTTCCAGCCCTGACCTCAGATAGGTGTGTCCTTTCATTACTAAACTAGATCCAACCCACAGCAGCATGGGCCCTTGTTCTCCTGAGTCTTTAATCTTAACCACTGACATGCTATCAGCTATACTAATATGTCCTAGGGGGACAGCTCCCTCTCCTAGCCCTTGGGTACTCCTCAAGGTTGAGATTCTATCCAAGTCAAGTTCCTTGTTGCTTGTAATGTGCTTGGGGCTCAGTTCTTTTATCGTCTGCTCTACTTCTGAAGGTGCCATACAGGTGCCACATAAACCTTTCAGTTCCAATTCTACATGCAAACTCCTCTGTATTTTTCACTTCTTCAAGGAATGTTCCCTCCCATGTCCTATTCTGATCTTAGAATCTGCATTTTTTTCATATTTCCCTCCATAGCAGGGCAGTATTTATGCACATGTTAATGAACACTACCTCCAGACTGTTAATTCCTCTACTCAAAGCTTGGCTCCTCTGATATTTGCTACCTACCAACATACCACCCACCCCACTTTGCATTTTATAGATACCCAACACATTCACTCACAACTCAAAATCCTTAAAATACGGTCCCACTAGGCCACTATCTACTCCCTTAATGCACATTCATTCAGATGCATCTTTACTGCACTTAGCCCACCTGGAATAGTGAACTCATCTCAATGACTATCTAGTTAATGCCTGTCTTCCCATGATACTATAATCACCTTACAATGGGGTCTTTCTATGATCTTTCAAAGACTTACCGGTCACCTGAGAGTACTGCCCAACTAAACAGAAAAGGGGAAGCAATCAACACAGATAGTGATAATGACTGTGCCCTGGTACTAGAGAGACATGTATGGGAAAGGCTTACAACCTAATAATTCTGAGACCATTACTGGAGAATGAAGGAAGAGGGAAAACATACTCATTATCCCGTCGTTCTGAACCATCTCCAACATCAAACACAAGGTATGGCTGAAATGGCCACTCTGATGAACATCGAACGGCTTCAGTCAATCTACAGAAAAGCAACCATATTCAGAAAACATGCTCTAAAGTACATACTAAGCCGGGTGATGGTGGCGCACGCCTTTAATCCCAGCACTCGGGAGACAGAGGCAGGCGGATCTCTGTGAGTTCGAGGCCAGCCTGGTCTCCAAAGCGAGTTCCAGGAAAGGTGCAAAGCTACACAGAGAAACGCTGTCTCGAAAAAAAACCAAAAATAAATAAATAAATAAATAAAGTACATACTATATCATTAACTTTTTTTTTCTGTGAAAGACAGAACCATGAAAAAGTTAAAGGATAAGAGCTTATCCCAGATGCACAGCTGGATTTTATTTCCATTCTGGTACCAAGGAAAGAGATCTACACAATTATGACTCGAGAGGAGCTCACAACATAACACATGAGATAAACCACCAGGGCTGGGGAAACATGGTGCAGCCTCTAGAGCGAGCGAGCAAACACACAAGCACGGCTAAGAGCTGGCTTTAATCTCCAGCGACACCAACACAAGACAGGCCATGAAGTTACCAGTGATTGGATCTGGGTTATATTAAATATGGGCAACTTTTACCACCTCTTTTTTATTTTTCAAGACAGAGTATGTAGCACTGGCTGGCCTCGAACTCAGATATCAACCTACCTCTGTATCCTGACTGCTGAGGTTAAAGGGGTGTGCCACCACCACCCTGCCCCCTATTTTTTCAATCTCTCTGTATTTGACATAATCAATATAGAATTTGTAATTAGAGAAAAATCATTTCAAATTGAAAATCTAAGCTGATCGCCCCCACCCAATGAGGTCTTACTCTGTAGCCTAGGCTGGCCTCTTAAATCTCATCAATGTTTCTGCCTCAACTTCCCAAGTAACAGGATTACTCACATCAGCTAATATAGCCACCCTGATTTATGCTTTTTATGCCAAGACTTCTTCATAAGCAGCTAAACCTTCAAACAGGACAGGCTTATACAAGCAATACAGGACACCCACCTATTTGTTTTCAAGTTTTTGTTATAAACATAATTAGAAGGGAAGAGACATATGTCTGGATGCATCCTGTACTGAATGGTAAGCTGTAAAACCGGCAGCCTGCCAATCATGTTCTGCTTCACATTCTCTTCAAGTAGCTTGCAGAATCGTGCCATCATCGACTGGTCGTAGCCATACTCCTGTGCTTTCTGAGAGAAAGAAAAAAGTATTTAAGAGTTTGTACCAAATAAATAAACAAACAAACAGACAAATAAACAAATAAATAAATAAATAGATAAATAGATAAATAAATAAATAAGAGCCCAGTGCAGTGGTGGTGTACATCTTTAATTCCAGCATGTGGGAGATAGAGTCAGGCGGATCTCTGAATTTGAGGCCAGACTGGTCTACAGAGTGAGTTCCAGGACAGCTCACAGAGAAACCCTGTCTTGAAAAACCAAACAAGCAAGCAAACAAACAAACAAATGAAAAACAGAAACCCTCTGCCTCAATATTTCCCACAAAAAGAAATATAATAAAGAAAATAGGGGGGCTGGAGAGATGGCTCAGCAGTTGAGAGCACTGGCTGATCTTTCAGAGGACCAGGGGTTCAATTCCCAGCACCCACATGGCAGCTCACAACTGTCTGTAATTCCAGTTCCAGGATCCAACACCCTCACACAGATGTACCAATGCAAATAAATAATTAAAAAAAAAAAGAAAAGAAAATAGTACTTGGATCATGATGGCACTCAATGTATAATACGGAAAAAAATAATAAATGTACACACAAATGCTTGGCAGAATCTTTAAAAATACTAAATTTTCCACAGTAATTATCTCCAGAAAATAAGTGGTCTTAAAAAAAATACAAGTAAGTAAGCCAGGAGTGGTGGCACACATCTTTAATCCCAGCACTCAGGAGGCAGAGGCAGGAAGATCTCTGTGAGTTCCAAGACAACCTGGGCCCTGTCTGGAAAAAGCAAAAACAAACAAACAAGGGACAAGTGCACTATTGAGTTGGCTCAGTGGTTAAGAGTACTTGTTCTTGCAAAAGGCCCAGATCTGATTCCCAGCACCCAAATAGGAATTATTACACACACACAAAAATATTTTGAAAAGACACGTGAAAAATCAACTTTGCAATCATAAGTTTTTCCTCAGTAAGCTTCTTTTATTTGTATAATAATTTTTAAAAGCACAAATAGTTGGATCTTATCATTCTTGCTGTTTTTATCAAGTATCAGGACAGTAATGTTGAGCCCTCAGCAATATTTTCCCTGCATGCTGTGGTCGTTCGGGAGGTTCAGAGCCTGTACACCGGAGAACTGCGCAGCTCCTGCTCCCTCTCCCTCATCCTCACAAGCACAGCTCCTGCAGCAGTTCTGCCCCAAGGGGGCTGTGCACTTCTGCTCATGTCTATCTACAAAACTGTACTATCGTTCTCAATAAATCCAAAGTCAACAACAAATGGCAACAACCAAAACAACACACTCATTGGGGGACAGAAATGTTTTGAAAATGATCTTTTCTCTGAGATTATGAGGCCACTTTTCTGCATAAAAAAACTATTAAATTTCAGAATCACGGTATAAGGCTATTTAGATTGTCCCAAAACAACTACTGAGTCCTAATTCAGATATGCATTTACTTCCAGGAGACAAGTCTCGTGGGGGAAAATACAAAACAAAAAAGGCAGACTGGACCATGTCAGCACTGTCTTCCACAGTTGATTCACAGTGAGTACATTTTCTTTTGTTATCATCTGCGTTTTCGGATGTGAGGGGCACAGATATTTTTTCAACTACTTAAGAAAAAATTGCCCAAACTGGACATCTATTTCCAAATCATGCCTCCTTACGTTTTCCTCAGCTTTGGGAATATGTAGTGTATGTAGAGCATGTGGTGGTGGTGGTGGGGTCTTTACATTCTAAAGCTGTCTTACATATTTTGTGTTTTTATCAAATCAGATCCAGCCCCTCAAGCAGGGAAAGCCTGTGGTACTGCAAAGTGACCCTTAGGTTTTCCTGTCTATGAAACTCTTGCCCATACACTCAGAAGCACAACTATGAACAAAGAGGACATTTGCAGAGATGTTCACTTTCTTTTGAGACAAGGTCTCACCGTGTATCCTTGGCAGGCCTCATATGAGAACCTGCTCAGCCTGCTGAGTGCTAGGACTGCAGGCATGCACAATCATGCCTTGCCACTTCAAATAACAGTTCTCTTTTCTCTGTCATTTCCTAGTTTTCCCTTCAATTCAAACCAGAATCACCCTCTCAAAACCAGAAGCAGGCCCTGCACACCGACACCAGAAGCACTCACCATAGAGATGACCGTGGGGGGGAGCTGTTTGGGGTCCCCTACTAGGATAAGCTTGTTGCAGCGGTGGATAAGCGGAGAAAGTGTCTCGACCTCACAAGACTGCCCAGCCTTGGTAAGAAAGTACAGAAGGAGAAATAGCCTTAAGT
The DNA here is from genome assembly GCF_007827085.1 of Peromyscus californicus insignis. NCBI lineage: Eukaryota > Metazoa > Chordata > Mammalia > Rodentia > Cricetidae > Peromyscus > Peromyscus californicus. Next base: position 10,272,708 of record NW_026294595.1, read on the forward strand.
TCTAAGACTCATAAAAGTACAGAGTCCCCCCTTACTACAGCTAAACCTTTTTTTAAATTATGCAGGACCTCATATGTGTTGGGCAAGTGCTTTACTACTGAGTTATATCCCAGCCTCCTCTCCACCAGGTATCAAAAATAAGCATTAAAAAAAAAAGTTCAAAGTATATTATACTTACATGAAAATGTCTTTATGTAAGACAATGTACCATGTACAATGAAGATATAGCAATGAAAATATATACATATAAAAGATTTCATTATAAAACAGAAATTATCCAAACACAATTATAAAACACAATTTTTAAACAATCTAACCAGTATTTTGAACTTAACTACCATAGACACCTTAACTGTGGAGTCAGCTACCAACAAGAAGGCTGTGTACATCCTAAGTGCCTGCTGCATTCCTCCTGAACTGGAGCCTGGGAGCTCCAACAGAGCCATTTTACAACGTCATCTCTGAAATTCAGATATTACTTGAGGCATAACTGTCTTTTTCCCATCTTTCTAACTCAATAACATTACCTTCAATGATTTCATCATTTCCACTTTTCCTGTTTTTCATTTTCTCACACATAACTGACATATCTACAATAGGGTATGGGAACTCCTAGACTGACTCTCTATATCTAATGATCCAGTTCTGTCGTCTGACTTCCGTTCTAGCCTGTAACAGTTGGTACACAATCAATGTTCAGTGAATGGACAAGAAATAAAAGATGTCAGCTAAAACTGCAGCAGTCAAAGCTGTCCGAAATCATAAATATTTCAAACATTAGCAGGGAAGCTGCAGCAGTTCACCAGGATAGTGCTAGCGACAACCCTGCCCAGAGGACTACCATCCTCACTTTGTAGCAGGCTGTCAGCATGGTTCACTGTGTGAGAACACATGCACAGCAGCTAAGAGCTGAGGAAGTAGAGGTTTCTAACTCGCAAGGCTGGAGGTTCACTCTCCAGAAGCACAGGGAAAGAGTAGTGACTGATTAGTAAAAACCTGCTCTCTATCCACACTTCAGCATTCACACTTCACCCACAACTTTTCCTCCCAGTACTGGTCACACTGAGCACCCGAGCGCCCACTGACCTCATCAACAATGACACAACTAAAGGGGACACCCCCTTGCCCTCGGAAAGCAGACTCGAGCAGTAAACCACCACTTGTGCTCAACGTGCAGCAGATGACGTGAGACTCCAAGATGATGGTGTTCTGTGTTTTCTGTGGGCGTCCCTGAACCTAGGACAAAAAAAGATAATGTCGTTTAGTTATATACAAATCCTGTAAGTCCTATTTTTACTATTAAATATCTACCTTTTTGTTCATGTGACATAAAAATATTCAATAAAAAGGGGAGGCCGCGGCTCTCGAAAACAGGAGAAAGCCCTCCGTATAAATCCATTGCGGACTTTAAGGCAATGTATGTTGAGTTTTAGGAGAGGTGGCAATCTGGATCCAGTGCTAAAGCACTGCCAGGTTCTCTTCTCTTAGCCATCACCATAGTGAGTGTCCCCCAAACATGGTTATCTAATGGCCCACAGAAGACATGTGATGAGAATATCAAAGTTCACAATAGCCATGAACAAATACTAATTTAGAGATGTAGCACGAATCTTAAAAGTTCTTATTAATAAAAATAAACCTGGAGCCAGGTACTGGGGTGAATGCTGGAAGATCAGAGAAGCAGAACAAGCCACAGTCACCTCACCTTGCCAATTCCTCAGCTGATCCTGTTTTCTCAGGCTAGAAGCCTGAGTCCTCATCCAGAATGAATCTCAGCTGAATGGCTGCTAAAAGCCTAAAAGTTTAACCAGGCTATAGTTCCTGGTCCTCACGCCTTATATACCTTTCTGCTTTCCTCCATCACTTCCTGGGATTAAAGGCGTGAGTCACCATGCTTGGCTGTTTCCAGTGTGGCCTTGAACTTACAGAGATCCAGGCAGATCTCTGCCTCTGGAATGCTAGGATTAAAGGCGTGTGCTACCACTACCTAACCTCTATGTTTAATATTGTGGCTGTTCTGTTCTCTGACCCCAGATAAGTTTATTAGGGTGCACAATATTTTGGGAAACACAACACCACCACATTGAGATCATTTATTTACACTGTTAATGAAAATATACATTAAATTCAACTGTGTTTATCTCTGGTCAAAAACACACAAACCACGTCATCATTAAACTGTCCAGTTGAACCCACTGATTTCTTTACAGCTTCATTTTGATCATCCAGATGCAAATCTGGCTCAGTCTACCTTCAATCAGTCTAATAAGAATCTGATAGCCAGCAGTAGTGGCACAGGCCTTTAGTCCAAGCACTTGGGAAGCAGAGGCAGGTGGGTCTCTATGAGTTCGAGGTCAGCCTGGTCTACAAAGCAAGTTCTAGGACAGCCAGGGCTACACAGAAAAACCCTGTCTCAAAAAAAACAAAACCAAAACAGAACAAAAAAACACATCTGATATTTTTACACCCAAAGATAACCAGATATGCAGCTATTCTTTGTACCTGGATTTAAATCTGTAAGGTTCATCCATCTCAGAAATTGGCTAGAAAAAAAATGTATCTGCATTAAAAATGTACAATCTTTGCCATTATTCCCTAAAATAACAGTGTAAAAATTATGTATATAAAATTTGCATGATGGGCTGGAGAGATGGCTCAGCAGTTAAGAGCACTGACTGCTCTTCCAGAGGACCTGGGTTCAATTCCCAGCACCCGCACAGCAGCTCACAACTGTCTGTAACTCCAGTTTCAGGGAATTTGACACCTTTACAGACACACATGCAGGCAAAACACCAATGCACCTAAAATAAAAGTATTATATAAAAAAATTTGCATGACATCAGATTTCTAAGGAGACAATTTAAAGCATAAAGGCCAACATGCATAGGTTACATGATAAGACATCCTTGGACTGTAGGTGGGTGTCGCAGAACTAAGGATACAGGATTCAAACACAAGCACAAAAAGCTTATTCTCTAAGCCGGGATTAGGAAGGGGAAGGGGTGGGGGTTGTATGTTTTTATGCCAAACCATATCCCACTGACACTCAACTTATATTTATAATGGAGCACATGCTAGTCCACAGTTGCTGCCTTCTTACTTAACTTACAGATGTGGTTCATTCCTGTTTTGTCTTTCTCAGTATCTACAAACTTAGTCTCCTGAACTACTCTTGATAGCAATTATCTATTTGCAGTTGGTGAAAAAAGAAACTGTTTAACACTGACCATACCTAAGAGAAAAACACCAACGTTTCCACTTTTGCAGGTTCCATTTTCATGTTAAATAGTTTTTGTTTTTTTTTGGTTTTTTTTGGTTTTTTCGAGACAGGGTTTCTCTGTGTAGCTTTGCGCCTTTTCCTGGAACTCACTTGGTAGCCCAGGCTGGCCTCGAACTCACAGAGATCCGCCTGGCTCTGCCTCCCGAGTGCTGGGATTAAAGGTGTGCGCCACCACCGCCCGGCTTCATGTTAAATAGTTTTTAAAACAAACCTCATGCCTTTAATCCCAGCACTCGGGAGGCAGAGGCAGGCGGATCTTGAGGCCAGCCTGGTCTACACAGTGAGTTCCAGGACAGCTAGGGCTACACAGAGAAAATCTGCCTCAAAAAACAAAAACAAAAACAAAAAAACCCAAAAAACAAACCCAAACAAAGCTCAGTCCTTATGTTCTCTGAACTGTTATCGTAAAGAAAGTAAGACGCTACAGGTAAACTACTTACCTCTTTAATTTTTGAAGCAAGCTCTTGCCTTTCTTTTGAAACTTTGGCAATGTGTCCATCTAATTCTTGCCTCTGAAAACAAATTTGAACATTACTATGAAAACCGAGTACTTTAGAAAGCTCTCAGACACTTCACACCTTAGGAGGGTGGAAAACATCTTACACGTGAACTTGCTACAACAGTGTGCTCTCTTCCCTACCAGTCAAGTCCTAGTCCTGCTCTGTACAGTTAGGGGACAGAGTTCTGTCTCCTGTGCTCCACATTTGCAGTCTGCCTAGTACCTCAAACCCAGGAGCATCATTCCTCCATTCCTGTCAAAGGCGCTTCACACACAACTCAACAATCCTGCCACATGATAAGCACATAATGCAGGCATGGGAAATTATGACATCCTTCCCCTAAATAAAACCAGGGATTAGATCTGCTTGGCAACCAGAGACTAATCAAAGTGTATCATTGGAGTAGATGCATGATATTTTAAGCTGGGTGGTGGTGCCCAGAAATACTGGCACTTGTCCTCTCACGGAAAAGAAATGGCTGACATACAGAGCAAAGGAGATAATCAAAAGGTGGCAAAATGTTAACAGCTAAGGCTCTTGATCCAACCACACTGAGGCTAAATCACTCTTGACTTTGAATATGAGCCAGCAAATTCTTTTTCCTCAACCTAATTAGAAATGTTGGTAATTTTTATTTTTATTTATATGTATGGTTGTTTTGCTTGCATGTATATCTATACCACATGCATGCCAAGAGTCTGAGAAAACCAAAAGAGAGCATCAGATTCTCTGGAACTGGAAGTACAGTTGGTTGTGAGCTGCCATGTGGATGCTAGGAATCAAACTTGGGTCTCCGGGAAGAGCAGCCAGTGCTCTTAAGCATTGAGCCATTACTCCAGCCCCTAAAACGGTTTAACTCACCAACTGAAAAGTGCCTAATAAGTACAATAAGTCATCTACTTTTTGTAAATAAATCTTTACTGCAACACACCACATGTCTGTTTACTCTGATCTGATGAGGCTTTAGAGCCACAATCAAGCTGAGAAGCTGTCACTGTGTGGTCTAGAAAACATACGGTACTTTTTACTTCACAAAAGAGCTCTAACCCTGACATTAGGCACACTACTTCAGCATAATTCATGGACTCACACCATATCTCATACCCATTGACTAGCTCGTGTGTAAGCCAATTCTGCAAGGTCCGAGTGAGGAAGTGTCCATACCTGCATCTCCCGCCCACCTCGACACAGAGCTCGCTGGCGAGAAAGCTCATCGAGTTGACCATCTAGAAACTCTTTTCTTCTATGCATTTCTTGAATATGAGAAGGCAAGTCTTTTTCTATTATAAATTTTAAAATCACATGTTAATTTTAACAAAATCACATACATACACAAATACAAGGAGAAGGAAAACTCCTTCTCAAAGCTAGACTAGTTCCGGCCCCTCCTCATCACTTTGTCATATAAAAGGTAGCAGAACGCCAATGAACAGGCCAGCACTTACTCATTCTGTGGCTGACTTGGCTGTCCAAACTGAATTTTAGGACCTCTGTATTAATAGACTTTTCTGGGCCCAGTCGTACTAAATTTATATCTCCACAATTTCCTGTTGATAAAAAGACACAAAATTTAGCCAGGCAGTGGTGGTGCATACTTTTAATCCCAGTACTTGGAAGGAAGAGGCAAATGGATCTCTGAGTTCAAAGTCAGCCTGTTCTACAGAGAGTTCCAGGACAGCCAGGACTACACAGAAAAGACACAAAAGTAATAAGGACATTACTAATAAAACCCATCTCCATATGAATCAGAGAAGGGTAGCACAAACTGTAACTGCATGCCAGGAGCTATACTAAAGACTTCTCACACATTTTTTCAGATATTCTAGATAAAAACGCTGTAAGGCAAGTACTTACCACTTCAGTCAATACAAGCTAGGAAGGTCACATGGATAGTGCATGCAGAACTCACATTGTTATGCTGACGTTTCTCTATTATTCTCTCTCTATACAGTGTTCCATGAAGAACATATGAGGAATGAATAATCAATTCAGATGCTAGGATTAAAGGCATGTACCACCACAACTAGCACAAAGTTTTCTTAACTATTTATTACTATGTATTTTAATTCAAATAGACTCTTACTTGGTAATCTCCCCTGACCCCCTACTTGCCCCAAACACTCAGAATTAAGATATTTGTTTTGAGACAAGGTCTTGTATGTAGTCCTGGCAGGCTTGGAACTCAATTTGTAGACCAGATTGCCTGGAACTTCTAGCAATCCTCCCACCTGTTTCTCCCAAGTCTGGGTTATAGGCATATGTACCACACTTAGTACAAATTTTCAACAACAAATATATGGTGAAGGAATGGCATATTAATACAGTTACCTTTAATACAAGGTTTTTAAAAATCCTAGTTCAGTTCTCTCTATAAATGTGAGGCCACCTTCTCTAGCCAACATCTACCTGAAGGTTTCAAAATAGCCAGAGTCACTGGGTATCCACCAGAAAGATGGAAAAGAGTATCTGGAACTCATACTAAATATCCAGAAATGTTCTACACATTAAAATAGACATCATTTACACTATAGAATGAATTAGTAAAAATATAAGAGAAAAATTCCTAAAAGCCAAAAGCAGGTAAGAATTAAAAACCATCCTAGGAAGCATGGAGCTCCCATAGGTTCCCTGGGTGCTGGAGCAGGGTGATGGAAGAGGTGTGGCAGATGGCTAGCCATTTACTTTGCTCTTTAAATTATCATCATTAAAGTATAATTTACAGTCAGTAAAATGTAGGCTTAAAGAACCCTTATTTCACCGGGCGGTGGTGGTGCACACCTTTTAATCCCAGCATTCAGGAGGCAGGGGCAGTCGGATTTATGTGAGTTTGAGGCCAGTCTGGTCTACAGAGTGAGTTCCAGGACAGCCAGAACTACACGGAGAAATTCTGTCTCAAAAAAGAAAAAAAAACCTAAAACCCCTTATTTCTAGCTGGGCAGTGGTGGCACATGCCTTTAATTCCAGCACTCAAGAGGCAGAGGCAGGTGGATCTCTTGAGGTTAAGGCCAGCCTGGTCTACTAAGTGAGTTCCAGGACAGCCAGGGCTATACAGAGAAACTCTGTCAAGAAAACAAAACAAAACAAAACAAAAAAATTCACAAAAAAATGTAATGAATAATTGTACCTAAGAACCTAAAATTAAAGTAGAATTTTCCTCTTTAGAAAATATGAATTAGCAAAACTTACTGAAAACTACTGAGAAGCTGAGTGAACCTGACTCTTGAAAACATTTAACAATTGATGAAAATTTGTTCATTGTCAAAAAGAACAAAATAAATCAACACAATAATAAATCAAGACAAGTAACAAATTGTATAAAATAATCTGTCTTATGACAAAAAAAGAATTTATTGGCTGTTCTCATTTATGAGCACTAACTTCAAAGTCCTAAAAATAACACATTAGCAATCGAGCACTCTTGTCACAGAATAATGACATTCACAAGTTGATACCATTATGACTGACCAAAGACACAGGGAGGGAAAAAGTCTGTATCATTTCAACAGAGATAAAAGAAAAGCAGAAAATTTATAGTTTATTATCCAATGACAAAACTGTAGGCTGTTAGTTTATTTCTAACTTTCCCACAGCGGCTAACCTGGACTTGAACATTTCAGTCCAGGCGTCCACTGTGGGGAGATGAGCTTCCCGTGTGCGGCTACTGCACCAGTTAAGACCACACCAAGCACAGCATCAGCAGCCATACCTCTTGGCTGCACATGCAGCTACAGTGCTATCCAAACTATGGCTTAAGAGCCAGTCAGTGGACTGCAGGGTCAGCTTAGGGTTACCAGAATTGGTGGTACTTCAAAGAGTTAGAACAGGATAGAAGGATGGCATCTACCCTCACAACTGCACAACAAATACGTGGCAAAAAAAAAAAAAGGTTTGGTTGTAAACTGATAATGTAGTAAGTTTTAGAGGAAACGAACCCTCTATTAGGTACACACATGCAAAGAAAGGCAGAATATGTCATCTCTCAGAATACAGACATGCCCCATGTAATTTGCAGCGAAAGGGAAATAAACAGAGATGATAGATACTATAGCATCTAGGAACCCTCCTCAAAAGAGAGCTCATGTGTTTGTTCCCTTTGTATTTCACCTCTCCTCATTCTCGGGGATGGGATACTGTAGACACAGCAGCTGTCCCTCACCAAGAGTACACCAAGGAATGGAGGTCACAGGAAAGCACCAGGACAAAAGAAATCGGTTCTCCAAAGCCCATACTAATCGGCCCCTAAGCCTTTTGAACTAGAAGCAAATGTCTATTGTGCTTAAGCTAGTGCGTGGGGAATTTTTGTTACTTGCAACTGACTCTGATCTTAACTGATAAAAGACAGTGTCAGATATTCACAAGGAAAATAAAGATGAAAAGAAAAATAGTAAAAACAAGAGTGTATCATACCCAAAGGATTCTTCTTGTCTTTACATTTTTCTTTGAATTCAAGGATAATTTTTTTCATAAGTTCATCAACAGCTGCATTGGAAGGTGCACACACAAGGACTCGGTTTTGCTTGATTTTGGCATTGAAGTTTTCATCTGAACGGCCCTTCCTCTGGTTCTACAATTTGTCACACAGCAGACAAACAACAATGAGCTTTACTCTTGGGATTCAAATCTTTTTCTTCTGCTTTCAAGAATGCTGGCAAGTTCTCCCAATGGCTAAAGTGTCTATTCCTCCCACAATATGAAAGCTACTGTGGCATGTGGTGCAGGGCCACACTGCACAGCACGAGTACACACAAGACACCGGGCTTCAATCCCAGTACCAGAGAACAAAAAAAAGCAAGGCAGTGGTGGCACACCCTTTAGTCCCAGAACTCGGGCGGCAGAGGCAGGAGGATCTCTAGGAGTTCAAGAGATCCTGGTCTACAGAGTGAGTTCCAGGACCGTCAGGGATGTTACATAGAGAAACCTTGTCTCAAAAAGCAAACAAACAAAAACAAAACTCTCTGGTATAAAGTATCACAGCTGTTTGAATGTTCTACGCCTCAAAATTACATTCAAGAGGCTAGAGAGAGGGCTCAGCAGTAAAGAGCACTCACTGGCTGCTCTTCCAGAGGACTCAGGTTCAGTTCCTGGCACCCACATCATGGCTCACAACTGTCTGCAGCTCCAGTTCCAGGGGAATCTGATATCTGATATTTTCTTTTGGTTCCCTTAAACACTGCATGCATGCTGTATACAGACATACATGTGGGCAAAACACCCATACAGACAAAATTAAAAACAGTAATAATAACAAATCTTTTAAAATACACAAGTAAAGGGAAAAGGCACTTTAATACCCACATGCCTCTTAATTCAGGTCAAGCCAAGCGCAGGCTAACAGTATCACACCTACCTCTGTCAATAAGCGGTACAAGAGACCAACAATGGTTTTTGATTTCCCTGTTCCAGGTGGCCCATGAATCAAACAGATTTTGGCAACGGATGGTGAGTGTTTCACCATGGCATATGCAGTTTCTATGGCTTTCTTCTGGTCTTCATTGAAGTCTTTTAAGTAGGCAATCTATAGAGAAGATGTGTATAATGAGTTCTTTCTGTGATGACACATGGGAGAAGGAATGAACAGCATTTGTTCAACTTTCTTCCAGCCTATGTCAAACAAAGTAAGTGTCTAAGTGACTGACCTAAGGACCACTTTCACAACTACAGAAAACCTAATCGGTTACTAATTAGCATCTACAAGCTTCGGCCCACCCACTTATAATTGTGGTTTTATTTGTGCTTCTTACAAATCAGACAATAAATTTTCTTAAGCTTTTCTTTAATTATTCTGATTTTTTTCTATTCAGTCAACTCTCTGCTTAGACAGTGAAGGACTCTAAGAATATTTCTTTCCAAATACAATGTCACACAGTGGAAAAGAGTTTTCATAGCCAGAACTAGTCTAAACTTCAGTTTTACTTTCAACTTGGACAGCCATACTCCTAATGTCTGACTCATTAAACTAAGACTCCTTCAAGGTGCAAAACGATTGGATAATGAACATGAAAGCCTAAGCATACAATGAGGGTTTAGAAATAATGGTTTCCCTTTACATTTCTTTGCTAATTTTCTGAACTATATGTACATTTTTTTTTACAGTGAAAACTACAGGTTCATCCCTTTATTTACAACAATCCCACAGTTCTCCACCAACTATTCAAACGCAAAACACACGCCACAAAACCAGTGAACAACTCCCAAACGGTGAACACTCAGCGAACACTGAAGCAGATGCTGAAGAACAGTTGAATGGCACTTGTTTGTTTTTCAACACAGGGTTTCTTGTTTAGCCCTGGCTGTCCTGGAACTCGCTCTGTAGGATAGGCTGGCCTCAGAGATCCACCTGCCTCTGCCTCCTGAGTGCTAAGATTAAAGGTGTGCGCCACCACCACCAGGCAGAATGATGCTCTTTTGACACCCCCTCTTTATGGTCTTACATTTACCCTGACATAAGCTAACCCACTTGTACACCTTGAAAAACTTAAGGGAACTAAACATCACTGTGCACAAGCACACAGGACCATTCAGCAGCTCAAACTCTCCTGATAAAAAGTTCTCTCACTTTCCCTGGCTTCATTCAAATCAGCACTCACAATTCTTTCAGATGTTGTAGTTAATAGGTCTTTTGTACAGAAGTCCATGGGGTTTGGATTTAGAACAGCTCTGGCCAACTGGTTCCGACTGTTCAATAGAGACATAGCTTTCAATTTCCTCTGTGTAGTTACCAGAGAACTGATTACAATACATTTCGTAAGTTCATTTAGGCTGGCTGGCAAGTTATCTTGTGTCTGGATGCACAAGGAACACTCAGCTTTTCCACTGCGCACTATAATCAAAAGAGGAGAAAAGCAATGCATCAGTGTAATGCTAACCAACTGAAAAGGTTAGTCACCAGTGTTTAGTTGGATTTTACATGATGTACTTAAGTAAGTTACTTATATATAGTTACTAAATGCAAAATTCTCATTTTTGTTCACAGTTCAGGAGTTGGTCTTGGGTTTTGTGGAGTGAGTTTTACACTTCAATGGCTGGTAGAGAACTGTGTGGGATTGTTGCAAATGAGATGAACCTGTAGTTTTCACTGTTTAAAAAGCAAAAATAAAAACAAACAATATCCCTGTCCTCCAGAGAAAAAATGCCTAATAACTATATCAAACAGTAGTGTTTATAGAGAAACAGAGACGGGATGAGAAAGGAATGGGGGTGCAGAGGTGGACAAGTTGGTCAGTGTTTTCCTGAGAAGATGACACTGAGCAGGGATGTGACGTAAGGAAGAAAGCTTTGCCCTTTGGAGGAAGAGAGAGCTAGAAGCAAAGGCTCACCAGCACAGAGACCAGGAGGTGTAAGTGTGCTGGGGGTAGGTCAGACACATACAGTGAGGCAGAGCTAGAACAGAGAGAAGGAAAAGTAGGGAGGCATGTCTTACAAGATCCAGAGAACAAAATGGGATGTATTTTTGTAGAGTTCTGGGTAGCACAGCAATGACTCAGAATGTTATTCTGTTAGGTAAAAGTCATATGGTGTCTCTGTATAGGTAACAGGCTCTGCCTTATACATTTAAAAAAAAAAAAATCACTTCCCAGATGAGTGAGGTGATGCATGCCCTTAATCCCAGCCCTCGGGAGACAAAGGCAGGAGAGGCTCTGAGTTCGAGGCCAGCCTGGTCTACAAAGAGAGTTCCAGAGCAGCTAGGGCTACACAGAGAAAAGCTATCTTGAAAAACTAAAACAAACAAACAAACAAAAAAATTCTTCCTACTGCAAAAAACAAGAATAAAGTGCTAGACACTGGGTGTGGTAGCACACACCTTTGATCCCAGCACTTGGGAGGCAGGGGCAGGCAGATTTCTGAGTTCCAGGACAAGCTGGGGCTACCCAGAGAAACCTGCCTCAAAAACGAAACAAAAAGAATAAAGTGTTATAGGAAAAGTGATAGACATGATGGCTGGATGTAGGATGCAATGAACATAAACCATCAGTCAAATCTGCAATGAATTTGATTTGGTTGTGAAAGACACAAAGGACCAGAAATGAACACAAAGCTTTAAATTATAGCTTTTCAAACATAGGGATCCAACAGTTTTGAACTAAAAGGATTTCAGGAAAGGAGATAATTGTAAATTTGATGATTATAAATTTGGCAAATGTTAACCATTTTCAAGAGCCAAAAGCAAAAATTAAGTCACATATCACGCCTGTAAATCTTCCACACATCCTGTACACAAAGACTCTAGCTAAGCCAGGAGATGGTGGCACACACTTATAATCCCAGCAATCAGGAGGCAGAGGCAGGTGGATCTGAGTTCAAGGCCAGCCTGGTCTACAGAGCGAGTTCCAGGAGAGCCAGGGTTACACAGAGAAACCCTGTCTAGAAAAAACAAACAAGAAAAGAATCAAGCTAAACTTGGCACATCAGTTAGAATGCAGCATGGTGGGACAGTCTCAAGAGGATCGACACTACTTTGAAAATATGATGCAGTAAGGTTGAAGAATCAGGAAATCATCTTCTCTTCATGTAAGAATACTAGTGTTTTAACTGTCAAAAAGGCAGACTCACAAAGAATGTAGACTTCACAGTAAACCAAAACTAGGTTTTGAACCATGCATGGTGATGCAACCTATAGCAGCAGCTTCTTCGGAGGCTGAGGCAGGAGGATTACTTGAAGCCAAGAGCTCAAAAACAGCTGGAACATACAGAGGCCTACTTAAAAAAAAAAAAAAAAAAAGTATTATGTAGCTAAGATTGCAATTCTGGATTGCAATCTTAGCTACATAATACTTTTGAACCATAGCTTCTCTTATTAACAAGGAATAATTGTGACCACCTTTGGAGAACAGTACAAATGTGAAAAAAAAATAAAGACACATTGCTTGGCAGAAGTGTTTTTGTTTTTGTTTTGTTTTGTTTTTTGTCAGAGCTGAGGACCGAACCCAGGGCCTTGCGCTTGCTAGGCAAGCGTCCTACCACTGAGCTAAATCCCCAACCCTGACAGAAGTTATTAAAGGGAAGAAATCTCTACAATGCAATGGATGGAAGTGATGAACAGTCATTTCCAAGCTCAAGCTGCTTATAATAAATTGTTTGTTCTAATTAGTAATTAGTCACAAAACTAAGGTTGGAATGTGACTTATTAAACAGATAACTTGAAAGTGATATGTAAAAATGACAGATGGGCTGGGCAGTGGTGGTATACACCTTTAATCCCAGCACTCGGGAGGCAGAGGCAGGTGGATCTCTGTGAGTTCGAGGCCAGCCTGGGGCTACCAAGTCAGTTCCAGGAAAGGCGCAAAGCTACACAGAGAAACCCTGTCTCGAGAAAACCAAAAAAAAAAAAGAAAAAAAAAAAAAGACAGATGGAAGAATGCATCAGAAGAGAACATTAAAAAAAAAGCTTGAGGCTGAAGAGATGGCTCAGCGGTTAGGAACATATACTGCTCTTCAGAGAACTTGAGTTGGGTTTCTCAGCACCCATGCCAGGCAGCTCATAACTGCCTGTAACTCCAGCAAAGGGGATCAAGCATGTCTGGCCTCAGCAGTCACCTGTACTCGTGCACATACTTACTTACACATAATTTTAAAAAAAGTTTTTAACAGTAAGCAGTAAACTCAGGATCTTAAGTAGAAAAATAGAAGAATTCTAAATGGCAAGTGATCAACATGGCATATAACAAAAACAGGACTAAGGAAGCACAATGTACAGAAAATGAGACCATCACCTTGCTGACAAATTAACTTACTGACTGAAGTACGACGAAACTTATGAACATAACCACAGTAATAGCCATTTCGATCTTGCATGCCATTCCTGTCCATATCTTTCTTCTCTCTATTTAGTCTCTCAGGAACCAAAAACACCAGATCATTTTCCTTTGGATGAAGCTGTTTAGCTAGTTCAGATTCCTCCAGGTAAACTATGAAACAAAAATCAGCATTTATATAACTCTTAACAGAATTCAAGATCAACTTATAAGAAATTAAACCTTTGTACTAAGTTCCAAAGTATAAAGTCCTGATGGATTCCATATATCTATTGAAAGGGTGATCTCAGCCAATCAAAACTTAAAATACTGATTGCAGTATTTTAACAGTAGCAGCTGTGGTTGCCTACACATGACCTGCACAAGATCAAGGCAATTCAAAACTCCAGCAATGAAAGCAGAGGGGCTCCAAAGATCCCACCACTAGCTGAGGAGTTACTGTCAGTTGATAGCTGCGAAGGGAGGAAGGATCACTTTTCTGTAGGAGGATGGACACTGGTAAGATTCCACAGACCCCAGTGGATGATCCCACACCCGGGCACAGAAAGGTACCACCAACTGGGGTCAGCAGGCTTAAAAAAAAAAAAAAAAAATCAAATGTGTGGTGGTGGGGCATGCCTTTAACTCCAATCAAAGACAGGCAGCACTCTTTGAGTTTGAGGCAGGCTCATCTGTAGAGTTCCAGGACAGCCAGGGGCTACAAAGAAAAACCCTGTCTAGAAAAAAAAAAAAAAAAGAAAGAGAATTAAAAATTATAAAGAGTCCGATAGTAGTGGCAGTGCATGCCTTTAATCCCAGCATTTAAGAGACAGAAACAGGCAGATCCCTGAGTGTGAGGCCAGCCTGGTCTACAGAGTGAGTTCCAGGACAGCCAGGATTGTAACATAGAGAAACCCTGTCTCAAGAAACCAAAAAATATATGTATCATATAGGGGATGGGGAGGTAAATCAGTTAGTAAGGACCTGAGTTTGATCCTAGACCCCACATAAAAAGGCTGGGCACACAGTGGCTGGAGCAATGTCTCAGTTGTTAGGATACCTGCTCTTCCATAGGACCTGGATTCAACTCCCAACATTCACATGACAGCTAACAACTCTGTATCTCCAGTCCCAGAGGTCTAACCTCTTCTGGCTTCCAGGGGCATTATATGTAAGTGGGGCACAGACATATATGCAGGCAAAATGCCCATCCATCCATCCGCCCATCCATCCATCCATCCATCCATACACACACACACACACACACACACACACACACACACACACACACAAGAGGCTGGGAATGGTGGTACACACTTGAAATAATACAGTGTGGTAAGCTGGAGACAGAAATACCTCTGGCTCACTGGCCAGCCAGTCTAGCCCAGAATAATGAGAAATCCTATCTCAAAACTTAAAGAGGATAATCTTATTGAGTTTGACATTCAAGATTGTTCTCTGGCCACCATAGGCAGGAGTACACATACACACATACCATACAAGTAAAGGTAAGTAGCAGCTGCCTATGTCTTCATCTCACCTTATTTCCTCCCCAAATAATTTAGGATAGCATTTCTCAATAGTACCAGAAGTGACTTTTGATATCCTCCTATTTCCTGCTCCAGTTCTAACAACCAAAAACTTGTCTCTGTTTCACCAAAGGACCTCTGGGAAGCAATCCCATGGTTTGTTAAGAATCACTAACATGGCCGGGCGGTGGTGGCACACGCCTTTAATCCCAGCACTCGGGAGGCAGAGGCAGGTGGATCTCTGTGAGTTCGAGGCCAGCCTGGTCTCCAAAGCGAGTTCCAGGAAGGGCACAAAGCTACACAGAGAAACCCTGTCTCGAAAAAAACCAAAAAGAATCACTAACATACTAACATGGGCTGGACAGTTGGCTCAGTGGTTAAGAGCACTGGCTGCTCTTCCAGAGGACCATGTTTCAAAACACACACACACACACACACACACACACACACACACACACACACACACACACACACACAAGAAAGAACGAACAAGAGGAAAATACTGAAATAAACCTAGCCATATTTGGAGTTGTGAAAACTATCATGAACAAGAAAATTCTTCAAATGTGTGTTAGAAGTATAGCTCAGTAGTAGAATGCTAAGGCCCTGGGTTCTAATCCCAGACCACAAAACAAAGAAAAAAATAAAAAATTAAAAAACAGGGAAGAAAGGGCTCCTAGACAAGTTGTTGATTACAGATGGAAAACAGTAACTTCACATAAGATATGCAGCAACCAAGGGATCAGAATCAATCTCCACCAAGAAAAGCCATTCTTCTGCTCTATTTTTACCAAAAACACAAAACCTCAAGTCTAAGGTAGCATCTGGGAGACACAAAGGTGGTGTTCTACAAACTAATGGGGCACTATTTTTTAGGCATCCAAGACACAGTGAAGACAGGCTAAGGAACTATTCTAGAAAGCTGAGGGCTCAAGACAGCACAACTACAGCTGTTTGGACTCTAGATCCCAGGACAGAAAACAGATTTTAGTAGGACAAGTGCTACGATATAAAGAAGGTCTCATCCTCAGGATTACAGCAACACTAGTCCCTAGTTTCATCACTGTCCACGTATGCAACATGTTAACATGTAAAAAGGTTTACTGAAAACTGTATGCGGACTCTACTATAAGTTTTACATCTCTTTAAACTCCAAAGTTATATGAAAATAAGTTCTTCCAACTAAAATGCCAGGGTTTATCACCTTACGCCACTCTATTAACCCTCCTCCCATGAGAGTCATTTCCTAACAGTATCAATATTCTATGTTTCCTCTATCACAATACACAGGAGTTCAAGAACTACTAAGCCAGTTCTACCATAAATGTACTAGGATCTTGGTTAATGATATTGTATATCTGGTGCAGAAGTCACTTATTTCTATTGTATTTTACTTTATTATTTTACTTTTATTGTTCCTCTTTGCTGATTTAGTAGTATAAAAGTCAGGTGTGCTTCCATGTAATAGCATGTACCTTAAATCTCAGCACTCAGGAGGCTGAGGCAAGCACATCTTTGTGAATGTGAGGCCAGCCTGGTTGACCAGGCCAGCCAGGGTGATATAGCAAGACCCTGTATCAAAAAAACCGAAACCAAAAGTCATGTGTATATGAAATGTTCACTTTTTAGATGTTCATGTATCTGTGTATCACGTACATATGCACTAAAATGCCCACTTAACTGAACTTCTGAGCAGTTCTTTTATCTCAAATGATGTTTCTGCCTTAATGTCCCATCATAACAGAGCTAAATGAGATGAATTTACATGGTTATCTTCATCTGATCACTGGCTGCTGCCAGCCTCTCTGCTGGGGGCTATAAGTGCTTGTCCCACTGGGCTACCTTACCAGTCCCTGGCATCTCTTCTCAAGTAGAAATTTCCAATGATCACATCATATATTCCAAGTTGTATATGAACTTACTCATAAACTCCCAGTATTTTTTATAGTCGGCTGGAAATTTTCGTAAATGCAAGTAATAGAAATTCTCTTTATTTGGAGAGTTGAACCATTCCTGTGCCACCTACACAAAGCAAAAAAGCAAACTAAGAAATAAAGAACACACTGAAAGCCACTACACACAGCAAAGTGTCCCAAACTGAGCTACAGGGAAAGTAGAACAGAATCCCAAGTGAAAGGCCAAAAATCAGTTTGTGTGGTTTAATAGAATTGTTCACAACTGTGACCTGTTCAATTCAGCCGCCATTAGCCACATTTGGTTATATTTGATAACTGAACGTCTAAAGGCTAGGAACACTATTCCTGAGCTTTTCATGTTCAGCAGTCACCCCGATACTGTTCACTGCAGAAGCATCAGCTGCTGCTAGATCTTGCTGCTAGCACCTACTTCACAATGAGACCAATTTGACCTACATTTATCTCAATCTCTGGGAATTTGCACAAGCATTCTTCCTGTCAGTTTTCTTTTTTTTTTTTTTTTTTGGTTTTTTTGAGACAGGGTCTCTGTGTAGCATTGCGCCTTTCCTGGAACTTGCTTTGTAGACCAGGCTGGCCTTGAACTCAGAGATCCTCCTGCCTCTGCCTCCCGAATGCTGGGATTAAAGGCGTGCACCACCACCGCCCTGCCTGTCAGTTTCTATATGTCACATCCACCAGTCTTCCAAAGCCTCAAACTCAGAAGTAAGTATCAGAAATCTTTGGTGATCCTAAGCCCAAATTTACAAAAGAAGCTGCTAGTGTAAAAAGGCTATTTTACACTTTCAAAAAAAAAAATGACCTCTGGGACCTTAGGAAGGGTTGGTTTGTTTATTTATTTATTTATTTATTATTTATTATTTATTTATTTTTATTTTTGGTTTTTTGAGACAGGGTTTCTCTGTGTAGCTTTGTTGCCTTTCCTGGGACTCACTTGGTAGCCCAGGCTGGCCTCGAACTCACAGAGATCCGCCTGGCTCTGCCTCCCGAGTGCTGGGATTAAAGGCGTGCGCCACCACTGCCTGGCACAGGAAGGGTTTTATTTTATAGTAACATTTTGACTGAAGTAGTTAAATCTGCAACTGGCCTTCAATTCCTCTCGTGTAACTGTTCATCAGTGACTCCTGGTGCTGAACTGTTTCTGCACAAAGTTAACTAAGCAGTCACTCCTCAAAGGAGTGACACCCCACCTTCACACTATCCATCACTTTTGGCTAGAAACATGCAGCAGGGGCTTTCACGCCATGTGCCACTCCAGCCCAGGAATGAGGGGAGGAGGTGTACTCAAGAGGCTCTTCCCTGATCCTGGGAGAGTAAACATTACAACCTAACCAGGTTAAGGCTCAAATCAGGATCATCTTTTCAACTTCCACTAGTAAGTCATATATTCTAAAGTGTATCTATAGTCTTTCCATCTCCACAGTTACTACCAAAACAAAGCTACCATCATTCTCTCCCCAAATTGCTGTTAACCAACCTTAACTGGTCTGCTGGATCTGTTAGCCTTTCTACCGTTTATTCTCTACCCAACAACCAAGGATGTTGTGTAAGAAATAAACTAGTGTGTATAATTACCCCTGGTCTAAATACTGACCAACTCAAAGCCGTTCAATACCTTCTCACTGAAATGAGGACATACTCAAACAGAAGCTTATGGGACTATATGCTCATGAGCATTTCTCTGATCTTCATCTACAGAGAGGGGCAAAGAACTAAAGCATACTTACCGTTTCAAAAGCATTCAATATAATCAAAGGGAGAAAAACATTAAAATACTCGGCACAATCTTGAAATCGGACGGGCACAGGTCTTGAGATAGATTGACAGAGACTTGTTGGGGCACCACATTTATCAAAGTTCAAAAACATTTGGTATTTCCATTTTAAGACCTCTTTAATGAAGGTGTCAAAGATGGACTGCGAAGGCAAGAGAATGTTCACTGGAGAAGAAGCTGACATAGGCTTGTTCTCACTAAGTGTAAGCTTGTGACTCTGTTTGTTGGAACTGCTAGGAGTCTGAAAATGAAAAGTACTGCTTAAACTTTTCACCTCAGCCACTGGCTTCTGAAACTCCAGGGAAGTGGGTGGTGTCACCTTCAAATTGGGCGGTGCCCCACTCGACTTATTTTTTAGTACTGACTGAGGTATGGTACTTTCCAAAGACTTGGAAAGATTGGCAGTTCGTGAAGCACTGCTTGAGCTAAATATCTTGGTAGTAGTAGGTCTCAAGGACGACCTAGGAGGTAAGCCAGGTTTACGAAACACGTCGTCATCTGCTGCTTTAACTTCAGCGTGTCTTGGGCAGTATTCACCCTGGTTTCTTGTGGTTTCAATACAGTCTTTGTACTTACACTTTGTGACACTTAAAGACTCCAAATGAGGCTGACTTACAGACTCCTCTCTCTGAACTGTATCTTTATAAGCCACTACAATCGGTTTATCATCTTCCATCTGTGAGCACAGATCCATATCTTGAGGATCATGTTGGGTTAGGAACAAATTATCATCATCTGTATCACTACTTGATTCTGGCTCAGCAGCTTTAACAGCTGCCACCTCCCCAACTTGCATTGTGACAGCACCTTCACCCACAGGCTCCTCTGGAGTAGAGAGCATCACATCTGTTGGCACTCCTCCACTTAACACTCTAGACTCACACTGGTTCACAAGATAAGCTATATCAGTCACCTGAGGATCAGAAATGGCTTTTGCCACTTCTGGTTTGGAAGGCATGCATTTTGCTAATTGCTTTTCATTACTGTTGGCAGGGGGCTCATTTCCTCTATGATTAGCTGGCCCATCAGAGTCTGGTACAAGTACGTCAGAACCCTGTACTGTACGGGACACTGTTCTTGCAGTGTAATCAAGGTCTCGTTTCTGATGTGATCTAGATCTCATGAGCCTTTGAAACTGAAGATCCTGACTTGTCAGAAGCTTCTTATTGTTTTTGATGGAAAGAGTCTGAGGAGAAATTAATTTAGTCTTTTTGGGGGCGTTGACTACTCCAACAGTCTTACCATGGTCACGTAATTGGACTATACACTCCAGAGACCTCTGGGACAACTCAAATGCCTTCCGAGGAGCTTTTTTCAGGCCAAGTTTTTCAACCGTTGAAGTTGGCTCTGGACACTGGCGCAATTTCTTCGGCGGCACAATAGCAGGAGATGTTCTACAACTGATGTAACATGAACTCTTATTCTGTCCTCTTTTGGTGTCTAAATGAGTTTTCTTAATAACCTTAGAAGCCGGAACTTTCCTAACAGGTTTTGAGTAAGTACGAGGCTTTGTAGACTTCATCAGTGAAACTGTAGGATCTCTCTCAACACTTGAACTGGGAGCCGATATCCCCATTTCTGTACTTTTTAAATCACTTCCAGCAAGATCTCTGTCATCAGCCAATCGCTCAAATGTTACAGAAGATGAAGGCCTCTGAGGATCTTCAGCTGTAACTCTGTCACATCGTTTTCTCTTATGTTTTTTTCCTTCAGTTTTACAAAATTCCTCAGCAGAAATACTGTGTGGTTCTGCATGTTCTTCAACATCCTCTGCTTCATTTCTAACCACCTCTTCAGACACAGAGTCTGCACCAGAACCCAAATTGTTGTTTGTACTATCAGCTACATGAGTTATACAGCTTTTTCCTTCCTTGTGAAGGGAGTTCTTGCTGTCTACATTATGATCCTGCCAAACTGAAAACACTTCAGATGAACTTTCAAACTCAAAAACCTGAGATTCAGAGTCCTCAAATTCTATTGGGCACTTTGTTTCTTCTTCCTTTATAAGCTGCTTTTCCACACCGGTATTAACTACTGAACCATGCTGCTCTGGACAGTCTTTCTCCATGCATGCTTTGCCCTGTTTGATGTGTTTCTCAATACCATGACTTCTTTGATCATCTTCTTCATCAGAATCCGATATAACAATAATCTGCCCATGGCAAGTGTCAGCACTGTTTCGGTTAGCTGTCAAACATCTTCTATCATCTTGTCTTTGTAGCTGGGATGGACTTTTACTTGACCCTGATGGGAACTGAATAACAGTGGTTTGAGTTATTGAAGTGATGTTACAGAGGTCTATTTGAGAACCTGTGACCAAAGGCTTGCTACTGCCGTGAGGCACCTGTCCTTGTACCAAGTTAGAAGTCAGCACTGTACTCTTTCTCATTTCCTTATCTCTTGATTCAACTACCACCTTTACAGGACTCTCACATGAAGTTTTCTTCACCGATGTATCAGTAACTTCTGTACATGGTAACAAATCATCAGTAGCATGCTGTTCCTGGATTTGACACTTGTTTTCATCAGAATTATAGAACTCCTCACTTTTAAACTGTTTCTTTTTTAACAATGAACTGTTTTGAAAATTTTGCTCATCATGTTCATCATCCAGAACGGGGTCTAAAGACACATCATGTGTGATAGCATCTTCCTTTAGAACTCCTTTCTCTCTTCCTGAACAGGAGTTCTCAAGGTCAGGCATAGCTGTATTTCCCTCTAGCTTGATAGTGTTATTGATCAAAGTACTTTTCCTGTGTTGCTTCTTTATGACATGTGATAACTTTGCACAAATTTCATCTTTCTGTGCTTTAGACTTTGGTTTTGAGTTTTTACCAATAGAATCATCCTTTAATGAGACATCTTCATTTGACGTAGATACCTTTTCCAGAGAATCAGTGCTAGAATCAGTCAATGAACGTGTTAATAATATGACTCCTCTGTCACATCCCCATTCTGGGCCATTTCTTAAAGTATTATTCTGTGGTGTATGTGAAGAGGTTTCTTTTACAGACTTCTCTGTGCTTATTTTAACTTGCTCTTGATGACTTCCAGAAAAAGGGGCCTCCCTCTCCTGCTTCAACCACAATTCAGCTGGAAGAGGCTCTTCTTCATTCAAATCAACGTAATGCTGCTTGATGCCCTCCTCTTCTCTACTATTTGCTTTAATCAATACTTGATTATAGTCAGCTTTCACTGCTTCTTTAGAAGATGTTGGGCTGTAATTTTCCAGGCAATAAATGTCTTTTTTAGGCTTCCTGTCTATTTGTTCACTTTCTTCTTTAAAAGATGGAGGAGTTTTACATGTAGAAGTCGGATCCCCAAAAGTGCTATATTGGGGCAATTTGAATTTTATGTTTCTAATTATTTGTTTCAAACACATTTGTAACTCATGGGTTTCTTGAGCAGTCAACTGCCAACCCAGAGATAAATTTCCTCGAAGGAATAAGTTAAGTTTATCCCAGAACTGCTTACAAAGTGTTTGCTGACCAAGCTGATAACCTTCTTTGAGAAGACCCCTAATCAACTGGACACAAGCAAGCTGGACAGAGTTAGAGGGCACTGAATGCAATGCCAATGATGATATTATTGCTGCTCCCTTGGGGGTACTTCCAGGTGACTTCTCAGAACTCCGTGCAAATGCAGTGGTAGGAAGCTTGGCACACTTCACAACAGCTTCTACCCACTGCTGGGAACTCACCCATAGCAGATGCAAACATTTCTTATTTCTATGCAGTTCAATCACAGACACTAAAATCAGAATAAAAAATTCAGTGACTTTGTCACACACAGCATCTGTCTGGTTGAGGACATCTTTGACTTCAGAGTATAGATGATGAATAACTTCTACAATGTAAGCCACACCCAAGTCCTTAAGATCCATGAGTGACTGAACAAAAGGTATGAACCACAGAAAGGTACTGTTATGAACACGCATATCTTGACCAATATCTGACTGAAGTACATTGGCTAATGTTTCCATTTCTTCATACATGTTAGGACAATAATCTGGACAAATGGCTGATCTCCACCCTGAATCCTAAAATGAAAAAATAATCAACATTCAGATAAACAAGTTTCATGGTAAGTATCAACATTCAAACTATAGAAAAGGAATACACTCTGCAGCTTTACTCTTCTGCTCTACTATACATGAACTTGAACTATAAAACTGTTTCAAAAAAATGAAAATACACACCTTCACATATTTCAACCTTCCCATCAATTGGCTTGATTACTACTACTTCTATCAAAATATTCCTCTGTGGCTAGAGTTCATGTTCCTCATGTGAATGAAATGCATCAGTTCTCCAAGAGGGCCTTCATGGAATAGTGGAGTCACACTAGCTACACATCACAGAGTCAGCACCCAAGTCACTACACAAAACACTTGTCTCTCAGTATCACTTCAATTTTTAAAATGTTATATACCTTTTTGGTCTTTTCAGGGTTATAGTTATAGACAATCTGGCTGCATGTCACCATATCATCAAAATGTGGCTCCGGTTCTAACTTGGTCCTTAAATATTAAGAATAAATAGAAATTACTAAAATGAAGGGATTGAAGGAGAAAGGAGGAAGTCTCCTTGGTAAATCAGTTACAATGTGTTATTTTTAAATTCTGACACTTAACCAACCTTATGGAGCTGTTCCTTATATTTTGGATCTCTCTATTGTAGCTCACGTTGTTAATGATGGTCTGAAATGCTTCAATAGGGTCAATAAGTTGACCCCACACTTTAGATCCAAGGCGATCCAGAATCACCATGAAACAGTGTAATGCTGGCCAGAAAGGATCCATGCTGTCATCTAAAATAAAATACAGCAATTTCTAAATTACAAAAAAAATAAGAAAAATTCTAAAATATATTGAGAATTAAATATTCTTGGTCAGCCAAAACTGATAGCAAAATAGCAATTAATTTAAAGTGGTGTCTGGCAATTCTCTCTCTCTTTTTTTTTTTTTAAATAGTTTTTCAAGACAGGATTTCTCTGTGTAGCCCTGGCTATCCTGGAACTCACTCTGTAGACTAGGCTGTCCTGGAACTCAGAGATCCACTTGCCTCTGCCTACCAAGTGCTGGAATTAAAGGCACGTGCCACCATGCTCAGCTTGCATACTTTCAAAATGTTTTAAAATTATCTTTTTTGCAAAAATAAATAATAATAATTAATGGGAAACAAACTGATGAGCAAAAGAACAGTCTAAGTAAATGCAATCTCATCACCATTTTGCCATGCCTAAAACAATCTAAGCCCTCCCACAAGCTTATACAAATGGTAAGTGGGGGTGGAGAGGTAGTACAATGGATCAGTGGGTAAAGGCACTTGCTGCCAAGCATGGGGACCTGTAGCTGGAGAGTTTCTTTCCAGCTCCTGCAAAGTCCCGGCAGTCCCACAGCCCACTTATAATATAAACACACAGATGCTTATATTATTTAAACTGGCCTAATGGCTCAGGCTTCTTGCTATCTAGTTCCTATATCTCAAATTAACCCATATCTATTAGTCTATAAGTTACCACGTGGCTCGTGGCTTACCAGTACCTTACATCTCGCTTGTCATGGCGGCGGCTGGCATCGACTCTGCTTTCCTGTTCCCCCCTTTTCTCTTCTCTGCTAGTCCCGCCTATACTTCCTGCCTGACTACTGGCCAATCAGCGTTTTATTTTTCAATCAAGCATAGCAACATATATTTATAGCATTCAGGACATCTCACAGCAGGGACCTGATTCTGATGCCCAGATTCCACATGTTAAAGAGAACAGACTTTTGAAATTGCCCTGACATTCTCTCTCTTTCTCTCTCACTCTAAATATTGTTTAAAAGAGTAAAAGAATGAGAAATATTATTTATGGACCTAATAAAGCCCAGAATCTAAGAAATTCTGCTTCAGCAAGATCCTTAATTTTGCATGCCATATGTAATAATCATGCTAAGGATTAAAACTTCTGGTCAACAGTAAGCACTCTTCACACACATTCTATCTCTTTACTGTCCACTTCTCACTGACATGTAGGAATTCCTCCTATTCATGAAGTGTCCATTTATGACTTTCCCCTGAGATACACAGTGGGAAGATACTGGTCCTGGCTAAAGACCTTCAGTGATTCTTCAACATCACGCTTCTTAGTCAAAACCTTAAGATTTTGCTGTTCCCAGCTTTGTTTTTCATATGCCCATAATCAGTTTGTAGCCAACGCAAATCAATGGCTTTTGCAAATATCAGAATGCCTTCGCCAACAGCACTTCCTATCAAATTCCTAATTATCCTTACTAGATTCAATCCTACGTTAATGTTCCTAATTAATTTAACTACTAGAGTACTCTGTGGAGGCAGTACTGTAGCTTACTCTATTACTCATAGTATTTAGGTGCTTACAACCATAACAATGACACTATATCCCATTCACCCCTACCTCCCCCAAACCCCTACCCCTGGAAACAGGATTTCTCTGTGTAGCCCCGGCTATCCTGGAACTTACTCTGTAGACCAAGTTGGCCTCTAACTCAGAGATCTGCCTGCCTCTGCCTCCCGAGTGCTGGAATTAAAAGGTTTGTGCCACCACCACCAGGCAGTTACCAACATTTTTTAATAGTATACCATCATAGTATTCAAAAGCATTTAGCAAGTAAAGTATATTACCATCCGACTGCTTCTCCATGGTGTGAAGGATTGATTGCATAAAATCATTTTGTTTGTCTGAGCCCAGCAACAGTGAATCCATGGCTTGCTCCTCAAGAATAGTCAGCAACATGCAAATACCTGTAAGATTATTCCAGTTTACCGAACTGATGAAATAACACTATGCTCAATGTTTTCTAAGCTGGCAGAAAGAAAGCAAGGCTGGAAGTCAAAGCACAACAGAATCCAGCTCCCTGTCTGCTATACTTCATGCACCGCTCCCCAACAACAGAACTTGACACTTTTTCTAGTGTAAAATAGGTCATCGGTGCTAGCCATGGCAGAAGGTGATTTCTAAGATGACTACCACACAACTTGTACTTTACAAAACCTAAGATGACACAAACATTCACATGTGCTGTGTACAGTTCATATACCACTAAAAAGAAAACCCGCGACCAACTACGACCTGGAACTTTAAAGAACTGAATTAATGAAATAATGACAGACAATGCTAACTTCTCTCACCACCTGAAAATACTTACACCATAAAAAAGAGGTAACAGCCAGGCGGTGGTGGTGCACGTCTTTAATCCCAGCACTCAGAGGCAGAGCCAGGCAGATCTCTGTGAGTTCAAGGCCAGTCTGGACTACCAAGTGAGTTCCAGGAAAGGCGCAAAGCTACACAGAGAAGCCCTGTCTCGAAAAACCAAAAAAGAGAAAAAAAAAAAAGAGGTAACAATCACCATCACACTGACACTTCTACTTCAAACAAAAGATTCACTTGCCAGGGTTTGAAAATGTACTTGTTTGGAAGGCATCTACAATAAATGACGTTTAATAAGATAATGAAAGACCCTAGCCCTTCAGGCTTACACCCCCAAGTCTCAGGAAAAGAGAAACTTCAAGCACCAGGAAATGAG
Source organism: Peromyscus californicus insignis (assembly GCF_007827085.1). NCBI lineage: Eukaryota > Metazoa > Chordata > Mammalia > Rodentia > Cricetidae > Peromyscus > Peromyscus californicus. Next base: position 10,299,002 of record NW_026294595.1, read on the forward strand.
AAACTAAAAATCTAGTTCCAAGGGCCACCTGACTCAATCACCCCTGTAACAATATAACAATGTAAAAAGATTTCTGTTAAGAGATGTGCTCAACTGTGAATGGGATAGTTGCAAGTGTTCCAGGAAGGACCACTGTGACCTTTGTGTAAACTCCACTCCTGCCCTGATACCCCCCTTGAGGTTTCAGGAAGAATGTACATGTGGACGTGACTGTACCCACTCTGTGATCAGACCATGTTCCTGTGAAACGAAATGGTATGGGAATTGTAATCTTATGGCTTTTGTGGGCTTTTCCTTTAAAAACCCCCATGTGGCTGCAGTAAGATGCGACTCTTGCTCTTGGGAGCAGAGGAGCCCTTCTACATAGAAGCTTAATAAATTCCTCGTGCTGTTGCATCAACTGGACTGGAGTCTGGGTTCTTGGGGCGCCCACTTGAGACCCTAAACTTTGGGGTCCAACAATGTAAAACAGTTAAGCTAATTTGGCAAGGGAACAAGTACTGGAAGCCATGCAATCTTGTAATAAGGAAATTGCTCAGAGATTGCTCTATGCTCAGAACACAAGGGAAGACCTGTCTGTGGAGGAATGATACTCACCTAGCCAGTAGTTTTTGTAGTTCGTAGTATCATACATGTGTGCAGGCAGAAGGATCAGTTTGCCTTTTTCAAGCACAGAAGATGTGTAAATGTCTGGACTTTCCAAAAGTCCCAACTCAATGACTTTAAAAAGGCAAGTTAAAACTTCCTGTAAGTCGTAATAGTCATCTCTGTCCACTTTCCCCAGGTTTCTTGCAGTCAGAATAGCCCATCGCCGAACCTAAATAATTGTATTATAAATAACACTGTATGTTCATTAATTCATTCAATGAACAATGGTCTACACTGAGCAACATAAGATATAGTAGAGATTTCAGAAGACATCAAGAGATTATTACTGCAATGTATGGGCCTTCTTTGATCCTGATTTGAATAAATTAAATCATATGAAACAGTCATTTTCATTGATTTAAATACTAGCAGGAATCTATCCTGTGTTATTATCTAGTTTATTTAATATATTTATATTTTAAATATCTGTAATTCTTTTTCCATCCATTCCATCAATCTCTTCTGTTCCCTTATATTTTAGGTATGTCTACTAGAAGCAATCTACTTAAGACTTATTAAGTCAAATTTTTTTTTTTTGGCAGGGAGGGGAGTGATTGTTCAAGACAGGGTTTCTCTGTGTAGCCTTGGCTCTCCTGGAGCTCGATTTGTAGACCAGGCTGATCTCAATCTCAGAGATCTACACTCCTCTGCCTCCTGAGTGCAGGGATTAAAGGCATGTGCTACCTACTACCACTCAGTGTTAACTTTCCAGAGGTTCTGGTTGTTTTCTTGAGTATATTTCTAATTTCTATTACCATACATAATAAATTATTCGTGGACTACAGGATTCTACCACTTATTACTCGGTGCTTCTCTTCCATTGCTGGCCTACATACAGAAAGACCTAGTCTGACTCCTTCACTTCCTCTTGGGAACTTTTCCTATCATTTGTTTAGAACAGAGGAAATAAATTCACCATCATTTTGACTGAAAGTCTATTACTACGCTTTTTGTTATTGTTGTTGTTTGGTTTTTCAAGACAAGGTGTCTCTGTGTAGTCCTGGCTCTCCTGAAACTCATTCTGTATAACAGGCTAGCTTTGAACTCAGAGATCCACCTGCCTCTACCTCCCAAGTGCTGGAATTAGAGGTATGTGCCACTACGCCCAGCAGTATGCTTTCTTTGCTGGAGGTTTAAAAACAAAACCTCTTTGCTTGCCATATTTTGGCAGAACAGCCTGTCTAGGCAATTGCCTTAAAAAAGTGACTCCATTCTAACTGCTAGTGTGCATGGAACTGTCTATATGTGTAGGCTATGTCTCATTTCCATGCTTAGGGTTAATCTCTGCATCTGTTCTTATATGTCTTTCTTCATCTCTAGCACCTAGACACTTTTCTTGTTCCTGCTTATCTCCTACAATTCCTCCCCCTTCAATCTCCCCTATTAGAAAAATTAATATTTTAAATGTTTTTTCCATGTGTTTCAGCAACCAAGTGAGAAAAGCAAGAATTTTTCATTAGTCCAGTTTAACACTATGCTGGTTAAGTTTGTCAACTTGACACAGACCTAGATATATCTGGAAAGAGGAAATATTAATTTAAAAAATGCCTCCATAAAGCTGGCCTGTGGGTAAATCTATAGGTACTGTCTTAGCCGGGCGGTGGTGGCACATGCCTTTAATCCCAGCATTCAGGAGGCAGAGCCAGGCAGATCTCTGTGAGTTCGAGGCCAGCCTGATCCACAGAGCGAGATCCAGGACAGGCACCAAAACTACATGGAGAAACCCTGTCTCGAAAAACCAAATAATCTATAGTACCTATCTTAATGATTGACATGGAAGGGCCCAGCCCACTGTGAGTGTCTCTTCTCCCCTGGGCAGATGGTCCTGGGTTGTACAAGAAAATAGCTGAGCAAGCCAATAAGCAGCATTCCTCCATGCTATCTGCTTCAATTCCTGCCTCTAGGTTCCTGTCTTGACTTCCTGCCCTGATTTCCTTTGATGAACTGTGATGTAGCAGTGTATGATGAAATAAATCCTTTCCTTCCAAAGTTGCTTTTGGTCAATGTTTATCACAGAACCAGACAGCCTGACTATGACAGAAACATTGAAAGAAAATCAAACTACTTCCCTTCTTGTCTCAAATATCACCCATCAGCCAGTGTTCCCCTATCCTCTTAAATTCACAACATTCTCAATCATATAAAATTTTACTTAAATGCAATAACTGAAAAAGAGTGAAGATTTTTAAACAATATTTTAAACAAAATACACACTAAGACTACATGGTAAAACTACCTAATCCATACAAAGTACGCCAATTACTAGCATTACCTACTACTCATACTCACCATTTCATTGGGATGAACCAAAAACAAATAGATGCCTGGATATTTGTCAAAAACCTGAAAGGAGCAATTGGCTTGTTCCATTCGACAAAGTGCTTCCACACACAGTTCATCTAAACAGGAAAAAAAAGGCAGTAAAGTATTTAAATTGAACTATTGCTCAAGAGGCCTTAAAACCTGACTCCTCAGTTACTCATTTCTTGAAACTAAGGCATTAAAAACACTGATGGTGTAATTGTTGGAACAGTAGTTGCCTACTGGTAGTCTTTCTTTGTTGAGGTACTAGAAATCAAACTCAGTTCCTGAGGTATGCTAGGTAAACATCCTGAGTTACATTCCAGTTCTGACAGACTGCTGTTCATTATCATCATGCATAGACTAGTCCTCTTATTTAAACTATAATAAAACATGGGGCTTGAAGATGGTTCAGGGATTAAGAGCACTGGCAGTTCTTCCAGAAGACCTAGAGGACCCAAGTTCAACTCCCAGCACTCACATGGCAGCTCACAACTATAACTCCAGTTGCAGGGGATTCAACACCGTCACATAGACACACATGCAGACAAAACACCAATGCACATAAAATAAAATGTACTAAAACATATTTTTATACTTTGTATAATTATCTCCAAAGAATATCTCAGAAGCATGGTTATAGGTCCAGTGCCTTGCATTTGATATTTGGTCCACCTGGACTGGAGTAAGAACAAGAGTGCTTCTCCTAATGGCTAGTCATCTCAATTTCACTTAGTCATCAATTAACTTCCTCTATTAGTTTTAAAAGTCAATGTTAATTTGTCAACCTTCAAAAACTAGTATGCTACTAATAGTAGTTAGCTTTGGAGGGGGAATTATGACGAGGTTAAGAGCACTGGCTGCTCTTTCAAAGGACCTAGGTTCAATTCCCAGCACCCATAAGGCAGCTCATGCCTGTCTGTAACTCCAGTTCCAAAGGATCCAACTCCCTCAGATATACATGCAGGCAAAATATGAATAAATGGAAAGTGCTGTGGGATGGTCTATATGTCAAGTGTGTTGTTGATTGGTCAATAAATAAATCACTGATTGGCCAGTGGCCAGGCAGGAAGTATAGGCTGGACAAGGAGGAGAATAAAGTTGGGAAGTGGAAGGCTGAGTCAGAGACACTGCCAGCCGCCATGATGACAAACAGCATGTGAAGATGCCGGTAAGCCACGAGCCACGTGGCAAGGTATAGATTTATAGAAATGGATTAATTTAAGCTGTAAGAACAGTTAGCAAGAAGCCTGGTACGGCCATACAGTTTATCTCTGTGTTTACTTGGTTGGGTCTGATCAGCTGTGGGACTGGCAGGTGAGAGAGATTTGTCCTGACTGTGGGCCAGGCAGGAAAACTCTAGCTACAAATGGCGCCCAATGTGTTGGCAAGAGTTTCCACCTAAAACCTGAGAAAAGATTCTAAAACAGAGCTAAAAACAGCTTCCTAATTGTCTCTCTCAAATGAGCAGCAGCTGCCGGTTTGAGCTACTGGTGGTTTCCTAGCGTGTGCGCTCGACCTGCAGTATGGCGGGAATGAGGCCTCTGCAAGTGGCAAGTTAAACTGTGTGGTGGATTTAGCCTTTGCTAGTACAAAACAAAAAAAGAGGTTTCTGGGCTACATGCTGCTTGGATAAAAGCATAGACCCACGACAGCTCCCAGAGCTGGCGGTAAACATACCACCGCCATGTTGGGAAGCTGAGGTGGGCGGAGCCAGCAGCCATAGCGCCATTTCAGTCTTACAAATGCTGCAGTTTAAAGCAATAGATTCACAATAAGACAGATTCAGGTGTAATAGTTTACAATGTGTGTAAAATATACGTAGGCTTGAAAGAGACAAAAAAGGTGATATACAGTTATATAAACAAATACATAGTTTTAAAAAATAAAGTCTTTAAAGAGACAGTAAAATTAATATAAAACATAAGCCACGTAAAGATGAATATTACACAGAGAATCTGGATTGTGTTGTCTTTGGGATTTTTAACTGCAGAAAAACATTTGATTGTAAAAGCTGTTGAGTTATGCCAAAATGTATATTTTAAAGATACCTTGACTTCAAAATTTGGATATAAGGATATGTTGATTTGGAAAGGAGGCTCTGCTTTTGTTCCCACAGAAAGCCAGAGGCTATGGATTTGTTCCAGATTAAGATACATCAGGTTTGACCAGCCAAGACCCCCTGAAAGGTCTCCGATGACACCATGGCCCAGATGATCCAACATCCAGAATGGTTTGAAGGCAACTGGCTCAGACAATACAGCCTCATGGACTATTCCATAATTCTAAAATTTTCTTTGTGTCCCCATAAGATACAGCGCCCCCTTCCAGTAGGAAGTAGTAAGAGAAGGTACGCCCAAATTCCCAAATTATATGTAATTTTACTTTGTTAAGGTTAAAAGCTTCCTTTTTGAAAAAAAAAAAGGGGGGGGGAGTGCTGTGGGATGGTCTGTATGTCAAGTGTGTTGCTGATTGGTCAATAAATAAATCACTGATTGGCCAGTGGCCAGGCAGGAAGTATAGGCTGGACAAGGAGGAGAATAAAGCTGGGAGTGGAAGGCTGAGTCAGAGACACTGCCAGCCGCCATGATGACAAACAGCATGTGAAGATGCCAGTAAGCCACGAGCCACATGGCAAGGTATAGATTTATAGAAATGGATTAATTTAAGCTGTAAGAACAGTTAGCAAGAAGCCTGGTACGGCCATACAGTTTGTAAGCAATATAAGTCTCTGTGTTTACTTGGTTGGGTCTGATCAGCTGTGGGATGGCAGGTGAGAGAGATTTGTCCTGACTGTGGGCCAGGCAGGAAAACTCTAGCTACAATGAATGTACATAAAATTTAAAAACTTAAATAAATTATAAAAAGGGGGCTGGAGAGATGGCTCAGAGGTTAAGAGCACTGCTTGTTCTTCCAAAGGTCCTGAGTTCAATTCCCAGCAACCACATGGTGGCTTACAACCATCTGTAATGAGATCTGGTGCCCTCTTCTGGCCTGCAGGGATATGTGCAGGCAGAACACTGTATCCACAATAAATAAATAAATCTAAAAATAAATAAATAAATAAATTATAAAAAATACTTTATGTATATGAGTATTTTACAGGAATGCATGTTTGTGTACTACATGCCTGCCTTGTACCCAGAGATCAGAAGGAGGTGGGGTTCAGATCCTCTGGATCTGGAGTTACTGATAGTTGTGAGCTGCCACATGGATACTAGAAACTGAGCTTAGGTCCTCTACAAGAGCAGCAAGCGCATTTAACTACTGGGCCATCCTCCAGCCCTGGTATTATGAGTACATTATTATTTAATGTATGTTTAAGGGGCTGGAGTGTTGGCTCAGCTGTTAAGAGCATTGATTGCTCTTCCAGAGGACCTGAGATCCAATTCCAAGCACTCACAACAGTGGCTCACAATGATCTTTAACTCCAGTTCCAAAGAGTCTAACATCCTCTTCTGGCTTCCTTGGGTACTGGCACATATGTGGAAACATAGATACAAATGCAGGCAAAACACCCATATAAAAAATATTAAATGAAAATGTTTAAAAGGCTTTTAGTTTAAAAATCTAGATACATGGAAATTAGTAATTTAATCAAAAGAGTTTGATGGCACAGAGAGCTTGGTGGCACAGGCCTATAATCTCAGCACTCCAGAGGCAGGTAAATCTAAGTTCAAGGCCAGAATGGTCTATATAGTAAGTACCAGGACAGCCAGGGCTACAAAGAGAGACCCTGTCTCAAAAAGACAGCTTTATCTAATCAAATATTTGTATTGACTTTACAGAGGATACAGAAAATAAGAGCGGAAAAAAATCATTAAGATAATTAAAAATGCATAAAGTGTGTTTTATATCTATAGAACTATATGGTCTCAAGTAACATGGGAAAAAAAAAAAAGGAATAGATGGGCCTGGTGGTATAAGCCTATAATCCCACCTACTGGGGAGGCTGAAGTTAACGAATCAGAAATTCAAAGCCTGCTTAGGCTACAGAGTGAATTCAAGGCCAGCCTAAGCAACTTAATAAGATGCTGTCTCAAAATAGACATACTAAGCAGGTTAGGTATATAGAGCGTAGAGCGTGCATGATCCTGGGTTGAATCCCCATTACAGCACACACACAAAAAAAAACACCCTGTGTGTGCAAGTGAACTATTTTGTATTAAGAGAATAAATAACCAAATTCAATGTACTATCCCTAGTCACTCTAAAACAAATTGGCCCCAAACCACATCTGTAACTATTGAGAATATATGAGCTAGATATTAGATATTCTAAGCTTTCTTTATACCTGGTAAATATGTTCGCCCACACTTCTCATCCCAACTCAGGAGGCTAAGCTAGGACTTTGATTTCAAGGCCATCCTGGACTAAGATTCCTAGTAAGAAACGCAAATAGAGCCGGGCGGTGGTGGCGCACGCCTTTAATCCCAGCACTCGGGAGGCAGAGCCAAGCGGATCTCTGTGAGTTCGAGGCCAGCCTGGGCTACCAAGTGAGTCCCAGGAAAGGCAACAAAGCTACACAGAGAAACCCTGTCTCGAAAAACCAAAAAAAAAAAAAGAAACGCAAATATAAAACCCAAAGTGGAACCACCACAACATGCCATGCCGACTAATTGATGAAAACTGCTATAGACCAGTTGTGTGGTTTTCTGTTTGCTTTGAGAAGGTCTCATACAACATAGGCTGGCCTGGAGGTTTCTATGTGACCAAAGGGACATTCTTGCTTCCACTTTCCTAGTATTGGCATTCCAAGTATATACCACAGCTGGTTGGAGCAGTGGTTCTCAACCTGTGGATATTGACCCCTAGGGGCCATATATCAGATATCGTGTATATCCGATATTTACATTAGAATTCATAACAGTAGCAAAATAACCGTTATAAAGTAACAAGGAAATAATTTTATAGTTGGGGGTCACCACAACATGAGGAACTGTATTAAAGGGTCAAAGCATTAGGGAAATTGAGAATCACTGGGTTAGAGGCCACTGATCTTCAGAGCTGTTTTGCCCCTCTCCTCTTAACAAGGAGCACTCAACAATGTCGAGACATTTTTGGTTGTGACAATAACAAGGTAAGGGAGAAGACTCATAGCATGTAGTGGACAGAGGCTAGGCCTGCTACTAACAATCCATAATGAACAGCAGAGTCCTGTGGAGAAATGAGTTCGTCTAAAAAGTCTGTATCGCCACTGGGCGGTGGTGGAGCATGCCTTTAATCTCAGCACTCAGGAGGCAGAGACAAGCAGATCTCTTGAGTTCAAGACCAGCCTAGTCTACAGAGTAAGTTCCAGGACAGCCATGGCCACATAGAGAAACAAACCCGGGTTGGGAATTTAGCTCAGTGGTAGAGCGCTTGCCTAGCAAGTGCAAGGCCCTGGGTTCGGTCCTCAGCTCTGAAAAAAAAAAAAAGAAAAGAAACAAACCCTGTCTCAGAAGAAAAAAAGAAAAAGATACTCACTAACACGCTCATGCAGAAGCAAGTAAGGATACTTCAGTATTTCAAAAAGAGGAACTCGGAGTTTATTTTCAAAATCTTGGCCACTACAGTCAAATAGCTGTTCCTCTCCATTGTTGTCTACTATATATAATTCATCATCATCTTCAACTTCTGCTTTCATAGACTTCTCAAAGTGATTTATGAGGCGTAAGGTTTCTAATTCCCATAAAACCTACAAAAAAGATGAAAACAGTGTTTTTTATCTTAGCAAAATATGCTGTGTGTGTTTCCTGTAGAAAGCCTTTTCCTCTATGTACAAAAATTTAGAAGTGGTGGTGGCACATACCTTTAATTCCAGCACTCAGAAGGCAGAGGCAGGCAGATGAGTTCCAGGAGCAGCCTGGTCTACAGAGCAAGTTCCAGGACAGTCAGGGCTACACAGAGAAACCCTGTCTTGAAAACCAAGATAATAACTAATTTAGAAGTTTAAAGTAGCAGCTAGCACACATCATACATACACAGACATAACTTGGAACTAGAGGTTCAATTTCTACCACTATAATACTGAAATTAATTTCAGTCCAAAAATACTATGTGTGTGTGCGCGTGAATACACACCCCTAAATTTAGTTTGAAAAAGCAAAAACAGGTCAAGAGCTGTGATGTAGCTCAGCTTTTAAGGGTGCTTGCCTAGCAGGCATGAGACTTTGTGCTCCATCTCCAGCATTATAGACTTGAGTGTGATAGCACAGGCCTGAAATCCAAACACAGGAGAGGTTGTGGCAAGAGGTCCAGAAGCTCAAGGTCATCGTCAGCTGCATAGGGAGAGCAATGTGAGCTGGACATCCTGTCTCAAATAAAAAAGAGCTTTTCCTTGGCATTCACAACTTAACTATAGAAGCTGGTAGTAAGATTTAACTTTAAGCATGTCTTGGCTTTCACCATGCCTTCCTCATTAAGCACAGCTAGCTTCTGCCTGAGAGATGATGTGCTATTTTCCTTTTACTTGAACACATCAAGCCACTGTAGGTGACCTAATTTCAAAACTGTTATCTCAGGAACTAAAGATGCCTAAGGAGAGGGAAAAGAGACAGGAAATGTCCAGTCAATAAAGCAGGTAGGATGCACACATTTACTGATTAGAGCACTCACTGCCTTACATGAGTATGATTCACAGCCCTCCAAAACAGTTACAATAGCAGCATCAGTAATCAGTGATCACAAATCACCAAAACATGACAATGAAAAGTTCAAACTAGGAGAATTACAAAGGGTAACACAAAAAGAGGATTTGAATCCATGCTCCTAGAAAAGTGGCACTGGTAAGATTTGTTCAAAGTGCCGGGCGGTGGTGGCGCACGCCTTTAATCCCAGCACTTGGGAGGCAGAGCCAGGCGATCTCTGTGAGTTTGAGGCCAGCCTGGTCTACAGAGTGAGTTCCAGGGAAGGCACAAAGCTACACAGAGAAACCCTGTCTCGAAAAAAAACCAAATAAATAAATAAATAAATAAATAAAACCCTTCCTAAGGTCTCAGATTTGTTCAAAGCAAGATTACAAACCTTCAACTTGTAAAAATACAGTATTGTGGTGATACTATGTTCCCCCAAATATTGTGCACCCTAATAAACTCATCTGGGGTCAGAGAACAGAACAGCCGCTAGATATAGAGGCCAGAGAATGGTGGCACACACACACACCTTTAATCCTAGCATTCCGAAGGCAGTGATCCATCCAGATCTCTGTGAGTTCAAAGCCACACTGGAAACAGCCAGGCATGGTGACTCATGCCTTTAATCCCAGGAAGTGATGGCAGAAAGCAGAAAGATATATAAGGCATGAAAACCAGGAACTATAGGCTGGTTAAGCTTTTAGGCTTTAGAGCAGCAGTTCAGCTGAGATCCATTTGGAAATGAGGACACAGAAGCATCCAGTTTGAGGAAACAGGATCAGCTGAGGAATTGGTGAGGTGAGGTGGTTGTGGCTTGTTCTGCTTCTCTGATCTTCCAGCATTCACCCCAATACCTTGCTCCAGGTTTATTTTCATTAATAAGACCTTTTAAGATTCGTGCTACACAGTATAGTAAATCTAAGAGCCAAACAAGATAGACCTACCTATGTGACTTTTTTTTTTTAAGTCCTTAAACATGGGTCCTTTACAGCCTGAGTACTGAGAATGAGAGACTTACACATTACTGGGCTGTCTTGCTACACACATCTAAATATATCAACTAACTATAAGTTATTCCAAACTAAATGAGAAGCAGCTGGTGCTTCTTTGTCAAAGGCATGAAAGCAGGCCTTTCTTGTCTTGTGCATGCCTGAAATAACAGTACTCAGGTGGAGACAAGCGGCCAGAAGTTCAAGGTCATCCTTAGCTACATAGCAAATATGATGCTGGTCTTTGTCTCAAGGAGTGTGGGGGGTACTTTTCTTTAAATTAAGTTTATGCACAAAGACATGGGATAGTTTCAGCCTAAAAATTAAGGATGGGGAGATGCTCAGTGAAGTGCTTTCCTTCTCAGCTTGAGGAACTGAATTTTGATCCCTAGCTCTTATCTAAAAAGCTGGATGGTGCACCAGCATATCTGTAATTGAGTGCCAGGATGAGACAGGTGGATCCCTGGAGCTGGCCGGCCAGCCAGCCTACCTACCTAAATCATTCAGTAAAGAGACTGTCTCAAAATAGAAGGTGGAGCTCAGTCAAGGAAGACATCCAACACCAATCTCTGGCTTACACATGCACACATAAAAACAGACATGTACATCATATATGCCAAACACACTTCCCTATATATGGTACATGTATTCTTCATCAGATAAATGTAATAAACCTAACATGCTTGCATTTAGAGTTTATAAGCATCTCGATAAAAAAGAAAACAAGGGCTAGAGAGATGGCTCAGCAGTTAAGAGCTTTGGCTACTCTTCCACAGGTTCTGAGTTCAATTCCCAGGAACCATATTGGTGACTTACGACCATCTGTAATGAAATCTGGTGTCCTCTTCTGGTGTGCAGGCATACATAGTAAATAAATAAATCTTTAAAAAACAAAAACGGGGGGCTGGAGAGATGGCTCAGAGGTTAAGAGCACTGCTTGCTCTTCCAAAGGTCCTGAGTTCAATTCCCAAGCAACCACATGGTGGCTCACAACCATCTGTAATGAGATCTGGTGCCCTCTTCTGGTCTGCAGGGATATGTGCAGACAGAACACTGTATACATAATAAATAAATAAATCTTTTAAAAAAAAACAAAAAAACAAAAACAAAAATGGGCAGTGGTGGCTCACGCCTTTAATCCCAGCACTCGGGAGGCAGAGGCAGGCGGATCTCTGTGAGTTCGAGGCCAGCCTGGTCTACAAAGTGAGTTCCAGGAAAGGCGCAAAACTACACAGAGAAACCCTGTCTGGAAAAACCAAAAAAAAAAAAAAAAAAAAAAAGACAATATTTTGTAAAACTGTTTTATGCCAAAATAACTACAACTGACATAAAACTGTACTTTTAAAGTTTCAACTCAAGTCCATCAGTCAGTATTTACAGCAACTGTTATGTACTGGGAAGTTAGATACTAGAGTTGTACTAGATCCCAAAGCTTTAGTCATATAACACCATTTCCTGGGCTGGAGAGATGGCTCAGACGTTAAGAGCACTGGCTGCTCTTCCAGAGGTCCTGAGTTCAATTCCCAGCAACCACATGGTGGCTCACAACCAACCATAATGAGATCTGGTGCCCTCTTCTGACCTGCAGGTGTATATGCAGACAGAACACTGTATACATAATAAATAAATAAATGTTTAAAAAAAAAAATTAAAAAAAAAAAACCACCATTTCCCTGAATGCTTTTGACAGCTCCACTTACTATCTTCCTGGTTAGGGGCTACTGCAAATTACCTCATGCAAGAATGGCACCTCATCTCTGGCTCTGTGGTACTCAGCCACGCACTCTAAGCAGTAGCAGAGGTCTTCATCAGCTGTTTGAAATTCACTCGAGCCAGTGCTAGATGCATAGCACTTTAGGACATCAACGGTGGAAGGACCACCTGGAGTACACCAACAGCATGTGCTCATTCTGTACCTAGAACAGGAAAAGAGGACACTGAAAAGGAGGAAAATTAACACTCAAGACTTATTCTTTATGTACGACAGGCATACCTTCTGCTTGTGATCCAAGTTCTCTAAAATGTTTTGCTGGCTATCTTATCAAAATTGATTAAACCCAAATCTGAAAGCAGGGCAGGGGTGAAGGATAGTGGCAGAGTACTTGTCTTTCATGTAATCCCTGGGTTTGATCAACAGCAGCAAAAAACCTGAACACATTCTGTTAGTCACAACACCATAATGGGTATGCCAATATGTGCCAAATGGGTTGAAACTACACAGTACTGATGCAAAATCAGAGAAAGACACAAATTAATGTCTTCAAGATACAGATTCTGAAGTCTTCCAATAACTTAAAAAGGTAAAAAAAACCTTCATATTCCTAAAAAGCAGTAAAAACCATATAAATCTATATCAATAGTAAGACACACAAGAAATAGTAAGATTATTTCTGCTATTTGACAAGATATAAACAAATTGCTGCCCTATACTCACCGATCTTCAACCAACTATAAACTCCTAATAGCTAATAAACATAGTAACCTTGAATGTCAGCAATCTGAGAGACTTGTCTCTCTTCCAGGGTCTTTGAGAATCTCCTCTATCCTTCACGTTTTTTATTCCCTTCTTTCCTGATCAAAGTGGTTTGGATTTCTGTTTGTCTGCCCCTACCTGAGCAATTGGGAGTGTCAGGGTACGGATCTATTCTATATATTTGTTAACTCTAGTACTCCGATAATTATCAAAAAAAAAACCTGGAAAAAAAAAGTGATTGTTTTAAAAAGACAATTACCTTGGCAAATGTCCTACAGAGAAGTGATCCTCTTTGTTGAGAATGCTGGGCTTATTTGTGAATAGATGAGGCTCTGCATTCAGATATACTCACACTTTGGCCCCCAAAAAGAACATTTCTGAAATTAAAAATGAAATAAAAACTGATAAAGTGTCCCTTACATTAAGCATCTCACCTGGGCCGTACATCAACCTTGCAGTGTCACCTGATGAGTTAGCTCGGTCAGGTTAGACGACACATCCGCAGATAAACACACTACGGTGCACGAAGGGGAGCGCTGTAACACTGATGTCCTAACTCCTCCAGGGGCTGTCTGTCCCTCATAGGGGGCCAGGTGGGCATTTGGTCGTGTCTGCGGTGGGCGTGCAGGAGGTCGTCAGCACTGCAACGTCTGGGGTCGCGGGGCACGCGTCCGGGTGCCCGTACGGAAGCGACACCTGGACGGAGGGCTACATCCTGCCGGCCCCTTCCCCAGAGACCTCCCTCGTCCCGAGGCTCTGCTAGGCGCCCTGGCCGTGCATCGCAGCCCAGAGCCGGCGGCGCTGAAGCCTGAACGGCAGGTTTCCCGGGGCGGGCCTGGCCTGCGGGAAGCACCAAGCACTGCCCGCCCGAGGTCGCCGCAGCTCCGGTCGCGCGCTGCTCTCCCGAAAGCAGGGTCGGAGTGGGCGCCCTTTCCCGAGGGCCGCGCGCAGCGCGCGAGTTACCAGCGACAATATGCCGCGCGCCCCACCACGCGCCCGCGCTTCTCACCCGGCTCGGCCCTGCTGCAGCGCGCTAGCCCACCTCCATGCCTCGGGCCCGACGACTAGCCGCTGGCGGAAATGCTGGGCACAGCCCTGCGCCCAACCCGCTGCCGCCGCGCGAGCGGGCCCCGCCCCCGGGCCGCCCTAGCCACAGCCTTCTTGTTTTGGTGCGCCAAGGGGGCGGGCCATGGGGAGAGCAGCGGCGGGGAGCTACGGGCCGGGCAAAGGCCAGAGCGCTGCCGTCACTTCCGGGCTGGAGGGGAAGTGCGACCCATCAGCGCCCGTCCGAAGGGGCTCTGAATTAGCTGCCGAGCCGTGCCCCGCCCCGCCTTTTGCCCCGCCCCGCCCCGCCCTCTTCCCCGCCCCCGGTCGGGTTGGACACTTACTTCCCTACCAGCCGTTTCCGTTCGGCTCTTCCGCTTCCTAACGTCTGAGGCGCCCAAGACGGCTCTCTTCTCTTTCGGTCAGAGACCCAGACATTAAAATGTTCGCTTGAGGCAAAAAAATCGGTCCTGCAGGGCGCCACCTGCAGGCAGGCCCCTGCAAAGCCCACACGGTTCAGTCCTTGTGTTCCTGACCGGTTAGAACAGGTCCCGCTACGGAAGAACGCGGTCACTCCAGATTCCCCCAAGGGCAGCTGGGCCGCCCACAACCACTGCCCGCAGAAACGGGAATTTAGAAAAAAAATCTCTTTCTAAGCCCCGCACGATGGTAAAATCATTTTACAAGCTCAGCACTTGAGGCCAGAGGACCGGAACCTGAAGGCCAGCATCCTACACAAAGCGAATTCGAGGCCTACATTACAGTCACCAAAAAATTATTTAAAAATTAAAATAAAAAACATTACAAAAAAAAAAAAAGGGGCAGGAGCGAGGAGGTAACCCGGGAGAGCACTTACCTAGCCCACTGAGGCCCTGGGTTCCATCGCCAACGCCGCAGAAAAGAACCAGGCAATAGGTGGCGGAGAATCAGAGGCTGTCCTACCCCGGAGAACCTTAACGCGAATGAGAAGCCGGCGTGAAAAGCACGAGGGTAAGACTCGAAGGAACGTTCCAGAAGGGGGCGTGGTTCTACCGTTAGGGGCTTTAGCCAATCAGGAAGCAGGAGTGAAGCCCAGCACGAGGCCGACCGTTATTTTCTTGCCTTTTGGGTTGTTTTTTTTTTTTCACTTTCATCAAAGGTTTCTATCAAAATCAAAGTTGAAAAGACAGTTTCAAATTAAAAGTATAATGTAAATGAATGGCTTTTAAAATAGCACATACATGTGATACTTTTTTAAAAAACCAAGGCTCTGCATACCTAACTGAAATTTTCAGAAATGAGGGGAAATGAGATGATAGGAACTACCCGAACTTCCATGTCCCTGTTGATACAGAGCCTTTCAGAATTCGTTACACAGATTACAGATCTCAGCTAGTGACCATGTTGTTTTACTCATGAAAGAACGTAAATGCTAAGTTACTCCTTGAGCGTCAGAAACATGAGTCTGGAGCTGGGGAGATGGCTCAGTGCTGGCTGTTCTTCCAGAGGACTACGTTCAATTCCCAGCACCCACAGGGCAGCTCACAGTGTCTAATCCAGTTCCAGGGGACCCGACACCCTCATGCAGGCAAAACCAATGCACATAAATTAAAAAAGAAAAAAGGAAACATTAGTCTGGCGCCGGACAAATACCTCAGCAGTTATGAACACTTACTGTTCTTTCAGAGGACCCAAGATCAGTTTCTGTAACCGACTCGAAGCTCACACATGTCTGCAAACCCGGTCCTATGTGATCAGAACGGATGCCCTCTTCAGGCCTCCTCAGACACTGCATCAAAAGCAGTGCACATACACATAAAGATAAAACGATAAGCAAAAAATTAAAAAAAAAAATACTCTGAATTCTGAAGAGGTGGACCTATCCTTAAAACAGGGTAGCTTATACCTGGGAATGCCCCAGAATATAAGGAGTACAAAAATGTTTTGTCTTCTTATGAAATCAGGACCAAAAACTTTTAGGCTGCCAAAGATATTTTCCATGTGACCGTATATTTGTCCTTATACCAACACAGTCATAATGCATGATTTTTACTACTACTTTTGTGGATGAAAATGAAGGCAACTATTTCCTGCAGCCCACAAAATGTCTCTGAAGTCTCTGTGGCTCTTTATACTCTTCCTATCCTTGTTTTATCTATAAACAATGTAACAAACTTTTAACTTTTCTTTTTTTTTTCTTTTTTTTTTTTTTTTAAGGTGAGGACCGAACCCTGGGTCTTACGCTTGCTAGGCAAACGCTTTACCACTGAGCTAAATCCCCAACCCCAACAAACTTTTAGCTTTGCATAATTGGATTTTACCCTCAATCATAGCACTTGGGAGGAGGCCGGAAGATCACCAGGTGTTCCAGGCAAGCTGGGGCTATATAGTGAATTCCAAGCCAGGCAGGATGCAGAGCAAGACCTTGTCTCAAAAAGCCGAATAGGAGTTTGGAGAAGGCCAGATGCCCCTTTCCCACGGAGAAGATTCAGGCTGCTCTCACCCTTGGCCAGAGACGCTTCTTCTTGCAGTGGGTAGCAGTTACCGCAGAGACTCATAACTGGTCCAGGGGCCCAGTATAAATGAGTACTCAGACGTAGGGCGTCCTCTACAGCGACTTCACACCAGCGAAGACTCAGAGAAGGCAGAAAGAATGTAAGAATCAGCAGGCGGGAAGGAGAGCTGTGGCACGCTGACTTCCGGACTTGGCATGACTGGTGCAGGCATGAACGCACAGTAGCTATGGTTACCAGCAACGTCAAACCAGTCAAAAGCCCAGCACTGGTGGGGGAGGGGAGGGACCCCAAGACCCCACCCTTATCAGGTAAGCTATTGGCAGTTCCTGGCAGTTGCAGGAAGGGTCAGTCACTCTCCTTTGGGGGAATGTGAACCCGGTAGGTGGCTTGTTCCCTGGTGGATGGCCACACCCCCACGTGTATGTGGGCAGCTCTAACTGGACTCAGGGGGATTAATAACAAAGAAAAATAAAGAGGATATGAAGCTGGGAGAGAGGGGCCACTAGGGGAGTTAGAGGAAGAAATATCAATATGCATTAATACATAAAGCTTTTGAAGAATAAAATATATTGTTTTTCAGCTAAATAAAGTTGACCCTAAGGAGTTGAGGAGCCCAAACCATGTACAAATGCTAATTCCAAAGAGGCAAGGAGAAAGACCACCAACCCAAATCACCAAGGCCAAATTAATTAAAACAATCAATTAATTAATGCAAACTTTTTTATGGGTGCACGGGCTGCCTCTCCTAAGGCAGGGTTCAAGAGGTCAGCATTGGACATGGGCAAGATAAGGTTTTTCTAGCTCAGGAATAAGGGATTTCCAAATGGGATTTGGCAGGCAAATAGATGGGATTACAGAAGCAGAACATAACGAGGCGATCCTAACAACAGGCGGTCATAAAAACCTTTTGAAACAAAGGTAGAGTTGCAAGATGGTCAAAAACAAAGATGGTTCAAAACAAAGACTTGGTCGCTGTTTCTTTCCCAAAACAGATAGTACAGAACCATCTGTAGTTGAGGTTATAGGTGGGACATAGCCCAGTCTTTGAGAAACAGAGGTTGAATCATAAACAGGAATGAACCTAGTTTGTCTTTATTATAAGACGGCTTTAAAACCCAGGCTGGTTCATCACAACAAAAGTACAACAACAAATTTGTGAATGGAAAATTGTTTTGTTTGTTTGGAGACTGGCTTGAGCACTCACTAGGTAGCTTCCACTGGCCTTGAACTCTTTACAAGCACCCTGTCCCCGCCTGCCTCCCCCCTGCTTAGATTAAGGTCTGAGACAGCCTGTTGCTTCTTGCCCTTGCCTGCACTGTCCATCACCACTATCCTGCAAAGGGCTTGGAGAAGGCCAGTCCACAGAGGTACATGGACAGCCGCAGTCAGGTAGCTGCTGCCAAGAGGCTGCCATTGGCATCAAATGTCACCTAGGCTAGTCCAGAACCTGCCATGTGTCAGAGGAAAACCTCCTGCCTCTACCTCCCAAGTGATGGGATTACAGGTGTGTATCACCATGCCTGGTTTACCTGGTGTTGGGGATGAAGCCTAGGGCCTGACTCATTCTAGGAACCAACTGAGTTACATGGTCAGCTCTGAGTTCTCATTTTTAGATGCATATTTTGGGGGTTTTGTTGTTATTGTTTTTATTTTATGTGTATATGCAAGTGGCTATGGTGGTATTTTATTTGCACTGAAATGTGATTTTAACTGTATGTTAATAAATAAAGTTGCCCGGGGGTCAGAGCTATTAGAGCCATAGCAAGAGCGTGGCGGTGGTGGCGCACGCCTTTAATCCCAGTACTTGGTAGACAGAGCTAGGTAGATCTCTGTGTAGAAAAGGATACAGCCAGCATTGGAGACACACGCCTTTAATCTCAATCCCAACCATAGAAGACCTGGAAGTCTTTACAGACAGGCAGTGACGAGGCATGGGTTTACAACCAATGAGAAGACAGAACCGAAAGTCTTTATAAAGACAAACACACAGGAAATAGCTCCTTTTTGGAGAGCTCTCTTGGCTGAAGCAGGAAGGGTAAGGCTCTTAGTTCTGACCTCCTGGCTTTCTTCTCTGAATCGGCTCTGTGTTTCTTATTTAATAAGACAGTTGGTTACATCTACAAGTGGCTACATGTATATGACTATGTGCCACATGGGTTCAACGCCCAGAAGAGGGCTTTGGATCTCCTGGGACTGGAGATGGTTGTGAGCCACCATGTTATTAGAGGGAGCCCACCAAAAATGACCACTGAGACACAGTTTATAGCCAACTGAAAGTCTGTATTCCAGCCCAAAGTGTAGCCTCAAGCATTTAGACCAAGAGGGTTTTTTTGTTTTGTTCTGCTTTGTGTTTCTTTTATTTTTGTTTGTTTGATTCAGTTTTTCCAGAAACTAAAATAAGTTAGCTAGGGCATCTTGACCTTGGGTTCCTAGAATAGAGCTGGTTAATTTTCCACGGGAATCTCCATCAAAGAGATCAAATTCTAGTTAAACCTGAAACGGCCTCAGCAAGATTACAAGATGGAGGAAGCTCTGCACTCTCTTGCCCTCTCACATTGTGGGTGCTGGGAATCAAGCCAGGATCTCTGGAAGAGCAGTCAGTGTTCTTTCTTAACTGCTGGGCCATCTCTCTAGCTCCCATATTATGAGTTTTATATGTCATATTTTCATTGAAAAAAAAAAAAAAAACCAGACAGAGGTAGGCAGATCTCTAATGAGTTCAAGGCCATCCTGGTCTGAAAAGTAAGTTCCAGGCCAGTCAAGACTATATAGTTAGCCTGTCTCAAAAAGCAAACAAAAAGTATCACACACACACACAAAAAAAAAAAGTTTGGTCATTTTATATATTTGGTCAAGTGGCTGAATGGTACATTATTTGCATTATAATAGGCAATATAAAAGCCATTGTTTCTATTTGAAATGGGTCCCCTCCAAAGAAATTACTGTGTTTTACAACAATAATTTCTATCAATTTCCTCACCATTTTACTTTTGTTTCATATTACATTCACTGTTGTCAAATTTACATGCATATTTTAGTACACTCTATATGATTTATATATAAATGAAATATGTGGATTTCTGATTTGACATGTTTCAACTTCATACTTCTGTGTAACTGTCTCCAGTCAAGATCTTAAAACAGTTTTTTGGGTTTGTTTTTTTTGTTTGTTTTTGTTTTTTTGGTTTTTTTTGAGACAGGGTTTCTCTATGTAGCTTTGGTGCCTGTCCTGGATCTCACTCTGTAGACCAGGTTGGCCTCGAACTCACAGAGATCTGCCTGCCTCTGCCTCCCGAGTGCTGGGATTAAAGGCGTGCACTGCTGCCGCCACCACCACCCAGCACAAGAGGCTTTTAAAGGCAAAAACCACATCCTGGTATCTAACTCTGAAGCTGGGGGGGTGTTTGCACAAGCAAACAGTTTAACAGAAGCTAAGATAAGTTAGCTGGGGCATCTTGACCTCAGTTTCCTATATTAGAGCTGGGCAATTTTCCTCCGGATTCTCTATCAAGGAGAGCAAATTCTAGTTTAAACCTGAAATGGCCTCAGCAAGATTACAAGATGGAGGAAGCTCTGCACTGTCACTGTCTTGCCTTGTCACATTTTGGAAAATTATTTATTTTATATGCACTGGTGTTTTGCCTGCATATATGTCTGTGTGAGGGTGTCAGATCTTGGAGTTACAGTTGTTAACTGCCATGTAGGTGCTGGGAAGTGAACCTGGGTCCTCTGGAAGAGCAGCCAGTGCTCTTAACTGCTGAGCCATCTCTCCAGGCCCCTTGTTTGTTTGTTTGTTTGTTTGTTTGTTTGTTTGTTTGTTTGAGATAAGGTTTCTCAGTGTAACAGCTCTGGCTGTCCTGGGACTCACCTTGTAGACCAGGCTGGCCTCAAACTCACAGAGATCAGCCTGCCTTTGCCTCTCTGAGCTGGGACTAAAGGTGTGCACCATCACCCATCCTGTCACAATCTATTAGTGAATATTTGGGCTACGACAGGTTGGAGGAGCATTACAAATAAACTATTGTGAATTGGGGCTGTGAGTTATTGGCTCAGTGGTTATGGTAACCCCATAGATGCAAGGAGAAAGGCCACCGACCCAAATCACGGCCAAACAAAAGCCAGCTTTATTCGTGTGCATAGGCTGCCTCCCGCTAAGGTGGGGCTCAAGAGATCGGCTGTGGACATGGGGAAGATTGGGTTTTTATAGCTCAGGCATAGGGAACTTCAAAATAGGGGATTTGGCAGATAAATAATTAGGGTTACAGAAGCAGAATAAGTTGGTCATAACACATAACTGCCTTATGAAACAAAGGCATAGGTGTCATTTCCTGGAACAATAAATACAGAATCATTTGTAGTTAAGGTTGCGGGGGCGGGGGGTGGGGGGCATAGCTTAACCCTTGGAAAACAGATTTAATCATAAACAGGAAATAACCTAGTTTGGCTTTGCTATAAGAGGTCTGTCTTAGTTAGGGTTTCTATTGCTATGAAGAGACACCATGACCACAACAACTCTTATAAAGGAAAACATTTCATTGAGGCTGGCTTACAATTCATATTGGGTGGCAATGGCAGCATGCAGGTACATGGTGCTGGAGCAGGAGCTGAGAGTGCTACATCTTGATCTGCAGACAGCAGAAGCAATTGTGTGTCACACAGAGCACAACTTGAGCAAAGGAGACCTCAATGCCCACCCCCACAGTGATACACTTCCTCCAACAAGGCCACTTCTACTCCAACAAAGCCACACCGTCTAAGATGGAGGCAGGCTGGTTTATCAGCTAAAAGCACCTGCTGTTCTTCAAAGGACATGGGTTCAGTTCCCAGTCTCATATGGTGGTGTAACTCCAATTCCAGGGGATCTGAAGCCTTAAGCTTCTGTGGGCACCTCATGTACATGGTGTATATACTTATATGCAGGACAAATACTCATACACATAAAACTAAAACTTGTTTTAAAAAAAAAGAAAAAGAAATCATGATGAATAGTAGTGAACAAGTATTTTAAAGGGTCTATGTTTTTATTGAGCTTCGATATGGTTATACTGGTTAGCTTACAGGATAGAGGCTCCTAACAAACACATTAACCTTATAGGAAACTATTGTTGACTGAAAACAAAACCAAAACCAGAAATAAAAAGGAAAGGGAAGGGCATGGCTGCTCCTAGGTTTGGTGGAGGAGAAGGTTTATTGTAGATAAAGGGAGAGCACAGATAGAGGAAGGGACATCTGGGACAATCCACAATGGACATATCCAGGCTGAGCTGGGCTATGTGGGAGAGGGTGAGGGAGGGAAGGAAGAGGGGAGAGAGGGGAACCAGGTGCTGCAGTCAGGAGGTCAAAGGTACAAAAAGGAAGGTTACCAAAATGTCTGGATTGTATAGGGAAGAGCCTCTGGGGGAAGGGCAGCCCAGCCCCTGGACTGGAGAGTTCAGGGTAGAAGGTGTCTTAGGCCAGCCATATCCTGTAACAGGTAAGGACTGAGGGATGCTAGGAGAACCTAAAGGCCAGGTCTGGTTTGATATGTTAAATAGGCACCTCAGCCCATTGTTCTGGGTTGGAAATTTAACAGTGACAAAAATTCCCAGGAAGCCACAAATTGGTGGCACATGCCTTTAATCCCAGCATTTAAGAGGCAAAAGCAGGTGGCTCTCTGAGTTCCAGGCCAGTCTGGTCTACAGAGTGAGTTCCAGGATAGCAAGGTCTACACAGCCGAAAGCTGTCTAGAAGGAAATTCCAGAAAGCAGTGACACCTTCAAACGGAACCTTCTGTGAAACTGAGGTACTTCCTGATTACAGTGTCGATGCCTGTGAAGAGGTTGGACGCTGTGTCTAGAGCCTAATTATAATTTATCTTTAGCCATCTTTAGCCCCCGATGCAGACCTGACACCCTGTGACCAACAGATGAAAACCTTTTGGAACTCATTAACAAAGTCCTGCTTTATACCAACCCAGAGGCCTACAGCAGAGTCCTCTCTGCTCTGCTGTAACTACCTTCTTAACCTTTCTACCAATGTGTTGTAAAATTGCTTTAATTTATGACTCTTTGTTTTGTTGCTACAAAATCGTCATGAAATTGCTTTGATGTTGGAACATGGAATTTGGGGTAATGTAAATAAATCTGTGTTACTGGGCTCTATAATCACTCATACTTGGTTCTAGAATAGATTATCTTTTATCCCTTTGAGGAGAGAGCTGTGTTTTTGCATGGACATTATCTTCTTTTTTTTTTTTTTTTTTTTTTTTTTGGTTTTTTGAGATAGGGTTTCTCTGTGTAGCTTTGTGCCTTTCCTGGATCTCGCTCTGTAGACCAGGCTGGCCTCGAACTCACAAAGATCCGCCTGGCTCTGCCTCCTGAGTGCTGGGATTAAAGGCGTGTGACACCACCGCCCGGCTGCATGGACATTATCAACTCATTTGAAGAGGATTGTCTTATGCGCTGTTATGAGTGTGTGCTCCTGGCTGTCACTTCCTATTGTAAATCTTTTTACCATTATTCATTCTAAGAATGAGAAACACTCCTGAACTTGGTGTAGTGGCTCACCCTTTGATCTCAGCACTCTGGGAGGCAGAGGCAGGCGGATCTCTGTGAGTTCAAGGCCAGCCTGGTCTATAGAGGGAATTCCAGGACAGCCAAGGCTACACAGAGAAACCTTGTTGGAAAAAAAAGAGAGAGAGGGAGAAAGAGAAAGAAGAACTATAACTCATAACTCATATCCTTTCCTAGTAACCTGTGATGCAGAAGGTCTCGTCATTAAATATCTTCTTTGGTCTGCATGAGTCCTTTGGTCATTTTAAAATCAGATCATCTGTCTCATTGTTGTAAGAGCTCTATGCACTTTTGGATTCTAGGGTCTTTGTTACTGGTATTCGTTGCAAATATTCCCCTTCCCCCCACATCATGGCTTGACTTTTTTTTTTTTTAATGAGACAAGGTTGAACTATGTAACCCTTGGCTGTCCTGGCTGCTCACTATGTTGACCAGGCTGGCTTCTGTCTCCCTAGTGCTGGGATTAAAAATGTGTGCCACCATCCCTGTTGCTTGAATTTTTATGTTTTTAACAGTCTCTCTTTCTTTCTTCTACAAACTGGAGCCAAGGGTCTCACAAAGCAAGCCAGGCACCCTGCAGGCAGGGCCAGCAGCCCCAGGTTCGAGACACTATGTTAAAACCTGGAAGTTTCACATTTTAACAAAGTCTAATTTTTCTATCACTTCTTCAGTGGTTAGTACTTCCTGTATCCTGCTTACAAATTTGTAAGCATTTTACCTTGTATTTCCTCTTCTAGAACTCTCAAGGTTTCAGCTTTTGAGTTTTTTTCCTGTGTGAAAATCAATTGGAGTTTACATTGACTTTCTCCAAGTGTGTGTCCATCATATCCAGTTTTTTCCATAGTCATATTTTATAAAGACCATCATCTTCAGCAACTGCATGACTTGCTGATTTACTGGTTTTCGAGGCTTAAGGAAAAAAAAAGCTGTAAGTACACAGGAAGGCCCTCAAAGCACTCCACCCTTCAAGAAGAGCTACGGAAACAAGGAAACGTCAAGGTAGCAGAGGAAGTAAATAATAGCGATAAGAGTGTAGGTAAAATTGAGAACAGCAAAACAATGTAGACAATGAACAGAAACAGAAGATGAACAAGATTGGTGTCTGGGCTGCATCTTTGTATCTATCCCAAATTCATGAATGGGAATCCTAATCCCCAGAGAATGGTATTAGGTGGGGCTCAGAACTACTAAACCTTTAGGGTAGAGCCCTCAAATGCAACTGGGGTTCTTGGAACAAAAGGCTTATCCCCTCCTCTGTGTGAGGGCACAACCAGATGGGGCCACCTAAGAGCCAGGAAAAGTGACCTCACTGCACCACTTCCCGGACTCCAGAACTACAAAACAGTGGCCTCTGAGGGAATCATGAACACATGTGGTACACAGATATACATATGCAGGCAAAACACTCAGACATACCAGGTAGTGATGGCGCATGCCAATAACCCCAGCACTCAGCACTCTAGAAGCAGAGGCAGGCAGATCCCTGTGAGTTCAAAGCCAGCCTGGTTTACAGAATGAGTTCTAGGACAGCCAGAGTTACACAGAGAAACCCTTTCTTGAAGGAAAACAAAACAAACAAAAAAGCCACCCATACTCATTAAAAGAAGGGGAAAAAGCAGAATAGCCTACCGATTTTATGAAGTTTTTTGTTTTGTTTTTTTCTTTTTCAAGATAGGGTTTCTCTGTATCCCTGGCTATCCTGGAACTTATTTTGTAGATCAGAGTGGCCTTGAACTCAGAGATCCACCTGACTCTGCCTTCTGAGTGCTGGGATTAAAGGTATGTGCCACCATGCCCACGGATATTTATTTTTCTTTAACTGAAAAAGGGCTCATGAGAAAGTATTGTGCCAGATGGAAAGAACAGAGAGGCCACTGGACCCCTGGGAAGGCAGAATCAATAAACTGAGGGGGAAGCTAGCTCCCTGTACATATGAAGGCAAAAGACCCAAGTGACAACCTCAAGCTGACCGGATAAACGTGAAAAAAGACAGCAGGGGACAGTGGCAGAGCCAAGGGTTCCAGTCACCCCAACTAGGAGAGCCATATGTAAATGGTGTGATTATCTCACTGGTTGGCCTGGAAGAATGTGCACAGAGTGTGTCACCCCGCCCCCAACTGACTTATCCCCCAGTGTGTTCAGAGAATAAACCAAAAGAAAATCTCCTTGGCAAACAGGCCAGTGATTTTTTTCCCCTCCTCTTGGATTCCCTCTCAACTTCCTCCACTTTTCCTTATTTTCCCACATTTCTTTTCTTCTTTTTTTTTTTTTTTTTTTTTGTTTTTTTTTTTGTTTTTTTGAGACAGAGTTTCTCTGTGTAGCTTTGTGCCTTTCCTGGAGCTCGCTCTGTAGCCCAGGCTGGCCTCGAACTCACAGAGATCCGCCTGGCTCTGCCTCCCAAGTGCTGGGATTAAAGGCGTGCACCAGCACTGCCCGGCCCCACATTTCTTTAATTCTCCACAAAGCTTTCTTTGTTTGGTTTGTTTACTTCTATGTTGTCTGCAGCTTTAATCACCGTTGGCATGATCCAATGAATACAAGCACCAGCTGTCACAGGTTGAGTTTTGGTGACTTATGAGTGTCCAGCAGCAAACATCCCTAGGTGGTATCCATTTGGATCAGTAAAGTCCCAACAGCTAAAAAAAATAAGGCACATCTATCCTGAACCAAGCTGTAGACTGTAGTATGACAGTGCTTGGCCCTCTGGGGTCCATGAAGGACACTTTAGGTCCCTTGCACCTGTGCCTCTATTCTACTTTAAGGGGGAACCTGGAGTTTTTATAAGCTAGGCCACATGTACAAGTAAAGACCTTGTCCAACAGTGACCTGTGTGTATGTGCATGTGTCCATATATGTGTGCAGACCTGTGTATGGGTGTATGTGTGCATGTGTGTATGCAGGCACAGGTGCATGTGTGTATGCAGGCACAGGTGCATGTGTGTATGCAGGCATAAGCGCATGCAAACAGAAGTGGAGCGTTTTCCTCACTCACTCTCCACCTTTTGATTGTTTGTTTTTTGAGACAGGGTTTCCCTGTGTAGCCCTGGCTGTCCTGAAACTCACTCTGTAGATCAGGCTGGTTTTGAACGCACAGAGATTCATTTGCCCTTGCTGTGTGCTGGATTAAAAGTGTGGGACACTACCCCCTGGTCTACCTTATTTTTTTACTGTTATTACTTCATTTTTTTTTGTGTAGGAGTGTTTTGCCTGCATGTATATATGTGCACATGAGTGCAGTGCCTGAGGAGTCCAGGAGAGAACACCAGATCCCTGGAACTGGAGTTACAGACAGCTGTGAGCTGTCATGTGGGTGCTGGGAATTGAATCCAGGTCCTCTGCAAAAGCAGCCAGTGCTCTTCCCTCTGGAGCCACCTCTCCAGCCCTCTACCTTATTCTTTTGAGATGGGGCCTCACACTTAAACATGAAAACATGAGCTCACTTTTTTTGTTTTGTTTTGTTTTTCGAGACAGGGTTTCTCTGTGTAGTTTTGGTGACTGTCCTGGAACTCACTCTGTAGACCAGGCTGGTCTCGAACTCACGGAGATCTGCCTGGCTCTGCCTCCCGAGTGCTGGGATTAAAGGTGTGCACCACTGCTGTCCATCTTATTTTTTATTTCTATAATGCTATCTTCCTCCTGTATGTGGCTCTAAGAAACTCGCTGGGTCACTAAACTAGACTTGAATGGAATCCTTTCTTTGGTCTTTCTTTGTGGGTGTCCTATCTAGGGGGAAGACATTTGCTTGCCTCTTCCCATCGAAAGTTGCCCCAACAGACTCCAGTGAACCCCCTTTAAATAGGATGCTGTCAGGGCAGGCAGATCCCCTGACTCCAGGGCTGTTCTGCCTTTGACTTCCAAACCCACTGTTGTTTCCCCGTCATCGAACCCAACCCTGCCTGCTCTGTCTGTGGAACAGCCGCCGCCGCAGCCGCAGCCGCCGCAGGTACTTCCTGTCTGCAGCCAGCTTTCAGTTTCCTTTTCCTGAAGAGCTAGTCCTACTTTTACTTTCTGCCCACGGGAAGACCCCACAGGAACAAATTAAATGCCGCCACAGCAGGAGACCTGGATGAACAAAATCCTTGAATCACAAACTGTCAAAACTCACTGGAGAAGAAACAGAACATCTGTGAGGCCGTGGAGCAGAGGCACTGATTCAGTACACAAAACCCATCAATCAAGAGATGGCCAGACTGCCGGGACCAAAGCACTCACAGATTTTGTCAACTTGATTCAAACCTAGACACACCTGGGAAGACGGACACGTAACCGAGGAATTGCC
Organism: Peromyscus californicus insignis; assembly: GCF_007827085.1. Taxonomy (NCBI): domain Eukaryota; kingdom Metazoa; phylum Chordata; class Mammalia; order Rodentia; family Cricetidae; genus Peromyscus; species Peromyscus californicus. Next base: position 10,326,396 of record NW_026294595.1, read on the forward strand.
TCCATCAGACTGGCTTGGGGAGCACGTCTGTGGGGCATTTTCTTGATTGCTGATTGATGGAGCCCAGCCCATTGTGAGCAATACCATCCCTGGGCAGGTGGGCCTTGGTTGTAATAAAAACAGTAGCCCAGCAAACCGGGAAAACCAAGCAGTAAGCAGGTCCCTCCACGGGCTCTGACGCAGTTCCTGCCTTAGCTTCCATTGCTGAGAGACTGTAAGCTGAAATACTGGACCCCACAAGTCGGTTTTTATCACAGCAGCAGCAAACAAACCAGGAAATACACATTTCTCAAACTGCTCTCTGAGGTAGAAAGGGAAAAGGGCCCCGGTGACAACTGCAAGTGACTCACACATGCCTCAGTGAGAACAAAGGACAGGGCTTAACAGAGCGAGGTCCAGAGCGAGGTCCAGAGCACGGAGGAGGATGGCTAGGAGGGATTGTAAAGCTGGGTATAAGATAACCAAACTAGACAGATAAGAGGAGGAGGGGCAGTGCTCTAGGCCAGCACCAGCAGCCTCCTCCCCCGACATCCCACAAGCCCCTGAGAGAGGTATGTAAGACTCTACTGTCCTTTCTTATCTTCTTGCTTTGAACGCAGCTAACTGTAATGGACTAAATCACAAGTAAATAGGAGACCACTTTAGACCACCTTATAGACAAGGAACTAAATGTGAGGTATTGGCACCTTGGTGGCTGGGATAGACTTAAACTCTCTCCCTGTAAAGCTACAAGGGGGTCAGTAAAGTGTGAGAACAGAGCGCTTACTGTAATTAACAGCACTGAGACACCTGCAAGGTCAGAGAATGGTAATGTCGGCCAAGTGACTAGCAGCTAGATCACCATCAAGGTCAAAGCTGGAGACAGAGATGGGCAGAGGGGGGCTCCAACCACCCCTAACTGTGTGGGCAGTGCATGAGTACTGCAAAATCATCTCCCTGGCGGAGTTACTCCTACAGTGTGGGTCCTCCATTGGCTCTGCTCATGATAGCCAGAGAATTTAGTCTCAAAAGAGGTTATCTCAGCTTTTGTCCAGTTTCTGCCATGGTCCCATTAAAAAAATTTAAAAAGTCATTTGATGGCTTTTTCCTCTTAGAAACCCTTCGTGAGTCTCTCTCTCTCTCTCTCTCTCTCTGTCTCTCTCTCTCTCTCTCTCTCCCTTAATCTTACTTTTCTGCAAATCTTCTTAATGATGTTGGCTTTGGTTCTGCATGCTGCCATAAGAGTCTGTGCCCTCAGTTTTCCTTGGCACGAGACAATGAACTCAGAGCCACTGTCTCAGGTGGACTTCGGTGACCACTGAGCACCTGCCCACCTTGGGCGGGACATAAGTGGAAGGAGAAAGGCTGCACTGTACTCGAAGTCTGCATTAGGAAACACTTCCTAACTCCCCCACAACTGATGCCAACCTCAGATACAGCACAAGAAAACAGTGGGTGTCTCATAAATAGTGCATAACTATTTTATTTTACTTAATTTATTTATTTTGTTTTTTTGAGACAGGGTTTCTCTGTGTAGCTTTGGAGCCTGTCCTGGAACATAACTATTTTATAATCAAATCTGTCAATTTATGTTTTATAGTTCAAGAACATAATCTATTTAAATTTAATGTAATTAATAAAATCAACTGAATTATTTATTCATTCATTCATTCATTCATTCATTCATTTATTTATTTATTTATTTATTTATTTTCCGAGACAGGGTTTCTCTGTGTAACAGTCCTGGCTGTCCTGGAACTTACTTTGTAAGACCAGGCTGGCCTCAATTTTTTGTTTGTTTGAGACAGGTTCTCATTATTTAGCCTAGACTGGCCTAGAACTTACTATGTAGACCAGCCCAGCCTCAGACTCACATAGATCTGCCTGCCTCTGCCCCCTGAGTGCTGGCATTAAGGGCGTGCACCACCACACAGCCGTTTTTGCTCAATTTTTTCATTACTGCCTTCACTTTGGTTAAAGATTTTTATTCTAGATTACCAGTTTATTCGTTTTTAAGGTTTATTTACTTTTATTTTATGTGTATGAACGTTGGCCTGTATGTGTGTCTGTACACCATGTGCATGCAGTGTCCAACAAGGCCAAAAGAGGGCGTAGGATACCCTGGAACTGGGTACAGGAGGTTGTAATCATGACATGAGTGCTGGGTCCTTTGAACAATAAATGCTTAACCACTGAGCCATCTGTCCAGTCCTCTTTTCTATTTTGTCATCTGTAGGTAATGTGTACACACATGTGTACATGTTCATGTGTTTGGTGTGTCCTGCCCAGCCCCTCCATGGTTTTGGATGATCCTCAATTATTTTGTTGTTGTTGTTGTTTTTTTTTTTTTTTTTTTTTTTAGGTTTTTCGAGACAGGGTTTCTCTGTGTACCTTTGCGCCTTTCCTGGAACTCACTTGGTAGCCCAGGCTGGCCTCGAACTCACAGAGATCCACCTGGCTCTGCCTCCCGAGTCCTGGGATTAAATGCGTGCGCCACCACCGCCCGGCTGTTGTTTGGTTTTTAAGATAGCATCTCATATAGCTGAAACTGGTCTTGGGCTTGATATGCAGCCAAGGATGAACTTGAACTCCTGGTCTTACTGCCTCAACCTCTTCAGTGCTGGTATTACAGGTGTGTGCCACTGTCCCAGGCTTTTTTTTTTTTTTTTTAGATCAAAGTCTCCCTATGTGGTCCAGGCTGTCCTTGCATTCAAGACCCTCTTGCAGCAGATCAGTAATCTTTTGAGACATTTTTTTGTTTGTGTGGTATTTAATAGGTTTTCTGCCCCCCACCACACACACACCTTGTGGAATAATCCTCTTGTACACTGTAAAGATTTGTCACTCAAATTGGTTTAATAAAACGCTGACTAGGCAGTAGCCAGGCAGGAAGTATAGGCTGGGTGACCAAACTAAGGATGATGGGAAGAAGAGCAGAGTGAGGAGTTGCCAGCCAGATGCAGAGGGAGCAGGAGATGAATATGCCATGCTAATAAAGGTACCACCACATGGCAAAGCATAAATAGAAATATGAGTTACTTAAATGTAAGAGTTAGCTAGTAACAAGTCTGAGCTATTGGCCAAGCATTTTGTAATTAATATAAGCTTTTGTGTGTTTATTTGGGACCAGGTGGTCGGGACAGAAAAACTCCAGCTTCTGTTTACACCCTGCCCCCATAATAGGTTTCTCTGCCAATGCAGTAAGCCAGATCAAGCTGAATTGAAAAAAGTGTAATAACAGGTTTGTTTGCACAACGCAACTCCCAGACAAATTCTCCAGTCCCAAAGATTGAGGCCTTTGAATCAAGGAAGCAAGGAGACTTTATAGGTTGTAGGTGAGGTGTGATGACGTGTCTGCCACAAGCTGGGTTTGTGCCTAAGTATGGTCCAAAATGAGCGCTTTATGTGAGAACTTGGGCAGCTGGCAACTTCAGGGGAGGAGCTGCTGCAGCCGCCAAGAATTCAGAACTGGGCTTTTTGGCGCCTTTTGTTTGTTCGGAGACTCTCTGAGTGGGCAGGGTTTTCAGAGAGAAGAGATAGGAATGGGCTTTCCAGATCTAGCAGGGATGAGCTGGAGGTTCCAACTGAACATCTTGGAGACAAGGTCAGGTGCCACCATGTCCAACTTTTATTTTGTCTTTTGCTACTTTGATTAGGATGTGTATCATTCTCAGCAGATCGATATTTAACTTTTCCTGGTCATTGTCTTCTTGAGTTTGAATGCCTTTGGGGCAGCTGTGCCCTCCCCCCAGACTATTACGGACTATACCAGGAGCCACACTAAGGCAAACTAGAGACAAATGATCTTTGTTCCTGAGATTTGCAGAACTGAAAAGCACATTAAAGCTAGGCAATTGATTGAGGAAGGGCCTCCACTTTTCCCTTCCATCTCCTGTAGATACTGCCCCTAATTCAGTCTCCTGACAAGCTGATCTGTAGAGAGGTACTGTGCTCAGTAGCCAGCTCAGCATAACAAAGCTCTTTCTTTACCAAACTATCCTGCATTGATTACTGGCTTGCCTTGGGTGAGGAGCACCGTGAGGCTGTACATGGTGACAATCTGTCCTGATCCTCCCCTTTTGGGAAGTCTCTGTTCCTGTTCTCCACAATACTTATAGTGTGTGCCAGCAAGTGCTCTGAGGACGGGGTTGGGGGTTGGGGGTGGGTGGTTGGTGGGTAAGAGGGATTGAGGAGTGCTCCAAGAAGGTGGACTGTGGAGCTGATTGCTCCAACTGGCAAGGAAGGCATTTCTTTTAAGGATCCTATGAGATTGGCCCACCAATATTGTATTAGTCTGGGTTCTCTAAAGGAACAGAATTGATCATATATTTCAAAAGGGGATTTAGGGGCTGGAGAGATGACTCAGTTGTTAAGAGTACTGACTGCTCTTCCAGAGGTCCTGAGTTCAATTTCCAGCAACAACATGGTGGCTCACAACCACCTGTAATGAGATCTGGTGCCCTCTTCTGGCCTGCAGTCATACATGCAGACAGAACACTGTATATATAATAAATAAATCTTAAAAAACAAAGGTGGGGGGGATTTATCAGACGGTTTACAGGGTGTGGTCCAGGTAGTTCAACAACAGCTGTCTCGTAACCGAAAGGGTGAGAATTGGTCGTTTTTCTGTCCAGGATACAGAATGTCTGCAATCCTAATCTGGTGTTGGAGTCCTGGAGAGTTCCTGGAGAGCTGCTGGTCTTCAGTCTCTGTTGGAATCCTGAAGATGCTGGATTTGATACTGCTTGTAGTAACAGGATAGATGGATAGAAAGATGGATGGATGGATGGATGGATGGATGGATGGCCTAGATTTCAAATAATAGGATTAAGAAAATACCTCTCGGGGCTGGAGAGATGGCTCAGAGGTTAAGAGCACTGACTGCTCTTCCAGAGGTCCTGAGTTCAATTCCCAGCAACCACATGGTGGCTCACAACCATCTGTAATGAGATCTGGCACCCTCTTCTGTATACATAATAAATAAATAAATCTTAAAAAAAAAAAAAAAGAAAAAGAAAACACCTCTCAGGAATGCCTAGCAGCTTGGGTTATAGATGATTCCAGATGTGGTCAAGTTATAGCTAATAAGTGTGTCATCTACAAGTTGATTTTTGGGGCCAGGTGGTGGCCCAGCACTTAGGAGGCAGAGGCAGGTGGATCTCTGAGTTCAAGGCCAGCCTAGTATACTGAGCTAGTTCCAAGACAGTCAGGGCTACACAAAGAAACCCTGTTTCAAAAAGCAAAACAAAACAAAACAACAAACCCAAACAAATAAACAATAACAAAAAATTGATTTTGAGATACGTTTGCGGTGGTGGTGGAAGCCTTTAATTCCTGCACTTGGGAGGCAGGTGAATCTCTGAGTTCAAGGCCAGCCTGATCTACACAGTGAGTTCTAGGACAGCCAAGGCTACACAGAGAAATGCTGTGGGATAATCCTTCTGTATGCTGCGAATATGTATTGCTCTCATTGGTTAATAATAAAGCTGTTTGGCCTATAGCAAGGCAGGATAAAGTTAGGCGGGACAATCAAACTGAGGACTGAGATGAGGAAGGGAGATGAGTTGGGAGAGATGCCAGCGAGCCATCCAAGAAGCAGATTCTAGAGAACTAGTAAAGCTGCAGACCATGTGGCAATACATAGATTAATAGAAATGGGTTAATTTAAATGGAAGAGCTAGCTAGCAATAAGCCTGAGCTATTGGCCTTCACTCACCTACCCTGCAAGGATAGCCCCTATAATTCTTTATGGTGTTCATCATGGCTGCCAGTATTTTGTTTGCCAAACTGGTTCCATCAATTCATCCCTTACACTCATTGATTCAATCTAGACACTGTTCTGGTGCTGGGATCAGCCTAAGTGAGCCCCTGTCTCCTCAGAGCTTATCTCTAGGCAGGAGCCTCACAGTGAGTAAGAGAACAAAAATCAGGACCCACATCAAATGTTATAAATATAAAAGGAAGCAGAGCAGTGCCAAGTCCTGAGGGTGGGGGTGAACTTGGCTTCAATTTTGTGGAAACCTAATTAAGGGGCTGGCCTAGTACAAGTAAGGAGAACCCTTGTGTTGTGTGATATTTTGATTGTGTTCTGACAAATAAAGCTTATTTGGAGTCAAAGGGTGGGGCCAGCCATTAGCTGACCATAGAGGTTTGGAGGACTGTACAGAGGAGACAGGAAGTGGTAAGGTGGGGCTGAGAGAGGATCTTGGCCCTTTTGGACAGAGGAACTGGAGAGATAGAAAGCAATTGGCGGCTGTTCCCTGTTCTCTAGTCTTTCAGGTTCTTACCCCAATATTTGACTCCTGATTTTTTATTGAGAAGATTAATTAGCTTTATGTTTTCACCTTTGTCCTGGTTAGCTTTGTCAACTTGATACAATGTAGAGTACCCAAGAAAGGAGTCTCAATTGAAGGACTGCCTGTGGGTATATCTGTAAGTAATTGATTATCTTCATTGTTAATTAATGTGGGAGGGTCTGGCCTACTGTGGGCAGAACCATCCCTAGGCAGGAGTCCTGTTGAGGGGGTGTCAGAGCTAAGGGCTGGCTGTCTAGGAGTCCACGTTCTTCCCAAGGATGAACAAAGAACTGAACATGGGAGGGGAAAGAAGTCAAAACTCAGAAAAGGTGGAGTTCACTGAAGCGGAAAGCAAGTAGTAAAGAAGAATAAGAATAAAAAAAAAAAAAGACTGATTATTAGGTCCATCGACTTGGAACAGAATGGCCCGGGGAAACAGCTGAACAATGGGTTGTTGCCCTTAACCACCGGCTGACTACCACATCTGCTTCTGTAAAGTCTTACTTGCTAGTTCACCCCACTTGTGGCCTGGAGTATAAAATGAGAATGCAAATTAGACCTGATACCAAAGCCTTTCAGGAGGTGTCCTGGCTTTGGCCTCCAGTGACATCTGCCCTCTTCCACTCCTATGGTGCTGGTAGTGCTTGTTCCACAGAGATTCCCGCGACAATAGCAAAAAGACCCTGTAGGGATAGGGTTAGTCTTCAAATCTGGTGGATTGCCCAGTGGTCTCTGGGCTGGTCTCTTCAAAGGTTCCCTGGACCATTTCTCCCTTGATGCTCTCCCATTTCATTTAATTTTCTTGGCCCAGACAGAAAATACCCCCAAATGGATGCTATTGTTGGCCCGAACTAGAAAAACCACCTCACTGTCCAGAGAACAGCCCTGGTTGATTGATGGCCTTGTTAAGGGCACTGCAGATGCTGTGTGGGAAGCTTGGCTCCTTCCCAGGTGGGGATGTTACCTTTCTTTCTCTGGCCGTTTTCCTGATTGCCCACTTACTAACTCCCCCAGTCCTGGTTAATCAGAAAGCTAGCTGAGCACTGGCTTGTGAGTGACGTGCCACAGTTTCTGCTTTGAGTTCCTTCCCTGCATTCCTTCAATGAGAGACTGTAACCTGGAAGTGAAGTCCAAAGAGACCCTTCCCTCCGAGACAAGGTCTCATTATGTAGCCCTTGCTGGCCTGGAATTCCCAGGTCCACTGCACCACCGTGGTGGCCGGCTCCAAGTTGCTTTTGGTCAGAGTGTTTTGTCATCACAACAGAAAAAGGGCAGCTGCAAGGACAGCTGGAAGAAAGTGGTAGGCTCCGGGATGTGCTCACTGATGGCCTGAGGTGGGCCTGGGGCACGATGAAAGAGACCACTTCCAGGCTTCTAACCCAGACAGGAACCGTATCACTGGCAAAAATGAGGAAGCTTGGGGATGGGACATGAAGGGGATGGATGCATCAGGAGGTCTGCAATGTCAGGCTCGAGATGTAAAGAATCCGAAGATGGCTCAAGTGGGTAGAGGGCCTTGCCACCAATCCTGATGACCTGAATTTGATTTCTGGGATCCACACCATGGAAAGAGAGGACCAACCAGCTCCTTCAAGTTTTTATTTGACCTCCACCTGTGAGCTGCGCACTCACATACACAATAAATGGGAAGCACTCAGGTGGGGATTGGGAGAGACTATTGAATGGAGATAGCAAGCAGATCAACTAAGGTTCAGAGGCAAATCCAAACATGAGGATACAGTACTATTTTGAGGTGTGGGTGCTGGACCCCAAAGTTTAGGGTCTCAAGTGGGCACCCCAAGAACCCAGACTCCAGTCCAGTTGATGCAATAGCACGAGGATTTATTAAGCTTCTATATAGAAGGGCTCCTCTGCTCCCAAGAGCAAGAGTCGCATCTTACTGCAGTCCCATGAGGGCTTTTAAAGGAAAAACCCACAAAACCCACAAGATTACAATTCCCATACAATGTCATTTCGATTGATTTATGTCTAGAAGCTAATTTCATAAAATCATTGTCTGGTTACAGAGTGATCACAGAGGGGGATACAGTTACGTCAGTGTGCACATTTTTCTTGAAACCTCAAGGGGGGTATCAGGGTGGGAGTGGAGTTTACACACAGGTGGTCCTCCCTGGAACATTTGCAATTTTCCCAGTCACAGTTGAGCACACCCCGTAATAGAAATTCCTTTATATTGTTATGTGGTTGCAGGGGAGATTAATGGCTGAGTCAGGTTGCCCTGGGAACTAGATTTTTAGTTTCTCATTTCCTGGTGCTTGAAGTTTCTCTTTTCCTGAGGCTTGGGGGTGTAAGCCTGAAGGGCTAGGGTCTTTCATGGGGAGACTCCCAAGAGCCCCAAGTAGACCCGAAGAACATCACATTTCATAACTGAATGTAGCCAGAGAGGCGTAGCAGATACTGCCAGCTGATTCCATGCAGAGTTGACTGTGTGTGTGTGTGTGCGCGCGCGCGCGCGCGCGCGCGCGCGCGCATGCACGTTAACTGATAATAGAGCTTGTTTACAGTGTGACCATGGTCAGTTTTCTGAGAATTTAGGAGATAGATCAGCATAGGGTCAAACTCTGAGACTGTGAGGGTGTAGGCTGCAGGACTTGGGTATAGAGATCCGCCTAGGCTTAGATGGAGATCATCTTGGTCCCTGGAGGAAAGTGGGAGTTAATGGCTGATGGCTTCACAACAGATGATGTGGAAGGGCTAGGTCTATGAAGTGATGCTAACTGTGAAATCAGAGGCAGGCTGCCCAGCGTCATAGCGAGAGCCTTTAGGAATGTCCTCTGGTAGAGACTTGCGGGTACCACTGCAGTGAAACCAGCTGCTGAGGTATAGTCTTCCAGAATACCCAGCTCTTGGGGTATAGGAAGGAAGACAGAAGGGCTCCGAACAGTGAAGAACACTGGGAGAGGATGTAGGACAGAAAGGGAAGACCAGCCACAGGTCACCCACAGCTGTTTCGGCTGGGAGCAGGCCACGGGACTTGAAGGGCTGAATGAAGAGAGGCTGGGAAGTATTTCAGGAAATAAACGATGTGGCATACATGTCTCCCTCCATGTTTAGTGGGTACCACACATACCCGAGGCCTTCGACTCCTGCTGGTGCCGGTGTGGTGTGGCATCCAGGTGTCCCAGGCTGACTGACCTGGTTCTGCAGTCTGTAGGTTCATGGGAGCTGTGTTGACAAAAGCTGAGAAGCGGAGTGAGAGGAAGATGACCGAGAAGGCTGAGCCTGTGCTCCTCTGGCTCCTGGGGGTGACCACCGTGGGTACCACGGCTCACTTCAGCTTCCTCTTCACTTCTGCACTTGACATCTCCTCTGCACTTGCTCCACACTGGGGCTGTCATGAAATCTTCATGGACTGAGCAACTAAACCAGCTCTTGAGACTCCCTTCCTTTCTGTCCTCTCTATCAGACAAGAGTCTGCTCAAACCTGCCCCCAAAACCTCTGTCCTAATGCACACACACTCTGGCCGATTTTTTCCCAAACCCCAGGAGCAGCTGGCGTGTGGACAAGGGCAGGGGCAGGGTGGTGGTAACGGTAAGATCTAGGTAGCTTCCTTTGCAGGGGTTGGCAGTATTGGAGAAAGGCAAGGAGAAGGTTATAAAAAGCAAACATTTACAGAGCATACAAGCTTCCTGGACAACACCACTGTTCCAGCCATTACCCACTCTGGGAGTCGCTTCTTCAGAGCCCATCAGCCCATTCTGCTACTGATGCCCGACTCTACTGGGGCACTGCCTTCTCAGCTACGCCCAACTTCAGAGCTGAGCCAACCATATCTTGTTGGCCATGCTGACAGCTCTGCCCAACATGAGCCCTCATTTGGACCTGAGGAACAGCAGCCAGGGCCACTGCAGGAGCAGAAGAGACACTGCTGCTTCCTCAGAGGCAGAGCTGTGGACGTGAGGCCATCCTGTGTCGGCAAAAAGGCCCCCAAAGAAAGCCAGAAAGCCAGGCCAGAAGCCCACCCTTGAGGACCGAGGAGCAGGGATAACCTTCATGCAAAGAGCTGCAGACCCCAGGTGGGGAGCTGTGGTCCTGGGCTGAGTCCTACAGCTAGTTTTGGGAGCTCCCCGAGGCTTTCAGAGTGCCGTGAGTCTCTGGACTTTAGTGTGTGAGCTGTGCAGTGTGCTGCTGTCTTCAGGTCACTCTACACACAACTGTATAAACAACCAATTTTATTTTTGTTTTACAAAATTAAGAAAATACATATTTCTTTGAAATATTTCACAAAAATATACTTTCATGTCAATCAAACCTATTATCATTTTAATTTACCATATAATATTCCATTCTAGAATCATACCATAACTTAACATACTTCTTATTTTTTTTTTTTTTGGTTTTTCGAGACAGGGTTTCTCTGTGTAGCTTTGTGCCTTTCCTGGAACTCACTTGGTAGCCCAGGCTGGCCTCGAACTCACAGAGATCCACCTGGCTCTGCCTCCCGAGTGCTGGGATTAAAGGCGTGCGCCACCACCGCCCGGCTAACATACTTCTTATTAAAGAATAATATTTTTCTTTTCTCTATTACAAACAGCATTGGTTTATACCTTAACACTATTATTTCTGTAGGAATAAGTTAGTCCTGTCAGCACTGAGATTAGAATGTCTGAGGACAGAGGAGGCTAGGTAGAGAAGCATGTACTAAGACAGCAGCATTTACTCAATGTTTGTGTTTGTTCGAGACAGGGTCTTCTGTAGCCCAGGCTGGCCTAGAACCTGCTACTGAACTCCCAATCCTCTTACCCTACCTGAGTGTTGGACACATGCATGCGCACCACCCGACTACTCAATGTTACCTGCAGGTCTATGCAGTGCTGGGGTACAGTGGCAAGCAGAAGCCCCTCTTAGTGTGTTCCCTTCTCCTGTGGTTGGTCTAGCCCACCTTCTAATGGTGCCACAGAAATGACATCTGAGAGCTGTAGAGGGGCAGTAGATTGCTGATAGGCACCAAAGGGAACAGAGTAGAGGGTGTAATTTGCCACATTTTCCTTCCTCTGTGCTCCCCAGCACAGATGGGACAGAAGTCTGAACACTTCGTTTCCCAGACTCCCTTGAAGCAGAGTTCTGCTAAGGTCACACATGGACATGTCTCTGCAGAGAGATGTGCTGGTGGAGGGCCATGGGCCACTGCAGGACAGCAGCAGCAGCAGACAGCCTGGGGAACACGGGGAAACTGGGGTGGTCTGCAGGGCGACACACTTCTCTGCAGGGCCTGCCTGCTCTCTGGGCAATACACGCCTCCTGCTGGCTCCAGCATCCCATTTAACAACTTGTGTGTGTATATGCTTGAGACAAGGTCTCCCTATGCAACCCAGGCCGACCTCAATCTTGTGACCCCTCTGCCTGTCTCCACAGTGCAGTGTGCACCACCATGAACAGACCTTGAACACTTTTTGTTACCTAAACCCCTACAGAAATTTCTCTCTGAAATGCCTACGCTGGTTTTGCTTTCCTGATTGATAGAAGACCCCCCTTTCACCTTGTCCTGAGAGGGACAGTGGGAGCTGTGCCCAGCTGTTCATATTCTTCCAAGACTGACAGCTGAGCTTCTACAGAGAACACAGGTGTGCCAGCAGATACGGCCACCAGCAGTCCAAGAGGGGATGCACAGCAGGAGGTCCAGTCTGCAGAAGAGGAGATCCAGTCACTGCACACCAGGGGCACTGGAAGAGAGCAGAGCGACACCCGTCAGGAAAGGACAGCTTGCTCATTTTTCTGGGCATAGACTGTTCTCTGCAACTGCAGGGCCAGGGGCTGCTCTGGTTCAATGGGACCAGCGGTGGACATGTTCCAAGACAATGGTACAGAGGGATCAGTCACACTTCTCACAGTCACACGAGCGGGTCCCTGCAGGTGGCACATGGGGAAGCGAAACCCGGTGCAGACTGACTTTGTCAACCTTAACCAGACTTCGGGGAGTCTAATGCCAGGCGGTTCACTGTCAGTAGATTTAAAACACAGCACAATTTGGGAAAAGGCTTCCAGGCAACAATCAGTCCAATTCCATGTGCACAACAAAGCTTAAGGTGTGACTACATAGAGACTCTTCTACTGAGTACATGTGACCATGAGGGTGGGTTCCATGGCTGAAAGTCCTAGAATCTATTGTGGTCTCTGACCCATAGCATAGAGGTCAGCAGGCCACAGAGTACATATGACATCTCCCTAAGGATGGGCAAGGGTCTAGGGAGGGAAGAGTCTGGGAGAATCATTCTGGGGAGTTAGGGTGAGGTCTGCCTCCACAGACAGCAAAAAGGTCACCAGGTCATTAACAACCTCCACTCTTGGGCTGGAGAGATAGCTCAGAGGTTAGAAGCACTGGCTGCTCTTCCAGAGGTCCTGAGTTCAATTCCCAGCAACCATATGTTCACTCACAACCATCTGTAATGGGATCTGGTGTCCTCTTCTGGCATGCAGGCGTACATGCACACAGAACACTGTACACATAATAAATAAATTTTAAAAAATCTACTCTCAGTTTTCTGGATGGAATGTGAGTATTTGATTTTATCTCCTCCATTGAGGAGACAGTCCTGCATGATTAACATTCTAGTTCTCTTAGTGCTTCTCTGTGAGTACAAGGACCTCTGTGCCCACCTCCCAGACTTTAATGTGAATACCAGCACTCCCCGCCACCCAAGCTGAGAATTGAACCCAGAACATTGTGCTTACTAGACAAGCACTCTACCACTGAGCTAAATCCCCAACCCCGCATACCAGCACCTTTAAAGATGTGCATGTGTGCATGGGTGCTCAGTCCACACATGTATGTGCATATGGAGGTCAGAGGGCAGTCACTGGTGTTAGTCCTCAGCTGTGCTGTTACCTCATTTCTTTAGGTATGCTCTCTTACTGGGCCCCGTGACTTGCTGATTAGACTAAGCTGGCCACCTAGTCCTTGAGGTCCTCCTGTTCCCATAGTCCAAGCGTAGGTGACAGGCATATGCCACCATGCCTGGGCTCAGCTTTTTATGTGAGTGCTGGGGATCCAACACAGGTTCTCATACTTGTGAACTTGTGAGTAAGCACTCCACTGGCCAAGTCTTCTTCTTAATGTGTTTTTTTTAAAGTGATTTATTATTTTTTTTATTTTATGTACACTGGTGTTTTGCCTGCATGAAGGTCTGCATGTATGTGAGGGTGTCGGATCCCCTGGAACAGGAGTTACAGACAGTTGTGAGCTGCCGTGTGGGTACCAGGAATTGAACACCAGTTCTCTGGAAGAGCAGCCAGTGCTTTTAAACGCTAAGCCATCTCTTCTCTCCAGCCCCTCCCCAATGTGTTTTAATGCTCATCCATCCATCATACCATTTTTGCCCCCACCCCCCCCCCACCCCCCCACCCCGAGACAAGATTTCTCTGTGTAATGGCCCTGGCTGTTCTGGAACTCGCTCTGTAGACCAGGCTGGCCTCAAACTCAGAGATCTGCCTGTGTCTGTCTCCTGAGTGCTGGAATCAAAGGTGTGTGCCACCACACCTGGCTCACACCATTTTTAACAGACATCAGGACTAAAGATCTTCCTGCCTGGTCAGATCTGGACCCCACCCTACCCCTAAGGCTTACATGTTAAAGGCAAGGTCCCTAGGGCAGTGTCGGTGGTTCCTCCCGGGAGTTCTTTAGGGAATGGGGTGACCCTTGAAAGTGACTGTGGGATCCCCTTGTTCTCCTTTGCTTCCTGGCTATGAGGCAAATGACTTTCCTGTCACGTTAACCACAATGCGCCCCCTCCACAGGCCCAGAGTAACAGCACCAATGGGGCAAGGACTGCATAAGCATCAGCCGACTGAAGGAGCGGGACAAGAGCTGCGCTTACCCGGGCTCCTCTGAGCCCTCCCCGTCACTGTCGTCATCGCAATAGAAGATGTCCTTGAATAGGAAGTCTTGTTTGGGAGCTGAGGGCGTCTGGATGTGGCTGCTGTTCTTCCGCATCTTCTTGTCTAACTTTTCCTTCAGCAAAGGCAGACTGGTCTCATATAAGTAGTCAATGATCTCTGCAGAAGAAGTCATTTTGGAATTATTTGTACAAGGCTCCAATTAAGGTCAAAGGACACAGGACCTTAACAATAATGCCCAGCACCCATTACCACATGTAAGATCCAATTTATTATTATTATTTTTTATTTTATTTTATTTTTTTCTTTGGTTTTTCTGAGACAGGGTTTCTCTGTGTAGCTTTGGGGCCTGTCCTGGAACTCACTCTGTAGCCCAGGCTGGCCTCGAACTCACAGAGATCCTCCTGCCTCTGCCTCCGAGTGCTGGGATTAAAGGCGTGCGCCACCACTGCTCAGCTTAAGATCCAATTTAGATACAGTCTCGTATGCAGCTTTGAAACAGTCCTATGAAGCAGACATTATTCTATCCTTATTGATTTTTTTGGCACAGGGCACTTCTCTCTGGTGTACATATGTGTACCTGTCTCTGTGAGTACATGTGTACAGATATACACACAAGTGCACATAAGTGCGGTGGCCAGAGGTTGATGTCAAGCGCTTCGATTTTCTCCACCTTCGATTCTTGATACAGGGTCTCACTGAACCTGTAGCTTTGGAGCTTTGGAGCTTTGGAGCTTTGGCTAGAGTGGCATCCAAGGAGCTCTAGGAGCCTCTTGTCTCCGTGTCTCCAGAACTGGGATTCTAGGTGTGCACTGCACTGCCCAGCTTCACCTGTGCTGGTGGTCCGAACCCAGGCGCACAAACAGCTGCATAGCAAACACCTCAGAGACAATCCCCCAACTCCCTCTCGTCGGTCTTTCTAAGGCGGAAACGGACCGAAGGCATTAAGAAAGTGGCTGAAGTCATGGACTCAACAAGGAGGTGCGCTGGGCAGTCACGTCTGCAGAGTGCACGGCAGTGTTTTAGAATACTCTTCAGGACAGTGGCCCTGCCCTGTGGCTCCAGGCACAATGCTGCAGAGCACACTGTCCTTCGAGCTGGTCAGAGCTCCTGGACTCAGCCTGAAGGGAAGGGAGGAGACTCAGGAACCTACCTTTTTTGTTTGAGACGGGGTCTCATGTGGCCCATGTAACCTTGCTGTGTAGCAGAGGCTGGCCTCTAAGTCACAGATTCCCTTGCCTCTGCTTCCCTACTGCTGGGATCACCACACCCGGACACCACCATACTCTTAACTAGACAAGGATTTGTAATACTGACCTGGAAAAGTCTTTTTCTGCCAAAAAGGAACACAGGCAGCTTTCAGCTTATAAAATTTTGCCTGAACAAAAGGTGGAGGGACATCCCTTTAGAAAGGAAAGGTGGGAAAAAAAGTCAGTGCAAATGCCATCAGTTTTTTTTGTGACAGGGTTTCATGTATCCCACACAGGCCTGGAACGCAATTGACAGTCAAGGCCGACCCCCGATCCTCCTGCCTTCCCTGTTCACGCGGTGCGAAGGACAGAACCCAGGGCTTTGAGCAGTTAGGCAGCACCAGACCAGCCGAGCTGCACCCTCAGCTCCTCTCCTATCACTGGGCCCACTACCACGGGGGGTTATTCTGCATATAACTAGTGCCATACACATTGAGAGGTGATTCTATAGAATGTACTTCTAGAAACAGAATTACTGATTTCCAAATGGAAATACTCAAAGGGACTTTTCAAATGCTGAAGGATACCAAGGCTATAAAGCAGATATAATTTACTAAAAAAAAGACAATAATCAGAGGAGGTGGACAAAGAAGTTTAGTTAAGCTGGCCAGACACAGCCAGTTTCTGAAGAGAGCGGTGGGTATATAGAGGTCCATTTGTTCTTTTATCTGTCTAAACCGATAAAAGGTTAAGAACTACTAGGCATTGTTGATAAAGCAGTGCTTAGGAAAAGAGCTTATTAGAATAGAAGAATTCTCAAGAAGCTGAAAAATAAACTCAGAACAGCAAAGAGAAGAGGTGGAGGAAGGAAGGTTATCTCAAGGTCAAGGCCAGTCTGAGCTAGAAGGTAAGACCAGGTGAGAGACAGATTCAGAGAGAGAGAGAGAGAGAGAGAGAGAGAGAGAGAGAGGTGGATGGATGGATGGATAGACGGATGGATGAATGGATGGATGGATGGATGGATGGACGGACAGACGGACGGAAGGATGGATGGGTGGACAGCAAGCAAAGCAGGGGAAGGAGGAACAACTGTAAAGGCTGACACAGTCAAAGCTGGCTCTTTGAAAGGCGATCTCTGGTGACCCTTCAGGTGTAGAGAGAAAAGTGCACTATCAACATGAGCTCTGATGGTAGGCCATGGTCCAGATCCTGCAGGCCTCTTGCACAAATGCTCTGGGAAGGGACCCGGATGCTTGCTTCCTGTGGGCAGGGGGCTACTCACTGCTTCTTTTCATGCCTCCCTTACTCTGGATAATGTAATCTATTTTCTATTAAAAAATAAAACAAAGTCGCATTTCCTGGGAACCTGGGTATGGACCTGGTCAGAACCCATCCACCTGACCAGTATTTAATTAAAGCTTGCTTCAAAATTAGCTTTAAAAAATAAAAATAAAAAATAAAACAAAGCCAAACCGTGCTGGCTAGTTTCTGTCAACTTGACACGAACCCGAAATACTTAGGGAGAGACAACCTCCACTGAGAAACACCCCCACCAGATCGGCCTGTGTGCAAGCCTGTGGAGCAGTCTCTTGAATGTGGGAGAACCTTGCCCACTGTGGGTGGGGTCAACCCGGGGCTGATGGCTCTGGGTGCTACAAGAAAGCAGGCCGAGAAAACACTGGAAGCAAGCCGTGTTCTGGACTCTGCACCAGTTCCTGCTCTGACCCCTCAGTGGCTGCAGGAGAATTACCAGGGAATGTGTAAAACTGGACCACCAGACCCCACTGTCCCACCGCTTCACGATGTGGCACTGCTAGCCCTAAAAAACTCTCCAGTTCTCGGAGTTGCAGGCAGGAAGATGGTGAGTTTGAGGCCAATCTGGCTACACAGCAAGATCCTGCCACAGAACACACCAGAACAAAGCAGCGTGAAGCACAAGGCTCAGAGATGAGCTGGAGGTCCAAGTCTCGAGTCTTCCTGTCACTGTTCACTTAGCTTCTGAGACAGTCTGGAGCTCGGGGATCCACCCTCCCAGCACTGGGGTTACAGATGCCAACACTGTGTCCAGCTGTGACATGCGGTGAGGCTGGCCTCAGATCCTTGTGCTCCAGTGGCAAGCACTTTATGACTGAGCTATCTCTCCACCCACCTCTCTGCACTCATACATGAGTCCACATACAACATGAATTTTAGGCCTTCGAAATGTGACAGGCAGTCATGTATTAAAGTCGTCTCTTGGTGCCTGCCACAAAGCCTGATAATCTGAGGCTGGTCTCCACACGAGTCTTCAGATCACCATGTGTGCACCATACACACGCACTCATACACATGCACACACAATAAAGAAAAATCATTTTAAAAGCTTTCTACCACTGAATAAGCTTAATGTTCAGTAAACAGTCTTACCCTATGGCACTAGCAAGATCTTCCCAATCTATTTCATTAGCATCATTCACATTTAGTTCATGCAACCTGTAAGAAAACAAAAAAATCTCAAGTAAAATCCACCTCCACAGACTCACAGACTACCAAGAGCTGAAAGGCCAAGGGCTTCCACCTTATTCCAGTCCCCCAGGCCAAGGTTAGTCCACAGTCAGAGTAGACTATGGAGATGAGCTGAAAAGCATCTTTCCATTCAATATAGCCACTCAGGAACAGTACACTGTACTCAAGCCTCCTACTTAAGACACTGTTAGCATCATATATGCGCACTACTCATGCACAGTAACCCTCAGCGCTACGGTACAGGTGCAGCATCAGCCCCATTCTACAGACAAGTAAATGAAGCTTAGGGACTGGGCCACCGACTCACTGACTCAATTTGTCATGACTACCAAGTGGTGAGACCTAGAACCCCAGTCCTGCCTGACCTGAGATGTCTCCTCAGATCTGCTAACCTGTCTCTTCCGCAGTTGAAGGGTACAGCCAGCCAGTGTAACACAGGAAACATGGCAGAGTACTGGAACAAAGAAGCCGGACAGGATGGCCACAACCACGGCCTCTGCTGTTCTTGTTGCTACTCCAACATAAGCCTACATCTGCCAGACTCACAGGTGTCAGAGATCCTCATGCCTCCACTTCCCTTGGGATACTGTGGGGAGGACTCTGCACAGACGAGGGACTCAGGACAAAACCAATCAACAGCTGCACCAACAGTGTCACTGTGGTGCAGGGGCTGTCTGACTTTCCCATCACCAATCCCAGTGGACGGGAACAGCACACCCATAGGGACAGCTCTGTGACTAAACTCATGATCTTAACTGAGTACACAGTATGGCCACCATGTATTGTCCCTCACACTTCCACACTGGGAAACAGGTAACTTCTCTTTATCAGCCTCATTCACAACTGGTCAACAGAGACTCAGAAAGGCAGGCCACACGCCCACTGTAACACACTCGGAAGGTGGGTCTAAGCAACAGCATCGTCTCTGGATTAACAATTAGTGGTTCACACAGCACCCACCCCTAGTTCGGTACCTTTGAATAAGGGTGATCTTGGCCTGCAGAGCTTTGACCCCACGGTACACGAACCCACCATGGGTCATCCTTTTGGTGAGAATCTCTGTCCTGTTAGGAAGAGGGAGAATGTAGTTGACTTTTACTTTAAAAAGTAGCACATAGTTCCTATATTTTTAGTGTAGAGCGCAAAAAGCCCTGTGCACAGACAATCTCTGGAGAAGTCAGGGAAGTTAGGCACAGCTCACCTCTTCAGCTGCTCTTCCTGGAATGCCAGGGATGATGTCCTTTTCCAACCTGGAGAGCCTGTGCTCTCTGATGAGACAGGCTCTGCCCTTATCTTCCAGAATTTAGGTTTTTACTTATCCCAGACTTATCCCCCTAAATCTTGAGCATTGCTGTAAGACCATAAACCCACTCTTAGTAGTGAGGTCACTTGTGATTTATAACAGCCTACGTGACTTCTGTGTTGTCTTAGGGCCGGGCCAATCCCGACACCCACAGGCATCATGTTTACCTCAGTCAAACTCCCCAGACCCCAAATCTTGGCCACTATCTCTGAGTCAACAGTACCCATTCTTGTAAAAGAAGCCAGATGTACTTTGTAAGAAATCTTAGTGTAAACATGTTTTAAATTGTTGTGCCCTTGGGACTGAGTTAATTGTTACCTGAATACCTTATTTCCAAAACTGTGCTGTGCTTGAATATGGCTAAAGTAAAATGATCTGGGCCAGACTCTAGAAGTGCCAGTTACAGTAAAACTGGGCTGAGCCGAGTTTCACTCTTGTCTCGTCTTCGTGGACCGTTGTTTTTCCTGCCTGCTATAAAACCTGCAGGGGAGCCGGGCGGTGGTGGCGCACGCCTTTAATCCCAGCACTCGGGAGGCAGAGGCAGGCGGATCTCTGTGAGTTCGAGGCCAGCCTGGTCTACCAGGAAAGGCGCAAAGCTACACAGAGAAACCCTGTCTCGAAAAACAAAAACAAAAACAAAAACAAAAAAACAAACAAAAAAAAAAACCTGCAGGGGAATCACCACATTTTTAGCACATAAACTGCTCTCATTCACTGGGCATAAATAAGTAAATGGACAGATAGATGGTCATGACTGTTTAATGTGGACAATGGGGAGGAGAGGGTCTATTTTGTGATATAAAATCTGTGTAGGGAAACTTTTTTCAAATCGATAAATGACAATTTTTGGTTTTATGCATACAGGTTGATGAAAAACCCCTCTATGAAAGTGGAACATCCTATAAATCGTCTATGTAAACGTTCACCCTTCTGTAAAAGTAAAACATTCAATTGAGAAGCACAGTATCTTATGAATACTGTTTTCTCAATGTGGCAGCATGCTGGCGTAACTGCGGCACAATGGAGTCCACGTCAAGTGTCCGCTCTAAACGTCAGGGCTGGACTAGGAGCCCTCACCACCTTCACGTTTCCTCTTCAGTTCCTGAGCCGACTCACTGGCTCTACTTTGTGATATCGTATTAGTGGAAATAAGGCTGTTTTAGATTATTTAATTAATCCACAATTAATCGTGGATTAATCAGAACATTCCAGACTGTTGGTGTTGCATGAAGTGAAGCTTTTACGGCAGGGACCTGAGCAGAGGGCACCTGTGCTGTAAGCCTTTGCACCAGGAGGGGTACTTGGGAGCTCCCGGGAGTTCAGACAGACGGGGTCTGTGGAGTTAGTGGGCCTGCTGTGGGTGTACGGTCTGCTAGTAACAGAGCCAACATACACCCTGGAACTGATTCTTCCCATAGAGTAGACGACTTCCTTTGGGAAGACTTAAGCCTATAATCTGGAACTGCTAAGAGTATCCATCAGGTGGATCTAGGAGCTGACCCTGGCTTGACTTCTCTGCTGTGGGAAATTTTGTGAGTGTGTGCCGCATACGTGGAGGCCAGATACTACCATTGGCTGCACTCCGCTACTGCTCTCACCTTACTGTTGGACACAGGGGACCTGAACTCGGGTTCTAATTAATGCTTTGCCCACTGGGCCAGCTCCTGAGTCCCATAAAGGAAATGTTTGTTTGTTTGTTTGTTTTGGTTTTTCGAGACAGGGTTTCTCTGTGTAGCTTTGCGCCTTTTCCTGGAACTCACTTGGTAGCCCAGGCTGGCCTCGAACTCACAGAGATCCGCCTGTCTCTGCCTCCTGAGTTCTGGGATTAAAGGCGTGTACCACCACCGCCTGGCGAAAGGAAATGTTTGAAAGAAAAGGAATAAGCCTAAATACAGGTGCTGAAGTATACTATTCAAATGCCTTTTTTTCTTCTTCTTCTTGAGACAGGGTTTCTCTGTATAACAGTCCTGGTTGTCTGTCCTGGAACTCACTCTGTAGACCAGGCTGGCCTCGAACTCACAGAGCTCTGCCTGCCTCTGCCTCCTGAATGCTGGGATTAAAGGCGTGCACCACCACCGCCCAGCTGCAAAATGCTCTTTGTGGTTGTTTATAAGTAGGTGGCTATTGGGGCTGGACACATGGCTCATCGGTTAAGAACACTGGCTGCTCTTCCAGAGGACCTGGGTTCAATTCCCAGCACCCACATGGTAGCTCACAACTCTTCCGAACTTTAGTTTCAGCAGATACAACACCCTCTTCTGACCTCAGAGGGTACCAAGCATGCATGTGGTACACAGACATATATGTAGGCAAAACACGCAAACATGTAAAACACAAATAACTATACGAACAAACAACAGTCAGCTTTCTTGTTCCCATCACTAGCCTCTGAACACCTAATGCCAAACGTAGTGAGAACTGATGTGCTGACTCCAGGTGCCCGCAGCTGGTGGTGGAGGAAAGGGCTGTCTGTGTACCAAAGAGCACCGGCAGTTAGAACACACAACAGGATTGCTCTCAAAGGGCACGATGCAGCAGCAGCAGCAGCAGCAGCCTAACAGATCACTTCTTCCATGAGCATGCTTTCCCTCACTTCCCTTCTTCCCCTCTCTCATCCTTTTCTTTCGGTTTTTGAGACTGTCCTGCTACATAGCTGGCTGGCTTTGAACCTTTAAACCCCTGCCTTCAGCGTCTGGGATGATAGGCTTGTACCGCCAAGTATAGTCAAGTATAACACACACATAGCTGATCCACACTGCTCTTTCCAACCACTAGTTATAGAGGAAACACACTGTTGGATTTCATTTCAAGTTACGACCTGCCCAGGGGTTGAGGCTATTTTTCTATTCACATTAAACACACCTTATACATCTGAAGCAGCACAGCCCTCAGTCACCCCCTTCCAACACTGACATATCACTCTCCAGCTGAGGCTCAGAACCTACTCTCCTCTGTAACCTAAAATGTAAAAGTAGAAAGGGTCCCACTTCCTCCATACTCTATACATTCCCAGCATTATCTGTGCTCTGGAGTTTCTTTCCCCGAGCACAGAAGTCTGTTAAACACACACTGGGCTGGGGAACTTAGCTCAGTGGTGGAGCGCTTACGCAGCATGCGTTTGGTCCTGGGTCTAAACCCTAGAACAAAACCAAAACAAAGCACCCAACTATCCCAAGTTGAAAGGTACTGAAAGGCCCGTGTAATTCAGGAGTGTGCTTTTTGTTTTGAGACACGGTTTCGCTGGGTAGCAGGAGTCTACTTTTTGTAAAGCACTCCTGTGGATCTTCCTCATGTGAAAGGGAGGGTCCCCACGTGCCTTGGACACAGCGTGGGTCCAGCCCAGGAGGAATCACCGCTCCAGGGCTTGGGGAAGCGAGAGCAGGCGGAGGGAAACAAACTGTCTACGGTTGTCAGGAATCTAAGTGAGAGCATGACGGTGACGACGGCGCTGCAGAGGAGCCCAGAGCAGCCGCTGGCCTAGAACTCAGCAGAAGCAAGGCCAAGCTACACTGCCACAGGGTGACATCCCCGGGCATCATCTCTATCATTTGTTTCAGTGTTGCGGACACGTAACTTCCAAGGATACACAGTACAATATGGGGTATGGAGAGTACTTCCTTAAAGCTGTTTTAATTTAAAAAAAAAAATGTTCTTCCTGCCTAATAAAGACAGAAAGGCAAGAGTCAAAGTCCATCTTACTCAGGCTGGCCCCAAACATGAGATCCTCCTGCCTCAACCTCCTGAGTACTGGATTCACAGGTGCACACCACCCAAAGCCTGTCTTTAAGTTCTGTGGGAGGAAGAAATGACCCCTGCCCAGAAGCTGCTCCACTCCTGCATGCTGTCCACCGAGGCACACTCAGGTGCTGACTGAAGCCGGTGCAGCAGGCCGGAGGTCTCGACACCGTGTGTTGTGCAGAGCCAGTGTGTGGGCTCACCTCCCCCGCCAGACAGATGAGACGCCGACAGAAACACAGGGAAGCCTCACACTTACCACTTACTTTTGCACTGCATCCAGTTTCTGGTCTCCACTCTGGCCTCCACTTCCACCCAGGATATGCCCTTGTACAGTTTCTCCCGGACGATTGACAGGCGACCCTCGGGATCTTCCTGGAGTCTAGAGTCCAGTTCTCTTAACTCCTCGGGAGACATTTTCTTTAGGATCACATCCTCCACAGCCTTGATTAGTCTCTGGGTTTCTGTCTTACTCCAAGCACCGTGGTTTCTATCTGCAGACATAAAGAAATGGCCTCGTAGTTGCTCATCTATTTGTTTTTAAGCACATTAAAAAGCAGATGATAGCTGGGTTAGGAGGATCTCTGTGAGTTTGAGGCCAGCCTGGTACACAGAGCGAGTTCCACGACAGCCAGGGTTGTTACTTACACGTCAAGAAACTCTGTCTCAAAAAAAACACACGCACGCGCACACACTTAATAGAAGATGATAAATCAGGCCCTTTCCAGAAAACCACGGGCAACAGCTCAATCAAACCAACCTAAAAGAGTTGACAAGTTATTTTATTTTGTCTTTTGGAGACAGGGTTTCTCTGTGTAGCCCTGGCTGTCCTGGAACTCACTCTGTAGACCAGGCTGGCCTCAAACTCACAGAGTTCAGCCTGCCTCTGTCTCTTTAAGTACTGGTATTAAAGGGGTGCATCACTCTACCTGCTTTAAACTCCAACATTCTGGAGCAAAATCTCCCTCCCAGAGGTTCCTTCCTGGCCAGCTTCTGGAGTATCAGCATAAGCAAATGGATTCATGCTACAGGGCATGGAACTGAGGCACGGACAGTAGGCCCAGGGAGCAAAAGCTATTCACTGCACACGAAGAAGTCAAATGAACTAACAGAGAGAGCATGTACTAAGAATGGGCTCACAGAGACCTCTGCACACTGGCTCAGTCATCGGCTTATTTCACGGTGAGACAGGCCACTTACGACCACCAATCTGAGAGTACTTCAGAGCGACAGAGAGACTGCTTCGGGCCACCATGGCCCCGATCTTTTTCCAGTCGTTTCCATGGAGGGAATGGTACGCCTTCAGCTTCTTAGTATCTTCCTCATTGTACCTGATAGAAGAGAGGGTACCTCATGGCGCTACTCCGGAAAAGCGGCAGGCAGGCAGGAAGCCATGACCCTAATACCAATGGCTGGAGCCCCTCACTGCCTGTCATAGCATTTCACCGATGGTCATGCCCTTAGTCA
Source organism: Peromyscus californicus insignis (assembly GCF_007827085.1). Classification (NCBI taxonomy): domain Eukaryota; kingdom Metazoa; phylum Chordata; class Mammalia; order Rodentia; family Cricetidae; genus Peromyscus; species Peromyscus californicus. The sequence continues at coordinate 10,350,726 of NW_026294595.1, forward strand.
CAGCTGGTCAGAGCCAGAGGCTGGGATCAATCTCTCAGTGGCCAGAGAAAGCCAGCTGAACCTTTTCCTACCCCACAGCCTCAGTGCTGGCTTGGACAGGGCTCTCCCCACCCACTGGCCAGCCCCCTGGACGGGACCCTGCAGGGAGCTGCACTGGCCAGCTGGCTGAGTCCCACTCTGAGCATCTTCTCCTGCACTACTGTAGGCCTGTCGTTAGCTGTCTCTGGACCCCTGGATCACACTGCTTCCTCTAGACCAGTGCTGACTGCTGTCAACCAAAACATCATGGAAGCCACTCAGCCACGCTTCACTCCCCCACAAAGAAGAATTCATTTCACTTAGTATTAGTAAGATTAACATGAGAACAAGCTTCCTTTGAGCTGGGCATGTGACTCCCTGATTCAGCACGTGTGGCAAGCCCAAGGCCCAGGATCCACCTAAGTGCATGGCACAACACTTCTAGGAGTCAGTGTCAGAGGGCATTCACGACTTCTATTCTAACCCAGCACAGCATCTGCTCTCACCATATATGGCAATATGGCTAATTCCACGTGACTGGTGGCCCTACAGGAGATGGCACAGCTGGGAGGCAAGGCCCATGAGGAAGGGGCCTTGTCAGATTGTTCTCTCTGGGCTTAACATAAATATGCGCCTGCATTCATTCCATTAAACATCTAAGTAGTATAAGCTATTATAAATTTTGAGATTAAACACCATAAATACTTAAGCAATGAAATAGCAATTTTCATAACCTTAGATTTTTAAATCTTTGTTTGTTTGTTTGTTTGTTTTTTCGAGACAGGGTTTCTCTGTGTAGCTTTGAGCCTTTCCTGGAACTTGCTTTGGAGACCAGGCTGACCTCGAACTCACAGAGATCCACCTGCCTCTGCCTCCCGAGTGCTGGGATTAACGGCGTGCACCACCACCGCCCAGCTTAAATCATTTTTGTTCTTGTTTGTTTTGTTTGGTTTTGTTTTTTTGAGACAGAATTTCTCTGTATAATAGACTTGGCTTTCTGAGAACTCACGTTGTAGACCAGGATGGCCTTGAACTCACAGAGATCCATTCCCCTCTGTCTCCGGAGTGCTGGGGTTAAAGGTGTGTGCCACCATGCCCGGCAGATTTCTAAATCTTAACCCGGGGTGGGGGTGGAGAGATCGGTGGTTTATGTCATTACTATGGCCAGACAAAGGTCTGGTGGAGTAGTGACAACCTTTGACCTGGAACTTCTCTAGCACAATCGTGTTCCAGTGTCTACAGAAAATGCACCACAAACAGGGACTATGAGGAACAGACACAGATGTCTCAGTGGTAAAAGGACAGGCTCACAACCAAAAGGACAAGAACCGTGGGTTAAGGCTGGACAGACAGCTCAGTGGCTAAGAGTACTTACTATTCTTTGGTTTTTTGAGACAAGGTCTCTCTATGTAGTCCTGGCTGTCCTAGAACTTGCTATGTAGACCAGGATGACCTCGAACTGCTTGCTCCTCCTCTCCTGCTCCTGCCTCTGCTTCCCAAGTGCTGGGATTAAAGGCGTGCACCATCACACCTGGCTACACTTACTGCTTTTGCAGAGATCCCAGCATCCACATGGTGACTCAAGGCAGTCTGAAACCCCAGTTCTAGGCAATCGGACACCTCCTCTGACCTCTGCAGGTTCCTGCATGTATATGGTGTGCACACATACATACAAAATACATTTTTTTTAGATTAAAAAATTGTGGGGAAGAGTATAAGGCTCCAGTGGGCAATGGGAGTGGGAGAGAGGGAGTAGCAGGGCTGACCCAGCAGGTACGATGACTGCCACGTCAGAATGAGTGACTCAGGTCAGATTCCTCACTCACTTAAAAAGCACACATACAAAACAAATTTAAAATGTAATTCAAAAGTAATTTAGAACGTTGGATACAAATGAAAGCTGGGGACTTTATTTGAGAAGGAGAAAAGAGAGTGTGAACCATGTCAAGCATTCTGCGTGCACCACAGAACTGCACCGTGTGATCCAACCTGCATCTTCAAACATCTATAGAAAACCCAACTGAATGTGCCAAGACAGAAGAGGAAGCTGTGGTGAGAGAAGCTCCAGCACTTGGAGATAACTATGCAGAGAGAGCAGAGCAGACAGGAGCCACAGTAAGAGGCAGGAGATGCCCAGTGCTGAAGCCCAGGTAAAAGAAAAAGAGTACACTGAGTACAGACCATTCCCCAGGGCTTACTAAAGGAGGAATGAGGTGAATCGTAAAGGCCTATATCTAACCAATCTCTGGCTAAGTTTCAATGCAGAGATCTTTGTGATCTTCATCTCTCACCATGGCTGTGGATATTTTGTTTCTTGACATCAGGATCAATTCTGGCCCAAGCAGTGAGACTTTCTTACCTGCCTTTGTAATTATTCACATCAAACATCTTCTTTGCTCGATAGTACACAGGCTTCCAGGGCCGAGCGATGCCTTTCCCTACAGATAGTTAGAAGACAGAGTCAGAGAGGCGGTAGGTGGCCAATGTGAGACATGGTCACAGATGCCAAAGTAACCCCATGGAGCCCTTTGTGACACAATTAACTTATGTGCAGCAGTATGCAGAGGCCGAGACTTCACACGCCTGCACTGTCAGAGCAGACGCACAGTTAACACTGCCTTGAGGTGTGGTGCACACTGGGTTTGAGGGTCCACTCAAGACCCTCGCTGGATGGCCATTTCAGCAAGATTTTAGGGGAGCACTAGTGAGAAACAGACCTCTCCCCAGCCAAGCCTTCCCTGTCTCCCACTCTCCAGGGGCCATCACCTTGCTTCCCTGTGTAGTCTAGAAACGCATGTGAAATTACCATCTTCAAATTCAAAAAGGTTATTTCACGAGGGACCTTGTGTCACTTAATGATTTTTTTTTTTTTAATTTATTTTTTCCCAGACACAGTGGTGCATGCCTTTAATCCCAGCACTGGGGAGGCAGAGGGTGGTGAATTTCTGAGTTTGAGGTCAGCCGGGTCTACAGAGTGAGTTCCAGGACAGCCAGGGCTACACAGAGAAACGTTTTCTTGAAAAGATGAAAATTTAAAAAAAAAAAAAAAAAAAAAAAAAAAAGACAATATTCTAAACTGATTGGTTGAGAATTTCATACAATGTATTTTGATCATATTCACCCCCAACCCCTTTCCCTATGTCCTCCAAGACTCGCCTCCTCCTCTCTACTCTCCCAACTTTGTGTCTTTGTTTTTAACAACTCTGTGTCCAACCTGTACTGTCCATAAGCTTCTGGGGTCTTTCTTGGAGGACTTACTGACCTCCTAACTTTCTCAGCAGTACCCACCATCAGGGATCCAGCTCAAAGCACTTAGCAGACTATGATGCATGGAAGGATGATAGACGGGACAAGAAACTAAACCATAATTACTGCCAAGCAGACAAGATAGAAGATCATTCACTTTTTCACAAAATCCATAGAAGCACGACTCTTGAGAGACACGGGTAAATTGCAAATCCCACAGGATTCAAAATAAGTGTTCCTCACCACAGCGGGCTGAGGGTGCGTGAGTCCGCTGCTCTACTTACCAATGTGCAGTCTGAATGCATGCTTTCGTTTTAAGTTGGTGATCAGAGACTTTTCCTCTGGATATCTGTCTGTGTACAGCAGCTTGTCTGCACTCTCAATTCCAGTTAGGGACAGGAATTCTTGCACATTTTTCTCTATTTGTTCATTTTCTTTAGCAGAAAACTTGCCAAATCTAATAGCAACACCTAGGGTTGGGGGGAGGGAGAGAAAGTACGTACTGTCAATAACGAATAAGAGCAAACCCACCACATTCATTTTTTTTCTATGGTGTGGTGTGGTGGTGTTGGTGGTGTGGTGTGGTAGTGGTGGTGGTGATAGTGGCAGTGGTGGTGTGGTGTGGTGTGGTGGTGGTGGTGGTGGTGGTGGTGTGGTGTGGTGTGTGTGTGTGTAGACGTGTGTAGACTACAGGTCACCCTCAGCTCTCTCTTTTTTTTTTTTTTTTTTTGGTTTTTCAAGACAGGGTTTCTCTGTGTAGCTTTGCGTCTTTCCTGGATCTCGTTCTGTAACCCAGGCTAGCCTCGAACTCAGAGATCCGCCTGGCTCTGCCTCCCAGTGCTGGGATTAAAGGTGTGTGCCACCACCGCCCAGCCACCCTCAGCTCTTGATCCTCAGATCTACCTTTTTTCAGTGATAGGTTCTCCTGCTGACCAAGCAGGCCGAGCTGGCCGGCCAGCAAGCCCCCAGGAGCTTTGCCCCTCCCTCCCCAGTTAGGGTTCCAAGCACAGGCCACCATGGTCAGCTGATTCTGGGAACTGAACTCAGGGCCTCATGTTTGTGCAAAAAGCACTTTATTGACTGAGCCTCTCCCGGGCCCAGAATACCAGGGGCAGCAGGACCAGCCTGCGGAAGCAGCCCACTGGGATCTTTGGCACCGAGTAGCTCCCAATCCTCAATTCTAGTATACACCATAGCTCTCCCCAAGTCTTCCTAGACATCCTCTTCCACAGCGACTTGCTTGCTTCCTCAATCTCTTTAAAAGTTATATTAAAAGCAACAGACATTCATTAAAAATCCAGCCAATACTGAAGAAGAATCTAAAAGAAGCCCACCGCACCTCCATGCCACTGAACTCCCTGGAACTGGTATTCACAAGGGCTAGCAGGAGCCTGCTGAACAAACACAAGTCAGGGCCAGGGCTGACAAGACATAAGACAGCTTACACTGAACTCCTGGTCCTCATCCAGTCACTAAGGATCAACTGTGTGAATAGTCCATTGCTCTTTCTTTTTGCAGAGCTGGGGACTCCAAGAGTTTATTTGTCTGGTTTTAGATGTTTTGTTTTGTTGTGACAGGGTCTCATGTAGCTCAGGCAAGCCTCAAACTCCCTATGTAGCTACGAATGGGCTTGAACTTCTGATTCTCCTGCTTTCACCTCCTGAGTGTTGGGATTACAGACATGCACCAGCATACTCAATTTACGTGGGTGCTGGGAATCAAACCTAGTACTGGGTGCATGCTAGGCAAGCACTCTACCAACTGAGCCATATCCTCAGACCTGGTTTTAAGTTTATTACATACATATAGACAGACAACAAAATTAAATAAATAACCCAGTACTTTAGATGTGGAGCCAGGCATGGTGATTCACACTTGTTCATTGCAGCACTTGGGAAGCTGAGGCAGGAGGATTGAGTTTGAGCTCAGCCTAGCCTACTTCATGATTCAAGACAGAATACAGTAAAGGGGGCCCCAACACTGCTCTGTAACTGTGTCCACATGAGGTGCTTGGGGTGTGTGTGTGCCAGGAGCCATCCCCGGCAGTGGATGAATCCCTGCAGAAGGTGTAAGGAGTCAGTGGGAGAAGGAAGTGAGCCAGGCCATGGTGGTCGGGAGAATCTTGCAGCCTGACTGACTAGCAGTCAGAGTGTTTTTTTTATTTATACAGAATCTAGTTAGCTGAGATACATTCATGATGTTCTAAAACAAAGATCATATCATTTTTGTTTTTGGACATGTGTTTCTCTTCCTTTTGCTCATCTTTTAGTCATCATTAATAAACTATGACAGAACAGAGTTATCATTTCCAATCATTTCCCCTCAAGTTTTGACATCATTAATAAACAGAGTTATCATTATTACTCATTAACCCCATAACCCAATTTTTGAGAATCTAGAGGCATGACAGCCTGTGCTCAGGCTGGTTGTTTTGGTTGCTTCAAGGACATTAGACCAAAACAAAATCTTCAACCACCCTGGGCATTTTGCCATGTCCCAAGCTGTGTATTATTAACTCTTAGTGGTCAGAGTGCCCAGGAAAAATCCTCAGGCCAAATTGCTGCAGTTATTATTCAAATTCTGGCATAATACAATCAATGTTCACATTTATATCTTTATAGAATTGGTCTATATGTCTAATCCTGGCATTCTGTTGTTCCTTGGCCATATGACATTATAGTGGCTCTACAAGAGCTAACTTCTAAGAGAGGGAGGTCCTAACATTTCGTACTTTTATCATCTTTCCACTCCATACTTTACTTATCAATATGTCTCTATGTAGGGCAGAGTTGTATGCCACATAATTGTCTGAGTGTACAGTGGGAAGAGGCTTGTAATCTGAACTGTGGACAATTCCTCTAGCTCACCGAATCTTGTTGACCTTTTTGAATTTACTTTGTTTTGAATATCTTGTTCCAGTGTAAGTACAGGGACAGCTGTTTCAAGAATGTCTCATAGCCTCATGAAGAGACCTCTGGCTTCTTCTTGTGTCACAACCTCCAAGGCATAAGGAAGACCTTCAAGTAGATAAGGATATCTCTCTAAAAGTGTGTGTGTGGGGGGGAGGGGGATAGAATGTTCAGGACTTTCCTGGGTAAGCTTAGAAGCAGCAGTCCTAGGAGAAGGCGTAAATGATTCATAAGGAATTTTCCATCAACCCAACATCCCCAAATTGTACAAATATTAAAAGTGCCCCAAGTATGCAACAGGTGGAGATGAAAACCAAAGGTGGCATGGCAGCCATCATGCGGCTCAGCTCTGCCGGATCTGTGTCAAGCTGCTGTGCTGGTTTTGTGACTTCTGCCATTCCATTCAGACATGGCTGTGCCATGTGAGTCTGACCCGTTTGTTCCTACTCTCCAACTGCCTTGGCTCCCAAAGTCAGAAGCTCCTCAATCAATGTATACTGCACACTTGTGGGAAAGAGTCCTATGTCACACACTATCATGCATGATAAATACATGCAATGAAGAAACATTTTTTTTTTTTTTTTTTTTTTTTTTTTTTTTTTTTTGGTTTTTCGAGACAGGGTTTCTCTGTGTAGCTTTGCGCCTTTCCTGGTACTCGCTTTGGAGACCAGGCTGGCCTCGAACTCACAGAGATCCACCTGGCTCTGCCTCCCGAGTGCTGGGATTAAAGGCGTGCGCCACCACCGCCCGGCCTGAAGAAACATTTTAAAAGGCCATTTTTAACATTCCTCAGTGAACAACTGCTCAGTAACTAATGTTCAGTTGTGACACACAGGCTCGGATCTATAGCGCCCCACCACCACCACATGCACGCAATAGGGTTTCTCTATATAACAGCCCTGGCTGTCCTGGAACTCACTGTAAAGCAGGCTGGCCTCGAACCCACTGAGATCCACCTGCCTCTGCCTCTTGAGTGCTGGGATTAAAGACATGCACCACCACCACCCAGCAACTTTTTAGATATTCTTAAAGGATGCTTCTCCTGGGCCCACAAATCCAGGTCACTCACAAAAGCAGCTGCCGCCTGCTCTGCACATTGGAAAGCTTACCTTGTGCCTTAAATTCTTTGAAGCGGCCCAGGTCGTCCCGATACATGCGTCTGATTGTGGTGGCCGCCCTTTCCTGTATATCAGGAATGAACTCTTGGAGCTGTCTCACTGCAGAGCCCAAATCCACATCCGATTCTTCAGAATCCCTCCCGTCTTCAGACACATATCTTGTTTCAGAATTGCTGGCTGATTCCAAATTGCTTTCTTCTTCATGGGTAGATTCTAACCTAAGGAGAAACTGGGTTACCAGCAGTCATCTCTTCAGTTAACACCTTTTCAGCTCTTCCTGAATGCTAGTCTAGAAGAGTACTGAAGCTAGCCTGCACCTTGGAGTCATTCAGTCCCTAACTTTCAAACTCTTTATGCAACCTGATGACATTAGATGGGTACATGTGGACAGAAGGTAACTCCATTCCACCAATTAGTATTTGTTTATGTGCTATTTCTCACCCTTGGTTCTAACAAGTAAATCTCTCTTTTATCTCTACTGAGAACCAGATACTTCTCCCTGCCAAAGAATTGAGTTATAGAATACAATGGCTCCTAACCAGCTAACTCAGTGTTCAGGGTTTACCCAGCTGTAGCTGTTCCTGATGCACAGGCTAGGGGTCTCGTTTCTTCCTTAGTTTTTTATGTATCCATCCCAGTTGCTTTCACCAGTTCTTCACCAAATGCCAGACTCTGTCTGTTTTTTTTTTTTTTAATATTCATTTATTTATTATGTATACAGTATTCTGTCTACATGTATGCTTACAGACCAGAAGAGGGCACCGGATCGAATTATGGATGGTTGTGAGCCACCATGTGGTTGCTGGGAACTGAACTCTGGAAGAGCAGACAGCGCTCTTAACCACTGAGCCATCTCTCCAGCCCTCTGTCTGTTCTTAATATGTTCAGGCATATCAGTGTATCTGTCGGACTGGGAACTAAACCATCCTGTCTACCTGTTAGCAAGTTAGTGACTTTCATAGGGCCTGTGGTCCAAGGAAAGCTAGAGTTACAGCTCTGCATATTCCTGCCTCATGATCAGTGTTCTGACAATGTCTCCAGTAAGACAGTACACAGGACAATGTGAAGGACCCATACCTGTTATCATTACCATCCCATGTGGTGTTTAACAACACTCCCATTTAACACTCATATGAAACTATTCTGAGTCAGACTACTAAACAAACATAAAAAGTTAGTGAGTGAAATGGGAAGAGAAAATCTGCCCCAAGTCTAGGATCTACAAGTGGGGAAAACCTCCCTATATCAGTTCTTTACACAGTATACCTGCATAGCACCAGATAAGTAACCGTAGCTACGTTCCTTGCGTGAGATCCAATGTGAGAGATTGAAGCTTTTGCTGCTTCACAGAATCCTCAGTGTAATTTTACGTCCACACACACTCTCAGGCAAGCTACATGGCTGGTAAGTCTTAAAATGGCTCAACCTTACAGCATCAGGTAGGATAGATCTCAGTGAAAATCTAATTTAACTACCTTCTTTTGAACATGAAGATATGAGCTGTCTGCTGAGATGGTTCAATTAAATGTGCATATTATTATGGTTTCTGTCATTTCGAATGCACACAGAAGACACACCCCATTCCCAGCTCACCCCTGCATCTCCTCTGCATGCTTCTCGATGGAACAAGCCTGGGTTTCTGGCTTCCTTGGTCTGCAGTCCACATCCTCTTCCCTCAAAGCACCAGTGCCTTCTAATGAATCCACGGAGGCATTCTCAGCATTGCTGTCAAGCAGCGCGACATTGTCACTAGAGGTGGCCATAGCAACAGATGCATCATCCTTCCTTTTCTTAGACTTTTTCCTGGTACTGTGGGGTCTTCTGACCCTCTCACCTTTTTCAGTCCCAACCTCTCCTCCAGGGTGTGTGCTATCAAGACTCTCGGGCGTGGCCTCCAATTCCTGGTTCCCGAACACTTTTTCCTTAGACGTTTTTTTATGAGACACTGCTAGTTCTGTGCTTTTGCCTTCTAGATCCACAGAAGACAAGGATTCTGAGTGGGGCAGGGTGATGCTCTCAGGCTGGTTTTCCTGTACAGCATCCCAGGATGCAGCTTTCTTTGGATGTTTTTGATTCTTTTTGCTCCGAACGTCACTATGCAGCTCTTGATGGTCATGTTTTTGGGACCCAACAATGGGCAGCTCCTCTGCTTTGTCCACTTTTGCTAACTTCTGGTTCACATCTACATAAACAATATCCACATCTTTTCTAGAACTCTCGAGCAGGTTCTCCATGTTTTCTTTATTTACAAGGATGATCCCTGTTTCCACATCCACCTCCCAAACACTACTTCTCTTTTTCTTTTTATGGGTAGAAGTGGTCTTTTTGGCTTTATGGAAGATTTCTGAATTTTCCAGAAGGGAAGAAGTAAGTTGCTGGGACTCCTTCCTCCTCTTCCCTAGCTTGGACACTTGAGGATGCTCATTCTCCAAGCTCTCAGGGGCTGGTGTCTGGGACTCTTTCCTCCTCTTCCCTAGCTTGGACACCTGAGGATGCTCATTCTCCAAGCTCTCAGGGGCTGGTGTCTGGGACTCCTTCCTCTTCTTCCTCTTGGTTATGTGAGGATGCTCACTCTCCAAGCTCTCAGGGGCTGGTGTCTGGGACTCCTTCCTTCTCTTCTTCCTCTTGGCTAGGTGAGGATGCTCATTCTCCAAGCTCTCAGGGGCTGGTGTCTGGGACTCCTTCCTCGTCTTCCTCTTGGGTAGGTGAGGATGCTCATTCTCCAAGCTCTCAGGGGCTGGTGTCTGGGACTCCTTCCTCGATTTCCTCTTGGCTAGGTGAGGATGCTCATTCTCCAAGCTCTCAGGGGCTGGTGTCTGGGACTCCTTCCTCTTCTTCCTCTTGGTTATGTGAGGATGCTCACTCTCCAAGCTCTCAGGGGCTGGTGTCTGGGACTCCTTCCTTCTCTTCTTCCTCTTGGCTAGGTGAGGATGCTCATTCTCCAAGCTCTCAGGGGCTGGTGTCTGGGACTCCTTCTTCCTCTTCTTCCTCTTGGCTAGGTGAGGATGCTCATTCTCCAAGCTCTCAGGGGCTGGTGTCTGGGACTCCTTCCTCCTCTTCTTCCTCTTGGCTAAGTAAGGATGCTCACTCTCCAAGCTCTCAGGGGCTGGTATCTGTGGTCTTTCCTCAGACACAGAAGACTGTTTCTTTTTCTTACAAAAAACTGCAGTGTGGATTTTAAATCTGCTTGAGTCTCCTTCCATCCTATTCTTTTAGAAAAATGTGACAATAATGGTTTATTTTGGCATTTTAAACATAAGTCTGGGGGCAGGGGTGACAGCATAGTCCAACAAAACTGTATGACAAATGACAACTCTGCTGTCATGAGTATAAATTTTCTATTATTCAAAATATACAGGAAGCTCACTGTGACCCACATTGCCTTGTCCCATTGCCCTTATGATACACATTCTCGAACGAAAACACACACATACACACACACACACACACACACACACCCTTCCTCCCAGTTCACAGGAAATAACATTGCTCTGCACACCCTAGACCACATGCCACTCACAGAACTCATCTTCTGTGATATGTACTTGCTGTGGTCTTCCCAACATGTCTGAGTCCTTCCTGGCTCTTCCTGGGATCTCTGCTGCTTCCCAATTTCCTGGGTGCTGTTGCTGCTCCCTGGCCTGCCTGTGAGCTTGGCTAGAAGACTGCTTTGCTTTGAGATAGGTCTTGCTATGTTGCCCAGGTTGCCTCCCCAACTTGCTGCAGTCCAGCCATTTCAGTCTCTTCTGTCCCAGGACTACAGGCGTGCATCACAATACCCGGCTGGAAGGTGACTTCTTTAAGAAAGCCTCCTCTTATATCAAGTTGGTACTGACCAGGAAGCTTCCTCTCTACTGGCTAGCTCTCATAGTACAAGCAGTGCTAAGTGGTTTCTGGGTGGAAAAATCACAACATTACCCAGTCGTGAGCCCTGTGAACTATAATGAGTGGCAGGGGAAGTTGTGCCTATGGGTGCAGCAGTGGCACGGATGTTTTGAGGGTAGCCAACTGCTGTCTAAGTGGTTTTAAGGCCTGCCCCAACAGGCTTGCTTCTGCAAATCTGGCCAAGAGCCCATGGTTAGAGAACTCAAAGGCCCCAGGGGGACTCTACTACTATTTTTTCTTTCCTTTTAGTTTTTGGAGAAAGGGTTTCTCTCTGTAGACCAGGCTGGCCTCGAACTCACAGAGATCCGCCTCTCCAGGAGGCAGAGGCAGGCGGATCTCTGTGAGTTCAAGGCCAGCCTGGTCTACACAGTGAGTTCCAGGACAGGCACCAAAACTACACAGAGAAACCCTGTCTTGAAAAACCACCCCCCCAAAAAAAGAAAAGACGTACATCTACACAATGGAGTACTACTCAGCAGAGAAAAACAGTGATAGCATGAAATTTGCAGACAAATGGATGGAACTAGAAAATATCCTGAGTGAGGTAACCCAAACCCAGAAGGACAAACATGGTATGTATTCACTCATAAGTGGATTCTATCTATTCTATTCTATCATAAGTCTAGATATAAAACAAAGAACAATCAGACTGCAACCCACAGAACCAGGGAGGCTACATAGCAGGGGGGGACCCTAGGATGACTGTGGCTTATAATAAGTTTTGGTATTACTCAATTACTGAGCAAGTCTCAATGAAACATTTCACTATTAAGATAAGAATTTATACTGAGGCTGGAGGGATGGCTCAGCGGTTAAGAGCACTGCTTGTTCTTCCAGAGGTCCTGAGTTCAATTCCCAGCAACCACATGGTGGCTCACAACCATCTGTAATGAGATCTGGTGCCCTCTTCTGGTCTGCAGGTGTACATGCAGATAGACCACTGTATACGTAATAAATAAATAAATAAATAAATCTTTAAAAAAATTTATACTGTATCAAGCTGATAATAGTAAAATAAATAAATAAATTTAATAAAAAAAAATTTAGGTGTGCGCCACCACCCACCCCAAAAAAAAGGTGTGTACCAAGTGTGCTAAATGGACACAGTATCAAACTGCTTCTACATTTGTACCTCTCTACCCATAGATTAATGCAGCTCTCGGACCTCATCAGAGAAATTTTTTGTGTTGTGGATAGCAGTTAATGCAGAAACCTACAACTAGTCAAAGTATAGATAATAAAGCCACGCAAGGTGGCACATGCCTTCAATTCCAGCACTCGGGAGGTAGAGGCTGGTGGGTCTCTGTGAGTTCGAGGCCAGCCTGGTCTACAGAGTGAGTTCCAGGACAGCCAGGGCTACACTGAGAAACACCCCCTCGAAAAACAAAAACAAACAATAACAACAAAAAGAGTACAGAGAGTAAGTGTTAGTGGAGTAATGGGACATCTACATCCCTTGCCCAAGCTCCAAGGCTCTGTCTGTGGCCATCTCAGAAGAAGGGGAAAGATCATGCGAGTCTAGGCTGGGGAGAACTGGAGCATGTGTCTTCTGGGCATGACAGGACCACTGCACTGCTAACTCAAGGCAGCTGTAAGGAGCTGCCTGCACAAGATCAAGCCAGTGAACATTCAAACGCAGAGGGCAGGGGTTAATGAGCTCCCACTCCTACCTGAGGTGATACAGATTTCTGGGAAGGGAGAGGCGGGTTTTCTCTGAGGGTGTGGTCCCTGGTAAGCTGGCATGGCTCCAGCGGATGGCCCACACCAGAGTGTATGGCAGCACAAACCTGACTGGAAGGGTTATTTTCAAAAAGGAAACAAAAGAGGACAAGAAACCAGGGGAGAGGGACGGGGTAGATCTAAGAGCTGGGCAAGTAGTGCGGATGAAATGATCAAACTCAATTTCTCAAAGAATTACAAAATTCTCCCAGAAGTACTATATTTAAGGCCAGGAGCTGGTGGTACATGCCTTTAATCCCAGCACTGGAGGCAGAGGCAGGCCTGGTCTACAGAGCAAGTGAGTTCAGGACAGTCAGGGCTGTTACCCAGAGAAATCTTGCCTTGAAAACAAAACAAAACAAAAAAAGTATTATGTTAAAAAAGGAGAGTTCCCTTTTCTCATTCTTTTACAGCAATCTGTGCTTCTTCTGAAGCACTTGTAATTTTGGTTTTTTGTTTGGGGGGGGGGGTTTCGAGACAGGGTTTCTCTGTAGCTTTGGAGCCTGTCCTGGACTAGCTCTGTAGACCAGGCTGGCCTCAAACTCACAGAGATCCACCTGGCTCTGCCTCCCGAGTGCTGGGATTAAAGGCGTGCGCCACGACCGCCGGGCAGCACTTGTAATTTTAAAGATTAGCAATTAGCCACTCAGTCACTTAACATCTATCTCCTCTGCTAGTACACTCAGATCCCACAAAGGGAGGCAGCTTGTGTGGGTTGCTCCCTCTATTTCCACTACCTGGAAGCCATGACCCAGCCCTTCATTAGAGTGAAGTGAGCTTCATGTTGGCATCACTAATATCCACAGACCTCAGGCAGGGTCACTGGCCTTTGACAAAGAGAGTAGATGAGCCTTGTTAGTGACCAGCATATAAGGGCATAAACGGGCATATAAGGGCAAAAATTTCGAGGCAATACTGACATACAGGGTGTACGAATTTTGAGATAAATATACTAACGGGGGTAGGGATATAGTTCAGCTGGTAAATGCTTGCTTAGCACAAACCGAGTCATAGGTTCAATCCCTAGCATCTCATAAATCTGCTGTAGTTGCAAGTACATGTAACCTAGTACTGAGAAGTGGAGGCAGGAGCATCCGAAGTTCAAGGTCCTTCACACTTACACAGTAAGTTTGAGGCCAGTCTGGGATACTGAGACCCTGCTGAAGTGTGATCCTAATTAGTCTTATCAATTAAATTCCAGAGTCAGATATCGAGGGTGAAAGCTGAAAGATCAGAAAAGCAGTCACTAGAAACATCTTATCTCTACAAATTCTTAAACCAAATGGGCCACTGAGATTCTGTCTCTATCCGCCTTATATTCCTGTCTCCATCTCCCAATTGCACTGGCATTAAAGGCATGAGCCACTACTGCCTGGCCTCTATGGTTAACTAGTGACTAGCTCCACCCTCTGATCTCCAGGCAAGCTTTATTTGTCAGAACACAAACAAAATATCACACAACACCCTGCCTCAGACCCTCCCCTCTAGTGCATAAAGAATTACATGCATGGCTAGAGATGGCTCAGCAGTTAAGAGCACTGGCTGCTCTTCCAGAGGTCCCAGGTTCAATTCCCAGCACCCACATGGCACTTCACAACTGTCTTTCAGGCTAGTTCCAGGGGATCTGATACCCTTACATCAATGCACATAAAATAAAGTTAAAATATTTAAACTTTGACAACTAGGTAATATACTTACATGGTTCAAAATAGTGCACTTTTTTTTTTTTTTTTTTAAAGACAGGGTCTCTCTACATAGCCCTGTACTGAATTCACTCTGTAGACAGGCCACCTGCCTCTGCCTCCAGAGTGCTGGGATTAAGGGTGTGTGCCACCACACCCAGCCTAAAACTGGGTGCTCTTATTTATTGTCATTATCTCCACGTTCAGACCTGTAGCTTCTGTTTTTACTAGCAGACCCTAGATTTCTCTATCTGCAGTAAGTGTGTCTGCACCCCCCACCTCCCTAGACAGGGTTTTTCCTGGCTCTCCTGGAACTCACTCTGTAGACCAGGCTGTGCTTGAACTCAGAGAGATCCACCTACCTCTGCCTTCTGAATGCTGAAATTAAAGGCTGCACCACCACTGCCCGACCAGCTGCAGGGGTTTTAACCAACCTGGATGCTAAGCATCTTTCCTACAGAAGGCACCTAACTTATCCTGGGTAGTAAATGGCAACTGTAAAGACTGTGTTTTAGAGGGAAGAGACCATGAAAGAATAGTTGAATTCTCACCTACAAGGCAGGTCCTTTAGGTCTGGGTGGGCATGAGTGCTCTGCTTTAGACCTTTCCTCCCCGATGTCACCCAGCTGGGGAAGTACCACCTAGAGATGCAGGGGACCCTTTCAAAGACTTTTCAAAGTCTCAGTGACACACAGCAGGAGTGCACAAATGCTATTAGAGTTTAGCAGACAGTCTTACCAAGTAGGCGGAGCACCGCACACAATATCTGCTTCTGCACAGTAAGTTTTAGTTTTTGGCTCTGAGTTGATGCTTTCTCTTTGACTGCCCTAGTGCTACTGAGAAAAGACAGAGGAAATGGGCTGTGTTCTAATCACAGGCCACCAGTCTGCAGCTGGGACCTGAATACTAGATTCTGTTTCTCTAGATCTGGGCTGCCCCCGCAGTAGCTACTAGCCATAGAAGCTATTAAGCACCTGAAATGGGGTAGGGCTAAACTGTGAAACAGATGTGGTCGGCAAACACTCTAACCACTGGGCAACATCGCCAGTGCTCCCTGGTTCCTACCCTTTCAGAAGTCGTCTTTAGGAGCCAGTTTCCCTATTAACTCCACATCCGTCTTGTTACAGCACATTTAGTTACTGTTGGTTTTTTGCGGCTGTTGAGCTTTTTCTCAATCTCAGTTAAATTTTTGCCAAGGGTTGAGGCCCCTTCAGTAACAATTACAGCTACCCTTCCTGAACCTTGCTTTTATTAAAGAAAAAAAAAAAAAAAAAAAAGAACGGGCGGTGGTGACACACACCTTCAATCCCAGCACTCTGGAGGCAGAGGCAGGCGGATCCAGCTTGATCTACAAAGCGAGATCCAGGGCTACAGAGAAACCCTGTCTCAAAAAACAAACAAAAAAATTCTATTTTGTGTGTATGAGTGTTTTGCCTGCATGCATGTATGTGCAGTCTGTGTCTGCTGGGTGCTCGTGGAGTCCCTGGAACTGGATTTATAGATGGTTATGAACCACTATGTAGATCTGGATGCTAGGAACCAGACCCAGATCTTCTGCACAAGCAACAAGCCGTTCGGTGCTTTAAGTTCAGGGCTCTTAGCTGCTGAACCATCTCTCCACACCCTTGCCCTCTCCTGAGGAATAGGAGGGTTTTATGCAGAAGAGCTTAATTATTTATCCTCACTAAACGCGCAGGACAAAGGGTAAGTGGGAAGCAGGGAATTCGAACTCGGGTCCTCAGCTGTGCAGAAAGTTTTCTTATTTGCTGAGCCATCTCCTTATACTCTGTGTGTGTCTGTTATTCTTCAGATAAAATGAACATCCTTCCAGATCTCCGGGGCCTTCAATTCCTCATGATGTGGTCTAGCCCATGCCTCTCATTTCTGCCTTGGTTTCAGGCCCCGTGGCAATCCTGTCTTTGGAAGGCACTATGCCTTCACTGATTCCTAGCTGGGTCCCACGTTCCCTTCTGCACACAGGCTTCCCCAACAGCTGGGGACCTTCCCGAAGCGTATTATCCACAGCCGAGATGTTCTCCGGCTCATCTAACGAACGGAAATGCACTTATTCCCACTTCCGGCCCCACGCGCACTACCCTCACCACCCTCAGCACTGACCCGGCTGTGCCCCGGGGCGGCGACCCGAGGAACACATTGGAAAGATCCCGCAGGCCGCGCGCGGCCTGGGTCCCGGGGCACCCCCCGGCGGCGAGGAACGGGCAGATCCGCCTCAGGCCGCGGCCCGGCACAAAACGAGACCGTAGCGCCGCCACCCGCCACACTCGCGAATCAGAAACTCAAACAACGAAAGTTCGTCCAACCTACCCGGTGATCATGTAGCCCCTCGTCTTCCAACCAGGAAGTGTATGGAGGCGGAAGTACTGGACTGACTTCCGGTTCGCCCGCATACGGCTGCCATAGTAACATGGCGGCATACAAAGATTGGACGCTTGCGTAGTTGCCTGTCTATAGTCCTGCCGCAACAGGGATATATGGAATTGAGTTAAAAGCTTGCCCCTCTAATTAATCGGGCCAGGCAAATCCCAACCCCCAGAAGCAGGGGCAGATGAGTTCGAAGCAAGCCTGATCTACATAGCGAGTTTGAGGCCAGATTACACAGTGAGATCATGTCTCAAAAAGCAAAACAAAGCCCAAAAAAACAGCTTATAGGAAAAAACAAATTGTGTGTGTGTGGGGGGGGGAGCCAAAAAATTTAGACACAGGAAAGTAGCAGTATTCTCATTCTCAAAGAGCCCTTTACACACTTCGCAAAGACCTTAGAACAAATTCAAAGCAGATTAAGCTGCCCCCCACCCAGAATATACACAAAGACTAATTCCCAGATGTTGTTTATTGCTAAATCAAGGGCAGACTGTCTATATCAAGACATAGTCCTTGCAGTAGCTCCCTTTCTGTATATACCCTGACCACTCAAGGTTCAGCCAATTGTTTACTGTCCGGTATTCGTCACAAACTTAGAGCTACATGCGTGGATCAATGTGACATTACTAGCCTAAGTGAAACTATGTGATTTACCATGTATTTTGAGAATGGGTAGGGCCCTGAAAATGTAACATAATCGTCCGGAGTTTGGCAGTGAGGGAGCAGCAGCGGCAGTTTGGAGGAAATGGCTGTGTAGAACTATGTGAGAGCTTGTGGCTACATTCCTGCTGAGCTACTCCTGGCCTGGGCTCCGGAGAGTAGCACCTAATCCTAATCCATCCTTTGTTTCTATTGTCATCCCACATGAATCTTGTCTCAGAGTCTCCTAAGGATACAAAGGCCCATGCAAAACTGTGTACCTGATAAATCGAGGAATTTGCACTTGGCATTGTATCTTGGGGAGCTCCTTTCAGGTTGTTTTGAGCATATGGAAATCAACTGGATAAACTGTAAATATAGAGAAAAATAAAAATGCCCTGGGCTAAGGGAAAGGGGTCAGTCCTTAAGACACTTCAGTCCTTAGAGGCAGGACCCCCTGCAGCCTCGAAGGCTAAATTCACTCTTAAGGTGTCTCTGAGTCTTCTTTCCACAGATCCGTGTGAACCTACACACCTGTGCTTCGACACTTCATGACAAGAGCTGCTGCAGAATGTGAGTGAAGTGGTGTGTGTGTGTGTGTGTGTGTGTGTGTGTGTGTGTGTGTGTGTGGTGTGTGCTGGGTGAGAGATGAAGAAGAAGCATGAGAGAAGTGTGAGGAAGTGAATGGGTGAAAGAATGACTGAGTAAAATGTGATAGATAGAGTAAAACTTGTTCCTAATTACCCTTAGATAAAAAAAAGTTTCCTACCCTTGCTACTCTGGGGCATTCCTTTCATTACCCTGAGTAGATTGTGGGAGCTGGTCTCTCCCAGTCCATGATAAACACATATGCAGGCAAAGCACTCACACACATAAAGTTTTAAAAAGTTTTTGTAAATGAGCTGTGGACATGCTGAGCATCATTACAAATGCCTTTAATTCCAACAATCAGGCGCCAGAGACAACTGGATCTCTCTGAGTTCCAGGTCAGCTAGGGCTACATAGTGGTACCCTCTATTAGTCAGGGTTCTCTAGTGTCACAGAACTTATGGAAAGAATCTCTCTCGGGGCTGGAGAGATGGCTCAGTGATTAAGAGCACCAGCAGCTCTTCCAGAGGACCTGGGTTCAATTCCCAGCACCCACAAGGCAGCTAACAACTGTCTGTGACTCCAAGATCTGACACCCTCACACAGAAACATGCAGGCAAAACCACCAATACACATAAAATAAATAAATTAAAAAAAGAATCTCTCTTTCTTTCTGTAAAAAAATGTATTGTGATGACTTACAGGCTGCAGTCCAACAATGGCTAATTGTGAATGGAAAGTCCAAGAATCTAGTAGTTGCTTAGCCCCACAAGGATGGGTGTCTCAGCTGGTCTTCTGTATATGCTGGAATCCTGAAGAGGTGGGTTCCAATGCCAGCGAAGGATGGATGTGCTAGCAAGGCGAGGACAAGCAGGCCAAGAGCGAACCCTTCTCTCTCCCATTGCCCTTACGTAGGCTTCCGGGAGAAGGTGTGGCCCAGATTAAAGGTGTGTCTTCCAGCCTCAAGATCCCAATCACAAGTGTGCCCTCCACTTCTGGATTGTAGTTCATTCCAGACATAGTCAAGTTGACAACCAAGAATAGCCACCACACCCTCTCATTATCCGTAGACATTATAAGGACGTGGTCATGTGTGAAAGTGCCCTTGACAGTTAATGGTTGTGTGTGTGTGTGTGGGGGGGGGGGGGGGGGCTATGCCTTACTGTACAGCCATGGACAACGGCTCTTAATCAGTCCTCACCTGTGCTCAGGCAAGCAACCCTAATTAAATTCAGTGGGGCACAAAATAAGACATGAGAGCAGAAGAGGGTTTTGTTGGCAAGGAGAGAGGGTTCAGCAGATGGAGAGAGGGACAGGAGGATAATATGATCAAAGTGTAGTGTATGTATGTATGTATGAAATTGTGAAATAAGTTTTTAAAAATATCCCCAAAAGAAAATGCCCTTGATACAGGATGAGGTCTTTAGGATCTACAGTGGTTTGAATGAGATTAGCCACATCTATTTGAACACTTGGTTTCCAGTCGGTGGCACTCTTTGGGGGGGGGGGGGTCTAGGAGGTGTGGCCTTAGTGGAGGAAGTTGGTCTCTGGGGTTTCAAAACCTCCTGCCATTCCCAGTGCTTTCTCTCTCTCTCTCTCTCTCTCTCTCTCTCTCTCTCTCTCTCTCTCTCCCTCCCTCCTCCCCCCCCCTGCATGATTGGCGTTCAGGATGTGAGGTCTCAGCAGCTTCTTCCAACCACCATGCTTGCCTGCTACAATGGACCCTTATCCCTTTAGAACCATAAGCACAAATAAACTCTTCCTTCTCTAAGTCGCTCCTTGTCATGGTGTTTTAGCACATCAGCAGAACAGGAACTAATATATAATATATTATTGTTTGAGGTAATTTCGAGCAACTCAGAAGTGTGTGTGTGTGCACTTGTGTGTTCATGTGCATGTATATGAGCCTACTCAAATGCATGGCAATGCGACAGAGAGAAAGGATTGTGAATCCAGGTGAGGTCCTCAGGTTTTTATT
The DNA here is from genome assembly GCF_007827085.1 of Peromyscus californicus insignis. NCBI lineage: Eukaryota > Metazoa > Chordata > Mammalia > Rodentia > Cricetidae > Peromyscus > Peromyscus californicus. The sequence continues at coordinate 10,370,890 of NW_026294595.1, forward strand.
GAACTCACTGTATTTCATTAAAAAAAAAATATGGGTATGAGTGTTTTTCTTCATATGTGTTTGTATGCCACATATGTGCTTGGTACCTGAGGAGGCCAGAAGATGGCGTCAGATCCCGTGGAACCGGAATTACTGACTGTTTTGGATCACTAAGTGAGTACTTGGAATCGAATCCAGGTCCTCGACAAGAACAGCAAGTCCTCCTGACCACTGAGCTATTTCTCCAGCTCCCCCCGCCCCAATTTTAACTTTGCAGCAGGCTTGCATTCTTTTTAAACAAAAAAATTTTAGTTTGGGGGGCTGAAGAGATGGCTCAGTGGTTAAGAGTACTGGCTGCTCATTTAGAGGATCTAGGTTCAATTCCCAGCATCCACATGGCAGCTCACAACTGTCTGTAACTCCAAGACTACTGGAAGCCTAATTCCAGATGGGTCCAATGACCTGGGATGGGTATGTGAAGTTGGTGCGACAAAGAAACTGTGACCACCTGTTTCAAACAAGTGGTCCCAGATAGTCTGGGCCGTTTTTATTTATACAGTTTCAATAGTTTTTTTTTTTGTTTGTTTTTGTTTTTGTTTTGTGAGACAGGGTTTCTCTGGAGCCTGTCCTGGAACTCACTCTTTAGCCCAGGCTGGCCTTGAACTCACAGAGATCCACCTGGCTCTGCCTCCCGAGTGCTGGGATTAAAGGCGTGCGCCACCACCACCCGGCCAGTTTCAATAGTTTTTATGAACAGTTTTACAATCAAATTTGTTTTCTTATGTTTCTAATAATAGTTATAATAATTATCAGTTTGTTCCTTTACCTCTTGCCCCTTCCATCCTCCAACTTTCTCATTGGTAACCATTACCTATATGATTCATAGCTAATGTTAGAAGCATGAGCAATGTTGCAAGCCACAAACTTTTCTAACAGGGCACAGCTACAGGCAGGACAGTGTGCCCAGTTGGCAGCATTTGCGGTTACAACATCATGCAGAGTGAGAGATAGTTTTGTCTCTAGTGGTTAATATTTACATCTGGTAAGGTCTGAGTTCTTACAATCAACTCGCCAGCTGAAGCTGGATCAATTCTTTCTACATTCTGTACTAGTCTATCTCTTCCAGGCGTTCTCATTTATCCTATAGGCAACACAACTTGAAAACTTACTCTTAATAGTTGGCACTGCTTATCCCTTGTTCTCATGTTCCATCCTTTTGACTTCCTACAGTATTGGCACAGCTATTAGAAATGACGGCACTATGAGTTTCTATGACTCTGCTTCATTCCCTGTTCCTAGACTGTTCCCTTTAACTCCTGATATCATCAGTTTATTAGCATTTCCTCTAGACTCCTTTGGTTAAAATTATTCTCTCCAGAACAGTTATATGAATTTGTAATATTGTCGTGAACTACAGTGACTCTTTCAGGCTAGTCACAAGGTGCATTGGAAAGGCAACATCCTGTTCTGAAGAATCCTGAATTCATGGTCACACTTGAAACATCAAAGGCTTTAGGGGCTGAATCAGGTCCACTGTGTGTATTTTTAACAACATCACCCAGAGGAGCACCATCAGGGGGAGCATTCCTTTTGTAGTGGCTATTTTATCCATAGCTCTGAGAAAGTGAAGTTAGAGGCAGCCAGTGATATGACTTTTATAAAGAAAGCCAGGAGAGTAGGTAGCACATATGCTCCTGGGGTCATGCCTAGAGTTATGGAGAGAACTATCCATCGGCCTTGCCAAAATGGGTCAGGTTCTCCAGAGCCTTGCCACAAGGAGAATTTGTTTGTGTCTTGTCCCCCGAAGAAGTCACAAGACCTGACACCCTCACACACATGCTGGCAAAACCACCAGTGCACATAAAATAAATAAAGTTTAAAAACCCACCCCCCTTTAAATTTTTTTTCAGGTTGTAGGGTTGGTAGACCTTTAACAACAGTCTCAGATGCTATTTCCAGATGGTCTTTTTATGCTTTGCATTTATTTATTTATTTATTTGGTGTGTGTGTGTGTGTGTGTGTGTGGGTGTGTGTGTGTGTGTGTGTGTGGGTGTGTGTGTGGGTGTGAACACATGTGCCACAGCCTTTGTGGAGAAGTCCGAGGACAGCTTGAAGGCATGCCCTTCCACCATATGGGCCCTGAGAATCAAACCAGCTGTGTTAGGCTTGGCTGGCCCCATTTTTAAAAAAGATTTATTTATTTATTTATTTTTGTTTATATGTGTGAGTGTTCTATCTTCCTGTATATCTTCATGGCAGAAGAGGGCATCAGATCCGATTGTAAATGGTTCTGAGCCACCATGTGGTTACTGGGAATTGAACTCTCTTAACCACTGAGCCATCTCTCCAGCCCAGTGTCTTCAGATGTTCTTACTGAGTGAATCTAGCCTGAGCTTTTCAGCTTCCCCCAATTTGGTTGTAGAGTTGGACACTATTGGTCTAATTCAGAGATTTGTTTTTTTCTTCTTTCCACCCACTTCACAAAGATGGGGGAAGAAGAATCCAACAGAGAAACTGGCTTGCGACCAACCGGTGAGTTAGCATTGACATCAAGCCTAGGATGCTTATTTCTATTGCAACATCATCACGTTAGTGCAATATCCGGGGGAGTGTGTGTGTATAAGCTTGGAGCAAGCTTGGGAGGGAACTGTGAGTAGAGGAGGATGGGTAGAGAGAGAGAGGAAGCCAAGAATAAATGGCTCTCTAGAACTTCTTCGCTTTTAACACAACTTAGATTTGATTCTTGGGTTTTCCTATGTCGACTTGAGAAAATTCTAAAAGGTCTCTGTGGGTTGCCGAGAATTTCAAAAACGAAAACTGGAAGCTCCTGAGCCGTTGGCGTCCCGTCGCCAAGGAGACAGGCCATTCCATTTCTTCGCAAGGGGTAGTCTAAATATTCTTCCCTCTCTCAGTCTGCAGCAAGGTGCTCAAATCACTCCAAAGAACTGACAAGGTTTCGGCTCTCGGCGGGGGCTCCGCAGGTGGGCGCGCCCCACTTCAGAGCTTGCCTGGCCGCTACGGGGTGCACCCCCGGGTCCGTGTGGTGCAGCCCGGAGCAACACGAATGGGACGAGGGTCCCCAGACAGGGCAGAACTCTGTGGGCTTGCATTCAGGGTCTGATCTCGAAGGTCCCCAGGATGCCTGGTCCGGGGAAGCCCCGGAAAGACCTTACGCGATGGAAGAAGAAGAAGCAGCCTGTGCGCCGCACGGTCAGCCAGATCTGCCCGCCGCCCCGACGGCCGCTGACGGTGGCCGATATCCGCCCGGGCATGGAGAACGAGAGGTTGGGGGTCGTGCGTGACTCCATGTTTCAGAATCCGCTCATCGTCAAGGTGAGCGCTCGGGCGCGCTTGTCCCCTCCCCGGGCACCGATGCTGCCTATGGGTTCCAGTTGCTGAGCCCTTTGGCTTCAGGGCCCGGGGTCCAGGCGCAGTGTCAGAAACCAGCTCTAGGTGGGACAGTCCTGGACAGTCGGCAGTCGCGGCCAGTCCCTAAGCATATGTGTCCTTAAGTGGCACGCATTAGCGGAAGAGACTGGGAAAGACTACGGATAGGGCAATCCCTGAGGGGCTCGATGAACCCATGAGGTGACAGGTCGCAGGCACCCTTTCATGCCCTTGCCACCCCAAGATCCACTTTTCCCAGCACCTCTGGTCTACTGTGCAGCAGGTGCTCCGGGTGGGAGGTGCAAATACTCTCTATGAGGCCTGGCCTGCACTCACATGCGAGCATCGTTTGTAGCTAAATCACCTTCCCTTTCAGTGCCGGCCCTTTGTACTTTTTTTGTTTTCCCGCCTGGCTGAAAACTCCACGTGGGCGTGGCTCTGCTCTGCCTAGGGAGACAGGAAAAGTCGAGTTGAAGTTTAGTGGTTGTCAAGGTAGTCATGGAGCGAATTTACCTTGCGCCACTAGAGGGCAGTGTGCTTCTAAGAATGCAAGAATGCTTTCAGTTTCCCAGGTTCGGGGTGTGGAGGGTGATGGGCGCGCTGATGGTATCCATGGATTCAGCAATCATGATTTCTCTGACTTCAGGCTGATTAGAACCCAGAGTGGTGGTGTCTGATTCATCCTCTCTCTGTCTCTCTCTCTCCCCTTCCTCTCCTCCCTCCCTTTCTTTCTTTTTCTTCCCTCCCCTCCCTCTTTTCCTTTTTTTTTTTTTCGAGACAGGATTTTTCTGTGTAGTTTTGGTGCCTGTCCTGGAACTCGCTCTGTAGACCAGGCTGGCCTCGAACTCACAGAGATCCACCTGGGAGTGCTGGGATCAAAGGCGTGCGCCATTGCTGCCTGGCTCCTTTTTTTTTCTTCTTCCTTTCTCTTTTCCCTCCCTGGGTTTTCTTGACTCTGCTAGAGTTGGCTGCATTCTTTGACTCCTGGGAAAACACTGACCCTCCTGGACCTTTCTGGGCTAATTAATGTTCCCAGGAGGACAGAAGTTAGGTGCTGTATGGGTGCATCGGCATCCTTAGCTCTGGCCCTCTGAGATGTCTCCACAGTGGGACAGATCCTTCGCTTACTTCTTGGAGAACTGATCTCAGTAGGCGGGTGGGGCAGACAGCTGGGACAGACAGCTGGGATTCACTGTCCTAGGCCAAGGACAGAGTCAAGTACCACCTATCAGTGGCTGCTCTGATGATCTGACTTTGCTTTAATCAGGTGTCACTAGTGTGCAGCTCCTTCCCACTTAAACATGAGATGAAGGGCATTATAGAGTCACTTCCACAGTGAATTCTTTGTAATGTTCACTCCAAGTGACACATTATAATGTATATCTGCATACGCATGCATTATACATGTATATATGTATAGCAAGCATGTTATATATATCGCACACTATATGTTTAGCATTTGTACATGGGTGTGTAAACGACAATTACATGCATGTAAATATGATACATGAAACACTTCTCTCCTCCCCTCTCCCCGCCCCCCGTCCGCTATAACAGCGTTTGGCCTGTAGGTGGCACCAGCTTAACAACCTTCAGGATGAATTCCATCCTTGTTTCTGGAGCTGGAGTTTAGCAGTGATCATTTTTTAAGAAGTATTGGTGGTGATTGATCCAGCAATGGGGTTCTGTTTTCAGGCTGTCTTGGTCCCTGGCCACCGTCTGCAGGGGCCATGTCCTGGTGCACGTTGGTAACAGAGCCTGGGATGCTCTCATACAAGGGACAGCAGGGGGCAGGCTTTCCCTCCAACTCTGTCCTTGGTTTGTGAAGCACTGGTGGCGGTTAGGATGATGATGTCCACATTCAGTATTTACCCATTCCTGTAAGATCTTCCGTCAAAACCCAGCCTGCATAAAAGTTGGCAGAGAGAGAACGTGAAAGGAAACTGGGCCGCTCCTGGTTGCAAAAGCTCCCTATAAACCATCATGGGGAAATGTCTGCAAGGCTTTTGACTTGAGGCTCTGCCAGAGCCGGCTTAAAAGCCACGCCACTGAGTCCCAGCCCAGTTTTCTCTACATAAAGAATATCTAAATCCTGAAACATTAGGATTTTGGGTTTTAAAGAAAATGGAAATATTAAAAGTAGTTAGGGTTCCAGAACATTAAAAAAAAAATTACAGTTCTATCATTTCTACTGGACTTGACTTGTAGGTCCTTTATGGGGATTGCTAGTGTTGCTGGCCCCAGTGTCGGGGTGAATGCCTCCTCATCACGAGTGTGCTTGACTCCGGTGTCTTTGGGATTATGGGAACTGAGTTGTATTTTAGCTTTGTCTCTCCCTGAGCCTGAAGAAGTGCATCTGTATCAGAGGAATACAGCACCCTGGCAACATTTATTTCACCACACAGGGAGGCTGTCACTCACATTGTTTCCCCTCATGGATAGGTTCAGCATTGTTTGTTTGTTTGTTTGTTTTCCTTTCTTCTTCTTTTTTCTTTTTTCCCACTTCAAATGCAGTTGAACAAATACAACCCTGGTATTTCCCACCCATGGAATTTACCAGAACATATATGCATCAGTTATTCAGAAACATGCCTTCACGATGCCACAGCAACCAGAGGAAACAGGAAAAACCTCATATTTGCAAGCAGGTGTTTTTATCTACAAACACTCACCACCTGGTCACCTAGCTGAAACCCAAGCAAACTGCTTGTTTGGTGGCAGTTAATGGAGTCAGAATGGTGTTTCATGCAACGACAAAAATAATGTAAATAGTTTCCATTAGCAAGGGCTTCTCCATTGTCAAGTGATGTGCAGCCAGCCAGCTTTCCTTTCAATGTGACTCTGTGGGAAGCATAAAATTAAATTGAGAAAGAACCTGCCTTCGCCCGGCTTGATTCTCCTTTCGCTAGAATCCGGAGACTGAGCACAGAACCCTGCCACAGTAGCCTTCCAGGCTCCCTCACAAAACCTGTCAGGGTGTACCCTTCCCAACACAGCGACTTGGCTGATAGCCTGTCAATACAATTACGGGGAGAGACTGCGCGGTTTGCTCCACTGACAGCTTTGAGTCTTCTGTCGCCCCGGAGAGGCAGGTTGCTGTACAGAGGTGGGATTGATTGAATCCAGCACCCTCAGAAAGTACAAGTGATCAGGGCACCTGATTTTTTTCATAATTTATTACTGACTTTGTTTTTTTTTTCCTGTGGGGGTTTATGTCACAAATAAGAAGAGCGCACATTTGTAAAATAAAGTAATAGAATCAAGCATTTGAGGCTAAAAGGAAATTCGCTGGCATCAAATGTGTCTCCTTTTGGGAGACTTAGGGAGGCTCCAACCAGGGGAAGACGCTCACCCTGGGATGCTACTGTGTGACCTGGAAGTGGGAGGAGGCTCCAGGCTCCTGAATTACAACCTCATGCTGTTTTGGCCACAAGCCATGACTAATTAATCAAGGGCAATCCAGGTGTGCCACATCCTGTATAACAGGCAATGGGAAGTGCTCACAAGTGAGTCTGACCCAGCGTCACTCACTCAGTGTCCCTGCAAAAGTGAGCAATACAGGACTTCTTAAATGTTTAGTTGGTGCTGAGGGCCATCCTAAGCTGGAGTGGGGGGCATAAAAACAAGTTCAGAACTCAGCCTCTGCCCACAGGGACTTGGCCATTTAGGGTTTACCTGGAAAAATGAGATACACGGGCACACAGAATCATATGTACAGGCATAAAGGTACACACAGATACAAACATGGACATACACACACAGACACAAAACACAGGCACACATACAAAATAAGTAAGGCAGTGTCACGGGTACCTCCTCTTGAGTTTTCCAGTGAGCTACAAGCCCAGGGCATTCAGTTTGGGGCCTAAGTAGGTCCATGTCAGGGATGAGGAGACTGGAAAAGCCAGGCCTCTGTAGGAGGTGATTCCATTCTTCCTCAGATTCCGAGCCTTAGGGGCTGTTCATGCCAACTCAAGTTCTAGTTCATAAGGCTCAGTACTGCGCTGAGTTGTTATCATTACCAGCACGAGGAAGTGTTTATCCAGAGCAAGTGTGTTCAAATTGGATGCTCTACAAAGCCAGACAAGCACACCATGCCCACTAATAGCCTAACGTCTCTAATAAATATTAATGCTGGCGAACATAAACACAGAGACAGAGATGGGCATTAGGAAGGCAGCCTGTCCAGAGCCCAGTTGCGCAAAGATACCAATGTTTTCATTACATGGTGGGAAAATATTGTGTGTGGTTTGTCTGCTGAAGAGGATATGGCTGTGATCGCTCAGGGCCTTTACATTCAATTACAGTGTAATAGGGGGAAATGAAATGTTAGTGAGGAATTAAAAACCATCCTGTGGCACAGTCTGGGCTGGATGCACCACTCTGGGTTTATCCATCCTTGTTCTCTCGGCTCCTTCCTCCCCCTTCTCCCCCTCTCCTCATCCCTTCTCCCTCCTCTCTCCCTCCCCTCTTCCTCTCCTCTTCCCCCCCTCTTTCTCCTCCTCCCTCTCCCTTCTCCTCTCCCTCTTCCTCACTCTTCTTGTGTGTGTGCCTGTGTGCATGTTTGTTTATGTGTGTAGAGGTCAGAGGTCAACGTCAGGTGGTGTTTTTCAGAAGCCATCGACCTTGTTTTTTGAGACAGGATCTCACTAACCTGGAACTCATCAAGTAGGCTGCACTGGCTCCTCACTGCAGTCCCCAGGGCAGCTGCCCCCTCCCTCCACTGGCTCCTCACTGCAGTCCCCAGGGCAGCTGCCCCCTCCCTCCACTGGCTCCTCACTGCAGTCCCCAGGGCAGCTGCCCCCTCCCTCCACTGGCTCCTCACTGCAGTCCCCAGGGCAGCTGTCCCTCCCTCCACTGGCTCCTCACTGCAGTCCCCAGGGCAGCTGCCCCCTCCCTCCACTGGCTCCTCACTGCAGTCCCCAGGGCAGCTGCCCCCTCCCTCCACTGGCTCCTCACTGCAGTCCCCAGGGCAGCTGCCCCCTCCCTCCACTGGCTCCTCACTGCAGTCCCCAGGGCAGCTGTCCCTCCCTCCACTGGCTCCTCACTGCAGTCCCCAGGGCAGCTGCCCCCTCCCTCCACTGGCTCCTCACTGCAGTCCCCAGGGCAGCTGCCCCCTCCCTCCACTGGCTCCTCACTGCAGTCCCCAGGGCAGCTGCCCCCTCCCTCCACTGGCTCCTCACTGCAGTCCCCAGGGCAGCTGTCCCTCCCTCCACTGGCTCCTCACTGCAGTCCCCAGGGCAGCTGCCCCCTCCCTCCACTGGCTCCTCACTGCAGTCCCCAGGGCAGCTGCCCCCTCCCTCCACTGGCTCCTCACTGCAGTCCCCAGGGCAGCTGCCCTGGCCTAGCTGCAGAACCACCCTCCTCTTTTGTCTCTCAGCACAAGGGGGTACATGAACGAAGACAAGACCTCGGAACTGGGGTTCTTCCTACTGAACCCAGCCACCCTCTGATCATGTGACCCTCAGAACACTGCTGGGCCTTGAAGGGAAGGCTGTTCCTTCAGGAAGAACTCTGAGACCTCGGTGGATGAGTTAGAGGCCATTCCCTATACTTTTCAGAACATTCTGGACACAAGTGTTGATTTCTATGTAAGTCAGGCTCTTTCGTCTTTTACTCATTTATGTGGTGCTCAGAGGGCACCTTTCAGAGGCAGTTCTCTCTTTCCCATGTGTGGGTTTCAGGGATAGGACTCGGGTCAACATGTCTGCACAGTAAAATTCTGTGCTGATCCATCTCTCTGGTTTCAAACCCTGTTTTCTATTGCAGTGTTTTTCAAACCATTCTAGGGGATCCAGAAGCTTTGGAGATCTCATAAAGGATTGGGCCTATTTTTAAAAATGCATCTAGACTGGGGCGTAGAGCTGTAGTGTGTGTGAATCCCTGCACACCATCCCCACCCAGTACCACAAAATAATAGACACCAATCACTCACTTGAATCATCCTTGTTGTATTTTATTTTTTAAAAATTTATTTATTTATTTATTTATTTATTTGTTTATTTATTTATTTATTTATTTATTGGTTTTCGAGACAGGGTTTCTCTGGGTAGCTTTGGAGCCTGTCCTGGAACTCACTCTGTAGACCAGGCTGGCCTCGAACTCACAGAGATCCACCTGCCTCTGCCTCCCGAGTGCTGGGATTACAGGCGTGCGCCAACACCGCCCGGCTAAAATTTTGTTTATTTTTTATGTGCTCTATCTGCATGTGTGATGTTAGGCCAGCAGAGGGCATCAGATCCCACTACAGATATGGTCTGTATGTCAAATGTGCTGCTGATTGGTCAATAAATAAATCACTGATTGGCCCGTGGCCAGACAAGAAATATAGGCGAGACAAGGAAAAAAATAGAGCTAAAAAATAAAAGGCTGAGTCAGAGAGACACTGCCAGCCGCCATGATGAAAAACAACATGTAAAGATGCCGGTAAGCCATGAGCCATGTGACAAGATATAGATTAATAAAAATAGATTAATTTAAGCTATGTGGTTGCTGGGAACTGAACTCAGGATCTCTGGAAGGGCAACCAATGCTCTCACACTAGCCATCTCTCCAGTCCTGCATCTTATTTTAAAAGCTTAAGGAGAAGACAAATATCATTGAATGCATCCCACATGGAACACTCACGTGGGCTCTCCGATATTGGAGCTTGTGTTGAGGTCTAGTTCCGGGCTGTTGCCTTTGCATTCCTGTTTGGGAGACTTGTAAATGTGTCTCACCCAGGGAAGACCGGGCCTTTCCCGATCTGAGACTTCCATTTTTTTTTTTTTTTTAATTTATTTATCTATTATGTACTACGTATACAGTGTTCTGCCTACATGCCAGAAGAGGGCACCAGATCCCATTACAGTGAGCTACCATGTGGTTGCTGGGAATTGAACTCAGGACCTCTGAAAGAGCAGCCAGTGCTCTTAACCGCTGAGCCATCTCTCCAGCCCCCGAGACTTTCCATTCTTGCAGGCAACTGCCACAGAACTTTGTCCTAGCCCTTGAGACCTGGACGTGTTAAACCCAGCGACGGGCCTGCTAGACTCTCCCTCCTGTCTGGTGACCTTCAGGGTGGCTGGACAGAACTAAGGCAGCACAGCACCTTTAAAACTGTGCCGCCTCCGGCAGGCTTTAGATGATACAGCTGTGCTGAGTCTCTCATTGTTTGCTGCAAACCAACAAAGGCTGGGGAAACCAACCTTCCCAGCAGCTGCTGCCCACCGCTTACAGCTCAGCTTTACACGCAAATGCCCCCTGGTTCCTCTTTCAAGTTCTTCCATCAGTGCGAACGAGTTCACAGTTCCAGCATGGCTGGGCAGGCATGAAACTGTAGTTCCCTTAGAGAGAGAAAGGCCAGCAGTGTGATTCTGGAGCCAACAGGTCCCAGCCACTTGCTTGTTCTGCCACCCAGGGGTGGGGGGTGTTATCTCCGAGACTCAGTTTCCTCTGTCAGTGAGGAGACCAGAGGTGGTACCTGGTCATGGGAGAGTAACGAGGATTCCATGGGATCACTAGGCTGTGGCTAGTCATGCCTTCCCCCAGAAGGCACTTTAAAAGCCAGTGCTTTGGTTTTCTGCACTCCTCATGGCAAATACTTTTGTTCCTTAAGGCAACCCTTGTGTTTTCAGCTGTTGATGTCAGGTAAATGTTAAGGGCTGGAGAGATGGCTCAGTGGTTAAGAGCCCTCACTGGGATCTCTCAGAGGACAGAGATTCAGTTCCCAGCACCCACGTGGGGTGGCTTACAACCACCTGTAGTTCTAGCCCCAAGGGACCTGACTCCCTTTTCTGACCTCCTCAGGCATCTGCACACACGAAGTGCACATAAGCTCACGCAGGTACACGCACATACTTTTTCTTTAAATCTAAAAATAGCATTGAGTCTAAACACAGTGACCTTACACTGAGACACGTTTACCAAGTGTTGTACTTAGCTCAGTGTGGGCTGTAATTGAGCAAATCTGTCACTCAACCCAGACCTTCTTACCCTAGCACCCTAGAGGCTGACAGCGCACCCTGGTTAGGCCCGATGAAAACCACTGCTGGGACTTACCTCACCCATGTGTCCAGGCTCTAATGAAGACTGGTTTAAATGGGGTGCTACGTCATAGAAAATATGAAAACACTTGAATGACATTGATGGTTTTAAACTGAGGGGGTCAGTTTTACTCAGCGATACAGACTTTGGAGAACAATGGACTCTCAGGAATGTACTTTTAGAAGCATTAGTGACGCTGAGGAGGAGGTGCTCCTTAGTGGGCATAGGTCATGGATGCTGCTCAATTTGTCATAATGTGAAATCAGCCCCTCCCACCTGCAACAAGGAGTCAGTCTCCAAATGTCGACAGTTTGGGGGCTAAGAGACTTTGAACTAGAAGCCATAAGCAAAAGCGGGGCTTGTTCACCACAGCCTCTTGAAAATCTAATGTAAACTCACGGAAACCGAACAGTCTGAACTGCTTCTCCCATCGCTCACTTCTGCCTCTCCTCCTTGATGGTCTATGCTCTTTTGAATTGCTCCCTTTAATCTATTTTCTTCACCTTAGTGATGTTTGTCTGCAGCTCGTCTGCCTCAATTGCAATTTAAGAAAAAACAAATTTTTTTCAGCCACCTTACCATGGGGCTCAATAACTCATTAAGTAAACTCATTAGCAGAGAGACTGGTTTGTTGAGCAATCACTGACTGGTGTATGAGCTTTGTGTCCCTGCCCTATAAACTTCCAGGGTCCTGATTCACTCTGCATGAACTAAGTTCAGATTTAAAATGTAGGATTGGTGCAGTGTAGAACAATTAAACTCATAGTGGGCCAGCACCCCACGGCAGAACTTGCGCTTTCCTTGCGGCACTAAAAACCGCATTTCAGGGAAGCAGGAATAAGCTTTAGGAGGAAAACAGCTGTAATGGTCCACCCCCTGATTTGAAGGCACACCAGGGGTGGGTCAAGAAACAGACACGGGTCAATGAGCCCAAAGTTCAGTGCAAGCAACACCCAGAAGGGGGAGGGGCCTGTCAAAAGGATTGCAGAAAATACATAACGACCCCAAAGAGGGAGTTTTGATCATCTGTAGGAGCCGAACAATACATATCTGGGAGGCCAGTGAACTGAGAAGCACGCAAGCTAAGTGTCTTTGTGTTGCCCGGCAGTCTTTGTGTTTTTGTCTAAGAGAATAAAAGTACACCCTTAGAAGCTCTTTGATTTCAAGGTATGGATGGCCACACTGCTGCCAGGTGGCTGGCCATTTGCATGTGACCTTAGAGCACCTAAACTGGACCATTGCACCCAGTTTGCCGATACTCGGATGTCACAGCCTGTCACAAAGTTGGGATGCCCAAAGAGCATGCAGAGAGGTTGTGACATTTCTGGTGAGTGACTAGGAAGTTTACCACTGGCTCCACCAGTTTGTTTTAGTGGACCAGAATAAATTAGGCCATGTCACACCTTAATATGCCACTGTTTGGATTTTGTAGAATTGCATTTTTTTAAAAAAAAAAATGATTTATTTAACTTTATTTATTTAATTTTTTTTAGTTTTTCGAGACAGGGTTTCTCTGTGTAACTTTGCGCCTTTCCTGGATCTCGCTCTGTAGACCAGGCTGGCCTTGACCTCACAGAGATCCGCCTGGCTCTGCCTCCAAGTGCTGGGATTAAAGGCGTGCGCCACCACCACCCGGCTAGTTTAACTTTATTTTATGTGCATAAAGGTATCAGATCCCGAGGAACTGGAGTTACAGCCAGCTGTGAGCATACCCGCCCCTAGAACCGCGTTTCTATTTCCCTCTCCTCCTAGCAGATCCTTGAAGAACATGGAAGCTGAGGGCTGGGGTGTAGCTTAGGGTTTGAACTCGCCTAGCTGGTGAGATCCTGGGTTCCATTCCTAGCACTGCAAAAATAAACAGAACAACCCAACGACAGCGGTTGGCTTTGGTTGCTGTTCACTTTGGTTATGGTAGGCATTTGAAATTGCTGATGAGCACAGCAGTGAGCAAATGTTTAACGTCCTAGGATGTGGAAACACAAGGGGTTTGAAAATTTGTGTCCAGTGGGCTGATGGTCTTGACTGGGGAGTCACTTGTCTTTGAAGACCACAGCCAAGTTATTGCAGGTGGAAGGGGAGGGGAGGGAGGTCAAGGCACCACGTCCAGAAGTCGAGGCAGGACAGAAAGGGCTGGGGTTGTCAAGTGAGCTGGACTTGACTTAGGTACGGATGGGGGAGGGGCAGCTGGCGAGAGCCTGGACTGGGCGGAGGCCCACCACAGTCAGCTTTGTGCCTGTGTTCCCAGGAGAAGGACGGCCCTCCACTGATTCTGTGAGTGCTATGAAGGAAGAGGTAGAAAATGACAGCCATTCGTTCGCCACGTTAGCCAACGCTTCCTCTCTGAGCATGCCTTACGCGCCGGTGCAGGGCTGGGTGCAGATCTGGGTATTGCTCTCATAGACAAGAAAGTACAGCAAAGGCTTAGAAGATAGAGTAGGGGCAGTCGGGATGACCTGGTCTCTGCTCAGGGCTGTGGGCAGCAGGAAAGGAAGGCAAGGTCTTGCAGGAAGAGCAGAAGGTGTGTGCAGGGAGCTGGAGAGGTGAGAACAGAACTGAATTCTGAAACTCAGGCAGTTTTAGGATCCCTCTTTAAAAAAAAAATTTTTTTTGAGATGGTCTCATGTTGCCAGGACTGGTCTTGAACTCACTATGTAGTCAAGGATGGCTTTGAATTCCTGATTCTCTTGTCTCCACCTCCTGAGTTCTGGATTACAGGCATGTGCTGCAAAGCTTGGTTTTGGTTGGGTGGGGATTGAATTTGGGGCGTTGTGCATGCTAGGCAAGTACAAAGTGAGCCCCATTGCTGGAATACAAAATGAGAAGTAGTTGCAGAAATCATGTTCAGGAGTTTGGAAGAGACCCTGTGCTAGTGAGTGATCCTGAAGCTGGAGCTTCGCTAATCACCGGGTAAGCCAGTGTTCGACTCGGGGAGACAAGTGTTCCAGGAGAGGGGATAGTGTACGTGTGGTGGGATGGGGTGGAGGGCGCACTGGATGGCTATACTGGAGAGTCCTCCGTTCCTGTCCTGGCTATGTGTCACTCATTTGTGCACTCATTCATTCATTTACTAAGTGCCACACACTTCCTCTGAGTTAGGTGTGCCCAGCCCTGGGACCACAGTGATGACCTCGTGGTCTACGTGGTGGTGCATCTCTCAAGTCCCTCGTTCTTCTTTCCTGAACCCTGACCTGATTCCTCCCCCACCCCCGCAGCCACCCTGAGCCCACACTGACTATGCATGCTCAGCCACTTGCCACATGTCTGAGCCTAGCTGTCTGTCCACCAGGGGCACCTCATGGGACAAGGTGGCCTTTGTCCCTGTAGCAGACAGGCCTTGGAGAGGCCTTGGAGAATGGACAGTAAGCCCAGTGTTCCTCAGGACAAGGCTGCCGAGGGACCTGCTACCAGAGGCTAGACCCACTTCTAGGCTTTTAAGCCTGACCTTCTCAGAAGAGTGGAATAAAGTTCGTGTTGTGTTTGGTAGCTGTTGAGAGGAGGTCATTCCAGGCGAAGTAAGAGGCTCTTGTGAAAAGCAGATTCAGGGATAATCTGGAGCCCGGGAGAAGAAGGAGGGCAAGGTGGCCACCATGAGGCCCTGGAGACAGGAAGGGCTAAGATAAGGCTGTGTAGGAAGTCTGGCCTAGAAAGACTTGAAAAGCCCAAAGCTAAGGAAAAAAGGACATAGACTCCAAAGGCTCCAGAGCCAGGTCCAGAAATCAGCAAGAGTCTCGGCCACTGTGCCTTGCTCCTGCCCTGAGGCGAGTTGGT
Organism: Peromyscus californicus insignis; assembly: GCF_007827085.1. Taxonomy (NCBI): domain Eukaryota; kingdom Metazoa; phylum Chordata; class Mammalia; order Rodentia; family Cricetidae; genus Peromyscus; species Peromyscus californicus. Next base: position 10,386,049 of record NW_026294595.1, read on the forward strand.
CAACTAGGGACAGACAGAGGCATGTGTGCACACTTGCAGGTCACTGTGTGTGACTGCTGAAGTGGGCGTGTTGATTGCATCCTGATCTCTTTTCAGGCTGGATGTTGAGAGCTAGATGATGGCAGGACATGTGCCTCACTGATGGCTTAGGGTTAGAATCTTCGATTTGTTTCCTTTTTGCAAATTCAACAAGCCCGAGTCTGAAATGCTCCGAATGTCACCAGCTGTTTGAGAGAACCTTCAGGAAAGGTTCTGCAGGTCCCTTTGGGCCGAGCACTGTGGCTGCTTCCAAAAGCTTTATAAACTGTCACTGAAGGTTTTGCCTGCTCTGGAGGCACCCAGTGGGCCATGAATTCAGAGGCTTAAGTAAATCTTTTAGGAATTCCTCTTCCAAAAGGAAAGCAAGCGTCTGCCCACGTTCCTAAGAGCCCCAGGCCTCCTTCAGCAGCCCTGGTGGCAGGGTGCTCCTGCGTTTGGCTTCTTCCGAGTGGGAATTCAAGGAAGAGGCTGAGCACAGAGCCTTGCTCTCTTGACTGGAGACCCATCGGACCCCTACTGACCTCTCAGTAGAACACTCCATGCTGAGCCAAACGGCCCTTCTGACACATCACATCCCTTGTGCCTTTGCAACAACCTTAAAGGGTGGCAGGACTCCTGTTGCCAGGTGACAGCTGTGACGCTGAGGCCTAGAGCTCACACAGCTTGCCTGAAGTCAGCCAGAGGAACCAGCCAAGCCAAGTGGGGACTCCAGAGCACCAGGCCACACCAATGTACCAACCGAATCAGAAGAACTGAGTGGCTTCAACGGCTGCTACTCATCAGGAGCCTCTCAAGTGTCGAGCCGTCCCCTCCCTTGCCCCCTCTCTTCCATCCTTCTTTTCTGCCATGCCGTGAAGATGTTGAGGGGTATCACCAAGGGTGTTGAGGTGGCGCAGTGGGTAGAGGTGCTTGTCACCAAGCCTGACAGCTTTGAGTTCAATCCCTAGGTCCCACGTGGTGCAAAGAGAGGACTGATTCCCTCAAGTTGTGTCTGACCTTCATATACATGCATGTTCATGAACATGTACATATGTACACACACACACACACATTGTTATCAAAGGTAGACTACCAACACGATCCTCGCATCTTTTGCCCAGGTGGTCGGTCACTGTTGCTTTCTTTATATATGTTTCCCATCCAAATGTACCCAAACTCATGGCCTGCCCTCCCCTTTTCCTCTTTATACATGATGGGGACAGAGCTCAGGGTGCCCTATGCTAGGTAAGTGCTCTACCACTGATCTGCACACTGACCCCCTCAGTACCACAGTTTTCATAGACTTCATCTCAGCTCTGCAAAGAGGTCTGTACTTTGAGCTCAGTAAGGGTAACATCCCCAAGGTCACACAGAGAGCAAATGGTGGGGCTGGCATTTGTGGCTAGAATGAGTTCACAGCTTGTCAGGTGATGTGTGTTACTGCCTGGTACCTGAGGGGATAACTTTGTCCTGATGGGACGGAGGGATCCAGCAGATCCATCCACGTTATCTATGTCTGAATCTGTCTACAGAGGCAGGCTCATCTATGGAGGCCTTATCTGCTTTCAGAAGAGTTCGATCTGGCTGGGCAGATAAGCAATACTAACACAGATGAATTTGGGGGTGACTACACAGAGATGCAAGAGTTAGGAAGAGAGAAGGCTGGTACCGGGGGTGGTCCAGAGGGACTAACAGGATGGCCGAGAGGAAGGTCAGATAGGAAATGTGGCTAGACAAGAGGAGAAGCTGGGTTTCATGAGTGTGGACACCCTGGGAAGGAAAACATGCACGCCATAATAAAGGCACCAGAGGGCAGTCACAGAGGGCAAAGGACATTGGGATTGGGTCACGACTGCCTTCAGAATCTGCACTGGCAGTGACACCACTTACATTTTAGAGGCATCACCAAAAACCAGCATGGCTTTTTGGTTACTCAGGAAAGCCTGGACCTGGGGGTCATCTGAAGAGTGTGTATCTGCTGGTCCTGGAGCTGGGATGTCTCTAGCCACAGCTCTATCCAAGCCTCTGGGAATGGCCTCCCCCTTTCAAAGAGAAGGTGCCCTCCTCGTCTTCTCCCACACACAGTCCGGTCCCTTCTTCCCTCTACCTCCCTAATCAGAGAAAGCAAATTGTTATCAGATTAGTCTCAGCAATGAAAAGCGGGTGCTGGCCCTGGCCGTTAGTTTCCATTTAGATAGACTGGGTCGGGCCACACAATAGGCATCAAAGCCTGTCTCCGGGCAGCGGGAGGGATTAATTTCTTTAACCAACAGGCCTGATCTGGCCTAACTCATTACCCTGCCTTGTCAGTGTGGATGTTCGATGCGATTGAAGATTATACCATTTAGGCCTCTCCCTTGTCTTCCGCGCAAACCATGGCTATTGAATTGCACATTCTTGCGAGGCTCCCCCGTCAATACTCGGGCAGCCTGAGGTTCTAATTCTGCTTCATTTAAACTTCATCAACTTTTCCAATCAAGTGGAAGGATCCGAAATAGGTTCTGTACGCGGAAAGGCACGATCCCTTTGTCAGATAAATTTATTCCGGCTTCTCCCCTCCCAGGCTCTCTTTCTCTCTCCAGCCTTACTCCCCAATCCCTTCTCAGCGCTCCCCCCTCCCCTTATCCCCAGGATGAAAATGAGATTACAGTATTTAAATGACTATGGTAATCAACCTGGGGACCCTGAGCTGAGATTGAGGTTAATTTTTCTTAGCAGAACAAAGAAGCGTGATGCCTTTGGGGACTCGGGGGTACAATCTGGGGTTCTTGCTTGTGGCTTTTTTTCCTCTGAAATTGTAGTTTTAGGAGTCTTTTCTTGTTACTAACTAGACACCGAATGTGATTTTTTTTTTTAAAGGCTACAGCCCCTAAGAGAACAGAAATGTAATTTTGGGATGATAAACAGATAACAGCCTTCAGTCAACAATTTTAATAGGGGGAGAAAGTCACCGACATGAGATGAGCACAAATCTAATGAAAGTGTGATGCTTTACCTTGTTTATTTTTAAATACACTCAGAATAATCTCCTACCGTGTTAGAACTCATAATTACAGCCACCCTGGGCACTGGCAAACTTCTGAATGAAGAGCCTTGTCACTTGGGTAATCTTCTCCCTGGCAGCTTTTACTGCTGTAAAAGTTGAGATTTTTGTCATGTTTTGGCTAATTAGATGCAGGGTCATTATACCATTGAAAAGTCTACATGGAAGTGGCTTGCTCTGTTATTACCTGCAACTTGCAAGCTGGTCAGTCATTCTGCCAAGGACCCCTCCTCTCAGCTTCTAAACCAGAACCCAAATCTGTGTTCCTTTGTTTCTCCTTGCTACCTTGTCATAGCTGTTTTACATGCTTGCCAGCCAATGTTATCTTTTATTTGTGTCAGGAGAAAGGATTGTGACAAGTTCCGTATACAATGTTCATTTGGCAAGGCAGATTCTTCACAGAGCTTTTGAGTTGGGAAATGAAACTATCTTTCAGTACAATGAGCTACATCGTTTCTGGACAGACTAAGAGAGAGTGTCTTGGAACTTTATATCCCAGAACAATCCTGAAAAGTCTTAATGAGTTTTTGTAAAAAGTAGGATTTGGTTTCAACACAAGCCTAGTTGGGGGAAAGTGGGAAACAGCCAGACTGGCTTCAAGTGGGGAATGCCTGAAATACACGTTCCTCTCCGCTCCCCACAAGTTATTGAAAGGATGGAATAAATTGTTACTCTTCTGTATTGTAATGACTTAGTTTCAGGCCCTTTAAACTGTGGTTGACTTCCCGACAGACATCTACATTTGCAAAGCAAAGTATTTAATAACCACCATCCTTTCCACCACTGTGTTTGTTCAAGTGGTTCCCCCTCATCTCCACCCCACCCCCACTCCCAACCTCCTGCAGCTCTCCACCCGTGTTTGCCGAAAGAGGAAAAAAAAAATCCGCTCACCCTTTGTGCTACCAAATTCATTGGGGGCAGTGGTTTATGGTGACATTTTTCTTTCTTAAAGTAAATATTGACTCACCACGGGGAAATTAAAACTCCATTAGGCATCGCTACACTGTACAGAGGGCTGCGTTGGAGCAGTCAAGCTGCTATTAATTGGTTTCTTCTTTGGGAATAATTCCAGGAGGGCAGAGGGAAAGGGGAAACAGGAGATGGATAGACCCATAATTTCTTAAAATGACACCATCTAAATCAGCAAAGGTGATCATTACATGGTTATTAATCTAAATAGAAACAAGACGCTGGCTAATAATGGGAAAATCCACCGATATAAAAAGCCTGCCGCAGAGTTATTTCCAGGCTGCAGAGAGTGTGTTGGGGAATGCAGGTGGGCCAGCCTCGCCCAGGGTCAGGCTCCTCAGAAGCGGCATCTTGAGCATCGCCCCCCCCCCCGCCCCCCCGCCCCCTTCTGTCTCCTGCAAGGATTTTTTTCTTTCCTGGGACGAGGTAGCAAGACCTCCTTTCACACTGTTTCCTGTTCTTTAAAAAACGAAAAATTGTCTTTGTATGTATGTTCATGTGTGTATGCCTGCTTGCATGTGTGTGGGTGTGCTAGTGGAGGCTGGATGTGGATGCTGGGTGTCTTCCTCAATCACTCTCCACTGTATTTGCTGAGGTAGGGTCTCTTGCTGAACCCAGAGCGTCAGTCTCGCTATCCAGCTAGTCTCCTAGTGCAGCTAGCTTCCCGGAGTGCTGGGGTCACAGGCGGCTGCCAGGGCAGCTCAGCATCTGTGTGGGTGCTGTGGATCAGACCCCAGCCCTCGTGCTTTTGCAGCAAGTACTTTACCGACGACGGATGTCTCCCCAACTCCCTTTGCAACAGGACCTCCCCGTGTTTGACCATTGTCCTCTCCCCTTTCCCACCTACCTCTGCCTGTTGGTGCCAGCCCAGCCCCAAGCCCATCTACACCATCACGACTCCCTGGGCTCTCTGACTCCCATCAAGAAAACAAACAGGAGCTGCAGACATCTCAGCAGTTAAGAGCACTGGCTACTCTTCCAGAGTTCCCAGCACCTACATGCCTACTCAAAACATCCTCTAACTCCAGTTCCAGGGGGTCTGATGCCTTTTATGGCTCCCTTGAGCACCTGGCATGCATGAAATACAGATGCATACATGCAAACAAAACACTCATACACATGAAATTAGAAAAAAATTAAGAAAGAAAAAGAAAACCAACAACAAATATTGAATGGGATGCAGGGAAAAGGGACCCTTCTATGCTGCTGGTGGAAATGTAAACCACAGCAAATCGTACTGAAAATCACTATGGCGGTTCCTCAAAAAAATCAAGAATAGGACTATCACATGATCTAGCTACAACACTCCTGAGTATATACCCAAAGGAATCAAAGTCAGCACCCTGCTCCAGAGACATTGCACACCCATTTCCATTAGCCCGGATGTCCATCAGCAGATGCATAGAGGAAGAAGTGTGGTACATATACATCATGGACCATCACTCAGTCATAAGGAAGTTATGTTATTGGCAGGAAAATGGATGAACTAAAAGTCGTTATGGCAGGCACAATGAGCTGGACTCAGGCAGACGAGTGCTGTGTTTCCTTTCACACATGGAACCTATATTTTAGAAAAAAGACACAAAAGTAGAGCGTCAAAAGGTCAATACAAATATTTTAAAAATAAAGTAGAAAAGGGACTGTATGAGAAGAGAAAGGGAACCAGTTGGGGATGGACAGGAACAAAGGAAAGCAATTGAGGTAGATAAGATCATGTCAAAAACATCGTAATAAACCCCAATATTTTGTTTAACTAATACACAATAATTTAAAAAAATTCTCCCACCGTTTTTATATCTAGCAATTTCCCCTCTCAGTTCCCAAGGTCCATAGCAAATTGTAAAGGAACAAGTGGCTTAAAGAGACATTTAGCAGGGTAGTGGGGGCACACACCTTTAACCCCAGTACTCGTGAGGCAGAGGCAAGTGGATCTCTGTGAGTTCTAGGCTACCCAGGATTACTTAGAGGGCTTCAGACCAGCTGGGCAACATAGTGAGACCCTGTCTTTTAAAAAAATATAAATAAATGAGAATTTAGGAGTTGGAGAGGTGGCACAGTGGTTAAGAGAGTGTGCTGTCCTTGCAGAGGCTCTGGATTTCATGTGGGTACATGGCAGTTTCAACTGTTGGGAAGTCCAGGGGATCTGTTAACCTCTTCTGGCCTCTCTGAGTACTTCATGCATGTGGTGTACAGACATACATGCAGGCATACACTTATACAAATAAAATAAATAAATCTTCAGAAAACAAAAACAAAAACAGACATTGGTTGCTTCATGGTTCAGGTGGCCAGAGGGCCAGAGTCTCAGGGCTCTTTCCTCAGCACATAGATGCCACACTTTTGTTCACAGGACATTCTCTCAGGCATGCTGGATTAGGCCACAACTTAAGGCAGTGAGAGTCTGGACTTTAACACACAGACTTTGGAGATGCAGGTCAACCCTGATACTCTCCGTTGACTCCTTGCCCAGAGATGCTGAGTGTTAGACTAGAAAGAGAGGATGGGGACACTTGGATGACCCTGGTAGTGAGGTTCCTTTCAAGCATGGCAAGGAGAGGTAGAAACAGGGCTATCTCCTGTCCTGCCATAGTTCTGGGTCCTGAGACTGAGGCACACGTGGCTCTGAGGCCTCTGGGGCCTGCCCCCTGCCTGTACCTCCTGCCAAGGAGGCTGTGGGGTGGCTTGTCACTTCCACTTAGTAATTAAGACATAGTTCCATGCAGCTCAGGCTAGCTTTGGACTCCCTATGTAGCAGACCTATGACCTTGACTTTCTTATCCCCCTGCCTCCATTCCTGAGTGCCACCATGCCTAGCTTACGTGGTGCTGAGAATGGAACCCAAGCTTAGTGCATGCTAGGCAAATACTCTGCCAACTGAACTACATTGCCAGATCTCCCATACACTTGAAGTAAAATCTAGATTAACTATAATAGTTAATACAACATAAATGCTAAATAGATAGTTGTTTTTTTGTTTTTTTTTTTTTTTTTGGTTTTTCGAGACAGGGTTTCTCTGTGTAGCTTTGCGCCTTTCCTGGGACTCGCTTGGTAGCCCAGGCTGGCCTCGAACTCACAGAGATCCGCCTGGCTCTGCCTCCCGAGTGCTGGGATTAAAGGCGTGCGCCACCACCGCCCGGCCTAGATAGTTGTTTAAGGCATGATGATAAGAAGAAAAATATGTCTATGCATGTTCACAACAGACCCTTGTAGTTTCTATCAGTGAGTGGTTAAATCTGTGGCTACAGCACCCGTGGATAGAAGAGGCAGAGTTCATGCTCTTTCCAGCACTCCCCTGTTGCAAGACTTTAAACCTTGACAACACTATAAGGATGGATACCCAGTTGTCACGATACTCAGTGAGCAGGCTGCTGTCCCTACCTGATGTGGTTTCTTTACGCACCACTGTGCCCTCTAGGGCTCGAGGTGCCATTCTCCAGTCATCTGTAAAAACCATCTCAGAGTCCTCTCTTCTGGAAGTCTTTGGGCACTCCATCCCTGCTCTGAGATGTTTTCTGCACCCCTGACGTCTCCTGCCATAATGTTATAACATGGATTTCTCTTACTGCCCTCCCCCTCACATGAAAAGTTTGCTTTGGGGGTAGAAGCTGGGTCCTCTTGATCTTTACACTCCCAGTGTCTACAGTGCTCGGCGTAAAGTAGGTGCTCAATAAATGCAGAATGAGCGAATAAACAAACGGTTTAATGAGCACCTGGGAGACTGTTTCCTAGTAAACAGTAGCTTTGGCATTCCTACAAATGTCTAGATTTATTTTCAACTCAAACTTAAGGTCCTTTAAGACTTAAAGATAGGTTCTCTGTGAAGGAAGGCATAACCATCTCTGCACACGGGTGGGGGGAAGCTATGCATTTGCATTTGGCCTCACTGAGACACATAATTCTGTGCCATTGATGCACAATTCACGTCAAGGACACCGTGCTCTTGGCCACTCAGTGCCTGGGAGCAGTGGAGGTATGTATAGGCAGGGGCCAGCCTTGCTGGCTGAGTTTTTAGCAAAGAAATCCCAATGAGGACTTTGAAATCCTGATCACAGCCACTCATCAGACGCCTGCTTTGCCTAAACAGCCCAGGACACAGAAGGAGAGTCAGAAGGATAGACAGCTGATCTCAAGCTAGAATGGGATCTTTAGTGGCAGGATATTGAGCTGTGTGATAAAGCCCAATATTGTGTGTTAATCAGACTTGAATGCCCAAAGGAAGAGGAGTTTGAAAGCACTTGGCATGAACTGGGAGGACCCCTTGCTTCTGTCGCCTCCCAGGTGGTGCTGTGATGCTCTGTCATTGTACTGATAAACCAACAGGATAATCCTGGGAACAGCAGGAGGGATGGCCACCAGTGCAGGACTTTTCAACCCCGCTAATTAAAACAATCCTTTCTCTCCTGCTGAAGGCTCATGAGACAGAAAGTGAGTGGGCTAATGAAAACGTTTCTGCCATTCACCCACTTATCTATTCACTTAATGTCATAACTTCCATTTGGGGGGTCTTGATTTACTACAAGCCTGGTCCCCTTCATCAATGCCCTGTACAGCACCAGCCTCACACCAAGCTGATCACTAGTGACCCATGTTGTATCATCACTTGTCAATTACAGCAGTTGTGGGGGTTCTAGAAGAGCTCTGTTCGTATTGAAGCAAATAAAAGTCATCTGGGTCCTTTTCCGTTACCCACCTCCAAGAGGCCCAATTACTTGGGAAAGCTCTGCTCTCCTCACAGGTGGCCCAGCAGTTCGAGATGTCTGTTTACTGGAAGGAGTCTGCTAAGATGGAAGACTTTCTTCAGCATTTGGTTCTGACAGGAAAGATGGAGAGTTCATTTAATACGGAGTTTAACAGCGTCTTGCATGTCCACCTCCTTCAATCCCGTGAATGGAATCCCAGAGTCTTCTGTGCTTATTTCTACCCCTTACCATGCCCTAAAATTCTGAATGACTTCAGCTAATGATGTCATCACCACCCACTATGCACTGGACAAGGGAAAGAAACAAGGGGTGGATTTGTACACACACAACAACAGCAATAAAAGAAGAAGAAGAAGAAGAAGAAGAAGAAGAAGAAGAAGAAGAAGAAGAAGAAGAAGAAGAAGAAGAAGAAGAAGAAGAAGGAGAAGAAGGAGCTGTCATGAAATTGAAAGGGAGTAGGGGGACACAGGAGGCGTTGGAAAGAGGGGCGGGGATGAATGCACCCAGCAAACCATAACCTAATTCACTTTATACCCTTGATTAGACTTGGGGAAACACCTGCTGGCCTCAGTGCACCTGTGACATAAATGGCCTCTAGTGAGGTTTGAGTGTGTACTGTCCCCACAGGCCCGTGTGTCTGAGCACATGGTCCCCAGCTGTTCTGAAAGATTGTGGAACATTTAGGAGATGCGGCCTTGCTGAAGGAAATGAGTCAGTAGGGGGTGGACCTTGAGTTTTGATAGCCATCCTCACATTCTGCCCCACTTCCTGTTACCCTCTGCTTCCTAACTGTGGCTGGGACGGGACCAGCTGCCTCGTGGTCCTGCTACCATGCCTGCTCCACCATGAAGGACTGTGTCTTCCCAAACTGTGAGCCAAAATAAACTCTTCTCTTCCTGAAGTTACTTCTTATCGAGTGTTCGGTCACAGCAATGAGAAGAGTAACTAACATCCTCTAGCCCCCGCGACACTCTGGCTCACCTGCAGAAGAGCGTATCAGGGGCATGGACTCAAATCCACCCTTCCTTCCTTTCCCCTGTCCAGTGCATAGTGGGTGGTGATGACCTTTGCTGACGTTATCCAGGATTCCAGGGGGAGATAAAGGATTGGAATGAACACAGAAGACCATGGAGAAAACTTAATCTCCCTCTCTCAGAATCCCTTAAATGCCTGTAGCTCTTCATCTACCGGTGGGACTTTTGTGAGATTTTTTTTTTCCCATCCATGATAGCATGTCAGCAGATATCTACAACTGGGTAAAAATGCCAAGAACAAGCCAGGTAGTGGTGGCACATGCCTTCGATCCCAGCACTCAGGAGGCAGAGGCAGGTGGATCTCTGTGAGTTCGAGGCCAGCCTGGTCCACAGAGTGAGTTCCAGGACAGCCAGGACTACACAGGAAAACCCTGTCTTGGAAAAAAGAAAAGAACCCCAAGAAAAACTAACCGTGGGGTGCCCAACCCTAATGGACGTATCTACAACACAATCCACACACTCAAGGCTCGGGGACATTGCAGAAGAGAGCGCAGAAAGATTATAAGAGCCGGGGACCAGGACATCTGCTGTGAAGCAATGTTGATATAGGAGGAAAGCCGTACCCAGGAAATCTCAACAGTGCATTCACCTCAACAAGACCTGTAAAAGGAGAAGAGCCTATAGCAATTCTTAAACCTGTGTCTTGAGCCCTGCAGGTGTGTGGACTGCCTGTTGGCATAAACACCTCTTGGGGTCTGGGCCATTCTTTTTTAGCAAATATATCCCATGGCTTTCTTTTTCTTTCTTTCTTTCTTTCTTTCTTTCTTTCTTTCTTTCTTTCTTTCTTTCTTTCTTTCTTTCTTTCTTTCTTTCTTTCTTTCTTTCTTTCTTTCTCTCTTCTTTTTTTTGCCACAGCCCCTGAGCGTTGAATGAATAGCTGTTGAACGGCAGTCCAGCCTCCTTGATTCGAAACTCGCAGAGATGGCTGTTTCTGTCACTCCCTCTCTTTACCCCTCCCACACTGCACCCAAAGTACACAATACCAGGCGGGGGTGGTGGGACAGGCCACCTTTGTTTTCAAAGTGAACTGTTGAGAAGCAGGACCCCCTCCGCCTGTCATTTGCATATGGCTTCTTCGGGAGAATGGAGAAAGGTGGCTGTGGGCCTGGATATTTCCATGCAGTTCTGCTCATTATTTACGCAGTCAAGGAGATATTTCAGTAAAAATGCGCTGGGCTCTGAGTGACAAGGCATCTCTCCGCAGTGCAGGGTTCAGGGAAACTGTACTGAAGCTGACAGCTTTTTAACGTACAGCCGCTATTCCACTGAAATACGGTGTGTTTTTATTTTGAAAGTACAAGATGACCTATTTATTAGCTGTGATTCCAGCTGAGTTTACATGCTCAGAAACACAAAGGGAGACGAGGAGTGTGTTTCTTTGGGGGGCCACAGATCCCCTCTCCTCTCTTCTCCCGCCGCAGAGAAGAAAACATCGAAAAATGGGTGTTCTGAATTGGAGTGGACGGCTTCTCCTTGAAATGACAGCTTACCTTGGAATCACGGGAAAAAGTTGCCAATTACCTTAATCAGCCTTCTCCAAGAAACAACAAGAAGGGCTTAGTCGGCCTCCGTGGGAGGAGGAGAGAGTGAGCAGGAACTCAGAGGGAAACAAACACCAGGTCCAAAAGCTCAGAGCACTTTGGGAAGCTGCTGTTTGTTTTTAAAACAAGGCTGGGGCGGGGCTGGGGGGTAGGGAGTCTGTCATGCCTGGTGTTTGCTCCTTCAAGGGTAGACATCGGGACCGGGACAGTGGCTTACACACCCTGAGCCCTGTTAGAAACATGACATTAAGATGTCTCACATCCAGCAAAGCCTCAGGTGTAATCAGGTGCAGAAGCTCAGGGCTGGCCCCAGACCCTCTGCCTCTCGCTCAGGCTTAATGATACACGGTGGGTGGTAGCCGGTCACCTATCCGGCACCTGCTTAACTAGGTCCTGGGAATTTCCAGGTACTAGGAGCACAGGGAACAAGACCAACAAAGCCTGTGCTCTCTTCTGGGAGTCTGCAAACCTTCAGGGAAGCCACACAGTCAAGTGGAATCCTGGGGTGTGTGGGGTATTCCTCATCTGGACAGAGTGACATTAGTATCCTGGTGGCATTTATCCAAAGAGGCAACCATAGCTGTGTTGTTATAATCTATCCTATATCACTTTCCAGTCACAGAAACCTTATCTCATAGATTCTTTGTTAGTTTGTTTTAGACAGGATCTCACTGTAGAGCCCTGGCTGGCCTGGAATTCACAGAGATCCACCCGCCCCTGCCTTCTCAGTGCAGGGATTACAGGTGCGCACCACTGGGCTGGCCTTCATAGTTATTTTATATAGAGGGGTAATCCTGCCCAGTTTAGTAAATGGAAGTGGAATTTGCACACCACACATTAGCCATTTGTTTTGGCCTTCCTTGCTGAGCATGGGTAGTGTGCACCAACTCTTTCCTCCCTCCATACTTCTCTGTTTCTTTTTAAAAAAATATTTTTTTAGATTTGTTTATTTTATGTGGATGAGTGTTTTACCTGCACATGTGTTTGAGCACTGATGTGTGCTTGGTGCCCTCCCAGGTCAGAAGTAGGGATCAGACTCTTTGGAGCTGGAGTTATGAATGGTTGTGAGCCACTGTGTGGGTGCTGGGAGCCGAACTCAGGTCCTCTGCAAGAGCAGCAAGTGTTCAGAAGTGCTGAACCAGCTCTCCAGCCCTTTTAAAAATCTTATTTTATTTTATTTTTACAATTTGGGGGGCTAATGAGATGGCTCAGGGTGTAGAGAGGCTTGTCACCAAGTGTGACGACATAAGTTCAATCTCCAGGACCTGTGTGGTGGGAGGAGAGGAAGTGACTCCTGAAAGGTGTTCTCTGACCTCCACGTGTGTACTGTGGCTTGTGCATGTGTGTGCGCACACACATACACACAAACTAAACAGATGTTTAAAATTTAGATATAACACCATTTATTCATTATTTATCAATGGAATTCATACTCATTCAGTTTTGTTTCAGTTTAAAACAGCTGTGAGTTTCTCACGTGTGAGACACTCTTGGTGAACCGTCCCTTCACGAAGCAGCAAGACTCAGCTTAGATTACTGAATTGTCAAGATGTCAGTTCTGTCATTTGGTTGTATGTGGGTAGCAGTTTTCCCATGTTCACCACAAACTTGGTAGACCTGTTTCTGAGAAGGGAAAACAGTATGGCTGGGAGGCTTCACTCAGAGGGTCACCGTGAAAACAGACCTCCAAGAGTCATGCATGAACTCCCAGGCACACTTGAATAGCAGATATTGGCACTTGAGAGTGGCTCGTTTGGTTTGCAAAGCGTGCGTTTTGTACCCATATTGCTTCGTGGAATCAGCATCAGCTCGGGGCTGATTGCCCATTTCATCCAATCATCCGTTGAGTTCATTCACCAGCCGTTTATTGTCAACTTTGCAGTGGGCTCCGGGGAGGTGGTAGTGGGTCTCCGGGGCCTTAGATGCAGGTGCGTGGACACCCCAGAGATGAGAGCTGAGCAGCCGTGAGGGCGAAGGGCTCAGCGTGCCCCCCTCCTTCATAAACAGCCTTCCCCTTGCTGCTTCCCACCCGGGGGACCTTCCAGAGCAGAGGAAAGCGAGTTTGCCAACGGAAGCCCTGGGCGTTAGCAGATGCAATGGAGGGAGGCATTTGTGAGGATGAGGCATCAGATGGAGCTTTCCAGCCAAGCAAACCTAAAGCCACCTGCAGGCATTGCCAGGGAGACAAATGCCACATCTGGAAAGATCTGCATAATCCACAGCTTGTCATTTGGGCAGGAAGTACTCTGCCTCCTCTGGGAGGCTGCCTAATTATGGGCTGGATCCTTGCCAGAAAAGAGATGGAGCGGAGTGAAGCAGCAGACAGGCTCTGGACTCATCCGATGTGTCACAGCAAGCATGGGATCTGTTTCCAGGTTAGCATAGATTCCGGGAGGACCCAAGGTCAGATTCAGGAGAGATGGCCAAGGCAAGATGGTGAGGGCGAGGAGCCCTGTGGGCTGGTTGAGGGCCTTGCCATGTCACCCCAAGTCTTGCAGGGTTCATGTCAGTGAGGTGTTACTGCTGTCACTGCAGGGGAAATACTAGTTCCTTCGCTTATTGACTCTACCCCTTCTGAAAAATTGTCTCTGTGTGTTGCTTGGGCGTGCAGGTGAGCGTGCGTGCGTGCGTGCGTGCGTGTGAACACAACATTGGGCATCTTCTTTATTTTTTGAAACAGATCTCTCACTGAACCGGGAGCTCACTGATTTGGCTAGGCTGGCTGGCCAGTGAGCCCCAGGGACCTCCGGCCTCTGCTCCCTAGCGCTGAGATTGCAGGTGTGAGTGCCTCCTCTGCCTTTTACAAAACATTTATTTGTTTGTTTGTTCGTTTGCTTTACTTGATCACTGGGAATCGGAACTCAGATCCTTATGCTTATGGGGGAAGTACTTTACAGACAGAGCCAATGCCCCAGCTCCCTTTAATTTAAAAAAGAATTGCAGTAAAATGTCCTTGACATAGACTCTGCTGTCTTGTGGGACATGGTGATGCATGCTTGTGTTTCCAGCCCTGGGGAGACAGAGGCAGGAGAATCCACAGTTCAAGGCCAGTCTGGACTGGAAGCTTACGTCAAAAGGAAATTCATTTCCATCTGACCCATTTTCTATCAATGGCAGCAAATACATTCCTATGTTGTAGCCGTCTCCACTGCACAGCTCCAGAACCCTTTTCCATCTCACAAAAAATGGAGACGTGTCAGAGCATCCTCCACCCCCTGATGAACAGTTGCTCCTGCCTTCCTGTGCCTATCAATGATGGGTCCCTAGATATGAACGTCCAGGTTACTGGTTTGTTTTGAAAACACAGCCAATAAGAGCCTCTGCCAGTTAATCCCTTTCACCCACCCTTGTGCTTCTGGGGTGCTCTCAGGGGAGGAGGGGCTCTATTCACAGCGGGGGGCGGGGTATCAGGCCTCATTCTCCACCTTCTGATCTGGATGCCCTGTTGGTTGGGTTGTGTTGATCTTTGGCCATCATTCTCATTGTGTTACTCCGCGTGCGTGCGTGCGTGCGTGCGTGCGTGAGCAGGCCTCTCTTTAACCCCCTGCCGTGCTCTCAGGTGCTGTGAACGCAGAAGGGGCCACCTGTTAGGTAGTCAGTGATGAAAAGCAGGCGAAGAGATTCCTGAGAAGAGATTCCTGAAAATTTAGTCACACCGGGCGGTGATGGCGCACGCCTTTAATTCCAGCACTCGGGAGGCAGAGGCAGGCGGATCTCTGTGAGTTCAAGGACAGCCTGGTCTACAGAGTGAGTTCCAAGACAGCCAGGGCTACACAGAGAAACCATGTCTCAAAAAAAAAAAAAAGAAAAGAAAAAAGAAAAAAAAAATCCCACGTTTAAATTAGATCATGTCTGTCCTAGCGGTGTTTCTGTTGCTGTGATAAAAATACCCTGACAAAAGCAATTTTAGTGGAGAAAAGGTTTACTTTAGCTCTCAACTCCAGAGATGCCACAGAAAGAACTTGAAGCCACTGTCACAGTCACAGTCAAGAGCAGAGAGAGAATGCATACTTGTTAGTGCTCAGCCCCCCTCTAGGTCACACAGTCCAGGACTCCCTGCCTAGGGAATGGGGCTGCCCATAGTGGGCTGGATCTTCCCGCATCAATTATCATATTTAAAACAACATTCCACAGCCATGCCCACAAGCCAACCCGATTGAGAAAATCCTTGACTGAGACTCTTCCTATGTGATTCTGGATTGTGACAAGTTGACAATTAAAACCATCATAAGGCTGTATTGACCTTTCTTCACCACATTTATTTCTCTTAGCAAGATGTTGCTGCAAATGACCTCTTCCTTTGCTGAGGATGGGTGATGATGTTCCCTGTGTGCACACACCCGGTTTTCTTCATTCAGTTACCTCTTGTCTGGCACTTATGGTGCTTCCATGTCTTGGTGGTATCTTGTAACTAAGACTGGAAGAATCATGGAAGCACAGGTGTCTTTGAGCTACTGATTTTATCTTTGGAGAGATTCCGAAAAGGGGGGTTGCTAGGTGTGGTGGTTTGAATGAAAATGGCCCCAATAGGCTCTTAGGGAGTGGCCCTATTTGAAAGGATCAGGACCTATGTCCTTGTTGGAGGAGGTGTGGCCTTGTTGGAAGAGGTGTGTCACTGGATGTGGGCTTTGGGCTTTCAGATGCTCAAGCCAGGCCCAGCGTCTCCTCCTTTTCCTGCTACCTGCATCTCTGGATGTAAAACTCTTAGCCACCTCTCCAGCACCATGTCTGCCTGCATGCTGCCATGCCTCCTGCCATGAGGATAATAGAAATTTCAGAAACTGTAAGGCAGCCCCAGTGAAATGTTTTCCTTTATAAGAGTTGCTATAGTCATGGTGTCTCTTCACGGCAATAGAACATGGACTAAAATACTGGGTCATATGGTAGGTAACTCTATCTTTAAGTTTTGGGCAAACTCATACAGGGTTTTCCACAATGGCTACATCACAGTGTCAGAACCAGTGAACATTTCCTCTCCTCTTTTGTCCCTGCCTGCAGTCTGTCCCTTTCTATGACGTCCTTTGCATTAAAGGTTTGGATTCTAAAAACTCAGTGGGAGTTGGGCTTCAATTCTACAAGTTGTCCCATGTGTGTAGATGCATGAGCGAGTGTGTACATGTGTATGTGGAGGCTAGAGGACAATCTCAGGTACCATCCACCTTTTCAACTTTATTTTTATTTTTGAGAGAGAGGGTGGGAAGTCCTCTCACTGGCCTCGGACCACATCAAATATCCTGGGGATCTACCTGTCTGTTTCCCCAACTTTGGGATTAGAACATGTAAAGTACCATACCTAGCTTGGATTGTTATTATTAAATTATATGTGTGTGTGTGTGTGTGTGTGTGTGTGTGTGTGTGTGTGTGTGTGCATGTGGTTATGTGCATGTGAGTGCAGGTATCCACAGAGGCCAGAGGCAAAGGATCCCTTGGAGTTGGAGTTATAGACGGTTGTAAACCTCTATAAGGCCATGGAGCCATCCTCCAGTCTCCCATGCCTGGATATGTGGACTCTGGAGACTAAACTTGAATCCTTGTACTTGCAAGGCAAACTCTTTACCAACTGAGCTATGCCCCCAACTTGGAAAGGGATGTTCTAGACTGCCAAAAGGTAGAACACACTAGAAAATAGGGTTGATTAAAGAGCCAACCTGCGCTGTTTCTAGGACCTGCCCTAGAATATTCCTCTATAAAGCTGTGCAGCAACCTTCAAAGGCCACCTGCCGAAGGAGAGGCCTGCTTAGGCATGCAGTTTACCCAACAGCTATGGTATTTGTTTTGCAGTGAGCTGAGCAGCTATATTCTGTAGTGGGAGCTACCGGGGGTGGGTGGTGGTGGTGGTGGTGGCCTCCATCGACAGTAGTGACACTGTTAGGTGCTTTGTCTGGGAGCACGGCTTAATTAGATGACAACTTGGAGGTGCTACATGTGTGCAACATAGTCCCGGTCTTCTGAGCCAAAGACTAATTTAGCTTTTTGGTTTAATTTGGAAATGGGGACGGAGGTTATGGAGATGGAGAACATACACACATGCACATGTACATACAGCACATGTATGACACACATCTTTACTTGTAATCCTGGAAAAGGTTGTGGCCTCGGATGAAGAGACAGGAAAGGAGAGCTCCCGTGGTCCTTTATGTCTAGACAGTCCTCGGCTGTCATTCAGACTGGCATACTGGTCTCTGCAGCACAGCCCCATAGCTAGCTGTCTGATGCTGGCAGGTGTCCATTTAGCATGGCTCCACCTTCAGGCTTCTCTCGGTGCTGAGATGAATCCAGGGCCTTGTGCAGTCTAGGCTGGGGCTCCACCACTGTGCCCAGCTCAGAATCTTTACATAAAGCTGGGACAGTGACTCACATCTCCTGGCTCTGAGGAGGAAATGAGGGGCAGACGCAGTGCCCTGCTAATGAAGTCTGTGGTATTCCATGGGAGCTGAGGGCCTGCCTCTAGAGCCACCAGACCATCACCCAAGCCCCACCACATCCCATGGGAAAACTGCAGGTAAAGCCCTACAACTGGGATGTGACAAGGATGAGGCTGCCTGGAAGTGAATCAGAGCAAGAGGACTCCAAATGTCTCCCTCCTGATGTAAGGTATTATTTCCAAAATGCAAAAAAGATTCCAGCCACAGTGAGGATATGGTTTGCTTAATTTGAGTAATTCAGATGATATAGAACTACTTGCTGCCACTACAGCTTTGTTTCTTCTAGAACCTTCCATAGATGGAAACAGTGCATGGACAATCTTAGGCTTGGCTTCTTCCATTGGCATTTGATGTTATTAGCACTTTGTTCTTCTTTTATTGCTGAGTACTTGTCCTTTGTATGGACATACCACAGTTTACTTTTCATTCGCCCAGGCAGTGGGTGTCTGGCTTGCTACCACTGGGGCGGTTATGAACAATGCCTTGAAGACTTTCCACATGGACATTTGTGGACAAGTGCTTTCATATCTACTAGGTAAAGAGAGGGCAGAGGAGAGTCCTAGGTTCCCTAATAACTGTTAGTTTAACTCCACACAGTTGTTCTTACTGTTTTCCAAAATGGCTGCTCCCACCTGTAGTGTGGGAGGGTTCCGGGTGCTTCATATGCCCTCCAACGCCTGCAGCTGCCAGTCCTTTTCACTTTGGTGCTTGAGTGTTGTTTTGGAGGGTGACTAGGAGTTTGGTAGGCAAACGTGGTGGGAAGGACATTCCAGGCAGAGGAAATATGGCATGGAGAAACAGGAAGAGTGCTCAGCCTGGGTGAGGAGTCCAGGTGCTCTGCAGTTGGGTTGGAGAGGAACTGTGGACCATGAGTAACATAAACAGTGAGGGCAGCCAGGGCCCATTAAAACCTGTGCTCGGGCACCAAGCTTCTGCAGGGAGGCCTCCTGTTTTCCCCTTCAGAGATGGGAAAGCGAGGCGTGGGTCGGTAACAGGTAAACACACAGCTAATGACTGAGCACAAGAGCAGGCAGTGAACGCTAGTGGTCTGGCAGCCCACGACCGTGCCCAACACACCTGCTTGGAAATCTTGTTCAGATTCTGTGGATTGCGGGGTGCTTCTAAAGGGGTTAAGTGGGGGTGTAAAATGAGCTGATGTGATGTTCTGCGAGACCCTGTGGCTACAGAGGGATCCTGATTGGAGAGGTAGGCATGGGGGCGTTGGGGAGGGCTTGAGTAGCCTGGCTGGGCAGGGGGTGTGGGGGAAAGAGCGGAGGACGCACAGCAGGATTTGGCTCAAGCAGCTGTGTCAATGACAGCGTAGAGGGGAGAATCCCACTTAGAGCCTGTCAGTGCAGAGATCAGGGTTCTGCTGCCCGTGAACAGTGAGTGGGTCTTCCAGAATGCTGCTCTTGCACGCTGAAGGCTTAACAGTCAATCGGGAGAGCAAAGGCCTGTGCCTTTCGGAGAGTCATAGTTTTGTGGACAGATTTACTTATTGTGTACTCTGAGGGGCGTGTGTAGGCAAACGTGTGTATGTGTTTGTCTGTGTTAATGTGTATATATGTGTTGTGAATGTCTGCATGTATATATGTTTGTATGTGTTTGTGTTAATGTGTATATATGTGTGTGAATGTCTGCATGTATATATGTATTTGTATATTGTGTATGTGTGTGCATGTGTGTTTTGTATATGTGCATGTTGTATATTATGTATGTGTGTGCATGTGTGTGTGTGTTTGCATGTGTGCATGTCTATATGTATGTGTACATATGTGGAGTGCACTCGGGAATCACGTTCACTAGTGTATGCCCCTCTCTGGTTCTCTCCTCCTGCCTTTGTGATCCTTTGTAGCTTCTCCCCCGTCCCTGTAATGTCAGGGCCTCTGCCCTGCCCCCCCATACTCATAATTACTTCCTATCATGTCTCTCCACCTGCCCCAGGCCTCTTCCCATCCCCACACTCGACAGGAGTCACTAAGTCTGTTTCCACTCCCTCCACTTAAAGCTTCTTAGGACCCCCCAGGCCTTCAAGGCTGGTCAGAATATGTGCATGTCTCCTCCAGGCTGCTCTGAGCTATAGTGAAGGGGCTGTGGCAGAAGTCTTCTGAGGGTCTTCCTAAGATAGATGAAACCTGCTCCCAAGACAGCCCTGCAGTGACATGTACTGGTGTGAGCTGAGGCGTTTGGGACAGGCAGCTCCAGTCCCCCTGGCCCTGTTGTGTGAAGAGCACCCTGTCTGGAGTGCTGGGGGTCTGGTGTGTGTGTGTGTATGTGTGTGTGTGTGTGTGTGTGTGTGTGTGTGTGTGTGTGTCTGTGTGAGCACTCCATAAGCCAGATGGGGTGGCCCGAGTGAAGGAAAGGAAAAGCCAGAGTTAAATCTGATCAGGAGTTTCTGGTCTTAAGAAGCCACCTTCTCTGTTTTGCTCCCCAAAGAGTCATTTGTTCAGCTACTGCCAGCACCAGGTCCTCCACCAGGGGTCAGGAATGTGCAGGGAGCTGAAGCTTGGGACTCAGCTCCTGCTGGAGTATCAGGAAGGCAGAGTCTAGCTGGCTATGTAGTGGAGACACTCATGAGTGTGACCTGTCCATCAGTGGGCTGGTGCCTCATGCTGTGCAGGGGTCAGGTCCAGAGCTAACTCCCGCCCAGAAGGTCTTGGACTTCACAACACTCAGGGAGCCCAAGTGGAAGGAAGACGAGACGAGTGTGCGTGCGTGCATGCCACATTCATGCACACACACACACACACACACAAAATAAATCTTATAAATTAACACTGGTGGTACCTTGTCTTCACAAAAAGGGCTACAGCCTGTGGTGGGGCCAGAAACCTAAGGCATAGATCCCAATCTTATGCCTTCCCAGCTGTTTTTGTGGCAATTCATAGTCTCTGTGGCAAGATGCAGAAGGCCTGGGGGGTAGGCATTTCCTTTCTTAATTACCTTTTTGTGTTGACTTGTGAGCATAGCAGAACTGTTCATTTCCTTTTGTAATTTATGGCGGTCTCTTTTGGAATTGTTGTCCCTTCCTGGTTCATAGAAAGGAAGATGTTTCTGCTAATAGATTTGCATTTTGTCAGCCTTCATATCTACACCAGAACACAATAATTATAAATTACAGTCCCAATCAGCCGGCTGTCCAGAGGGACAGCGACAACACCCCCAACAATTGATGCACATTCTTTGGAATTTAGGGCATCGTAATTTATCAGGGTTCATTTTTTTTCCTATCCAATTTGAGGAAAGGCATTTCTATTTTGTAAGCAATAATCTCTGCTGTTGTATTTCTTGGCTAAACAGAGAAAAACATTATTATAATATATATTTTTGTGTGTATTTTCTAGTTACTGATGCAGAATCTAGCAGCTGCTTTATGGGAAAGAGTTTATCAATATTTCAATTATAAACTCCAACTTTCAGGAGGTTTGTAATTCATCTTTTAAAAGTCAGATAAGATTCTGAACATGGCAAGTGGTGTGTTCTCCGCAGACCCCGGACGCTTTCTGCAATATTAAACCAACAGCATGATGGCTCTTTTCTTTCAGCTTTCAGGGTGAAATTTTGGTTCTGCTTTTCTGTGTGGATAGAGTAGAATTAAGATTTTCTTTGCATCAGATGCACCGGGATATTGCCAAGGTTCCTGCCTGCAGCTGAAGGGGACCGCTGCTGGAGTTGAAGTCTCCGAGTTGTTCAGCGGCAAGGGTGTTCTGGAAAACCCATCAACAAATCCTATTTTCTATGGACTGAGTGATTAGTTGATAGGTCACTCTTCGAAACACTGCTGGAAGGCCTATCTGTTTCTAGAAGTGTGTGTGTGTGTGTGTGTGTGTGTGTGTGTGTGTGTGTGTGTGTGTGTGTGGTGTGTGTGTGTGTTTCTGTGCATGCATTGTACACACTTGTGGGTGGAGGCCACAGGCAACCTTGGGCATCATTCCTCAAAAGTCATCTGTTTGTCTTTTTTGGGAGGGAAGACTCTCACTTGGACCTGGAGCTTGATGCTTAGGCTAGGCTGGCTGGCTACAATCTCCTGAGATCTGCCCCTTGTCATGTGGGCCCTGGGGATCAAACTTGGGTCCTTGTTCTTGCAAGGCTAGCATTGTACTTGCTGAGCATCTCCCCAGCTGTGAAGACTTCAGCTAGGCAAATGAACAATCCTGATTGTACAGCTGGCATGTTGGTCTCTGAAAAGTGACAGATGTTGGGACTGGAGAGATGGCTCAGTGGTTAAGACTGTTTGCTGCTCTTGCAGAGGACCTGGGTTAGGTTCCTAATACTCACATCAGGCAGCTCTCAAAACACCTGTAACTCTAGTCCTAGGGGATACAATGTCCTTTTCATGGGTACCCAAACATATGTGACACCCTACATACATACACATAAAATAAAAATGAAAATAACTATAAAATTCTGAGAGAGAGCCAGGCAGTGGTGGCGCAGACGGGTGGTGGTGACGCACACCTTTAATCTCAGCACTCAGGAGGCAGAGGCAGGTGGACCTCAGGGAGTTCGAGGCCAGCCTGGTCTACAAAGTGAGTTCCAGGACAGTCAGGACTGTTACACAGAGAAGCCCTATCTCGAAAAAACAAAACAAAAACAACAACAATAAAAAATTCTGAGAGAGAGAGAGACAGAGACAGAGACAGAGAGACAGAGAGAGGAGAGGAGAGGAGAGGAGAGGAGAGGAGAGGAGAGGAGAGGAGAGGAGAGGAGAGGAGAGGAGAGGAGAGGAGAGGAGAGGAAGAGAGAGAACCCTGTAGGTTCAGCCAAGATTCCGTGCTGCTTTTATCATGGAGAGGACCAAGATGGTCAGCTGCTTGGTGGCTCTGTTGCTGGCTGGTCACGTGGGCTTCAGTCCTTGAGCTAAACTAGCTCCTGCCCCCAGCCATGTGCCCTGGCACTTCTCTTAAAGTCCCTTTGAGTCAAAAATGAGTGATCACTTCCAACATTCCAGGGTCACCCAAAGTGAGACGCCACAAAAATGTCACGACCCCACTTGCAAATTCTGCCTAGTTACAGCCAGGCAATAGATTTTGTTTTATTGGGCTGGCCTTTAAAAATGAAGCAGATAAATGAGACTTCTCAGAAAAATTCAGCATGGGGTGTGGACTGGGGATGGCAGCAGCTGGATCAGACTGGCCAGCTTCCTTGCTCCCTTTTCAGGCTTGGTCAAGACCCTTGTTAGGTCTTATTATGGATGTAGCTTCATTTCTGGTGAAGTCTTCACAGGGAAACCCATTAGCGCTTTGTAGTTCGTGAGGTTGTTACCCTAGAAGACACCAGAGCACACAGGGCTCTCTGCCCAGTCCCCAAATGCAGTTGCTTGCATGAAACACTAAGCTCTAACTTTGGGCCATAGGGAGGCCCTCAAATGTAGGGGCCAGAGTGCTGGCTTTGAGGTCCACAGGCCTGTCTTCACCCACTTATTGATGGTGGACCATAAGCAGGTTGCGAACCCCCTTTTGGCTTGTACATCTGTGAACAGGGCCAATCCAATGTTCCTAAGAGTGTTGCTATGGGGATTTTAAAAGGCAGGTGTGAGCATGGAGCCTGACATGCATGCATTTATCTACTCACCCACTGAGTTTCTGTCAAGCACCTACTGTGTGTCAGGTGCTGTCTAGGTCTGGGAAGGGGAAGAATGGGGCAGACAGGCGTCATTCTCGTGCTTACATTTTGATGGGGGAAGAGGGGAAACAGCCAATGAATGAATAACTACCTAATAACATACTTTTATGTGCTCCTAGCTGGCCAAAAACAGGGAAGGTCATCTCAAGCAGGTTACTAAGGAGCTTGATTTGCCTCTCTCAGCCTAGTCTTCCCGTCTGATGTGTCCTCAGCATGTCCCATTCCTCTTTCCCTACTCAGCAAGCCCAGACCTGGGGCTGACTCACCTGCCCTGAAGGTTGCCTAGGACACCTCCGTTCCTGAGCATCTCGCCAGGTTCTAGAGACGCCTTCCACCAAACCTCTTAAAGAAACCACGCAGAGGCCATGTCTTTTATTCCTGTGCAGAGTCCTGGCCCCTGGGCTGTCTGTGTTCTCACACTCGAGCCAAGTTTCACCACTAGGATTCCTAGAGCAAGTCACTCCGGATGAGCCTTGCTCACTTCTGCCTTGAGTCTGACTTTTCTTTCTCGTGTGTGTGTGTGTGTGTGTGTGTTGGTGTGTTAATGTTGGTGAGTGAATGATCATGTGTGTGCATATTTGTATGTGTGCATACTTTTATGTGTGCACATATACAAGTGGGCATGTTTACGATGAGGCTCCAGGACAGCCTCAGATGTCGTTTCTCAGGCACCGTCCACCTTGGTTTTTGAGACAGGGTCTTCAGTGGTCTGAGTTCACCAAGCAGACTAGGCTGACTGTTCAGGGAGCCCCAGGGCTTTTCCTGTCTCCCTCCAACAGTGTGGGGATTACAAGTATGTGCCACTAGGACTGATTTTTTTCTTTCTGTGAGTTTTGAATTTTGAGCTCAGGTACTTTATTGCCTGAGCCTCCTCCCCAGGTCCCATCAGCTCCTTGTGGGCGGTTACTGCCCAGGCAGTGGGAGACGGCCACTGCTGTAGTCACAGATTTTACACAGGTCCCAGGCAGATCCTTACAAAGACCCTTGCATGGGCCCCACTGTGAAAGCAGCTATGGGCTTATGCATTTGGGGGCTGATTGAGCTTCTGACATGGGCCAGCTCCTCCCTGGCAAGTGAGGAAGATGATGCCAGGGCTGGTGCCTCCTCCTGGCAGAACCCTCCACCCCACATCAAGCAATGGGATCCCGACAGCCCCATTTCCACACATGTTCCTGAGCTGATACCAAACGCCAGCCACTGACAGGAGGCCCCACCTTATGAAGGTAGAGAGAAAAAAGGATGAAAATTGAGATTCTGCTATGATATCTTTCTGATAAAAGTGCCGCCAGAGTGGCGGGATCGTGTCACCGCCTGGTTTTTCACTTGTGTTTTTGTTTCATGCCTCAATATCTTCTGCCAGCTGCTCATGTCGCCTTTCCTGTTCTCCTCGCTTTGATCTATTCGTTTTCCCAGGAAATGGGGTTTATAAATCACTATAATGCAGCCTTGGGAAAGACGGTGCTTAGTGCAGGGGGAGATGCATTGCCGCTAACAGCCCCGGCAGGGAGAAAAACTCCCGCCTCGTTGCCGGGTTCCGGCGACAGGTTACTGATGGTGTTTGCTTTTTATGTCTGTGCGCGTGCCATCGGGGCAGGGCCGGAGGGAGCGTTCCCTGCGCCACCTTCATCATATTTCAAGTCTCCTGCAGCAGTTGAAAACAAACTGCTCCTGCTGGCTTCTCCAGGAAGCAGAGAGAAAAGGAAGGGAAGGCATCACAGGGAGAGCACCTGGAAGTGTGTGTGTGTGTGTGTGTGTGTGTGTGTGTGTGTGTGTGTGTGTGTGTGTTTATGTGTTTGTGTGTATGGTGTGTGTTGTGTATGTGTGTGGTATGTATGTATGATGTGTATGTGGTGTGTGTGGTATGTGTGTATGATGTGTATGTGGTATGAGTGTGGTGCGTGGCGTGTGTGTGTGTGTGTGTGTGTGTGTGTGGTATATGTGTGTATAGTGTGTGGTGTGTGTGTATGTGTGGTATGTGGTGTGTGTGGTGTGTGTCTGTGTTGGTGTGTATGTCTGTGTATGGTGTTTGGTGTGTGTGTGGGGTATGTATGTGAGTGGTATGTGTCATGTGTGTGTGGTGTGTGTTTGTGGTGCCTGTGTGTGCGTACATGTGCTCACTAAAACATCACTCTGCTTTCCTGGTGACTGCCTGTGTCTTCAAGGTGGATCCAATTAATCTGGCAGTCCAGACCTCTGCCTTTTGAAGGCACAGTTAGAAGTCTCACAGCAAGGTTTCTCTTTTCTAAAGACTCTGCACCTTATTTTCTCGTCCTGGATTATGGTCCCATTTTCTCTGTAGTTCTGAGCAGCAGAGGAGCTTGAGATGAGTCTCCGCCTGTCTCGAGGCAGCACCATCACCTCTGGTCTGTGACATCTAGGGTAAGGCCATGAAAATGCCATCAGGCCCTAAGTCAGAGCATACAGAATGTTCTCTCACGTGGGAGCCACGCATGGCAGAAAAGACCTGGCCGGGAGGAACAGAGTCATTTGAAAGTCCTGTGGACACTTGCAGAGATGAGTTCTGCTCCCTCACCAACCTCTCTAGCTGTTTCCCTGCAGGGTGGAGGGAGGCTCAGCACCCCTCCCCACTCCTTGCCACACCGCGGGGAACTTCAGCTGTCTCCCCAGCTCTTCCACTCTTAACAATTATCTCTTTTATTTTACTTTATTTATTTATTTATTTATTTATTTATTTATTTATTTGTGTGTGTGTGTGTGTATGTGTGTGTGTGTGTGTGTGTGTGTTGGGAGTGGTGTGTATGTGCATGTATGAGAGCAGGTGCCCACACAGTCCAGAAGAGGAGGGCATTGGATTCCTAGGAGCTGGTGTGACAGGCAGTTGTAAACCACCTGACGTGGTTGCTGGGAATTGAACTCTAGTCCTCTGGAAGAGCAGCAAATGCTCTTAACTGCTGAATCATCTTCTAGCCCCCACCCCCAACAATGATCTCTGCTCAGCAAAATAGGACTTTCTGGGTGGGTTACGTTCTCTCCTCTGTCTCAAGAGGCTACCACACAGGGGTACTGACTGAGCACTTGAAAGCTGGCTGGGGGCACCTAAGTGGCCATCATACCAGACGGCACAGACTCACTCAGGCCCTTTGGAAAATGAAGAGGCCAGTCTCTGTGCTACATCTTTTTGTTAGCTTGGCAGCCAGTCTCTCTCAGGCAGCACAGGCACACGGAGGTGCGTATAGAAGATAAAAGCCAGGAGGAAAGCCATGAAACAGCTGAGCCCGTTTGAAGTCACACTGTCTCCCAAGTACATCCAGGGGTGACAATTTGAGCAGACTTGATAACCAGACCAGATCTGGGAAGGAAACCTCCCTAGGGCAAAAATTAGCAGATAGTCCATATAAATGTGCCTTCCTTTCCTTGTGGTTGCTCAGTTTACAGCCCAGAGTCAACTAACTTATCCCTGTGTGTCTGTCTGATCCAGCCAAAGAGATAGAGTGAGTGTGTCAGTGCATACGTGTGTGTGTGTGTGTTTGTGTGTGTGTGTGTATGTGTGTGTGTATGTGTGAGGCCATGTGCATGCAAGAGTATGTGTGTGCATATACATGTGTGTGAGGTTCTGTGTTTGTGTGTGTGTGTGTGTGTGTGTGTGCATACGTATATACATGAGAGTGTGCAAGTGTCTATACTTGTAAACCCTGTCAAGAATCTCCTGACTTTCCAGGCCTTCTGATGTCCACCCTGAGTGGGCCTCATCCACCAGAGGGTTCACCACCCACCCCATGGAAGTCACAGGACTTCTCTGGCTGCACCAGTTGGGATATGGCAGAAAAGCCCCTATGCCCCTTTCATGCTGTAGCCCACTACTTGGCTGTGACCTCAGCTCCTGTCCCAGTCCCTGATAGCACCGTAGTCGGGCTGCCTGACCACATCTGCTTCCTCTGCCTGGAAGGGTCCTGGGGCCTTGGGGGAGGTGATGTGATTATCCAGATCCTCTTTGGAATGATGATAGTGGCTATAATAATGATGATAATATAATGACGATAATGACTACTCCAAGATGGCTGGATGCCCACATGCTGGACACACAGTGTGGTCCATCCACACTAAGGAATAGAATTTAGCACTGAAGAGGC
This sequence comes from Peromyscus californicus insignis, assembly GCF_007827085.1. Taxonomy (NCBI): domain Eukaryota; kingdom Metazoa; phylum Chordata; class Mammalia; order Rodentia; family Cricetidae; genus Peromyscus; species Peromyscus californicus. The sequence continues at coordinate 10,413,495 of NW_026294595.1, forward strand.
TCAGGGCAACGGTCCACACCACAGCAAGAGCGAGCCTCAGAGACGTCCCAACCAAAGCAAGAACACAAGACAGAGCCATGTGTGAGATGATGTCATTGGTAAGAAATATCTAGAAGAAGTAAATCCGTACTGAAAGTAGACGAGTGGCTGCTGGACCTCAGGGAGTGGGTGACTGCTTCACGGGTACAGGACTTCCCTCGAGGATGATGAGAAAAGGAAAGAAGCGTTGGCATTATAGAGACGGAATCATTGTGCCAAGCTGCGAATGTCCTAACCGGCCCTGCAGAGTGCGTTTGAAAAGGTTAGTTCTGAGGCAGGGGAGGTGGCTCAACCAGTGACGTGCTTGCCTTGAAAATGAGGATTGAGTTTGGTTCCTGGAATTCATGTAAAGAGAAAAAATTGAGTGTGGTGGATTGGGCACATTAAACCCAGTGCTGGGGAAGTGGAGACCAGCAGTCACAGGGACTCACTAGCTGGCTGGTCCAGCCTACTTGGCAAGCTCCAGCCCATGAGAGAACCTGTCTCCAAAACAAAACAAAAGGTGGATGGTGCTCGAGGAATTAACCCCTTCCCGGGGGTTGTCCATCGACCCCCATCCTCATGTGTGTACACATGTACCCCTTACGTGAACAGGCATGCATGCACGCATATACATAGGGGTCGGTTTTGTATTTTGCAATTTCCTACCTAAATAAAAATGTGAATGAATTAAATAACGTGAACACTCACTAACGTGAAGCTCTCGGCACAGTGCCTGGGGTGTTGTGATGGACGACAAGAGTGCGGTATGTAGTCATGCGGTCGTAGCAATCTTTGCTTCTGACCACAGTAACCTCTCGTGATGTTCCGGCCCCACAGGTCTGGGTCCTGCTCCAAGAGCAGAAGAGCTTGCAGCTGGGACACATGAGTAGGGACAGAATTCTAGTCTAGACAAAAACCCGTATCAGACACAATGTGTGTGCAAGGACAGGTGTGTGCAAGGCTCTGCTCTCACCTGCCACCGTGATGGCAGGGCCCGTGACATGGGCTGCAGCTTGGCTAACGCGCACACTGTAACTGCCTCAGCAGGCTTCCCTTGGCTTGAGGATGGCACTTTCCCTCCTGCCTTGTCCCCGGTAGCCAAGGGGAGCACGCCTTAGCAGCGGGAGCAGCTTGCTTCCTCAAGCCCAAGCAAGCTATAAATCTCGAGGTTTAATCATGACTTCATGATCATTCAGCAAAGAGCGACAGAGGATTCATTCTACCGGGAACTGCAGGGGAGGACTGCGGGGGGCTGTTGTGGGGAATATTGGTTTAGCAGAGGCAGAACTGTTCCCCTGGGCCCTTCTGGGGACCGGCCGATGAACGATGACACCGATGGCCGTAACAAGGCAATTACTGGTGTGCACGGGCAATGCTTTGTTAAAGACAGGCTTCCTGCATGTGCCATGGCGGCCTTTGTTGTGAGGCTTCATCTGCCTCACAGAGCAGTGCCTGGGAACCCTCCCCTGGCTGTGCCAGAGCTTGTGTCCTTCAGAATGCAGTAAGCATTTTTTAAAAGCCCCAAGGATCCTTTCCAGCCTCCTCTGCAAATGTTAAAGAGGAAGAGAGATCAAGGGAACCTGGAGAGGACGCTGTGGTCCCTTGCACACGGCAGGTACCTAATATCTATTTACTGAACATCCCGGCTCCTTCATTTTATAGGGAAGAATAAAGAGGCCCAGAGAGGGAGCGATTAGTAACTGTCACACAGCCGGCCTCCCAATTCCCAGTGTGAGTCTGCGCTTCAGTGTCTGTCCTCGTTTATAGAGCTCGGAGTTGGAGCAGCAAAAATGGAGAGGGCTCCCCCGGGACAGGAGAGGAAACCCAGCCCCATTTCCCAGGGGCAACAGGAGGGGGGTACTTTCTGAGTTACTTCAGAAAACTCCTAAGTATATGCAAGTGCTCCTGTGTTCTTTTCTGTATGTGTTTGCTTTTTTTTTTTTTCTACAAACTGGTATCATGTCACAGCAGACATATCTATTCTTGCCATGTGTGCATGCGTGCGTGGGTGCCTGTGTGTGTGTGTGTGCACACACGCATGCATGTGGAGGCCAGAGGATGAAGTCTTCCTCTGATGCTCTCTACCTTCATCTTTGAGACAGAGTGTCTTGCTAAACCTGGAGCTTATTGGCTAGGCGACACTGGCCTGCGAGCCCCAGGGCTCCCCCTAAGTTCCACCTCCCCAGCACTGGAGTTGTTGGGACTCATTGCTATGCCCAGTTTTTTATGTGCGTGCTGGGGAATGCAAACTCAGGTCCTCATATTTGCATAGAAAGCACTTTTTCTTAGACAGAGTCTTGCTGTGTAGTCTGGGTTGGCCCCAAACTCCCTATCCTCCTGCCTCAGCCTCCCAAGGGCTGAAACGACATATGCACCCAACATGCCTAGCTCCCTCTTCCTCCTTTTTAGATTGATTTATTTGATTTTATGTGTGTGGTGTTTTGCCTGCACGTATGTCTATACACCACATGCCTGTCTGGTGCCCACAGAGGTCAGAAGAAGGTGTCAGATCCCTTGTGACTAGAGTTATGGATGGTTGTGAGCCACCATGTGGGTGCTGGGAACTGAACTTGGGTCCTCTGCAAGAGCAGTCAGTGCTCTTAGTCACTGAATCACCTCTCCAGCCCGCGTTCTTCTTCCTCTTTTTGAATAGCTTGGACTCACCCCGTTACCTGGCTATGCTGTCAGACAGCATTGTTAATGGCCATTTGCATATGTCACTTCCAGGTCCTCAAGGTCACACTGCTGCTGGACAGAATACATGAAGGTGAAGTCTAAACAGGGGAGCCACTGGGCCACAAGGCACCCATGCTTTTATTGCTGTTGCTATTTCAAAATTTATTTATTTTTATTTTATGTGCTTTGGTGTTTTGCCATGGGTATCAGGTCCCTTGGAGCTGGAATTACAGACAGTTGTGAACTGCCATGTGGGTTCTGGGAATTGAACCCGGGTCCTCTGGAAGAGCAGTCAGTGCTCTTAACCACTGAGCCATCTCTCTAGCCCCCAGAGTACCCATGTTTTAAGGTATGAAGGTGTTGAGAATGACCATTGACTCCTGGCGGTGGTGGTGCACACATTTAATCCCAGCACTCAGAGGCAGAGGCAGGCGGATCTCTATGAGTTCGAGGCCAGCCTGGTCTACAGAGTGAGTTCCAGGACAGCCAAGGCTACGCCTCTGTGGTGGTGGTGGTGGTGGGGAGAGAAAGAGAGAGAGAGAGAGAATATGACCCTTGACACAGGTCAGCTAACTTTCAATCCCATGGCCACCTGCCGTTCCACCCCAGCGTTGTGCAGCCATCTTGTCTGTGCATCCTGTCTCTGTGCCTCCTTTGTGTTCTCCTGCCTTCCCATCTGTCCCCCAACCCAGTCTCCTGCCAGCTGCTGGGGCCACTGGACTCAGGGAAGGTGCTTGACAGCAACAAGGCAGTCAAGGATCCTGCACACATGACCACCTGCAGGCGTTGAACCTGCTGCCGGGGGGGAAAGGCCTGGGCCATCTTCACCTGCTCACTCTCAGAAGGAGGCTGGGATGCATTGCTGACTGTCCCTCTACGCCACCCAGCTGGAGATCTGAAGACGGAAGCCGGTTTTCCCAGGTTCCTACCACCTACGGCCACCTACTGAAGTCACTCCAATGCAGGGACAACCTGACTCCAATAGAAGACACCCCCCCCCCCCCCGCCACGCCACGCCCCAGCGACACACAGAGCAAGGAAGCGGCAACCTAATTGATGGAAGATGGGGGCACAGGGGTGAAGGGATGTCCTGCTGGAGGCAGCCCCATGGCATTACCCACACCCAGCCTGGGAGCTTCTGGAGGCAGCCCCATGGCATTACCCACACCCAGCCAGGGAGCTTCTGGAAGCTGGCCTGGGCCTGGAGTCAAGAGTTAAATTAGGCCTGTGACAGATGTCAAGCCCCAGAGTGCCTGGCACCTGCAAACTGAGCTGCTAGGAATAGGCAGAAATACACCTGATGTAATCTAGAAGGCTTTAAACTCCGCTCTGGACACATAGGCATCATAAGCACTCATAACTCTAACCCCAAGGAAACCCAAGTGGAGAATGGCCTTCAGCTTCTGACCTCAGCTGGAGCTGTACAGGAGTCCTGGACAGAGGCAAACTCCCCTGTGTGCTGGCCCAGCCTACTTCACCTTCCCTATGCAAGGCTAGTTTCTCATTCATAGATGATAAAAGCCGTCTGCTCCTAAGCTTCCTTAGGAAATGCTATCTAAATTGAACACAAGCGGTCCCTGATTTCACATTTAAAGGAAACATAAAGCCAGGTGTGGTGGTGCACACCTTTAATCCCAGCACTCGGGAGGCAGAGCTAGGTGGATCTCTGAGATCGAGGCCAGCCTGGTCTACAGAGTGAGTTTCAAGACAGCCAGGCTGTTATACAGAGAAACTCTATCTCAAAAAAGCAAAACAAAACAAAATAAATAAAATAAAGGGAACATGCTCATTGTCCAACCAATAGGTGGGTAGCATAGGTAGCATGTCATCCTATAGCATGGATCCAGATATCATGCTGGGTGTCTTGACAGATGGCTTCCCAGAATCCCCATTTTTCAAAGGAGGAAACTGAGGCTGAGGCAGGTTAAAAGGCTCCAGGTACAACCCAGGACGAGACAGCACAGGAGGCTCAGCTCAGATGCACCCATCTTCAAGGCTGTGATAGCCTTACTGCCTTCTGGGAGGGAGCGAACAGTCCTGGAGGAAGCTGTACCCTGCTTACACAAAATAAGCCACACAGGTGCTGTGCCATGTCCGGGGAAGGAAGAAACAGGTGACATTAATTTCCAGAATGACTTCAGCTCTCCAGTGTGCAGTCAGTATAAAATCATGACTCAGTAGGTCAAGTCCTTGCCATACACACATGAAGACCTGCGCTTGCACTCCAAAATCCCCTTTTAAAAAAGCTGGATGAGGGCCGGGCGGTGGTGGCGCACGCCTTTAATCCCAGCACTCGGGAGGCAGAGCCAGGCGGATCTCTGTGAGTTCGAGGCCAGCCTGGACTACCAAGTGAGTTCCAGGAAAGGCGCAAAGCTACACAGAGAAACCCTGTCTCGAAAAACCAAAAAAAAAAAAAAAAAAAAAAAAAAAAAAAAAAAAAAAGCTGGATGAGGTCTTGTGACGAGGCAGAGGAAGACACCAAATATGGGTTCTATCACATTCCTCTTTATTCCCTGCGACAGGGTCTCTTACTTAACCTGGAGCTAGGCTGGTGGCCATTGAGCCCTAGATCCTCCTGTCTCTGCCCCTGCAGTTCGGGCCTTACAAGTGAATGCCTGACTTTTTACATGGATGCTGAGGATTTGAACTCAGGTCCTCATGTTTGAGCAACACACACTCTTATCCACTGGGCCATCTTCCCAGACCCCTGTGACATCTCTCCCACAGAGCAGCTGCTCATCTGATGGATTTTGAAAAGATAAAACCAACACACACACACACACACACACACACACACACACGCTTCATGAACAAGCACCCGTATCACACACAGCACCCGTCTGTTCATGTTGACCTCTCACCTGAATACACAAACCAAGGCAGCTTCTTGTCAAATGAAGACTCCCAAGTAGAGGGGCTGAAAAGGTGAGCACTGGCCGCTTTTGCAGAGGACCTGGGTCCAGTCCCAGGACCTTACATGGTGGCTCCCAACCATCTGTAACTCCAGTCCTAAGGGATTCATCACCCTCTTCTGGCCTCCATAGGCTCCAGCATACACATGGTGCATAAACATATATGCAGGTAAAACAGTCATACAAGTAAAAGTAAATACATCTTTTTTAAAAAAATGCATCATAAGCTGGGTGGTAGTGGTGCATGTCTTTAATCCCAGCAGTTGGGAGGCAGAGGCAGGTGGATCTCTGAGTTTGAGGCCAGCCTGGTCTACAGAGTGAGTTCCTGGGCAGCCTGGGCTGTTACATGGAGAAACCCTATCTTGAAAAACTGAAAAGAAAAAAAAAAAATCATCATGAGGACCTACATGATGGCTCAGTGAGTAGTGGGGCTTTCTGCCAAGCCTGAGTTCCATCCCTTGGGCCCACATGGTAGGAGACAACTGAATTCCCCAGGGTTGTCTCCTGGTCTCCCTATGCAAGCAAGCCATGGCAGGTGTGTGTCCCCCTCACCTCCTTCATACACAAATAAATAAATAAACGTAATAAAATACATTTCATAATCCATTGCCTTTTTTGGTTCTCCAGTCCTTGGCCCATTCTTCTCTTTCTTGAATAGGTCCAAAGTCTAAAAAGCCACATACCCCAAAACCAAAACCAAAACGGTCTCATCTTGCTGCTCAAGCTGACCTTGATCCTCCTGGGCTCATGTGATCCTTCTACCTCTGCCTCTCATGTTGACACGTGTCATGGTGCCCAGCTAGCAGCCCTGGTCCTGGCCACGCACGCACATCTCTACAGTGGAGCTGAGAGGCTTCCTGAGAGCACGCAGCAATGCTGTGTTAGCAGGAGCAGCCAAGGGAGGAGCCCACACTCTCCAGGACCGAGCAGGGACACAGCCCCTGAGGGGCAGGTGGACCGGTTTGTGTGATCTGAGATATTTGCACTGCCCCCCCCCCAAGCCGCCAGCACCTTACAAAAGAAGGTGAAGGCAAGATAAAAGCGCCCTCCGTTCCCCCTAATTTGTAGTTTTCTGGTGTTAGCAAGGCTTATAAGACACATGCTCCCAATTAGCTGCTGCTCTTAATTTAAATGCTTCATAAATTATCTCCTGCGCGTGTGGATTATCACTTCATAATGCGAGTTAGCATTTAAATAAATAGCTGTGGTGTAGGAAATTAGAGAGGTTTACTTCTCAGGCGCCAGCATAATGAAGGAAAATACCAAGGCAGTCGAACAGGGGTGGGGTGGGGGCTGACAGAGGCTCATGGAGTTCCTGGAAAATATGAAAATATCTGCACCTCTGTATACTCTTTGCTGTATGTAGGGAGTCTCACTGGCCCGTCTTTTAAAAAAATTGTTTTTCTGGTTTTGAAATAATTAGAGATTCCAATGAAATTGCAAAAATTGTAGAGAGAAGACCTGGGAAGCCTCTCGGAATCACCCCCAGAGGTAACAACTTAATAACTACCGAAGCCACAAAGGCAGAAGAATGACAGTGGTCTAGCCACAGGCCTGACTTGAATTCTGCCATTTGCTCCATCATTTTAAGGAAGATGTTTTAGCGACACCAGTATTCAGGAACTATGATAGCCAGTGTAATTTAGTGAGCACCGAGGACACACTGAGTGACCCAGCAAGGAGGTGCCCTTGGGCCCCACTTGCAGATGAGGACACTGGGCTTCTCTGGAGTAGCCTCTTATTCAGGTCCCCTTATTGATAAGTGCTGGAAGGAGATGTGGGACTTGAAAGTTGAGGTGACCATCCAGAGGTGATTGGTTGTCCTTATTCCTTCATGTTCTTGATATCTTCTCTGTAATATGGTGACCTGGAATCTGAGAGACTTAGTGTATGCACGCGCGCACACACACACACACACACACACACACACACACACACACACACACACACGGGAACAGGGACGAAACCCAGCAATTGGTCTATGTCTGTAACTCCAGCACTAAGGAAGTGGAGACAGGAGGATTAGGGTTCTAGGAGTTCATGGTTCTTCCTGGCATATTGAGGCTGGCCTGGGTTGTTGGAAATTTTGTCTCAAATAGCCAAGAGGAGGAGGGGGGAAAGAGAAGGAGAGAGGGAGAAGGAAGAGAGGAGAGAAGAAGGAAGAGAAGGAGGAAGGTGTGGCAGTGACCATGGTGACATGGGCCATTTCCAGACAACCATGTTTCAAGCAGTTGACCAGTGTTGGTAGACACACAAGCAGAGCCTAGAAGAGTGGTCACAGTCTCTGTTCTGTGAGCACAGTCTTTCTTTTTCTCTTCTTCAGGAAACCACAACCTGGGGACCTGGGATCGTGTCTCGCTTCCATATCGCCTTTACTCTCCACAGATGACCCAGGGCAATCTGTGAAGTCTGTGTCCCGAGGGCCCACAGGCTTGTGTGGGTGGATGGGCTGCTTCCTTTGGTACTTACTTGCAGGCTCTTTGTTATGGGATGGAAAGGCCAGTCTGCAGCACAGGTAATGACATGGCAGGCGCTGTATGACTCCAGATAGTAGACATGTGTGGCCAGAGTGCACAGATGCCACCACTAACATGGCTGTATGACTCCAGAGCTGTATGACATGTGTGGTCAGAGTGCACAAATGCCACTACTAACATGGCATGTTTACAGCAGTCTAGACTTGAGTTCATGTCAAGTTCAGGGTAGAGGCTTCTGTGAACCATGTGACATGTCCTGATTTTCCAGTTTGGACCCATATAGTCAGCAAGCTGAATCTCATGCTTGGCAGGCACTCTCTCATCAGAGTCTTAGAAAAATCTCTGAGGCATTTTTTTTGGCACCCCTCACTTACCCCTGATGACCTTGTCAAGGTTAGCCAGCTGGGGAGGAATAGAGCCCCCACCCCCAGATCTGCGTCTTTGGTCTGGGGAGGAACAAGCGGAGTGTGGTGGACACCTTGCCTTGAAGAGTGTGGCTTCCCCTCTATGTTCTCATCTATTTCAGTCAACACTCTCGTGAAAGCCTTGTGTACCCAACTCATTCGCTCACTCGGCCACACCTCAGCTGTGGCCCTGGATCTCCTTCACCTCAGGGAGGATCCACACTGGAGTGAAATGGGATAAACATGGCCTGGCATTTCACGACTGGTTCATGTCACTCAAGTCTGCAGGGATCAAAGGCTGCCCCTCAAATGTTCCAAGCCCTTTGAAGCCGGTAACAAAGGCCTTGTAGAAAGTCCTACCTTAGAACCAGAGGGCTGTTCACAGATAAAGCCGCTGGGGTCCAGTTGCAAAGGAAACAGAGAGGGGTCCCAGCAGGAAGCACTTCTGCACAGAGAATGTTAGCAGGCTATCAAGGTGGTGACAAGTGGGTATGTGGGGCTACCTCAGGCAAAACCAGCCGTGGGGCTCAGAGCAGTTGGCAGGATTTACCAGAAATATGAGGGACGTTATCTCTGAAATAATAGACAAAGCTGGGTGTGACTGCTTCTGCCTTTCCCACCCGACCTTCTAATCATGTTCCTTCAACTGTTATATCCCTGACCCTTGTAAAAGGATCGTGTGAAGGCGTGTTCTAAGCTGCATTTTAATAAGTCAATAAGAAAGCTCAAAATGATTTAAGGCTTCTTAAAGAGCTTATATTTGATTTCTTGTGGGAATTCTGGGCTGTAGAATAGTAAAATGCACAGACCTCCCCAGGTCGCTTCACATGAAGGTGATGTCATCTTAGACAAAAAAAAAAAAAAAAAAAAAAAAAACCAAAAAACCCTTTTAACTATTTTGTTGTGTGAATAGAGTTCACCCAGTGAGAAGGTGTTGTCACCTGTGGGTGACATCATTGGAGCCTGAGGTCCTCAAGGAAGGAGGAACTGATTTTGGCTGTCTAGCAAAGTGGTATGGTCCTTTAAAGCCTCACTCCTGGCCTTGAAAACCCGTACTTCTCAGGCATCCAGCAGAGAACAGTTGGATTCCCCAGGCAACTTCAGGGCCGGGAGGAACAGCAGCATCCGGGAAGCCCATCTGGGTCCGAACTGTGATTTCATTCTCGATCTTATGGCTGTGTTCACCCTCGGCATCACCGAGGCCACTTGGTATCAGGGGATGCAGGGCTCATCCAAGCCACGTTATCCTGCTGAGGGGATGCTGGGGAATTCCACTTTGAAGTTGAGCAGATAACGTTGTCTGGGATCCCCCTGTACCCCCCCAATCAAGGAGACACCAGGAGCATGAGACAGACAAGGGGAGGGCATCCATCACTGAGGTCAGGAAGAATAAAGAATTCGCATGAAACTGGGCTGGCAGCGTCTCTACAGGGAACCATTTTTGAGGAGGTTAGATTCTAAAGTGGTCATTCATCTTGCATTGGCCACTGCACTAGGAGGGTCCATGGAGTTGCTGTCCCCGTTCAGACTGTACAACCTCCCCTGAAAAGTGGTGGACTATGCATTGTGGTGCCGTGTGGTTGGAGATATGGGAGTTGAATAGTGTCCTCCCAGAAGATATGTCCACTTCCTAATTCCAATCTCTATGAATGTGACCTTATAGATAAATGGGGTCTTTACAGATGTCATCAGTTAAGGCTCTTAGGATACCACACTCCATCTAAGGTGTTTTGACAGAGAAAAGAGAGTGGGACTTGAGACACACACTCTGAGGTAGAGCCGTGTAAGGTAGGCAGACATTGGAATGATGTGGTCAGAAGCTGAGGGCCGAGGGATGCTGGCAGAGGCAGGGAAGGAAGCTGATACCTTGGCTAGACTTCTGACTTTGAAGTACCATAGATACATTTGAGTATTTTTTTCTGCACAGTGCTCCGTGCCTTCTTTTGCCCCACATTCAGCTTAGGCCCTGCTCCCAGCTCCCTCTTTAGGGTCCTTTGCAGGCCAGACAGACAGTTAGGGGTAAAGCAGGAATGATCCAAACATACAGAAAGAAAGAGGAAGCGTGGGACTGGGGGTGGAGCTCTCAGTTGGTCGTGTTTGCTTGGCATGTACGAAGCTCTAATTCTGTCCCCAGCACTGTATAAACCAGGGGTGGTGGTGCGTGCCTGTAATCCCAGTGCTCGGCAGATGGAGGCAAGAGGCTCAGAAACTCAGTACTGTCTTCACCTGACCCTGAGTGAGTTCAAGGCTAACCTGGTCTACCTGAAGCCCTGTCTCAAAACAAAAGGATGAGGAGAAGAGGAGGAGGAAGAAGAGGAAGAGAAGAGGAAGATGAGGAAGAGGAGGGACTGTGTACAGGACAGGCTAGAGAGGGAACTTTGACCTGATTTTACAAAGGAGAGGCTGTGGCCAAGCTGGGGTCATTACAACAGCCACCCACTGTCACAGTCATTCAATTTGTCCTAGCCCAGAACATGAAAAATCCCAAACAGCTGCACTTTTTCTTGAGAACAAAGAAAAGCATTTGGATGGAGATGGAGTCAGGGTGGGGGCCAGCCAGCATTGTCCTGCTTCCATGTCCACTTGAGATGCCGTCAGACATCATGTACTCTGGGGTAACCTAGCAGGCCTTTGTTGCCTGCGCTCTGACATTCCCAATAAAGCTCTGACCCTAGCCCAGTTGCTGGGTGGTGACCAATAATATCTCATCCTACCTAATTTAAAGGTCTGTATTCATACTAGTTGGTCCAGGCTAGCAGGGTAATTTGTATTAGGGGCTTTGGACCACACAATGTCAGCTAACCTCTGGAAGGACCAGAATCAAAAGTCAGCCTCATAAGGGGCCAGCCATGTCTGTGTACCAGTTTTTAATTAAAAAAAAAAAATTCTGGATTCTGGGGCTGGAGAGATGGCTCAGTGGTTCAGAGCTCTTACTGCCCTTCCAGAGAAGCTGAGTTCAATTCCCAGCACCCAGGTCAGGCAGCTTACAACTGCCTATAACTCCAGCTCCAGGGCATCTTGTACCTCCTGGCTTCCAAAGGCCTGCACACACATGCACACACACACACACACACACACACACACACACACACACACACACACAGAGAGAGAGAGAGAGAGAGAGAGAGAGAGAAATAAAAAGAAATCTTATTGTTTAAAATTTTGGATTCTGAGACTAAGAAGATGGCTCAGTCAGTAAAGGGTTTGCCACATAAACATGAGGACCTGAATCCATCCCCAGCATGCATGTGCCTGGCATCATGTGCACCTGCAATCCCAATACTGGGAAGGCAGAGGCATGAAGATCCTGGGCCTTGCTGGCCAGATGAAATAGCTGAATCAATGAGCTATTGATTCATGTTCAGAGAAAGATCCTGTCTGTGAAAAAGACCCTGTCTGTGAAAAAGACCCTGTCTGTGAAAGACCCTGTCTGTGAAAAAGACCCTGTCTGTGAAAGACCCTGTCTGTGAAAAAGACCCTGTCTGTGAAAAAGACCCTGTCTGTGAAAGACCCTGTCTGTGAAAAACACCTTGTCAGTGAAAGACCCTGTTAGTGAAAGATCCTGTATGTGAAAAAGACCCTGTCTATGAAAGATCTTGTCTGTGAAAGACTCTGTCTGAAAAAATAATGTGAAGAGCGATAGAGGAGGACATCTGATGTCAACTTCTGGCCTCCAAATGAATGTACAAATGTGCCCATGCACACGTATGTGGTATGTGAATGTGTACCACACATGCAAAGATCCTGGACTCCAAGGCTCAGGTCATCTTCCCTGGTGGCCAGCCCTGTGCATGTTGTCACTCACTGCTGAGCAAAGTAAATGCTGCTTGGCCTACCCGGGACAAGAAGGAGAAGCCACTGCCTGATGTTTCCTGGCTGCTGCTGTCCCACATGCCCTTTCTGTTGCTGATTCTTGTCTGTCTTTGTATGACAGAGCGTAACTCCACATATAGTGGCTTTTCTGCATTCAGTGGGTCATTCTCGTGAATTATCAGAGCTGAAGATGGTCTTGGGTTCGAGTGACAGTTCCCCCCGACCCTGTGCCTCAGCTCACTTTGATGTTGTGACATGGCTGAAGGGCTCATGCCAGCATTTCATCTGGGTCTTGTGTTCTGTTATCACCAGTGGGACAAGGAGAACAGCCTGGGTCAGATGGCCAGCTAGAGATGAGCTAAAGAAATGGACACCCTGGAAGCCCCCAGGGAGTCGTAGGTGACAGCAGGTCTCTCCCTGAGGGTGAGACAGTAGGAGGGGACTTGGTTTCCCCTCAGTGATCCCCCAGTGCCCATGGCTCTGAGTGTGTGCTGAGCCCTTTGGGCTTCTAAAGAACAGGACAGATTCCTTTCATCACCCAAACTTCATTGAGGTGTCTTGTTTGAAAAGATATAAAAGGCCGGGAACAAAAGAGCACCAGGTCCTACCAAGGCAGGTTCACTGAACATGGACCTGAGGCTGTGGAGAGACTTACAGCCTGATGGAGAAGCCAAGCCAGAGCAAGCCACTCATCCCGCTGGCCCTTTAAAACCCAAAGAAGGGCTTCATTTGCATTTAGATCTCCTCACTCTCTCTTTTCATCTAAAGACAAATCCTCACAAAAGGCTGCTTAATTAGACCAAATTAGATTTCCACTCAGCCGCTTGTCATTCATTACAAAATGCTGTTCTTTTTCTATTTTGGTAATTACAGGCTGGTCTCCGCCCGTTTGTAGCCTTCACTCCAGCCGGAGAGGCTGATTAGCATCCCTGATTTGGTGCAGGGAAGAGGAAAATTATTCTGTGGCACCAACCTGTCTGTTTATACGTTGGCTCAAGGCCGCCACTGGAATCTCTTACCATATTGGGGCAGGTGGGGACTTCATTCTCAAGTCTTTCCTGGTAGAGCAACACAGAGCCTGGTCATTTTCAGGACGGAGAGCTACAGACCAACAGCTTTCACACGGAGCAGTCAGGGTACACATTTGAAGTCTTGACCTCTATTTTGCAACAGTGAGAAGCCACCCGTTAGGTCACTGGCAGAGCGGCCCCTTGCCCTTAGTTCCTGTGGCTCCATCACCCTGTGGCTCCATCACCCTGTGGCTCCATCACCCTGAGCGTATTTGGGGAACTTGGATTTTTTTCTTGCATGATTTATCTTTTCTTTCCAACCATGATGGGCTGGCTGGCATCACCAGGTGACACTGGAGTCCCAGGCATGGGTCTGTGGGTCTGTGAGACAGCCTGGACAGTGCTAAGGTCTGTGACTATGTTCAGATACTCACCAACTAAGAGATGAGAGTGTTGCCACAGGCCCCAGACCTGGCCACTCACGGACTCTCTCACAGTGCAGCTCAGAACTCCTGGATGAATGAAGCAGGTGATGTGTTCAAGGTGATAGAGACCCAAAAGATGGGGCTCTAGATCATGGGGGTTCAGGTAAGCTCCAGAAAGAGGGTGACAGCGTCCATGAGGTCCTGGAGATCAGTTGGAAGTTTTACATTTTACCATTTTACCGGTGGAAGTCTGAGGCAGAAGACAGGTGGGGCAGCCATGCTCACCTGGAGCTAATAGGAGCTGCCCTTCCTATTAGCTTCCCCCACCCCCACCCCCCCATACACTTACAGACTTACACATATACTCACACTTGCACACTCTCACACACTTACACACACTCTTACCCACCCCCACCCACCCCTGTCAGCCTCGTCAAGGCAAGAAAATGCCACTGCTGCTCCTTCTCTGCCCGGAAACCTCTACTCTACCCTCAGGAGACAGAGACAGGAGGATGAGGAATTTCAGGGCCACTGTTGTCTATATAGAGTTGGAGGCCAGCCTGTGTTGTATGAGAACCTGTGAAGAGGAGGGCAAACCAAGCTTAACTCCCTCGTAACCTGAAGAATGCATCTTATTTTAGAAGATCTAGACCTGGGAGGTAGTGGGCTTTGTCCACTAGCTTCCAAAGTCTTAGCCAATGCATTGAGCATGTCCCTCAGTCACACCAGTATTCCAGGAAGGCTGTTGAATACCTACTATGTGCCAGGATCTGGGATCCTGTGGTAAGAGAAAGGGGCCTGCCCTGTACTCTTGCAGCTGAGCCTGAGCTGCAGAAACCACCGCCCAAGAGACTGATGTGTGGGGCTACTGGGGTGTGACTTCATGGGCTGATGTTCAAGCAGGGTGCAGAGTCCAGGGGCACCCCCTCGCAGTGTTATCTAGAGTATTTATTTATTTTTAACTTAATTTAATTTTCATGTGTATGAGTGTGTGCCTGCATGGATATATGTGCACCACAGGCATGTAGTGCCCAGGGAGATCAGAGGAGGGTGTCAGACCCCCAAGAACTGGAGTTATGGATGGTTGTGAACAACTGTATGGATGCTGGAAACTGAACCTGCAAGAGCAAGTCCTTTTAAAGGCTGAGCATCTCTCCCTGGGCAGTGGTATTTGAGTGAGGCATTTGGGAGCCCCAGGGGTGAATGGGGACTACAGACTTTACTTGGGGAATGGTTCAAGCTTTCTGAAAAACCCAGAAAAGAGCCATGGTTGGAGGGGAGCAGGAGAGGGTGTAGGCAGGCTACAGCTAAGAGCGGGGTGGTGGCTCCAACAGCTCCCGAGCTCCCTGCTGCACAAGACGCATCCCTTGTGGTTTATTCCTCCCTGAGACTCCGTAGCTGAAAAGCCTTCAGGCACCAAACTCAAAGTTTTACACATTCAATTATTTTAAGAGCTGCTCAAGCAAGCAGGATTTTAGCCATTCAGAACCTGCCTGTGGGTCTGCTGTAAGAAACTGGCACGGTAGGGCAGCCCTGTGTAGACTAAGGCTCCGGTTTGTCTCTAGGTTTTTTGGGTTATTTTGTTTATTTATTTTGTCTCCTGAATCAGGGTCTCATATAGTCCAGGCTAGCCTCAAAGTCATTATGTAACTGAGGATGACCTTGAACTTCTGCTCCTCCTGCCTCCACCTTCCAAGTGCTGGGAACACAGGCGTGTGCCACCTGATTTATGAGGAGCTGGGGATCAAACCCAGAGCCTTGTGCATATGAGGCAAGCTCTCTTCCAACTGAGTCGCAGCCTTAGCCCAATTCTTAGGACTGTAAGGCCCTAGCTACCAACACTCATGGGAACACTGAGGCTCAGAGACTCCCTGCCACAACAGCAGATACACAGCCAGCCTGAGCCCCTCTCCCTGGGGGAACTTGCTTTCCCCCATTAGCGGACAGAAGTTCCCTCAATGCTAGACAGTGTAAGCTAGGAGGGGCTCCCCACTCTTGCAATGTGGTCATATCTTTTTCCTGGATTAGCCCTCAAATCCTGGAACTCACTCCCACAACCCTCCTTCTCCAAGTAACCAAGAGATGTCTTAGAAGCTGCCCCCACTCCCACCCAGGAGACACGCACAGTGACCCATGCAACCTCTGTGGTGGCCGTCTCTGCCTCCATTACGTTCCTTAGGGCCATGCATCATCCCTAGAGGATCCCATCATAAAACAGTCCCACAGGCTGCAAAGAAAGAAGGTGCAGGCCTCTGGCCTCTGAGCCTCCCCAGCTTGGGTTAAAACCAGCCACCACAGGTTCCCCCCACCTGGCCCCCGCTCCCACTGTCCCCGCCTTATCAGCCAGTGTTCTCTCCCCTTTCTGAACTTCACTACACTCTGTGAACGGGTCAGCTGCCGTTTCGTGTTAAACTCCTTCCCATTCATTACAATACCACTTTTTTATTGACATGGAAATAAAACTTACAATCAATGAGCTCTTATGAAATATACATCAAAGCAGGAGGCGGCAGCGCCGGCAGTTTCATCTGTTCTAGGGAAGGAACAAGGGTTTGTGAGGAGATGGGGGGGGGGGGGACACCGAACATTTTCCTTCCCGATTACATGATGCGATTTTCAATGAATCTATAAAGAAAACGAAAACATAAATACAGTGTCCAAACAGGGTGATCCCTGCAGCTGTCAAAACTTAAAACAGCTCACTTTCTCTTTGATTTCTGTTTTAAGTTTTGAAATGTACATAGATCATCCTCGGCTTTTTTCTTTCTTTCACACCCCCCTCCCCCATTCTTTTTATAGGGAGTCTCTTTCTAAAATCTGCTCTCTCCTGGATCCTCCAGCTTTGACCCTTGGTGGCCAAGCTGACCAAATGCCGGGCGCTGCTTCCTCAGACCTCACCCTGCCCATGCCTCCTCACCTAGACCTCCCTTTCCACATTGGTCTCCAAATCCAAGCCACCTCCAAGGGTTTCTTCCTTCTGTGGAAATCGTGTCACACTGAAGTGGAAGGACACCGAAGGACCCCACCTCCTGGCTTCTGTCTACCTGCTGTGTGCTGTACACTCTCAGTGTTTTCCAGCCAGGATCTCTTTCTTCCTTTTCTCTTATTTCTCTTTCCCCTTCCCTCCCCTCCCCTTCCCTTCCTTCCTTTCTGTAGTGGGGATGGAATGTATTACCCATGGCAGACAAGTGTTCTACCACTAGGCTCCATCCCCAAGCCTTGACTTTCTGGGACAGGTTATATCCCTGTGTAGTTTAGGCTTCAACTCACTGCCCTCAGGCTCCTGAGTGTGGGGATTACAGGTGTGTGTCACCATACCCACATATATCAATTGATTTTTTCTGAAGGCCTTCAAGTGGAGTCTGGTATGGAGACTGTCATGTGCAAAGCATGACATTGAGCGTTCCTGGCTAGGTCGGGATGAGGGGCTTCATCATGAGCCCCCCCCCATGTCTTCTCTCTTCATTATCCACCTGAATTACCCCTAAACTCCTCTGAGCCACAAGGGATAGTAGTCCTCTGAGAGGAAGTCATTCATCTACAGTGTCTGGGGTGATATAGGGAACAGGAGGGTGGTTGGGACTGTACCCATGACTCTATGCTGATGGTGGCCAGCCTTCAACATAGTGAATTCCAGGACAGCCAAGGAGGCACAGAGAAAAGAAAAGAAAGAAAAGAGAAAATAAAAAACAGGCTTCTATGAGATAGTAATATAATATAATTAATATAATACAGAATAAAAATGAAAACTAACACATTGGAATTGGACAAAAAGCAAAAAACAAACAGAAGGAAATGAACCCAAGAGAAGGCACAAGAAACAGAGGCCTACTTATTTGCATACTCAGGTACTCCATAGAAACACTAAACTGGAAGCCATAATGCAGTGATGTGAAAGAAAATGGCCCCCCAAAGGGAGTGGCACTATTAGGAGGTGTGGTTTTGTTAGGGTGGGTGTGGCCTTGTTGGAGGCAGGCTTTGAAGTCTCATAGAAACTCAAACCACACCCAGTGTCTCAGTTCACTTCCTGTTGCTTGCAAGATGTAGGACACTCGGCTACTTCTCTAGCACCATGTCTGCCTGTATGCCACCATGTCACACCATGATGATAATGGACTAAACCTCTGAAAATGAAAGCCACCCCAATTAAATGTTTTTCCTTTATAAGAGTTGCTATGGTCATGGTGTCTCTACACAGCAATAGAAATCCAAATTCAGACATATAATATATATGCAAAGGACCTATAGGGTAAAAAGAGGGAAGAAAAATGTATATTAATAAAAAAAAAATCAGAAGATAACTTGTTTTTAAAACAAAAAGAGAGCCCTGATATAACATTATGAGACAAGGAACCTCCAAAGATGCCATTGAGTTCATTTTCTGTTGGCCATCTACTGCTGGGCATCCAGCCTGCCCTTAAGAATAGTTTGTTTCCCCAGTGAGACTGCCTTGGAGGAAACTAAATTTTCATCTGCAAGTGGTGATCAATTGGAGACTGATTCTGGGTTAGGGATGGGGGCATGTGTCCACGTGTCCACTGTCCTCTCAGCTCTTGGACCCCATGGTGCAGACTCATGCAGGCCCTGTGCAGACCCATGCAGGCCCTGTGCAGACCCATGCAGGCCCTGTGCATGCTGTTTCATTCTGTGAGTTCATCTGTGCCTTGATCATGTTGATTTAGAGGGTTTTGTTTCCTAGGTGTCCTCCATCCCCTCGGGCTCTTACACTCTTTCTGCCTTTTCTCCCACAGTTCCCTGTGCCCTGAAGGGAAGGATTTGATGGAGACATCCCATTTAGGACTGAGTGTTCCAAGCTCTCTCATTCTCTTCATAACGTCTAGCTGTGGGTCTCTGCATTTGTTCCCATCTGCTGCAAGATGGGAACTTCTCAGATGATGACTGAGCAAGGCTCTGATCCAGGAGCACAACAGATTGTTGTTAGAAGCCATTTTCTTTCTCTTTCTTCCTCTTCCTCTCCTCCTCCTCCTCCTCCTCCTCCTCCTCCTCCTCCTCCTTTCTTCCTTCGCCTCTTCCTTCTTCTTTACAACAATAGTATTTGGTTTTACTCATGGTCCTTGGACTATCTAGTCTCAGGTTCTTGGTCATCCAAGCAGTGTTGGGTATGGGTTTCATCTTGTGGAGTGGGTCTTAAGTCAAAGTAGATGTCAGTTGGCTATTCCCATAAGATTTTTGTTGTTGTTTATTTGTTTTTTGAGATGGTTTCTCCGTGTAACAACCCTGGCTGTCCTAGAACTTGCTTTGTAGACCAGGCTGGCCTTGAACTCACAGAGATCCACCTGCTTCTGTCTCCCGCGTGCTGGGATTAAAGGAGAGTGCCCTCGCCACCCAGTGCAAATACGACTTTTTATTCAGGACCCACCAAGTCCTCTGCTAAGAACTTGATTGGCTTGAAAGCACCCCTGAGCCTGGTTCATAGGTAAGGAATCTGACTGCTTGGAGGTTAACTTGGTCAAAGTCACAAGGAGTCAGGCAGCCAGAACCGCACTTCGGGTGGTTTGGCCTCAGCTCATTCTCAATCACTAAACTGTCGTGTCCCAGGAACTTGCCAGATGATTTCCTCTTGGATCTGGATGATGTGACAGGGGACAGGCTGGCAGCCGTGAACTCCATCCTCACCATGCCAGGCGCAGACTGCCAGGAAAATGAGTTTTCCTGCCTTGAGTACGCCCAGCTGTGGACAGCAGGAGTGTGCCTGTTGGGGACTAGAATTCACCCAACCTGCTCATAACCCACAAGCACATGAGATAGCTTGCATGAGTGTGTGCGTGCATGCATGTGTGTGTGTGTGTGTGTGGCTGCTTTATTCCTCTGTTTCTTCCGATAAGAGCCTGTTGCCCAGAATTGCATTGCTGTTATTCTGTGTCTCCATGGGTGGAGGCCAGGTAGAGAATGTGTCTTCCTGGGTCTGCGTCGTGACCAGGTCATGGACATACAGGTATGGCTGGGGAGCTGCTGGTCTCAGACATTCCTATGAGTGGATATGAGCAGGGGACCTGCTCATCGACTCCTTATATCCACATGTGCCTCTTTCTAGCGCTTCCTATTCCTCCTGGGAGAGAAGCTTCTGGAAGTTCATTACCCAAGACAATGGAAGGCCTCTTAGGAACGACTGAGTCTCTTCATAATCTCGAGTGACATCTAGCCATTTTCATTACTTAAAGAAAAAGCCTTAAAAACTATGGTGATAGTTCCTTCCACTGTCTCCTGTTAGCATTTTCCCTCCAATCTGTGCCCCCCTCATCCACCTAAACCTGCTGCTGAGTTACCGGCCCCCAGAGGCTGCGGCTCTGGGCAGATGCATCCATACACTCTCCCAGCCGCTGCCTTCTCTGAGTGTAATCAAGCATCAAGCTAAGTAGCAAATAAATCTCTCGATCTCATAAGCTGCACAGCGAGATCATGTAAATGCAAATGAAAGACCTGATTTCAAGCTGTCGAGGGGGAGGGGAGAGAGCACCAGGGCTCTGTCACCGTGACCGCCTCACGGGGCGAGGGCCATACATCAGATGTAAGAGCTGAGCTGGGGGCTCACAGAGGGAGGCTGGCTGCTCTGGGGAACAGCCGGGCAGCCAGGTAGGCAGGCTGTGAGGTTCAGGCAGCCCAGGGCCATGAGAAACAGGGAAGGGCTTGAATGGGGTGGCTGGGCTGGACCTAGGGGTCTGGAGCAGTCGTGTGCCTGCTGTCCCAAACCTGGGCTGGAGAGGCACTGTGGAGATGTTAGCAGCCAGTGGGAAGGCAATCGCTGCTGACTGAGCACGCCTGCTGGGCTCGGTCCAGGAACTTCTCTGCTGAGGAGGCTTAGTGGGTGAGGATATGGGGTGGGACATAGACAACTCCAGGGACGTGGAACCCACTCTGGCCACCTTGGTCCTCCCATCGCTGGCCTGCTGTGTGGTGATGAAACCAGCGTCTCACCTGGTCTCAATATATATATATATATATATATAATATAAAATAAAACACATGCATAAAAGACCCTGCTTTTTGTCCTTTTAAAAAACGTTGCTACTTTGAGAGAGTCTCCTGGAGACCAAACTGGACCCAACGTCCTGCTCCTGCCTTCCTCCACCTCCTCAGTGCTGAGATTATGGGATGTGGACCGCCACAACTGCTTCATGGGATGGTGGCGACGGAGCCCAGGGCCCGTGCACCTTCGGCAAGCACTCTTCCAACTGAGCTGCCTTTTCTTATTTTTTAATGAGAAAAGTGACATCTTTAGCCACATACCCTCACACAGCATTTGTGCTTCTCTGTTCCTCCCTGTATTAAAAAAAGAAGAAAGAAAGAAAGAAAGAAAGAAAGAAAGAAAGAAAGAAAGAAAGAAAGAAAGAGAAAAGCATTAAAAAAATAACAAAAAAACATGATGTCTGGATGGTGGTGATGTATGTAAAATGCTGAGTCCTGCTGAGCCTTTTTTTGGTTTGTTTGATGTTATCTTACACAACTTTGATCATATGTGGATGTGTTCTTCCGGTGTGTGGCTTGTGGTATCATTATGCAGTGTTCAGACAATGCACACCACTCAAAGCCCAGGCTGCCTGGGTCCTTTGATGCATAATGTGCCTCACTTCCCGTGATTGTTTATCTGAGGCTCTCATTATGGAAATAAATAAATATCCCTATGCTAATAGCGATCACAATTTGCATATATATTGTGCTTTTCATTGGAAGATCTTAAGTTGTTTTACAGTAATGAACTACCCTGAGCACAGGCACAGGGTATGTGTGTGCATATGTATGCAGAAGTGGGACGGTATGCGGATATTTATTTAATGACTCCTGGGCAGTAACTGGGATTTCACCTCTCTCAGTTCTAATGGGATGCAGGATAGTGAAGGGGAGGCTTTACAGTGCCAGACCAAGCATCTATTTTGTTTAGATGCTGGCTAAGGAGCTAACAGGTTATACTGTATGTGGTAACCAGGAAGTGAGGGCGGCTGATGCTTTGGGGGGCTCGAGCTCTTGGGATGGACATCTAAGGTGGGTCTGGAACTCAGGCATCTATCTCCCTGTCATAAATAAACACATTTGTGCCATTTTGGAAAATGAACACATCTCCCCATCTGTCTAGAGCAAATTTAGTTTGGACTACCCAAGTGCCAACGCTGGCCATCGGCACCTGTTTTCACATACTTGACTGGAAATGAACACTCACTGAGGATATAAAAGGGTATGAGGTGCTTGGGCTTCAAGGCTCAGCCACTTCTCGGGTCCCAGGGAACTTCAGAGTGAGGCAGTTGCCCGTGGGAAACGTCACCTGTATCTGCCTGGGGGAGGTGCCTGTGGTTCTCACAGGGCCACCAGCCTTAGGCATTTCCGGGGCTGCCCACCAGCCCTTGCTGGGGGGTGGTTTTTCAGAGCTCCGATCCTTGTGTTGAGGAGTTGGAGTTAAGCTGCTGTTGTAGAAGGACTGGGAGAATCCCAGGACCCCCTGGGACGGGAAGAGAGATGGTTTTAATTAGAGCAGAGGATGGGACTAAGGCGGAGAGGGATGACATGTTAATAAGGTTTAATGAAGCTGTCTGCTGATGGGGACAGCTGTCACCCAGAGCTGTATTCCAGCCAAGCCACTCAGTGACAGAGGAAACTCCGGGAGAGAGTGCTTTGAAGGAGGCTGGGGAGGGCAGGGTGGCCAGTCTGGAGCTGGGATTCTGCTCCCTGCAGTGAACAGCCCTGGGATGAGGGATGAAGGTTAGGGAGCCATGCTGAAGTGGCTTCCGATAGTTCACAGTTCTCTGATGTACAAAACCAAGACGTGCCTCTTGCAGGCCTCAAGGACTTGGGGGAGCTGTCTTAAAAGTCAGTTGTAAGAATGAGGAAGGCAGGATTTGAGACGGATAGGATTTTTTTTTAGTTTTTCTCTCTTCCTGACCCTCTGTCTCCCATCTGTCCAGTGGGAAAGATATATCCTCCCTTACAGGGGTGAGGGGCTGTGTGCGCCAAGACAGAGAGGTGACTTTAATCCAGCTCACCCCTTTACTACTAGATTGGATCAGATACAGACTTCCATTTGTTTTCTTAAGATTTTATTTTTATTCATGTGTATGCGTGTCTATGTGTGAGTGTATGCTACACGTATGCAGTGCCCTAGGAGGTCAGAAGAAGGGACAGATTCTTTATAGCTAGGGTTTCAGGCAGTTGTGAGCTGCCTGGTGAGGGTGCTGGGAACTGAACCCAGGCTCTCTGCAAAAGCAGCAAGCACTCTAAACACTGAGCCATTTCTTCAGCCCTACATACAGACTTCTTTAAGATTCAGTTTGCTCATCTGTAAAATGGGGAGAGTAACCCCACATAAGGCATTCTCCGAGTTCACAGGGCACCATGCATGCCTTGCACACAGGAGATATTAAATGTTTATTCTTTTCCTTGTTTCTCTTCACTAAAGACTGCATGCCAGTTCTTCGTCTGGGGAGGGAGTTCCCAACATCCACAAGGCCCAACAAGCTGCCAGACTGCCTGCGCAGGACCTTTCCACAGCCCAGCCTGACTGCTGGCCCAGAGACCTCTTTTGCAAGTGGCCATCTCTTGTCCTTTCCTAATATGAGAGGCAGGCTGTTTGGGGACCCACGTGGCCCCCCAAAGCTGAGATTTGTGACTGAGTGACATCAGCTCCACAGATGTCAGAGTGAGGTTGCCATGGAAGAGCAGGTGACCGCCAGGCCTCAGGTCTCCTTGCAGCACAGTGGCAGCTGGTCTCAGACACCTGTCACCACCTGTTTGTCCTAGTCTAGCATTCAGGGTCAAGAACCCCCCCCCCCCGCCCCGAGCACACCATGCCACATTCAGCTGGTGTCCAACAGCCCAGGGAGGGACCCAGGGTCCCCTCTGTCAGGCTGCTTCTCTCCCCAGCCTCTGGAGAGCTGCAGAGCACTAACTGGGCCCTCTGCTTCCAGGAAGCCCCTGTATCACCCTGGGCTCCTCTGCCTTCCCTGGGGCCTGCTGGATTCTCCAGAAAATGCCAGTTAGAAACACATGTCTCTCTTTTCCTGACCACTTTATCAGACTCAGCAGGACGTAACCATCCCATGTCCAGCCGATCTAAGCACTGTTTTCCGAAGTGGCCTTTCCACGTCTCTCTCCACTAGTCCACATATCAGACAGTAGCCTCAGCCTGGGCTTCTCCCGGTATCAAGAGCTGTCTGGGAATGGCTGTGAGGCAGAGGCAGCTGGATCGTCTCCACAGCGAGTGTCAGGACAGCCAGAGCTACACAGAGAAACCCTGTCTCAAAACATACACACAGACACAGACAGAGAGAGAGAGAGACAGAGAGAGAGAGACAGAGACAGAGAGAGAGAGAGAGCAAAGGAAGGAAGGAGAGGGAGGGAGGAAGGAAGGGAGAAGAGAAAGAAAGGAAAACTACTGCTGTCCTGTGATAGCTGCCCCGGGTGTGGCGGGGGTGCAGTGGGGGTTCGGTGGGGGTGAGGTAGGGTTTCTGGCGCTAACCTGCGCAGAACTGTTAGTATCATTTACAGATGTCTCGGAGTGTGTACACACACATACTTCTCCAGTGTTGTGTCTGCTGTTTTCGTGTTGCTGTGACCAAATACCCTGGGGGGAAAAACAAAAAAAAACGACTTAGAAGAGGAAGGGTTTGTCCTGGCTCCTGGCTTGAGGGCACAGTCCGTCATGGTGGGGAAGCATGGTGACAGGAGCGTGAGGTGGCTGGTCACGTGGCATCCACAGTCAGGAAGCTGAGTCAGGAGTCCAGCTAGCTTTCTCCTTTTTATTCAGTTTGGGTCTGCAGCCCATAGGATGGTGCCACTCGAAGCATGCCTCACAGGGAACCGTAAATCCAACCAGGTTGGCAGTGAGGATGAGCCACTGTGGCTATCCACGACATACCGATCGGATCGTAGGCTAGGCAGACGCTTGGCTCTAATAGCTAATACCAGGTTTCCCACGGCTGTGCCAGTTCACAGTCCCACAGATCATGAGTGATCTGATTGCTTCAGATCTTGACAGTGCCATTGAACTTTTATTTTGTGCTTTGCCGAGGCTGAATACCTTGATGTGTGGGCCTTGGCTATTCAGACATCTTCTTTTTTTTTTTTTGGTTTTTCGAGACAGGGTTTCTCTGTAGTTTTGCACCTTTCCTGGAACTCACTTGGTAGACCAGGCTGGCCTCGAACTCACAGAGAGCTGCCTGGCTCTGCCTCCCGAGTGCTGGGATTAAAGGCGTGCACCACCACCGCCTGGCCAGACATCTTCTTAATGAAGTATCTATTCAAGTCTTTTGCTCGTTTTTCTACAGACATGATTTTCCTTTGTATTGATTTGTGACTGCTCTTTATATAGGATGAGCACGAGTTTTGTCAGACCACGTGTCACAAATAACTTGTCTCATTTTGTAGCCTTGGAGGTTTTAAGGTGAAGCATCTGAGCGTTCCTCATTGCACTGCTGGTGCTCTTGACTGTCATTGAGTCCTTTCTGTAAGGCAGTTCACTTCCGAAGAGCAAGGCTATGTGGCTACTTTGATCTCAGACCTCACAGCACAGGGCTTGGTGTAAAAAAGGAGCAAACTGAAGATCTGAGGAGTAAACACAAGCAAGCTCCGCCCCAAGGTGATTTCTGACAGCCAGAAGTCCCTCTCTGCTGAGTCCCAGGCAACAGGTCTGCAGAGCATGGAGACTGAGGCACCTGCCCCTTGCTGAAGGTGGCATTCAGCTCCCGATCTGTCCATTGTTCTTCTTCCAGCTGGAAGTCGGCCCACCTGCACCTACCCTGAGGGAGGCAGGGCCTTGCAGAGAAGCCGTGTTTTAATTAACTTCCCAGCAGTCATTGGCGACACCAGTTTTCATAAACAAGCGAGAGGCCAGAGCTTCATCTATAGTCCAGAGTGAGCTGTGTGGAAGGGATTTAAAACCAAACCACACAGCAACGTGCCTGCCTAGAACCCAGAACCCCCGGCTCTCGAAGGAGATTGGGGTCGGAGGTTTGAGATGTGGAAGAAGAGGGAGAGAGAGGATTGGCCAGCTGCTTGTGGAAAGAATAGAGACTCCATGGGAAGGTGTGCTGTGTTCTCCAAATTCACTCGTGACAATCCTAACCTCCAGGGGTACTGACAGACAGAGCCTCGGGAAGACAGTCAGGTCTGGGGGGGGTTGCTCACAGTGGAATTTGTGCCCCTCTAGGAAGCAGAGGAGAATTTTGGGTCTGTATTCTCCTCCTGTGGGGCTTCAAGTGAAGGGTAGCCACTCACTGACCAGGGAGGCAGGTCCTCCCCAGACCTGATGGGCTGCTGTCTAGATCTGGGGCTTCCCAGCCTTAGAGCATCTAGAAAGAACTAATGATGTTTATGCTATCCAGTGTGTTGTTGTGGACTATTCCTTCAAACTGTGTGAAGATGTGTCACTGGTTGTTTAATAAGGAGCTGAATGGTCAATAGCTAGGCAGGAAGAGGTTAGGTAGGACTTCTGGGGACAGAGAGGTCTCGAGGAAGAAGAAAGGCAGAAGAATCAGGACATGCAGGAAGAGAGGTAAAAGCCACAAGCTGCGTGGCAGCATGTAGACTAATAGAAATAGGTTAATTTATGTTATAAGAGCTAGTTAGAAACAAGCCTAAGCTAAGGCTGAGCTTTCATAATGAATAATAAGTCTCTGTGTCATGATGAGTTTGTCAGCACCTGGTTTACCACAGGCCTAGTTCATTCATGCCCTTATCCAAGCCGTGTTTGCTAGCATCTACTGCATTGCTGGGTACTGGGGGAAGCCAAATGTAACCTATAAATATGTGATCACATATTTCAAGTCATGTTAAGATCAACTGAGTTGTTTCACCCTCTTAAAAATCCATATATATTGTTCTAAAAATGTTAAAGTGACTATTCAAACAAACAAACAGGGTTGGGCAAATAGCTCAGCTGGTAAAGTACTTGCCCTCCAAGCACAAGGACCTGAGTTTGATCCCCAGAATTCATGCAGAGTGAACGTGGTGGTACATGTCTGGGGTCCCAGTGCAGGGGAAGCGGAGGCCGCAGGAGGATTCCCAGGCTCAACCTAACGGGCAACCTACTGGCTCAGTGAGATTCTGTGGCAAGAAAACAAGGTGGAAAGTGTCCTGAAGGATGGTACCTAGGGTTCTCCCTGACCTCCATGCACATGCACACACAAGCACACATGCATGCATCCCCCCATCCCTCCACACACACTCACACACACACACTGCATCACTGCCCTCATAGGACACACAGCCTCCAGGAGACAGAGTGGAGCTAGCCAAACACTGGGCAATTGCTGACTTAACTACTTTCCCTCACACTTCGCCCATGGCTTTGTTTGAGATGTAATCATCATAGCGCCCCGTTCACCTCTTCTCTGTGTGTAAGACGTACGGCCCTTGAGTTAACTGCTTTTCTCTCCTCCTAGAGAACTGTTCTTTAGTCAGCCCCACCATCCCTCACTCACCATCCAACCCTGACCCAGAAGCCTCGCACCTTCCTGCCTCTGTGGACAGCCTCTTCTGGGCATTCACATGACGGACTCTTGCGGCATGTGGCCCTCTGTGTCTTCCTTTGCAGAGTGATGTTGTCAAGGTGCAGCATGCTGTGGGAGATACCGTTATGGGCTTTGGGGAGACCATGACCTTGAAAGGCATCAAGGAACCTGTCCAGACTGCCATCCCAGAGGCTTCTTCCAAGAGGCTTTTACAGATTATTTATTTTTTAGCCTGCCATGGTGATATACACCTTTGATCCCATCACTTGGGAGGCAGGGGCAGGCAGATTTTTGTGAAAAAAAATTTTTTTTTGGTTTTTCGAGACAGGGTTTCTCTGTGTAGCTTTGCGCCTTTCCTGAATCTTGCTCTGTAGACTAGGCTGGCCTTGAACTCACAAAGATCCGCCTGCCTCTGCCTCCCGAGTGCTGGGATTAAAGGTGTGCGCCACCACCGCCCGGCTTTCCATGAATATAAAGCCAGCTTGGTCTTCATAGTGAGTTCCAGGCATGTCAAGGCCACATAACGAAACCCTCTCTCAAAAAAAATACAAAACTATTTTTATTTATGTGAATGTGTGTGTCTGTATTTGGGTATGTGTACCTGATTGCAGTACTCATAGAGGCCAGAAGGGGGCATCAGATTCCCCTAGAGCTGGAATTACAAGCAGTGGCAAGCCTCCCAACGTTGGTTGGGACCTCTACAAGAGCACTGCACACTCTTAAGCACCAAGCTATTACTCCACGCCCCCAAGGAGCTTTTTATCTTAAGCATCTATTGCACACCTACCATGTGTCACCAAGAAGAGGAGCCTCAGGGACTGTATGACCCGTATACAAGAGGGCCTAGTATGTATGTTCCTGGCAATGAAGAGGTGTACTTCCAATCCCCAAGTGAGTGGGAGAGGATGTAAGAATGATACTGCCTAGCATGCACAAAGCCTTGGGTTTGATCCCTAGCCCTACACAAACTGGGCATGGCAACTCAAGCCTGGAATCCCAGCACTTGGGAAGTGGAGGCAGGAGGATCAGAAATTCAAGATCATCCTTGTCTCGGTGAGCTTGAGGCCAGCTTATGTTACAAAAGATCCCATCTCAGGAAAGTACAGACACTCAGATGGGGGAGAGGACACTTTAAGTTTGGGAATGAGGGTGTGGCAGTGGAGACAGGGCTGGAAGGGTAAATGGAGACCAGGAGTATAGGAGATGGAGCCAGGACGCCTATCGGTCCATCAGCTGATGGTGGGATACTCTGCCTCAGCCGCAGGGCTACAGCCAAAGCTGCAGAGGCAGCAAGGGCTGCAGGTGAGGTCCTAGACAGCTAGCTAGAGCTGTGAGCAGCTGAAGGGCACTCCCCGACTTCTGCTCCTCCACACCCCAACAAGGAGGGGGGACACCATGGAACACTTTGTAAGCTGGGAGCTGCCAGATCCTCAGAATGGCCCAACATGGGCAGATCCTGGGAGACATAATCCCGGCCACTAGGGGGTACTCTCAGCCTGTGACCATAGATACACCAGCAAGAGTGTGTCCACGGTCCACAGACTGACGGCACCAGAGAGCCACATGGCCCTGACATTTACTCAGCTCATGGGCTGAAGATGGAAAACTGGGATTCCCCCCAGACTCTGCCCCTCCTATCCAGGGCCATATGCAGTCTCATGCTCCCCATCTGAAAAGTGGGGGTGATGAGCCCTGAGCCTCTAGATCAGTGGTTTTCAACCTTCCTAACTCTGCGATCCTTTAATACAGTTCCTCATGTTGTGGTGACCCCCAACCATAAATTTATTTTCATTGCTACTTCATAACTGTAATTTTGCTACTGTTACGAATCCTAATGTAAATATATGGTCTTAAGCGACCCCCTGTGAAAGGGTTGTTTGACTCCCCAAAGGGGTTGTGACCCACAGGTTGAGAACCACTGCCCTAGATGGTTGTGAGAAGTGAATGAGCGCAGGCATGGGAGGAACCACAGGAGAGTATTCACATGTGAAGAAGAAGGTGTAGGAGATGCTCTGTGTGCCTGGCAAGGCAGGGCCTCCAGCCTCAGGGAACTTCCATTCTAGAGAGGTGTGGAGCTTAAGAAAGAAGCCAGTCCTAGGAAAAAGCATAGAGTGGTCCACTGTCAAGACAACTGCCCACCTAGAGAAACATCAGAAATGCTGGGTCCCTGCAGGCATCTGCTAGTCAAGCTATGCCCACCTACTAGAAGATTAGAGTCAAAAATTATTATTGTATTTCAAGGCAAGGTTCTCTGTGTAACCACAGACAAAGGGTTTTCTGGCTGTCCTGGATCTCGCTCTGTAGACCAGGCTGGCCTTGAACTCACAGAGATCCACCTGCCTCTGCCTCCCGAGTGCTGGGATTAAAGGCGTGCACCACCACCACCACACCACCACCTCCCAGCAAGTCAAATATTGTTAGCAGCTAAGTTTGTTTAACAATCTACAGATGTGATGAATGTCTAAAAATGTTCACATGTCTAAAAAGCTTTAAAATAAACGGGGTGTGTGTAAAAAGTAGAGATAAATGCATGTAGTCTCAGTTGAGAAAAGACAAATATGGGACAAGCGGACTCAGCAGGTAAAAGCGCTTGCCGCCAGTCCTGACGTCCTGAGTTCAGCTCTTGGGACTCTCACGGAAGGAGAGAAGGAGTCCCACAGCCTGTCCTCTGTGCTGGCTAGTCTTCTGTCAACTCGGCACACGCTGTAGTCATCTGAGAGGAGGGGACCTCAGCTGAGAAAATG
The DNA here is from genome assembly GCF_007827085.1 of Peromyscus californicus insignis. Lineage (NCBI taxonomy): Eukaryota > Metazoa > Chordata > Mammalia > Rodentia > Cricetidae > Peromyscus > Peromyscus californicus. Next base: position 10,443,434 of record NW_026294595.1, read on the forward strand.
CCTCCCTAAGATCTGCCTGGACATAAGCCTGTAGGGCATTTTCTTAATTAGTGATTGATGGGGAAAGGCTCAGCTCATTGGGGGGGGGGGCACCCTTGGACTGGTGGTCCTGGGTTCTATAAGAAAGCAGGCTGAACAAACCATGGGGAGCAAGCTAGTAAGCAGCATCTTCTGCTTCCATGGCCTCTGCATCAGCTTCTGCTTCCAGGTTCCTGCCCTGACTTCCTTCCATGGTGGCCTACAATGTGAAAATGTAAGCCAAATAAATCCTTTCCTCCTCAACTTGCTTTTGGTCACGGTGTTTCACAATAGCAATAGTAACCCTGACTAAAACACCCTCTGTCTGCCACGCTCACCTCCATAAATAAATGTTAAAAAAAGAGAAAGAAATAGAGAAATGTAAGCAGCTGATATGTACACCCCCCACTCCCCGCCACTCTCAATACGCCCAAGGAAAGGAGGGCAGGAGCAGGAGCAGCCCCCGGGGTTACATGACTGCTCTGTGCTCAAGGCATGTCCACCACTGTCTAGGGTGGCTCCCAATCTTGCAAGATCATAGAAGAAACGGTCTAGCTTTCCCTACTGTGGGTCCGTTGCTCATTCCTATGTGAGGGTTCCTCACATAGGCTAAATCTGCCTGTCCTGGACAGACTCCTCATCCCTTAGGAGTTGTGGGTGATTTGTCTCTAAAATGGGGGGCGGTCTGTGGCTGATGGTGATGACATCCTGGAAGAGCTTTCTGCACACCCAGAAGGTAGGATTCACTATCCAGATGCCAAGAGGGTGACATGAGTTCCCATGCCCGCCCCCAGGTGAGAACTCAAGAGGAAGCGGCTCCCCGCGGGCACCTGTGCACTGTTGGGGCTGTCCTCGGCAAGTATGCAGTGTCCACAGTGTCCTGTCACCTCCTTCAGTTTTCTTGAACTTTTTTCCTGTTCCAGGATAATGGGTCTGGACTTCCAGACTCAGCTAGCTGCTCTGCTGTGTAGATGCTTCAGGACTCCACGTGCAGCTTGCTTGCCACTCACAGGAAGAGCCCTATCAGCCCCCTACTGCCGGGGGAGACTGTGATCACTTCCGCTAAGTCTGAGATTCCGCCCCTTACGTCAGCCCTCTTCCCCCAACAGGCAGAGCTTGGCAAGCCTCGGGAGAGAAGCTGCAGCCTGCCTGGCATCAACTTCAATTACGGACTTTACATCCGGGGGCTGGATGGAGGGGTTCCTGAAGGTGAGTGGATGTCCTTGGGAGCACAGAGATTGGAGAGGACTCTTTTTTTTTTTTTTTTTTTTTTTTTTGAGCTGAGGATCGAACCCAGGGCCTTGAGCTTGCTAGGCAAGCCCTCTACCACTGAGCTAAATCCCCAACCCGAGAGGACTCATTTGGATGAGAGACTCACACCCCATTTTCAGCCAGATTTGATAAAGCTGCTTGGCAGGGACAGAGGGAAAAAAAGAGGGAAAGAGCTGGTATCCCAGTGGTAAGACCACGGCCAAAGAGGAGAGTCATGAGGGGTTCAGGAGTGAGGGGGAGGGGACCATCAAAGATTCCCCCAGTGTGGCTGTCCTTGTTCTTTACCAAGAAGTAAGCACCGAACAGTCTCAGGGCCAACCCCCGAGGTCCCATTGGAAGTCAAAGCCAAAGTCAAGCCAAACTGGTTTGGTTTTTGTTGTGATAAAATATTCTGACAACAAAGCCAGGCAGTGGTGGCACACACCCTTAGTCCCAACACTGGCAGGAAGATCTCTGAGTTCTAGGCCAGCTTGGTCTACAGAGCGAGTTCCAGGACAGCCAGAGCTACACAGAGAAACCCTGTCTTGGGGAAAACCAACCAAACGAACAAAACTTTGACAACAAACAGTTTAGGGGGTAGGGAGGCTTATTTAGCTCACAATCCCAGGTTACTACAGGGGATCCCCTTACTGCAGGAGAGTCAGAGGCAGAAGCATAAAGCTGATGGACATATTACATCCTCAGTCAAGAGCAGAGAGAGTGAATGCACACCTGCTCACATGCCTGCCTGTGCTCAGCTTGACTTCTCTACTCTTACATAGTCCAGGACCCCCTGCCTAAGAACGGTGCCACCCACAGTGGACTGGATCTTCCCACATCAATTAACTTAGTTAAGACAACCCCCCACAGGCTAACCCCATGTAGACAATCTCTCCTTGAAACTAAGTTGACAATTAAAGCTGACCATCACATGCCCGCTTTGGGATCTCTGGGAGACCTTGCTGGCCAGGGCCAGGCAGCACTGTCCCCTGTGATGGGAGTGATGGGAGCCCTGTACCCTCTCCTCCCACTGACACCCACCCTCCTGTTGTCTCCTTGCCTGTAGCCATTGGGCACTGGAATGTGTTTAAGCAGCAACCCACATGCCCCCATGAGCTGACCCGGAACTATATTGCCATGAACCGTGGGGCTGTCAAAGCTGGCCTGGTGACTGCCCGGGAAAATATGCTCTATCGTGAACTTAATGACATCCGAATCAGCGACCAGGAAGAGCGGCGACAGAAGGAGCCACCCCCTGCCCCTCCCAACGTGACCTTTGGGATCCGTTCACGGTAAGGTCAGGGAATCCAGCTCCTACCTTCTCTGTGGCTAACGAGGGTGACAAGACCACCGGGGAACAGAAACAGTTGTACACTGGCTGAAGATTTTTCTCATTCAAGGTCATTGGTCAGGTGTGGTAGCACACGCCTGCAATCAGAGTACTTTGAAGGCAGAGGCAGGAGGATAGGAATTCACAGTCATTCTTGTCTACGTTGCCAATAAGTTTGAGACCAGCCTAGGCTACATAAGACCCTGTCTTAAAATAACAAAACAAAACAAAACAAAACAAAACAAAATCTACCAACTGGGGCTGGAAAGAGGGCTCAGACAGCCAAGTGCCTGCTGCGAAAGTATGAGGACTTGAGTCTGGACCGTGGCTAGCCAGGAGCCTTGCCTCAGTTCCCGTACCTGTATAGTGGGATCATAGCAGTGCCTGCCGCCTCCTTGCTAAGAGGTTTTAAGACTTAACTTCATTGAAGACTCGATTATAGCAGCTGGACAGTGAGCCCTCGGCACACATGAGCTGTGTCGTAGTTAAGATGATGCAATTCAAAATGTAACCCAAGAGCGAGGAGATTGGGGGCTGGAGAGATGGCTCGGCAGTGGTTAAGGGCACTTGTTGCTTTTGCAGAAGACCCAGGTTCAGTTCCCAGCACGTACATACATGGGGCTTACAACCATGTGTAGCTCCAGTTCCAGGGGACCTGACACCCTTTCTGGTCTCTGTGGGCGCTGCACACACATGGTGCACATACATGCATGCAGGCAAACACACACTCACATAAAATAAAGGTAAATCTTGTTGGGTTGACTATTCCATGGTAAACTGTATTATTAGTGTTTGACTTATGAAAGCTCTCCTGCCGCAAAGCATCAGACAAATGTCGAAAATCTGGCCTGTACCCCGGAAGCCTGGGTTACCCTGAGAAACAAGCTCTCTGGTCCTATGATCCCATAGACCACAAGGGTCACTGCCAATATCAGTGCCATGGACTTTACAGCAAAGACATGACCAGTCTGGAGCTCAGATCAGTCGCTGCAGACCTCCCTAGTTCTGCGGACTCATGCCGGCCTCCATCAGAGTGTCTCTCTCCAGATTTTCCCCCTTACGTCAGCTCATGTGCATTATGGGTACCCATTTCACCCTGACTCCAGGGAAGGCCATGGGCTCAAGCTCGGCCGTTCAGGGAACCCAATCCCCTGCCCCCAGGAACTGGCTACACCACTCCTCTCCTGTTTTGTTTGTTGCTTGCTGGTTGGCTGGAATCTCTTTTTCCTCTCATGGGTTTATTGTGGTAAAATCAGGCAATACAAGACCTATCATTTTAACCCGTGGGGATGGGCACATTCCTGTCACCGTCAGCCACAGTCCCTCCTGTTGCTCCTCTTCCCAAACTGAAACTCACCCCCAAAAGTCCGCCAGCTCCTAGCAGGGAAGCCTCTGCTTAGGCCTCAGATGCCATCTGACGACATTCTTAGTCTTTGGGTTGGTGGAAGAGGGGTTCTGTGTGTACCTTACGAAAGGCTGTTAGCTCAGACACAGGTGGGCAAGGAAGGCCTAAAAAGGGGGCTAAAAATAGCCCAAGAAAATCTGGCTCTGGGCCTGCAGCATTCCAACTCTCTGCAATCCTTAAGGTCAGTCAATCAGCCTTGTAGAATGTTTAATACCCAAGTAGCTTTTCCTGGGAACTTCAGTTCATACCATCTCACCAGGAAAAAATACTCTCATTCTTCAGAGTCCAGTCCAGCAACCCCTTATCATTAGCATGCCAACCTCCCATTAGAAGTGCATTTCTGTGCACACCACCCTTAGAACCTGGAATGTGGTGTAGACGGAAGTTTCTCAGGTCCTGCCTTGCCCAGCAGTCCAGACAAATCTCTACCACCCAAGGTCTCACAGCCACTTACAAAATAATCACTCAGAGGCTTATATTAATTACAAACTGTTTGGCCTATGGCTCAGGCATCTTACTAACTCTTTCATCTTAAATTAACCCATTCCTATTAATCTATATGTCGCCGCTTGGCCATGGCATTACTGGTGTGCTGGTATCTTGTTGTTCCTTTGGCAGTGGGATGGTGTTTCTCCTGACTCTGCCCTTCTTCTCTCTGTATCTCTGCTTGGATTTCCCTCCTGGCTGTAAGCTTTCTTGCCATAGGCCAAAACAGCTTTATTTATTATCCAATGGGAGCCACACATATTCACAGCATAAAGAAAGACATCCCACAGCACTTCCCCTTTTCTGCCTAATCAAAAAGGAAGATTTTAACTTTAACATAGCAAAATTATATATAACAAAACAGTTATCAAGCAAGATAATATCTAGTCTATTTGTATTTGGTAAAATTAAAGAAAATATTCTATCATCTATCTTATATTTGAAAACTGTAACTATAACTATCTAGTGTTAACTCCATCAAAGACCCCAGAAGGATATAGTATTATCTGAGTAAACAGGAAGTACATTGCAAGCAACTTTCATAATTCTAGAAATGACAGAGACAGCTGGCTGCCTGGACAGTCATCCAAAGTTCCTCTGTAATGTTGGGGCGTCTGTCTTCAGCCTACAGGTTTGAGTCTCCAGCATAGCTTTCAGTGAAGCAGGAAATTTTTAAGGAGTGTTCCGCCCATTCTGTGACCCCTCTCTCCTCTCTTTTTAAGAGGTCATGTACAACAACAAGAAGCATGGCCTCCTTCGGGGCCTATAGCCCAAGGTCACGGGTGGAGCAAACACCACTACGATGTGGTAATGGTGAGGCCTGTGGGAAAGTTGCTTCTGGGTTGGACTGATCACCTGGGTTCTTGGATCATGGCAGTCCAACCTCGTGAAGGTGCCCTCCTCATCTGCAGACTGTAGAGTTACCATGGTAGCCCACCCTGTAATCCTCAAGACAGTTTGGTATCAGGGGTCTGGGTCAAGAGTCAGCCTCTGGTACCAGTTCTGTCTCTGTTCCCAAGTCCCCAAAGGAGGGGGCACTGGACAAGGAGCCTGCCAGCTTAGTTCAGCTCAGCTCAGTGAACTACCTGCTGTGTGACCTTGGGAGCTCTGCTTACCTCTCTGAACTTCTTCCTACTTTCTCCTGTTTTATATATGGGCTTCTAGAATGTGATCGCTGTGTCTTGAGTTTTGACAATCTTTTTCACTGGGAATTTTGTTCCCTCCTCCAGTGTAATAGGGGAGCCATACCAGTAACCTCATTCTCTCTCCCCATTTTTCTATAAACCTTCATTAGACATTCACTGGAGACTAGTAGAGGTCCTATCTACCCACAGGAATTCGGGAGGGGTTAACTGACCTCCTCAAATTCATACAAGTCAGAGCTTGGCCCAGATTCTTAAGTAGACTTCTATTTGAAACATTAAATATTAGAACATACATTAGCAATCACTTGACTGGGAGCTCTTATTGAAAACAGGAGAAGTAGAGAGTTCAGAGAGGTGAGGAGAAAACTCCAAGGTCACACAGCATTGCCGCTGATGGAGTCAGGCTTCCAGTCAGGTGGCAGGCTCCTTATCTGAGGCTCCTCCCTAGGGTCTCCTTCTTTCTCATGTAGGCATGGCACAGACACCCAGAACCTCTGGTCCCTGGGGGCTTCAGCTTTCCATCCTTCAAGTCAGCTGGTTTCAAAAAGGCCATGCATTATCATCAGTTCCCAATATAAAAATCTTAAATTGCTATAAAACGGAGTGGCCACAATTCCAGGGCAAAGACGTGATGAAGTGCCTGCTGCATCTCCTGTGATGGTAAATGAGCTTTGCATATGCAAATTGAATGGATTTTAAAATGGTATTTAATGACAATTTCGTAGTCGACATTAACATTAATTGCAGAGAAATGAAAATGTGGCATTAGGTTGCTGTTAGCCGTGAGTATCGGGCCATAAAGCTCTATCTTTATCAGTGAGGCCTTTCCCATGTGACAGGGCCACTCCACAAATTGCAGACAGAGGGCTTTTATGGATCAGAAATATCCCCCAGCCGGCCTGATCAGCATCAATTTCGCTTTATTTCTTTGTAAATGGAGGTTAAATGGCCTCAGGAAGGACTTGGAGCTGCCCAGACTGTGTGGTAAGCCCCTCACCCTTCTGACTTAAATGCCTGGGAACAGTTAAAAACCCATCGCCCCGCCCTGTAATGGGGCTATTACTTTAAAGTTATGGGTTCAAGGCCCATTCCCTGGTGATCACCTTTAACAAGCCTCCGCTGTATTTATTTCTTTACTTTAAAAGCATGTTGAAAACCAAATCAGATTATACTGGAAGGCAAAAGAATTGTGGGAGTGATTTGGCCCAATAAATAAATAATGAAGTAAATGATCAGTACCTACATTCCTGTAAGATGTGTTAAAACAAAGTCTCAGACAGACTAGATACACCAAGTGGGAAATAGCGTGCTAAGCCATGGTAACCGCAAGAAATCCTAGAGAGTGCAAAGGCCGAATGCAGACCCCACCTTTTATGTTTCCCACGGGTGTACCCCTCTTTGCCAGACACCCCCAAGTTCAGGCTCATGCAGCCTCCTGTGCCATGTGGGCGTCAAGCCCAACTTTGGAATCCCTCAGTTACTTCCTCGGTGGTGAGATTCCTACTTTTAAGTAGGAGAGGTGCCTTGTAATCACCAGTCTTGGACCCCCTAAAAAAGCAGAGCTCTGAGCAGTCGCCTGGAAGACAGGGCCACATGATCTGTGGGCACAAGAGGAGGAGGGACGGGGGCAAGGCAGAGAGGTTTCCTTGTCTCGTGTGATAAGTTTTAAAAAAGAGAGAGGGCTGGAGAGAAGGCTTGGGAATCACCAGGCAAGAGTGAAGACCCGACTTTGGACCCTAGAACCCATGTAAACCTGACAAGCATCTGTACCTGCAACCCTCCCACAGAGACCAGAGGAAACTGAGGGAGGGGCTCCAGGGTGTGCTAGCCTGGTGTAAGCAGTGGCAAACGAGAGATCTGTCTCAACCAAGGTAGAAGGCAGGCACCAACACCTGAGGGTGTCTTCTGACCTCCACGTTTGTGCCATGGCATTTTCAGTGTGCACCCACATCACACACTCATCACACACATACATCACATACCCACATAATACCCACACATCACACACACATATCATACACCTACATCACACACATCGTACATACACATCACATACCCACATCATACACCCACATTACACACATATCACATACCCACAACACACACACAGATCACACACCACACACATCACACACATCACATACCCACATCATACACCCACATTACACACATATCACATACCCACATCACACACACAGATCACACACCACACACATCACACACATCACATACCCATATCATACACACACAGTGTCAAAAGTTTGGGTGAGTTGCTTCATTAAAAAGAAACAAGGCAGAACTGCACATAAACACTGGACTTCCTGTGCTTCTAGACTGATGAGAAACCTGGGCAGTTGGGTCTTACACCCCACCGGCTGTGCTTTGCGCAGAACCCATGCCCTCCATGTATCCCGTCCTTGCTGGCCTGGCCTCTCTCAGGTCTGTCTTAGGGGTCTTGTTCTGGTGAGGACTGATAATTGCTTTATTATGATGTTCTGAAACAGCATCACATGTGTCCCAGGCTGGCCAGGAACTTGCTATGAAGGCAAGGATGGCTTTGAACTTCTGATCCTCCTGCCTCCACCCCTCACCCCCGTCCCCGAGTGCAGACATCACAGCTGTCCCGCCACGTCTATTCTTGATCTCTTAGCTCACCATGGTCCCTTCTTGTCCTTTGAAGTGCTGTTCTAACACTTGGACATCAGAGTGTTTTGCATACACAAAGCTAACCACTGCCATTTTCTTCTGTGGCAGGGTCAGCTTGTACACCCCATGGCCTTGAGAGGGAGGGTCAGGCTTTATCTCAAAGAGAAACATGAGGGGTATAGGGTTTGTATAGGGTCTGGCCCCAGCTGGGAAGGCTTCACCTCTGCAATCAGCTGGGAAACACTGGGAATTCTCCAGCTCTGCTTCACTGTCCCATGGCAGCATTCCAGCCAGGGTGGGATTGTCAAACCTCATCACCAGTGCAGAAGGCCATAACACAGCTCTCAAAGCAGGCTGCATCCTGAGGCCTGTACAGAGACATGTCTGCAGGCCAGAATTGTAGCTATTAAAGGCCTGCTTAATTATTAATGTATTTTAATAAGGGCTTGTGGGGAGGGGGTGCCCATGCCCCTGCATATCTTAATTGTTCCTGCTGTTAATTGGTCCTGTGTTCTCAGTAACAGTGAGTCAGAGATATGGAGCCAGGGAACAGCCTGAGCCGGAGCTGGTGGAGTCCAGGCAGCTGAGGCTTTCCTACTGCTCCGCCTCATGCCACACTCAGGGAGAGTCACCAGTGGGGTCCATCATCCCTCAGCCAGCAAAGGGTACCCTGATCACAGGCCAGATGAACTGTACACACACCTGTCTGTCACTGTTCCATATTGGAAACCCTTATTTACATCCTCACTAAGTGACAGTACAGTGTCAGTGTGTGCGTGCGTGCGTGCGTGTGTGTGTGTGTGTGTGTGTGTGTGTGTGTGTGTGTGTGTGTGTGTGTGTGTGTGTATGTCCCTTTAGATTCTCATGTTTTCAGAGAGGAGACAGAGGGTTGGAATGGCAGATTCGCTTGCCTGGGCCTGCTCTGCAGTGGGGCTGGGAACTGGTATAGCCTGAATGTGGGTGACAGGGACAGAGGCACTAACAGACACCATGCAGAGGTGACATGGCAGAGGGTGACACTGCACTTTCCCTGGGGTCAGGACAGCGGGTTAGATTTCCTGAAAGTTCTCAGAACTCCATCTAAACATAACGGAGCTCAATGAGGTCCCCCCGACCCCCTGAATGTGGCACATTGCTGCTAACCAGCTTGGGACGGGGAGAGGTTTACTTGACATTCAGTTAGGCTCTACCTTTTAAAGGCTCCCCACCTTCCAGTTCAGTCCTGGGCTAGGGGCCACAGCACACATGTCGCTTCCTTGCCCTTCCTCTTCCTCCTCTCCTGACTTCCACATCCAACAGACTCAGACTCTGAGGCAACATTCCAAGGCTTCACCGCGCTGGCTACTCCAGGCCTGCCTCTGCCCATCTCTCCATCTCCAGTTCTGACTAGAGGCTCTTAGCTGAAGAGGCCTTCAGTGAGCGTTGGCTGACTGAATGCATGATCACACGACCACACTGGGATCTGAACCTGGAGCCTGTAGCAATCCATTGCTTCTACAGAGGCCTTGGCTCATCCCGCTGGTTTGATCTGGACAGACAGATCAGGGAGCTGAAAGCTTTGGGGTGGTGGAGGAATGAGAAGCAGTGACTACTACCTCTTTCTGTAGTGCTGTTCACCCTGTCCTCAGGCATCGCCAGCCTGAGGGACGAGAGTGAAGAATGGAAGAAGTTTCATAGGCGGTTAAATAAGTGCTGCCCGCCTGACAGGCCTTGTGAATCTCTCTGCCAAGCGGATTTATTTATCAAATTTATGGTGGGCCCATCCATCACACTGCCTTATTTTGCTTCTGCTGGAGCCAATACCCAAATCCAAGCCAGACACCCAAAGTCCTGGGAGGGGAGGAGATGCTTAGCTGTCAGGGCTCTGTGGCTGCTGAGGGGCCTGGCTGACCGCAAGAGGGAGCCAGGAGATCTGGGAAGACCCAGCTGGGAGCTGGGAGGAGAGAGCAACCGCGGGTCCTTCCCAGGATCCAGCTGGCCTCACACCACAGTAGCTGCACCTCAGCTTCTGGCTGAGTTTCCCTTCTGGTTGCTCAGGCCCCAGAAGACTGAGGTGGTCATTGTTAGTCTGGAGGACACTGGCCTATTGTGAGTGACACTTGGGGTTCCCTCCCCAACACAGCAAAGAAAGAAAAACGACACCAGAGCCTTAGTCTCTGGCTGGCACACACAGGTCCTGGCTAAGGTTTGTTGGAGGAAAAATGTGGTCCCGGTCTGTTTCAGGCTTCGAGACAATGACTGAAAGTAGAGAGTCTGTCTGCCTGAGACTCTGAGAAGGGACCGAACAGCCAGGCATTCCTGTCACTTCACAGACTCTGCTGACGGTGCACAGCATGGTGCTGCCTCAGACACTGTGTCCCTTGGCTGCATTAGAGGAAGAAATTAAAAAACAAGGGAGGTGACCCCTTGATGCTCGGATCATACCTGGAGCGCCACATTAAAAAATGCCAGGCGGGCCGGGCGGTTGGTGGCTCACGCCTTTAATCCCAGCACTCGGGAGGCAGAGGCAGGCGGATCTTTGTGAGTTCAAGGCCAGCCTGGTCTACAGAGTGAGTTCCAGGAAAGGCACAAAGCTACACAGAGAAACCCTGTTTCGAAAAAACCAAAAAAAAAAAAAAAAAAAAAAAAAGCCAGGCGGAGCTGGGGACGATGGGTCACTTGGTGGTTCGCTTGCCTGACATGGTTTGATCACCCCCATACTGGATAAGACCAGGCATGGTGGTGATTTATGGCTGTAACCCTAGCACTTGGAAAGTGGAGGCAGAAGGATCAGAAGTTCAAGGTCATCTTCAGCTACATAAGGAGTTCCAGGCAAGCCTGGGCTATATGAGACCTCTTCCAAAAAAAAAAAAAAAAAAAAAAGAGAGAGAGAGAGGAGGAGGAGAAAAAGAAGAAGACGATAACAATGGCACTAACATTTAGGAGAAGATCTGCTAACAGGACAGTAGCCAGAGGGGAGCTGCCAGGATGGTGTGTGGGGCAAGGAGGGAGTGCCAGGAATGGAGTCCTGCAGTTGACTGGGAAGAGATGCCGAGAAGACACCACATCTGGCCTCAACTCCTCGAGGCCATGACAGAGACAATGGAGGGGCTTCAGAGACCCACACGAGGACCACTGACTCTGCGGGCCGCACTCCTGGCTGGTGTTCTCACTGTCTTCCCTATGTGACCTCTGAGTGCAGCGGCGAGCATTTCCTACACACGATCCCATTAACTGCTCCCAATTCTAATGAATGGGAACTGACCTCCCTGTTCTGTCAGTGAGGAAACTGATCAAGGCTACAGAGCCAGTTGGTGGTAGTGCCAGGGTTAAGCCAAGCCTCCCTCCACGGTGACTGTACACACAGGCTTCCAGGAGGCAGAGCAAGACCCCGGGGGAGAATGTTGCTCCTCATCTGAGCTGCGACTGTGGTGATGGGAGTGGCCTGGTGCAGTTGTGCGACCCCCAACAGCTAGATGTACTGGGAACAACTGGTTATAGTTTTCAGCATGACCCTGAGCTCACTTCTGAGGACTCAGCTCTCGCTGGAGCAAAGCCACTGAAACTCTAGGCAGCTCCTGGAGTGAGCACAGGCATCAGGCATGGAGTTCTATTCTCTCATTAAAGGTCACAGGGGATTCCAGAGGTGGTAGTTCTGGCTAACATCTGAATCTGTCCAGCTGCCCAGCAGGGGCAGGAGTCTCTGGTCCTCAAGGTTGCAGGCTTCCACAAAACTGGATCTCCAGGGACTCAGGCTGAATGGGGTCCAGACTGAGCAGTGGCCTGAGACAAGGTTGCACTTGGGGTTCCTTCCTCTTTGGGGTGCTCCCTCCTTTCCTTTCTCATGAGCTTTGTAGCTAGAGCCAGGACAGAGACATTTTTCATACGGTGCTGTTTCCCCTCTGGCTCTCCGGCTGCCCAGACAGAGATTTATCCCCAGCCTGCTGCTTGCAGTATGGGGACCAGGGGGCCTGTAATGGATCGCCTGCGGCTCCCATGGGGCCTGTCCAGGCCGAACCCCATCCATCAGGAGCTGCTGGGTGCCAAGGTCAGCGCTAACAAGGCTGGCTGCTTCCTCCCGGGGCTTCTGCATCCTGGGCTGCCAGCCCTGCTTCAGGTTTTCCCAGTTAGGCTTCGCTGAGAGCTGGAGGCCAGCGCAAAGTGAGCTAGGGACCAAGCTCCCAGCTGCGGGCCTCTTCTCCCTCTGCAGCATCCTCCTCTCCACACCTTGCAACACAGGGTACAGAAAAGGCATGCTGCTGTGAGTTGCATGGTGAGAACCAGTTTCCATCCCCCCTGCACGCTGCCCTTTCTACCCTTCCCTCCCTTCTTGGAGGGGTGATAGGCTGCTTCTCCTCTTGCCCCCAGGTGCCAGGAGCCCCCAGGGTGAATTTTCCCAGCCCTCTGGAGAACATGCTTCTCAGCCACCTTCCTTCCCACTTCAGCCCAAGGCCTCTGCCACCCTGGGGGTGGACACCTGTGCCAGGGAGCTGCTAATTGAATCACCCTGATGACGAATGTTAACAAGTTGCAAATGACCCCCTAGACAATCTAGAAGTCAGGGCTACCCTGGGATGGTACCTCCCCCTCCATCATTAGCTCTTATGTTAAACCCACAAACAATTAAGAAGTAATCTGTGAGCCCAGAGATCTTGGCATCTAATTAGCTCTCAGAGTCCTGCCAGGGCCTGGTCACCGCCCTTTCCTGTTGTACAACAGAAAGCCAAGGCATAAGGCAGGAGTCGGGGCTGACCAGCCCTCCTCAGTTCCTACAAGAAACAGATGGCCAGCAGGGTTAGAGTCCTCTGTAGGGAATCTCTCAGAGTGGCAACCTTCACAAAATCATAGGTCTGGGGGTGGAGTGTACCCTGGGAAATTGTGGATTCCTTGGATGGAATGTCCCACCTGAGACACAGGCATCTCTGTGTGTGTGTGTGTGTGTGTGTGTGTGTGTGTGTGTGTGTGTGTGTGCGCGCGCGCGCGCACAGGCACACATGCATGTGCATGTTTGTGTGACAGGGTGACAGTGTGCACGTGGAGGCCAGGGGTGTCGTTCCTCAGGCACCATCTATCTTGTTTTCTTGAGGCAGAGCCTCTCACTGGCCGAGCAGGTTAACTAGCTGGCCACAGAGCCCCAAAGATCCGCTGTCTCCACTTCCCCGGTGCTGGGATTAAGTGCGAGCTCCACACACTTGGCTCTTTTTCTTGAGCTCTGGAGCTCAAATTCAGGTCCCGGTTCTTACAAGACAGGCACGTACGTGACCGACTCAGGCATCTCCCAGTCCCACCTTCTCTCTGCATGCTTCATGTTCTCTCCTGAGAGTCACCGGTTTGGACAGCAGAAGCGAGGTGACTTCTGATCCAGGCTGATAAAGTGGGCTGGCATGCGTTGGAGGAGTGAGGGGTGGCCATCTTCTTCCTCAGTCCTATAGGAGGGCTTCTGTGGGCCCCAGGACATCCCTGCCTTCCGGAGCCATTTCTCCCATTCACATAAGTCTGCAATAATATTTTCTGGTTCTGCTGGGGTAAGGGAAGATACATTCCAGGCTGATTTTTAAAAGAAATAAAAAACCATTTCATGGGTCCCTGAAAGTGTGTTGGGACTTTGTAACTTGCCTCCGAGGCCAGATGGACACACAGACTCTACCTCATCCTGCTTAGCCACCTTTCAGGGCTCTCCATCCTTCCCCCGACTCCAGGGCCCGCTCTGTGGTAGCTGAGGTGGGGTGATGTGAACAGCATGTGGTTAAGGGCCCCCTTCCATATCATGGGGCTAAGGGCTTCCCACATGAGACAAGGCAGCACACCAGCTTGGCTCTGCATTCCTTTAAAGCCACTGGTGCCATCTCTGGGGTCGCCTCCAAATTTCTCAGTGTGATTAATGCAGCCTCTGCACACATCGGAAAAATGGATGTGACTTCATCTCTAAACTGTTCTTTGAGCTTTTGGGAAGAGAGCGACGTGAAGTATTTATGTTGTATAAGAGGCAGAGACCAGGTTACAAGGCCATGACGTTGCGGATGAACGGGGAAGCCCTGGGTACAGTAATAGGGAGTGGTGGGGACTGTGCCAAACCCAAGCTCATGTCTTGTCTAACAACAGCACCAGATATATTTTTTTTTTTTTTTTTTTTTTTTCGAGACAGGGTTTCTCTGTGTAGCTTTGTGCCTTTCCTGGAACTCACTTGGTAGCCCAGGCTGGCCTTGAACTCACAGAGATCCGCCTGGCTCTGCCTCCCGAGTGCTGGGATTAAAGGCGTGCGCCACCACCGCCCGGCCTTTTTTTTTTTTTTTTTTTAATGAGGGCAATGGTCTTACATGTATTGCCCAGGCCTTGAACCATGCTCTCCTGCCAAGGCTCTTGCCTCTGCACCTCAGACACGTATTGACATGTGGAAATGTCAAACAGACAGAAATGTACTTTTGGTCTGTGGCCATCTGAACCTGCAGAGGTGGAACCTGCAGATGAGACTGTACAGGTGAAATCGGGCAAACTCAAGTAACGTCAGTGGGCCGTAGCAACGCCACCATCCTGGGAGTGACGCTTTGCTACAGGGTTGCGAGATATTATGGGCAGGAGAAGCTAGGTTAGGGCTGTACAGGATGGAGGTCTGTGTTAGATCTTAACACTGCAGGGGCTGCTACAGTGCTCTTCATGGAAATGTGTGTATGCGTGTGTACGTATGTGTGTGTGTTCTCATGTGTGTATGTGTGCATATATGCATATGTGTTTGTATGTGTGTGTTGTGTATGTGAGTGTATGTGTGTGTATGTATGTGGTGTGTGTATATGTATGTGGTTTGTGTATTTGTGATGTATGTGTGTGGCATGTGAATGTGTATATGGTGTATGAGTGTGTGTATGAATGTGTATATGAGAGTATTGTGTGGTGTGTGTATGAGTGTGTGAGTATATGTGTGTGTGGAGTGCCTGTGTGTGTGGTGTGTGTATGAGGGTGTGTGGTGTGTGAGTGTATGTATGTGTGGAGTGTCTGTGTGTATGGTGTGTGAGTGTGTGTCTGTTAGTGTGTGGTGTGTGTGTGTGTAGAGTGTCTGTGTGTGGTGTGTGAGTGTATGTGTTAGTGTGTGTGTGTCTGTGTGTGTGTGGTATGTATGGTATGTGAGTGTGTGTGTTAGTGTGTATGGTGTGTGTGTGTGTGGAGTGTCTGTGTGGTGTGTGTGTGTAGTGTCTATGTGTGTGGTGTGCAACTGTGTGTTTGTGTGTGTGTGTGTTGTGTGTGTGTGTGTGTAGTATCTATGTGTGTGGTGTGCAAGTGTGTGGTGTGTGTGTGGTGTGTTAGTGTGTGTATGTTAGTGTGTGTGTGTGTGTGTGTGTGTGTGCGCATGCGCTGGCCAGTGAACTCCAGGAATAGTCTTATCTCCACCTCCTCAAATGGATGACAAGCATGTACCACCATGCCCACCTTTCCACACGGTTTCTGGGATCAAACCCGGGTTGTCATGACTTCACAGACTTCACTGACAGAGCTGGCTACCCAGACCTTGCAATGGAAGAAAATGCAGACCAGCACAGGGGCGGGCTTGTTGCCAGAGTTTTAAACACTAGTTAAGTCCTCAGTGACGTTCTTACAGTCCCTCGGGAGCCACACCATGAGCCCTCTGTAGCCTCAGCTCTGCCGAGAAGAAAGGCATGCTGGGTAGCAACGTGGTGCTGTCTAGGCCATCCCTGGACGCTATCCCTGGACGCCATCCCTGGGCCTGGGGTAAGTCACAGGAGTGAGAGAGGACAAGAGGTCTCTTTAGATGGCATCACCTTGGGCTATGGGCTTTTGTGGTTGTTGTTTTTAAGTCAGGATCTTACTGTGTAGCCCTGGTTGTCCTGGAACTCACTATGTAGACCAGACTGGGCCTGAACTCATAGAGATCCGCCTGCTTCTGTCTCTTGAGTGCTGGAAAAAGTGTGTACCACCATGCATGGCTCACAGCCAAGGCCCGTGGACTGTGCGAGGCCCAGATGGAAAACACTGTCCGGTTTTCTTCTTTTTAAATTATTTTTGAAACAGGATCTTGCAATGTTGACTAGTCTCAAGCTCCATATGTAGACCAGGCTAGCCTCAAATTTGCACCCATCTCCTCGCTTTGTCTTCCCGATAGCTAGATTTCCAAGTATGCGCCACCACACTTGGCTCATTGTCCACTCCTTCATCCCCTCGAGGCTGTGTGAACGCCCATGCCAACAGCTCCTGGCTCCCCAGGAGCAGCAAGCCGCTGGCATATTAGGGACGGATTTTAATTTTATTTTAACAAAATAGCTGTCTCCACTGGAAGAGGCGTCAAGCGTGAAAGAAGGGCCCATCTGGAGTGGAATCACATTGAACAGACCTCCGTGCTGTCATTGATTTTCTAGGAAGAAAAAAATCGCCTCTGGCTACTAAACGGAATTAGTAGTCACTGATGACCAATTATTTTAGCCCGCTGTGAACGGAGCGCTGCACTGAATCCAGTTTGTCAGACCCGAATCTCCTTCTTAAACACCTTTCAACAAATGTGTACCTAAAGTCCCTCAGAAGGCGTCTTCACTTTCCTGGCTCCCGCCAAGTTCTGGGCTCGGCAAAGTTTTAATGAGCATCTCGGATGAAGATGAGCTTCTATGAGAGGGCCCCTCTGATCCACAGAGCTCTTGCGCGGAGGCGGCGGGCGAATCAGAGCTGTCAGGCCTCATTTGTACCCACCCCGCACCTCACTGCACCCATGTCAACCTAACATTTGCAAACGATCCCCTCCATTTCCCTTGTGTGCTCACCCCGAGCCTTCATTGGAGATCAAGCCTTGGTCTGGGGTAGCAGTCGCAAAGCTTTGAGGATGGATTTGATGGGGCGAATCTGAACTTTCTCAAGGCACACCCGGAGCCAGAGCTGGGTTTCGTTTCATTTATTCCCCACTTTTTGCACCATTAGACTTAATTGTGACATGGTGTGGCTAAGAGTGGAGCATCGGGGCCGGAAGGGACTTCTCTGAAGGTTCCTTCCAGGTTTAGAGCAAAGGATTTGTCAGAACTCTTAGCAGTGGCTCGGCCATCACAGCAGAGGCTGTGTGAGAATCCACGGGCCGGTCCCCAGCTGACTTCAGAGCCAGGGGAGGCAGCAGGGCCCAGTGCAGGCGCCCCACTGTGGAGCAGTACATTTGTAAGCCTTGCTATCCAGAGAAAATAGAGCACATTTTCGTTCCTTGGGAGCCCTGACATCTCCTTGCAGTCAGTCTCCTTCCCTTCCTGGGGGACCCCAGGTCTCACCAAGCTCTCCAACTCTGATGTGGACCTGGCTCAGTTCTTCCCGCCCCTCCCAGACCTGTGTACACCGCCCCCCCCCCCCCCCCCCCCGCCCCGCTCCCTCTGTGGTGATATTTTGTTTGTGCTGTAACAAATAAAGCTTTCCTTGAGATCAGAGTGCGCAGCTAGTTACTAGTTAACCATAGAGGCCAGGCAGTGGTGGCACACACCGTTAATCCCAGCACTTGGAGGAGGAAACAGGGAGATCAGGAGTTCAAGGCCACCGTGGACCACGAGATTGAACCAGTCTCAAAGAGAAACAGAGCCAGGTAGTGGAAGCTCACACCTTTAATCCCAGCACGAGGGAGGTGGAGACAGGAAGTGATATGGCTGGGTGGAGAGAGGAATCATAAGGCGGGCTCATCCCCCTTTCAGGCTGAGGAGCTGGCGAGGTAAGAGGTGACTGTGGCTGGCTCCTTTGCCTCTCTGATCTTTCAGCATTTACCCTGATATCTGGCTCTGGGTTTTTATTATTAAGACCAATTAGGATTCGCGCTGCATCACTCCTCTGCCTCTTCTCCCTCTGCACTCAGAAGAGCTTCAAATACCTGGGTAACTGGACAGACCCCACCATCCCGAGTGCTGTCCTGCCCTCCTTCCCTGCCATCCCTGCAGCCTCAGCCCCTGAGCTTGGGATGAAGGTCCCAAGTCTTATCTGGAGATACAGAACAGAACAGCCCACCCAGATGGCTTTTGGGTAGTTTTTCAAGATCTAACATGAATGGCTGAGAACCACAGGTGTCCATGTCTCCAGCCCCTGGTTTACGCTCAAAAAGGCATGGCCAGCCCCCAGGGGCAGAGAGACCCCGAATTTTGCTGTCATGAGGATTTCATGGGTGAGACATCGATACTTGCCCTGAGTCCCTGCACCCTTTCTAAGAATATCAAGCCATCCATGTTATGGGATTGTCTGCAGGGTTCCCTGAGAACAGGGTTGCTTCTCTCACAGCCCCTTCCTGGGCTCTGGATGTGGGCTGGGCAGCTGCACTCAAGAGAGTCCAAAGGTCTCCAGGGATACTTGCTATTTACTGAGAATGTCATTGCGAATTGTCTCACACCACCCTGTGTAGAGTACAGACCATGAAGACAGCCTGGGGGCTGCGGGTGCCAGACAAAGGAAAGGAAAATCCTGGGAGGAGGAAGCAGAGGATATTCAGGAGCCCTTGGGGATCAGGAAAACAGGGGTCAGCTGAGAGGTGGCCAGAGACGCCTTAGGAAATGGGGCAGTACATCCTGAGGACAGCAGGAAGCCACAGGGGTCAGCTGGGAACAGCTGGGAGGCTCCCCTAAAACCTCAGCTCCTGTGTGGGGTGGGCTGGAGACCAGGAGACGGTGTCTGGTGATAGAAGCATTGCCTGGACAAGTCTGGGGCCCCATGTGAAAGCAGCCAGACTCCCTGGACCTGGCCTCCAGGTGTAGCTGGCTGGCCAGCGTCATTCATCCTTAACTACTGCCCTTGGTGAACACAGATTGCAATTGGTTGGGCTGTGGCATCTGTAGCTGGAAGGCTGGGAGTCCAAGCTTCGCTGCTAGTGTGTGCTGTGTGACCCTGGGCAAGCCGTTTGACCTCTCTGGGCATCAGCTGCCCCAATACCACCCTTTCCTGTGCACATTTAGTGAGGATAAATAATTAAGCTTTTCTGTGTGAACCCCTCCTGCTCCTCAAAAGAGAGGTGTGCAGGAAGGGCAGCTGTAATTGTTACCGCAGGGGCCTCAGCCTGTGGCAAAATCATTCATGTTGGAGTTAGAAAGAGCTACAATAAAAAGCTGAACTTCAACACACACACACACACACACACACACACACACACACACACACACACACACACCAAAAAAAAAAAAACCAAGCAAACAAATAAGTGAGCTGTAACATAGCAACAATGATGACTGAGGTGGGGGGGGATAGGGTAATTGGTTCCTAACAACACCTCCTGGAAAGGTCAAGTGAGGAGGCGTGCGGGGCATGTGGCCCAGTGGCAGAGTGCTTGCCTAGCATGCAGGAAGTCCTGGGTTTGGTGACCCAGCTCTGCTCAAACCCACCACGCTGCCTCATCCCTTTAAAGGCATGCCCAGTACTTAAGAGATAGAGGCCAGAGGGTCGGAAGTTCAAAGCCATCCTCAGCTATAGAATGCGCCTGAGGAAAGCCTGTCTACATGAGACTCGGTCTCAAAATCCTAAATGAATAAACAGTCTTCACCTAGCTCTGAATCTCAAAGGCTCTTTCCTGTGCACCTGACAGTGTTTGTTTTCTGTTTAAACTGAGATCCTCTTGAGGTGTGAGACTTCAGTGGAAGAACTTGGGTTTGTTTTGGTGGTTGCTCTGTCTAAGATGCTCAGTGTCTGGCACCACGCCACCTGTGAAGAGGATGGCATCCTCCCTGAAGGCGGATTCCACCAGTTTAATCTGGTAATTTACTATAACACACATGCAGCCTAATTTGTACCGAGCAAACTAATCCGCCTTGTGTTCTTCCAGCCTCTGTGAGTGTGTGTGTGTGTGTGTGTGTGTGTGTGTGTGTGTGTGTGTCCATCTGTCCATGTAGGTACATGTGTGCACATGTGTGTGGAAGATCCTCTGGTGCTGTCCACTGAATTTTCTGATATAGGGTCTCTCGGTGGCCTGGAGCTTGCTGACTCAGCCAGGCTGGCTGGCCATCAGCCTGGGACGTGTCTCCACCTCCCTAGTGCTGGGATTCAAAGTGTGCACCACCACGCCCAGTGTTTTTTTGTTTGTTTTTTAAACATGGGTTCTAGGGGATTTAGCTCAGGTCTTTATTACCCTCCACATACCTATGCAGGGTGGAGCACGTCAGCTCACAGCAGGCACAGAACTGTTTCTGCCCTCTGGGGCTCCACTGGGGCCAGAAGGGATAAACGGGCTTATGCTCAGGTGGGAAACGCCTAGCCAGGGCTGTTTAGGGCAGGGTAGCTGGGAACCAGCCCTTGGAGGAGGCAACCCCACAATTGAGGCCCAAACGAGAAGAGATGACATGTGTGCATGTATGAGCATGTGCTGGCTAGGAGAACTCCACCCAGAAGGGCTGGAAGTCTGGGGAAGCCATGCAGGGTAGGGTGAATGCCAGGAGTTGAAGAGAAAGCTGAGCCTGGTGGACCATGGCTGCGAGTCCAGGCCTAGCTCTGAAACTGGAGACCATGCAGGGGTGATAACATCCAATTTATGGCCTGAGTTTTCTCCACACCAGGCCAGCCTCTGCACCTGTTTATCCACGTTAATGAGCCAGAACAGAAACTAGCCAGCTTGCGGGTGGCCATGGAGGGCCTAGGCCAGGGCTGCCTGCCATAACTCACGGCATCCTAGGTTCCCCTTGGCTCAGCCCCCACTGCCTCTTTCCAGAGAATAAGAATTGCTGGGCTGGCCAGAGCAGGACGCTGAGTCGGTCAGCCAGGCTAGGGGAGGGCTGAAGAGCTGGTGTGAAGTGATGGATACGCGGGGCTGCGGGGAAGAGGGCTGTTCGCTGGGAGCGGCCTCTTGGGGTAGATATTTCCAGATTACGCACACAGTGTCTTTAGACAGCACAGCTATAAATTAGGCTGCTCAGAGGCATGGGGCGTGTAATAATTAAGTAATAAAAGTCACCACAGGGGTACAGGAGGCAGGAACAAAGAGCCACTGTCTGTCTATGGGAATCAAAGCCTTGGGCTGCTTCTCAAATAGAATCCAACTTAGCCAGAATCCCAGGTCCTCTGGTGCCCTCATGCCAAGTTGCAATAGTTTGGAGAAGTGGGTGGATATTTAGGGTCCTGGCTAACTATCTGGTTGTCTCCAGGGTCACACAGTCTCACTCACCAGTGCCAGGGCAGCGGGGAAGACTGAGAACCAGGGCTAATGGCAGCTGAGACTCAGTGCCAGCCAATCACACCAACTGGGAATGCGGGCCTATGTGGTCAGAACTTACACACTTTCACAACAATCTGAAAAGTTGTTTTGAGACGTTGACTGTCCTATTTGTGTGTAGGGTGTGTGTACGTAGGTGTGCGTGTGTGTACCTGCATGTGGAGGTCAGAGGTCAACCGTGGGTGCCATTCCTCAGAGGTCTACCTGGTTTTTTGAGAGAGAGTCTCTCACTGGCTTAGTGCTTGTCAAGAAGACTAGGCTGCTGGCCTGAGAGCCCTAGGGACCTGCTGGTCCCCCGTTTCCCCCAGTTCTAGGATCACCAGTGCACGCCAACACATCGGGCTGTTTTTACACAGATTCTGGGGATTAGCATCAGGTCCCCAGGCTTATACAGCAAGCACTACACAGACTGAGCATCAACAACCGAGCCCCAAACATCTGTATCTCTAACCGTTGACAATGATTTCAGACTTTCGGTGTTGCCGTACAGACCAGATCCAGCAAACCCAGGGGCAGAGGTTTGCAGCCTCTGGACCTTGCTGGGCAGACATGGGGGCTTGCTTCTCCTGTGTCTCTACCACTCATCTCAGGTTTGAGCGGCTCCTGATACCCTCTCTGGCTGATTTGGAAAACTGTCAGCACTATGACCATTCAGATGGGTGTCTGTATGCAGCTCAGCATCTTGAGCCCTCCAGGTCGTGAGTCTCAGGAGTGAGAGAAAACCTGAATTACTGTCTCTAGTGTTTCTGGCTCCGACTTCAATTCAGGCCCAGACAGCAGTTCCCAGGTCATATTCCAGAGCACACTGGAGCTTCCTTAACAAGTTGCCACAAAGGGGTGAGGGAGGTTAGGGAAGAAGATGGGAAGGGGGGTAGACAACACGAGCTCCAGTCCTCACAGCTCTGGAGGTCATAAGTCTGGTCCTGAGCTGTCACCTCTCCCCTCCCTCATTCGAGGCTCCAGCTTGCATTCTGGGTGGCGAGTCTACTGGATAGTGCTGGTCTGGAGGGCTGGTCACCTTTCTCCACACATGTGCCAGAAGATTCCACACACCTCCCGGGGCATGGCTTCTGGAATAATCTCTGCTGGCTGCCACCGCTAGCAGGGTTGAAATGATCATTTATTTGGTTTGTGGTACTGGGGCTCAAATCCAGGACCTCACACAAGCTAGGCAAGCACTCCACCACTGGAATGTCCCTAGCCTAGAGGAGCACCCTCATGCTGTGGCTGTTTACCACAGTGGTGGTGATAGCACTGAGGCCTGGCCATTCTGAACTGAGGCTGAAGCGACCATTGGCCAGGCATTTCCTATTAGCCTTCTAGCCGGTTCAGCCACCACTAATGAGCATCACCCACACTTCTACTGATTATTCTAACTAATTATTATTATATATTTAAGTTTTTATGTATGGCTATGTATCAAGGGCCTGGTGCCCTTGAAAGCTAGAAGAGGATATCCAATCTGGAACTGAAGTTACAGATAGTTGTGATCTGCCATGTGGGTGCTGGAAACAGAAGCTGGGTCCTCTGCAAAAGCACCCAGTGCTCTTAACTGCTGAGCCCTGTTATTTCTCCAGCCCCATTATCACATATTTTTAGAGACAGGGTCTCAGTATCTAGCAGGCTTCCTCATTGCACCCAACTTGAAAATTATGTTGAGATGAAGTTTCATGTAACCCATGCTGGCCTTAAACTCACATAGCTGAAGGTGACCTTGAACTTGTGATTCTCCTGCCTCCATCTCCTGAGTGAGTTGATAGCTTTATTTTATGCAAGACTGACAGAGTGGGATGGCTTCCTATCTCATCATCATAGGCAGTTAGGATGGCTTCCTGTCTCATCATCATAGGCAGTTAGGATGGCTTCCTGTCTCATCATCATAGGCAGTTAGGATGGTTTCCTGTCTCATCACCATAGGCAGTGGGATGGCTGCCTGTCTGGTCCCCGTAGGCAGTGGGATGACTTCCTGTCTGGTCCCCGTAGGCAGTGGGATGGCTGCCTGTCTGGTCACCGTAGGCAGTGGGGTGGCTGTCTGGCTGGTCACTGTAGGCAGTGGGATGACTTCCTGTCTGGTCCCCGTAGGGAGTGGGATGACTTCCTGTCTGGTCCCCGTAGGCAGTGGGATGGCTGCCTGTCTGGTCACCGTAGGCAGTGGGATGACTTCCTGTCTGGTCCCCGTAGGGAGTGGGATGGCTTCCTGTCTGGTCCCCGTAGGCAGTGGGATGACTTCCTGTCTGGTCCCCGTAGGCAGTGGGATGGCTTCCTGTCTGGTCACCGTAGGCAGTGGGATGACTTCCTGTCTAGTCACCGTAGGCAGTGGGATGACTTCCTGTCTGGTCCCCGTAGGCAGTGGGATGGCTTCCTGTCTGGTCCCCGTAGGCAGTGGGATGGCTGCCTGTCTGGTCACCAGGCAGTTTCCTGGCTAGGCAGTATAGGCAACAGGCCTGCCTCCTGAGCAGGTACTGAACTTGAGGATCAGAGTTTTTCTTGGTACATGGCCACTGTCCATTTTCACACTTTTTGTTTATTAACGATTTTATTTAGTAATTAGAGTTCAAAAGTTTAATCCAATTTCCAGATCACATCTCTTACACAATCTTCATTCTGTTAAAGGGATGAATTGAATATCCTCATTTTAAGTAGCTGGTGCCTCCCTATAAAGAAAGGAGCACCAAATCCAGATCCAAGTACACAGTCATCATAACCAATATCACTTGTTTTCCACTGAAAATGGCACATTCTTCCCCCTCGGCCATTCTCAGAGTGGCTATGACAGACCACAGAGGTGGTGAGCCTCCAGATACTCTGGTCCAACATGGTGCTGCTCTGTGAGGGGCACAAACATGGGAGGCAGAAGAAATGGCTGCACTGCCACAGTCTGCTTTCTTCATGACCTCGCTATACAGAGCAGCTGCACACTCTATCTTAGAGCTCAGCCCCAACCTGGGAGCGGCGCCCCACCCACTTTGGGAGATTTAGATATACGTTAGCTTTGAGCCTTATGGCTCAACCAACCACACTTGGAGTGCTGCCCCACACTGCTCTGGGACCAGCCTCTCCTCCTCATCACTAAAATGATAAAGGATGATACCTGAAGACAGCACCTGCAGACAGTACCTGCAGATACCACCTGCAGACAGCACCTGGAGACAGCACCTGCAGACAGCACCTGCAGAGCACTCAGTACTGGCTCAGTGTTCCAGGCTGCAAGCCATGAAGACATCTAGTGCTGCCTCAGAAAGAGATAGGTCCTTGTGTAAAGTTGAGATTAGTTCCACCAGGCCAGTGGGACTGACAAAAGTGGAGCCAACATCTCCAGAGCAGGGACAGAGTTTAAGTGAGGAGAGACCCCAAGGGTGGGGAGCATTTTGCTCATCCAACCTGGTGGCATTATTGCTGACGAGGACCAGAACAATCAGACCCCAAGGCTGGGAATGAAGATCCCAAGCAGTTCCCAGGGAAATCAGACACTGAGGCTAGACCGCCTGCTTGGCAGGAGTCTTCTGCAATACTAGCCTCAGCAGACCGAGGGCAGAGCCCTGGGTGGGTGAGGCATAGCAGAAAGGGATCCGGGGAACCTAGGAGCCCTAATCAACATCAGTCTAAGGACAGAATCTTTGTACTATCCAGATAACACGTGGAGGCTCCCCCTGTTTGCAGAGCAGTTTGTGTATGTGACCTGATTCTCTGGGTTTTCTGGGTGCTACAGGAAGCCTTTCCTGGCCCTGGGGAGGGTGATGTGGTCTGCAGACGGTGGGGCCTGTGCTCTGTGGAGAGGGGGTGTCTGTTCTATATGTGGGTGCCCTGGTCTTCCCCAGGCCTCAAGCTCTGTGAAACTTTCTCCCCACAGGCCGTCCACACCCTTCTTTGACCTGTTACAACATCGGTACCAGCAGTTGTGGGTACAGGAGCAGAAGGCCACTCAGCAAGCCATCAAACTGGAGAAGAAACAGAAGGTAGTCCTGCCCCCACTTCTGAGGGCTGAAGCTTGGGGAGGGAAGAGAGGAGTCAGCATCAGTGGAGTCAGTCAGTGTGTGGTTGGGGCAGGAGGCAGGGGTGCAGGCACATCCTGCTGCAGAGAAATTCAGATCTGTACCGGTCTCAGTGATGGTCTGGTTCTGCTTGCACCTAATTCTGGATGGTGAAAAAGATGGCTGGACACCAGTCAGCAGGTCCTGTCACCTCCCAGCTGGGATTAGGACCCAGTCACATTGACTCTTGCATGGAGATCTTTTCCTGAACTCCTATCCGACCTTCCTACAGAGGAAACTAGGCTCCCATTCCACCAGCCTAGACAGACATGTGCTCCACACTGGCTGGTATGACAGGGTAGGAAACCTGTCTATAAGGGTGTGTTAAAGAAATGTTTTCTTAAACAGTAGGAAAGCATTTTGTTACTAAGTAGTGAGTAATCCTCTCATGAGGAACACATCTTCTCATACCGGATCCCAGGAGGCATCCTTATCCTACATCCTAGGCAGGGAAAGCTATGTGGAGAAGGCAGGGCAGCACAGAGAAGTGGGGTCCAGGGTCCCTGTTGCACCCAAACTCCTCCAGTTGCGATTGATGTGAGTCATTAGCAATGGGCAGGAAGTCATTTTGGTGAGATTTTACCAAAAAAATACTCCCTGCTTTTCTTTATGCTGCCCTGCGCATTTTAAAGTACTCAAAGGCTCTTCCTTTAAAATATTCCAAACTTCAGACTTCGAGAGAGTTCATGGTGCCTCCTCAGTTGATCCAGACCTGTGACTGCCAAGTCAGATTTTGTGCTTTTTAGATTTCCCTGGGAGTAGGGCACCGGCCAGGTATAGTGTCATGCGCCCATCATGCCGCCACCTGGGAGGTGGAGGCGGAAGAATCAGGAGTTCAAGGCCACCCTCGCCTGCCTACCAAGTCTGAGGCCAGCCTGGGCTGTGGGAGAGATCCTACCTGAGAGCAGAACAAAGCAGCACATGCAGATCTCGGATGTTGCAACAATCACAGACAGGACCAAGCATTACTTCCTTCCCTGAGAGCTGGCAAGTGCCCCATGTCCTGTCCTCAGGCATCTGAGAATTCCATCAGGTCAGCATCTCACCCTAGGATCTTAGTTTGCTTCACTTCATGGAGACACTGAGGTTCAGGGAAATGAAGCAGCGGAGGCTGGGGAGATGGCTTAGTTGATACAATACTTGCCAGGAAAGCATCAGGACCTGAGTTTGGATTCCCAGCATCGACGTTAAAAGTTGAGTGTCAGCCGGGTGGTGGTGGCGCACACTTTTAATCCCAGCACTCGGGAGGCAGAGACAGGCGGATCTCTGTGAGTTCGAGGCCAGCCTGGGCTACCAAGTGAGTTCCAGGAAAGGCGCAAAGCTACACAGAGAAACCCTGTCTCAAAAAACCAAAAAAAAAAAAAAAAAGGCTGAGTGTCTAGTGCTGATGAAGAAGGGGGCTGACAAGAATCCCTGGGGTTTAACTGGGAAGCTCTATGTTCAGTGAGAAACTCTCTCTAAAAAACACAAGGTGAGGAGCAATTGAAGAAGACGCCAAACACAGGCCTCTGACATCCACAGGCGTGTGCACGCGTGTGTGTGTGTGTGTGTGCACCCCCACACACGTGCACACACTCAAGGAGAAAAGAGACAGAGATGAAATGACTCCGACGGCTCTCTGGTCAAGTGCAGGCTCCTCCTGCAGCTGGAGCCCTCGTTTGCTGACTTCTCGAACACTAGGAGAACAGCAAAAATGGTTCTAGGGCCACACTGCGGCTCAGGGGAGCCTCCCAGGAAGGGACCACATAGTCTCCCAGTGGCCTGGTTTTCATTAGAGAGCTCAGTATTGAAATGTTTTTAAAGTGGCCTGTGGTTAGTCTGTTGCTACCTCAGGAGTCAACACGCTGTGTGACAGTGTGGAGGAAGCATTACTGCCCCAAGCTGCTTTGTAGCTCCACAGGGGAGTGTCACACTTTAATCAACAGCTGGTTCCCATGGCTCAGAGCCTCTCTGCCCCTCCTGCTAAAGCAGACACCCATGTGGAACCAGCCTAGGGGAGGAAAACTATCTTCCTTTCCATCCATCCTGGGTTCATAGCTGAGGCCTGTGTGATAAAAGAGATGAACAGAGCTGGAGAGATGGCTCAGGGGCTAAGAAAGCATACTACTTTTCCGGAGGACCTGAGTTCAGTTTCCAGCACCCAGGTCTGGTGGCTCACAATGACCTATCATTCTAGCTCCAGAGGGATCAAGCGCCTCTGGCCTTTGCAGGCAGCTGTACACATGGATACATCCCCCCAAGTGTCTGTGTGTGTGTGTGTGTGTGTGTGTGTGTGTGTGTGTGTGTGTGTGTATCAAATAAAATATTTAAAAATTTTTAAATCAGCAGGAAAAAAGCATGTGGGATAAAAATTCCTCCTGACTCAGGAATCTTTGCAAAGAAGAGCCAAAGAAACAAGCCTGTGTGTTCTCGTATTGGGTTTGAGGAGGTGGTGGGTCGTCCTGGGGAAGAGGAAGAGATTGTGATCAGAGGGTGATCCTGCAAGGTACGTGTGCTCGGATTCTCCTCTGTGCCCTGCATGTTTCAGAGACAAGGTGGTCCTTTCCTCCTGTAGTAAAGCAGCCCTTCAGAGGTCTCAGGGCCCTGCAGCAGATGGACACAGCATCCTTCCTGGGATGTGGGTCCCACCTCAAGGATGAAGGGTGGCTGCGCTGGAGGAACTTGCTGGGTATGTCTTTTCCAGAGGCTGAGGTAGTAATTTGGGATATAATGTCCTGAGTCCTATGCCCTAGCACAGACCAGGCACTCAGAAAAGGGCAGGCCAGCTTCAGAATTCTCTTATCATTCTCTCTCTCTCTCTCTCTCTCTCTCTCTCTCTCTGTGTGTGTGTGTGTGTGTGTGTGTGTGTGTGTGTGTGTGTGTGTGTGACACATTCAGGTTTACAGACACACATGTAGAAGCCAAAGGTCAACACTGTCTTCCTCAGTCAGTCTCACCTTGTCTTTTGAGAGAGAGTCTGTGATTAAACCTGGAGCTCACTGGTTCATCTAGACTAGCTGCCCAGCAAGGCCCGGCATCTGCCTATCTCCAGCTCCCCAAAGCTGAGGTTACAGACATGGACCACCACACCAGCTTTTTATGTGAGTACTGGGGATCTGCACTCAGGTCCTCACACTTGCCTGGCCAGCGCCTTACCCGCTGAACTGTGCCTCCAGCACCCTGCTCCAAGTCTTTGTAGGTATCGTGCTGTCTTGAACATGCTGGCGAAGCTGCCAGGGGCTGGGGCTGCTGTCTGAGCTGATCACAATTTACCAGGCTTGAAAAGACAATAAGTTTTCCGGTTGGGGATTTAGCTCAGTGGTAGAGCGCTTGCCTAGCAAGCACAAGGCCCTGGGTTCGATCCTTAGCTCAAAAAAAAAAAAAAAAAAGACGATAAGTTTTCAAGGCCAAACCACCCACATCCCAGAGGAAACCTGGCTCTGCTATAAACCAGCATGCTGCTGAGGGGACCCAGGATCTTGGACAGCAATAACCCCCAATGAAGTTCTTGGTGACAGTGAACCTTGGGCTAGTTACTGTGCTCGAAGCACCCATGAGCAGCTCCTACAAGAACCATGACTGACAGGCATTGGCCACCTTTTCTAGTCAGGAAATGGAGCACTAGAAAGACCACAGGGCTGTCTGCTGCGTCCTGAAGGCCAGCTTGGCCACCTCTGACTAGACAGCTTCTCTGCTTTGACTTAAAGTCTCAGTCTTGTTCTAGAAGGCAGAGTGAATATCCAGCCTAAGGGCTCGGAAGTTCCTGGTGGACATTACATTACAGTGCAGCTTGGCCATATGAATTTGTGGAGACAGCCTGCTTCCCTCCCTCAGTTCTCTGGCTGTCACAGACATTTGCTTCCACCTAGGTCATTTTAAGCCATGGCCTGGGGTTCTACCCTTTTGAGCTAAAACAGTTGGAAGAGTTCTAGGAACAGGGAGAAGGCCATTGTACAACTTGGGCTCATATGCCACAAATAGTGCCCAGGACATTTATAGAAATGTGAAGAATTCAGATGTAGGCCAGCCAAGGTTCAAGTCCTAGCCTACCCCAGGGCTTGTCCCCAGGGAACTGCCACAACTAAGACTACAGGAAGGAAGGCAGTAAAGGAGCAGAGGGGCAGGCTCAGGAGGCCTCCTAGAGAGGCTGGAACCCATTGGGTGCCTGTGCCTCCCCATCCCCCACCTCACTACTCCAACATCTCCCAGCTCTGTGACTCCAAGTTCAAGGTGCCTGCTGGACTGACTTCTGCTGAGGTCTCGCTCCTTAGCTGCAGGTGGCCACCTTCCACTGTGTCCTGACATGCTGGAGAGAGAACACTTATCATCCACCCCCTTGTTCTAAAGGCTCTAGTTAAAGCCTGGGTGATGGTGGCACATGCCTCTAATCCCAGCACTCAGGAGGCAAAAGCAAGCAGATGCCCGTGAGTTCAAAGACAGCCTAGTCTACAGAGCGAGTTCCAGAATAGCCAGGACTACACAGAGAAAGTCTGTCTCAAAAAAACAAAACAAGGGCTGGAGAAATAGCTCAGTGGTTAAGAGCAGTGACTGCTCTTCCAGAGGACCTGAGTTCAATTCCCAGCAACCACATGGCAGCTCACAACTGTCTGTAACTCCAGTTCTAGGGCACCCGAAACCCTTACACAGACATACATGTAGGCAAAACACCAATGCATATAAAATAAAAACAAATAAATTATTTTAAAAAAGAAGAAAACCAAACCAATCCAAAAGTTTCTGTTTTAATGGCTCCAGCTGCGTTGGATGGGAACCACCCTTGACTCCGTTTAACCTCAGTGACTCCTCATGAGCATCATCTCCACACAATCACATCACGGTTAGGACTGCACCATCTGAGTTTGGAAGGACACACCTCAGTTCTGGACAGACACCATGAACTACAGCACTGGCTATGGGCCTGCTGGTACCTATTGGTGAACATGGAATCAGGGTTCCCCCACCTTTGAAACCCTATAGAGACCTCCCAGGCTCTAAAGGAGTTCATGTTCCCTCTCCCCCAAGACACTCACCCCCCCTTCCTCCTCCTGGGTGGGCCATCATATGGACCTGCTCCATGGGACAGTGACACCCTGTTGGATCATACATTTCTTCACACAGATACTAGAGTTCTGTGTGAACCCCAGGAATTGTGTTAGTTTTAGGGCAGGAGGGGTGTGAGGGCAACCCCCTCCCAGCTGCTGCTCAGGGGAACTAGAATCAAAAGAACTAAGAACTGTACACAGTGGCAGGGACACTGGGACGGGACTGTGAAATGGCCCAGGAGAAAGATCAAAGCCCAGAGGAAAGTGACCCTCGAGCTTGTCACCCAAGCTCCTTGGTCATTGCCTTGGTGTGTTAGCTGTGTTGTTGCTATGACAGGTATGACAAAAAGAAAACCGACTTAAAGAGGCTTTCTTTAGGCTCAGTGTGTGAAGATACATCTATAGATACATCTATGGTGGAGAAGGATGGAGGTGGAGTTACATTGGTGCATCTATGGTGGAGAAGGATGGAGGTGGAGTTACATTGATACATCTGTGGTGGAGAAGGATGGAGGTGGAGTTACACTGATACATCTGTGGTGGAGAAGGATGGAGGTGGAGTTACACTGATGCATCTGTGGTGGAGAAGGATGGAGGTGGAGTTACACTGATACATCTGTGGTGGAGAAGGATGGAGGTGGAGTTACACTGATGCATCTGTGGTGGAGAAGGATGGAGGTGGAGTTACACTGATACATCTGTAGTGGAGAAGGATGGAGGTGGAGTTACACTGATACATCTGTAGTGGAGAAGGATGGAGGTGGAGTTACACTGATACATCTGTAGTGGAGAAGGATGGAGGTGGAGTTACACTGATGCATCTCTGGTGGAGAAGGATGGAGGTGGAGTTACACTGATACATCTATGGTGGAGAAGGATGGAGGTGGAGTTACACTGATACATCTATGGTGGAGAAGGATGGAGGTGGAGTTACACTGATGCATCTGTGGTGGAGAAGGATGGAGGTGGAGTTACACTGATACATCTGTAGTGGAGAAGGATGGAGGTGGAGTTACACTGATACATCTATGGTGGAGAAGGATGGAGGTGGAGTTACACTGATACATCTCTGGTGGAGAAGGATGGAGGTGGAGTCACATTGATACATCTATGGTGGAGAAGGATGGAGGTGGAGTTACACTGATACATCTATGGTGGAGAAGGATGGAGGTGGAGTTACACTGATACATCTGTAGTGGAGAAGGATGGAGGTGGAGTTACACTGATACATCTATGGTGGAGAAGGATGGAGGTGGAATTACATTGGTGCATCTATGGTGGAGAAGGACCAACCAGAAAGCAGGGAGAGATGGATATCTTTGCTCAGCTCACTTTCTCTTTATCCATTCTGTCCAGGACCCCGGGCTGTGTGATGGCAGACCTCACATTCAATGTGTGTCTTCCTTCCTCAATTAGCCCAATCTAGAGACCACTCCACGGATTTACTCAGAGGGTTTGTTTCCATGGTGATTCCAAAGCCTCCAGGTCACAGGGCAAGCATCTCACTACTGCCTTTTTGGCCTACAGGTGATCCTGGGGAAGCTATATGAGACAAGGAGCAGTCAGTTGAGGAAGTACAAGCCGCCCGTGAAGCTGGATGCCCTCTGGCACATGCCTCACTTCCAGAAGGTCAGTGGTCCTTTCATCTCCTTTCTGCACCAAAACTGGGCTAGCTGATGCGTACTTGTCTCGGGGTTCTGTGGGCTTCTGACCACTGATGCTCAGAACACAGCAGCAGGTGACACCTGATATCATGAACTTATCCCCCATCCAGGTTCTGAGCCCACTTAGCTCATCAGAGAGTCTATTTTTTTTAAATGTGTATCTAGCATGTGCACAGGGGTGGGCAGGAGTATGCATATGTGTATGTGTGTATGTGAGTGCAGATGTCTACAGTGAGAACAAGCTTGCATGTGGTTCCTTGTCTTTCCCCTGAAGCCAGGTGGATTCCCGTGTTGGTTGTACAGAAGGCTTCTGGGCATCCTCCTGTCTCCGCTTCCCCATCCCAACAGCCCTCAGCTGAGACTCTTGATAAGCACCCATGGGGCAACCTGCTGATATTGACCTGTTTTACAGACAGGAAACATGGAGAATGCTGGGAAGAGGCAGAGTCTTGGGAGATCTCAGGCCATCTCAGCATGGGATGGCTGGCTACCCAGAAGCAGAGGCTGTCTTGGGTAGAAGCATCACCCTAGTGACAGTGTCCTCGTGTAAGGGAAAGATGTACCCAGGTGGGAAACAAGCTTGGACCCTCACTGCTAATCCACCTGTGTGATGACACCCCCCGTTGAGAGGCAGGAAATGACCTTAGGTTCCTCCCAGAAGTGGGGTGGGTGCTGACTGAAGATGAATCGTGTGCTCTGGCTTTAGAGCTGACCTTGTGTTCTTTCACCCGTGTGTTCCTGTAACACCCAGGCAGAGACACACGTTCAGCAATTTTTAGCAGGACAATGACAATGGGTGTGTGGGGGGGGGGTTGGGGGGGTAAGAGAAGTAGCATTGTACAGACTAAGGGAAATGGGAGGGGCTGAAAATGCTGGGTCCAGGACAAGGAAGAGGCTGCAGAGGCTGTGTGTACCCAACCCAGGCAGAAGGAATCTTTCTTGAAGGTCATGAGGGATGTCCCTGGTCCCATCAAGACAGCTGCACGAGCAATATTCCCAGCCAGCCAGCCCGGCTGTGCCGCCCGAAACTGCGAGTTGGACAGTGAAGGGGTGGCTGCCTTCCTGAGCTTAATGCACTTGAACAAGCCGCTGAGCTTCAGCGGGAAAGCTGCTTTGGCCCGCTGGATGTGGCCTCTCGTGTCCTGCCCAAGTGGCCTCCATCGACATATGTCAGTGACCATGTGCCCCGCTGCCCATCAGCCCAGGCCTCTGCTGAGCTCACAGCAAATGTCACCGAAAGAACATGACCAAACACTGATCAGGAGGTGGCAGGAGTCACCACCACACTGCCACTTCTTAGCACCTGTCAGCTCGGAGCCTCAACAGCAAAGCCTCCCTCCCGTTTCTCCGTCTCTCTTAACGTCCCACACAGATCTCTCTACTTGCATTCACTTGTTCACAACCTTCCCCCGGGCCCCTCCTCTCTTTCATTTCCTCCTTGGCCTTTTTTTTTTCTTTCTATTATACCAGTGACCAAGTGCATGTAGGCATCTGGGTGACATTGCCAGAGGGGCACCAGGACCCCTAGCTCCCAAAGGCACAAGATGCCCTCCAGGTGGCCTCTATTTTTACAGTAGCTGGCCCTGACAGGAGCTCAAGGGTAGAAATAATTCAGTGTTTCTGTTTGCAAGAGAGGGGGTTTGTCTCGGGGTCTGAGGAGCTCTGCTACTCATTAGGACTTCTGAGGTACTGCTATGAGAAGCAGTAACCCAGCAATGACAACTCTTTCTGGTGGCAGGTGTCATGTATGGCTAGTGTGTGTAGATAATGTCATTTTGTCCTCAGAACAAACACCCTAACCCTGCCTTGCAGGCGAAGTCTGCATCTGGTGCATCTCCAGACTCCCTAGAGTGGCTAGCCTGCATCCTTGGATTGTGCCTTCATTGCCCATGCTGATAACACACTAACTATGAGACAGAAGGGCAAGAACGAGCCCCAAGCCCTTCCTCTGTGTCTTCCAAGGACACCCCTGGGATCCTGCAAGTTAGTGTCCCAGTCACCCGTCACACAGTCCCTGGAACATAGTATATGCACCAGGTTCTATCAGGTGTGTTATCTGCCCAGCAGAGACTCTTAAAGCCCTGAGAGCTGACATTATAGGACATAGGCCAATAGCAGTATTGACTGAGCCTGCAGCACAAAGTGTTGGATGAACACAATTTTGTAGGTACCAGTGTACCCGTATGGATGCTGAGGATAGAGCTGCCTTAATTCAAGTGCTCCTGAGACTTCTTCCTGCCTCTGTGGCAACCCCGCCAGGTCCCCCCTCATCACCAAGGGGCGCCTCAGGCCTCGCTGCTTCCCTTTGAAGAGCTTAGCAACTTGGCAGTCAGGTGATTAACTAGACAGACTTTCATCTTCCTTCCTAATGTGTGAGTCCACAAAAACCAAGCTTCAAGGCCCTAGTCATGGCCCCAGAGCTAAGCAGGGTGCCTGCACAGAAGAGGTGGTGGTAACCCTTGGAACGAATGCGTGAATAAGTAACCAGCCCAGAATGACCAAAGATTTTCAAAGCCTCCCACAGGCACAATGAAACCCTCCTACCCACACAGATGCCCCAGCACCGCCACATCCCTGCTGCCAACTCAGGGCCTGTGCTCAAAAAGCACTGGAGAGCCAGGTCAGGCTGCTGTCGTTTCATGGTACATGAAGCCCCAGGAGGGTCTTTGTCTGGGTCACATGTCACTGCTGATCTGCTGCCCCCACCCTAGCGCCACTATGATGGGAAAATGCACTTCCAAAAAAGTTGAACCTGTCACGGTGATGGATAACCTAAATGGACCCTCCCCGCTCCTGAACAGATGTCGAGGCTGAACTCTGTCAGAAATAATTAAACACCTTTCACATGGAAAAGCAGCAGGCAGGGTGGGGCGGCCATCCCGCGGCTGGGTCACCGTGTCAGACGGGGCTGGCTTTCTGCTTCCTCTCAACCAGCCACGAGGGAAGCCGCGAAGACCTCTGGACCACAGGGTGAGGAAAGGCCAAGGGAGACATCCCTGTCGTGGTCCTGGCAGGGAGGGCCTCTGGTGGCCCTGGCTTCTTTCTGGTCTCTGTGTCCTGCAATTGGCAGGAGGTAGCAGTGCCAGGGTGGAGGGACCCAGCAGTGGGTTGGGAGCCTTCCAGCCGGGATGTTCATAGTGTGAGGGCTCCGTTGAGAGGCTGGAAGTTTGGAGCCTCGATCTCCACATCCAAAAAGGAGAGAGTAGGTTCAGGCCTGAGAGGCCTGCTCAGGACTGCGGCTCCATGGTTTCTCTTACCTGGCCATGGAGCCATGTGGGAGGGGGAGTGAGGACTCTTGGAGGTGAAGGACCCCAAACCATTAGGAGAAGAGCTCAGACTCTTCCTTGAGTTCTCGTGTGGGGGACATGAAGTCATCTCCCACCCTTAAGGGAAGAGTCACTGGGCTGATGCCCCCTGCTCCCAGTGTCATGGGGACTCTTGTGCTGTCTGTAGTGTGTGCTAGGGACAGCAGAGGAGGATGGAGGCCAGTGGCAGGGAGGTGAGAACGAGCTGGTATAGTATCTGTGTGTGTGAGAGAGAGGGCCTCCAGTGTGAGGCAGTCAAGTAGTGATGGTACCTTGCTCTGTCCGGTGAGGTGGCTTTGCCTGTCTAAGACTTATACCCTTTTCTGTCAAATGAAGGTCTCTGGCAGGGCACGTGTGTGTGTGTGTGTGTGTGTGTGTGTGTGTGTGTGTGTGTGTGTGTGTGTGTGGTGTGTGTGTGTGATGTGTGTGTGTGTGTGTGTGTGTATGTGTGTGTGTGTGTATGTGTGTGTGTGGTGTGTGTGTGTGTGGTGTGTGTGATGTGTGTGTGTGATGTGTGTGTGTGTGTGTGTGTATGTGTGTGTGTGGTGTGTGTGATGTGTGTGTGTGATGTGTGTGTGTGATGTCTGTGTGTGTGTGTGTGATGCGTGTGTGTGTGATGTGTGATGTGTGTGTGTGTAGAATTAAGCAGAGCTCCTGACTCACAGTAAGCTGGCAATACATACTCCAAGGGTGGGGGTGATTGTTCATTCATTCATTCATTCATGCATGCACACATGCATGCATCCATTCATTTGTTCATCCATCTATCTGCTCACTTACTCACTCACCTATCAATTCATTTACTCATTCATCCATTCACTCATTCATTCACAAGTTTCTGCCTTGAATACTTCATGCCAGGTCCTGGTAAGAATCTGAGGACGCCGGGCGGTGGTGGCGCACGCCTTTAATCCCAGCACTCGGGAGGCAGAGCCAGGCGGATCGCTGTGAGTTCGAGGCCAGCCTGGGCTACCAAGTGAGTCCCAGGAAAGGCGCAAAGCTACACAGAGAAACCCTGTCTCGAAAAACCAAAAAAAAAAAAAAAAAAAAAAAAAAAAAAAAAAAAGAATCTGAGGACATGGTGGTGAATGAGCCAGAAACTTTGGCCACTGCCGATGCCATGGAGTTACCAGCCATTGAATGAGCACAAGATGGACAAGACTGACAAATGGGAAGATACACAGACAGGTGGGGGAAGTTTGGAGAGGTATTGTCCCCAGTTACGCAGTGTTCACTTAGCCAGCAACCCCACATTGGGGAGGTGGTGACAGCTCCTATAATGACAACTGTATCATCCAGGCAGCTGCATGTGTGCATTCACCACACACATTCACCACACACATTCACCACACACATTCACCACACACACATCTCACACACACACACACACACATCACATACACACATCACACACACACACATCCCACACATGCACACACGCACATACATGCACACATCACACACACGCACACACATTCACACACTCGCACACATCACACACACACATGCACACATACACACCTACAACACACACAAAAAGAAAGGGCTTTGCTCAAGGCACATCCCAGCCCCATCTCTGGCCAGACACTCCATCCTCCCTGCCAGTCCTTGTCTGTCTGCAGTGCCGATCTCCACCAACATTACATAGTCTTTCAGTCACTAAAGTATGAACAAATTGACTATATTTTCATTTGGCTTTTGGTTTCAGCCCCACTGCTTTAGAATAATGGCCCAAGCCATTAAGCTAACAGTTTGATTTACAAGCTCCTATGCTCTGGACGTTGGAATCAGCCTCCTCTTTCTGTGGAAGACTAACCCTGCCTTGGGTCTCCTGGGCCTCTGGCTCCTTAACAGGAGCTAGAGATGGAGGGAAGAAAATGCATCTGCAGTCAGCCAAGCAGGGCCACCCGGAGAAGCAGCCGATTAGGAGAGGCTGCTGAATGTAAGAAAAGGATTTTCTCTGCCACCTTTAAGCTCTCCTACAAATCATAGCTGGCTGCAACGTTAACTCTCTGTTAAACCCCAGAGCGTCTCTAACCCAGTCCACCCTACTGCCCCCACCTCTTCCAAGAACTTAGCACAAAGAGGGACCACTCCCTGCCACCTGGGAGTCTAACCTGGGCATCCCATTTGCAAGACCCAAGCATGAAGGACAGAAGGCAGATCTGCAGCCCTCCCTGAGCCTCAGACTGGAATATTTTAAGGAACCTGTCACTCTCAAGTTGGAGTAAGAATCTTCTGATGTCACCTGCAAGGGCACTAAGTGCAGGAAGGGGACATTCACAGGTGGAATCGGGAGACTGGAGAATGACTTGGAAGCTTGGTGCAGCCGACCACCCTCCCTACAAACAGCTGTCCTGTTATAAACAGATCCGGGCAGAAGAGCTGCCTGGGAGGGAACAGGAATGGAGACTTTACATAATCGGACACTTTCTGGGGTTTCCTGCTCAGGGGGTGACATTGATGTCCACAAACAGCCAGAGCTGAAGATATGGGACAGGAAAGGAAGGACAGACCTGGGCTGGGGCAGAGGAGAGAGTGGTGGCCAGGTACCTGGAGCGGCAGAAATATCTGGAATGCCTGCTACAGTGGTGCTGGAGAAAAAGACACCAAGAGGGAGCCAAGGCTGGCACCCCACGGGCCCTGTGCTGCCACGTGGGGGCCCAGACCGTGAATCCTGCCAGCGCCTGGGCATTTTCAACTTAATCCAGAAGGTTCTTTTTCCCTCCTGGGTATGAAAATATTTATGTTGAAAACCAACCAGAAGCTGGCTGTGGTGACACACACCTTTAGTCCAAGCACTCAGGAGGCAGACAGGCGGATCTCTGTGAGTTCAAGGCCAACCTGGTCTACAGAGCAAGTTTCAAGACAGCTAGAACTACACAGTGAGATCCTGTCTTAGGAAAAACAGAAAGAAACAAGGAAGAAAGAAAAAAAGAAAAGAAAGAAAACTAACCAAAATACAGATAGCTTATTTAACATTGTCAATATATGTTTATGTTTCTTTTCTTTTCTTTTTTCTTGAGACAGGGACTCATGGATCCCAGGCTGGCCTCAAACTCACTATGTAGCCAAGGCAGGCCTCACACACCTATTTTTAATTATATGTGTGTCTGTGTGGTTATGTATGTACATGTGAGTGCAAGTGCCTGCGGAGACTAAATTCATCAGATCCCTTGTAGCCGGAGTTACAAGCAAGTGTGAGCCAGATGTGGGTACTGAGAATTGAACTCGGGCTTTCTACAAGAGCAGTATGTGCACTTAACAGCTGAAGTGTCTCTCTAACCCCTGGGCTTGAACTCTCGATCCTCCTGCCTCCACCTCCTGAGCCCTGGAATTATAGGTTTGCCCCACCGTACCTGATATGCAGTGTTGGGGCTTGAACCCATGACTTCGTTTGTGCCAGGCAAGCTGAGCTTCCTACTCAGCCCAGCTGCAGATCTCCAACCGCCAAAGACGGTGAGAATCTCATGCTGACTTTTGGGAATGGGGAGACCTGGAGTTTCTTAATGTCTTCTTTATCTCCAAGGGAATAAACCTTCCCTAAGCTAAGGAGGACTCAGGGAGGAACCTGTGACACAAGGAGGAGCCTGTCCTTTCTGAGGTGTCTTCCTCCATGTCCCACTTGTCATCTTCTGTCCACAAGCACCAAAGTGCTTGGTGAAATGGGGGCCTTAAAGCTGCCTGACGCCCATGGTGGGTTCTAGCAGGTAAACGGTGTTCCGTGATTTGGGGGATAAACCTGGCATTTGTGGATAAGCTGGTGAGATGTATGCAGCTGTTTCAAGGGCAAGTACACCTTCACTGGCTTCCTATGGAGAAGATGCATCCTCAAGGGCGTCAGAGAACACCCTGGAAGATACCACAGCCTCCTCCCTTGCTCTACTCAAAGGCATCCTGGGAAATGGTATTTTAGAGCAACACAAATAATTGTGGGAGATTTAACCAAGGACTTGTGGATGGAAGCAGATCGAGAAACAGTAAGTGAAGACAAATTCCCCAGGATGCGGTGACAGCCATGTCCTTGACCCCCCATGCCAAGATCTTTCTAGGTACCAGCCTGGTGCCTCTGTGAATTGTCCCATTTCATGGCAATCTCTCAGTAACCCTGTGGCGTGAAAGAGTCCCCTGCTTTGGTGATAGGGAACCAAGGCTCACAGGCTTACAGTCACATGCCCAAGTTAATAGCCAGCAAGGTGCCCAGCAGAGGCTTGGGCTTTGACTGGCAGCCTCCAGGGTCAGGCTCTGCAAGAGCTGTTGAAGGCTGAGGGCTTGAAGCTGAGGTCAGGGGTCAGCGGTGCTAACTGCAGGGCCTGGGAGGAGAGGGGAAGAAAAGGCACTCAGCAGTAAGGCTTTGATGGGTGTCCAGAGGGTCGTGGCCAGCCCTGCTCTGGCTGATTTAAGCCCTTGCTGTAAACCATACTTCCCACTGCCCTGAAAGCCATAGACTTTGATAAAACCTCTGACATCTTTTAAATTGCAGTTTGGCCCTGAGGCTAAATAGGAAAGAGGCCGTCGATGCCAGACTCCGGATGCTTTGTTGCAAGTGGGAAACAGACCAACTGTGGTAAATGGCTAAATTTGCAGGCTGAGAAGCCACAAGCGGGCTCTATAGTCCAACTTGCCTCACGGCTGCCAACCTCACTGCAATGTGAGCACAGCCATCAGGAGGAATGAGTGCACACAAAGCTTGGCTAGGGGACGGTCACGGCGAAGCACAATCTCTGGTCTCTGTTAGGCCTGCTCATCTCCTCCCATAGGTGCTCTCGAGCATAGCTACACCTGGCCTCGAGTAAAGATCCTAGGACCTGATCCAGCGCATGTGGGGCAACCTCCAGATTTGTGCTTTGGCCAGCAGTTATCAAAACACCCTGGGTCAAGGTCAGCACCACTGCTCGGTAGTTTGAGCGATTTATTTACTAGGGTGGGTGGGTGAGTGGCCACAGTGTGTTATACAGCGAGCTGGCCTCTCCAAGGAGAACCAGGCCTGCTAGTGACAGGCCCTAAGGACCAGTCTGCTCAGGGCTGCTATCACAGAGTACCCCGGGCTGGGCAGCCTCAGCAGCAGATGTAGAGCGCTGGCATTGGAGGCCAGAAACACAGTCTACAGTGCAGGCATGTTCCGACCAGCATACCTTCTTACTGCGTCCAAATATGAGAAACATGGCAGGGGGGGATGACAGAGATGGGGGTTCCTTAGATGGCCACCAGTGTCATCATTGATGCTCCTGTCCATGACCTCATCTAACCCTAATGGCCTCCCAGAGGCCCTGCCTCCAGTACCATCCCACTGGTACTTTCCCTGTGATTTGAAGGGACCCATCAGTCCTTGGCAACTTCTTTCTCAAGTTCAGTGCAGATCTGTCTCCTTCTGCCTCCCACCTCCTGGTTATATTTCTGGCTTCTGAAGCCCCCTGAATCCCTGGCTCCCCCTTGAACATGACAGCTTTGCAAATTTCCCAAGGCAGTTACTTTTTCCACAGCTGGCAGGTTCTTGACTGCTCTTGGGGGCAGAGCTCTGAGTGTGGAAAGTAGAGGCCTGCCTTGAAACAATAGGGGACCACCCAGACTGTGACCTCTGGCCTTCAGCAATGTCTTCTCCACCTTTAGCCCTTGCCATGATTTGTCAATTGGAACAGTACTTCCACACATTTCTGAACAAAGCTGTGGTTGAAGATGCTGTCACATGCCCCGATTCATTCGCCGTGGGGAAAGCTTCCTGGAGAGTGCTCAGGAGAGTCTGCTGGATTTGGGTATCATTTCATAGTCACAATAGTAACAGCCTCCCTGCCTTGAATGCCAGTGCCAGGTACCAGGTGCCAAGTCATGAGCCTGACAGTGACCCCACAGGACGGAAGGACCATGTGACCCTGCCTTTGTACTTGAGAAACTGAGGCTCCTGGTTTCACGGCTGGACGGTGATGGGGCCCAGGCTGGAAGTCAGCTAGCCTGCCTCAGTACCTTCATCGTTCCCCACGGTATGCTCGTGCTGTGGGAAGTGTGGTTGATGTGAAGCTGTGTGCGCCTTTGTGCCCCACATAGTAGACCTTGAACAAGAGTTAGAAAATGCTCAACTCGGGGGCCCCAGAACATCTGAATTCCACTCTGGGCTGGCTCTGCTTTGTACAACTCTGGAATATCTTATTTCCCCTCACATGCAATCCATTGGGTACCTTCAAGTCACCGGAAAGGAGACAGGTAAAGGTACTGGAGAAAATGAAACACTTCTTACACTTCTATTAAATTGAGCAAAGCAGATGAATTCTAAGGGTTCTGTTGTCTCACTGCAGGTTCCTAATCCATTCATGTATCCATGCATCCATTCATCCATCCATGTATCTGTGCACCTATTCATCCACCCATCCATGCTTGCATGAGCCCAGGTATCCATTCACTCACACATTCATGTATCCATTCATCTTCCCATACATCCATCTTTCCATCTATTTGTCAGTGTACATTTATCCATCATCCATCCTTTCGTCTATATAGCAAATATTAGTTAAATGTCTATTGAATGCACTTAATGGTAAAGTTATTCCCAAGACCCTCAGCAGAGTCCCACCTGATGACATTTCCCCAGGACACTGTCCCGAACATGGTGTCGACCTTCTTCCTGTCTGGCTGAGGATACTTTGCTCTGATATTGCTACCTGTGACTTGACATGGTTAGCATCATTGACCATGGAAAAGTTCTATTCTTCTTAAAAGACACCGGAAGAATGTCTTCCTCATCATTATTCCAGTATGAGACATAGTGACATCAAGACCCATACTTGCAGGCTGAGGCACCAAACGTCTGAGTGTGGCCCTGGCTACCCTAACAGTGTTGCGGGAGCTTCTCAACAGCCTACATGAATACTCAATAAGGTGCAGGGAGGTGCCGTATGAGCAGGACAGCAAAGGACTTAATTTACAGTACAAAATCAAAGACTCTGTCAACCGAGGAACTGTGCGTTCAGATAACCACCTGAGAAAGCATTACCAGGGAAATTTCCAGAGAAAGTAATTAAGGAATCCCCATTGACCAAATTCAGCAGCAAAATTTGGAGCTCTGGAGTTTGAAGCTCACCAGGGATCCAGTGTCTCCCCCCATTTGATCCTTTATCAAAACGAGCAGTGGTGTCTGGGAAAAGAGATCGGCTGTGAGCCTCCCAGGCTCTCCCTAGCACACCTCTCCAGCACTGCATGGGCCTGTGTGCGTTGTCTTGTCTAAGAAGCTATAAGCAATAAATGAGATCAGTGCTTTGTGAGATGGAGTGAGATTAATGCCCCTCTCCTCTTCGAGAACTGACAAGAGCCAGTTAGTATTTATGAAGTGCCTGTGGTGTGAGAGAATGCCTGTGGATCTGAGAGTCAACACACCACATCCACGGGCCCCAGCTTCAGGGTGACTCTACTCCCAGACTCTATCCTCCGTGTGAAGGTACCTACCTTCATTGGTCAGAGAGGCCAATGGGTGCTTAGGCAGTCTTTCTATGAGTGACTGCTTACAGGGACCATGTAGGATTGCTGACCAGATGACCGTTCTCTCTCCCAAGGGGACAATGTTGAGACAGTCCAGTTCTCGGGGGCTGTCCGAATTCACAGAGGGTTCTCAGAAAGGTCTCTTCCAGGATATCTCCTCTCCTAACCCTCTAGCTTTCTTGAGCTGACAGAGAAAGAAAGTCTTGCTGTCTACTGATAAGCCAGCATGACCTTCTATGTTCTGAGATTCTGAAATGGTAGGCAAACTACAGCTGAATTTGGGGTACCCACTGGGATATCCCACTGTTTGTTGGTTGGCTAAGCCCCTGGGGCTGGAGGCCTGGGGACACTCCCCCCCAAAAAAAGAATAGAGCCAACAGACTCCAACAGACTCCTCTCATGCGGCCTCTGAAAAGGGGGACCCCCCACCCCCCACCCCTGCCACTTCTCAGCAATTCAGCTTGTCACTGTGTTTATTGACAGGCCCATTGGAAAGAGACCTCCCTGCAGCTGTGAAGTTCTCTCTGTCTCCCATTCACTCTTTTTTCAGACAGTTTTTGAAAGACGAAAAGTCTGCACATACACACACACACACACACACACACACACACACACACACACACACACAAACCCCACACTGGCTCCTGGGCCTGGCCCAGCTCGCAGAGGGAGAGGGGTGCAGCCCGGGTGAGCCGATTGCCGAGCCTCCTCACCTGGTCCCACAGTGCACCGCCTCCAATTAAATCAAAACGGTTTGTTTTTAATGGTCTTTTACGCTG
Source organism: Peromyscus californicus insignis (assembly GCF_007827085.1). Lineage (NCBI taxonomy): Eukaryota > Metazoa > Chordata > Mammalia > Rodentia > Cricetidae > Peromyscus > Peromyscus californicus. The sequence continues at coordinate 10,487,105 of NW_026294595.1, forward strand.
ACAAGTGGGCGATCATTTTGGGCCCACGAGCTGTCAGGAGCTGAGGCAAATCCTCCGTTGATAATGCCCAATGCTTCCAATTAGGAGCTGCGGCCGATCCTGGCGCGCTAACGATTCCCCAGTCGCCCCCCAGGCCCCTTTGGCGCTGGCTGTTTCTTCTGCCTCCTCCACCGCAAATTACTGACACAAAACGGAAGGCCCCTCGTCTCCTCCGCCACGCCAGGCCCGGGCCCTGTTGGGTTTAATGAGCCGATGGAAGTTTCGTGGCTCCAGCGCTAAATTCTTTTCTTGTTTGACAGCTGCTCGGCTAAGGCGAGTGTTGACCTTATAAAAGATTTAGTGTTTCTCATTATTTTCTGTCAAGCTTCACAGTGATGGGTGGGTGGTTATCATTTGCATCCCAGGGTGTGTGTGCAAGCATGTATGCTAGTGTGTGTGTGTGCCTGAGTGTGTTAGGTGGGGGGCTTGAGGTGGAGACAGAAATGGGGACAGACAGGGGTCTCTGTGTGTCACATTTATCCCCCACTCAAGTGGCAACTTCCAGTGTGACATTCTTCCTGGGCTGAGGTGTTTCAAAGAGCAGGCAAGATGCAAGGCCAAGGCGATGGATGGTTCTGGGGTTTCCGTGGAGGGAAGCCGTGGTGGAGGTGCCAGGAAAGCCACACTGGGACAGACGCAGGGTGGAAAGACTATTGGGATGGTTGGGGGCTTCGCTCAAGACCTCCTCAGGGGAACTCAGTCTTTCCTTACAAGGGCATGGCCACAGCTTCTCCACCCCTGCTCCAAAGCCTGTTCAAGACTGTGACAGGTGTTGTTTTTTGTTTTTTTTTTTTCCGAGACAGAGTTTCTCTGTGTAGTCCTGGATCTCGCTCTGTAGACCCAAGCTGGCCAGGAACGTACAGAGATCCGCCTGGCTCTGCCTCCTGAGTGCTGGGATTAAAGGCGTGAGCCACCACTACCCAGCTCTTTTTTTTTTTTTTTTTTTAATGATTAACTTTTATTTCATATGCGTTGGTATTTTGCCTTCATGTAAGTCTGTCTGAGGGCCTTGAAACTGGAATTATACACAGTTGTGAGCTGCCATGCAGGTGCTGGGAAATGAACTCAGAACCTCTGGAAGAACAGCCAGTGCTCTTAACCACTAAGACATCTCTCCAGCCCAACTGTGACAGTTTAAAAGGCAGATACATTTTTTAAAAAGGCTCACATCATTCTCCTTTAAGATAATTATGAAAGCATGCCTGGGTCCTGATTTTGTTCTTGCACTCATACCAAACTAAGACTGTTCTGTAACTGACAAGGCTTGGGGAGTCCATATTCATGCCTTTTCCAGGCCCCACTGGCCTCTGGCTGCCTCTTGAATCATTATGTTTTACCCTGCCATAGAGAGATGAGTCCCCCCTCCAGCAGCCCCCCCCAACTGGTTGTCCCAGGGCCGGGTGACTTGAAGCTACCTAAGGAGGGAGGGTCTACATCCATCTTTGTTGCCTCCGGGGACGCTTTGAGGAGCCATTTAAATAAATCTCTTAACTAGCTGTATTCCTAAATTCTTTCTCATAATGTCCCATCAAGATGGTTCTTCATGCAAAAGGAAATAAAATATAACTCGCTACACTGGGCAGTGGTGGTGCACGCCTTTAATCTCAGCACTTGGGAGGCAGAGGCAAAGGCAGGTGGATCTCTGTGAGTCAGTGGCCAATCTGGTCTACAGAGCAAGTTCCAGGACAGCTAAGATTGCACAGAGAAACCCTGTCTTAAAAAAAGAAAACAAAACAAACTATATATATATATATATATATATATATATATATATATATATATATATATATATATATATATATATATGTATATATATACACACACATATATATACATATATATCACTAAAGAAAAACAGATAAACTGAACTTCACCAAAATAGAAAAAAAAATTGTTATCACTCCAATACTATTTTCAAGATAGCGAAAAGAAAATTGGGCTTGGTAGTACACACCTGTGAATCCACACTGGAGATTAGAAGTTCAAGGCCATTCTTGGCTACGTGGTGAGTTATGGGCCAGCAAATCATGCCTTGTCTGAGACTTGCACCTATGGATATATGAGGCTATACGGCAACTCAATAATAAAGAGATAAATGCCCCCAAATTCAACATGAGCAAATGACCTGAACAAAGACAGTCTGAAGATGCCATTCAGACTGCCCATCAGTACACAAGATGGCCAGCATCACTGGCCACCAGGGAAGTGGGTCAAAGCCTCAATGAGCTGTCCCTGCACCCATGAGTATGGCTACAATGAATGTGACAATGTAAGTGTTGAGAAGACTGGGAAGAAACCAGAGCACCCAAATGTTGCCGGTGGAAATAAAAAATGCCCCACCTCACCTTGCAAAAATATTTTGGCAGTTTGCTAGAAGCTTAAACAGAGTCCCACAAGGCACAGCAGCTCTATTCTTATGTATACCCAAGAGATATTAAAACATACAGCCACACAAAGACTTGTAGGTATTCCTAACAGCATCCATGATAGTAAATAAATAAAAAGTGGATAATGGAAATAACTCAAGCATCCATCTAATACACAAGCAAAGGAAACAACGTCCTGTCCATGCAAAGGAGTACAGCTCAGTCATGAGAAATGAGGTATGTCCAGCCTCCAACCTGGGCAGACTTTGAAAACATCATGCCAAGGGATAAATGCCATCCCCAAGAACCACAGGTGTATGAACTGCGAACCATACCCGTCCACAGGGACAGGAAGCTGAGGGTGACTGCGGAGGTTGGGAGTGACTGTTACTGGGCTAGATGTGTCTTTGGAGATGTGGAGAGACTGAGATAATGGTAAAACAACAATAACAACAAACTATAAATATGCCCAAATAATTGATTTCTACACTTGAGTGCTAAGAAAATAGTCAGGTCTCCGGTCTCTCCCTCTTGTGTATGTGTACACATCTGTGAGGGGCTGTGCACGCATGTGTGCACAAGTGCGTGTAGAGGGCAGAGGACGGCTGTGGTGTCAGTCCTCAGGTAGTCTCCCTTTCTTTTCTCTCTTCTTCTCTTTTCAAAGCAGCTTCTCTCAGTGGCCTAGAACTCGCAGATTTGGCCAGATTTGCTGATTGGCAAGCCCTGTCCCTGCTTCTCATTCCTGGGATTATGAGAGAGAGAGAGAGAGAGAGAGAGAGAGAGAGAGAGAGAGAGAGAGAGAGAACAAAAAACCTATGGATTTTGGGGAGTGAATGAAGTCTGAGCTATTTTCCAAACCCCTCAAGTCTCTTGAAACAAATGAACAAGCAGTGCAGACCCTGTCCTGTGGGTGCCAGAGCAGGGTGCTGGCTGACTTGTGATTATAGGAGTTGGGTGTGCCCTCAGATCTCACTTACATGGTAGGCCTCATGTGCCAGAGTGGCAGTGTGACCTGACCTGAACGTCTGTGGCAAGTGTAGCCACAGACGGCTACCTTGTGACTGAGGCTGCCAAAGTGTTTATCTGCCAGCAAGAGCAAACAGCTTTGTCGTCCAATTTTGTTTTCATCTGCTGCAGACTGGCCTTAGCCAATCCTAAGGCATGATGGAGGGAGCCTGGACTTTCATTTGTCTGTGTGACACATGTGTGCACATGGATGTGGAAGCGAGAAGTCAACATCGCCGTCTTCCTCGATCACTCTTCATCCTCTCTCTCTCCGTTTTCCAACTCTGCGCTTTTAAAATTATTCTATTCATTTATTACTGTGCGTGCACATGGGTGATGTCCGTGTTGGGTGGGAGGTCAGAGGACAGCTTTGTGGAGTCAGATCTCTTCTTCCATCTTTACGTGGCTTCTGGGGGTCCAACTCACTTTCCCTGCAGAGGAATCTCACTGACCTTATTTGAGGGAGCATCTCTCACTGCACCTGGAGCTCACTGATTTTGCCAGACAGCCTGGCCAGTGTGCTCCAGGAATCTGCCTTTCTCTGCCTCCCCAGTGCTGAGATGACAGGGGAGTGCTGCCACACCCAACTCACAGGTGGGTGCTGGGGATCAAATTCAAGCCTCGTGTTTGCAAATGCTTTACTGACTGAACCACCTCTTTGGCCCCAGAGTCTCATGTTCAAAGGCACAATTGCCCATGATTTCTCCGGGCCTGGTGAGTGGCTAGACACAGACCTGCCTTCCTGCTCTGGCTTTGCCACTTCGTAGCGGGACCTGTTCAGACTGGTGTCTGTCTCTGCACTCCAGTCCCCTCTCCTGTCGAGTGAAGGTGGTTCCTCTCCCAACCCATCTCCACTCGTGAGTCAGGACTCGTGTGGCTCGGCGCGGAACAGAGCCCTTGCTGGGAGGCAGTAGGTTTGCTTGCACAGCCCCGGTCGGATGTGCTTTGAAGGCCCAGCGTGTGTCAGCAGGGAGGGTCGGATTCTGTGTCCTTGCTCTGTCTATTTTTGGAGCCAGTAGCAGAATAACAATTTAGGGGACCAGATGTCTCAGGAGAGATTGTTCTCCTCATTAATTACTTAAACCACAACCTGCTACATCACAGGGGAGGCTCCAGCCTGCTCGCCACAGAGGTCTTGCCCAGACTAGTGTTCTACTGGGGCCTCTGACCTCCAGCTGCCCTGAACTTGACAGAAATTACTGGCCTGGGACTGATCCATAATTTTCAAGTGTCTCTCATTAGAGCAGACAGCCCCTCAATCTTTACAGCAGGATCTCTCTCCCAGTCACCGGAGCAGTTGTCACTTAAAAAACTCAACTAAACCTCAGTGGCTGTCACCTCCCCCCACCCCCCCACCCCCACCCCCCACCCAGTTCTTCAGCGGATTCTCTTTCTTTCCTCTTTCCTACTCTGGCTGTTTTTCCTTCAAGCCTCCATTTGCCTTATCGGGCTTCAGACCTGTCTCTGGAAAGCTTGGTATCCAACTGGAGACTGTGTGTGTGGCTAAGGCGAAGAGCCAAGTGTCGGGGGGCAACAGTGGGTATGGGTCAGAGCCTGGGAGTCTAGTGGAGATGCTGCTTGGCCTAGGAGTGGGCAGCATGGTTATGGGTTTGAGTTTTCCTGGCCATTGCAAGTGTGGGAGGGGCGTGTACACATGCCGCCACCGCCGCCACCGCCGCCGCCACCACCACCACCATCACCATCACCATCACCATCACCACCACCACCACCCACCACCACCACTTTGTCACTGGCACAGTTATCTAAGCAGCTGTAAGATACCATTTTGGGGCTTATGGCCAATCCTGCTTGCTTTGGTCCCCAGAGGAACCCCACTGTGACTGCTTAAACTCCCCATCTGCAGCAGAGGCTCAAGCTAAAGAAGATATGGAGCAGGCAAGAGAGGAGGAGGAGAAAGCAAAATGCTATCTGCCCTTGACCTTGAGCAGGAACACTCAGGCAGCCAAAGACCGTATGCACTTGACTGACACTGCATGTCTTTATGTGTCTTCCGTTTTTCACATTAAAGTGAGGCTGGAGAGATGGCTCAGCCTTTCAGAGCACTGGCTGCTCTTCCAGAGAACCTGAGTTCCTCCCAGCACCCACATGGTGACTAACAATTCCAATTCCAGGGATCTGACGCTTTCTTCTGGCCTGGGCCAGCTCTGCATGCACATGGTACACAGACATACACGCAAGCAAAAAACCTCATACACATAAAATAAAAATAGATCTTTAGATGTCGTCTTGCTTGTGTTCTAGTCTGTAGCCATTTTCTGTGATAATTTTCTTACAACCTCGTGGCTTTGAAGCATCTCCAAGTTGATTCAGATAACTCTGGAGCTGGGCTGCTCTGGAGAATCCTACCCACTGCAGTGGCTACTGGCCACTCGGGCACCCAGCCTGTGCAGTATGGATGGGGCCACTGATGAGCTGAATCCATGGCTTTATTTGATTTAGTTCACTGGCATTTAAAGAGCTGTATGGGGCGAGGGGTTGCCATGCTGGAGAGGCCCTCTGCAGTGTTCACTTAGGCAGACGAGCATCCACAGCCTCAGTCTGTCAGGTTCCATTGGCCTGGTCCATCAAGGGGGTGTGCTCCGGGTTCCAGTGGTCATTCCATGTCACCATGAAGCTGCCTCATATATAACTCTTAGTGGACACTCTGAAACGTCTCTCTAGGTTCCCATGTGATGTGAACCCCCTGATTCATGGGCTGTGATCAAGTCCTATCTTAGAGTCCCAACTCCTCCCGAAGTGGCCCCAATTAGTCCCTCACTAACCACTAGCAGATGAAAGTTCGTGTGTGTGTGTGTGTGTGTGTGTGTGTGTGTGTGTGTGTGTGTGTGTGTCTCGTATGGGAGGAGGCACACTCTCCTATGTCTGTGTATGTCCCTGCATGGAGGGCAGAGGTCAACTTCTTCTGCTGCTTTTCACCTTATTTTTGAGACAGTCTCTCCCTATACCCAGAGCTCACCATTTCAGCTAGACTGACCGGCCAATGAGCACCCAGGCTCTGCCGTGTCCACTCCCCCAGTGTTGGGATTATAGGCACTCGCCATCACACCTGGCTTTTGTGCGGCTGTTGGGAACCTGAATCCAGGTCCTCATGCTTGGGCAGCGAGCACTTTACCAACTGCACCGTGTGGCCAGCCTCCCGTTTTTGCTAAGATGAGGTCTCTCTGGACCGCACAGGCTGGTCTCAACCTCAATACTTCTCGGCTTCCCAATTGGTGGGTTTGCAAGTGTTCCTCACTGCAACCAACTAGCAAACATCCCTGTGTTTAGTATCAGACACTGCTATTGCTGATCCGATGGGCCTGGAGTGGTGTGTCCCTCTCTGCATGTCACTTCCAGATGCCATGTCCCTGGGTCTGCTGGCCATGGAGGCCTCCACTCTGGCAGCCAGCTGCTCATTGCTTCCGCCTGTGCTTCCATCACCACAGGGCACTCATCCCCTTCCCTGGCCAGCTCTACCTCATCTCTGTGGCTCTGCACACAGGTCTCCTCCGCTGGTCCGGCCGTCTCAGTCCGCACGTCTGTAATATATACTCTCTCACAGAATAAACTTGGCCCAAGGAAAAAATGTTTTAAATGAGGTGTGGTGGTGTGCACACCTGTACTTGAACTTGGAAAGCAGAGTCAGGAGGATCCGATGTCCAGGGTCATCCTCAGGTATAACGTGAGTTCAAGGCTAGCCTGGGCTAGGTATTGAGGGGGGTTAAAAGAGAATGACAGGGGAAGAGGATGTGATTATATTCTCAGAAAGCGTTTTGTGAAAGGGCATGGTTTGTATGTTACAGTTGTGTAGCTTGGTCTTCTTGTGGGACTCCTAACAGCGAGAGCAGGGGCTGTCTCTGACTGTTGCCCGCTTTGGGGACCCTTCCCTCCTACCAGGTTGCCTCATTCAGCCTTAACAGGAGAGGAGGCACCTAGTCTCACTGCAACTCGATGTACCATGGCTGTCTGATATCCATGGGAGGCCCGCCCTTTTCTGAAGAGGAAAGGAGGAGGAGGAGGAGTGGATAGCAGGTGGGGGAGGTGGGGGGTGGGGTGGGGGTGCTGGGAGGAAAGGAGGAGCGGAAACTGTGGTCCAGACCGCAAAACGAAACAAACAAACAAACAAACAAACAAACGAATAAATAAGTAAGGGAATGGTAAAAATAGTCGAAAGTTGCAAGAGGAGTCAGAAGAGATCTAGAGGCAAATTGCTGATGTTGTTGTCGGCGCGCTGATAGCAGAAAAACATTCAGATGAAAGGGTAATTGGCCAAGCAGACAGCTGTAGAGACTGGGGAAAGAACAACTGTTAACTCGTGGAAGCAGGAGAATGAACAGCGAATCCGAGGACAACATTACGGCAACATCAACGGCACAAGGGATCGAGGAGGCACCCGGTTTGGAACCTGCTCCTCGGAGCCTATTAGAAGAGTGTGGCTGCCTGCAGGTGGAGCCCAGGGGAAGCGGGGCATGACGGAGCCCAGAGGGCGCAGGGCAGGCCGGCTCGGGCTCCTCCTCTCCAGGCTCACTGGAGACTCAGATCTGCTTTCTGCTTCCGGCCGGCCGAGCCAGGAGTTCTCTACCTGTAGCGTACTGTTTTCCCGAGGATTCTGCCAAACCCCCCCCCCCCCCCGCCCCCCTCCCCGTTTCTGGGAATCTTTTATTCGATCCAGCTGCAGAGAACAAAGGGCATTCACTGCCTGTGAGGGAATGGTGACACACCCCCGCCACACACACACACACTGGGGACAAATCTACCCTGGTATCTGCCCTCAGCTCCCTGCTTGGGCTCACTGACCCAGGCCACACTTGCTTTCATTTGCCCAAATTCCTCCCACCTCAGACCTTGGGTTAATCCCTCCTGTCTGGGACATTTCTCTTCTCCCTTCCCCTGGGCAATGTTCCTCATCCTCTCTAGAGACCCTGCCTATCCACATAAAGTTAGGTCTCATTTAACAGCTCTGGTGTAAACTGTAATTCAGCAATTGTGTGCTTAGCAACTGTGTCGCTGGGCAGCATGGGCAAGGCTTGTCCTGTCTTCCTTTGTGGGCCCTGTGGCAAAGACTGGCAAGTCCATCTTTGAGAAATGTTTAGATTTGTGTAGTACCCTGCCTTTAAGCAGGGCGACCCCTTTGTTGACCAGGGGTAGGGTTACCAGTTTGCCAGTTCCGGTGCAAGACCTCTTATTTACCTGCGTTGACCTCAGAGGGGCTCAGAGCTCCACTCAGCAAAGCTGTCTCCTGCCAAAGCCATTACAGTTTCTTAGCTCCAGGCGGAGACAGGCTGCAGATGGCTTAATTTAGAAGCATCTCAGAAGGAATTCCTTACTCCACCGTTCTTCATCATTGACTCCACAGGGCCTCAGGGTCATGGCATGCAGGGGCTCTCAGGCTGATGCTTAATGGGATCCTCCTGGGTGGAAAGTGGCTCCTTTGTAAGGGGAGCCATTGAAAAAGACAAGAGCTTAACCCCAAAGCCTTCCTTGAACCTCTGATCCTCCTGCCTCTGCCTCCCAGTGCTAGGATTTACAGGCGTGTGCCACCGTGCCCAGCTGATGCAATGCTGGGGGAACCTAGGACCTCACGCATGCTAGGCAAGCACTCTGTCAGCTGAGCCACACCCTCAGTCCCCTCCTCTTTCTAGAGGCCTATTTACTTGAATTGGCTTCCAGGTGAGCTACCAGGCTGGCCCCTGAGCAGGTCCCTTGAGCCTCACTCCTCAGGCTGTTCCAAGCCCAGGAGGCATTAACTCTTCCTTCTGCTGACACTATTTCCCTCCTAGAGTCTACCTTCCCCTCCCAATACTCCGAGGTCCACCTTCACCGACCACCCGAGGTCACATGAATTATATCCTTTTTATCCAACCCCTCCTCTCTTTATTGGGTCCACCCTGTTTAAACACTTCTCCAGGACCAGGCCTCATGCTGAAATAAGACCATGCCTCGAGGAACCCTTGGCTACGTGTGCATGCTCGCCCAAGCTCCCATTGTAGGTGAATCCAGTGCAGGGACTGGCCCATAGTGGTATGCTGTGGCTTGCCCCAGAGTTAGCCTGGTGCTACTGAGGGCAGAGCAGGTGAGGGATGCCTGTGGCCAGTCTCTGAAAAGGACTTCCCATAACCCACATACCCAGTCAGCAAGCCCAGTCAGCTCAGATTGATGACAGGTAAGACAGGTGAGTTTAGCTGGGCATGGTGGCACAACACCTTTAATCCCAGCACTCAGGAGGCAGAGGCAGGTGGATCTCTCTGAGATCAAGGCCAGCCTGGTCTACCATAGTAAATTCTAGGACAGGCAGGGCTATGTAGAGAGACCCTGTCTCAAAAAAATAAAAAAACAGCAACAAAGAGGTGTAAGCTTAACTATTCTCAGTAGACAGTTAGTGCTTAATAAATGTACTCTAGATGGATGGATTGATGCATGTTTCTGCTTCAGTGGGATTGTTTGGTAAGTCGAGTTTGCAAAATGAACATGTCTTTGTGTGTGGGTGTTAGTGTTTTAAAGTTTCAATTTATTTTATATTTGTTATATATATATATATATATTCATTTTATGCATATGTTTTGCCTATATGTATGTAAGTGTATCACATGTGTGCTGTGCCCTTAGATGCTAGCAAAGGACACTGGATCCCCTGGAATTGGAGTTACAGTTGGTTATGGGCTGCCATATGGTACTAGAAACCAAACTCATGGTCTTCTGCAAGGGCAGCAAGTACTCTCAACTGCTGAGCCATCTCTCCAGCCCCCCCCCTCCACTCGCCTTAACTTTTGAGACAGAACCTCTAACTGGGACCTGGGGCTCACCAAGCAGGCTAGATTGTCAGCCCCAGATCCTGTCTCTTTCTCTCTAGCATTGGGATTATAGATACATCCCACCACCCCTGGCTTTGTACGCAGGTGCTGGGTCTCCAACTCAGATCTTTATGCTCAAAAGGCAAGCAGTCTACCAACTGTGGAGTTTCAATTCTGTTTCTGTGATAAAATACATGGTCAAGCCGGGCAATGGTGGCGCACACCTTTAAATCCCAGCCCTTGGAGACAGAGACGGGCAGGTCTCTGTGAGTTCAAGGCCAGCCTGGTCTACAGAGTGAGTTCCAGGACAGCCAGGGCTATTACACAGAAAAAGCCTGTCTCAAAAAAAAATTTTTTTTTTCACTGACAAAAGCAATTTTAAGGGAGAAATAATTTTAGCTCACAGACAGTCCATCATTACTGGGAAATTAAGGTAAGAACCTGAAGTTGCTGGTCATAGTTACAGTCAAGGGCAGAGAGAGAATGAGCACAAGCTTGTTAGTGCTCAGCTCTCTTTCTACACTTAAACAGTTCAGGATCCCCTGCCTAGGGAATGGTGCTGCCCACGGTGGGCTGGGCCTTCCCACATCAAGTAATCTCCCACAGACATGCCCCCAGGCCAAAGCAATTTAGACAATCCCTTCTGAGAGTCTCTCTTTCCAGGTAATTTCTTGATTCTGTCAAATTGACAATCAAAACTAGCCAGTATACCAATTGTGTTATCTCCTTGGGCCCCACAAAAGAACGTCTCTAACAGGGCTTCTCTATAGTATGTGAGTCAGCTGAATAGGCCCATGGAGCTTACGTCTCCGGCAGGAGTGCCCAGGACTGCCTTGAGGCATGTGTTCTTTTCTGAGGTTCCTATAACAAATCAACCCAAGCTTGGAGGTTAAACAATAAAGATGTATTCTCTCCCAGTTCTGGAGAAGAGAAATCCAAAGGCAAGGTATGGCCTTCTTCCAGAGGTTCTAGGGGAGGGCCCATTCTGCCTCTTCCTCTAGGCTCTGGTGGCTGCTGGCGTTTCTGGGCCAAGGTCCAGCATTCCAACCTCTATTCTGTCATTTCATGGCCTCCTCTGTGTCTTCTTGTCAGGGTTGGGAAATGCTCAGCTGGTAAAGATATTTGCCTCAGACCTCTAGAACCTGTGTATAAAAGCTAGGTGATGGTAAGATAGGTACAGACAGGCAGATCCCTTGAAGCTGGAGTCAGCTGGCCTGGCCTCTGTGGAAAGTTCCAGGCCAGTGACAGACCCTGCATCAAAGAAAAAGTGGACCCACACTCGGGATTTCCTGTCATCTCTACCCTCACACCATGTGCGCGTGTGCACACACATACACAATGTAAAAACCAACCAACCAACAAAATACTATTCTGGGCTGGGAGATAGATGTCTCAGTGGCTAAAGTACTTGCTGAAAAAGCCTGAGTCCCACACTGGAATCCCCAGGACACACATGAAGAAGCCAGGTGTAGTGGCAGGTGCTTGTAACCCCATTGCTGAGGAGGTGGAGACAGGTGGATCCCCGGAGCTCACTGGCCAGCCAGCCTAGCTGAAATGGTGAGCTCCAGGGTCAGTGAGACACCCTGTCTCGACACCAAGGTGGGGAGCAGTTGAGGAAGCCATCTCCTGTCCTGGCTGGCTTTGAACTCTGTCCCCCCGCCGCTGCCACCTGAGTGCTGGATTAGATGTGTCCAGCCATGCCACATCTTTCTTTTTTCTTTCAAAATGATCTTTTATTTTTCAGTGTTAGGAAGCCCCACGTGGTTTTAAATTTTATTATTGTGTGTGTGTGATGGAGATGCATGTGGAGGTCAGAGGACAACCTGGTGAAGCTGGTTCTCTTCTTTCAGCTTCCTGTGGGGGTCCAAGTTGGAACTCAGGTCACTGGGCTTGGCAGCGAGTGCCTTTACCCCTTACTCATCTCCCCATCCATATTTATTTATTTTAAAACAAGGTTGAGGGGTTGAGGAGATGGCTCAGCAGGCAAGGGCAATTGCTGCGGGCTGGAGAGATGGCTCGGTGATTAAGAGCACTGCGTGCTCTTCCAGAGGACCCAAGGTCAATGCCCAGAATCCACATGACAGCTCTGTAACTCCAGTTCCAGGGGATCCAACGCCGTCTTCTGACTGCTAAGGGCACCAGGCACACGCATGTGGTGCACAGACATACATGTAGGCAAAAACTCACATGCATAAATAAATAATAAAAAAATTAAAAGTACTTGTTGCTCTTGCAGAAGACCAGGTTTCAGTTCCCGGCACCCACAGGGCAGCTTACGACTGCCTATAACTTGAGTTCAAAGAGACCTGACACCCTCTTCTGGCCTCCACAGGTACTACATGCTCATGATGCACATACGTGCAAGCAAGGCACTCACTTATACACATAAAATAGGAGTAAGTAGGGTCTGGAGAGATGGCCCAGTGGTTAAGAGCACTGACTGTTCTTCTAGAGGACCCGGGTTCAATTCCCAGCACCCACATGGCAGTTAGCTGTAACTCCTAGATCTGACACCCTCATACAGACATGCAGGCAAAATACCAATGCAACTAAAAATAAATAAATTAAAAGAAATAAGAGTAAATAACTATTTAACAACAACAACAATAATAATAATAATAATAATAATAAACAAGGTTTCATCAGTTTTTCCAGTTGGCCTCAGGTCTGTACTCCAGCCTTAGCCTACCCAGCAGCTGGGACTATAGGAATGTGCCACCATGTCCCCACAGAACACTCTTCTTGGAAGAAGGAAAATTATTTTTACAGTGACATTATAACAACATGGAAAGTTATTTTGCATAATGTTAAGCATTTTGTAAAACTGTGCATAAGTTATTACTATTATGGAAACACACTTAGGAATAAAATGCTTGTATTTTAAAAGGCAAAATGGACTGATAACCAGTCACTAGGGACAGAGACTCTATGATCATAAGGCCTCCTGGAGACTGGGAGACCTCAGAATGAGCTACTGGATGACCCCTCAGCTGGTGCCCAAGGCCCAGAGACTCACTGGACCACTTTCCTGAGAAGCTTCAGCTGTCTTTTGGAAGGGAAAGGTTTCTCTGTCATCCGTTCCCATGGGGCCAGCCCTGGACCAGCGCTGCCCTGAGGACTGGTTTCCTTGCATGTTGGGCACCAAGCCGGAGACTCCCCGCATCGTCCTTCCTGTTTTTTTTCTCTCACCTTTTGCTGCAGGAAGGCTGTGAGAGGATGCTGAGGAGCTGGCTCGGTTGGTAAAGTGCCTGTTGCCAAGCATAAGGACCCGAGTTTCTAATTCCCAGAAGCACTGTTTAGAAGCCACTTGTGGTTGTATATGTCCGTTTCCCTAGTCCTGGGCAGGGGAGGTTTCCGAGGCAGGCAGACCCCTGGTCTTGCTAATTGGTGAGCTCTGGGTGCAGTGGGAGACCTTGTCACAATATAAGTTGGATGGGCTGGAGAGGGAGAGATGACTCAGCTGTTAAAAGAACTTGCTGATAGCCGGGCGGTGGTGGCGCACGCCTTTAATCCCAGCACTCGGGAGGCAGAGCCAGGCGGATCTCTGTGAGTTCGAGGCCAGCCTGGGCTACAGAGCGAGATCCAAGACAGGCACCAAAACTACACGGAGAAACCCTGTCTCAAAAAAACAAAGAGAGAGAGAGAGAGAGAGAGAGAGAGAGAGAGAGAGAGAGAGAGAGAGAGAGAGAGAGAGAGAGAGAGAGCTTGCTGTTCTTTAAGAGGACCCAAGTACCCAAGTTCAAGTTCAGTTTCCAGGGATTCACAGCCACCTGTAACCCCAGATCCAGGGTATCTGACAAACTCTTCTGGCTTCTGAAAGCACCAGCACCTACAAGGCTGACGCTGGCCTGGGTTCTTGATGAGGACCTCATGTCTGAGGCCCTGCATTATCCTGAAGCCACCAGTGCTCCTGACAGTACAAAACCATGTTGGCCCTCTACTCCAGCCACCCCAGCCCATCTTGAACTTGAAGTGTAACTGAGCTGGGTAGGCAGGCATGCCCCCGCTTTGCCTAGAAAAGCCCTGCACATTCTTCTGGCTCTCCCCACGTCTCTTCTCCAGGCCCTCTCCTCTGAACCCACCAAGTCCTGGATTCAGGATGCTGTCTATCACTGTAGTCACCCGCCCTCGCTGACTGTAACGAAGTAGGCTGGAAGTTGTTGGGAGACCCTTGCTCTCCTGCAGGACTGTCAGCTCCAGAAGGGCAGATCTGAGTCTTCCTTGATCACGGTCATGCTCCTGCGTCCGCCCCAGAGCTGTGTTCAATAGATGTGAATGAGTGAGGGCGAGAAAACACATAGAAGTTATCAATGGACAGCTAGAGCCTACACCCTTCCTGTCCTGAGGGTATCCCAAGGAGGAATGCCATGTTGGGGACATTGTATTGGTGGGTGGGGTCTCCCCGCATTTGGAACTAACCAGTCCAGGGGCAGCAGAAGAGGAGGCAGGCTCTCAGCCACTGCTTCTGGAGAGACAAGAGCAAGCTGAGCAGCTGGTAGCATTAAACCCTGCCTCTTTTTGGGTTTAGATTTAAAGTTTTTATTTGTATGTGTGTGAGTGTTTTGCTTGCATGTTACCTGTGTACCATGTGTACCTGGTATCCAAGAAGGCCACAGGAGGGTGTTGGATCCCCTGAGACTGGAGTTACAGGTCGTGAGTGAACATGTGGGTGTTGGGAACTAAACTCAGGTCTTCTGCAAGATGAGCAAATGCTCCGAACTGCAGAGGCATCTCTGCAGGGCCTCCCCTTTTAAAGTTTTGCACTTTGTGACATTGGTTATGAACTCAGAGCCTCGCACAAGCCAATACTCTCAGCCTGAGCTACAACCCAGTGTCCCAAGACACAATCTTAAGTGCAGAAGTTGTCACTTCTTAAATTTGTCTCCCTCTTACATTTTATTTTGTTTTGTTTTACTTTGAGACAAGACATGGTCTCCTGTAGCCCAGGCTAGTTTTAAACTCATTGTGAAGATAAGGATGGTCTTGAATTTCTGATTTTTCTGCCTTTGCCTCTCACGTACTGGGATTACAGGCTGGGTTTTATTTGGTGCCAGGAATGAGACCCAGGGCATCTCGAATGCTAGGCAAGCATGAGCCACATGCCCAGCCCTCCTACATGCCTCCTGTTTGTCATTTTCCTACATTGTGAGGTGACATGTCCCTGCACTCTGGCTCTGGGACTCTTGAGGGTCTTGTCCACACAGGAGAGGAGAACTTAGATTGTCCCCTTGGGGAAAGAATGTGCTCTCTCTCTCTCTCTCTCTCTCTCTCTCTCTCTCTCTCTCTCTCTCTCTCTCTTTCTCTCTGTGTGTGTTTGTGTGTGTGTCTGTGTGTTCGAGGATCTGTGTGTAATGCACCTGTGGAGGAGTTCGCTGGAACCAGTTCTCATCTTCCGTCATGTGGTGTTCCTCAGGGTAGAACTCGGGCTTGGCAGCAAGCGCCTTTACTCCCTGAACCATCTTCCTGGCTCTTTTTAGAGGGGGCTAAATGGTAGAAAATCACCATGTGAAGGTTGCCAGGTCCTAGTCATTGTCAACCGCGGTCACTGTGGGGTGACATCTATTGGACACACCGCTTCCCTAGCAATAACCTGGAAAGGACAACCTAGGAGCTGCTGCCACCTGGCAGCCACTGTCCCTGCTACCTTTGCCTGTCTCTCCCAGGCCCAGAGCTAGGGCCAGCACTGTTCTGCCTCCCCCCGCCCCCCCCCCCCGCCCCACTATAGCTGCTTCCATTACTGCTCTGGGGTTGAGGCTTGGGGAGGGATGGGGGAGCACAGGAGCGTCTCAACTGAGCCTCAGGCACCTGTCATTTCCCTCTGTCCACAGGTGGGTCCCCATCTTGCTACATTCCCCACTGAGGCTGATCGCCAGCGAGCTCTGAAGGCCCACAAGGAAGAGTGTGCCGTGCGCCAGGGCACCCTGCGGATGGGCAACTACACCCACCCCTAGCCCTCCCCACAGGAGGAGCCTCCTTGGCGCGGTAGAAAAATCCCCGAAGAACTCCTATTTCTCCCCCTCGACCCCAGAAGACACGCCCACATTTTGACACAGCTCTTTGCCACAGGGACCTCAGATTCAAGTCTTATTTTTTTATAAGAACCTCCAGCCCCCCAACCTTTCTGTCTTGTCTCACCCCCAATTTCCCTCTGCCTAGGGAGCCACCACCCCCCTCCTCACTCTCCTCCACCTCCACCTCCTCCTCTCCTCTTTCTGCCTTTCTCCTCGTCCATTTCTCCTTCTGTTTCCACTTCCTCTTCCTTTTCCAGGAGACCCACTCTGCCTCTTTGCAAGCCTTACTAGATAAACCAAAATCACAAGGAAGTTTTAAAATAAATAAACAAATCCAGGCTATGAGTCAATTTCACAGCCCTGACTACCAGGCGCCAAGAGCGACCTGTATATTCCTGCAGAAAGTGTAACCCCAGCAGGCTTTGAAAGCCCTCATTTCATATTCCAAACATGAGTTTTAATTGCCCTTCTGGGGATGTCTGGGGTCTCGACATGGTGGGATTCTCTCTCTGGGACCCCTGACAGCAGAAAGAGCCTGCAGTTCATTACTCAGGGCCAGCCCCCGCCCTCAGTGCTGTGGCCCTGTCAATCACACAGACCAGCATGGACTTCTTAAGACTACCTGGATGTCGCTCACCCCTCCAAAGGAGGGTGCCTTGTGTGGGGGCAGGGGACTGGAGGACTCCAGAGGTGGAATACCTCAGTACCTGAATCCCATCTTTCCCCGGTGCCTTTGGCTTCTCCTCACAAATTACAAACTGATTTATTTTAAATATAAAAGATGACTTGCCCTCTTCGCCATGAGTCTTTATTTGAAAGCAAACTGTAAAGGGAAGGGAACTAATTTCAGATGTGGGTGTTGCTATACAGAGACTTTCAAAATATGCCAACTTCTACACATGCCCACAGAGCCCTCCCTCAGACAGGCCAGTTTTGGGGACTCTAAGAGCCTGTCCTAGGCAGTGTTCTATTGTTGGGAAGAGACACCATGACCACACAACTCTTTTTTTTTTATTTAATTTAATTTTATTTTCTATTATCAGCTTGATACAGTACAAATTCTTATCCTAATAGTAAAATGTTTCACGGTAGCTTGCCCAATGATTGAGTAAAACCAAAACTTATTATAAGCCACAGTCATCCTAGGGTCCCCCCTGCTATGTAGCCTCCCTGGATCTGCCACACAACTCTTATAAAGGAAAACATTTAACTGCGGTTGGCTTACAGTTCAGAGGTTTAGTCCATTGTCATCATGGAGGCAGGCAGGCAGACACGGTGCTGGAGAGGTAGCTGAGAGTTCTACATCCACATCTGCAGGCAGCAGGAAGAAAAAGACACTGAGTGTGGCCTGAGTACTTGAAACCCCAAACCCACCCCCAGTGACACACTTCCTCCAACAAGGCCACACGTCCTAATGCCTCTCAAGTAGTACCACGCCCTGATGACCAGTCACTCAAATATATGAGCCTATGGGGGTCATTCCTATTCAAACCACCGCAGAGGCCCAGGCAACTTGAAGTTCTCAGGACTTACCTGTGCCCCTGCCTGCCTCGTGCCTGAATTGGGACATGTATTCACCTCTAACTAACCCTGAATATACAGAACACTGTTTCCCCAAATCTGCTTCCTCTGTCCTCACATGTCATAAGTGACACCATGCATCCAGCTCCTAAAGCTCAAACCTTACTTTGCTCAGGTCCCTTCATCTCTCACATCTCATCCACCACAAGCTTGGGTGTAGTTCAGTTGGTAGAGGGCTTGCCCATCATGTACAAAGCCCTGAGGTCCATGCGCAGGATGGCATGAAACAGGTACAGAGGCACACATCTATAATCCCAGCTCTTGGGACATAGAGGCATAAAAATCAAAGTTACATAGTAAGCCAAGGACAGCCTGGGCTATGTGGAACATGGTCTTAGAAAAAAAGAAGAAGCCAGTCAGGGGCTTTAATCCCAGCACTCAGGAGGCAGATGCAGGCAGATCTCTGTGAGTTTGAGGCCAGCCTGGTCTACAGAGTGAGTTCCAGCACAGCCAGGGCTACACAGAGAAACCCTATCTAGGAACCTCCCCTGCCCCAACACACACACCCAAAAAAAGAAAGAAAGAAAGAAAAGCTGGGCATAGTGGAACACACCTTTAATCCCAGCACTAGGGAAGCAGGGGCAGGAGGATCTCTGTGAGTACGAGGCTAACCTGGTCCACGAAGTGAATTCCAGGACAGCCAGGGCTACATAGTGAGACCCTGACTTGAAAAAAAAATACAAGAAAAAGGAAGGAAGAAATGAAAGAAAAATATGGAACTGTGATTCACCTGGATCCTGTCGATGTTTTCTTCAAAGCTGGAGCCTCAGCGGCCTTCTCTCCCTCCAGCTCTGCTCCCTGCACCTGAGTTACATCCCAACTCAGAGAAGTTCAGAAAGCTCCCAGCCGCTCCCTGCTTCCCAGCTCCTTAGAAGCCTTGCTCTAGAGCAGGCTTTCAAGTTCTGTGGCTTCTGAAGGAAAAGCCAAGGTCCAGAGGGAAGGTCCCCAGGCCCATCACTGAGTCTCTTCCTACTTGAGCCGTCCCTGAATCACCTCCGTCTCCCCCCCCCCCCCACTCACTTCTGCCTCAGGCTCAATGCTTATTTTCTTCCCTCCCTGCTGCACCTGAGGTCCACACTGTCACCTGCCTCTTCCTTGTCTTTCAGATCTTATCTCCTCCTCCCACAGCCCCAGGTAAATCCACACCTGCCTGTGTGGATTCTCTGCAGCACACGACCCCACTAAATCAAGACTCCAGTTTCTTTACTGGCTTACTGTCTGTCTTCCCTCCAGAGGGAGGACACCACTGCCATCAGGGATCTCAGACCACAGCCAAATCCCACGGGTGACAGGCTGGGCACCTGGTAGGTGTTCAGGGATGTCTGTACTGTGGCCACTGATAGGAGATTCCCCTGGTCCTGGAGGGTTCTGTACACAAATCTGAGTAGGCTTCCATATTGGTACATACACCACATACACACCTACACACACATACACATGCAGTACATATGCATGCACACATCACACACACACACACACACACACACACACACACACACACACACACACCTATGCTGCAGTCCATTAGCAACCCATACTGACCCCCTGGGAACCTGGTGCAGTAAGGCTGTGAAGGGCCCTACCCCACCTATGTGTTTGAACACTATTCTCACTCCCAGAGGGAAACAAGACTCCCATCTCATTTGGCTAAAGCCATCCTGAGTCTCCGAGCAGGGTGGAGACACAGAGGTGAACCAGAGACAGGGGTCAGACACAGAGCCAGCAAATCAGGCTGCTGTGCAGGCAGCATGATCCGGAGCAAGTGTCCTAACCTCTGAGCCTGAGTGTGAGGCAGGATCCTGCTCCATCACCCCTGAGTTAGAAAGCAGACCCTTAAAGAATGTATAGGATGTGATAACACAATAAACTGGATAAACGTGAGTTTTTGGTTTCTTGTTCTAAAACACACTGGGGGTGAGTGAGTCCTAAGACCGATGTTGGATGAGCCCATGTTCAGGGGGCAAGGAAAAGGTACTTGGGATTGGGCCAGCTTTCAGCAGGAGGAGCAGCTGTATCAGAAGCCAGATAATTTTCCTAAGCATCCGTCCCCCCAAAAATTGGGCTTTAAGTTATTAAGGGTGGGGTTAGCCTTAATGTGGCATAGACAGAAGAGCCAGCAGTACCAGACTGGCTTTCCCCAGGACCTCGCTGAGGCAGTGAGTGGTTGGAGTAGGCCAGCACACACCTGAAGTCTTTCCTTTATTCAGCTGTCCTTTGCCCTGCACACTGTGCCACTGTGAGGCCCATGACTACGCCTGGGTGCTGTCCCCATGGGTCATGCTCAGGATCAGGGAACTCAGTGAAGACCCTCAGCTCCTTGTCCTACAGCGCCACCCACTGGAGAGCCAGAGGCAGAGTCTGTGGAGAGTCTTGGCCGGGCATCTTGGGCTTCACTGGCTTGATTCTTCCGACCTCATCAATTACTTGAGCTTGTCAAAGCCCCACATCTGGGTCTGGTCTGATTTCACCGCTTCAAGTATCCTGCCACATTAGCCAAAGCCCTGTTCCCACTTGAACCTGGCTTGGGGTCGGGGTGCAGCTGCCTGCCCTGTTGATCCAGGATAGAGGCCGTGAAGGCCCCAGCCTGCAGGGGCTTGGAATTCATTTTGTTGACTTGGTTAACCTTCCTCTACCACAGTCCCACCAACAATCTCACAGGTGGCAGATTCATGGCCACTAGAACCCAGGATAGGGAGATGGCAACGTCAGAAAATTGTTTGCATAAGGACTCCTGCATCTTGACAGTCTCTATAGCTCTGTCCTGGAACCGTGTAGACCAGGCTAGCCCCGAGCTCACAGAGATTTGACTACCTTTGTCTCCTAAATGCTGAGATTAAAGAGGTGTGTGCCACCACACCCAGCCCATGGGTCTGCTATCTTCTAGTCCCAGTGTTGAGATAAATCCAGGTGGATCCCTGGAACTTTCAGGGCAGACAGCTTAGCCTGCTTGGCCAGCTCTCACCAGTCCAGTGAAAGACTGTCTCAAAAAACAAGGTGGGTGGCCCCCAAGGACCTGACATCTGAGGTTAATCACTTACCTTTTCCCTCCCAACACACAAGTACACACACATACACCTACAGGCACACACATACTTACACATATATACACACACCTACACATACACACCTATATACACACATACACCTACACACACATACATACCCACACACATATACACACACACCTACACAAACACACACACACACACACACACACACACACACACACACACACACAGAAACTAGAACTCACTTAATAAGGGAGTTCTACATATCATCCAGAATCTGCCTCTAAAATGACTTCTCAACTAGGGGTGCATGCAAATCAGAAGAACTTAGCTTTCCATCCCAGGTCCCCCTCCAATAGTTCCGTGTGAGGACAGGTGTCATGAAGGTAAGCCTTGAGGCCCTGTTTCGGCCATCCCTCAACACCATCAGTTAGAATTTGGGAGCATTCTTCCCCCCAGCTGGTTTCTTGGCCCTGGTGTGTATACAGTTTCTAGGAGCCCCAGGGAGGCGTGAGGTCTGGACCCAACCTGGACTGCTTAGAATTTTGGGGCCTGCCTTCTGAGGTGGGGGCAGGGGGTGCCAAGCAGATGTGCGTCTTGCAGGAAGGGCCAGCAGGTGTGGGCCTGTGGGACGGGAGTGTTGAGATGGAACTCCTGGAAGAAGGGCTCCCAAAGAATGCAGAGACCCGAAGAACACCTGGAAATGTCAAGGGAAGCTGTGGGGGCTGGAGTGCCACTCAGCAGCAAGACCAGAACAAGCTTCCATCATGGTGGGACCCCATCTCTTGTGCTGACCCCCGCCCCACTGCCTACAGTATATAATCCCTAGATCCCAAACTGGTATCTTTCATATCCTCCCCATCTCTGGAATAGCTAGAGAATTTTTTCTTTTTTGACACTTGGTCTCATGAAGCCTATGGTCTCATTTAGCCCAGGCTGGCCTTGACCCCTCTACTTAGCCAAGAATAACTCTGAACTCCTGATCCTCCTGCCTTCAACTCCCAAGTGCTGGGATTACAGACATGTGCCACACCATACTTTTACCTGGTGCTGCAGATCAAACCCAGAGTTTCAAGCACACTAGGTAAGCACTCTACTAAACTGAACTGTAGCTCCATCCCCCAGACAATAATCTTCTTGGCCAGAAGAAAGGAGCTGCTTCTGAAATATAACTTCTATAGCACTGTGATCAGTGGGATGTCGGCCACCTGCCGGAGACACGTCATAGTCCCGGATCCAATTCCAGTTCCCAGAGAGGGCCCTAGGTCCAGAGAGCGCTTGTTCTCCTCCAAGCTGGGAGCGTAGCTTAGTGGTAAAACACTTGCATGATCTGACATTCCTGAGATCCAGGTGTAATACTACACTAGAAAAACAAAAAACATCCAACCGGGCGGCGGTGGCGCACGCCTTTAATCTCTGCAACTCTGGAGGCAGAGGCAGGCGGATCTCAGTGAGTTTGAGGCCAGCCTGGGCTACAGAGCTAGTTCCAGGACAGCCAAGACTATTACAGAGAAACCCTGTGTGTGTGTGTGTGTGGGGGGACAGAGAACAAAACAACAACAACAAAAAACCCCCACCCAACCTGAAAAGCTGAGCATGCCACACCTTTAATCCCAGCATTCAGGAGGCAGAGGCAGATGGATCTCTCTGAGTTCAAGGCCGGCCTGGCCTACGTCACCTGTCTCCAAAACCACTTGTTTTTTTTATTTCCTAGGCAAGGTTTCCCTGAGAACCCCAGCTGCTGTCCTCCTACTTGCTGTCCCCGCCCCACCCCCATGCACCGAGACAATAGGCATGTACCTCTCTACCCAGCCCTGGCTTGGCACACTCTTTTGTTGTTGTTGTTTTTTGTTTTGTTTTGTTTTTTGATTTTTCGAGACAGGGTTTCTCTGTGGCGCCTTTCCTGGATCTCGCTCTGTAGCCCAGGCTGGCCTCGAACTCACAGAGATCCGCCTGGCTCTGCCTCCCAAGTGCTGGGATTAAAGGCGTGCGCCACCACCGCCCGGCAGCTTGACATTCTTAATCTGTTCATCCTAGCACCCCAGCTAAGTGCTGGCTTTAAAACTACAGACAGAGGGTGCAGACAGACCCTCTCCCCACCCCCCTGCAGCAGCAAGCAGACTCCTGCTCTGGTGCTGAGATGGGCCTGCACTGTGACCACACTGCTCTGTGTCTTCAACCTAGTACCTTCTCTTTCACTTGTCCTTGTGGACCACAACATTCTACTTTCTTCATTTCCTTTCCCTGGGAAAATCCTTCGATGTTTGGACTTATCATTACGGGGAAAGAAGACACATATGCAGGGGGGCGGGGGAGAAACAAACAGAAAACCGAAGCTAGCTCCCTGCAAACCCACCCAGAGCCTTGCCTATGAAAGGCAAGCGCTCTACCACTGAGCTATGTCCCCAGCCCCAGGCTGACTTTTGATTCCAGTTCCTCACATTGGATGCAGGGAAATGACAAACTTGGACCTATGGCTGGGAAATCTACAAAGCTTTTTTTTTTTTCTTTTAGTTCTAGGATTGGAATCCAGGGCCTCACACATATTAGGCAAATTCACTTCCACTTTGGAAGCCCCAGCTCAGTACTATGAAGGGGATTATTTAGATAGAGCATACAAGAAGGGATCCCTCTGTGACAGCCTGTGACTTGCTGGCATCTGGCATGAAGCACAGACTAGGCAGAAAGGGAGGGAGGGAGGAAAGGGAAGAATGTGTTCCTCTGGTTTCAGGAGCTCCCCAGAGCCTTGACCTAAACAAGTACAAAGAGTTGAGAACAGCCTGGCCTCAAGGCTGCTGTTTGTCCAGAGTCTTTCAGACCCACCTGCCTGAGAGCACAGAGACACCCTCAGGCCTAAACTGCACCCCCAATCCTCCGCCCCAAGAACTGGCTTTGGTAGGAAGGTCCTGAGCAAAGGGTGAACGGATGTCTCCTGGGCTGAGGGAAACTGAGCCTGGGGCCTCTAGTCTGCAGGCAGGGACGTAATTGTGGAACTATGAATGCACAATAGCTGTTCTTCAGGATCAGAACCAAGTTCGGAGATGCCTCTGAAGAACCCCAGAAAATGGGGTGTCATCAGCCTCATTTTATAGATGGAAAGACTAAACAAAATGAAAATCAGAAAACCAAACAAACAAGGCTCAGAAAGCAACCTGCCCTTTTTTTGAAAAGTGACTTTTCTCAGGGTCCCAGAATAGAGCACATGCAGATTTTAAGGGAATACCAAAATAACTCAGCAACAAAGACAATATTTAAAGTGCAATCATTTAAAATAAAAAATCTAAAACTCAGGATGGATAAAATAAACATCGTAAATGAAGATTTGCCTGGGTCACTAGGTCCCAGTCTGAGATTTGGAGCTAGGATTCCAATCCCTCTGGTCCGTTCTTGAGTCAGTATTCAAAATCACCTGGCCTCATTCTTCAGCGACTCCAAAGCTTGAATAGCGGCTGTTTATATATATTAGCACAGACCTCAGGGGCATTCCGAAGACACGGAAACATCTCTGTATGGCTCAGCCTGCAGAGCCAGGTAATCACAAAGAGCAGAAACAAGCCTGTGTCCAATCCCAGGGCTGAGTGGTGTGAGGGAAAGAGGGAGGGAGAAGAAGGGGGGGATGAGGTGGAACTGGGAAAAGGAAGCTTCCAGGTCTAGCCCTGACCCACAGCCAAGCCTAGGTCTGATGGAGAAGGCTGGAATCTACAGCCAGGCCGGCTCATAACACCCACAGGCCTCTCCCACCCCCTCGTCTTAGGAGAAGGCTCTGTATGTGCCTTTGTATAAAGAGAAACCCGAGCCCCTAGCAGGAGACAAGTTCAGAGGCAGGCAGGGGAGCCAGCTTCTGAAGCTCCATCTTACACCTGTCTACCCAGGCTCCACCCTCTCTGGTGGGGTGTTCTCGGGTTTTGAGGGGCTCTGGATCTATGAGAGGTAATTTCACACGGGGCGGGGGCACGTGGGGACTGGAATTTGAAACAAGGAATTGCTAGAGGAAGTGGGGAAGCTGGGAGAAAATCTCCGGGGTCTGGGGTGGGAAGCCTGAAAGAAGAGATTTAGATGCTGGGGTGACAGCTCTGGATCCTGGGGGTAACACTGACTGGTCCCATAGAAATGCTCATCAGATTTCCTTCCTTCCATCAAGGTCCCCCAAAGTCTTCGGGGGGGGGGGCCAAGAAGTGCTGGAGGACAGGTGTCTGGGAAGCAGGTTGACATCCTACTGTGCACTACACAAGTGTATGGTGGGGGGCACTCCGAGAGGTTGGAAAACTCGCAGAGGCTCACACCCAACAACTTAGGACCTCCAAGTCCGGACACCCCTCCCTGTCAAGCAGGCTTCCCCGTTGAAGAGTGAGTGCATTGGATCCAGACTGTCTGGACCACTTGGTAAAAATTTCCCGTATCTCCTTCAGGCTGCTTCAAACAGGCTGGGATCAAGAGCCTGCCAGATGATGGAGGCTGGAGAAGTACCTCTGGTCAACACCAGAGTTGGAAAGAAGCAGTCATGTGAAAGAGGGCTAGACCCTAAATTCCAGACGAAACACCCCACACAGCATGTTTTACATTGCTATAGATTACAATAATTTATATTACAATAATAATTCAATACTAATGATGTTATATTAACTGGCTGTTAAATGTTCTTGGGCCTCGGAGAAGCACAGAGAAGCCGGCTAGGGCTGCAAGAGCTTGAGTCCCGGCCTGGTTTATTTTTCCCCTTGCCCTAAGAGAGATCTGAATTTCCTCTCTGCCTGCTTGGACTCTGAACTGTGAGCTATAGGCTTCACTTTTGCTGGGTCCGAGATCTCTACCAAAGTCTAAGACCTAGAAGGCTGGCCAGGGCAGGAGCTGTTAGGAGCCCATGAGGCAGAGGAGGCTGGAGACATGATATCTACAGAAACCGCAGCTCTTTGCCGGCCGGCCGCCGCCGCAGCAATGTTTACAGGACCCGAAAGAGTGGGATGTCTTCGACTCATGTGGACTTAGGGTGCTACGAAAGATGAGGGTCCTCCTGAGATGAGAAGCAGCGGAGGTGTAGGCAACCGGCAGCCGAAGAGAGACCCGCTTGCAGCAGGAGAGAAGCCCAAGCGGGAGGCTGGCAAGGAAGGCCCCCGAGACACCCGCTCACGGTGATTTATGACTCTCACCCCCATCCACCAAACTGAAAAGAAAGACAAGCAAGGCCCGGCGGGAGGCACCCAGCGCAGGGGCGGCCGAGCTCCGGCCGGGTGCCCCCGCCCTCCCGCCTCCCCGACAGCTTGCAGCCGAGCCTGGCCCTCCGCCGTCCCCCGGGAGCAGCGGGTCCTCCGCTCCCAGCCCGGCCGGCGGCGAGGCCGCTTCCAATCTGCCGGCAGGAGCAGAGGGAGCGCGGGGGAGCGGGGCGCGAGGCCGCCGGCGGCCCAGCCCGGGTGAGGACAAAGTTTCCGTTCTGCGCGCTGCGAGGGGCCACTCACGGCCGGAGAACGCGTTTGCTGGATGCGGCGGCGCTTAACGATTCCACCGCGGCCTCGGACTCCCGCCTAGCCGGACGCGGGCCTCAAATAGTTTCCCAAGGGCCCAGGACGAGGGGTAGGAGCGCGCCTAAAGGGAAAGTCTGGGCTCCCCGCGAGCTGCTGGGCTGGCCACTCGGGCCCCTGCTGCACAGGTGCGCAGCTGTGCTCCGTCGTGGACGCCGTCGGTCCGGGGGCTGAGCGCAGAGAATCCAGGCGCCATCCGT
This sequence comes from Peromyscus californicus insignis, assembly GCF_007827085.1. NCBI lineage: Eukaryota > Metazoa > Chordata > Mammalia > Rodentia > Cricetidae > Peromyscus > Peromyscus californicus. The sequence continues at coordinate 10,513,619 of NW_026294595.1, forward strand.
TGCAGCTACTTTGGGGTCTTGGGCCCCGGCACTACCAGAGGCTGACCCCCAAAAGTCGCGGAACTAGAGCGCAGTAGTGGTGTCCAGAGGCGAAGGGGAAAAGGCCGTGTTTGGTGTTTTCATTTTCAGCCCTGCCTTGAAAATAGAACCCAGGCCAGCCATGGCTGGGCGCTGACTACCAAGCTGACCTTAGACATCTTCGTCATCTTTGTGCCAGCTCAAAACTTGCATTGTCCTGTCTAGAGGTACATAAAACACACACACACACACACACACACACACACACACACACACACACACACACACGTATCTAAAACCCACTAGCTTCTCAGGACATGAGCCCCAGGGAGGCCACTGGCTGGGGATGAAGAGGTCACTGCTTTCTTTGTTTCTTCGGGCCATAGTCATATCCGTGGGTCCCCTTAACATTCTAGACTTGATCTTTCCCACGGCTCAACTCTTACTCTTGCCTCCCAGTAAGGCAGCGCTGGGGTGTCTTCTCTGAAAGACATCAGGCTTAACCTTCTGCTCCAGGACAGCCGGCCCAGAGGCCAGAAGGAGAGGATTGCCATGTCCTGCATGCGTGTGTGTGTGTGTGTGTGTGTGTGTGTGTGTGAGAGAGAGAGAGAGAGAGAGAGAGAGAGAGAGAGAGAGAGAGAGAGAGAGATCTAGAACCCAAACAAAACACCCAGAAAACAAAATTTTAAATTCTTTTTCGTACTAGGAAAGGGATTCCCTACGCACGCCAGTCTTTCCTCCATTGGGTTTTGCTGCCTTTCTGTGGGATGAGGAAGAAAAACCGGAGGCAGGAAAGGGATTTACGACCGCAGCTCGGTCGAGTAGCTTGAATAATTGTGGACAGGCTCCGGAAAGGCTTTCAAGGCCGCTCATCCCAACTACAGGCCACGCAGCCGGGCTGGCCCTCCTCCCACCGGCCTCGGCCCCCCTCAGCTAATCATCTTCATTAGGGGCGTCATCGCCGACCTAATGAAAGCAAACTGTGTGGAAATCGCCGGTAAACAGGTCTGTGCTGTAATTAATTCAGTGTCTCTTTTAATCAAACTGGAAAAGAATCGGGCCGCGGCTTGTGGAGCCGTGACATCACCCCCAAAATCGACCGGAGCCAATCAGCGTCATCACTCCGGGGACACGTGGGTGAGTCCCCTTTAAAAAAAAAAAAAAACACAACACAACGAAAAAAAAAAGAGAGAGAGAGAGAGAAACAACAAAAAAAAAGCCAGCCCCAAAGTAAAAGTGACACAAGTTCGATTTTTTTTTTTTTTTTAAAGGAAGGGGGGCGGCGAAGGCGCGCGCCGAGCACAGGTGAGAGCTGCGGTGGGAGCCGCGGGGCGCTGTCCGCGGTGCTGACGGCCCCCGGCCAGGCCGAGTGCGCACGCAGGCTCTCCGGGCCAGGTGGAGCGGCGCGGGCCGCGGGCCGCCGCCGCTGTCCGCGGTGCTGGGGCCTGCAGGTGCGCTCTCTTCCGCCCGCGGGTTCCGCCGCCCGGGCCGCCTGGGCTGCTCTCCGCCGTGCTGACCCCTGCCCTCGGCTACCGTTTGCCTTGGAGGAAGCGTGCGGTTTGGATTTTGCTTTTTTAAAAAGACGATCTTGATTCAGATTCCAACAGCCTCGCATTTCTTCGGTGCCAAAGGGGCCCTCAGGCCGTTCTTCTACCTTTTGGCTCTCCCCAACTTGGCGCGCCCTCCTCCCATTCCTCCCCGACACTCCCACCACCACCCCCCCCTCGGCTCGGCTGCTCGGCGCGGTGCTGCAGAAGACGCGTTGAACCCTTTTGGATGTAATGCGCAGAGGAGGTTGGCCCAGAGCTCCCGGGCTCCCCCCAAGGCTGAACTCCGTCCAAGGTGCCCACAGGCTCCCTGCCCGCCTTCCCCATGCCAGCCCGCAGCTAGGGGCAGGGGCAGTGGCGGCTGGGGTTGGGGGTGGGTGGGGAGCTTTTGGGGAGGACAGGTCGCAGTTTGGCTATGGAAGGCTCCAATGGCTTTGGGATTGACTCCATTCTCTCCCACCGAGCGGGCAGCCCCGCCCTTCCCAAGGGGGACCCCTTGCTTGGGGACTGCCGTTCACCCCTGGAGCTGAGTCCACGCTCAGAGAGCAGCAGCGACTGCTCTTCGCCAGCCTCGCCGGGAAGAGACTGTCTGGAGACCAGTACCTCGCGGCCCGGTGCGGCATCTGGCCCAGGTTTGGACTCTCACCTGCAGCCGGGGCAGCTTTCAGCCCCAGCCCAGTCGCGAACCGTCACCTCCTCCTTTCTGATCAGGGACATCCTTGCTGACTGCAAACCTCTCGCGGCCTGTGCACCCTACTCTAGCAGCGGGCAGCCTGCAGCCCCTGAGCCTGGGGGCCGCCTTGCGGCCAAGGCCGGGGAGGACTTTCGCGATAAGCTGGACAAAAGTGTCAGCAGCGCCTCGTCGGACTCTGAATACAAAGGTAAGAAAACAAGGTGAAAACGGGATATGGGTGTTTCTAAAAAGTGACATTTAGAACTTGAGAGCACACTTGGAGACAGGCACATAGTCATCTCAGGGGTCCCTCAGGCCCAGGCTGAGAGTTGGTCTTGTCTCGACCTCTTTGCCAGCCCCAAGGTTGGACCCTGGAGCAACAAGGAGTTCAGTGTGTGAGGCTGAGGGAGACAGTGTGTGTAAGGGAGAGCAAGCTTTACCAGATGCACAAAGCAAACTTTCTAAGTTCCAGACGGGGGCCACAACTCCTCCGCCAGCTGTGCTGGCGGACAGGAAGCTCACCCTCCGAGGTTCCCGGGAGGAAAGCTTGCAAAAGTGCAAAGCTTGGAGGGTGCTGTTTTGTCAGAGTGAAAGCCTGGCAGAAAATTCCTGCCAGAGCCCTTACTACAGTAAGAATCTTCTGGCTTTGAATCTGAATTTCCCAACAAGAGGAGAAAGTGGGCCTCCCCACCCGTTGGGGAGTGTAGTCTTAGGCCAGTAAACCTGCAAATGAAGAGATCAATTTGAAGAAGGAGCAGGCAGCCTAGCCCGCTGGCTGGCTGGAACAGGTTCTGAGGTCCAGTGGAGGGGGAAGGACCCCACATCCACACAGCTGCTCTCTCTCTCTCTCTCTCTCTCTCTCTCTCTCTCTCTCTCTCTCTCTCTTGGTTGGGTCTTACTTAAGTAGTGATCACCAAGCTGTGTTGAAGACCTAGAGATTTCTGAGTGGCAGGTCCAGTTACCCCCACTTTCACTTTGGGAATCTTTGTGGTGGCTCCCTTTTCATTCTGTCCTAACCAAGGAGCTGAGGTGGTATTAAAAAGAAAGGCGGAAGGATGAGAAGAAAGAAAAAAAGAACAGAGGGGAGGGAGGAAAGAAAGAAAGTGTTCTTTAGTCTTGTTTCTTATCTTTAGGCTCCCCCCCCCCCCCGACTTTAGCTGTTTATTAGGTCCAGGGGTATAAGGTTCTTTCAGGAAGAACTTAAGTGGCAGAGGCCCTGGGTGTCAGAGGGAGCAGGGATGGAGCTCTATGCCAACCAGCTGAAAACCAGGACCTGCTGGAGACTCCTCCTGGCTTTGCAACTATTACAAATTAATTCCCCAAATCCCTCCCTTGAACCAACACTTGCATCTCCTAGTATCCATTTGTGCTAAATTTCACAACTATTTAGTTAGATTCACTTAATCTTCCTCCAATCAAGAATTCCTTTGAGGGGAGACCTGGACTCCAAACTGAAACAATCAGCGTCCACACCTCATCTCTCTCTCCTTCCCCCAGTGGAAATGGCTAGGCCCCCTTCAACCAGGCCATGGACCCATCATCTCTAGAAAGCCCACAGTTTCAACTACAGCACCCAGGAAGAGGGAAATTTGGCCCCAGCAGCCCCCCCCCCCACCTGTTTAGAGAGGCAAAGAGAACTCACCTTGGAGAAAGGTGTGTGAGTGAAAGGCAGATATAATGTATCACATTGTGTGTGTGTGTGTGTGTGTGTGTGTGTGTGTGTGTGTGTGTGTGTATGCATGGGTGTGTGTGTGTGTGTGTGTATTTTATTCCTTATAATTTGTAACCAACTCTACCTAGCTTCATGGTTAGAGCAAAGAGCAATCAGGTCCAGCCCTGCCTGTGCGAACACTTGCCTCCTTTTATGTTTTTGCCCCTAAGCAGGATTTTGAGGAGAGATTCCATTTCGTTTAAGATAATTGGAATATCAATTTTCTTCTCCTGTCCCTGATGATATCTGAGCAGGGAGATGACGAGAGAGCCGAGAGCCGGCTGTCTACGTATCACTTAAACAGGTTTGGAGCACAGGATGCTGTAGAAAGTTCCAGCCACCTCTAGGCACAGGCTGTTGCTTTTGCACTTAAAACTCTCTGAAGTGAAAAGTGTGTGTGTGTGTGTGTGTGTGTGTGTGTGTGTGTGTGTGTGTGTGTGTACATTGGCAGAGCAAAGCCAGGCCTAGCACATTTCTCAAACAGGGGTGACTTTTGCAGAGTTAGGAAGCTGGTTTGAGAGACAGACACAGGAACCAGGTGCCACCACCGCCTAGCCAGAGGAATACTCTGAGTCATTTCCTCCAAGGATGAGATGAGGAAGGGGTGGGGGACAGACCAGTCCCATCACAGTTTCTGGCGTGAAAGCTTCCTTAAACAGTATTTACTGAAGTTGGAACAGAGCTTTGGAAGTAAAGCAGGTGGCCACAGCACATTGGCTGGAGTCCGGACTCTAGGAGAAACCAGACCAGGGTTCCTTCCACTCCCCACAGGAAGGGTCTCCAGCCATCAGGCTCTAGACTGATGGGATGCAGGTCAAAGTCTGAGAAATGGACACAAGGTAGACAGACAGTCAGACTGAACTGGGTGAGAGTCCCAAAGGCTCCAGCAGAGTCAGGAAAGGACTAAAGTTAAAAAAAAAAAAAGTGGCTGGCCATCCCACCAGAATGGGGGGTTGTAATAAGTAATCCAAGTAATTAGGGAGGGTAAAGTAAGATTTCTGCAATATCAAGTTTGAAGTTTGAACAAGGATAAGCTTTAGGCTTTCCAGAGAGAAAACTCATCTTTATCTTTGAGGGTTCCGAAGCCTCCCAGCAGAGGCAGAAGGCTGAAGGCCGGCCGTCTGGGGCAGTTATTCCAGGACTCTGTGCGCCCGCCCGGGTGCTGGGGCTCCAGGCTCCCTCCCTGCCGGGAAGCCCTGCCTTTCCGGCTGAAAAGCCTCCCTCCCCAGTGGCTCAATTAACCGGATTATTGTTTCCTACAGAGAGGAATCACCTCGCATTCAGCTGAACCCTGTCATGGCAAACGCCACGCACAATGAAACTCACTATAAAAGAAAATAAAGAAAGCAGGGGGTAGGGTGGGCGGGAGGCCCAGCCCAAAGGGTTATTTTGGGAGAAGTGGACTATTCCCTTCCAATCTCGCCTTAAGAGAAGGTGATGAGATGCCAGACTCTTTCGATTAAATGTTTTCTGTTAAGTCAACCCCAACGAAAGTAGAGGAAAATGAACTAATCCAGCTCTGTCCGGTCCACGGTGGACCTCAGGAGCGGGGAACAGATGGCCATTTGCCTGACCGAAGGGTGTCCACAGGATCGTTACACCGGTGGGGTGGGAGCCACAGTGGGCACAACGAAGCCCCTACCTCGGTGACACACACAGCCCTTCGTGCCCAGGGATGATGAGTCTCTCTCCCCGCGCTTGGCACTCGCAGATACCCGCACCCTGCCGGCCTTCTACCCGCATAGTTCGGAAGTGGCCTAGGAATCAATCTATCGCTACAGATTCTTGGCTAACCCGGGGTCAGTGAGATGTGGGCACAATTATCTGCTCTTCTGGACGAGGGGGTGCTGAGGAGCGAATAGGGTTTTGTTTCTCCATGCAGGTTTTGCGCCCAAACGCGGAGCCCACCACCCAAAAACCCGTTCTCGGCCAGTGGCAGACAGGCCAGTCTGCCCCGAGGCTGACTTTCTCTCTCCTCCGTGTTTGTGTGAGGTGGGTGGGAGGTTGAGTTTCTTCAGGGAGCTGCCAGCGGCTCTGCCCCCGGGCACTTCCTAGCACCGTTTCCTCCTCACTCGCAGTTCACACCCTTCTGAGGGCAGGGAATCCTGGCACCGATGCGTCCCTGTGCGCTCGGTGCTTCGGAAACGCAGAGGTCTGTGCCTTGTGGAGTGGGGAGTGGGACGCGAGGGCGCAAGCACTACCGAGCCCTGACATGCCTTCTGTGTCTCCGCAGTGAAGGAGGAGGGTGACCGCGAGATCTCCAGCTCTAGGGACAGTCCCCCTGTGCGCCTGAAAAAGCCACGAAAAGCGCGCACCGCCTTCACTGACCATCAGCTGGCGCAGCTGGAGCGTAGCTTCGAGAGGCAGAAATACCTGAGCGTGCAAGACCGCATGGAGCTGGCTGCCTCGCTCAACCTCACTGACACGCAGGTCAAGACCTGGTACCAGAACCGCAGGTGAGGTTTGGCTGCAGGGCGCGCGGTCGGGGCCTTGGGTCTCTCCCATTCTGTAAAAGTAGGGAAACTGAGGCTCTGAGAAAAGACCTTGCCCTAAGCCCCACAGTGAGGAACAGAAAGGACACTAGACTGACATCCAAGACAGGTGAACCGGCACAGAGGCTAATAGAGAGTCAAGCCCTGCTAAACCCCAGCCTAAGTCACCAAGGAACTGCTAAAGCCCAGCCTAAGTCAGTCACCAAGGAACCAGGCCTAGGCTAGACTTTGAGGCCTCTGGGCTCTTCAGATGGAAGGCCCAAGCCACGAAGGGAGAGTGGCAGTCCAAGTCTCCAGAAAAACAGAGAGGTCCTGAGGTGGTTGTACTAGGAATCAGTGGCCTAGTAGCATTACCCCAGCTCCTCTGGGAGAGAAAGACTGGGAAATTGGTATTAGGACACTGGTCTTGAACCTGCTTCTTAATCTCCTTGTTGGACATTCATAGGATTTAAAGAAACCGGTAAGATACACGTGCACAGATATGTCAGTCTGCATAGTGACACACTCTCCTACATACTCAGCAGAGGCAGGAATGGTGCCTTCCATAAACAAGCCTCAGAACACACAGCCCCATTAATAATAAATACCGATTACGGCTTCAGGCATCAATAATTAAGGCTCGTTGCAGTAATTACACAATTATGACGATGAGATGAGGAATTATTCGGGGAGGGAAACAGGGCTAGTGTGCCTGAGCCCACCTCATGGAACCCAGGCAGGCATGCCCAACCTCACCCCAGGTGAGTGCAGAGCCTCCAGTTTCACTTCCTCACATCTGCCTTGCCCTAGGCCTCCCAACTTCTGGGCCAGAGGGATTTGGGACCAGCTAGCCCCAGGCCTCAAACCTAGGTGGCCTGAGTGTAGTCAGAGGCGGAGAGAAAGTGCATGCATTCCTCCAGAAAAATCTCTGCTTGGAGTCCCCTAGGCCTCCAGGGCTACCCCCTTGGGGGTTGGCTACCCAGTAGCCAGCTCTGTCACCCTCTCTGTCACTCCAGTGTCATTAGGCCTCCTCTGGGGAAGCATATCCAGAGGGTACCCGACCTGTGAGTTTGTATGTGCACTTTGGAGTCAGACAGTCTGGCTTGGAGCAGGGGCTCTGCTTGCCACTTGCAGATGATCATGAAAACTGGCTCACACATCAAGGTTTCAATCTGTAAAATGGGGACAACAGTCATGTAAAGCCAGTGGAAGATGGGATGATGCATGATGCATTTGACTTGGGAATCCATTATTTATTAACAAATTAGCATTCTCCCCGTTGGCACCTCGTGACTCTCTGTGCCAATTACTAGGAAGGGGCAAGGGTTGTGGAGTGTCCTAATCGTGATCCCTTCCTCTGCCTTGATTTCGGTTTCCAGGACTAAGTGGAAGCGACAGACGGCCGTGGGGCTGGAGCTGCTGGCGGAGGCAGGCAATTACTCGGCGCTCCAGAGAATGTTCCCGTCGCCTTATTTCTACCCTCAGAGTCTCGTTTCCAACCTGGACCCGGGTGCCGCGCTCTATCTGTACCGCGGCCCCAGTGCGCCACCGCCTGCCCTCCAGAGACCTCTGGTGCCCCGCATCCTCATCCACGGACTCCAGGGCGCCAGCGAGCCGCCCCCGCCGCTGCCCCCGCTGCCCGGCGTCCTCCCGCGCGCCGCGCAGCCTCGGTGAGGCGCCCTCTTGCCCCTAGCCGTGCTCCGGGGCCCCCAGCTCAGGCTGGGCGCGGGTCCCTCCCGTCGCCCCGGGGCAGGGCTGCCCGACTCCCCGCAGTGCCGCAACCTAGTGTCCCCGAGGGGGATAAATCCACTGAGGCTACCCCTTCGCTGCGTCCTCTCTCCTGACTGCTCCACCCCAGAGCCACTTCCACCTGCCGGATGTACATACGCGCCCCTGCCCACCTCCCACCCAACCCCAAAGTCCCTGCGGGCTTCCCTAAGTGCTCCCTGTCCCCTCAGCAGCAGGTAAAGGGACGCCGGTGACTGGCTCTCTCCGGTGCCCCAGCCTCGGGTCCATCCTTCTCCCCGCGCCTCTGCGGGACAGGGTGGGAGTGTTGCTGTTCGGAGCATCCCCCCCCCATCTCCTTTATTCTCCCTGAGCCCCGGGCTAGCGGCAGAGCTGTACATACAGTGTGCAAAGTGTATATGAAGTTATTTATTCGTGACCCATGAGCCCGTGACAGTGTCCGTGAATCAGTGAGTCTGTGGCCTGTGCCCTCCCCGTCCTGGGTGGGACAGGAAGGGGCCGAGAGGGCTTGCCCATGCATCCGGGCCCCCAGCCCCACTTCCCTTCCACCCAGGTCCCGGGGCAGCCAGGCCTCTTGGGTTCTCTTTTTTAAATGTGGAAATAAACTTCTTACAAATGACCAGGCGCCTGTCCGCGCTACCGTCCGTTGGTCCCCGCTCAGGCTCTCTCCCACCCCTTCCTTCATAAGAAACTTCGGCATCTTACACTACATTTCCTTCCATTCACAAAAAGTAAAGTTTCCTCTCCCTCTTGCCCCGCTCCACGGTTCCTGGGTGCTATGGTCATACGCAGGAGACCCCGGCTGGACTTCCAGCGCTCTCCCGGTTTCCACATCGAGGCGAGCCTGTAGCTCTTGGCCTCTCCATCTGATTCGCCCTGCTTCCGCACGGGGACCACGGGCAAGGCCAGTGCCTGGCCTCCCTCTGCTGCGTGACAGGTCACGAAGCTCTCACTGAGCCGACTCATCTGGCTCAGACTAGGGCGCCGGCAGCTGGTGACCGGCTCCGGGCGCGGGGCAGACAGATGGACTCCGAAGCCGCTCCCTGTTGCCCCACCCTCCTCGGCCCGGCGCCCTCCGCTCTGGCTACCCGCAGCTCCTAGTCTCTAATGCCTGGTAGGACCCCACGGGCCTTCGCGAGCTTGACGCCACATCAGGCCACCCCTTTGCCCGATCCATCATCTACTCCCCATCCCCTTCGCCCTGAGAGAAATAGGAGCAGGGTAGGGGGCAGATCGCACCACCCGCCTCTGGCTCTGAGATCTCAGGGGAGTCAGACTCCAAATCACGTTCAAAGGGCCAAGGTCACCTCCTGACTTCGTTCGGTCTCCCGGGATATGGGCGCAGGTGCTGCCCTCCCCCACACCACCTGCAGCACACTGACCAACAAGATGGAAGAAATGCCCGGAAGTTTGGATGCTTGCAAGCAAAGTACCCTCCCAGCATTTCTGGCCTAACTGTTCTGGGAGAGAACCTGGCAGTGGAGGGAGGGGACGCATTCAGAAAGTACACCCCCCCCCCCCCCCCCCCCCCCCCCCCGCAACCGCAGCCAGTTCGGCTACTGTTTCCTCCCCACCCCCCAGCATCCTCACACCCAGGCTTTTCTTTTCTGGGATGGTGGGGGTATTATTCTAATTTTGCAAAATGCACAGCAGCTAATTAAGTCAAGGAGCCCCTCAGCTTTCAAGTTCTTTTGCATGTGAATGCGGGTTGGTAAATCCCTCGATCTGGCTGTGGTGGGGTGTGAGGGGGGACTGTCCCCAACTCAGGGTTAATGAAGTGGGAAAGGAGTCTCTCATAGCCTCCTGCAAACAAAACCCCCCAAGCAACAAACCCTGCCCAAATCCTACACGGATTGACTTAAACCCAGGGGATAAGTGCTTTAAATTAATCTCATTGAATAAGAATGAGACCAAACAAAACTCTTTAAAATCATATTAAAAATCTATCAAAGGACAACTTGCGGTGGTGTGCTTTTCATTTTGTGAGAGTGGAGGAGGCAGGCTGGAGCAGCCACCCTCACATTTACACAGTGCAGTGTAAACCGCAGACACATTCTGACTATGTAATTGTCCTTGTACCGCAGAGGCCATTTCATATCTTACATTAATGAAGAACAAGGCTTCCCTACAAGTTTATAATTACAATATTTTAAATTGTCCCGCACATCCCATCTGTAATAATAACTCCACAACCTCTGCAGTGAGGTGGGCTTGAGCCTCCCATCCATTTACAAGGCTAAATTGGTTTCTCTGTTCCTAACCCAGGGGCTGGGTGCCCTCATTTAAAACAGGAAAAAAAAAGAATGACCATGAGACCCCCATGGACCAAACAACAGGCAGGCCCTGAAACACACTCTTTCTTCTAAATCTGGACTCCCTCCAAAGGGCAGGGGCAACCAAGTTTGCAGAAGCTGGCTTTTCTAGCTGTCCCTGAGCTACGAGGCTTTTGGAACCTGGACCTTTTTTTTTTTTAAATTGGGGGCGCTACCCCAACAACTTGGCTTTGTATTTCCTGTGGTCTAGCAGACTGATAAAGTTTGGTGGTCATGGAGGCAAACAGGAAAGGCCTGTTAATCACTTCTCCATCAGGGAAACTTGTCGTTGCAAAGGTCTGAAGTTCCATCTCTGGGAGTGGCTTCTGCTGGCTGTGAAGTGCTGGACCCGGCCACTGGCAGCTCAGAACCACGTGCACTGTGAGGCCCACTCCCCCTTCTCTTCTGTGCCAGTGAGGAGAAATCAAAGCGACCCTCTGGCCCTCTGACTGTCAGAACCATCCTCAGCCGGGCTCTGCTTGGCCCCGGATTCTGTGGGAGTGGAGGACACCCATGTTGTCCCACTGCAGACAGCTGCTCCAGGGCTCCCTGTCGTCCAGTGGTGGCTCTTCACAAGATGGACAGCAGTGGGCTGCAAATGGGCAAGGCTCTGGACCCCCAAACAAGCATCTACAGCCACAGCACCCCCTTTGCTGTCTGAATCTCCTGAGACTTTAATATGGTAACCAGGCTGATTTGAGAGAATGCCAAGTCTGGAACCCTACAAAAAAGGTATGATTAAAAATACACACAAAATCAGACTATGTACACTGGAACTAGGCTAACATTGTGTCCAACTGATACCTGGGATGTACATCCTATCAAGATCCATAAGAGATTCATTTGAAGGTTGTTTAAACTGAGAGAACATTAACCCTGAAGCTGCCAAGTCTGTCTCCTGATGACTGGGTACTATGTTACCTAAGCACCAAGTCCACCAGCATCTTTAACAAGACACCCTTGCTAGTCAGAAAACTACATGTGTACATTTCAACTTTAGGGTTAGTCATTGCGAAGGTCTCAGCACGCCTCACCTCACGGCCCTGCAGCTGAGCTGTTAGGGCCTGTTGCTGGGAGGCAGACACAGGTTTTTATGTGGCCATCCCCGATTACAGGCACTAATCCTGTTTTCACACAGCTGGGTGACTCCTCATGGTCTGAGTCCTCATTTCCCATCAAAAGCATGGGAGTCATTACAAATCCAAAGAAAAGTGGCTGGTTTGTCCAGTCAGTTCCATAGTTGCTGCAGCTGCAGAGCATCCTCACAAACATCACCAGCAGGCTCTGAGTTTGTGACTGCCAGTCCTGGCAAGGCCATGCTCCCCCTGCACAGGGTTTTTTTTTCCCTAGTGTTGGTGTTAACTGATCCTCCACCCTGCCTGCTCTCAGGAGAGGAGCAAAATGGCACTATAGTACTTGCCCTAGGGCTTCAGAGGGCCAGGGTGGGCTGGGCACACAGGAACCCAAACAGAGCACACTGAGCTTTTTAACCCTTTCTCTCATGAGTCCTCTGTAATGTCCAAATCTTACATTTATTGGGAAATCAATACGCTCCAGGGGTCCTCTTTCAAACCTCCCAGAAACACAATGGTGTGTGGGGGTTCTGGGTCTAGGTCACAACACAAAGACCTCAGACCTCGAAGAGAAGACAGGCTCCGATGGGAAAAGGCGAGCTCGGGTGCTAGTGCCTTTTGACTTCAAAGGCAGCTAATAAAAAGGCAACAGTAAGTCAATTAGCCCAGAGAGAGCTAGTCTTCTGTGGACATGAAAGGGGAGGCAATGCACATGGCGCTATGCCGGGCTTATGGAAGAAAGCAGTGTTTTTGACCCAAAGTGAAAGCTCTCTCGGTCCTTCCTCACAGAACATGCAGACACTGAGACAATAGCTATTCAATAAATACTTTATCCTTTTGTACAAGTTCAGTTCCAGTTTTTAACATTCCATCTTACAACACTCATGTAATACATGTGTGACAGCTTCATCTGGCAAGCTCGCCAGGAGCCACACTCTTCCAGGCTGATACACAGGATGTTTTGCTGTCCCTGTGCACAATCTTGCAAGAGGCTTGAGGAAAGGCAGGTGACTGTCTAGCACTGGCCCCTGCCTGCTGGTTTCCATCAGGGCTCCTCCTCCAACAGGTCTGTGTTCAGGAAGCTTCCCTGATAAGAACAGGACATCAATCTAAAGCCACAGGGTCTGTCGATCTACCCTGACCTGGTCCTGCAGAGAGATTAAAAACCAAAAGAAGCTTGCTGGTTGGTGGTGAGCTCCTGGATGTAGGAGCAGCTTCATTCTCTCTGAGGCCTGGCCTTGCTGGGTACCACCCGAAAGCCCCGCTGTTTGCCTTGCTTGCCACCCTTCGAGCTGCCAGCCTCCAGCCCACTTGAGTATTCTGAGTGCAGGACTTCAGCGAGCACAAGGTGGTGCTTATTCCGGATCTTCCTCCAAGGGTCAGGCCTGAGAACAGAACAGCAAAGGGGAAGACTTTAGTGTTTTTCTTTCTTTCCCATTTGGAAGGAGGCTGACAGCAGCTGGCTGTGAGACCAGGAGGCTGACATTTTTGTATTAGCAGAAGAGCAATCTCTTCAGTAGCACTTGTTTTGATATTCTATGCACCAGAAGATTAGATACGGTGCTGACAGATTTTCATAACGGTGGCAAAATATCATGGCATTTTTAAAAGTGAGGCTTTGTTCTGTGTTGTTTCCATGGGGGTGGGGGGAGAAGAAATGTACACTCTCATTCTGATGGCAAATGAGCTGTATGAGACAGCAGTTTGCCTGCGGATGGGAAAGCCCACAGAAACCCGACAGTGCAAAACAGTTAGCTGCAAAGCTTCCATGTGCAGGGCCTCAGGGATGAACCCTTGAGGGCAGACTGTGGGCACAGTGCCCTGCTAGGCCAGACTTGAAGGCAGGGATCTACACAGACTCCCTAGCATTCACTAGAGAGCGCAAAACACCCTGATCCTGCAAAACACAAGCCTAAGTGCCTTCTGAGCAGCCGCACAGACCTGGGGCAGGAAGAAGCTCCTTCCTGGTCCTGACCCACAAGGTGCCAAAGCCTGATATCAGGTTCAGTACAGAAGCCCAGAACTTCAGGAAAGACAGCCATCTCACCACTTGACCAGAATAGGAAACATGTAGAAATTCAATCATATACTGAAGAATATATGAATATATATACACTGAGAATGGAAACATAAGGATAAAACACACCAACTCAGAAGCAATGACCAATAAATCCATACTGGCTTTCTGGCAAGTCCTTCAGCACCCCACATGACAGTGACCCAGGAAAACTCAGTATAAGGAGCTCAAAATAGGCCACTGGCTCTAACTTGACAGCATGTTCTGTGCTGTGGTAGACAGAGACTGGACAAAATAAACAGGAGTCCTTTAAAATCCAAGAATTAGACACAACCAGCACTGTGCTATGAGCCTTATTAGGAAGGTTGAAGATCCCATTATAATGAAGGTGAAGCCATTTATAATCCCACCCAGAACACAGGGCTGCAGTTATAAGATCCTGGTTTTTTTTTTCTTGCAAGAGGAAGAGTCAACCTCGCTAGGAAAAAAGATTTGAGGGAAGGGTGTGTTAGCAATGATATTTAAGGTTGGAAGTTTATTCAGCACATATGCTGGGGCAGGACCCAAGACCACTAGCATCACACAGGGAAGCAGTCCCTGCATCTGTATTATCCTCAATTTACAGGCAGGCACAGTGGTCTGGAGGGTAAAAACTTGCTAAGGCCATGTAGCTGTAGATATAGGTTTGAAGCGCCAGCCAGCCAGATACTGCTGTGGGAACCATGATCAGAGTTATACAGGGGAAACTAAGGCCTGCAGACTGAAACTAAGGCCTGTTTTTTTTTCTTGCAAGAGGAAGAGTCAACGTGGGGTAGAGGCAGGTTCTACTTACAGTGCCCTCCCACTTCCTAAGGAGCAGTACTGTTGACCCTGGACTTCTCATATGGACTTCTATGTCCCTGGTCAGGTCTGAGCTCCAGGCCTGTGCATATAGACAGGCTGTGGTGGTTGGGCACTGACTTGTTTCACAGCACAGGCTACAACTTCTTGCAGTTTAATTTTAGTCAGGTTACATGACAAACAGAGCTAAAGGTTCTGAGAGGAAGGGACACTTTTTCTTCCCTCTTGTTTAAAGTAGGTGCTCACAATGTGTATAATTTTAAATATAACAACCTGAGTTTCAAGATATGCAAAATTTCAGTCAAAATATTCTCCCCAGCAAAAGTGCATGCTCCTGCCATCACTGTAGACAACAGTAACCAGAGTCTCATCTGGTGACTGATACATTAACTATCTACAGAACAAGTGCAGGCTGTGGGAAGCAGTTCAGAGCATCATACCCATGCCTTCAGCTGCCCAAGGCAGACACCTCCATAGACAACACCCCCCACAAGGGTCCCTTGCAATGCCCTAGAACATACTGGTCCACAAGCAGAGAGCTGTGTGGGAGGTAAGCTCTGGGGCCACACTGCCAGACCGACTCTCGAAAGTGTGGCTTGGTGGCAGTGGATGCTTAACAGGCAGAGGTTCTCCCATTCACCTTCATGTATCCTTGTCACACCTTCTAGCCATCTCATGCAAACCCAGCAGCAAACAAGCTGCTACACATTCCAACTCAGGCTACTGGTAGGTAGACACCCCTGCAGGGCCTCAGTGCTGTCACAAAAGGATGCCAACAAGATGTACTTCTCCCACAGTCAGCTCCCAATTTCCTCCTCTGTTCTTAGGCCCATAGCCGAGATGGTGCAGTGCAGATGGGAAGGTGAACCCCTCTAAACCCAAGCATGCATCCGACATTCATGCCTTCTGACAAGCTGCCATTATCCCAGAATTCTGCCAACTTTCTAGCCCTCCCAATACCTGGACCCTCTGACTCAGGCTTCCTGAGCCTCCACTGTGGAAATCTTATGGTTACCAAGCAACAGACCAGTTTATCTAACTGCAGGGAACTCCCTCACAGTGAAGGGTGAAGACCCTGTTCTCCAGGCTGGATTACTCAGCAGGACAGGCAGACACTACTTACTGCTAGCAAGGCAGTCAACCTAACTAGTAATCAATCACACCACTGCCACCAAGACCCCTGAAGGAGGACTGCACAGTACTCTCAATATCATCTGCAAACTCAACAGTCAGTTTCCTGGGCAAACAGCAATGGAACCCATGGCTTTGCTCACACCATTCTTTTGTAGAACAGGACTTATTATTTTCATTCATTCATTCTTTTATTTATTTTTTTGAGCCAGGGTTTCTCTGTGTAATAGAGCCTTGGCTGTCCTGAAACTCACTCTGTAGCCCAGGCTGGCCTTGAACTCACAGAGATCCACCTGCCTCTGCCTCTTGAGTGCTGAGATTAAAGATGTGCACCACCACACCTGGCTAAGGACAGAAAAAGACATGTTTTAAATCTATTATTATTACTATTATTATTTTTTAATAGCTTTAGGGCCACGCACAGCAAAGTCTTTATAAGATTCTAAAACCACTCAAACATACCTCCTTCTTGATGGATACTACTTGAATTCCATCTTTGCTTTACGATGCCTTAAGGCAACTATTTCTTCCCAAGAATCACCTATAACACTCAACAGTAAATCCAAGCTAATCTTAGACTGTGAGTTTCTGAGTAACTTCTGGCTTCTACTTTCTAGTTTTTAAAATGGGTATGTATTCCTTTAATAATGAGGGGAAAATCAGCATAGCCTCTTTATAGGAAACACACAGTGTAATTTGATTTCTACTTATGAAAACTCCACTGCCTTCTGGCCTTCTTCTATTGTACTGCAATTAGAGAGCTCAAGGACCAGTTTTCCCCTCCAACTGCTTTCTAATCTAGAAGACTCTGAGTGCATGTATACGACTCAGAAGGTAGTGATGACCTCTGGCTGACTCTAAGTTTCTCCACTGTGCCTGGCTAACTTGAGGAGGAAATGGTAGTATATCATCAAGGGTTCTGTTGGCTTTCAGATGACAGAAAGAGAAGGGAGTACCTTCCTGAAGGGGGGCATGCCACCTAACATTCGACCTGATAGGAAGGAAAGGTGACATATCCGGGCCCAGCTTTGGGCTGTTTGGGCAGAGATGTTGGTGGCAGGCTGGCCACTCAAGGGTGCATCTGAGTCTCAGGATCCAGCTAAGTTCAGTGTCTGTCTTAGCGGGCTCTGCTGCAGCAGCAGACACATAGCACAAGTCAGTCCTAAGCACGATGTGCTGGTTACTATTCTGTCACCTTGATGAAGGATAGTCACCTGGAAGAGGGAACCTCACTCAAGTGAGAAAATGCTTCCGTACAGATTGGCCTGTGGGGCATTTCTTGATTAATGATTGATGTGGGAAGGGCCAGCCCACTGCGGGTGATGCCGCCCCAGGCAGGTGACCCTGGGTGGCATGAGAAGCCAGTCAGTAAGCAGTACCCTTCATGGTTTCTGCTTCACTTCCTGACTCTAGATTCCCGCCTTGAGTTCCTGCTCGACACCCCTTAGAGATGGACTACAAGCTGTGAGCTGAAATAAACCCTTTCCTCTCCAAGTTGCTTTTGCTCACAGTACTTATCACAGCAATAGAAATCTAACTAAGACACATGAACATCTGGCATTCATCAGAGAATAAGGCTATTGAGGAACTGCACTAGGGGCAGGCACAATGTCAGGAGTGTCAACTGGGGAACTGATAAATGTCTGCCGACAGTAGGACTCATGCTCCACGTGGGAGAGGACAGAGCTCCGACCTGGTGACTCAGGCAAGAGCTGCACCAGAACCCTTCAGTGGTAGGGACTGGAGCTTCCTTAGCCCAGGTGGGGGCAGGCAGAGGAGTAGAGCCTGCTGGCAGTGGTCGGAAGCCCAGCTCTGGCACTCATCTAGCTGATGATGACCTGAAGTCAGCCACAAGTTCAGAAAGGGCCTGAGCATAGAGAACACAAGTAGCAACAGCATGGAAGAGTACTGGTGTTATTTTAGTCCTCTGTAAAAATGTTATAGATTATTGTTAAGATGAGGAGGAGCAGGTAGACTTGGAAAGCAAGCATATGTAAAACTGCTATTGTGAGATTCTGGGAATACCAATATTAGCTGTTTGGGGCAGAATCTTGGGCCCACATCCAGGGCTCAGCCCTCTGGGCCTCTCCTGTCTACCACATGTCTGTGACCTGGGTGATACTCTAAGTCTACTTATAACATTTACAGAGAGATGACAGCATACCCACAATTCTCTATAGGATCAAAAGGACAGGTTCAGAAGGTGATCTTCAAGGACAGTTATGAGGCCCTGACCCTGAAAGGGGAAAGGAACTCTTATGTGTGCAATCATCTAGTCGAGCTGGTCAGATCTGACCTGGACTTGAAAGGCCTAGGATGGATCCCAGCTCCACCATGCTGACAGCAGTGTGGCTTCAGGCAGCCTCATCTGCAGCCACAAGAGCATGAAAGCAGATCACTCATGTCTGAGGGCCAGTGCCTGGCTGTGAGTGGACATTGAGTCACAGTTCCTCCAGACACTTACCATGAGCTGTACCACCAGAAGTGACTGCCCGGGCACTTGTGTTCGGTAGTCTCTACTGTATGTGTGAATGGTTCTCATGAACCAGATGGGTAAGTGTTGACTATTAGTAGAAATAATATGGGAAAGTGGAAGGGGGAAGGGATAAGGGGCCACCATCTGATAGGTGACACCAGCACCTCATGTTTCTTTCTTTTTTTGGGGGGGGGATTTCATGTTATTTTTAATGCATGTTAGATAAGTAAAAAACAAAATATTTATATTAGGCATTATTTCTAGTCAGAATGAGAAATAATACCTCATGTTTCTCTATGCAAATGGTACATACACAGCATCGGAGTCTCATAGAGAGCCACTGGTGGAAATCTTGGCCTATTTTTGGGAAATCTTAATGGTGTGCTGGGGCCACTATGGAGTGGACATCCCTGAAAGTGGCAAGCCACTGAAACACAAGGCTTACTAAAGTACAGGCCATACCAATCATCAGAAGGATGTTCAAACAAAGAGGAAGGCCAGGCCAGGGTGGAATCAGGAGTGGGATGGGGGAAGAGAAGCAAGCCTTTCCTGGCCACTTTGCACTGCACTGGAGGCCAGGCATTCACAATCCCACACACTAGGTGACAACCTCCTGCCCTTCCCACTTTACAGAGGCTGTCACCAAGTGCTAGGGCTGGGACTACTCAGGAAGGGCCAACTCCAGAACCATGCCTTTTCTATGGCACTTCTACCTCTGCACCCAGAGAAACTGACACTACTGCAGAGCCAGAACTTACCCACAAGTATCTCTTTACAAGCCTGCTGTCGGCTACCCCACAGAGCCATAAATCCAACCCTAGGGCTCAACACTTAGATGGTGTGAAACTCCGTTCTTTTATATACAACCTTGTCTCCTGCCCTAAGTCCATTTCTTTAGTTACATGAAGAATGATCTCCTCACATAAAACAAAAACCCCCTTGGGCTAGAAAGATGGCTTCCTGGGCAAAGGCACTTGCTAGGCAAGCCTGCTGACCTGAATCTGATCACTGTCCTGAACCCATACACAGTGGAAGGAGAGAACCGACACCATGGAGATGTCTTCTGACCTCTACACGCATACTGCATTCTAGCTGCTGTAAGAAACAAAAGCATAAGACATACAAGCCAAAACGTACCCTTGTTTAAAATCACACACACACACACACACACACACACACACACACACACACACACACAGAGTAAAAGAGAAAATAGTATAGTCCCTTTTACAGGGTTATGTACTTGTTACAAGATGACTCTAGAAACAATCAGCACTCCAGCAGAACATGTAAGGATATAGAGAGGGGAGCAGCTTAGCCTGAGCTCTAGTTTCTCATTTGGTCACAGTGTCTGGGGGGATCTCCACAGGATAATGTACATGAGAGAACCAGCTTGGCAGAGAGCATGAGTCCTCTGGAGAGATGACCAGCTGCTGTCAAACAACTCATTTCACATGCTGAGGATGGCACACTGGTGATTTGGGAGGCTGGTTCTCAATGCCCCTCTTCCCCTTCAGCTTTCTGAAACAGGGCCCCTCCACACAGCCCTGGCTGTCCTTGAACTCACGGAGATCCACCAGCCTCTGCTAGGATTAAAGTCGTGCTCCACTGCAGCCAGCAGCACTCCTCTTCTTGAGGAGTCAACAAGCTAATCCTGTTTTTTGGATAAAGGTGACATTTGAAAAAAGACTTGGGACATTTCACACAGGTCAAAACCAGAGGGGAAGGCCTTGGTATCTAGGGTAGACTGGAGTATGACTCCCCACCCCCCACTTCAGAGGTGGCTCAGCAGGAGTAGGGCTGGCTTCTGTTCTCACAGGAGGGGTTTTAGGGTGAGAAAAACTAAACTGTGGGTAGCAGGGTAGAGCTAGTGGCTACCATGTTCTTTCTTGACTTTCCAAATGACAGGGCTAGGTACTCTCCTGTAGCATGCTGCCTTGTCTGGTGTGGCCAGTTTGCAGGGCCAGCTTCTAATTCCAGTGCTTGGATGACTCTAGTAGCAAACATTACCATCTCCAACACCCTCCCAGGAGACGCTGTCTGGGCTCCTGTTCTTTGCTATCGCCCGGACTGGGTGACAGAAAGCATGTCCTATGGCTCCCACTGTCTGCAGGTGACTCAGGTGTGGAGGAAGCTCAAGGGCACTGTGAATTCCCTCTAATCGCCTCATTAGCCCGTGGGGATGAGGGTGAGTGTGTTCCACAAGGAGGCAGAAAGCTGGTAATTGCACGATGCCAGATAGAAAAAAAAATAGTGGTAGAAACAAAAGGGCAGATGTAAAGGTTGTGTGTGCAGAGCCCTAATTACCCCAGAGTCTGGGGCAGCAGGGTATACAGTACTAGAGCTGCAGAGAGCAGGGCCCACATGGCCAGTCCATTTGGATGGGCCTATGAACATACTGTGAGCTTCTGACAGGTAGGCTCAGTGCCCTGTGCAGTTAGAGTTCTGTTTAGAAGAACCCAGTCACTCATTTAGCCACTTTCTTCTTCTTTTTCAATTGTATGTGCATTAGTGTTTGGCCTTGGGTTTCAGGTCCCCTGGAACTGGAACTACAGACAGTTGTGAGCTACCATGTGGGTGCTGGGAATTGAACCTGGGTCTTCTGGAAGAGCAACAAGTGCTCTCAACTGCTGAGTCACCTCCACAGCCCCTCAACCACCTTCTTGATGACCTCAGGGCAAGGGCTCTAGAGCACCCAGCCTGCACTTCAAGTTTACTGCCTAGCTAAAGGCCCTTTGCTCCCAGTTCTGTGGCAAAGACGCTAAGGGCACATGCCTGACACATCGTTGAGGACACCCTTTCCAGTCCCTAAGTCAAGTCTGTAGTCACCTCTATGTCACGCTCTATGACTGAACTGTGGTCTTTGGGGTGGGACCTGGGCACCTGGCTTTCACAGTGCTCCTCAGCAGACTTTAGGAGTAAATTCTGTTGTCCCATCCACGTCTCCACAGCTCTTGCTGGTGGTCTTACTTCTCTCTGGTAAGACTGAGTTCTGGCCTTCGATGAATGGGTGGAAGACAGTGATGGCAGCCTGCTGTCTTCCACATTCTCCCCTGGGAAGCCAGAGAGACAGAGGGGAAGCTGGGCCAGGCTGATCTTGCTGCAGATTTTATGCAATGCTGAGGTAGTCTAGTCTCACTCTTCTCCACACAGAAGGGCTGCCACCTGACATACAGAGCTCTGAAAAATGGCTCCTCCAGGTAGGGTTAGTCATCTTCACAGTTCACTAAATAATGACTGAGTTCACCTCCCTTCATAGTAGAACAATTCCTTTTCTCTTCCCTCAGAGTTCCAGAATGATTCCACTCATTAAATCCGAAGTATTTCATTTGTACCTATCGTGTGCCTGTTGGGCGCACAGTGAACATGAACCTGGCGGGGTTTCTGTTGAGGCACTTCAAAAGACATTAGCCACACACATATCCTACACATAGATATGACTGTATCACTGTGTCAGAACAAGTGAGGACATCTATCTGCTCCAGCAGGTCTGAGAGGAGACGGGGAGAGCCCAGGCCAGACCCAGGCCTAGGTCTTGAGAGTGAAAGCAGGATGTCAGTTGAGGCTGAGAGGCCACCAGGATCCATCAGGGAAGCAGGCGCTAAGCAACGGGATGTCACCAAAAGGTTCTAAGCCAGGGCTGGTTAAAGAGTATGAGTGGGCTGCTTGCACAGCAGTGACACAGGGGGCATGGAAAGAGAGCATCCAGGAGCTCAGAAGTCAGCAGCCAAGAGTCGATCTTCATGAACACAGAGTTTTGGAAGACAAGGGAAGGGATGGAGTTAAGGAGACCCAAGGGACCAAAGCTGTGTGTTACAGGATGGACCAGGAGAGCACCAACTCAGGTGCAACAGACACACATGGAGAAAGCCTTGTGCTTCCAAGTGCGGCTGTGCCCAGCCTCTCATCTCACATTTGGCCAATCTGTTTTTTGTAGAATAACTGGCTCAAAGAAATTGAGAAAAATTTCACAGTGGGCAGGATTCCAGGTTTTCCTTCAGCTAATTAAGTGATATTAGGGAGGTTGTAAATGCCACGTAAAAATTGGCAGCAAGCTGCTCCTAATGATGAGGATATTGCTTCCCAGGGTGATGCAGCTGCAGCTTCTTAGTGCTCATCTTCAGGGGACCTGATTCTGCTTTCAAGGTTGTTCCAGAGTGCTGGAAGGTTGCAGCTACTCCCACACATACTCTGGTCCTCAGTCCCAGAACCACTCTGATACTGGAGGCCAGCAGAAGGGCTAGACAGTCAAAGGCCATCGTCGTAGTAGCTAAGTGTTTGTCTCCACCATGATACCATGAAGCTCAGGTGCCTGCCTTTAGGAGGCAGGTGAACTGAGAGGCCGTTGCTTGCCCAAAGGCACACAAGCGTGCAAGTGACTTAGCTAACCTGCAGTGTGACACTCGACAGACTTAGGACGCAAGGGGAGGGCAAGGAAGACAGCTAATGGGAACACACAGAACCAACGTCTCAAGCTCCCACACAGTAGCACAGGGTGAGCATTTACTGGATGTTTACAATGACACACTGGCACAGTGAAGGCTGTTAGCATAAACAGTGCCCCCACGCCAGAGCTTGTAAGGTCTCCATTGTGAGCTCCAGGGACGAGGCATTTGTGCTGGTTCAGGTAGGGGCAAGTCTCTCTACAAGGAATTGCCTGCCGTGTGTGATTTTCATAAGGATGTTTACTTATTTTGAAAACTGAAAGACTTGTAGGGCTTTAGAAGTGTGGAGGTTAGGTTAAATGTTTGGCTGTGCTGGTCTGGTCCGGTAGAACCAGCCCTCAGCAAGCTCTTCTCCCCAACCAAGCACCGCCATATCTAGGAATCTTACCTTACCACATCTAGAATGCTTACTTTGTTTGATAAAATGGAAACTACTAGGTAAAATAAAATCATTTAACAACAGTTAACAACTGAGATTGCCATTCCTCTATTAATTTTAAAGGAGATGAGCAGAGAGCAGGGACAGAGATTGGATTCTGATGACCACACTGGAGGGGACAGCAGAAGCTGGAGAACTGTCTTGGGAAAGTGGTGCTGAGTGTATGGAATAATTCACACAAGGCGGGTGATTTAGAAACTGCACATTCACATTCCCACACTGTCAGTGACACCAGCTTTGTTATTTTGGAACCATTTCCCACCAAGTGAGAAGGAATCATGGTCCTAACAATGCATGTCCCTGGACTCACCTCACTCATGTGTGCCTAGACAAACACCCTGGCCAACAGTCCAACTGTCCTTGCACAGCAGATAGGCCCTGGTCCCCATGTCTCCAGGGAAGATGACAATTTTAGAGGACTATGTTACCAGTTTTGCTTCCTGGGAACTGCTGTTTTTGTGATGAATGTTGCTAAGGGGCCATTCAATATTTTACCAACAGCACCTGTATACATGTACATGTGGATGTTTGGGGTGGGGGCTGTTTTGACAGGTTTGTGTGTAGGTGCCAGAAAAGGTTTTGTGACTATGACTGTATTCCCATGTGTAGAGAGATGTTTACTGTTCCCTTTCAGAACTGAGGGTGGGGAAGCTGACAGAGACCTGACTATTGAGATCTCATTGGAGATGTTACTTATTTTCTTGTTCTGAAAGTGGCTGTGTAAAAGGAAAGAGGTTGTGTACACAAAAGACAAAATCCCTTTGCCATTGCACAGGAGTGCCCAATAACTCAGTCCCTGACCTGCCTTGACCAGCACCCAAGTTTCCTGTTTGAGGATGACAGGCTCGCAGCCGGCTGGACTTGGTAGCAGACACCATGGTCTGTGCCCAGCCTGTGACCATTCTTTCTGGCAGTGAGAACCAGAGCTGGGAGCAGAGCCTTGAGGACCCGGTGCCACTACTGCACTCATCTGCACGTGACAGAAGGGACCCGTTCTCTTCTTGACAGGCAGATTTCAGAGAAGACGTTCAACTCGGAACAATAATCATGGCCACAGCAGGCCCAATTCTTTGCACCTTATAGGGTTTAACGGACTTTTCTTTCCAGTCCTCAAAAAGCAGCAACTGGCATTTGCTGGAGTCCTGACAGAGAAGTACGGACAATCTGTCAGGTTCTCTCTGCCACTCACCCTGGCCACAATTAAACGGTTCATGTGCAGATTAGCTGCAAAATCATCCTCTTCCAGGAGTGACAACATGTTCCCAAATACAAAAAGGTACCTACTGTCTCTATGGTGCCCGTCTGTGTTAGAAAGTCAGGGGCGGGTGCATGGTGAGAAAGGCCTTCAAAAGAAGGGCACAACAACAGAAAAGGGCTGTTACAGAGTGGTGACATGGTAAGAACAGAGAGCGGCACAGCCACTCAGAGTAATCCTGTGACACACTGCTGTCACTCACTGCCTGGCTCCCTGCTGCGCCAGCCAGACATCAAAGGCTGCCCCATACCATCTTACATGCTCTTTAGCAGCTAATCAGCCCATTCTTCCCTGAATAAAGCCCTGTTCAATCAGCGGCTCACAGGGGTATAGTGGTCTTGGTGCCCATCTGCTTGCTAGGGTCAGCTGAGACATGAGGTGGCAGTCGCTCTCTCCCCAGTGGCTTCTCAAGGTAAGGTCAATGCTGCCACTAAGTCATTTGCTTCCCAGGACCCCATGAGATGGGAGCTGGAAGTGAAGTCTGGGTCCCCCGACTCTAGGACCACTGTCCTACGCTGGGCAGCCTCTCATTCCTCTGAAGCCAGGTGCTGACCGACCAAGCTAGTGAGGCAGTGCGTGCTTCCCGGTGAAAAGAGCAGGGCAGACTGCGTGGGAACAGCAGCCAAGCACAGGGCTGCCTAACCTCCATGTCAGGGCAGGAATATGGTAGCAGCTGCAACTATTATTATGCTGTAAGTACCCAGAGCATTCAAGGAGTCTACACCAAAATCTGGGTAAGGGAAGAAAAGTCTCTATACTCCAACACGGACTTACTTACTGTGTTTTCCCATACAGGTCACCCAATGAGGTGTCCCCTACCTCAAGACCCCCTACAGAGCACTCTCAGGGTCTCCAGTGCTCTGGCTATGGTGTGAAGCTGGGCCTGCTGCTGAAAGA
The DNA here is from genome assembly GCF_007827085.1 of Peromyscus californicus insignis. Lineage (NCBI taxonomy): Eukaryota > Metazoa > Chordata > Mammalia > Rodentia > Cricetidae > Peromyscus > Peromyscus californicus. The sequence goes on from NW_026294595.1 coordinate 10,538,670, forward strand.
ACACCATTCCTTAAGGAGTGAAAGGAGACAATACAGACAGTTTGAGAGCAATTATTAACAGCACTGTGAGGTTAGACTCAGGGACAAGCTTAGTCCCTGACTCCAGGGACTCAGGACAACTGACCTCAAAGGACAGTTCTGGTCACCTTGAGATTCCTTTTACAAGGATCCTTTGGACAAAGCAATCTTGCACCCAGATGTGTGTTTTTTGGGAAGGATAAGCATCTGGCTTTTGCCTCTGTAAGACTCAGCATCCGAGGTGCATCAGCACCACGGATAGCTGCAGTTAGGGTAGAGGCAGCTCTTTTAAATCTCAGCCCCATCCCGCTCCATAGCTCACAAGGACTGAGACTGCCACCAGAGCTAATGATATGGAACACACCAGAAGCCTCCTGAGTTACTCTGTTGGGACAAGAAGACAACTCAACAGACCCCCGTCTTTCTGCTCAATAATCCCCACTACATTTGCATCCAACTGAATTTTTTGCAGGATTAGGCATTTTCCCCCTTGTTCCAAATGCTTCTGTATTTTGAGACAAGCAGACACGAGTAGTCTCTCTCTCTCTCTCTCTCTCTCTCTCTCTCTCTCTCTCTCTCTCTCTCTCTCTCTCTCTCTCTCTCACATACACACACACACACACACACACACACACACACACACACACACAGGACGGAAGAGCTGGCATCAGCCTTTCAGGTGACCTTGCCTGCTTATGTAAACAGAGCTCTGCACAGTCTAATTCCCATCTTACCTTTTCAAGCTTGCCTTCTTCTTCACAGCAGAGACACTGAGGTTTCTAGGAGCATCTCTTAGTCCAAAGCTCTTAGCCACATGACCAAGGTGTAGGGACCTGACATGGAAGATGGGCTTCAGCTCCCTAGGGTAGGTAGCATAGGCTCGGATGAAGGACTGCAGAGCTAGAAGAAAGGGGGAAGGGAAAGTAAGGATAGGGGTTCTGAAGTCTCAAGGCTACCCACCCCTATGCTACTCTTCTTTACCTTGCCAAGAAAGAGAACAGAACCAGGACAATTATAACACAGGTAACCTTAAGCCACACTTGTGTATGCTCTTAAAATCTCTAAAGGGCTGGGGAGATGCTCACTGATTAAGGGGACGGACTATTCCTGCAGAGGGCCTGAGTTTGATTCCCAGCACCCATATTGGACAGCTCCTAACAGCCTGTAACTCCAGCTCTGAAGGGATCTGCTACCTCCCTAGGCAACTGCACTCACCTATGCATACCACACACAGATACACATGCATATACAAAAGTTAAAAAAAATCCATAAACAAAAAATTACAGCCAAAATTACTCAAAAAAATCCTATAAAATTTGTTTTTACTGAGGAGTTTGCAACGGTCCAACAGGGAAGGGCCTGTTTTCTCTTTTGTCACACATGGTCTCAAGGCCCACAACAGTGCCTGGCATGTAGCATGTAGAAAATGTTGATCACTTAGTTTCTTCATTCAATCTGTGATCAACATTTTCTTATGAAAATTCTTAGATATTTTTATTAGGGGAAAAATCAGTTATTTTTGAATAGTTAATGCACACACTCATGCCAAGGAGAAAGGATTTCATAAAAACTAAAATAGTACAGGTAACAGTTGACCTGGGTACCCGCCACCAGTCTGGAGAGCCCAGTTGCAAAGCTGCAGCCCCATTTTGAAGTTAGAAGGAATGGGTTCCTTGTTCTAGACCCCAGCTGCAGCTAGAGATGATCTGGGCTCCATTCCTAAGTGCTGGAGCTTTGGCTGGGCCCCTGTGCTTTCCCCAGACATCCCCCTGGGGACAGATTCTCCTCTGTCTGGCTCCCTGAACATCCCACAGAGAAAGTGAACGCGTTGTCTCCCTTCTCCAGCAGAGGGACAATCTGCAGTGTACTCTGCCCATCACTGCTCTTTGACTTCCACACCCAACTCCTCTGCCAGGAGGGCTGGCACCGGCCCTGGACCTGAGGAAAGGCATCAGGCACCAGCCTCCCTCACCTGGGTGGCTGAGCCACTGGACTGGCAAGTTTGCCCACAGCTTAAGTGTAATATCCCAGCAGCACCTGGAGATTGCCGTTTATGAACAGTAATAAAAAGTGTCATTTTAGCAGATCAGCTCCTGGAAGGATCCTGGGAATCCATCAAAGCTCTATTTACTGAGCAAAGTGAACTCCTTTTCCCAATCGATGAGAAATAATAAGCACAGCAACTACTCTGCACCTCTCTCTTAAATCTGTGTTCACTCCCCTTCCAATAACCAGGGACCAGCTTTTTCAAAGAGCATCTTTAACACTTCAAATGGTCTGCGCTGTCTGGAGGGTTCCGACACTGGCCCCACCCACCGTTACTCACATTCTCCGAGAGGAACTCACCGGCATTGCAGTGACCACCAAGACCTGACTCTTCTACTTCCCTTTCTTCCCCCAATCCCAACACTTACCTCTGGTCTAAAACATCCCACCGAGCCAAGCTAATCCAAGAGTCCGGGGCACCCCGTCAGCCCCTATCTCGCTTTCTGCCACTGTTCCACATAAGCAGCTGAGCCCTGGGTCTCTGCCTGGCTCACAATCTTCCTCCTCCTCCATAGCACACACTTCCAGGAAGCAAGAAAGTAGATATATATCTGTCCCAAGAGATGTAGGTGCCCAGCTAGAAGCTTTACAGGGATAACAAGCTGCTGAGCAATGGCAGGAAATGTTTACACCCAGACATGGGTCCAGGCAGCATTTCACACTGCATATTTAACTAAACCTTAGTGTCCTACAGGTTTAGTGTCACTGGGACAGAGACAGCTGGCTGTCCTTGCACACGTGCATAGACTTCCATGTTTGGCTAACTCTGAGACAGCAGGGGCAGGAAGTGGTTCATGCTGGCAGTGTCTAGAATGTACAGAAGGAATAGGGCTGTGAGACCAGCACAGCAGAAAGTGGAGAACTGAAAGGAGACGTTTATTCAGGGTGACGGATGGAGCTACAGGCAATGAAAGTTGAGCATTTTAGTTGCCGGCTCTTATTTCCAGGGAGCTATTTAAGGTGTATGAATTACAGGGAATCTGTCTAAAATAATCCACTTGGACACCTTGTCCTTTTTTATTCATGGGCATCTGGATCAGGAATGGGAATGTCATACAGATCACTCCTAGGATAAGGTGGCAAAGGAACAATATTGCAGGCTGGAAACACTCCTCCTGCCCCACATTACAAGCCCTATCTGGTCCACCACAAAGGTATACATACCTATACCAATTACCCAAAGGATGTGAGAAAAGAATGCCTTGTTATGGTTTTCTTAAAAGACAAAGCACTTGGCAACGTGCCCAGCCAATGCCTTTCCACTGAGGTGAGGAGGTAAATGTATTATTATGACCAAGAAGTGTCCCTTCCAAGCACAAGTGTTAGAGCCACACATGATTCCTACTCTGCAGGGAGGCCAGAAGATAGAGATGACAGACCATGGGAACAGGGGCATGTGTAAGCAGAGGACTCTGCTCTCCAAAACTTTCCTTCAGAGTCTAGACTGAGAACACATTACAGCTACTTCTGCAGCCTAAGTCCCTAGTTAAACAACACACAGAGCAGAGGAAAAGGAATGACTGTTCTAGAGACCAGCAACAATTAAACTGACTATTAATAACGATAGGGTCAAAACATGCAAAATGTATACTTGGCCCAGTTTCTACCTAGTTTTCTGCCATGAAGGCAAGCCAGCTGCATTGTTAATTATTTACAAGGCAGGTTCTGCAATGTCACAAAAAGGGAAGCAAGCTGGTTGAGGAATTTGTATATGTAAACTGAAATGCAAAAGGTAGTATCAACTTATGGGGTACAATGGCTTTTCATATGTCATGGGTTAAGTTCCTTTAGAGCGGCAGATGCAGACACATTCCTCCAAACCTCCCAGTCACAATCCTAAGTAATAGGAGAAATTAATGAAGGTCTCTGTGTCCCAAGATAGGTGACTAAGGTCTAAGGTGAGGGTAGCTGGTTCCAGCCCTTACAAACCTGGAGTGAAAATCAGTTGGCAAACAAGAGGAATGATCTATGTACTTTCTTCTTGTATGTATATACCACAGATGTGGGAGCAGCTCTGCTCCTACAGCTTCAATAGACTGCTGATGGCAGACACTCCCCCCAACCACAATTGTTGACAACTGCTTGTTGCTAACTTTCAAGCGACTATCCAGGCACCTACGTAGGGCAATCTTGCCAAGGTACAGGAATACCACTGACACAGCCAAAGTGGATGGTGTGGCGGGCATCTTTCCATTGCAACATCACTAACGATCCGAATTTAGCTGCGGCAGTCACCTTCCTCCAAAGGTCAAAATCACAGTGACAGTCTTTGGCTCCTCTACAGGGAGGTTCTCCGGAACTATGGGGAATTGCTGAAGACAAGGTATTATTTGAGAAGTGACTAGAAGGACAGACACCAGTTATATATGGCTGGCAAGAATAGACTTCCATTACATGCAGTTCTGTTTGAAGTGTCTTGACAACCAAACCCTGTGCTGAGGGTTAATGATGACTATCTGAAAACATCTGTTTATCTTTTTGTTGCTGCTGAGGACAGAGCTTGGGAGCCTTGTGCTCTCTGGGCAAGTGCTCGACCACTGAGCCGCATCTCCAGTCCTGCCGCTCTGTTTTTCTCATCTACTGCTTGATGGCTACTCACTGGAACCCAATCTCCAGCTTTCAATCTTACCCCAGGGTCAATTCTCACACAGCCGCCAAGTGACCTTTTAAAACCTATGGCCAACCTGGACGTGGTGGCAGAGGCCAGCCTGTTCTACAGAGTGAGTTCTAGGATAGCCAGGGCTACAAGGAGAAACTGTCTCAAAAAACAAAAACCCAAAACCAGAAAAACAACAACAAACAAACAAAAGAACTCCAAACCAACCAACCAACCAAATCTCTTTGCCCCGAGCCACACCTTAGTTCAAAGACTACTTGGGGTAACCCTACAGACTTCAGAGCAACCTCCAAGCCCTACAGGATTCTGCCCTAGCTAACCCAACCTTGACTACATCACCTTCCTTCCTTTAGAACATAAATACTTATCCCATTTTGCCTTGCTGAACTATCACATTCTCAGCGAGGCTTACTCTGACCTCTTTACCAATCACATTCCAGTCATCACACCTGCCTCCCCCTTACCTGCTGTCCCTTTCTGTAGTCTGTACCACTATCTAAAATACCTGTTCACTACATTACTATCTCACAGCTACTCCTGTACCTTTAACACATTAGTTTATAAAGCAGAGGATGTTTTCCACCTACCTCCTCATGCACTGAAGCATCTGGGACAGCACCAAACTCTATTAACACTGCCAAATAAATTACTTTTTAAAAGACACTTCTAGCTGGGAGTGGTGGTACATGCTTGTAGTCCTAGCACTTGGGAGACTACGGCAGGAGGATCTCAATTTTAAGACCTGCTTGGGCTACATATGTAGCTCGACCCTGTCTCAAAACTAAATGAAAACTATTTTTAAAAGAACGATAGCCATGCTTGGTAACACCTTCAACCCAAGCATTCAGCAGGCAGATAGATTGCTTGTAAGTTTGAGGCCAGCCTGCTCTACAGAATGACTTCCTGTTTAAAAAAAAAAAAGCTTCATTTTTCTCAAAAATCTCAAGGAACTCCTAGAAAGAACTGTGTATCCCTCCAACTTGGGTCTTTTTGTTTATTTGGTTTTTGAGAAAGGGTTTCTCTGTGTAGTCCTGTCTGTCCTGGAACTCACTCTGTAGACCAGGCTGGCCTTGAACTCAAGGGATCCGCCTGCCTCTGCCTCCTGCTGCGGGGATTAAAGGTGTGCGCCACCACGGCCCGGCTCCAACTTGGATCTTTGCACCAATCAGTTAGCAGCAGGAGCATTCCACTAGGAAAAAGAGGTGGCGATTATAACCACACTCACTGCTCAAGATGAGCTGTTAACTCCACCCTAACACCCGGATCCCAGGGGCTAATTTATTATTCTACAAAGGGTCCGAGAATTACATCAGTATCACTTTTATGAATCGCCCAGGTTCATGGTCTATGGCCTGTCCTCACAACCATTCTCCTTTTCATTTGTACCTTCACACAGGAACTCCTTAGGTCTAATGCTTCCAGTCCTTATCTTCATCTCCAATTTCCATCCTACAACTATTTCTGCCAACATGTCATCTCTGCTGTCTGGTGTTCAAAGACAGAAAAAACAGATCCCCAAGATCCAAGCTGTTGGGTCAGAGCTCTAGTCCTGATATAAGCCAAGATAAAGCCTCATTTGTGAGAAAAATGGAGATGTATGAAATTAGCATTTAATATCACTTTAAAGCCTTCCGAGCCCGATTCCAAACCCTGCAGAATTACTGCAGAATGAAGGCTTTGATTGGTACACAGAAGTCCCTGGATGTCCTCTCAACCATGGAAGTGTGTGGTGAGGGGTGAAGCCAACACCTTGTGGGGCTACCCCACCCCCAATCTCCTGAGAATTCCACTGACCTTTCTTTGCCCAGGAGACCATCCTCTCACTGGAGTGCACATAATCTTCAAATACTGTCTGCAATACTGTGGCTCGTTCTCGGATTTCCTGGGGGCCACTGGCATGGGATTTCTGGGAGGGTGACGGAAGGATTAAAGGAGAGGCAGAGTTGAAGTCAGGAATAATGAAGCAGTTTATAATAGATTTAATAACAGTAAAATCACACGGTAACTACCCAGGGGCCAACGAGGGTAATCCTTTCAATATTACTAGGGAAAGAAGGGAGCTATAAAGATGTTAAAGTCAAGCAAAGATGAGGACGGCGTTAAGGGGGAGCAGACCAGGTCTATTTGTTTGTTTGCCTACTTTCCTTCATGACCTCTTATCACTCATGTTCAAAGTGAAAGACCTTTGGAGGTACTCTGGAGTTTTCCAAGCCTAATTCTGGCATTTTAAACAGTGAATACATGCTGTTTTTAAATAACTCTTTTCCCCTTAGACTTTCTCCCTTATCCCCCACATCCCCATCCCTCCCAATAGTGGAAAAAAAAGCATTTTTTTTCCTTAAGACCATTCCAGTGATCTGCCTAAAATTCAGCCTTACAAGGCTTTATATCCCCGAGTCTTGAGTTTGATCTCCCTTCCTAGAGGTTGGTTACCAGTGTTTTAGGTTTGCTCCAGAAGCCTGTGACCACCATGCTAAGTTCTGAGGGCCTATTAAGAAGGTGGCTTTTCAGTAAGCCACATTCAAAGGCTGCCTTAGTCCCTGCAGCCAGGAATACCACTGTAGCCACTGAAAACTATTAATAATATATATGACCATTTTCATCTTTTAAAAGTCCCAGAGAAAAGATGTCTTTTAAAAATTCTTTCTAGAAAGTAGTGATTTTTATTTCCTTTATCTCACAACAAACAACGGCATGAGGAGGCTCTAGCTTAGGGAGGCAGGTCACCCAAGTGCAGCCACTCACGTAAAATGGCTACAGAGCCCCAGACTCCATCCTCCTTTGTAGAACCCGGGCTTCCTCTCTGCCCTCAGAGGACAAGTGTGGGCACCCGAGTCCCCCTGTGTCTTTTAAGGCTGGAGAGGAAGAATAGAAGGGAGAGGAAAGAAAGCCTCTTTTTGGACAGATACTCTTCTCTGCATGAATAGAGACTTAACAACACGAAGATGTTTTTGGTGTAGTCACATCATCCTGCTACCTGTTTGGCTGATGACAGTCTAGCTGATTTCACGGTACATGGTCTCCCTAAGGGCTTTATCCACCACAATGTCAGGAGAAGCACCACTGAGGAGCCATGTTACCAAAGTGGACATTTGCTATTGTCATTAGCGAGGATTGTTTCACCTCTTAACTGGTGTGAAATGCAAACTTTTCTGCTGTCCTCCTTTCATTAAGCCACCTCAGCAGCACAACTGTCACCTCGCCTGCATTTTTTTTTAATATGAATGTGAAATTAGTGAAGATGCCCTTTCCCCTGGCGGACAGAATCCTCTGTTATTAAAAAGTAAAGCACTTTAATAATGAAAACTTTTTCCTCTTTTTCCTGTGTTTTAACTGTTTAAAATTAATGAGAAGGGCAGAATGGTTGTCAAAGCGATATTGAAAGCCGGGCAGCCAGGACCGAATAAGCACAAAAATCCCTCTAGAGTGTTAAATAAACAGAGCTGCAGCCCTCTCTGAATCCCTCTGTTGGTTATTGTATACATTCTGTAACAGCTCTCAGAATAGATCTGAGAGCCAGGGAGGCAGAGAGGTTTCAGAATTCCAATAAAGGCCTCAAATTAAAGACAGCCTGGTGCGAATTCCAGGAGAAAATTAAAGAGACCTCAAGCTTAAGTGACAGGTGACTTGCTTCTGTGTCACAACTGTCAGGGGATTTAGTGATAATATGGCAATATATTACAAAGGGCTTTTCTTATTCCCCCCTTTAGGTTTCAAAATGAGGCATCTTTTCTTCCCAACCAAAAAAAAAAAATTACACATATATAATGTGAGTGTATATACAAGTGAAATGTGTAGAAAAATTATAAAATCAGGCTTACACAGTTAAAATGATGAGGTCAGTTTTAGTGAAACGTATGAAAAGTTAACAACAGAAAACAATACATTTAGGAAAAAGCATGTCTTACCCCCAATTCCAGAAATACTTTCAGACTGCCCCTCCTGAGAATGAATGGGGTGATTTTTGGTTGTGGGGAGGACAGTCTAAATTTAAACTGAAGACGGAATGGGGCAGAGTTCGCAGTGCCACCGCAGCCCTAGACAGGTAAACGCTCCTGTAATGAGAGTGGGTCAGAGCCCTGAGGCTCGTGAGCAGGCAGGCAGCAGTGCCTCTCCCACCCTCAGACACAAGCTGGCGACGGTTAATGAAGCCAGCCTGCAGCTAGCGGACCACGGGCAGTGGAGAAAACATGCTTCCAGCCCTCTACTGGCTCTTGGTGTGCCTCTGTCTGCAACACCCCACTGATCCTGGAGACAAAAGACCATGAGAAAAGATGAGCTAGGGGCTCTGATCTGATTTTAACACTTCCCAATGCCAGCGACTGTTTGGGGAATTTTACAAGCAGAGCTCACAGGACAAAAAAAACAAAAACAAAAAAACTTGGAAGAAAAACATGCTGGGAGGGTGCATACTCTGCATAAAAACTTCACAACGCCCAGCAGCCAAGAGACAGACATCTCAGAGAAAACTAGCCTGGACCACTGTGTCTGTGAAAAGTTTTAGGTGATGGCAGTGCTGGGCAGGAGTGTGTACATAGTGGAGGCACTGTGCTGAACAGCCAACTTCCAAGATATATTTAACTAAATGGAAGAATTTTGTTTTAATCACTTTCCTGCCAAGCTAAGCTTCACCTCGTGGTCCCCAGAACCTTCTGAGTGCCTCCCAGTCAAGCTGAAAGATCAAATTTATTCTCTTTGTAGGAAGGTGAACACTCACACCCAGACGCAGCTGTATATATATTTCATACACCTAAATATGAAATATACATTTTACAGATGCTTCACTCGCTTTCTTTCTGTTCACAGAAGTCCAAAAATGTGTGTGCCAAAGGGACATTTACCATGGGCTCGAGTGGAGCTGGTGAAGAAGAGGGGCATGGGAACGAGGTGCAGCATCTGCATGCTGCTCCTTGTGCAGCTGCTGCAGAGCTGTCTGCATTTTAAGGAGTGAGTAGCCAGGACAGGTACGCTTTTCATGAGAAACAGAACAGAAGCTGGACCAGCATCCACTGCACCCTTCCAGGCCAAAGCTGTGTGATTAACAACACCGCAACTTAGATCAGGCAGTCTTTCCTTTGAGTTAAAAAGGAAACTTGGTCCTATAAGCTAGGTCTCAATCAACAGGAAGTCCAGTGTGATGAATTTAGTTTTCCAAGTTAATAATACCTGGCAATGTCAGTGAAAACCCAATCTTGCTTAGCATTCCCTCTCAAACAAACAGCAGTAAACCATAAAACTAGAAAAGCATCCAACTCATTCCTACCAAAAGGTGGGAGCCAGGTGGGCTGGGGAGACGGTCTTCACCCTGGAGAACTCACACGGTTAGAAGGACAATGAGCTCTTTCTGCTCGTTTATTAGACTCTCAGGCAACCTCAGACATGGGCACTCTTATTCTCCTTCTACAGACAGGAAGACTGAGTTCTGGAGGAAGGGAATCTGCCCAAGGCCACAGAGGTAGCAGTGGCGAGGTAAGGACTCGAGGCCAGGCCTTTACAATGGCTCCTAGGGCTCAGAACGTCTTTGAGGCCGGCCCCCAGCCAGGAAAGGCTTAAGGAGAACTGATGCTACAAGACCACAGAAGGTCACATGTTAAAAATGACATGGCCAGTTGCTGAAAGAATAGAGGGAAAGGGGAAGGGGGGCACTGTTCAGACAGACACAAGGATCACCTCCCTGGAGAGGAAAGTCTATGTTCAGGGATAAAGACTCAAACCAAAGCTGGTTCCAGAAACAGACTACAGACGGCTGTCTGATCCAACTTTTTCGGATCTCACTTTGTCACTCTGCAGCCAGTTCTCATTTCTGGAGGGCAGGCAGTGCTTACACTCCATTTATAGAGCACTGGCAGGAAAGTGTGGCAGCTACACTGTACAGCCCTCCCTACCTCATGGGATACTTTGTGCTTTAAGACCTTTTCACACTGTCCTCTACTCTCCTTAGAAGAGCATGTACACCTCAATTTTACACCCCAAGCAGCTGAGGTATGAGACAAGCTGACCAAGGACCTGCTCTTCACCCACTCTCAACGCCGCATCCCCAAAGCCCCCAAGCTCCCTGCTGACACTACGGAGCTGAACTGGAACCTCGAGAAGCAGCTTGAAGTAGTTACAGGAACATTAAAACATAGAAACTCTAAGCACAATAGTTACAGAATAACCGAGGTGTGCAAAGACCACAGTACATCTGTGTAACAGATGCTCAAGCCCTTAAAAACAGACTAAGCTCACTCTAGTATGCCTGTGATGTGTCTTTCACATGGAAAGTCACTTAGAACAACTTGTTGATCAACTGCATCTTTAACAGCTTTTTCTAGTCACAAGGGTCTGTGGTGTGGTATCATTTACTGACCAAACTTCATCTCTGTGGAAACATCAAAGATCTACTTACAAAAACAATTCAGTGTGGAGTCTGGAGTGCAGTTCTGTTGTAACATGAAGTATGCACCAAGGCCTTGGGTACATGGTCAGCGCTACTGAAAAGAGCATTTCCAGCTGGTCATGTGGGCATACCTGGACACTCAGCACTGGTGAGGCTGAGCCCGCAGTACCCTGAGTTCAAAGCCAGTCTGGGTTACATAGTGAGACCCTGTCTCACCAACAAAACAAAACAAAACAAAACAAAGAAACCAAGCAGCACTTGGGTTCTCCTTCTGCGCTGTGGTTAGGCAGTACGAGTGGGGCCACAGGGTGAAGCTGATACGAGCGCTCCGAAGATAGGTTGCTGGCTTCACGGTCTGTGCAGCTCCTTCACTCTGAGCATCACTCTCCTGGCCTAGCAACCAGGTCCTAGCTACCTCCCGGGGTTACTACCAAGATTTAGTGGGGCCCCACTCAAAACTACCTGCTGACATAAACTCCCTTAGGTGTGCTCTGGAAAAAGAGAGCTTAAGCCAGGGCCTGGCAAATCTAGCCCTACTTCAAAGGCAGTATCGGTCCAAATACAGGCACCTGATGCATGAGAGGAATATCTCGGCCTGATCCAAGTGACTCTGATTTTCCCACTGCATCATCGGGCCTCAGAAAATAAATGTAAAATATTCAAGTAATTAGCCAAGTCACATAGAGCAATACACAGGTGCATACGCTACACTGAGCAATGGACTAGAAAGGCGGGCCTGAGAGGCAGTAGGGAGGGGATGCTCAGGTCTGCAGGCACAGCTCGCTAGCTCCATATGGAGCTGCATGAATAGTAAACAATTTTTCTTCTTAATGATCTCAACTTTACCCTTCTTCTGTGGACAGTGCACTCACATTAAAAAATGGACAACCTAAGTGTGTCTGAAAGAGAGACAGAGATATTTATTTCTTCCATTCTGCTATGGATGGACAAGTCTAGTCAGTGGTCCTCGCTGGTGATCTGGAGAGGGGCCACCACCTGGGTGAACTTACAGTGCTGGCTCCAAACCCAATGCCCTAGACCTCCTTTCTGTGGAGCCTGCTGCTGCTTGGCGGTCCTCCAGAATGGACTGGCGCCCATTAACTGGATGAGACTAGCAAACACATCCAGAGGGAAGAGAAGGGGAAAAAAAACCCCAAAAAACAAAAAACAAAACCCTACAATCAAATCTGACTACATCTAATACTCATAATCCTTAAAATGTATATTCTGTTTGGCAGAAGAAACAGTCCACACATGAAGTCCCCACACCCCAGATCAAGATATGAGCCACTCACCTGGGCTCCCCTCTGTCTCCTTTTAAAACAAGCATCCTTTGTCAGGACAGCCAAAATATCTTCCATCTTAATCTCAGAAACACTGTAAGAAGAGCACATGGAAGTCAGCTTTTTTACTTTTCTGGAGATAGCACAAATTCTGATGTATAAAACTGGCCCGTTCTGAAACTAGATCTGAAGTACAAGCAACATCCAAGAAGAGACAGCCGGCCAGTGAGTACCTCAGTTGGAACAGGACTTGCTACCACGCCCACAACCTGACTTTAGCCACCAAGACCGACACAGTAGGAGGAGAAAACTGAATCCCAGAGTTGTCCTCTGACCTTCACACTTGTTTACCCTCCCCCCCACACACAGCATAAATAAATGTTAATAAAAATTGTTATGAAGAAAAGGATAATTTTCTTTCTCTTTCTTCCTTTCTTTCTTCTTTTCTTTTTTCCAGACAGGGTTTCTCTGCGTAGCCCTGGCTGTCCTGGAAGTCACTCTGTAGACTAGGCTGGCCTCAAACTCACAGAGATCCGTCTGCCTCTGCCTCCTGAGTGCTGGGACTAAAGTCACCCAGCAAGGATGACTTTCTTAGGCCTTTAGACGTCTGATAAAGGGAAGGTAGCAAAAGGGCCGAGTCAGCCAGTGTCCCATACTTCCCTTTCTCTGATGGTCCAAAGCATGTTACCTTACACAGGAGTTCTTCGTTCTTTCTGCCCACCCATCTTGCTCCCTTTCCTTTTCTTCATCTACTTTTTTTGGGGCAGGGTCTCATGTACCCTAAGCTGCTGGCCTTGACTCACCATGGAACCTAGGTTGGCCTCGATCTTCCTGCCTCTACTCAGTGCAGGGATTACAAGCAAATATCACCATGTTGGCCTCCGCCATTTTTATTTACTTGTATGTGCTTGTGTATGTACATGGACGCATACATACAATATGGCTTGTGTAGGGGTCAGAGAACAACTGCAGGAGTCAGTTCTAGCATGTGGGTCTTGGGGGTGGAACTCAGATCAGCTGCCTTGCCAGCCTTCTACCATTACTTCTTCCTAAAGCTTGTTTACTAACATAGTAGGTTTGCTTCCTGACCTAATACTTGGACTTCAGCAGACAAGGAATCATTTCACATAGGCTGTCAGAAAACTCCTTAACTACTGGGCCAAGAGCACAGTGATGGTGGTGAGTGCCCCAACTCTATCCATGACTCCTCTGTTCTTTATTCTAGAGAGTCTCTGATCCTCTTGTCTCTTCATCATTCAGAGCTGAGGACCAAATGATCCCTTAAACCTGGAGTCGCGAGCAAACTGTTGAAGCCAGGCGTCAAAACAAGAGACCATAACTGGCCACCGAGGAGAGTCTGGCAGCTCCAAAGCAACAGTGACTACAAGGCCATGGCTCTGGAATCGGGAGCAACATGGAAGCACAACCAGAGACAGGAAGTGTGAGCTGCTGAGCTCATCCCCCAGAGGAAAGGGAAGGAGGAGCTCCAGGGGAGAAAAACAGATCATGAAAAGACAAATGATTTTGTTGTATGTTTCCTTTCTTCTTTTAGAAAATGTAACAGCAAATTAAAACATGAATGGCAACCTCTTTCCGGTGAAGACAATTCTCTCCCTTTCCCCAACGGTTACTCTGACAAGGCTATGAAGGAAAATGCCACATCTGACAGTCACAAACCTGAGCCGTGTCAACTCCTCCTGAGCCCTAAGCCCCAGCCCCCATCCTCAGCAACACACAGCCCTGTGAAGGAGAGATGTCTCTATGGCAGGGAGAGGTAGCTGCAGGAGCAGAGGGTTGGGAAGATGGGAGGCAAGGCCAGGTCACCCCTTCCCCCAGGAGCATTTTGTCTTGCCCCCAAACCTGTGAAGCACAGAGACATACGGTGGCTGAATCTGCCCCCTACACCTGAAAACCCAGTGGTGAGAAGGCACACTTGTGCTCTTCTCTGTCCTATTGACTGACTGGTTACCTTTGGGGGAGGAGAGCAGAGACAGATACCAAATGGAAAACAAATGTAAGAACCTGGAGTAAAGTGAGGTGTGGTGGCTCACAGCTACAATTACAGCATGTGGGAAGTTAAGGCAAAAGGACTGACAAAAGCCCAAGGCTAGATCGGGCCATGTGGAGAGTTCAAGGCCAGCCTGAGCTACAGGGGAAGTCCTGTCTCAAAAACGAAAACAAGACAAAACAACAAAAAGCAACTTTGGGAGTGAAATTTTAAAACAGAGAGAGAGAGAGAAAGAAAAAAAAAATGTGATAAATAGCTAGGGCTAAAAAATGTGATAAATGGCAGGGCAGTGTTGATGCACACCTTTAATCCCAGCACTCAGGAGGCAGATGCAGGTGATCTCTGAGTTCCAGGCCAGCCTATTCCACAGAGTGAGTCCCAAGACAGCCAGAGAAACTCTGTCTTGAACCATCATCCCCCCCAAACCTAAAACAAACAAAAGTGATAAAACAGCCAGTCCAGCCATAGAAGGCAACTGTAGCCACCAAGTTTAAAAGACTTCCTCCTAACCTGCTTCTGAGGAACAAAGTAGATCTACCATGATTATTTCAGTCCTATGGACAAGGAAAAGACAGGAATAAATACATCCAGCAAAATGTCATCTGCTTGATCTAAGACACACATGTTCTACTGAAGCCTTTTCATTTTAATAAACCAGCAATGACTTTCTTAGCAACATACTTAAGCAGAAAGGAACCAGCACCATAAATAAGTGGAAAGGACAGAAAAACAAAGTCTGAGCACTCAGATGGAGGTGGCAACAACCCAGGGCACCTGTCTCTTGCCCAGTATACTAGAGTGAATTGTGAGAAGAGCTCTGCAGCCCCCGCACAAGGTCTTACAATTTACTCTTTCTTATCAGAGCTCATTTTAGTTTACATTAAGTCAAAGCAATAGCCTGTATACAGATATCAACAGAACTGTGATGCCTGCTGCTCCCTAGTAATCCAGGGTCTAGTAGTTATCTAGAATGATTATGTCTAGCCATGAGACAGGTGGCAGCAAGGAGGGACCCTCATCCTTTGTGACAGTTTTTACATTACTCTGCAGTCACTCCCAAAGGGCTCAGCTCCTTTCCTTCTGGTCCTCCCCTCTATCATCTTTCTCAACACTCCTCTTGTCAAAGCCTAGCCTCCCTGTGTCTCTTCTTTCATGTAAACAGCACAGAAGTGCTGACATTCAAGAGGACAGTAATTACTACGTCTTTAAAATAATTTGACTCACTAACAATTCCAATTTGAGTTAGTCACTGTCCCTTTTCAATTTTAGGTTCATTTCTGAACCCTTCACAGAAATCAATTTGAGTGTGTTTATTAAAGAAAAGTCAGGACAAGAGACAGCAGCACCTATGCTGTTAGCTCTAGTGACTGACACACACCACTTGTAACTGTGGCCCTCATTTTCTGAGGACTGTGACAGAGTGGATAGGCCTACGGTGGGAGCACCGTGGGCAGGCAGTGGGAAGGGCTAAGTGAATGGATCCTGAAGGTCTAGACTGGAAGGAGGGAGAGGAGTAAGGAAAGATGGGCTGCTATGGCGCATGGTGATTCTTTCCGATGACTGGACTGCTCTGGGCCCTTAGCATAGGATACTGAAGATGCTCTCTACATGTGCACAGACTGCAGACAGGAGAGCACTACAGTGCTTTGTGGCTCTGGCTGGTAAGAAGAAACAGGGAAAACCAAGACCAGCTCCATCAATGGGCTTCCAGTTCAATTCACCAAGACTCCCACAGAACCAGCCTAGCAAAAAGGCAGCCCAGATGCTGAGGACCACAAGGAGCACTAAGAAGCCCCAGACTGGAGGGCTCTGAATCCAGGCAGAGACATAACCAAAAGGGAGAGATTATCTGAACAACATAGGGCCTCTCCTAAATGAGATCAAATATGTGCACCTCCATGGAACAAACCCACTCTTTCACTTGACAGATTATTAAGATGAGGAATAAGGCAAACAGAAGGAAAACCTTAATTTTGGCCCACCTGAATGACCACCAGGAACAGGTGCCCACTTGTACACAACAGAGCTGGTGCACTGTCTCAGCCCACAAATGCCCATGCTAACAGTCTGGAAAGTTCTGAGAAATCTCACTAGACAGAGAGTCCTGCCTGCTGGAAATGTGGCAAGAGTTGGTAGGACAGCCATACACAGCTCTTCAAGTCTGTAGGTCAGTCCACTGGCATCCTTGGACCAGGTCCCCAGCAGTGTTTACAACTTTGTACAGGGGTAGAGAGTGTCCTTGGAGTTTCAGTTTTACATAAAATGTATGACTGGTCAAAGAGGAAAAGACAAGAATCACCACATGCAGCAGCCCACAGAGACACACAGACACACGCACACAGCACAGCATCAGTTCTCACAGCACCTGAGCAGCCAGTGAGGCTTCTGGGCTTGGCATGCATCACACCACCACCTTGGGCAGACACATGGCTCTTCCAGGGCTTCCAAATAGACTTGTATCCATCACTCTGTCATGTTTGAGTAGAAGAAATTCTTAAAAGTAGATCTGTGTCAAACCCTGCATGCCTTTACAAGCTCACTGTTAGAACCTGTGACTTCAGGTGTCAGAGAACTTACAGAAGGCCAGACAAGTCCCTTAAGTGGCCCAGGTCAATCATTTCCGTGTGAGCTTCCCACAAGGACGTGAGGCCAGTTACCTGACAACACCACACACAAGAAGGGGGCTGCAGATAACGCAGTCAGTAGCCTTGTTCTGACTGCTCTGAGGATCCCTTTCCTTCATGAAGGCAGAAAACTGTGTGCTGAGCAAATCATTGTTATTTCTTTAAAGACAAATCAGCACTGAAGCTGTGAGATGCTAAGCACAGGATAAAAAGAGCATGAAGAGGCCTCCGAGAGGAAGCTCTAAGGGCCTGCCTCCTACAAAAAGCTGAAAAACCTGGGGCACAGGCCACCCTGTAACTTACTGGCACTGCAATGGGAACTGCCAGGTGAGGATAGTACTGAGGGTTTCAGTTTTCGCCACTGGCTACTCTGGAACTCATTTAGGGATCACAAGGGTTAATGGCTCTTCAGCAGCTTACAAGGCCCATCCACTCAAAAAGTGACAGAAAGTTAATTACATGAGATCAGCGAAACCCCGTTCAGGTTTCTGACTCACTTGATTTTGTGAGAAGCCAACGAGTTGACATATTCTGCCTCTGAAGGAGCCAAAATGAGCAAGCTGCTCCCATGACAGCCAATCCGGGCAGTTCTTCCAATCCGGTGAATGTATTCTGCAGGTGAAGACGGAGCACTGTACTAAAAAGGACAACACAAAGGAAGGTGTTCATAGATCAAGGGACTGCCACTAATTGGAAGAGCAAACCCCTCACCTGCCTCCAGGTACCCTGGCGACGGCTACTCTAACACAATCGGACACCATCACTCAACCCTGAAGCTCCGGCTTCACTGAAATAAGGCTCTGACATAAAAATGTGAACAGTGGCCAAGTTTCAGATGAATAAGACACATCTCATCCAATGTCTCCCTTTTAACTGTACTGCTTACAGGTCTCTTCATTTTTCTATTTGCATCTTTTCGCTGAAGTGACTGCAAGGTGGAATGTAAGCAGGTGGGGTAAATTTCTCCAGGATGACCATATGACCTTGGCCTACTTCCTTGGTAGACATAGCAGCTGGGAGGCGGCCATAGCGGACAAGAGGTGTAAGGATGAAGGGCACCAACCACTGTGCTGGCAGAGTCCATCTCTGCTGCTGGCCCCAGGGGCAGGCCAACCATCTTGCTGCAACTCTACTCCGCCGTCCCAGTCGAGTGGGCAAGTAGACAGTCCAGATCAGACAGGGCAGGCTTCTGCTATGGGGAGTGCGTTCCTGACTCAAGGGAAGGGCAGCTCCCATCCCGGAGAACATCCTGGCAGGCATCCTGCTGTCTCTGGCAATAACTCTGCTATCTTCATAGCTAAATGATTGCTCTTCCTTCCTTCCTTCCTTTGCTGCTACACAAATGGAAGATCAGCAGACTAAGGTAACTATACTACATGAAAGGCCAGCCATTTTAAACTTGTCAACAGTCACAGTACAGGCTTCCCATAATAAACCAGAGTCTGCCCCCAGCACACTAAAATCACCCCTCTCTACCCCTCTCGCATTGGTTCTGTGGCCAGCATGAAAAGAGACAAAATGCTTCCAGTCCCAACATGATAACTTATGTCGAGCAGATCAGGTTTCACAGTCTAAGACAAGCCATAAAATGTGAATAAACCATGAGTCAGGTAAACAGGGCACATGTCCCCTGGCCCCGACAGACAGGCTTAAAAATACCAATCTGCAGACTAATGAAAAGAAAAAAACCAACAAAACAAAATGAAACCCACTAGACTATAGCACTAACACCTGTACCCTCTGGCAAAACGTCTAAGGCAGGAGGTATGTGTAAGATGCTGTCAGGACCTTAATTGCTCCCTGCAGGTCAATGTACATGGACACAGCTCTCAGGACAGCTGAGCCATCTCCTCGGGACACAACGAAGCCTCCTGAGGGCCTGAGTAACTCCTGTTATGTTCAGACTCTTGAAACCTGGGTTTGTTACATGAATTAGTCTGGAAGCAGGAGAGTCTGCCACTCTCTCCTGAGAACGCCAGCCTGGCTGTTCTGCTGCAGTACTGCAGAGGGGCTGGGCTAAGGAAAGATGTGAAATGTACAGACAGGGCTGGCTGCTGCCTGGTTACCAGGGCAACACCCAAGAGGGTAATAATGATCATTCAATGCATCTTCTCACGCTCCTATACTCACACTTCAATGACTAGAAGATTACCTGAACAATCCAGGTGACTTGTGGGAGATCTAAGCCTCGAGCTGCAACATCCTTTAAAACAAAGAGAATATAGTTTATGATTTAAAACTGAGTTTCTCTACCCACCCCACCCCTTTGTTTTTGGAGACAGATTATTGCTCTATGACCCTAGAACCTTGTAGCCCAGGCTGGCCTTGAAGTTAAGGTCTTACCAATGTGTTACCATGCCTTTCTGAGTTTCTGAACTTATGATACTTGATAATACAAATTCTGAAGATGTACACACACACACACACACACACACACACACACACACACACACACACACAATCGCATGCCAACATGCAGAGGCACACATGCATGCATGTACGATTTTGAATACAACTTTAGGTGGCTTAAGGGCCCATTGAAATCTATCTGTCATCAAAAATTCTGAATCAGGGGCCAGCAAGATGGCTCAGAGGGTAGAAGCCCCTGCCACCAAGCTTGACAACCTGAATTTGATCCTTAAAACCTACATGGTAGAGGAGAGGACCAATTCCCACATGTTGCCCTCTGATTCCCACACATGTACCAGGCCATTCAACCCACCTATGCCCAATAAATAAATATAAAAATATTCTGTCCTGGGGTGAGTTAGACAATTTATATAACCCATAACACAATGTACAGGTCAGCCCAAGACCTTAAATTGCAGCTGTCAATGTACCATGTAAAAATTCTGAAATCCTATATGGCTTTGACAGCACATTCTTGTAATCCCAACACTTGGGAGATTGAAGGGAGGAGGATCAGGAATTGAAGGTCATCTTCAGCTACATAGTAAATGTGAGCCTGGGCTGTGGGAGACCATGTTTCAAATAAACAGTCACCTCTCAAATAAAGGAAAAAGCCATTTAGGATAAATGGATCCATGGATCATTATCTCAGCCCTACACTACTAGTAATGCCGAGCAACAACAGTTACACAGCACGCTGGTATGCTTCTGAAACACCTCCCAAAGCCCTCATCTGTGAAGGGGGTGAGCTGCAGTGTTTACTGAGGACACTGCCTGTTGGGTTTAGAGCAGGAAGGATTAAGAAGTTTGCAGTCACTTCTGGGAGTTAAGATTAGGATACACTCCAAACCTGCCCATCACTTCAAAGACTTGACTGAACAGCTGAGAAGTCATGAAAGGGATGGAGATTTATTTTCCCTTTCAACTGGTCACCACCCAAAGAGCCAAAGTTCTCAGCTCTCTCTATCCTTCTGCCATTCTGGCAGAGACTACATGGAACTGCCTAGTCTGCAGCAGTAATGTGCACTTAGCTTTCACATTCAAGTCCAGCAGCCACAGCAAGGGTCCACTAGCACTCAAGACACCAAGTGGAACTTAGCATCTTACCCACAATGCTTCAATTAATCTTTAATTAAAAATATTAACTTTATTTATTGGAGGAGAGGGTGCATGCCACTGCATATGTGGAGGTCAGAAGACAGCCTGTAGTATTGGTTCTCTCCTCATACTACATGGTTCCTAGAACTAAAATCATGCTGTCAGGCTTGATGGCAAGTTCCTTTACCTGCTGAGCCACCTCACCAAACTGCCTTAACCAATCTTAAAAACAGCTATTACCTCCATTTGTCAAAGGAAAAAAAAAAAACCAAACAAGGTTTGAAGCCTAGGATACAACTATGTGGGGGAGGTATAACCCTCAGATGCAGGCCTGCTTCACTTTTGCAAGGCCTTATTGCCAATAGTACATTCTACCATGCAAGAGATGATGACTAACTCATGCACTAAGGTGGGAATGCAGAACCGTACACACTCTCATTGCAGAGAGCCTGGTAATACTTACAAAACACATCTACACTTGCCACCCTGGAAAGCAGCCTCACTTCTACAGAGATCCTGGTAAAAGGCAATACCAGGTAAGCAGAGACTATTCATTCAGCACTGTCTATGAAGAAACAGACTGAATAAAAGATTAAAGACAAGAAATTCTACTAATTTGAAGAGTTCCTAAGAGACCTTTGTGTATGTGTAATATGCTTTTGTGTAAGAAACACAAGCATTCTTGTTTTTTTAAAAAAAAAGTAATGGAGGAAAGTGCTCCACATTTAGAAAAATAGTTACCTTTAGGGGAAAGAGGAGACCTGGAGGAAGATGGGCCAAAGACACAAAGTGGACACTCAAGTGTCTGCTGTGAAGGAAGGTGATCAGTTCTTATGCAATAGGAATCAGTATAGCTTAACCATTAATTCTTGTCAAAGGCTAAACCCTTCAGCCAAACCTAATCAAGTGTCTACAACCAATCATTAACTTGCAGGAATATGGGAGACAGGGAGCATGCTAACCAACTCCAAAAAGATGCATTTTAGAACCAGACCATGAACAATGAAAGCCAGAGATGGCTCAGTGGGCAAACATGAGGGCCATGTCCGAATGCCCAGAACCCACGCAGACCAGGCGCAGCAGTGCACGCCTCGAAGCCAGTGATTGCAGTGGGACTGGTTAATGCAGCCAGGAAAACCTTTGGAAGCTCATGGGCCAGTCGGCCGGGCATACTCAGTAGAAAACAGCAAAGAGAATTGTCTCAAATAAGGTAGAAGACCGACTGAAGTTGTCCTCTAACCCCCCCATGGGCACAGTCATGCCCACACTCGAAAACATACAGGAAAAGAAATTAAAAAACAACGATCTGATTTCCATAGCCAAATAAATAAATAAAAAATTCAGGGGTGGGGGTGTCAGTGAGAAATAATAAAAACAAAAATCATTAACTAGATGGATGAATAACCTAA
Organism: Peromyscus californicus insignis; assembly: GCF_007827085.1. NCBI lineage: Eukaryota > Metazoa > Chordata > Mammalia > Rodentia > Cricetidae > Peromyscus > Peromyscus californicus. Next base: position 10,560,561 of record NW_026294595.1, read on the forward strand.
AGGAGGCTCAAAATGCCAATAGCTCCATGTGGTGGTTCACACCTTTAAATTCCATAATCCCAGTGTTCAAGAGGCCGAGGCAAGAGTGTGACACTGAGCCAACCTCATGTACATAGCAGGTTCTAGGCCAGCCAGGGCCACATGGTGAGATCTTGTCTCACACAACAAAAAGTAACTTCTCTGGACAGAGAAATTCGAGGGGGCTCTTACTTTTCTCTTGGTATTTTCCTATGGTATTTGCTTTGTTTTAAACAACAGGTGTTATCATTTACCCCAAAATTTTGATACAGAAATCTTTAATTTAAATCTACAGAAGAGTGAGTTGTTTGGCAATCTTTTCTCTAACCCATCCACTGCTAACACATCTGCTTTTCTGAGCACACAGACACAGGAGACACATACATACGCACATATACTGTAATTGTCTAAAGCTATCTGCAAATGTAGTGACAGCTCAGTCTTCAATATTTCAGCAAGGGCTCCTAAGTAAGAGTGCTCTTCTACTAACCACCATGAACAACTCTGAGGGATTCAGAGAAACATCTTTTCTCATCAGCCAACAGTATCAAATTTTTCCACTCTACCTGAGATGACTCCTACGCATGCTTTTATTTCCAGTCCAGAAGTGAGCAATGAACACAATCCTTGCTCAAGAGCTCTAGATTTCCTTAATCTGGAATGGTACCAGTGGTGGTCTGAATGAAAATAGCCCCCATAGACTCAGAGGGAGTGGCATTATTGGAGGTACAGCCTTGTTGGAGGAAGTATCACTGGGGGTGGGAGTGGGCTTTGAAGTTCAGAAACTCCAGCTAGGCCCAGGGGCTCTCTCTCCTCCTTCTGCCTACTGATCTGGACATAGTACTCTCAGCTACTTCTCAAACACCATGTCTGCCTGCACGCCTCCATGCTTCCTGCCATGGCGATAATGGACTAAACATCTGAACCTGTAAGCAAGCCCCAATTAAATATTTTTCTTTATAAGAGTTGCCATGGTCATGGTGTCTCTTCACAGCAATAGTACATTAACTAAGACACAGTGCTCCTGCTTTCCACAGACTTTAGGGTTTTACAATTTTTTTTTATGTGTATGTGTCTGAGCCTGAAAGTATGTTTATGTGTACCATGTGCATACAGGAGTAGTGGAGACCAGAAGAGGGCGCAGAATCTCTTGGAACTGGAGCTACAGGCAGTTGTGAACTACTGATATGGGTGCTAGGAACCAAACCTAGGTACTCTGCAAGAGCAGCCAGTGCTCCTAACTGTTGAACCATCTCTCCAGCTCCTTGTTTATTTTATTGATGCTGTCCAAAGAAACATTCCACACTCCAGGTATACCTACTTGCTTCCACATGGTAGGGTTCTGGCAGGCATTCTGGCAGAATGGTACCTTTGGGGCAATGTGGACTACTCACAGCTCCATGACATAGGGAGGCCTGCTGACTGACATGGGAGATGCTGTGCTTAATCAGTGAGGTAAGTGGTATCTGTTAGACCCCAAAATCTAGGGCCTCAAGTGGGCACCCCAAGAACCCAGACTCCAGTCCAGTTGATGCAACAGCATGAGGTTTTTATTGAAGCGACTGTACAGACGGGCTACTCTTGTCCTGAGAGCAAGAGTCGCATCTTACTGTAGCCACATGGGTGCTTTTAAAGGAAAAACCCACAAAAGCCATAAGATTATAATTCCCATACAATTTCGTTTCACAAGATCATGGTCTGATCACAGAGTGTGTACAGTCAAGTCCGCATGTACATTCTTCCTGAAACCTCAAGGGGGGTGTCAGGGCGGCAGTGGAGTTTACACAAAGGTCACAGTGGTCCTTCCTGGAACACTTGCAACTATCCCAGTCACAGTTGAGCACATCTCTTAACAGAAATCTTTTTACATTGTTACATTGTTACAGGGGTGGTTGAGTAATGATTGAGTCAGCTTGCCCTTAGGACTAGTTTTCTTTTTAGTTCCTTATTTCCTGGGGCTTGGGGGGTGTAAGCCTGAAGGGTTAGGGTCTTTCAGTATCTAACAGCTCTCTTCACTGAGAAGGGACATAACTGCAGAGTCAGATTCAAAGTCATGAGAGTATCCTTCCTTGTCACATTTCACCCAAGGTTCTTGATTCTATGGATACTCCTTGTCTATATTAACTGTTACTTTGATGATGTAAAGGATGACTTTCTAAACCCACCATGCTCTCCTTAATTTCAGGGCTGAGAATGTCTGCATTCCCTTCCACTCTTTAAAAATAAGGATTTTGCCAAGTGTGTTGCCATAGGTCTTTAATCCCAGCACTCAAGAGGCAGAGGCAAGAAGATCTCTGTGAGTTTGAGGCCAGCCTGGTCTAAACAGAAAGTTCCAGGTCACCCAGGGCTACACAATGAAACATTGTTTCAAAAAAAAAAAAGCAAATCAAAACAACAAAAGTAAGAATTTGGACAAACTACTTTTTAAACAAGTCTATGCTAAGTTTCTGTAAGAAGCAAGGGTAGGCCTGAACAAGATGTCTGAGCAGGACCCAGCTGCACTCTTAAGTGTATAAGTGGAAGTTAATACTGTCAGCTCAGCATCCTCCGAGAGCCTGAAGCTAGTGCTGTGGAACAATCTAGACTATGTGTCAGAATGCAATCTAGAATGTTCTTCAAGCACAAGGGAGCAGAAGAAGCTCTTAGCACTAACCATTGCCAACACTGAGGAAACTGATGGTTCTTCAGCTTGCTAAACTCTTGGTGAGACACGATTAGCTCTCGGCACTCTGCTGCAAGACACAGGATTGGGGCTACCTGAGCTTTTCAAACAGGCTTTGTGCAAAGCTTAATGTTCTGCTAGAATAGACACAGAAAACAAGAGCAGCATCTAGATGAAACCGAGCCTGGAGAAGCCATGGCTAGCCGTCACAAGCTCCACCCCATACAGCAAGCTTAGTAAATTCACCCAGGAAAGAGATTAAATTCTACAATAGGGCTGAAGATACAGCTTAGTGGTGTGGCACTTGCTGGATGCCTGAGGCCTTGGGTGAGCTCTCCAGCCGAAACAATGAGAGCTGAAGGGCACAAGCAGCCTCGCCGCTCCACCCCAGTCCCCCACCCCACCCCAGTTTCTCTCTCTGACAGTCCTGCTAGGGAGCCCAGGCTGAATGTGAATTCCATTCCTCCCATCCCAGCCTCTCAAGCTAGGATTGCAGGCATGTGCCCCAATGCTGGAGTCCGCTGTTTCTTCATTGTGCAGAGTTTGCTAACAGCCAAGCACTCTCCCCAGGTTTAATCCAGACACTTTCTGCATCCCCCCTCCCAAGCACCGAGGCTAAGGGAAGGAGTCAGATCTGGTCCACAGCAGGGAGGACTGGAGCCAGCCGGTCAGCCCGCTGCACCAAGCCACCTACCTGTACTGAGGCTAAGAACTGCCTTGTTAATGAAGGACAAATGAGACAGTATATACAGGAACCATCCTAACAAGTGCAACCCAAGTGTGCTGCTTCATAATGAAGAAAACAGTGGCAACTCTAACACTTCTCCACTCTCCCTCACCACATCCTACTCCGCCCTGAGCAAGCACAAGACAGGCCAACAATGGCCCCGTCTTCTAGGAAGGTGTTAGCTACTCACACCAGAGCAACAGGAAATTGACTTGCTGGAAAGGTTTCAGTTCTGTCCTCTCAGCTCTCAAAGCTTAAGCCTGATCACAGCCTCATTTTATTCCTTTAACCTAATTAGGGCAAAAGAATCACTAAAGTCAGCTCTGAAAGACATTCACCAATGAAGCCTTGAAGGCCCTGGGCTTGACAACTGGCGGCCTCCATGAGACCCAGGAGTACAGATGGAAGGCAGCTTGCTCAGGTGCCAGCCTGTCAGTTGGATTAAAATGACTCATTTATTTACCCAGAACCTCACAAAGTGCTTTTACTAACAGGGAGAGGGGGCCTGCCATCTCTCTGAGAAGGGACGCACAAACTCGCCTCTGACGCCTTCCTGGCCTGCCAAAAGTCATTATTGCCATGTGTGGAAAGCCATCAGCAGGGTACAGGCCCCCGTTGTCCGGGTGACAGATTGGGCTGCGTAATAAGAGGAGGAAGGGGAGAGTGCAGAAGCTGTCAGAGGCGAGAGATCTTGGCTGGAGCCGCCAAAAAACTGGCAACATGAGTTAGCGTGACTGAGTAAACAGCAAACAATCTCCAAACGATCCTTCCATTAGCAGTGCAGAAACAGTGTTAAGGAGAAACTTCCTCTGAAAAGCACAACCAGAGAAGTGTAAGAGCCACCTTCATGTGGGGCACTGAACCCAGTCTGGGGACACAAACGGTCCTTGTTCCTTTGTCTCCTGGCCACTGGCACAGTAAATTTCCCAGGAGAGGAAAAGAAGAGCTGCAGACAACAGTGTGTTTCAGTTGGAGAAACAGAACAAAAGCACTGAGCCAGTGGAGGGGCAGCACCGGTGACTCACATGTAGCTCTTCAACAGGAAACCTACCTGGTGGACTCCCATGGTCCACCCATCCTAGGTGTGCTTAGCTAACAACTCAGGCACCAGAGGCCTCTCCTTTCTGAGCACGGTGCTGCATTTCATTCACCCAGGGACAACCAAGGAGAGCAAACACACCAGGAGAAGTCCTGGTGCTGACCTTAAAACCAGAGGGGATTCTGGAATTTCATTTTGTGGTACCCAGTGGCATTTCCCTGCATGGAACTAAAGACTGCCTTGGCTCTGGACAAGTCGTAACAAAGAACCAGCAGAAAAAATACTCTGTAGATAAACCAAAGTCCTGAGTCTAGTTCCTTTGATTTCTCAATCCTATTTAGAAAAACAGGCCTTTAAGTTTCAGTATCCTTACTCATCCTTACTTCTTGCCTCACTTATGTGTTCCTTGAGACAGGGTGTTTTGAGGCTGAGGTCTGGATCTTCCTGCTTCCATTTCTCCAATGCTGGGATTGCAGGGAGGTGTGTACCACCACACCCAGTCCATCCCTCTTCAGTTAAGACTTCTCCTGTACACAGAATGTCCCAACTCTCCTTTAGTTCTGCCTACCCACGCCCTCAACACAGTCCTACACTACCAAACAGCCAGTTTACAAGAGCCATGCATGTATCAGGTCCTGGGAAAGCGGCATGTACCTACAAAGGTCCCAGCTCATAAGATGAGTATAATTACGGTGAACACACACCCTACATACCTGTAACTAGTATTAGCAGGAAGAAAAAATGGAGCAGTAAAGAACACAGTGGAGTTCTACTAAATCTTCCGTATTTTCATAAAGACATCCATCCAGTCTTCTCTGGCCTTATTAAAAGGATCTTGGGGTGATCTGTTTGTCTTTGTAAGCCTCTATAGCAAGTTGTCAAAGGCTGATTCAGGGGGCTGGAGATATTGCTTAGCAGTTAAGAACACTGACTGCTCTTCCAGAGGACATGGGTTCAATTCCCAACACCCATAAGGCAGCTCGCAACTCTCTGTAACTCTAGTTCCAGGGCTTCTGACACTGTTACATAGACCTACATGCAGGCAAAACACCAATGAACATAAAATAAAAATAAATTATTAAAAAAAGTAAAAGGCTTGGTATAAAGGAGAAAATCCCCACACAACAATTAACATGATTCTTTTCATCAAGAGAAACCAGTTCTCCATCTGCCTTGTCCTGACATGGCCCTCATTCCTCATTAATACCACGGAGGCTCCAGGAGTGTTCAGATAGCCTGGCAAGCAACAGGCTACTTCTAAGGAGGCAGAGTGACATGATCTCCCCAGCCCAAGCATCCTCTATCCCAGTGTGGCTCACAGACTCAGTGTTAAGAGAAAGCAAACAAATACAACAGCAACAGCAGGAACACAGAGGGCACACACCTATCATCATGGAACCTGAACCACATCATGGCTTAGAGGTAAGCCCCACCTAGTTCCACAGTCTTTGCAGAGCTGAGAAAAGTTGAGACCACAGTATGCATGCTGGAGTCAACTCAGACATGCCAACCACTATGACCAAGAGGTCCAACTAATTAGATGTGGACAAGAGTTTGCTTCATTCATGGTGGGCAGGAGCTGAAGGCTCTGTGACAATGGCTAGCTGACATCAACTGCCTGCAGATAGCAGCCAGATAGAACAGCAAGTGAGCACATGCTTCTGAGCCCAGCAAGATTTACCTTCAGAAAGTATGATCTTTTCTTCTATGTAGACCTTCTAAAACACTCAACTTCAGATACCTGGACTTTTTCTTTTAAAGACAGTTCCCCAGTGTCTAGAAAAACATTTTTTACATATGGGAGGTCTCAACATTTCCCATGGCAAATCCAGGATTTTAAGGCTCCTAACTCTCCCCCCCCACCCCTCAACTGAAGACTGTTGATTTTTATTTATAAAAGTACAGCATTTACTGTGGGAATGCAATGACTAGAGATATAGCTTGTAACAAAGTTTAACAGGTGGCAGATTATACTTGTAGCCACATGCTCCTGGTCTATAGTCTGCTCTTTGATTTTTGTTGTCCTGTCTTTTGAGGTGCTAGGGATGGAACTCAGAGTTTCTCAAATGCTAAGCAAGTGCTCTACCACTGAGTCCCCCCGCCCCAGGTGCCCTTCGTGGTTATTTTAGAGCATGTCTGTAAATTTAAAATCAAAGAAGGAGGGGAGGTCCAGTGAGGATGTTTCCATGAGCTAGACTTAGCTTCACACCTGGCAGAGCCTGAAGTCCCTGCTGTCGTCATCCCAGAACACAGTCAGGACAGCACATGCTCCAGAACCCCTTGTCTGATTAGCTGCTCACACTTCCACTGAGGCAAAAAGTGCTGACTATTTTTTTTAAGCAGGACTGAAGTGCCATCATCAACTTCAAATTCTCCATAGTCTTTTAAACACCATACTTCAATGTAGAGGCTTTTTGGGGGTTTCACATCCTGGGTGATGTCCAAGCCTTCCTCTCCTCTCAGTGACCTCATGTAAGTAGCAAGAGACTTTTTATAATGGTTGAACCACTCCATCTTGCCAATACCTCAGCTGATGCTGTTTCCTCAGACTGGAAGCCTCTGTGTCCTCATTCAAATGGATCTCAGCCAGGCTCCTAACTCTTATTCCATCACAAACTTCCTATTTTGTATTTCAACAGAGACAATACTTAAGTTCACCTTTCAGAACTTATTCTGAAATAAGCAAGTACATTAAACTGCACCTGTCTGTCTAAAAACAGGCAAGCCCCACCAACGAGTCTCTGAGGCCTCTCTACCCGTCCAGTGCCTGTATAAATACCACGAGCCCACTATGCTCCTGCTGTGCTGTCACTGGGTTAGACCTGAGAACAAACAGCCCTGTCTTCACGGAGCTTAGGATCCTGCACAACGACACCTGTAATAGGTGTGAACATCAGAGGGCCTAATGCGAAGGAACTGGAGCTGTAAGTGGGAGCCAGCTAGTCTGTTCCAGGTAGAAAGAAGAGCACAAAGGCCCCAGGCCAGAGGTCAGAATGACACAGTCAGAGTACTGAAAGATGGGTCTGGACAGTGAATAAGGAAGTGTGTTGAGAGCTCCAGAACATTCCTGCTGGCAGTAGGGGCTATTGGCATTTCCTTACCAAGTACTATATTTGGATCACTCTTTGCTTCAGATATTTATTTGAAGATGCTTTTAGAACAAGTGTGAGCATCTGACCATAAAGAGAAAGGTTATTTGCTCTGACACAGGTCTCCTTGGGAGGCAAGTGGCTTGAGAGAAATTAAACAAAATGTGTAGGTCTGAACAATGTATGCAGTGCCACTTTGCCATGAACAAAGGAAGAGGATGCACTGGGGGGAGGGGGCTTCTGAGTAGGTCTTATAGGAGATGGGAAAACACATGCACACCATAGCTGACCTGACCCACAAACTGAATTCTGAAAGAAAACACTCTATTACTTTTGAATTGAACATGGAGTAGGAGTTCCTTAAAAAGTAACTGCAGTAAATGAGGCATTCAGATAGCTAAATGTCACTGTTTCTACCTAGCACTGGCTTGCAAGATTTACTAAGTTCACAGTGCAGTTTCCCAACTGTATACACAGAGTTTCTCCAACAGCCATTTGTAAGTTATGTCACGCAAATGGCACAGGAAGAGAAGGTATTTTAATCCTGGGAGGGAGTAACAGCTAAGGAAAAGTGGATCCCTAGAGAGGTGGGGAACATGGAAGGCATGAGTTTTCAATCTCAAAACAGTAGTAGATGCGCAGTAAAAAGGGTGAGGTATGTGCTGGAGGCCACAAGACAGGACTGCAGACTGAGGCAAATGAACTGGCCTGAAGCTCCTAGGACAATGATAGTCTCAGACAAGAGCAGACAGACCCTGCCAGGCGCCTTGACTTTCCTTTAAGGTGAGCAAGCATAGGCATCTCGTTGTGCAAAGATTTTCTCAACTCCAACTACTCCCAATAGCTGTAATTTACAAGTTTTTGGTTGATAAATTCACACCTTTTCAGACTAACAGCTGCCACTATTAGTGAGCAAATCGCCAAGTCTTTTCAACAGTGGCAGCCAGTACCATGTGGCACAACCAGGTGGCAATCCAGAGGTGCAAAGAGACCAGCTCCACCATTAAGCCCAGGTGTGCCAGCTGTCCAGGGGATTGAACACAAGACAAACGGTCAAGGGATCAAAAGTCACAGCCACCCGTGGGCATGGTAGTGCACACCTGTGGGCATGGTAGTGCACACCTGTGGGCATGGTAGTGTACACCTGTGGGCATGGTAGTGTACACCTTTAATCCCAGGACTCAGGGTAAAGGCAGAGGCAGGAGGATCTCTGTGGTACCAGCCAGGACTACATAGTAAGACCCTGTCTGAAATAACAGCAACAAAACAACAAGAAAACACTCACAGCCACTGTTGTCACAGGAAGTGACCCTGACACAGAGAGGAGTGATACTTACCGTGCAGAGCAGGACTCCTGTTCCGGAATGTGAGAACTCGTGAAACACGGAGGTTCTTTCCTGAAGGAACAGGAAAAGCTGGATAAACTCTTGAGAGAAATGCTAAGAGGAGGCTTTAAATTCATACAACTTTTCCAATTTCCTTTGTTCTAATCCCCGCCCCCCTCCCCGGGCACACAGAAGTTCAGCAGCAAAGAGGAAGCTTCTTTATATCTCATGAGATGTATTTGTATGACTGAACCTCTGAGACCAAGTAAAGCAGCAAAGCCTTGTGAGCACCCATTTCAATGAGCCAGTATCAATGGGGCACTGCCTTAAATGCCATTCATTCAAAAATACCAGCACCAGCAAAGAAGGCCCCCACTTAAAATATTCTTAGAGAAAAATTAGTGCAGAGCTTGAAACTTTCCCCAATCAAGTCCAGTTTTTATCTAGAAATTATGCAACCCCAGGTGAATAAATTAGGCACACAAATCAAACATTCCTAGTGTACCACACAAATATTTACTGATTTCTTTAGAGGCAGGGTCTCACTGTGTAGCCCTGGCTGTCCGGGAACTCACTCTGTAGCCCATGCCTGCCTCTGCCTCAGGAGTGCGGGCACTAAAGGTACATGCCACTGCACTTAGCTGAAAAAATTAATTTAAAAAATAATCTCTTGGGCCAGGCATAGTAGAGAATACATATAATCCCAGACAGAGGCAGGCGAAACACCACAAGCCTGAGGCTAGCCTGGTCAACATATCAGAGTTCCAATCAGCTTTGGAACTGAAAGTAAACCTAAAAAGTGTGACTTTGTCTCAAAAGAAGCAAAGAAATAAAACAAACAAACAAACAAAAAATCAAACCAAACCAAACCAAAAAAAACAAAAAAAACAAAACACAAAGCCCAATTCTTTGCTAGGCATGCAACTTCACCATGTATTCGAGACAAACAAATTTGTGCATTAACTACTGAGTTGGATGTGCTTGCTTCTATGCTAAGAATCCCATCATGGCTGAGTATCTGATCACAGAACAAAAGGCATCAGCAGTTGTTTTCAGAGTGAAGAACAGCAGCTGCAGAAACCCGTAGTACTACAACATGGCAAACACATGCTCAGCCTTAGTTCAGAAGTGTTTTCTCGTCCACAAATCTGAGGACCTGACTTCAGCCCCCAAGAAACTACACCACGACCCTCAACAAAAGCTGGGCATGGCAGCACATACTTGTAATTCCAATGCTGAGGAAGTAGAGACAGGCAGATACTTGGGACTCTCTTACAGAGACCTGCCTTTAAAAGGGTACTGAGCCGGGCGGTGGTGGCGCACGCCTTTAATCCCAGCACTCGGGAGGCAGAGCCAGGCGGATCTCTGTGAGTTCGAGGCCAGCCTGGGCTACCAAGTGAGTTCCAGGAAAAGGCGCAAAGCTACACAGAGAAACCCTGTCTCGAAAAACCAAAAAAAAAAAAAAAAAAAAAAAAAAAGCAAATAAAAGGGTACTGAGTTTCTGAGGAACAGCCCCTCACCCTCACACAATGCCACACACCTACACACTTAAAATTATGTCCTATCTCAAGCCAAAATTCACTTAATGATTTTCTATGAAACCCAAACCAACAATTTAAACATCAATTTGTAAAATCAAACATTTTAACAAAATACCATTTAAAGACTGTATTTTAAAGATTGATACTTACATGATAAAAATAAAGATAGGGAAATATGGTAATTAAATTTGGTTTCCATAACTAAACCATTGTTTCTATAAGAGAATAAGAGTTTGTGTGCACAGCACCACTGCAGTTCCACAGAGCAGTCCGAGCGGAGGTTTCGGGCAGTTTTCATTCGCGTTGTGTAGCATGTGCAGTGCAGTGCACACACTACATGTTCAAAACCAACACTGCAGTGAAGTCACATGAGGGACTTCATGTTCTCGAACCTTTTAGTGTTGCTGTGTTTTCACAGCCTCCTTACACGCAAGTGCAGGAAGCTGTGCTCTAGAGGAATAAAGTAATATCAACTTTTTCTACAGACCAATCTTCTAAAATTAAAAATTCATAAAAACTGGCTCGAGAGATAGCTCAGTAGTACTCCTTTACACGTAGGAGGACCTGGGCTTGGTCTCTGATATCCAAGTCCAAAGCACTTGCAACCCCAACACTGCTGAGGTAGACAGGCACATGCCTGGGATTTGCTGGCCAGACAGTATAGCTTAACTGTTGAGCCCTGGGTTCCAATGAAAGACTCTAATCAAGATGAAAGACTCCTGGGGAACCAGACCCAGGGTGACCTCTGGCCTGCACAAGCACAAGTCTAGCTACACCTGCACTTACATGAACACGACTCACATACAATTTATAAAATTACTAAACCAGGGTTGACTCACACTTGTAATCCCAGTACTAGGGAGGTTAAGGCAGGAGGACTTCTCTGAGTTCAAAGGCCAGTTTGGGATACAAATTGAATACTAGGCAAGCCTGGGTTACAGAGTTAGACCCTGTCTCAAAAGAACAAAAATACCCATAATAATAACAATAAGCTAAAATTACACATTTTAATTATAGAAAATTTGTATTTATAGTAAAGGAAGAAAATAAAATCAGCCCACAATGAAGCATGCCATAAGTACCAGTAACACCTCAATATTTCCCCTTCTATGCCCAACAAAGCTGAACATGCAGTTTACAAACACGATGCCTCACTATACTGTAATAGGCTTTACTCATGAACCAATCAAATGTAAGCATCTCAGCCAATAAAAACCCAAAGACCATATCTCATGAAGTAAAATAGGATTCAGCCAATCAGTTGCAACATTATTTCATGGCCAGTGTTTTGCTATCAGGTGACCCTCTTTTAAATAAGTTTCTGTACTCATCAATGGCTCCCTTAGTTAATTTTTAAAAAAGAGACTCGTGGGGTCAAAGGTGAGTGAATCCTGAGGCTTCAGCATGAACCAAGTATGTCTCCAAGTCACAGTGCAGCACACACCTGAGATCTAGTTATACCTGCCACCAACAGATAAAATACAAGATCTACTAACAATGCTGAAAGGATGTCTCCCCGTGGGCACTGGCACAGCCCTATTACACTATGGTGAACGGTTCTGGTCATCTGAGGGCGTGCACTCTGTCCCATGGCTGCAAGCCCAGGGCACCATCAAGGGATACAGCAGCAGGGGCTTTTCAAGTCTCAATGTAAGTAGGAGGTTAAGGAACTCGCCTGTAGGACAGGCTTATAGTTAGAGGAGGACACAGTTAGGGTGTGGCAAGGTCCAAGCTGGATGGGATGGACATATGCTGCATGGTCTCTATAACATTTATTACTATATCATTGAAACAAAACTAGAAAAGTAAAAGTGTGAAATGTTTTCAGACACTAGACATGATGCATTCACATATGGGGTAAGAAAAAAAGCCTACAAACTCTTGGGTTTTCACTACAACTACAATACATCTCCAAACAGCAATGTCTCTAGTCATCCAGGGAGGCCATTCTCAGGTCTTGGGACAGTCCAAGATAACACACCAGGAAGATGTAACTGGGACTGTTTGGAATTAGTCTAGAAAAAAGACACTTAACTCTGATAGATACAGGACAAGAGGCAGGGATACTACCTCCTGCGTTTTTAGCTCACGGGGAGTCTGTGAAGATGGAATACTAATAATTATTAAGTTGTGAGGACGTTGAACTATCCCTAAGAAAATTAAGACCATCAGCAGATAATGATTGCTGAGTACTCACTACGTGCCAAGCTCACCTGCATGAACTAGATGGTAGACCAACCCTATGAAAGAACCACCACCATCACCTGACTCTGGAGAATTGGAGACAGGTACAGAGGGTTTAAATTCTGATCTCAAGTCAGACAGTCAGTAACAAAGTCAGAGCCAGAATACAAGCAGTCTGTCCCAGAAGGCACACCATGCAGGACTACCATGAGGTGGACAGTCTGAGATCATTTAACTAGGGATCTTTCCTGATCTAATGAAACCCTGTGCGTCTTTCAGGTCCATAAGCTACTCAGCATCCTCAGCCACCTCCTGCAGAATGGCTCTGGAAATGGCAAGTGCCTAGAGGATTAAAAATCAAGTTTAAAACAAAACCCAAAACCACACGCATGGTACTCAAGAACAAAACCAACTGACTCAACCAATCGGGGAGCTGAAAGCATAATAGGAAACTAACAAAGCTAGACTATTCTGTGACTTCTATGTATCTAGTGGCAAAGAAGCTGTGTCCATGAGTGACCTTCAGCAAGGTCACTTTCCTGGGCCCCATGACCTTAACTGTTAAAGCCATGAGGGGACAGACCTGTTTCCAATCACCTCAGACCTCAGCTGTCTCTTTTAGCTTTCAACGTGTAATGGTCTATGCTAGCCTGACTTTGAGCTTTCAATCTTCTAAGATGCCTGAAACCTCATCACAAGATGGCTCTTATTTCAAACCTCTGCACCATCTAGGAGGGAGGTACCCCACCCATAACAAAGCCTAAGGATGGCCTTGTTAAGAGCCTAGGAGGGAGGCTTCCACAGAACATCTAAAGGTAGGGAAGGGTACCATTCTTCAGGACGCTCACTCTGCAGGGAAGAAGAGAGACCAAAGCCTTTTGGTGTGCAGTACCCTCTCCCAGCCCAAAGTGCTCACAGAGTGCAGCGCTGTGTCTTGTTGACAATGACAGCCGCCGCGCTCAGCAGTACCATATGGGATCCACAATTTAGCTCCATTAATGCTCTTAATTTGAAGACATCAAGCCCTAATTACACACTGGGTACTAAAAAGGCAAAAGCCTTCCCTGGTGCCAGCTACTTAGTGCTACTCAGTTGCCGTAACAGCTGGCTGAGGTAGATGCAGGCCAAGCAGGCCTGTGAGCTCTCTCAGGTGGAAGAGGCAACTCTAGACCAGAAGCCCAAGAACAATAGGCTCCCTCACCAGCATCTACCAGCAGCTCCTTCATTCTTGGCTGGTTTTTCCTAGCCCGGGAGAGCCTGAAAAGGACACAAGTGCATCAGGACTCTCTATCTACCAGGCTCATGGCATGTGGGGTGGGGAAGAGCGGGCTCACCTCCTGTTCCATGTTGCCGTGCAGCCGAAGGAATTTCAGTGGCCAGGAAGCAGATGGTACCTGCTCTGAAGTGGGGGCCCCTGAGCGGCAAGACAGGGTGTGAAGGAAGAGGCTGTAGTGGAACTCCACCAGCTCACAACTTGAGAAAAAGACAATCATCTTCTGGTCCTTCTCAAACTACACAAACACATGGGGAAAGTAAGCACATGGCCATAAGCATAGACGCCCTTAAAATGAGCACGTCTCTAAGGTCCATGTACATGCTGGCCCCGATTAGGAAACACAGTGACACAGGCTTTAATTATTAAAAAATACCAACATTGATATTCCACTCCACAAAGACAACAGAAAGGAAAATGACAAGAGCTCCAACCTCAAAGAGAAAAACAAATGTACTTTAGGGTAAGCTGTCCCTTACACTTCGGGCCTGTCAACCAGCAGTAACCCCCAGCCACAGTCCCAGTGTGCAGTGACTCCTACAGCTACTATCTCATATCCCAGAGTCACCCCATGAATCTGGTAAGCAAATACACCAGGTCTAAGAGTCTGCAAGAAACACCTCACTCCTGCATGCCTCTGTCATCTATGGCATTCCCCTAATGTTAGCTCCAACAAGGTATATCAAATTTAATGCTATGATCCCCACTGCCCTTAACTTGGGGTTCTTCACCACTGTTTTGGAATTCATAATCTATCTCTCTCTCTCTCTCTCTCTCTCTCTCTCCCTCCCTCCCTCCCTCCCTCCCTCCCTCCCTCTCTCTCTCTCTCTCTCTCTCTCTCTCTCAGAACAAAGTTAACAGCCCCTTCCTTTCTTGTTTTGGGGCTTTACCTCACTGCTATGTTTACCCAGCCCAAATGAAGTATGTGCTACTTCCCTAGATCTGGCCAGATCTAAGCCACAGTCCTACCTTGCACTTCTGCAGGATGAAGGCTGCAAGGAAGACAAGGCGCAGCTTGCTGGGAACCAGCACCACATGCTGGTCAAGACTCTCTGGTATGGCAAAGCTGTCCAGCTGGGTATTAGCAACTTCCTTAGGGTTGGGCTGGTCCCAGATTTTGTCCAGGACAGAGATACTGACTGGATTGTGCAAACTGATATCAGCTAGCCGTGTTACACCTTGGATACAGAAAGAACAAAACAGGTGGTCACATATGCATCCCAGAGTACTCACCCAGGTTTTTCAGTAAAGTCCAGCATTGACCTACCCTACTGCCATGTTGGTGGGGGTAATCCATAGCCCAATGCCCATCTAGGCTAGCATTTTCTATGCCCTCATCAGATATCTGTACCTCACTTTACTAAAGGTTCTCTGGTCACCACAAAACCATAGATTAAAATACTTCCATAGACTTCTTGGCCGCAGGCCTTCTTAGGGCCTTTACCCAAAAAAGTGAGGGAATGAAACAATTCCCAAATTTATTTGATCACAGAATCCCTTTTCTGAAGATTATCTCTAAAGACTAATGTTTCTTAATAACACTTTCAAAGTCACGCAAATGGCACCTAACTCATGTGTATCATACTGTGGCCTAGATCAACTAAACCACACATGGCCATGAAAGCACTGGTCGAATCTACAGTGACTCTTTATGCAGGGTGAAACAGGTTAAGTGGTTCTGTTTTCTAAGCCTTAGTTTCCCTTCTACAAAACAACAAGAAATTCTTGCAAGTGTAGAGGAGTCAGAAAGGAGCTAGGGGATGTGGACTCTTAGTGAAAAAGGAGGATGATCACACTAAAACTAGTGCTGAGGAGAGCATCACCTGCACAATGGGACCTGCTTGTGTCCCACCATCAAGCAAAACCAAATGGTGGCCAGCCTGCCTCCCATGCACCCTGGTGTGTGTACCAGAAGCCACTTCTCTCCTCCCGGGTCCCAGGTGCTGGGCATGCAGGATAGAAAAGGCTGCCCCTTACCCTAAGAGCTTAGGGCACCTACTGGCATCAGCCCACAGCTCCTCTCTACTCACCTTCTGTGAGTGTTGCTGACAGCAAGACATTCTGCCGTTTCTGACACTCAGCATTTACAGCATTCAGAATCACTGCGATGTCCTTCTCAAAACCCAAATCCAATATCCTGAAGATGGAAGAGAAGGACTTTAACCCAGGCAAAGAGGAAACCTGATACGATTGGGCTACAGAATTGTCCCTGAAATGGTAGGACAAACAGCCCCTTTCTCCCACCTTCCCTGCTTCCTAGACTAGGCTCACCTGTCTGCTTCATCCATAACCAGCCACCGTATTCGACTAAAGTGAATGTTCTTCGTGGATTTTATATGATCCACCAGGCGCCCAGGAGTTGAGATAAGGATATTTATGCCTTTGCGGAGTCTGTTTAAATCACGTATCATAAAAGAAAGTATGTCAAACACTGTAGCAACAAAAATACAAGCAATAGGCAAAGGAGACAGTCATTCTGTGTCCAGCACAAATGCCTAAGCCTCCAGTGAAAACAAACAGGTGAGATTTCATTCTTCTGTGTATAGAACTGCTAAGATTTAAAGTTACACCAAATCATACAAACTTTACTTTGAAAGGAATTTTTAAGCATATGACCCAATGCATTTTTAACTGATTCACCGATCTTTCTAGAACATCCTGTATAGATGGGCATCTAACCAATTTTTTTTTTTTTTTTTTTTTAATTTTGGTTTTTTGAGCCAGGGTTTCTCTGTGTAGTCCTGGCTGTCCCGGAACTCACTCTGTAGACCAGGCTGGCCTCAAATCCAGAGATCCACCTGCCTCTGCCTCTCATGAGCTGGGATGAAAGGAGTGCACCACCACTGCCCAGCAAGATCTACTTTTTAAAGATTTATATACATTATAGTTTTTTATGTAGTATATGTGAATATGCCACATAAGTGCAAGTGCCCACAGGGGCCAGAAGAGGCCCGTGAGCTGGAATAACAGGCAGCCTATAAGCCACCCAACATGGCATTGAGGACTAACTCTGGTCCTCTGGAAGATTAAGTGCTCCTGGCTGTTCTCCAGCCCCTTATTTTGTGTGTATGTATACTTGGGTGCCCATGGAGCCCAGAGGGGGCAGAGATCCCTTTGATCTGAAGTCACAGGTGTCTCTGAGCCACCTCCTGTGGGTGTTGGAATCCAAATCCGCAGTAAGCACTCGACTTCTGAGCCATCTTTCCAGTTCCCTAGCCAGTTCTTTAAGGCCTCTGTACCAGAGAACCAGGTGAACAGATATATATATATATATAGATATATATATAGATATATATAGATAGATAGATATATATCTATCTATATATATCTGTTAGGACACACATTCTGACTGTTTGTTAGGACACACATTCTGACTGTTAAGACACACATTTTGTTAGGATGTTTTTCTCATATTGGGCCCTCTGGGTAGCTGTCATAAAATCAGTATGAGCTTTGCCTCATAGATGATGTAGACTAAAGCTTACTTCTTTTTAAACTTATTCTTGGCTAATGTAAGAATATATACAATGTATCTTAGTCATACCCACCTCCCACTCTCCATTCCCTCTCCCCTCCTAACTTTCCTTAGCATATCCTTCCCGTTCTTTACAAAAAATCATTAACTTTCCTGTTCCCCAAACAGCCATAATCCCATTATTCTATAGCAGAAGACAGAACACAATCTTGCTTGGCTAGGTTTTCTTGTTTTCAGTCAAGTGTGGCAACACGCCTACGCTTTGGCTATGGAATAAAGGATAAAGAGTGTGCAATGACATATGTACCTTTGGGCAGAGGATCTATGACAATTTTTGTCACTTCCAGCAAGAAACTAAAGTACAATGGCTGAAGCTCTGGCGATGATCCAAGGCTATGAGGGACCCTTGTAAATGGAAGCCTCCACAAGGACACAGAAAGATGGAGAAGCCACAACCTGGCCCCTATTGCTGTTGTTTATAGCTGAGTCTAACCTGACCAACATTCTTAAGTGTCAAGCTTTATGTTCACTCTCAAGTTACAGACAATTCAAAGAGCTGGTATAACTGCTAAAGTGCTATTTACCCACCTAACAATTTTCTTTTCTTTCTTTTTTGTTTTGTTTTGTTTTTTGGTTTTTTGGTTTTTTTCAAGACAGGGTTTCTCTGTGTAGTTTGGTGCCTATCCTGGATTGCGCTTTGTAGACCAGGCTGGCCTCAAACTCACAGAGATCCGCCTGGCTCTGCCTCCCGAGTGTTGGGATTAAAGGTGTGCGCCACCACCGCCCGGCCCATTTAACAATTTTCTAATGACATCCATTGCAAGCTCCAATGCAGAACTGAGAATCAAGGCACTAAGGTTGTGCTAAGCATTAAGGAAATTATCACTCTGCTTATTGCTGCTGTTGGTTTTGAAGACAGAATCTCAATGTAGCTCAGGCTAGTCCTGAACCCAGTATGTAGCTGAAGCTAGCCTCAAAACTCCTGATCTCCTGCCTCAGCTTCCCAGTGTTGGGATTACAGATGCAGGCCAGAAGGCCCCACCTATCTTCTTGTTTTTACAAACCTAAACAGCAAAACCAACTAGTTCTCAATATGCACCAAAGGGAGTCACATGCAGGGGTGCACAACAAACAAGTGCCCTGTGGGGCCCCAGGGGGTGGGTTAAGCAGGTTATAGCACTGTCACTAACCATATCAGAAGGGAATCTGAGATAAACAGCACTGTCTCGAGGTGACTGCTGACCTGGCCTGGCTCTGTATGTGGGGACCAGGAGACACAGTAGCAGAGGAGGCTTTCTTGCATGCCGAAGAACCAAGTGTTACTGAACAAGACAGCAGAAAAAACTCCAAGAGGAATAAACAAACCCACTTCCTCCTACCTAGCCTTTTCTGATTTCCTCTTCTCTCCGCCCATCAGCACTCCAGGAACAATCCAGGTGAATGGCTACACAAAAATACCAGACCACAATCAACATAAAGCAAGGCCCTCTCCTAGAAGCAGAGCTGATCCTAAGTTCCTAGCATAAGCCAGTGTGCAGCAGGGAGCACTTGGGCTTTATAGTGTGTGAGGAGTTTCTGCGAAGAAGCAGTCTGGTGGCACTGAGGTACCTGGGGTCATTAGCTGCAGTGCTAGACCAGAAGTACTGTCAGGAGAAATGTGAGCTTGTAAAATAATCTAAGTAGCCCTCCACCCCGCAACGTTTTTCCTCATGGTGTCCAAATAGAAAATATATTTCAGGTAAGCTCACTGTTTTTGCAAGGGGGAAAAAAAACCCCTAAGCAATACATTCCCCACTCACTACTAGAGGAGAGAAAGGAAAAACAGACTCCTGGTCAACTTTTGTGGGCATTGAACCTCTCCTGAACGTCCTTACAAGTTCTTGCTGCTTTCCACTGGTTACCTGAGGGTTGAGCCTCTAAGTCACTTCAAGTCAAGTGCACCAACAATAACACTTAACCTTTAGCAACTACTAGTACTCGGGAGGCAGAGGCAGACTGATTTCTAAGTTCAAGGCCAGTTTGGTCTACAGAGTGAGGTCCAGGGCATCCAGGGCTACATAGAGAAACCCTGTCTCAAAAAACCAAAAAAGTTACTGAGGTCTGCCAGTGAAACCTACCAACTGCTCTTAGGGAGGCCCAGAGGCATACTGGGAAGATGAGACAGGAGCCCTTCTCACTTTCTGACAACAGAGACCGGGCCACATGGCTCTTCTCTCCCAGTGTCAGAAAGGAAGACAGCACTGCCTCACGGCTTCGCTTACCTTGAGCAGCTTCTGGACGGTGTCAAAGCTTTGCAGAGCCAGCTGTAAGTGTTAAAAGTTGGAGACAGTGAGCAAGGCCCTTGCTTCCTTTTTATACTTTTTAAGAAAAGACCATCTAAACTGATCAGGGTACAACCCTAGACCTCAAAGCTTAGGGCAAGTAATCCTATATAGAGAATCCGCCCTGAAAATATTCTCTTCTCAAACAGGCTTTGCAATCTGTCAGTTTAGGATATGAGGGTGAAGACATCACATATATTACTTACACATACAAAAAATAGTGTTTTGTGCTCCCTCTGCTGGCTCAAATTCCCAAAGTGTCACACAGAGAAGTTCAAGTCTAGAACAACAGTGGCCTGATAGGCACTTAGGGAACTTGGCCATCCATGTCTTAAGGCTGCAGCAGGCTATCTGAAAATAGAGGTGATCATTCCTAAGTTTACAAAACAAATCCAGGGAACCCAATGGATACAGGACAAGTAAAATTAATGTAGGTGGCAGTCATTAAACACCATCAAAATAGCCTGTACAGAATCCTATCCAAGGTTATGTGTTGTCCCCACATGTTCAGTGTGCATGGCATTCCAGCAAAGTGACAGGCTTGCTGCCGAAAACATTTCAATGTGCTTCCCTGCGTGTGCTCCTTCCTGGGACAGAGTAGAGAAAGGACAGAGCAGGCTGTATGAAAGGCTGACCAGAGGGGCTGGCTCAGCAGTTAAGAGCACTGGGTGCTCTTGCAGAGGACCCAGGTTCAGTTCCCAGCACTCACAGTGGCTCAAAATCACTTCTAACCTCAGTTTCAGGGATCTGACACTCTCTTCTGGCCTCCATGGACTCTGCATACATGTGGTTCACAGGCAAAACACTAATACATATAAAAATTAAAAAAAAAAAATCTTGAAAGAAAGAAAAGCTGTCTAGAAATTTCCATTTTCCTGTAAGTTCTCCATGGAGACATTTGAAATCGCCCCTGTGGACACATCTTGCAGCTCTGACAGAGGTGATTTCTACTTAATGTTCATGAAGAAGTAAGAATTAATAGCGCAGTAGCTTCATTTAAAAAAAAAAGAGTTCAGTTTTATATCCAAATGCTTTCAATTACTTTTTAAAAAATATTTAAAGTATGAAAATGCAATTCTTTGCCAAGCAGTGGTGGCCCACACCTTTAATCGCAGCACTCGGGAGGCAGAGGCAGGTGGATCTCTGTGAGTTCAAGGACAGCCTGGTCTATAGGGTGAGCTCCAGAACAGCCAGAGTCACACAGAGAAAACCTATTTCAAAAAAAAAAAAAAAAAACCCCACAAAACAAAAAATGCAGTTCTTTTAATTCCTTCTGAAGGGTCATTAATTTAAATGTAACTAGTTTTTTAGACAATGAAGAAATGTCTTCTCATACCTAGCTCATAATGTCCAAAGAGCACTTAAACCTTCCTCCTTGACAACAATCAGCAGAATGGTTCCCAGGAGGAAATGTGAGGGAAAGCATGCACAGTGGCCTGTTCAGCAGGGAAGGGAGTGGGGAAAGCACTTCAAGTCTGCAGGCCATCACCGTGCACACACAAACTTCACCCTACAAGCCAGCTGCTTACCTCTCTGGTGGGCACTAGGACCAAAGCATAGGGGCCGTCACTGCGCTGTTGAGAGAAAAAGAAATGCCAATAAGTAGAGTGCCAGGTACAGGCTGCGGTAGGAGAGTTCTAAGTTTTCAGTTCGAGGCCAGCTTGGAACTATATGAGATCCTGTCTCGAAGGAAGGCAGGAAGGCAGGAAGGCAGGAAGGCAGGAAGGCAGGAAGGCAGGAAGGCAGGAAGGCAGGAAGGCAGGAAGGCAGGAAGGCAGGAAGGAAGGAAGGCAGGAAGGAAGGAAGGCAGGAAGGCAGGAAGGCAGGAAGGAAGGAAGGAAGGAAGGCAGAAAGAAATTTCATGAGGAGGACCAATGAAGGTCAAACTGTGACAGGAGAGATTTATGGGTGGCTAGCTAAAATTATCAGAAACATACGAAAGAAAAGGAGGAGACAAGAATGTCCGTTACAGGGGGCTGGAGAGATGGCTCAGTGGTTAAGAGCACTAACTGCTCTTCCAGAGGATCCGGGTTCAATACCCACCACCTACATGACAGCTAACAACTGTCTATAATTCCAGATCTAAGGGGATCTGTCACCTACTTCTGACCTTTGTGGGCACTGAACACATACGACACACAAGAGATAGTACATAGACATGCAGCCAACATACCCATGCACATAAAATAAAAATAAATATTGAAAAATTTTTTTAAAAAAAGAAAGAAAGCCCGCTACACCTATGATGACAGACTACTGTGCCCCACTCTACTGAACAGGAGGAAGAAATGTGTACAGAACTGGAAAATGGAAAACAAAACTATAATCACAAGAAGATGATGCTAGTTTATCTTAGATGGGGGAAACTGTAACAGAATCAGTAAGGAATTTCAGTTAAATGGCTGAATGTAAAACATAAAAATCAATAGCCAATGGGGACTGGAGAGATAACTCAGTAGTCAAGAGCACTGGCTGCTCTCCAGAGGACCAGGATTCAGTTCCCAGCACACACATGATGGTTCACAACTGTCTATAACTCTAGTTCCAAGGGATCCAAGACCCTCTTCTAGCCTCTACAGACAATGACACACATGATATACAAGTGCATATGCAGATAAAATATACACTTAAAAACAAAAACCTAGCCAGCAGCTGTGGCGCACACCTTTAATCCCAGTACTGGGGAGACAGAGCCAGGTGGATCTCTGTGAGTTCGAGGCCGGCCTAGTGTACAGAGCAAGATCCAGGGCAGGCACCAAAACTACACAGAGAAACCCTGTATTGAAAAACAAAAACAAAAAACGAACAAGAACAACAACAACAAAAACAAAAACCCAAAAAAGCTAAGTGAGGCATGGTGGAGCACACCTTTAAACTCATCACTTGTGAGGCAGAGGCAGGCAAATCTCTGTGATTTTGAGGCTATTCTGGTCAGTATAGTGAGTTCCAGGTCAGCCAGGGCTACATAGCAAGACCCTGTCTCCAAAACCAATAAGAAGCGGGGTCAGGTGTAGTAGCATACACCTACATTCCTTCATAGCATTCAGGAAGCCAGAGCAGTGCAGCAGGAGAGTGAATCCCAAGCCGTCCAGGATTATGTATCACGACTCTATCTCAAAGAGAGAAAAAAAAAAAAAAAAGGAAAACCAACCAAAATTCAATGTCTTCCAATATAAAAAAATTAGAAAACGTAGCCAGGTGGTGATGGTGTACGCCTTTAATTCCAGCACCCTGGAGGCAGAGGCAGGCAGATCTCTGAGTTTGAGGCCATCCTGGTCTACAGAGTGAATTCCAGGACAGCCAGGGCAACACAGAAACCCTGTCTCAAAACGTAAAACAACAACAACAAAAACAAACAAACAAAAAATATTAGAAAATGTAATGAACGGACAACTTCACACAATAGCAATAACAACAAAAGTTACAAATATTAAGTGTGAAATCTATGAGGCATGATGGCTCATGTTTATGTAGGAAGCTGAGGAGAGGGACCTGAGTCTGTGGCAGGCCTGGACCACACAGGGAGAAACTTTTTAAAAAAAGAGAAAATTCTCAAATCTATATGAAGAATAATTAAAACACACCTGAGGGGCATATTTTTTTTTTAAAGGAAAGATATACCTTCTCCTTAGAGAAGATTCAATATCATAGTGACTGCTCCCTAAATGAGTTCAGGATTGTAATGCAGTTCTAACAAATGCCAGAGGGAATGTGGGCAGCAGAGCTGCACACAGACAATTCCAAGGTAAGCATCTTTAAAAGTGCAAAAGCCACTAAGATATTTGTGGAAAACATATCCCCCACGAAGTAACTAAATACTGCAGCAGTCACAAGGTAGTACTGGCACGCAGAGGTCACAATAGCAACTGGGGTCTGGAATAGAATCATATACAGAAAGACTTGTAAAGCAGCCAGCTGGGCATGGCCAACCAAATACCACACTGCTGGCAGGCACACACTGGTAAAACCCCTAACAGATCAACTTTGGCATTAGCTATTAAAACACAACTACAAATCCCACTTCCAGGAATTATTCCTACATGTCCACATGTGTGTAAAGGAGCTAGAGACTATTTCACAGATGTGTTGTTTTTCTGGACATAATGTCTAAATGCCACTCGCCAATACAGCCATGGCTCAGTATTTATGGCACACACATAATGGGAAGCAGAGGAAGAGGCAGGGATCTGAGCTACAAGAGACCCTGCCACAAAGCAGCAATACAAGCAAGCAAGTACAACCATGGCAGGTCAATGTGGCACAGTGAGAAACCACCCAAGGCACGACAAGGACCGCAACTGCAATCCCAGGAAGACAGAGTAAGGGTGGCTTTGACCACACCCTGGAGCAAAAGGGCAAATGACATCATATAAACATCTGTGTCCTCAGCACAACACAGAAAGAAATAACTCCACATAAAAAGGCAAAGAGGAAGTATGCAGTCAGTCCTGTTTGATGGATATGACAGGCTGTCCCTGGAAAGAGACACCATTGTGTCTGGAGGCATACTGAACCTCTGGAGAAGTTGAGGCTTTGTTTCCACCCTATAGATCCTTGGAATTCTTTGAATATTTTACTTTTTAGACATGTTGAATCTAAATAATAAAAATCCAAAGCAATGTAGAGAAGGTGCTATGTCAATGGTGCTTTTCTCATCAAGGGCTCAGAGGGCAAGACGAGCAACTTTCGAGAGTGAAGGATGGGCTCAGCAGCAAATCCAATTAGAGTTTGGTTCTCATGTTCTGCATTGGCAACATTTACTCAGGAGAGGAGGATTTAGAATTCAAACCAGAGTAGTCTATACTCACACCAACTTTGTGAGACTGTACTGGAGCCCCAGCGAGGAACAGTCAACATGCTAGTACAACAGGATTAACGTGCCACCATGTGACGGTAGGAGATCCTGACATTTCAAGAGGTGTTACTACACAGACAAGAAGAAAGAAACATCAGTTCCTCACAGGACGTGAGGACGCGTGAAGCAGGATGGATGTGATGTTAAAAATCAGAGCCAAAGCCAAAATAACTGGGAGAGAGCAGACACTGAAGGTGCCTACTCCACGCCAGCCCCTTGGCTGGGAACAGTCCAGGGTCCAGGACTAGCTGCTTATGGCTTCTAGGTCACATCATTTTATGATGAATTACAAGGGGCTACACTGAATACAACTAGAAAAAGTGAATTAAATTGAGTCTTACAGGGGATAGATGGCTCAGCAGTTAAGAGGCCTGCTGCTCCTGCAGACAGACAGACAGACACACACACACACACACACACACACACACACACACACACACACACAGACACAGACACACACACACACACCCTGTGCACACAAGGTGGCTCACTGTAATCCTAGTTCTGGGGATCTGACACCCTCTTCTGACCTCCACAGGAACCAGGCATTCATACATGCAGACAAAACACCCATACACATACAATGAAATATGTAAATCTTCAAATTGGAGCTTATAAAAACTTGTTTTTCATTTTATTTATTTATTTATTTATTTTTTTGAGACAGGGTCTTGACTGTATAGGTCAAGCTGTCTTTAACCACCATCCTTCCAAGTGTTGGAAGTACAGGCATGTGTCTCCATGTTTAGTTTGGAAAACCATTTTTTGTTTATGGTTTATTTATTTGTTTTTATTTTTTTATTTTGTTTTTTTTTTTTTGAGACAGGGTTTCTCTGTGTAACAGTCTTAGCTATTTTAAGTGAATATTCTAAGCTAGAACTCACTTTGCAGAGCAGGTTAGCCTCAAACCTCAGAGATCCGCCTGCCTCTGCCTCTGGAGTACTGGGATTAAAGTCGTGCGCCACCATGACCAGCTTGGAAAACCGTTTTTACAGAACAGTTTAATCTTTGGTCTTAGTGATGTTGAGCAAATACACAACCACACGGCCTGTTATTAATCATTCTGAATATAAGCAGATCCAATCATTGTGTTTGAAATGGCCACATGACAGTGTGGATGATGACAGCTAATACCTAGTGACCAACTCCGGATGCTAGGTCTCAACACGTCACATGAGCACCTCACTGTCTTGTCATAACCCTGGGAACAAAGGCATAAAAGGATCTGCCCAGTGGTACTTGGGGCAGGAGAGAATGTGAATTGGACAGGCACAGGCCCTGGGCCACCTCTCAGGCCAGGGTTGAGCAGAGTCTCCCACCTGCCTGATGTTGTACGTCATCGAATCTCTTGCTCTCAGTTCACCATCTATAAGAGCTGGGCTCCAACTGTAAGATTCACTCCAGCTCAAATATTGTCAAACTCCACAACTTGTTATAAAGAAACACAAAAACCCCTTTACTGGAAAGGTATGCTAGAATCTTAAGGGTGAGATTTGGCCACAAACATTAGCAAGTTATATTCATTCTTCTCTGACTACATGCTAGGGACAAGGTTATGCACTGTATATGAATCGGCTCTCCGTAAAGTTCTTAGTGGGGGAAAGTCATTTACCCTTAGAAAATAGAATTCCTCACTTACCTATCTCAGAGAAAAACAGTATTAACAATTTGCTGACCCATACTCATATACACTGTCTTAGTTTCCTTCCTACTGCTGTGATAAAAACACCAACAAAAACAAGTTGGCTTAATTTATAGTCCATCATGAAATGAAGTCAAGGGAGGAACCTGGAGGCAGGAGTTGACACAGAGGCCATAGAGGAATGTTGCTTACTGGGTTGTTGCTCATGGTTTGCTCAGTTTCCTTTCTTATAGCACCCAGGACCACCTATCTAGGGTTGGCACCAACGAGTGGGCTGGGTTCACTCATGTCAATAACTAATCAAGACAGTGCCCCAGAAACTTGCCCATAGGCTAATCTGATGGAGGCAATTCCTCTACTGAGATTCCTTCTTCCCAGATACGTCTAGGTTTGAGTCAAGTAGACAAAAACCAATCAGCACATATGTGTATACACACACACACACACACACACACACACACACACACACACACACACACACACACACAGAGGAAGCACTAAATGGACATTAGATTTGAGGGGGGAGGTTGGGAGGTAAAAGTAGGGGGCACAGAGGAAAAACCAGATCCAAACATTATATGCATGTAAGATATATTAGATAAAATATTTAATTTAAAAAATTGCCAAGAAAGACATGGTAGCACATGCCCACAATGGTAGTACATGGAAGGCAGAGCAGGAAGGTCAAGAGCTCAAGTTTAGCTGCATGAGACCCATTCTCAAATGACAAAAAGCCCACCGTTTACTAGTGTCATTCTAGTAACCTTTGAGCCACAACACAACTCATCATTTGTGAAGCCGCAGTCAGAGCATGCAGCTCCGTAGCCTGCATTTCTTCAGCTAACACAGCAGGAACACTTGTTCAAGTCTACAAAGCTATAAAGAAACTCCACTTTTAAACAAATTTTAACCTATTCATTTTGAAAGCTCAGGCTTTTACAAGAAAAGGGAAAATGGACAAGTCATACAATTAACTCTGACAGTCTCAGTTTCTATGTATCATCATTCAAACTACAGAATAATAGCAAAACCAGGAAGTGAGCACCGACTCACTCTTCACCTACAGCCCTCATTCAAATCTCATCAACTGACCTCCAGGTGATGTGTTCACCCAGACCCCATGTATGTCACCACCATGCTTCCTTTGTCAGGCTCTGTCTGGGACAATTGTTCAGTATTTTTCTTTTATGCCATCAACATTCTTAAAGACTGCCGGCCAGGAATTTTTGCAGAGCACCCCTTAATTGGTTTTGTCTCATGTTTCCTTGAGATTAAATTCATTTTAGGCAAACAACAACAAAAACAAACCACACAAATAACATGTCCTTCTTAAGACTGGCTAAGCGTGGCGGCCGGGGCTTCCTGTTACAGTTACCGTCTTTCCATCTGTTCAGAAGTCCCTGTATGGACACCTGAAGGCCACAGAGATACCATTTCTCATCTTACTGTCAACTACTCACTTCAGCCTCTGATGACCCATGCCAAGCGTGGCTATTCCAGCTCCTCAATTCTCTTCTAGTTACTGATTCAGTAAATTACCTGAGGATCTGCTGCTCTACAATGCAACAGCACGCCACTGCGTTCCTCTCAGTGGGTCTGTCAGTGTGCACTCACCCAACACCCTCTCTCTGATCTCACCACTGTCTCTCAAGGGAGAGTAACGGCAATGCACCTGTGAGAGAGTTGGGCTAGAAGACGAAGTCTGTGCCCACACTTACAGCAGCCAACTGGACTTCTCAATCCAATGTTAGCTAGTCTTTAACCAGGCATTAACCATGTTTCACAACTAAGAACAAATTCTAGGTAATGCTGACTATGTAGCAGCCTGACTGCTAAACCCACTGATGGGCACTGATTTCCACAGCCGGGACTGATAAACCACCATGTTAAATACAAAGTCCAGCTCTCCTCATTCAAAAGTAAACGCACTAACCTGTAAGGTTGTAAATTATTTCTGCATCATGTACAACAGATGCCCAAGATATGAGAATAAATGGACAGGGGCCAATCAAAGCATGTTGGAGTATTTCCCTAACAGTAATTCTGTAGGAGGTCCAATGCCGGGTACTGTGCAAGACAAAGGGGAAGGTCCCCAAACAGGGCAGGAGCTAGCAACAAAGCTTCACCACAAATCACGGCCCAGATGACAGAGTCACAGAAATGAGGTGGGAATCTATGCCCACTGGTACTTCTACATGGCCTTGGCTATTTTACTTGCCTACACTACTAGGATCATAGTAACCCCCACAACTTCATGGCAGAGGATGGAGAGTCAAGAAAGTGGCATGTGAACAGCAGCTGGCACATCTGGCACACTGGAAGCCTTCTACTCACATGCCCTACACATAGACAGTGGTGACTGTCATGTGTTTATTCCACTCCACTCTTGGCAAGCTCACACTTGATTCAATAGGATGAGAGAAAACAATGCTATGTGTGGACAGTCTACAACTCTAGTATCACCACCACGTTTCAGCAGCATGGGCACAACAGAGCACGGCAAAGAAACACATTTTCTGCTCACCTGTATTTTTGATGTCAGTGCTTGAAGGGACTGGACCACAGGGATGCAATAGGCAAGAGTTTTACCTTTTAAAAGAGAGTGACATCAGTGGGGATGCAAACAGGCTCTCCTTTCTGTAAATAATGCTACATCTGGGCGAAGGTAAACTGCATGCTCTACATCTAAGAGGCACTTCACCTGTCTGCCATGACTCCTAACTTTGCTTTGTAATTTAGTACTTCAAAAATCCCTGAAGCTTCAGCTCCTTAGGTCATCAACAAGGGAGGTAATGATGTTTCTCAAATTAGACACAAGCTCAGCCTGACAGTCGTCTATGGAAGCTAGGAGATGGCTGCTCTGAGGTTCTACCTCGGCTGAACAGCTTCTGTAGTGCTGGTGTGCCAAGTGTGAAGCCAAGCCAGTCCCTGAAGACAGAGAAAGATTAAAGGAAGCTGTGCGCTTCTCAACATGGCTCAGCTGGCAAGAAGGCAAGAGTGGATCAGAAGAGTAGACTAGGGAGAAAATGGTCTATCCCTGACATCGACTGTGCTCAGGCCAGAACTGCTTTCAAGCCATAAACATTAACTCCATCCAGAGTGAAGACTGACGGGCCACTCTGGCAGCAGGCACATAGAAAGCAGCAGAGCTCAACTATGAATACCCACTTATCACTACTGACAACAGCAGCATCACCACCTTCCTTCATCTATAACAACTTCAGGCCTCCCATCAAAAGCAAGCATGGCCACCCTCTCCAGACAAGACAAAACTGACTCTGCCACCACAGACACATCCCTGAAGAGCCTAGCCCATGATGACGGGCTAGGTGCCATGGGATAAGGGGCAGGGTAATCAGCAACTGACCTGAACCCGTCTGGGACCGCACAAGGGCATCTCTGCCTTCCAGTAGCACTGGGATACTCTGCTTCTGAACACTGGGGCACCCAAAAGAGAGAACAGACCTTTTCTTTATCACACAGCTCAGTCATGCATGCAGACAGATACACGGTTTACTTGACATACAAATACCCTGTGTTTGGCTCTGCCTACTTCATTGAGAGAAAGTGCTGAGAACATTCTGGTGATCCGAATGAACTTTTTAAACTCCTGGAACTTGACTGAAAGTGGGGAAGCAAGCTAGAGATTGGCTGCAATATTGAAAATTTAAAAAAAAAAAATTTACAGGGCACAGTGGTGCACGCCTTTAATTCCATCACTCAGGAGGCAGAGGCAAGCGAATTTCTGAGTTTGAGGCCAGCCTGGTCTACAAAGCAAGTTCCAGGACAGCCAGGGCTACACAGAGAAACCTTGTCTTGAAAAAAAAAAAAAAAAATTGGGCATACCAACGAATCAGAGTCACTCTCAAAGTATACTACACACCTTCTTGCCTGTTGTGTGACATGTGATTGGCAACATGTAACACAGGCAAGATTTCCAAACAGAAAAGCAAAAGGAGGCTTGCAGGTCACCCAAGTAGCAGCAGCAGCTCCCTCTGAAAAACTGTCACACATACGGAGAACACTGTCAACAAGCCCAAACTGGACAGAGAACTCATTTAAATTTGGTTCAGCCAACAAGAAAACCAAGCCAGGCATGATGTATTTGCCTTTAACCTTAACATTTGGGAAGCTGAGACGAGGAAAATAAGTTTGAGCCAACTGAGCTGGGCTATGAGACTGTCTCAGAAACAAAAGCAAAACACAATGGAAAAAGCTGGTGGTTCTTTACTCTTCTGTATTCTTGCTTCTTACTTATGCAAAGTGAACTGTGACTATACAGCTCACTGCTTATACTTTAACTCTGAATTTCTCTTTTTCAAGTGTCTCCAATCAGCAAGCATTTAGAATACCTTTTCAGTATCCCACTATACCCAAGCCAAATTTACTCCCATTTTCTGACTGACCTTATTTTTATTGCTAAGAAATAACATGATCAAATCATTTTCAGAGACGCCCTGATGGCAGATGTCCTAAACCAGCTGTCCTGCAGTAGGGAGCTGAATGCAGAAATGGAAAGAAACCTGGTCTGCCTGCAAGCAGGTGGGGAGCCCCATAGGCTATGTCAAATGCTATGTCAAGCCCTCCAGCAGTTTGTGCTGTTCCACAAATGTGCTCTGTCCTCCATGAACAATTGAGATTTCATTTGTATACACTCATGAAACCCTAAGAAAAATCAAGAACAACCTCAGCCTCTTACCTGGTCATAGTTGACATTTTTAAGACTGTATTTATTGTGGATATCTAAAAGAGAATAGGAAAGTAAGTATTTATCAATTTAATGCAAATATATTCAATGACATAAAGACAAAATGCTGGAGTGACAACAGCACTTGACATTTATGACCAAATTAAATTCCACTAACCCAGGATTTCCAACTGGAGGGTAGTTCTGCTCTCTACCCTATACAATCTGGAGGATCTGGGGTTCTTAGAGCTGGGTTCCTAGTTTGTAGAATTAGGGTGCTATTACAAACTGACAATGCACAAGGCAAGCCTCACAACCCATCACCTAACCCCACACACCTAAGCCACAACGCTCAGGCTGAGAAGCAATCCTTCACAGCCCACCAGAAAGAAGAGGCCAATGGTGCCCAGCTGACAAGGGAATCCAGGCTTGTAAGGGAAGGTGTTTGTCTCTCCTTTTTCACATAACTAGGAAACTCACTCATGGTATTAAACAAAGGGGGAAAGTAAGATGCCCATTTGCTCACTGAAAACACACTTTAAGCAGCCTTTTCTGCCTTTATTCTCCAAAAATGTGCATGTCCCTTGACAGTAAGAGCCAGCTTAGCTCCCTTGCCGAGGCCACAGAGACACCTGCCACCAGTTTGACCACCTCTCCCAGTAATTAGAAAGCTGCTTTAAGCCGGATAAATGACGTCTGGAACAGAAATCAAACTGGGTGAGGAAAGTCAACACTTCTTAAAAATCACAGGGGAGAGAGAGGAGAGTGAGGACGGCAACCCGTGCTGCCATCAGGGAGTGAACTCACCTGAGTTCACTTGGGTAGCCAAGGGCAGACACAGACTGAACAAGAACCAGACCACCAGAGCAGGCTGGGATACTTACTAGGTGTGGGTGGAGGTCCAGCTCCTGGAAAGCTTCTGGAGAGAACACTTGCTCTCGAGCCTGCTTTACTACAGCTCTGCAGAGGAAAGACAAAGTATGCATCAGTGCCAAGGTGGCAAAGGAAAAGGCGGCATCCGTGACTGCTCACACCCGAGGCACACCTGCACCGCAAGACACACCTGCGGAGTTCTGGGATCTCAGGATTGTTTTTAAACAGAGACGAAGTCTTGATGCAGGGCCTCTCCTGCCTTCCATTGCCTATACTGTCCAAGTACTTCTTTGGAGAAAACGTTTTGTGTGCACCTCCCTTAAATGTTCTTGGAGTTTCTTTATCACTGGTTTTCTTGGCTGGAAGAGAGGATGCTTCATTCCTCCGTTTTGTTGGTGGAGCATCACTGGACACTTGGTGCTTTCTCTTGGTAGCCTCTGTTTGCTGTGTTGTTCCCAAAAGGAAAGATCAAGAAGAGGTGCATTAGTCCATGAAGACACTCCTCAGAGTGAAGCCTGACTGCCCACAGAATGTATCTCTTCCTGCAGAGATCATTATGCCCCATATGCCAACCATCAGTTTAGGGTTTACAACCAGACTCTGGCTTCATCTGAAATGGGGGGTGGAGGAGGGGAGAGACAATCTCAGTCCATTCATCTACAAGACCTCCATCCATCTAAACTGTTAAGTCACCCAAGATGAGAGTAGGGATCAGGAAGAGAGAAGTGTCCTGCCAGCTGACATTAACCAGTTCAGTCTATTCTAAGGGAAGCAAGAACCTATCTTGTGAAGCACGCATGCTTACTAGTCAAACCACACCCCTAGGAGCCTGTTTTGTGTGAGCACAGAGGCACACAGGGAAATGAAATCTGCTCTTTTCTACCAATAAAGGATGTTAAGAAGAGAATGAAAAAGCAAATGGGATGCTGAATCCTAGCTCATGCCCAGGAAGCGGAAACTGTCATTACTGTTCTTCCCTAGGGCTTGGATCTGTCATCCTCACCCCTCAAGCTGCTCAGATTCAGATGGTCTGGAGTCATTTCCTACTTGCCGTCCCCACTCCAAATGAGAGTGCCGCTCCATCCATCACGTCCATCGTATTGTTTCCAACCCTCCTCGATTCAGAGTCCCTGCCTGACTGCTGATCATAGACATACACCATTAGGCACTTCTTGCCTGTTGCTTATTCTCACAACACAAATGTAATTAAATGCATGGTGCCCAAGCTTTCCCTAGAGCAGTGGTTCTCAACCTTCTGGTCGCAACTCCGGGGTCAAACAACCCTTTCACAGGGGTCACATATCAGATATCCTGCATATCAGAATTTACATTTCGATTCATAACAGTAACAAAATTATAGTTATGAAGTAGCAACAAAATAATTTTATGGTTGGGGGTCACCACAACATGAAAAACTGTATTAAAGGGTCGCAGGCCAATCTCAGGTTCAGGAAGCTTTTCTACTAAGACAAGACATGCCTCCTTGAGCATCCAGGTACCAGTCTGGAATGCTGCTGCAGCAAAGCAGAGCAAGCTTATGGCCTCCTTTACACACCTTTCCTTTTCCCTTCTTTGGACTAAACATACCAGGCAGTACACAGACCCTAGACACCACAGCATCCTACCCACCCTATACGGGTAAGTCAAGGTCTCTCTAAAAGCAAGTATCAGAAGCCAGCATGGTGGCTCACACATATAAGCCCAGACCCATGAGACTAAGGCAGGATGACTGCTGAGTTTTAGGCCAGCCTGGACTACAAAGTGAGTTCCAGGCCACCAGGCTATAGAGTAAGACCCTGCCACAAACAAACAAAACAAGTGCTCGGAGTGAACTGAAGCAGGTTCTCCACCGCTGTTAGGCTAACACTGGAAAATCTGCAGGGAGATCTAGGAAGTCTCCAGAATACAACCTCTCCCATCTCCTCAGCTTCAGGTTCACCTTTACCTTTTGCCAGTTTTTCTTAAATTCCCAGAATGGACCATGCTCTTCCATGAAAATAATGCTGAGATGCCTGATTAACTATATCCTATTTGGTTAGAAAAATATCATAGTTATGGTTTTTGAAGGCTATATATCAAAATGTTAAGTTATTTCTGGGTATGTGACTATAGGTGGGGTTGTATCTTCTAATTTTTCTTAAACTGTATTACTTTAATAACAAGGAAAACATTCTTAAGAAAAAAAAGTTTTGCACAGTATGAAGACAGAGCAACCCAATTTAAGCTGTAAAGGTCCTTCCAAACCCAGTGTATTAGCTACCCACCCTGAGTTCCCACTCTGACCAAATCTGCTCAGCACCGTCTTCCACTCCCATTTGGATACATAAACTGAAGCACAGATGCAGTCAGGCCTCTATAGACACCTGCAGCATCTTTTTTATTGGTTTGTGTGTGTAAGCATATATGTCACGGCCAGCATGTGGAGGTCACAGGACAACTATGAGGAGCTGTTTCTCTCTTTCCACCTTTATGTTGAGTTCTTGAGACTAAACTCAGGTCATCAGGCTTGGCAGCAAGCACCTTTACCCTCGAGACTCTCACTGGCCCACTGGCCTTATTACCTTTTCTTCTTCTTCTGCCTTTTTTTTTTTTTTTGAGAGAGGGTCTCACTATGTAGCCCTAGCTGTCCTGGAACTCTCTCTGTAGACTAGGCTAGTCTCAAAATCAGAGATCCAATGACCTCAGCCAATCACTTTTTTTTTTTTTTTGGTTTTTTTTGAGACAGGGTTTCTCTGTGTAGCTTTGCGCCTTTCCTGGAGCTCGCGCTGTAGACCAGGCTGGCCTCGAACTCACAAAGATCCACCTGCCTCTGCCTCCCAGCATGGGCCACCACCGCCCGGCGCCAATCACTTTTGAAACACCCTATTTACTCTGTTTGCTCGCTAAAACTTTGGTATTTTCTGTCTTTTTTCTTTTTGTATAGTTGGGGGTGGAACTCAAAAGCCTTGCGTATACTAGGTGAGCAAGGGACATCCTCCTACTGGGCTCTTCACCGGACACAAGCACCACTCTGATCCAATGTTGCTGACCTAATGCAGCCATCTACTTCCCCAAATGGAAACAATATTGCTTTTATTTTGATTACTGGCACTCAGCAACTGCCTCTGAGGGCCAGACAGTATACAGAGTTATTGCAGGTATTATCCCATTGGAACCTCATAAACAATCTAATAAGAAACAAATTAGTATTCCTATTTTCAGACAGGAGAAACTATGTAACTCCCCAAGGTCATAGGCCAGTGTGTTACAAAGTTAGTATCTAATAGCCCGAGTCTATCCTGCCGTAAATCCTATCCCCCCTCCTTCACTACCCTCAAGGCTTGTCTGTATTTCTCACACATAGATTCAGCTATACCAATGGCTTGCAGAAGACTCCTTACTCCTAAGCATCTAAGCTTATTAAGGTCCCTCCTTCCTTCTACCAAAGTGAAACTAGGCAGTGAGTGTTAGATAATCAAAGAAGTTTATCTTCAAAACATTGGTTGATCTGAATTGACCGGCAATTTGCTTTTCAACTTCCATGGACTTACATATTATCTTTAGGGTATGAGTGTGTGGGGGGGTGAGACCTCCAATCACATGGTTCCTGCTCTTTGATCACATATGATTTTCCAACAGACTACTTAAGTTTTCTAGAGGATAAGCCAGCAACTCTAAAACCAGCTTTCCGCTCCTATACGGTTCGTTAAGTCGCCTTTCTCCTCTCTGGGCAACAGGTTACAATGACTGTATAGTCTTTCCCTGCTACCTGGATGAAAACCTTCGCTTTACAAGCTCTTCAAAGAAATGAGTCCGGTCCCCGTTCCTAACAGAACTGAACCTTCCTTACACTAGAAGGACCGGCTCAGGAGTTCAGATCTGCACGATGGTCATGTCTTAGGCATTGTTTTCCCGCTTGGATATATCCGAGCCTCCAATCCTTACCCTATCTGACTAGACCGCCACCAGCTAGCCTCAGGAACTTGACCGGTTCCTACAGCCTCCAATCCTAACCCTATCTAATTAGTTCTTCAGCTAGCTCCAGGAGCCCGCCCGGCTCTCGTCCCCAAGGCAGGGTTCCCGGCTGACGCACGTGTTTCCGAGCGCCTCTCGCCAGTCCCTCCAGACAACCTGAAGAACTCAACCCGATCATCAGCGCTGCAGCTCCCGGGCTGAGGTTGAACTCACCCGCCTCATCTGAGCCTGGCGGCGTCCGAAGTACGTCCTGGGAGGCCGGTCTGGGAGCGAGCTGCAGGCGGTAGCCAGAGCCCGGGCGCGGAGCTGCGGACCAAGCCAGAAGCCCGAGCGAGCAGCACGTGGACGGTGAAGTACTTTGCAGCTATTGCTGGGCCGCCGCCGCCGCCGCCCCTTCCGGGTCCGGGAGCCGCGGCAGCGCGCGCACCGG
The DNA here is from genome assembly GCF_007827085.1 of Peromyscus californicus insignis. Classification (NCBI taxonomy): domain Eukaryota; kingdom Metazoa; phylum Chordata; class Mammalia; order Rodentia; family Cricetidae; genus Peromyscus; species Peromyscus californicus. Next base: position 10,596,656 of record NW_026294595.1, read on the forward strand.
CCGGAGCCAAGAGGCCCGAACGCCCCAGAAACCGGAAGAGGCCGCGCACCGCCCACCTGGCGGGGTCTTCCTCAGCCGCCACGCTGGTCTTCTCAGCATCTCAGTCACCTACACGAGACTCATTCTTCCGTCGGGCCTAGCACCCAGTGTCTAGCAAAAGGACGTCCCCGGAGTTTCCACCTTCTCCTCTCAGCCGCAGGCGCGCCGCGGGTCAGCCTGCCCGGAGCGCACTTTCCATACAGGCAGTTCCGTGGCCGCCTAGCAGGGTGGCGTTGCTTAGCAACGGCGGGGTCCTTTCTGGCTCGGTGGCGCTCAGGGCCTGAAGCTAACGAACGGCCGCGGAGGGTGCTGGGGGCGGCGCCGTTGGTGCAGGGGGCGGCGGGGGGGACGGTGGCGAGGGCTCTGTGCACCCGGGAACCCGACCTCTGCGCCCCGAGGAAGATGAGCGAGGCGGACCAGGCCCGGGTGGGGCCCACGGCTGAAGAGCCCTCGCTGTCCCCTGAGGAGGAGGGCGAAGGGGGCGGGAAGGAGCCGGCGACCGAAGCGGCCCCCGGGCCCAGCGCCGCGTTCCGCCTCATGGTGACTCGGCGGGAGCCGGCCGTGAAGCTGCAGTACGCGGTGAGCGGCTTGGAGCCACTAGCCTGGTCTGAGGACCACCGGGTGTCAGTGTCCACGGCCCGCAGCATCGCCGTGCTGGAGCTTATCTGCGATGTGCACAACCCAGGCCAGGACCTGGTGATCCACCGCACCTCGGTGCCCGCACCCCTCAACAGCTGCCTCCTCAAAGTAAGTCACCTCCATGGCTCAACCTCGGGTCCACCGCCTGCGGTTCTCCCGCGGACGCTTCACCGATCCCCAGGGAAGCCTGGTCTGCACCTGGCTCTACGATTCCCTGCGCATCCAACTCTTAGGAATCAAGGGACCGACATCGCTACAGCTTCTAAAAAGCCTTGCCAGCTGTGTGCGCTGCTACCAGACACCCCCTACCAATACTCGGTGGTGCCTCCCGGCCCCCCTGCCAGGTTCCGCCGTCCATTCCACCTTTCCAGGTGGGCAGCTAGCGCTGGTTGCGATTGTCCTGGTACAGTCTGAGATTCTGAGACTCCACCCCCGCTTGACCCAGCCCCAGACCTGCCTCTACCGTTGCTCCTATTGTCTGGGGCCAACTCCCTGAGGCGCCCTGGACTGGCTTTGTTTTTTATACTGTATTGCCTGCGCCCTTCTCTCGCGCCACTTTTGCTTTGAGAAGAAAAACTGTTCTATTTCGTTGTCTTATCTGTTTAACGATTTTCATTGTGAATGGTCCTTGTGTCTCTTTGGGTAGACAGGTAAATAGTGGTTTATACTTTAAATCTTTGGAAGTGGAACGAAAAATAAAACTTCGGGGAACATCCAGTGCTTACTTAGACTTCCAAGTCTAAATTTAGTGCTTTCAACTTCATATAACCCAAGTTTGTCCCTGAACTTTAGGGTTTCTAAAGTTTTATGGTGTTAATGTCACCATTTTCAAACACGGTGTATTTAAGTAGTGAGCGATGTTGTTCCTTTTTGTAGCCTATAAATATAAAAGGTTATTTTTTATTTCCTGTATAGCTCTGTGTGTATGTGCAGTACATAATCTGTCTGAGTGAGTGCCTACGTAGTTTCTGGGATAAATCGGGGTAGGGAGCAGTTCTCAAGGAACTTACATTCTTTGGCAGATCATGAACAGACAATGTAGTGTAAAAGCAAGGAGTGCTGTAAAGCTGTATACCCACGTAGCAGTGTGTTTATTTGAAAGCCCAAGTTTTCCACCCTCTTCTAGACAGCCATTCCAAATCCGGGCCATTAGTCCTGAGTAGTTTGAGTAGCCCTCATGAGCTCTTTTTAGCATACTTAATTCAAATTTCAAACACAATGTTGAATTGGATAATATTTCTTTTTTTTTTTTTTAAATAGCATTTTGAGCTTGATAATCCTGCCTGGGATTACAGGCTTACAGATTGAATTAGGTAGTCAAATTGACTGACTGAGCCATGTAAGATCTTCTTAAAGAAGCTCAGAAAGTCCATCCAGGTGGCAAGTAAGGCATCTAGCACATTCACATAGATCTTTAAGCCATGAGTGTAACTGGTGCTTGAGTATTGATGGATCACCTGGAGCTGAAGTATTTCTTGTAGAGTCAGAGAAAATGACACCAGTTTAGGAACTAGGAAGGTTAGTCCAGGAAGTTTCTTGAGTGCTGTTTCAATTTTAAGAGGATAGAATGATCTGGTATAGTTTAAGAGTGTGAGACTCCTGAGCTAGAGGTAAGCAAGTGATTGCTGGGCTGAGGATAAAAGAGGGGGTTAAGAGACTGGCCATTAGCCAGGCAGTGATGGTGCACGCCTTTAATCTCAGCACTCAAGAGGCAGAGGCAGGCTGATCTCTGTGAGTTCAGGGCCAGCCTGGTCTACAAAGTGAGTTCCAGGACAGCCAGGACAGTTAACACAGAGAAACCCTGTTTTGAAAAACAAAACGAGAAGAGACTGAGCTTTGGCACAAGATAAATGTGGTGATATATTGTGTGCCCTAATAAACTTGCCTGAGGATCAGAGGACAGAACCAGCCACTAGATTAGACATAGAAGCCAGACAGTGGTGGCACACACCCTTAATCCTATCACTCAGGAGACGGCTCTCTGAGTTCAAGGCCGCACTGGAAACACAGCTAGGCAGTGGTGGCACACCTTTAATGCCAGTACTGAGAAGCACGCACGCTTTTAATCCCAGGAAGTGACAGCAGGTTGGAGAAAGGTATATAAGGTGTGAGGAAACAGGAACTAAAGCAGTTATAAGACCATCTAAGATTCGAACAACAGATAGACCTATCTATAAAACAGAAATAGTAAAACTTACTTTGTTTAGCCTTTATGGAGAATTAAGTTTAATACATACATAACAGCGTTATCATTTAATGTCTAGCATTGATTATATGTTAGTGCCCATGATAAGAATATAATGTAACTATACAGGCATGAAGGAAAAGTCTGTGTAAATGTGGTAAGTGTGGGTTTGAAGGTGATACTAACATTTTGATGACTAACATATTGCTACATTTGACATTTGCCACACTGTTTAAATAGTAGCAGAAAATCTTTACATAGCCCTCTAATTGATAGAGTTTACACGAAGAGACCTTCATTGTTGCAATATGAATATAAAGAAGTCTGTCAGTTGGTCCCTAGAGATTTAACTCTATTCAGTGTTGCCCAGCTAGCTAGTGCTTCAACTCAAATAACAGATCATTTGTAACCTAGGGATGATTTTTCAGTATGTAGCACACCTAAAGCACTAAACATTAAACCTCTTTTAGAAGCTATTGCTCTATAGTTTTGTTAGATCACAGCTCAAACATTGATTATCAGCTGTTTGTAAGTTTCTGTCTTGGATATTGAAATTATATAATAGGAAGCTGAATAATAAAAATAATTAAAAGCAAGAAAATAGTTACTTAAAAATAAGTTGCAGGACTGGTGAGATGGCTCAACAGTTAAAAGCGTTTTGCTGCTTCTGCTAAGGACCTGGGTTCAGTTCCCAGCCCACAATGGACAGCTTACAACTGTCTGTAATTCCAGTTCTAGAGGATTTTTTTTTTTTTTTTTTGGTTTTTCGAGACAGGGTTTCTCTGTGTAGCTTTGCGCCTCTCCTGGAACTCACTTGGTAGCCCAGGCTGGCCTCGAACTCACAGAGATCCGCCTGGCTCTGCCTCCCGAGTGCTGGGATTAAAGGCGTGCGCCACCACCGCCCGGCCAGTTCTAGAGGATTTTACACCCTCTTCTGGTCTGTGGGCACCAGATATGCACATATAGGACAAATACATACATGCAGGCAAACACTCATACACATAAAAATAAACCTTAAAAATGAATAAATCTCAGGGGTTTTTTTCCCCATTAGACTACTGATACAGTTCGAAATCCCAATTTGCTATTTATGACCTTGTCTTATTGTGTATCATTTGCTTACAGAAGTATTATCTGTGCCTACTACATAAAATGACTGTTGTCTGTGTTTGGAAATCACACATCCTCTGCCTTCAGGTAGTTCCTTGCTACCTGAAGTTTCAGATGGGGCTTCCTGTGTCAGCTTTTAGATGGGTAGTGGTCAGCTTGAAACTCAGGAGTATATGATTGAATGGTGGGTTCTGGCAGCCTGTGGAAACTCAACTTTCAAGTGGTTAGGTCCTTGGACATCTGAGTGCTTGTTTAAATTTGGTAACTGGTTTTGTGATGGAAAGAGTTGGGAAGGGAAATGTAATTAACTAGAGAAGTTAGAATTTAATTGTGTGTTAGAAATTACCCTGCTGGTCAAGATCAGTGGTGTCCTCCATCTCTAGATGCCATAAAATAAGGATGTTTTGGCTATAGGTCTGTTTCAAAACCCGGAAGGTTCTACTTTTAAAAAGTTTGCCTAACTCTGGTTAAATGTGTTTCTACAGTGACTCCCTGGCCAAGGCATTTTATATGCTCCCATTACTTCTAGGAGGGACAGTGGATACATCGAGCACTTCCAAAGCTTGTCTGTCCATAGACATCTTTTGTAGGAGTACTTTAGGATAGTGGCTTTTAGGAGAAGTTGGCTTGTGAACTCTAGGAATCTGCTACCTCTGTTTCACCAGGTTTACAGACACTTATTGTACCTGGCTTTTTACATGAGTTCTGGGTTTAAATTCAGTTCCTTTGTGACATGACTGAACCATGTCCCCAGCTCTATTGCTAGCTCATGGAGTGTTCACTGCTGACATGTTGAGGAATTTTGTTATAATTTGGCTTAACAGCTTTTATATGCTTAACATTTGAAAGATTTTTTAAAACAGTGTCTTAAACTTTGCTAGGAGGTAGGCACTGGTTCTTAGTGAATATTTTCCAAGTTTTGCCTGTTCTAGAGCTTAACTTTAGTGCTTGGGAACTTACTTACATCAAGTCACTTTTATTAAATCCATATATTAAAAGGACTTGAACTCCCTTTTAATCATGTCTTACTCTTTCCATTTCCAAGATTAAGTTTCTTAAAAAGATTGGCACTAAAATCGAAATGGAAAGTTTTTTTGTTTTTTGTTGTTGTTGTTTTTGGTTTTTTTTCTTTTCTCCTTTGTTTTCTTTGGCTTTTTGAGATAAAATCTGGCCACATATCCTGACTGGCCTGGAACTTGCTGGGGTGATACTCCTGACTCTGTGTCCCAAATGCTGTGATTACAGATGTGTACCAACCACCATGCCTTTTATCTACTTTTTTCTGAAAACAATAGATGAAGTTCTTCCTCCTTTCAGTATAGTAAAAAAATATCTTTAGATCAACCTTTGTTGTTGTTTTGGCTTTAGCCTTCCTGGCTATCATTTTAGTCATTTATAACTTCCTCTGTCTTTACTGTCCCTTTAAAATCTTCTTACAGAGTTTTCATCATTTGACTGAGCACTTGATACATGTTACAGACCTAGTCAAGGGGGTGATGAAGCAAGCTAGAATGATCTAAGGCCTCATGGGACTAGACCTGGTAGGATAGATGGGAAGGGGCAAATTAGGCAAGGGAGCCAGGAAAAGCAGTGGGTGGAATAGAGAAGTCGAATAGGAACCAGCTTACTTGTAGCAAGAGTAGACAGGGCAGTTGGTGTTAAAATGCATGTGATTTGTTAAGGAAACTACAGATTAAAAGGCCTGGAATTGGTTAATGAGGAGGTTTAGTGGGCAAAAAGCACAAGCCTGATGACTTTAGTTCAATCCCTGGAACACACATGAAAAAACCCAGTGTGATGTGAGATGGCTTATATCTGTAATCCCAACATTCCTAGAGTGAGATGGAAGCATCATGGGGAAGCTGACCAGCCAGCTGACCTAGAGAACACAATCACAGCAGAAACAAGAGAGACCTTGCCTCAACAAGGTGGGCAGAGAGAGAATAAGAATAAAAAGGCTGAAGTTGGGCTGGAAATGGAACTCAGTGACAGAACGTTTACTTAGCATTCATGAGGTCTTTGAGTTGATTTTCAGCATGTGTCACAAAGCTATTACAAAAATCTAACTATCTAATGTAGCAAAAAGGGAAATACATACATAGTTTCCCTAACTTTTAAAACTGCTGCTGTTTTGTGACTAACTCAGCTAAGTGTTCCCTTCACTCTTGTAGATCAATTATCTATTCCATAGGCCAATTCTAAGAAGAATCTGGAAACCAAGCCATGAATATTCACATTTATTGAATCTTTTTTTTAAAGGAGGGGGGAGCCATTTCCTTGAGTAAAAGCACATTTAATCTTTAAACATAATTGATTTTTTTGTTTTTTTCTTTCCAGAAAGGGTTTCTCTGTGTAGCTTTGGAGCCTGTCCTGGAACTCACTCTGTAGACCAGGCTGGCCTTGAACTCACAGAGATCTGAGTGCTGGGATTAAAGGTATGCGCTACCACTGCCCGGCCATAATTGTTTTTTTATTTTTGTTTTGAGGTGGAGTTGTTCTGCCTCAACTTTGGCTGACTAAACATGCGATCTTCCTGCCTCGGCTTCCAGTGTGCTTGTGTTAGTAAGTGTGCATCACCACACCTGGCTGTTTCATCTTTTAAATGCATATAATGCCCAAATTAGCAGGATTCATAGAAATTGTTTTGTATGTTAATAGAAATGAGTTACTACAGGTGAATATTATTTATCTGATAGCTTCTGTATCTCTTCTTTTCAGGTTGGCTCGAAAACAGAAGTTGCTGAGTGCAAGGAGAAGTTTGCTTCTTCAAAAGACCCTACCATCAGCCAGACTTTCATGTTGGACAGGATGTTCAACCCTGAGGGGAAGGCGTTGCCCCCAATGCGGGGCTTCAAGTACACTAGCTGGTCTCCCATGGGTTGTGATGCGAACGGCAGGTGCCTCTTGGCAGCACTGACCATGGACAATCGCCTGACTGTGCAGGTGAACCTCAATAGACTGCAGTGGGTTCAGCTGGTCGATCTGACTGAGATTTACGGAGAACGTCTTTATGAGACCAGCTATAGACTCTCTAAAAATGAGGGTCCTGGGGGGAATCTTGGAGATTTTGCTGAGTTTCAGAGGAGACACAGCATGCAGACCCCAGTCAGAATGGAATGGTCAGGCATTTGTACCACTCAGCAAGTCAAGCACAACAATGAGTGCCTGGATGTGGGCAGTGTGCTCCTGGCTGTCCTCTTTGAGAACGGGAATATAGCTGTGTGGCAATTTCAGTTGCCATTTGTGGGGAAGGAGTCCATCTCTTCATGCAACACCATTGAGTCAGGAATCAGCTCCCCTAGTGTTTTGTTTTGGTGGGAATATGAGCACAATAGTCGGAAAATGAGTGGCCTTATTGTGGGTAGTGCTTTTGGACCTGTAAAAATTCTCCCTGTCAATCTCAAAGCCGTCAAAGGCTACTTCACTTTAAGGCAGCCTGTTGTCCTGTGGAAAGAAATGGACCAATTGCCTGTGCATAGTATCAAATGTGTGCCACTTTATCACCCTTACCAGAAATGTAGCTGTAGCTTAGTAGTAGCAGCAAGAGGCTCCTATGTGTTCTGGTGTCTTCTTCTGATCTCAAAGGCAGGTCTGAATGTTCATAATTCCCATGTCACAGGCCTTCATTCACTGCCCATCGTCTCCATGACTGCAGACAAGCAGAATGGAACAGTGTACACCTGTTCTAGTGATGGGAAGGTGAGGCAGTTGATTCCTATTTTCACAGATGTTGCATTGAAGTTTGAACACCAGCTGATTAAACTCTCAGATGTATTTGGCTCCGTGAGGACTCACGGCATTGCAGTGAGTCCCTGTGGTGCTTATCTGGCCATCATCACCACTGAAGGCATGATCAATGGCCTCCATCCTGTTAACAAGAACTACCAGGTCCAGTTTGTTACTCTCAAGACCTTTGAAGAGGCGGCTGCTCAGCTCTTGGAGTCTTCAGTTCAGAATCTCTTCAAGCAGGTGGACTTGATCGACCTAGTCCGATGGAAAATTTTAAAAGATAAACACATCCCTCAGTTTTTACATGAAGCTTTGGAAAAAAAGATTGAAAGCAGTGGAGTCACCTATTTCTGGCGTTTTAAACTTTTCCTCCTAAGGATTTTGTATCAGTCAATGCAGAAATCCCCTTCAGAGGCCTTATGGAAACCTACCCATGAGGACTCAAAAATCCTATTGGTTGACTCACCTGGGATGGGTGATGGTGAGGATGAACAGCAAGAAGAAGGCACTTCCAAGCAGGGGACCAAGGCTGGCCCGCAAGAGAGAAGCAAAGAGGGTGACACAGAGGAGCCCCCCGAAGACTCACTCACTGCCATGGGAGACACTGGAGGCCGTGAACCCATAGAGGAAAAGCTCCTTGAGATCCAAGGGAAGATTGAGGCTGTGGAGATGCACCTGACCAGGGAGCACATGAAGCGGGTCCTCGGAGAAGTGTACCTGCACACCTGGATCACAGAGAACACCAGCATACCCACCAGGGGGCTCTGTAACTTTTTGATGTCTGATGAATCCGATGACAGAACAGCACGGGTAGGTGTTTATCAAAACTGCCAGCCCTGTGAACCCTCTGCTCTTCTCACTAGGTAAAAAAGTCTTGGGTTTGCTTTTGCATTGACATTATTGAGGTAACTGATTGGCATGGGGTACAGGGAAATAGATGGGAAATATGGATTGAAGCTGAGGACATACATACTTTCTTCCATTTATGTGCCTTTGACTGATGTGCAGGGTTTGCCAATGACATTTCCAGGCTGTGGATGACGAAGGAGACTGCAGTGGCAAGTGGTGTGTGATGGACAGTCCCAGCAATGGAGATGCCCACCTGTGCTCTCTTCCTTCATGTTTTTACAAAGGTTCATTGTGGATGTATGTCATCTATTTGAAAGGCTTGAGGTTGGATATTGCAAAGAAAACAATGGTTAAGTCCAGTTTATTTTTTTAAACTGGCTGTTATGTTTATTTTGGTACTGGAACAATGTAATAGTTTTGTCTACAGTGTATTCCACAGACTTCAAGGTTCCCCCAGAGAACAAAATGGCTACAAGCATAAGGAATCTGGTAGAGTGCTTCTCAGTAAGGTTATTGGTGCAGGTTATCATCCTGTGGGTTCTAAAGGTTCTTGCAGAAAAGAAGGTGTTACCTAACCTCCCAGGCTTGGTCAGGGGGAACACCATTAGAGCTGTAGAACCCTAAAGAGTTCCCCACCAAGGAACAGGCTGTACACAGAAAGGTTAAATCACAAGTCTGTTCCTTTCACTCTGGATATTGACACTCGCTGCCTAAAATCTCATTGAAAATGAGAGGTCCTGATAGCTTTGTCCCTGCCAACTCATTCACAGTGCATTTGCCCCTGAAACTGCTGCCCAGAGTTAAACACAGTAAGAGGTGCTGGTCATGTGACTTTTCTTCTTTAAAAAGCCAACATTTAAACCTGTTTTCTGTCTTCTAAATTATCTGGAAGAGTATTCTGTTTTTCACTGTCATGGGACTGGTTAGAATTGTTATAAATAATCTGTGATATGCCAACAAAAGCATTTATGGAAGGTAATAGCATTCATTCTTGCCTTTAGGATTCTTGTTTGGATGCTGTGTGCATGTCTCACATGGTTATGTGGTTCTGGTTAAGTCAGTATGAAAACAGTGGAGAGATTGTACCCTGCTTTGCTGTAGCATCTGAGTTCTGATTTAAGAATGACTTTTATGATCTAAGAATCTAGATCTGCTTCATACAAAGACCTTCCAGCCGATGGTGTTGATTTCACTGTAGTTTTAGATGTTCTGTGACTACTGGGCATGTGTTATGTTTTTCATTCCCAACTGCCCACTTTCTCCTCTCCTAGCTCCTGCCCATGACTTGTTAATAGTTAATACCACAGACCTATTGTGTATTTGTTTTTGTCTCATAAGTGTATCTGTGCTTTATATATTAAAAAGATTAAGAATCATTTTTATTTCCTAAGAACCAGAATTTACTTATTCCTTGAGAAGGATTATCATGGAGAACGCACAAGTCAAACTAAACAGTTAGCTTCCATGACTGGGGCCACAAAGAGCACACAGAAGCAGCTCTTCCTCATGAAGAACGTAGGCCCAGCTCTGCTCTGCTGTAGGACACTGGGCCATCTTTACTACTGCGCCACTGTTGGGATGTTAAGCTTATCTGGGAAAGAGGAGTGAGGGTCTCTGTCCTAATGTGAAGGATTATAAATTAGAATTTTGAAGACCAAAAAACAAGGCCAAAAGTAATTTGAATTTGTAAATTAAGCCTGGTGTGGTGGCACATGCCCCCATCTCAGTACTCAGGCAGAGGCAGAGGATCTTTGTGAGTTTGGGGCCAGCTGGTCTACAGAGTGACTTCTAGGACAGCCAGACCTACATAGTGAGACCCTGTCTCAGGAAAAAAAAAAAAATCAACCAAACCAAACAAATAAACCACACACACACAAAATCCAACAAAAATTTGTAAATTCAAAAGAGTTGAAATGGCTAGCTCAAATTAGCAATTAAAATACCTTATGAGATTTGGGTGACTTAATTAACCCAAAGTACAAAATCTTGTAGACTACCAGAGGAGGTAAAGCATAAATACATTCAGCCCTGGGAAGGACACAAGTTATTAGAAGAGGCTTAAGGGTTGTTATATCCCATGCCTCTAAGGCAGTGTGTGTGTGTGTGTGTTTTCCAACAAAATAATGAAATAGATGTATGTTTTTCAGACCTTTGTCTTTAAAGAATGTAATTTTAAACAATGTCTGGAAGCACAGGCCTAATGCAGCTACTCTGGAGGCTGAGGTAGGAGTATGTATAGCAAGTTCAAGACTGTCTGGACAGCTTACTGCGACCCTGTCATAGAATTAAGAATTGAAAGAGATGGGTATGGAGCTCAGTGGTAGTGCTGGAATATGCAAGGCCCCACATTCAATCCCAAGGCCACCACCACCAATACAAAGAAAGGTATTCTCAATAGGGCCGAGGAAAGGGACCCATGCTGGGTCACTTGGGTTATCTCTGGTGCAGGAGCCGCTAGATCAGTCCTCTCTGGGCTATCAGAAGGGTTTTTTTTTTTTTTTTTTAATTCTGATTATCTTTTTATTTTATAAATCTGATAAAAGACTAAACATTTGTGGGCTAGAAAAACACCCAATGCTCTTCTAGAGGACCCAGGACCCGGGTTGTTTCCAGTGCCCACATGGCGATTCACAGCCATTGTAGCTCCAGCTTCAAGGGATCCTCTGTGGGCACCTGTACACAAGTGGCACACACAAAAACAAAATCTTCTTTTAAAAAGTTGTCTTTTTAGCCGGGCGGTGGTGGCGCACGCCTTTAATCCCAGCACTCGGGAGGCAGAGCCAGGCGGATCTCTGTGAGTTCGAGGCCAGCCTGGGCTACCAAGTGAGTTCCAGGAAAGGCGCAAAGCTACACAGAGAAACCCTGTCTCGAAAAACAAAAACAAAAAAAAACAAAAAAAAAGTTGTCTTTTTAAAGACAATGTAGTTATATATTTCTGCAAAATTCACAGTAGTCCACATCTTTTGTCTAGGGAAATTACAATTTTCCTTCTTACAGCACCGTAAGTAAAAACTATAACTGCTTCTAAAGAACTAAAACAAAGCAAGAGAGCTTGATTTTCAGTGGTTCCTTGAGGTTAGAGTTCACCCTAGAGGTTGGGGTCACTATATCTATTTATTTTACTTTGCTGTTGACACTGGTCGGAGGTGCAGGTTTTGAACTCTTGGGACAGCAGCTTAGCCTGTAGAGGTACACCTCTCGTCCCTGACGCAATCCTGTATTGGCTGTGAGTACCCTTTGCTCCCAGAAACCCATACCCACCCCTCACTCTGCCACCCGTGGTGTCTTCCCAGGTCCTGATTGGACATATCTCCAAGAAGATGAATAAGCAGACCTTCCCCGAGCACTGCAGTCTGTGTAAGGAGATCTTGCCATTCACGGATCGCAAGCAGGCTGTTTGTTCCAATGGGCACATCTGGCTCCGGTAAGCCCCCAAGGCTGTTCCTGTCTCAGTTTTGTATAGCCCAGAACCACTGTCCAGGGCTGATCTGCTTGATGGATAGAACTGTCTGTGCTTGCTTGGGTTGCTGTTTGCCTTGCAGTCAGGGTTAGAGCCTTAGAGATGTTCTTGTGTACTTTTTTAGTTAAGTTTCATAATAAAAGGAGAGGGGCATGGAACAGGCATGGAGGAGGAGATGAGAGAGCATCGGAGAGAGTAATCAGAATACATCATGTACATGTATGAAGTTGTCAGACAGCAAAAGCAATAAACAGGGGATATGGGACCCTGGTAGAGTTCTAGGAGAACTGCCCACTTTGCTTAGGTCCATATGGCACCCCTGCTTCTTGAGGACATCTGCAGGGACACAGTAGATGGCATAATTCCTCTCGGCTATAGCTTCTCTGTCTGTCTGTCTGTCTGTCTCTCTCTCTCTCTCTCTCACACACACACACAAACTTCCATTTAGTGCTGTGTATTCCTCTCCTTTGCTCTTTTTCTCCTTATAACTACATTTCATTCATTCATTCGTTTTCTTTTCTTTTCTTTTTTTTTTTTTTTAAATAAAGATGGGGTCTCACTGTTACCCAAGCTGGCCTTGAACTCCTTGAGCTCTGCCTCCTGAGTGCTAGGATCAAAGACCTGCATCACCACATGAGGCTCTTTTATATCTTTGCCTTGTTACCCTTTCTTTGGACTAGGCAGTTCTCCGAGCACAAACACTAAAGCAGTGTTTGCTAATGCTCAGCAGAAATGTTAGATTTATTTAACTACAACAGGACTATGATACACATACCATTTATCCATTCATTCATTTTTTTTTCTTGTTTTGTTGTGTGTGTTTTGTTGACAGATCTCACTATGTTATGAGGCTGGTCTCAAACTTAATGATCCTCCTGCCTCAACCTCCCAGGCATGTGCCACTGTGCACAACCAGGATTCCTTTTTTTTTTAACTTACTTATTTATTTGGCACAAGACAGTCTCTCTGTGTAAACCCAGCTGTCCTAGAACTCGCTCTGTAGACTAGGCTGGCCTTAACCTCAGAGATCCGTGTGCTTCTGCCTCCCAAGTGCTGGGCTCAAAGGCTTGTGCCATCACCACCCAGCCAGGATTCCGTTCTTAATGGAAGTGGAGCTGGAGCTTTTAGTCATGTGGGTGCTCTATGATGCCTTCTCTTATTGACACATTTGTTTCCTAGTTTGACAGTTCGGACTTTTTTCCTTGAAGGGAAAGAATAGTTAAAATCTAATATTGGGTACATTTTAGGCTTATAATCAAACTAACGTCTGTTGAGCACTATCAGCATGTCAGACAAATTGGGACAGATGCACATCTGTTAAGTGACCATATCCTCACAGTGGCCACACACAGGGCAGCCCCATGAGTATCTCCATCTTGTAGATAGGCTGGCATTGAGGCACCAGGATAGTAAGAACTTGACCGAAGTCAATGGGCTCAGAGTCCACAGGGTAATCACTGCCTGCTCATGCCTCCCATGTTTGTGGGTTGTTTAACAGAAGTTGTTTTTCCATTTTTCTGAGTAAGGTTAGCTCCAAAATGCATTGGTATACTTTCCCTCTGGTGCACTCTTTTTTCCTGTGGACCTAAGTCCCAGGGTCAACTCTGGAGTCCCTTCCCCTGACCTCCTGTTTTCTACTCTTTAGTTGCTTACCTGAAAACTGCTCCCTCTTTGAATTTTTCCTCCAGATCCCAGTACACTTTTTTATCTTGTACCTTCCTGCTCTGGTAGGTGCTCAGTGAATGCTCATTGGACAGAATTGAATTGAACACTCTGGGCATTTATTAGTTTGTTAGTTTCCTTTCTTTTTACACCATTAGTTTCATCTTCAATACTTAAAGAGGTACATGCATGTTGTGTGTGGTGTGTGTGTGTGATGTATGTGCTCACTTTTGTGTGTGGAATCCAGAGGAGAGCATCCAGTGTCCTCTATCACACTCCACTTTATTCCTTTGATACAAAGTTTCTTTTGGAACTGGATCTCACATTTTTCTGCCAGGCTGGCAGCCAGCAAGCCCCATTGATTCTCCTGTCTCTCCTGGCTACGGATGCAAGTGGAAACACAACTGGCTTGTTACATTGGTGCTGGAATCTGAACTCAGGTCCTCGTGCTTACATAGCAAGTACTCTTAACTTTCGAGCCATCTTTCCAGCCCCAGTACCTGAGGCAGTGGTTCTCAACCTTCCTAATGCTGCGATCCTTTAATACAGTTCCTCATGTTGTAGTGACCCCCAACCACAAAATTATTTTCATTGCAACTTCATAACTTTAATTTTCTACTGTTGTGAATCATGATCTAAATATCTCTGTTTTCCATTGACCTTAGGCGACCCCTATGAAAGGGCTGTTCAACACCCCTGGGGGTCACAACCCACAGGTTGAGAACTACTGACCTAAGGACTCTTAAAGATGGTCCATATACCTTATCTTAAAAACTATGAGTGGCTTTGCATATTATCAAGAATGCAGTTAGAGAGGACCAGACTGAACTCTTTCCCAGTATTTCTTCTGCATAGAGGCTTTGTGTGCATAGAGGCTTTCAGAGCATGGTGGCCACACAGAGGGAAGCATTGCCCTGATAACTATGGGAATTCCCTCAGCACCAGCTGCTTTCCGGTGCTGATGAGCCCAAGGAGCCTCCTCTGACTGGACTCTGTCCTCTTTCAGGTGCTTTCTAACCTACCAGTCCTGCCAGAGCTTGATATACCGAAGGTGTTTGCTCCATGACAGCATTGCCCGGCACCCTGCTCCAGAAGGTGGGTGCTGGCTTAGCCTTAGGGTGGGGTGGAGTCAAGTGCCACACCCCATAAATGTCCTGCTCTTGCTTCAGGTCAGACTCATTCTGCTCTCTGCAGTTACTGTGAAGCCAGAACCAGTTAACAAATGACCCCAGGAACACACAATACCTGTGTGTTGTATGTCAGCTGATGGTGGAATGGGGGCTGTTGTTGATCTACTTCTGCAGCAAGGCCTTCAGTCCGTTGTGAAGGCCTGACTCAAGGGAGTGTGCAGGGCTATATTTGAGTGACAGCTCTGCAGATGGTGCCGAATACAGAAACTGTTGTTGATGCACTGGTGCAGGTATTGCTCTTCTAGAAGCCATTGAGGGCTAGCTACTTCCTGGTTGGTCTCTGTGCTCTTTTGCACATTTCTGTTTCTGAGAGTGTTAGCTAGAAAATAAGATCTTAGAGCTGGGTGATGGTGGCACACGCCTTTAATTCTAGCACTCAGGAGGCAGAGGCAGGTAGATCTCTGTGAGTTCAAGGTCAGACTGTCCTACAGAGTGAGTTCTAGGACAGCTGGGCTACACAGAGAAACCTGGTCTCAAAAAACCTAGAAAGAAAAAAAAGAAAGAAAGATCTTAGGTGCAAGCAAAAGATGAGCTGTCTAATAGTCACAAGAATACCAATTATTGGTGTGAGCTTCAGTAACTGCACTCCAGCCAAACAGGCCAGTGAGACACGCTTGGAGAATCAAACATGCTTTGGTGAACACAAAACAAGAGTATTCCACCTCAAACTCCGTCCATACTTACTTTTGCAAATTCTCTCAAGGTTGCATGTTGGCAACTTGGGTTGTGTCTGCTTTAGTTAACCTTAGTTCTCCATCTGAGTCTGCACCTTGCTCCTAGGTTAAAACATTTGGAGAGTTCTTAAGCAGTTACTACAGTTGAGACTTGATGTTTAGGCACGGTGGGAGTTTAAAGCCAAGACCCCCCCCCCCTACCCTTGGCTCTGAGAATGGATCAGAACAGAACTGGAATAGGGCAGAGATTTCACGGACCAGCAGTGGGAGGGTGGTCTGTTGTCACTACATGTCTACTTTTCTGCTGTGGTAGAATTTCTGAAAAGTTGCTATTACTGTTACTTTATGAAAGAATACTATTCACAGTTTATAAACTGGGCATAATAACACATAGCTGTAATCCCTGCACCAAGGAGGCTAGGGCAGGAGGATGGTGTGAATGTTCAAGGCTAACCTAGACTATATAGTGATACCCTGTCTCAAAAAAAAAAAAAGTGAATACAGTCCTTGGTTAACTTGAACACTTGTGGCTTTTTTGTTTGTTTAGAGGTTTGGTTGGTTGGGTTTTTTGAGACAGGGTCACTCTGTGTGAACTCCTGGCTGTCCTGAAATTAGCTGTGTAGACCATGCTGGCTTCAAACTCACAGAGCTCATCCTTTCTGCTTCCTGAGTGCTGGAATTAAAGGTGTGCACCACCATACCCAACATAGGTGGCTTTCTGAGGCACCCCCTCATTGCCTGGCCTTTATCTCATCACAGACCCAGCTTTAGGAACCTCAAATTCATTTCATCTCAGCCTCATTAGAATGCTGGAAACTGAGGCCTAAATGCCTGGTCTGCTTGGGCCCCTGAGCCTCCTGTCACCTTCTCTGAGGCTGACCCTTGGTCCCGCTGGCTTTCCTTTGCAGATCCCGACTGGATTAAGAAGTTGCTGCAGAGCCCTTGCCCTTTCTGTGATTCTCCTGTCTTCTGAGTGTTGGTGAGGAGGCTGGAAGAACATGAACTCGGCTGTAGAAAGTACCCTGGAACCTGAGGAGCAGGTGTGCTGGAGGAATCCTGGCGCAGGACAGTGGAGAGACATTCCTCTGACTGGAGGAGGGAGGTCATCCCTGAGCTCATTTTGACAGCACACACACTATCTTCAGGAACTGAAGGATATCTAACTACAGAGAGTTTGAGTCATTTTGAGGTGAACATTAGCCACCCCCAGCTCACCAGTGAGGACCACTTACTTTTCAAGTGTCTTGCCTAAAGCAGTTTGAGTGGAAACCTGCTCCTTGAGCTGTAATGGGCTCTTGTGGAGAATCTGAGGACCTCACTGTGAGTTAGGTTTCAGCCTTGCTTTGGTCTGGAACTGCCTGTGGCTCCAGAGGACTCGAGTAGGTTGGTACTTGACATTTCCTGTGCCAATACATCGTAAAGTGTCTAAAGCTGTGTGTGGCTAGTGTTTGCTCAGCAGACTCATCTGCCCATTGACTTCTTTCCATGAACATGGAAGACATTTTCTTAAAACTATATTTTTGAAGCCAAGAATAAAATCAATCTTAATGTATCAAATAATCAGGTGACTATTAGAAGTTGATAATTGTCATTTATTTTTATCTCCTGTGTCATCAGATTTCGTGACCCAGCTCCTTAGTATGTCAAAAGAGATTGAGTACCCCTTCCCTCATCAGAGTCCTACTTCATACCCAACTGTGTGACCTAGATATTGGTACATAGAGGGAAAGTATTTTCTTCTTTTAGTATTAAAATGAAGCTTCAGTATTTTTAACACTGACTTATCCAGACATCTCACTGAGTATCTAGGGGAAGGTTGATCTAGGGATTTCTGGGGAGAGATGGCAGCGTGGCGTTGGAGGTTCTTGAGCTCTGTGCTGCAAGCATGTGCAGCTCAAGTGGACAGACCTGGGACTTTCTTCTCTGGCCAAAGGTCCTTAATATTTGGAATACAGGTATTTTCTGTGGGCTTAAAGAGGAGGCACACATTATTGGTTGACCAGACCTGAAAGCATTCTGGAATCACAGTCTTGGGTTTTTAAATTAAGTTTCCTGGGATTGGTGCTAATGAACTGGACTGTAGTGCACGGTTTCTGAAATTGTACATGTTTTTGGAAAGTACAGAACATGAAATGCTCTGCTCCTTCGTGATCCTTTACGCTTTTATTTTAACATGCTTTCCCACTTTGATTTTATACCCGTAGCGAAAGACATTCTGTCCTCACTTCAGAAATAATGTCTTGACTTGGGTACCATAGTGAGAGATAGACCACATGCCATCCTACCACACTTCCTGCCTCGAAAAATAGCTCCACACTGGGGACAGACCCTAAGAAGCACTGCCAGAAGCTGCTCTAAAATGTCTAGTAAGATTGTTGCCCTGTGCCATGTGTTTAATGAATTGTTTGCTGGGTATTTAATGTCCTACTTGAGGTTGTAACAACAGCGTCTATCCAGACCTGGGGGGCAGCAAAGAAAGAGCCCCGACTGACCCAGTTCAGACTATACATGGCTGCAACGGAGCCTGCAATTGTCACTCTGTGCCGGAAACATGGCAGGAGTGGAGATGGTATTAAGAGTTGTCCCCAGGCTGACAACCACACAGGCCAAGCTTCCTTTTTCTTGCTCTTTGGAATCAAGCTCACTAGGTGTTCTCACAGGGAATTTGTGCTAGGAACCATTTAAAACGTAACTGACTGATTAAGGCAGTTGCTCTGTTTTGAGAAATTTTAACAAATAGGAGTAATGAAAGAATTTCTAGGGTGTGTGCTTGTGTACAGGAAGAAGCATGGCTACTGGAACTCAGGTTCTCAGGAAGAGGCTCTGAAATCTAGCCACAGCCAATTGTCTCCACAGCTAGTAGGGATGCCTTCCTCCCCTCCGATGCCAAACACCCCCCCCCCCCAAGTCCCACCACACACCGATGATAGTCTTCAGAGCTGGGTGAACAAGAGAGTTTGGGATTGATGGCAGCCTCCTGCATAGGACACTTCTGAATTCTTCTCTAAGGGTCGGTATATAGGACCCTGGAGGAACCTTGGATGGAGGGACCTTGGAGAAATGGGAGTGACACCAGAGTCTTGCAGTTACCTCTTCTAGCTTGAACTTGCCTGTGCTGCTTGGTGGAAGAATTAAGGTAGCTTTCAGTTGCAGCTGTGGGAGCTGTTTTAGCCTGGGAGGAAGAGTAGCCATCAGATTGTTGCCCTGCAGTTAGAAGGCTGGAACAGACTACAGAGACCCCACAAACTGGAACACTGCTGCGTATCAGGTCTTCTCTGCCTGGGGTTATTTGTTTCTGTTATTTGAGGTAGGAAATGGGCAGTTTGTTCTGGTTAGTGTTCATGCTGAAGTTCTGATATGTTCATCCCCAGACTTGAAACTGTCTTTACCTACTACTAGATCTACCAGAAGCTGTCATGAGCACCAGTGAAGTCTGTGGTCAGATGTAACAGTTTCCTGCTCGTCCCTCTAGGCTCTAGCAAGTTTTTAAGAACATCTATGTAGAAGTAGTAGGCTAGACCTAGCAATAAGCACAGCAAGTTAATTGGATTGGGAAAGTTTTATTTTCTGCTTGTTTTGTTCTGTTTTTTGAGACAGGGTCTATGTTATAGCTTTGGCTAGCCTGGAACTCCCTTTGTAGACCAGGCTGGCCTTGAATTCAAAGATCTGCGTAGCTATATTAGTGTCAGATAAGGTGCAGATGGTCGAGCACGGCCTTGGTCTGGGGCGCTCCACCCCGGCAGCGGCTAAAGGGCCCGGGCTTGCTGAGTGGCTGCAGTTCTGAAATAGACCAGACTTGGGTTCTGGCCATCCCTTCTTGCTTTCCTTTCCACAAGAGGCAGCTCTCAGCATTAGGATACATTTCAGGGCCAGAAAAATGTATAGTGATAAAATGTCTAAAGGCTAAGCCATGTTGTAGGTCTTCCGAGAAGAAAAAATGGGCATCTCGTGGTCAAAGGGCTGACTTCGGGCTCCTTGCCACCAGTATTGCTGTTCATGCTGAGCTGAATGGGGTGCATTCCAAGTCAGCATGGATCCCCCAACAGTCAGTCAGATACTCGAAGCTCTTTCACCATAGCACAGGCTGGACCTGAGGTGTCACAGCCAGGCTTTGGCAGCCCCTCATGGCATGTCCTGGTAGAGTGTAGCCTCAGCAACCATACCTTCCCCCTTGAGGTATTGGCTGGAAGGACGTCCCTGCAGGGTCTAACAAAGTGGGTTGTCTGGCTTTAGTTCCTGTGAAGCATCGGTGCCCTCCCACACTTCAGACTGTGCCGCAGACTCTCATGTTATTAGACCCTCAACTGCTCTTTCTGGAAGCTGAGTTCTTGAAGTTACATCTGCTTTGTGTCTGCTGTTCAGCCTAAGTGCATAGTAGGTGAAATGTCCTTAAATGGAACTAAGCTCCACTCAAGGTAGACTTGCTTCTAGCTACCTACAGATACAGTAGCTCTGCCCAAGTAGCAGGCAGAAGGCAGTGTTCGTGGATTTTTTTTAGTCTCAAGGCCATGTTTATATCGAGGGGAGAGACCCTGATGCAGTCAGGGTTCTAGTCATGAATTTATTTAGAACCAGATGGTGTGGTTCACCAACAGGGCTTAAGTATTCCTTCATTGTGATTGAACTGAGTAGAAAAAGAGGTGGTATGCATCAGAATTACTTTGTAGGCTCTCAAGCGAAAAATGTGGTCCTGGGTTGAGCAGATCACATCTCAGAGTTCTGAACCTTCTGTTTGTTTTTAAAAGTTCCTTATCTCAAGGCTGAGGTTGTAGCTGGGTGGGTAGAACACTTGCCTAGCATTCTCAAGGCCTCAAGTTCCATCCTCAGCACTTGGAGGAGGAGAGGAGTGTTTACTGTTTACATCCCTGTCATGAAGTTCTGTTGTTTTCATAAAGGAAAATACTCTAAAATAGACTGAGTGAGGCATGGTGGCACACACCTATGTTCTGAGCACTCAGGAAGCTGAGGCAGGAGGATGAAGTAGAAGGCCAGCCTGAGCTGTGTGGAGAGAGCCTGTCTCAGAAAATCAAAACTGGTCAGATTGTGTGGCAGAAGAGGTGGTGGTGGTGATAGTGTTGGGGCATTTTGAGCCCAGGTCTACATTTGGCTAATGTGGTAGGGTGGATGCTCATGTTCTCACTGTCTCTGTATGGTACTAATGGAAAATCAAACACAAGTGTCCCATGAATTGTGTTTTTCAAAGGCTTTGTTTCACATTTGTATTTGATAGGACATGGATGTGAGCATCACACTTGTTTACACACATGTCTGCTGTGCTTAGTGGTTGTACCCGCTGTTTACCCAATGCTTGTACTAAAGTTTGTGCTTGGCTTTGAATTGTATGTTTACACCTGACTGTTTTTAAATAAAGAGAAAATTTTACGGTATGCAAAGGGGATTTTTTTTTTTTTTTTTTTTTTTTTTGGTTTTTCGAGACAGGGTTTCTCTGTGTAGCTTTGCGCCTTTCCTGGGACTCACTTGGTAGCCCAGGCTGGCCTCGAACTCACAGAGATCCGCCTGGCTCTGCCTCCCGAGTGCTGGGATTAAAGGCGTGCGCCACCACCGCCCGGCGGATTTTTTTTTTTAATTCTTACTATCTAATCAATTTTAACTTTCAAGATTTTAGCTAAAAACTAAGAATAACAACATGTTGCCCAGAATAACTGCCAACCCAAACAAGCCGGCCACTTGTTCCCCCAGCGTGATAGGCAGGGCTATTAGCCTATATGCTCCTCCAGGGCCGGGCCTGTCTCAGTTCCTGGAGCTGGAGAGCTGATGAATGGTCAGCTCCACAGAGCCACTAAGACAGGAGAAGGCAAGGTTCTTCCCTGGCTCTCACTGAGGTTTACAAGACCATGCCACATCTTAGCCCTGTTTCTGATCTCATATCTAAGGTTAAGGCCACAGTGCTCAGGAAAAGGCTGACACTGGGGAGATAAGGAAAAACTGGAAATTTGGGGGTGCCCATGTGGGTATCCAGTCCTACTGATTGCCCTGTGGCAGGTCCTCGTGTTTCCTGCCAGTTAGGTGGCTGGCTGCTTACCGCACAAATGAAAGCCCTCTTCTCTTAGAGTGTTCTGCGTTGGGGCCCTACAGCTGCCCTAGTGACCCTAGTATGTAAGGTGTTGTGGGGTGCTGTAGGTCTCAGCAGCTCTGTAGTCAGGAACAGCCTCACTGAGCTCTTCCGTACGCAGAGTCACTACTATTCCCTCAACCGCTCGTACTTAAATGACAAGTGTTGGTATATTGTGTGTCTATTTTCTGGGATTCACATAGTTAACAGCAAAGCTGAGTGAGACACCTCTAAATCCAGTCTCGTCTGTCAGGGTACCAGACTCCCACAGAGGAGAAAGGAAGAAGTCAGACTGGCCACCAGCGACTTCCTTGGTGGCCATTCGGCACTTTAAAGGCAGCTATAGGCCGCTTTCTGTTGCTGCAGTAAACACCATGACCAAAGCAACCTGGAGAGGAAAGGCTTGCTCCAGCTTGCAGGTACAGGCTATAGTCCATCATCAAAGGAAGCAAGAGCTTAAGGCAGAAACCCACTTACTGGTTTGGTCAGCTACCTTTCTTACAGCCCAGGCTCACCTGACTAGGGATGATATCGCCCACGCTGGGCTGGGCCCTCCTCAGCAATTAGCAATCAAGAACATGCTCAACAGACGTTATCTATAAACCAATCCAATTGAGGAAACTTTCCTCTTGCCCCCCCCCCCCCCCCCCCCCCCCCCCCCCCCCCCCCCCCGCCCAAGACAAGGCTTTCTCTGTGAAGCCTTGGCTGTCCTGGAACTCTCTCTGTAGACCAGGCTGGCCTCGTACTCAGAGATCCACCTGTGTCTGCCTCCTGAGTGCCAGGATTAAAGGTGAGCACCATTACCCAGCAGAGGCAACTTTTCAATTGAGATTCCTTCTTCCCAGATGTGTCAAGTTGACAACCATGATTAGCCACCACAGTAGCTTATTCCAGGAAAAACTTCGGGAATGTAAGGGAAATTAATTTACCAATAGGTTAAAGCATGGACGCTTTTTTTAAAAAAGGTGTGGTGCTGAGGATTGAGCCACTCGGCCTCACACATGCCTGGCCAGCAATCACTGAGCAACATCCCATGCCCCAGATCCCAGGTGGTTCTTTAATAAATTTACTGTCTCCATGTGATTGGGAAGGGGATGTACCACAAGTGTAGAGGTCAAAGGACAACTTTGTGGAGCTGGTTCCCCCGCCTCAGGTTGTCAGGCTCGTGTGTAGTGTGCTAAGGGCTTTTATCCACTGATCGTCATGTTAGCCTAGACCCCCTGACTGTTAACAATGCCAGTTAAATAGTACTTGTCCAGGAAAGTGACACTGGGAACATGCTCTTGGTGAAGCACCAAGTAGTGGATGTCCCCTGTGCTGGGTTGTGGCTCCACCCATCATTAGCCACAGACTGACCTGGAGGACTTGCACAGGTCTGGGAGGCTCCTGACAGCCAGCATGCAGTCTTTGGTCGCCATCCCTCTGCTTACCTGGCCTCCTTTTTAAAAACTGTCCAGTGGTAATAAGCTCAGCCCCTGTCTGTGTTCTGTGGAACCTCTGCTTGTGTGCCTGGCCTGCTGGTCTGTGCAGCTGCTGAGAGTATCAGCCTTGGCACAGCTGTCCCAACCTCTCAGGAGAGGAGTTTGGGCTGATTTCCTTAGGCATATAGCAGGGTGGCCACTGCGCTGGCGTCCTCTCAAAGCACGGCTCCGTTAACCTTCAAAGGGGAGGAAGAGAGCCTTCCCATGGGTGAACAGTGCTCTCCTTTCCAGGCTGGCTTCCTTACTTGGATTCCCTTCCAAAGTAACTGTCCACATCCTAACCACCTGCATCCAGGGACATGCCAAGGCAGAGTATGTAAAGGCTTAACCAGAAGCCACTGACACCATCAGTAGCCTCAGAAGAGGATTGGGATTTCCTCACCAGGCAGCAGCAGGTCCCCCAAAAACCTGTGTGCGTCCTGGGAGCTGCAGTCACAGCCAAGGCTTTCCAGACCCATCAGACCTGAGGAGTGAGGGTGCTGAGATCCAGCTGGGTGCTGTTGGAAACACCCAATCCCAGGTTCTAGCAGACATGGCTCCCCTTTAAGGATGGAGAGTGCCTCTGCCTCCTGCATGATAGGATTAAGGGTGTGTGCCATCACTGCCTGACCTCTATGTCTAATCTAGTGGAGGCTCTGTCCTCCGATCCTCAGACAAGTTTATTAGGGTACACAATATATCACCACAGTCCTGGGCTGGAACACAGCCACCACTGGCCTCTCCCTGACCCCCATGCCCAGCCCTGGCTTTTGCTGAGGTTCTCTGTTCTCTCTGGAGGAGATGGCTGCTGGTTGTCTGCCTCTCTCTGGCAGAGGAGCATTTGGGCCCCTCCCTCAGCGTGGCAATGAGGCGGCACTGGTGTCTGTGTCACTTTGGCTGCCTTAGGATCTGACCCTCGGACTAGCCCTGTCCTGTGCTCTCCTTCCTCCTTTCTCAACTTCCAAGGCTTGTAGCTCTTTAGTTACTGTCCAGCCTGTTCCCCCACCCCCCTCCTGGAGCTGGGACTGAAAGCACGTTTTGTTTTCTTGTTGGCAGTGCTTGAGACTGAACCCAAGGCCTTATGCTTGCTGAGCAAGTACCGACAAGCTACACTCTACTCCCCGAGACTAAAAAGGAACTGAGTTTTTGACCTGGGGGGCAGGGGAGGGGAACCTCAGAAGAGATGTCCAGTGATGGCATTAAAAGCACATTATGCTTATCTCCCAGTCTGGAGCTGGCCAAGCAGGCTTGGCTGGCTGGGCTACTGAGCCCCAGGGATCCGCCCCAGTGCTGGGATTACAGGCATAGGCCACTGCACCTCGCTTTTTCTAAGATGGGTTCTGGAGGGAAAACTCAGACCCTTGGATTTGCAAGGAAAGCACTTTACCAGCTGAGCTATCTCAGCACAACTACTAGGGCTTTCAAGACAGAACCAATAGAATGGATATATCTATAATAAATATACGTATAAATATAATAGTAAATATACAATATAATAATCCTCTCTTAATATATATTTAATACACATTAAATTATATTTATACTATATCTAATAAATGTTATATACTTATGTATTATATTTATATATTATGTATAAAATATATAATTAATATAACACTATATTATATTATATGATTATATTACATATATAACATGTAATATGTATATTATACATAGTAATATGTAAGTACATTTACACATATATGCACATATACATACATACAATATATCATGCATATACACAATGTATCACATATATTATATATATGAATTACATTTATACACTTATATTAATATGTATAATATATGCTTATTATATTTGTTTATAATATTTATTAGATTGATTTACATGAAATGGCCAGAGTAGTCCCACAATGGCTGACACACTGGAAAGGGAGCCAGTAGTTGCTCATTCCACAAGGCTGACTGCCCCAGCAGTCCCAATCTGACATTGAAGGCCTGGAGGATTCCCGGTGAGCTGATGGTCTTTAGTCTCTGTGAGAAGCCTGAAGAATCTAGTTCTGACATCAGTGAAGGAAATGCAGCAGCAGCTGCAGCAGGTTCAAGACTCTGGTTATGAAATTGTCAGTCTCCCCATCTGTAAAATGGGTATGGCAGAAGGCACATGGCTGGAGGCAGGAGGCCTCGGTTCCTTCCCTCTCTGGCTCTTGCCCTCACTGGAAGGAAGGAAGCAGATGCCTTCCCACAGCCTGTGCTTCTTTTTTCCACCCAAAGCTGCTTCTCGTTCAGATGCTGACCACTCCTCCACACAGCCTAGGTCTCCAGGAAGGCTAAGCTCTCCCTCTGCCTTGGATGATCAGCATAGAAACCTAGAAAGATTCAGACCCAGGCCTGGGCACAGGGCTTAAGGTGCTGCAGGGAACTGATGTCCACACCTCCCAGGAGTGGACAGTGATTCCCACCAGCCACTGGTTCTGGTTTTGTTGTTTTGTTTTTCGAGACAAAGTTTCTCTGTGTAGCTCTGGCTATCCTGGAACTCACACTGTAGACCAGGCTGGCCTTGAACTCACAGAGATTCTGCCTGCCTCTGCCTCCAGAGTGCTGGAATTAAAGGCTGGCCCCAACCTCTACCTGACTGTTTCTGAGACAGGGTCTCACTTTGTAGCTCAGACTGACCTTGAATATATTATCCTGCAGCTTCAGCCTCCCCAAGGCTGGGATTACAGGTGTCTATTATCATACCCAGCACTCTATCATTGTAAGGAGAAAAGCAGCAGCTTTCCTGGATATTTTCACTGGCTAGAAGTATGTTCTCTAGCTGTGAGGAAAAGCAGGATGTGTAGCTACTGCAAACCACAGGAAAATATAATGGAACCCAGCTACTATCACAAAAGCTACTACTTGGAAAAGTCAAGGACTTTTCTGAAGGTCAGACCATGGCTTAAGAAGTCTTGGTGATATTTTAGCTTTTGTATATATATAAGCTGGTTCCTACAACGATTTTCTTGTATGCTATGTACTTCCAAGAACTCCTAGCAGTGTATTTATCTAAAATACCTATCAAGCATCCAAGGCCAAACCATCTCCTGAACAAAGGTAACACCCTTATGGAAACAACACTGTCTCCTAGGTCAGGGGGATAGCTTTATTCCTTGTGTAATTCAAGCTGAGACCCTCCTTTCTTATACAGTTTTACTAACATTATAGACTCCTAATTTCTTACCTAACCACTTCTAGGAATGTAGATTGAGCACATAAATTCCCTTTTTGATATACTAACCGATCATTAGTTCTCAATTGACCTCCTCCTCCTTTACCACTTCCCTTTTGGGCTGTAAAAGAAAGCCTGGTGGTCACTGCCTGAGGAAAACTCTTCTCTGCCTTTATGACCCTGTAAGAATTCAAGCCTGTGACCTTGCTCTGCCAGAGGATTGCTACGGCTTGGGTTTATAACTGGATTCCTGAGAGACTTGGGGAGAACTGAGAGAATAAGGAGACTGAGAGGAGGCGAGAGAGAGGAAAAAAGAGAACGGAAGAACTGGATGGGTAAGAACTGGAGAGGAACAGACTAGATGGGAAGAACTAAATTGAAGGGCTAAAAGTGAGTACTAGAGGAACAAGATGGAAGATGAAGAAGAGCTAGATGGGGAAGAACAAGATGAGAAAGAAGGAGATGGGAGAGGAGATGAGGTGGGAAAGAACTAGATTGATGAGAACCTAGATGGGGCAGAACTAAGATGAGAGGATTAAGATAGAACTTAGAGGGGACAGCAGATAAATGCAGATAAAAATCAGGCAAGAAAGGAGCTAGGCATGAGAACAGAATAGAAGCTTATAGAGAGAGAACTGACACAGAATAATAAAGTGTGTGGACTAAGGAGTTCTGTGTACATAGATTCATTTCCTATCATCAAAGATTAAATTATCAGCTGGTTGTAGATTCTTCCTGGACCCTGGGAGGGGACTATAGAGGGGCTGGACCCCCATAGTCCACGATATGTAGCTGTTACTTTAGTCACTCAAGCAAACTGAAGATTCTCATGGCATGGAGGAAAAGACCTTGAAAGTAGCCAGATGGTACAGGGCTTGGGAGATGGTTTAGCACAGAGTGCTTGCCACCCGTGACAAGATCCCCATCATCTGTAAATGTCAGCAATGCCAGGTAGTTATGCCCTGCCTGTAATCTCAACATGGGAGCAAACTGGCAAGCTAGATTTGTGCAAGTTGGTGAGCCCTAGGTTCAGCAGGAGACCCTGCCTTGGTATTGAAGATGGACAGCAACTGAGGAACACACTCACCTCTGGTCTATATGCACAAACACAGACATGTACATGCATATACACACAAAATATTAAAAACATATAAGCAATACAATCGCAAAATTGTGCCCATCCATCCATCCATCCATCCACTTGCCCACACACTCACCACTCATCCTTCTATCTACCCACACATCCATTCATTCCCCCCCCCACCTACCCATCTACCCATACATCCATTCATCTACCCACCCATTCATCATCCTTCACCCACTCATCCATTTATCAAATTATTTATCTTTCACTAGCCCACCCACTCATCCATCCATCCACTCACCCTCCCCTGCAACTGAAATTCCAGGGATTTACCTGTGGTCACCACGATGATGATCATTGAAGGTTTGGTCAGGGGGAGGATGGGCATTTTTCTTCCTGTGGGTTCTGTCACCGTATTTTTACTTACTTTTTTTAGAAGCAAGGAACATATTTCAATAATGAAAGATATCTATAATTATGTTTTTTAAAAATTGAAGTTAATTCTGTAGTCAACTATATGGCTGTTTTTTATGCCCCCAAACCTCTTTAATGTGCCTTAAAACTCAACATCTAAGCCACCTTTGCCTTCCATGGGATCTCACAGGAGTGTGGCTGCATCTAAATTGCCTCTTTCCTCCTCCCCTGGGAACACTGCTACACTATCCATAATCCTCCCAAGTCTCAGGAACTTTGACTGACAGCCCTAGGTAAAAAGAAGTAAGCCCGATGAGAGGATGCAAGTATTTAATGGAACCTATGGGTGAGATGGTTCTCGGGGGCCATCAGAGATGAGATTTTTTTTTTCTCTCTCTCACTTTTACTATCTCTCTATAAAAAATGCTGGTCACATGAGCACAGCAACTTTGTCCTTTTTCTTCTACTATCTCCCTAGTGCTGGGGACATGGCTCAACAAGCATTTGCTGGACTGGAGATGTGTCTCTTTGTCCTTTTTCTTCTATATCTCCCTAGTGCTGGGGACATGGCTCAACAAGCATTTGCTGGACTGGAGATGTGTCTCATTTGGCAGAGTGCATGTGTTTGAATGCTTGGCCTATAGGGAGTGGCACTATTAGGAGGTGTGGCCTTGTTGGAGGAAGTGTGTCATTGTGGGGGAAGACTTTGAGGTCTCATATGCTCAAGCTATGCCCAGTGTGGGACACTGGTCTCTTCTCCTGTCTGTGGATCCAGATGTAGAACTCTCAGCTCCTTCTCCAGCACCATGTCTGCCTGTGTGCTGCCATGCTTCTTGCTGTGTCCATAATGGACTAAACCTCTGAAGTGTAAGCCAGACCCAATTAAGTGTTTTCCTTTATAACAGTTGCCGTGGTCATGGTGCAATAGAAACCCTAACTAAGACACATAGCATGCACAAAGCCCTGGGTTCTATCTCCAAAGCTAAGTAAACCAGATGTGGTGATACACACCTGTAATCCCAGCACTCAGGAGGGAGGAACAGGGAGGAGGATCCGAAGTTCAAAGTCATCCTTGTTTACACAGGGAGTTCAAGACCAGTCTGAACTATATGAGTCTGTGGTGGTTTGAATAGGTATGGCCCCTACAGACTCGTGTGAATGCTTGGCCCATAGGGAGTGGCACTGTTAGGAGGCATGGCCTTGTTGGAAGTGTGTCACTGTGGGGGTAGGCTTTAAGGTCTCATATGCTCAAGCTACACCAGTGTGGCTCACAGTCTCCTTATGCTGTCTTCAGATCCAGATGTAGAACTCTCAGCTCCTCCAGCATTATAGCCATAGTCACCTTAGGACAGTCTTACTATGAAGCCTGGTTGGTCTGGAGCTCACTATGTAGACAAAATACCCATACAAAAAAGACAGCATTTTGGCCAGCGTGTTGGTTGGATTGTGACACACACTTTTTTGTGGAAAGGAAGTGTCCTACCATCACTTTTACTTTATTAATGTGTTTCTTTGTGTGACACTGAGAATATTCTTTTCTAACACCCTGCAGGGAGCCCTGGCAAGCTGGACATGTGCTGAAATGAGTGTGTGGTGTCAAATAAGTTTGAGGGTGGGCACTGCAGGGGACCTTGGTGGGGAGACCCTGGTGGAGATTCGGGAGGTGGTGCTCAGGGTCCGACAGCCTAGGGAAATGGAGCCGAGGCACTCAGCAGAGAGGGAGGCACAGAAGGCAGGTTGTGCACCTAGCTGGGACAGGCCCAGGGGCATGCTCTGCTAAATGGGCTTTGAGCTGTCCTAAGCCAGAAGGGCCTTTGGGCATCGGTCCCAGGGTCTCTGAGCTTCCCAGAGCCCTAAGTGCTAGACTCTGAGGTCAGCCCAGTCCCGGGAATCCTGGATTTAAGGTCAGTCTTAGAGACAGGTGACATTAGGTAAGGGAGTTACCTTCTTGCATCTGCACGTGGGACACCTAAGGACTTGCCTGACTGGGACCATCCTGAAGGATGAGATGATGGAAGGAGATGTGAAAGGAACTCCAGTCACACCATCAAACCCAGGTCTCTCCGTCCAGGCCCCTCCTGTGGGGCCTGCAGGCTATACAGAGGACAGGGGATGACTGGTGCCTTGGCCTCACAACACCTCCCCAGCCCTCCTCCCACTACCCCCTGACACACACACACACTGTTCATTAGAGCAGCTGCCAGCCTCGAAAGGCTGTTGAAATTCAAATGTGTAAAAGCTAAATAAAACTTAAAACACACCTCTCCCATGGCACAACCATATTACAGGTGCCTCAGGAGCCTCCTGTGGCCAGAGGCTGCCAACATAGACAGTGCAGATAGAAGCAATGTCCCTCATTCCAGAGAGTTCGACTGGGTGCCATGTTTTTCTTTTTGAGACAAGAGTTTGCTGCAGTACAGAATGACCTTTGAACCATGTAACCAGAGGAGACTGGTCTTGAACTCCTGATCCTCTGGTCTCTATCTCCCAATTGCTGGGTGCCATTGCATTTAGCTCAGTGCTGAAGCTCTAAAGCAGAGCTCACATGTGTCCTCACTGGGCTGAGTGCTCTGTCGATCACCCCACTGGATCCTTTGGGTTACTGAGAGGCGCCTGTGGTTATCACTCCACCTCTGCTAGCGAGGGACAGAGAGGCTGTGAAGAGTGAGTTTAACTCTGTGGTGGTTAAACTTGGTTGTCAACTTGACTGGACCTGGGATTGGCAAAGAGCCACGTCTCTTTGGGGGGATTAGCTGAGGAGGGACAGCCTCCCCTAGAGTGGGAAACACCTCATGTGTGAGGGAAAACCAGGCCTGCTTTGCCTGCCTGCCTTCATTTCTTGCTTATGGATGCATCTGACCTGTTGCTACCACTCCTACTATGCTCTACTGATATCAGAACCGAGTTTTATCAACCTTCCAGTGTGGACTAAAGACCAGTGGCTCTCCAGGAATCCTCCCTGCCTTCAGCACCAGACTGAAACATCTAGATTACCTAGCCCTGTGGGCTAAGCAGCTGTGAGGTTCTCAGACTCTCCAGCATGCAGATGCCCATTGTTGGCCTAGCTGGTGTCACGTAAGCCAATCACTAAATGCCTTTTGTAATATATATCCATGCTATTGGTTCCATTCTGCTATAGAACATGACCAGTGCACCCACCCAGTTACCCACAGTGGGGTGCTGCTGCTGCTTGAGATGGGCTTCATCCACACCTGACTTTAGAGGGAGACCTAGCATCCAGTATTCCACTGTGCCCACTCCGTGGGCGTCCTCTGCCCTGTGTTCTCAGACTCCAGAAGAAGGCTACCTGAGGTTGTGCCTAGCATCTTTATTGGCTGGGGTGGTGGTGGTGGTGGTGGTGGTCTGCTGAAGGTTGTGGGAGAGGGATTCTAGTATCTCCAGGGCTTGCTCATGGCTCTGCACGTTATCAGGTCATTTTCTTGGGCAGAGGATTAATGATCCCGCTCTCTATGTACTCGAAGACTGTGTATGGGTCCTGGTCCCCGTTGATGGTGATGGCCCGCTCGTAGTACTGCTCCAGGTCCCCAGAGTTCCTGAAGAACAGGTCCGTTCGGAGCCTGATGTAATCCTCTGAGTCCTTGGGGTTCTGCAGGAGACGAGCCTGGACCTCAACGGTGGGAGGGGGCTTGTACATGAGATGGAACCTACAAGGGAAGCAGATGACAAGGGGGGCTCAATCCTCTTGTTGACCATGCTTGAGTGCCCTTGCCCTGTCGCCATTACCACCAGGCACAAATGCCAGCCATGTTTGTACACCCTAGACTGGTCTCAGGAAGAGACAGTTTCTCCTTTGACCTCAGAACTCAGGAGGCCCAGGCAGGCAGATCTCTACAAGCTCCAGGCCAGCCAGAGCTATGGAGTGAGACCCCACCTGAAAACAGAACAAACAACGAACAACCCAGGTTCTTTTCTTCTTTCCTTTTCCCACCTTGGCAAGCCCCCTCCCCCTCCTTGTCACATGTATGTAGGTGCTGGAGGTCAGAAGAGAGTTGGATTCCCTGGAACTAGAAATCCAGGTGGTTGTCAGCTCCCTTTTGTGGGCACTGGGACCCAAGCTCAGTGGAAAAGCACCATCTTTGCAGCCCCTGGCTTTTGTTTTGTTTTGGGGGGACAGGGTTTATTCATCAGGGTTCCCTAGAGAAACAGAACTGACATATATCAGAATGACTGACAGGCTGTGCTTCAGCTGTCTACCAACAAAAGGTCCAAGAATCCAGTAGTTGTTCAGTCCACGAGACTGGATGTCTCAGCTGGTCTTCAGTATATGCCAGAATTCCAAAGAAGTAGACTCTAATGCCAGTGGAGGAATGCACTTGCCGGAGAGAGCCAGAGCAGCAGACAAAGAGAGCAAGCTTCCTTCCTCCATGTCCTTTCTATAGGCTGCCAGCAGAAGGTGTGGCCCAGATGAAAGGTGGATCTTCCTCACCTCAAAAGATCTAGATTAAAAGTGGTCTTCCCACTTCAAATGTTTTAATTAAGAAAAAAATCTCTCACGGGTGTGCCCAGACTCTTGGGTTTTAGTTCATTCTAGATGTAGTCAAGTGGACAACCAAGAGCAGCCATCACAAGTCCACCCCTCGTCAACTTGACACACAATCATATCTCCTTATGTCCTGCTTAATTTTCAAGTGAAAAAAAACAGGTCATAATAACACCTAACTATAATTACCCCATGTAAAAATCAGAAATGTAGTATATATTCAGCCACAACATAATTACTCCTAATATGATATAACCGTCCCTCATACAAACACAAACAAATCGTAAGTTTTAGAATATATAGCAATGCCCCTTGAGGGACATTCTTTTGGTATCTCAAAACTTAAATATGATAACCACTGATATTCTCTTGATTGATAGTATATCACATGATAAGGAAATCAAAGAAAGAAAATGCAAATATCTATACAAACATATTCTTTTTGTTTGTTTGTTTTATTCTTTCAAAACAGGATTTCTCTGTGTAGCCCTGGCTGTCCTGGAACTCACTTTGTAGACCAGGTAGGCCTTGAACTCACAGAGATCCACCTGCCTCTGCCTCCCAAGTGCTGGGATTAAAGGTGTGCATCACCACCACCTGGCTAGCACAAACACACTCTTTATAAAATATGACAGAAACACTCATGTCAATTATAATCCTTGGTCTGCAACTGGCCACATGACCTTAACTGGTATTTATAACCACGTTCCTCTACTACCCATTCTGTACCCTCAGCAAGCACTTCAGCAGGTCTTGACTCTTTTCCTGGAGTGACCCATACCTTCACTCCTGAGGGTCTGTGCCCTTTGCCATCCTGCCTGGATTAGCCTGTTCTACTTTGACTTTAACCACTGACTTTAATCACAGGACATGATAGCACCAGAGACGCCCTAAAGGATCTCCTGCACTCCAGACAGAGTCCTTCTTCCCTCCATTGTGGAGAAGCAATCCAATTTCCCCATGGTAATCTGGATCAGTCATACCTCCTAACACTGTTATTCTGTTCTTAGGCTATTGGGTTAAAGGCATCAGAAACCCAGAGTGACCAGGGGGCAGTCCAAGCATCTAGTTCAAGAGAATGTTCGTTGTGACTCCTGGCAGGAGCACTCCCCTCTCTGGAACCAAAACTTCGAGGCCACATGAACAGGAAGCAAAAATTTTCCTAGTGGGTCATTAGAGGTGTTAGTTAGTAGAACTATTTCCTTTTCCAGCCTTTGATTCCTGGACCCCTAGATCCTGGCTATGGGAAAAACTGTACCATACAGTGGATGATGATTCAGAGTATATACTGCCTTCTGGAGAATCCTGCCCCAGCCCTCCAGGCTGCTGCCACCTAATTGATGCTGTAACTGTGTCTTCAAAAGGCCATTTCGGGGGCTGGAGAGATGGCTCAGAGGTTAAGAGCACTGATTGCTCTTCCAGAGGTCCTGAGTTCAATTCCCAGCAACCACATGGTGGCTCACAACCATCTGTAACGAGATCTGGTGCCCTCTTCTGGCCTGCAGGCACACATGCTGTATACATAATAAATAAATAAATCTTTAAAAAAAAAAAAAAAAAAAAAAAAGGCCATTTCATCCTTTTACCAGGCCAGCTGCTTCAGAATGGTGGGGAACATGGTAAGACCAGTGGGTTCCATGATCATGGTCCACTGTTGTACTTCTCTGGCTGTGAAGTGAGTTCCTGGTCAGAAGCAACACTGTGTAGAATACCATGTTGTGGTGGCACATGCCGGTAGGATTTACTGAAGGAGGCAGAGGCAGGAGGATTCCGAGTTTGAGGCCGGCCTAGGAGGCTTGGGAGAAGCTTTGGCCCAGACTGAACCACAAACAGTGGTGGGACCATGGAGGCAGAGACTGCTGCTCTGAATTGCTGGCTGCTTCTCATCATGTTGGTGACTGTGGTGATGCTGCTACCTGGGACAAAGGATTTACCGCTGCTTGTTCAGAGAAGAATTGCCAGGACCATCATGTTACAAGAAAGCATCAGCAAAGGTCAGTTTGGAAAAGTTTGGCAAGACAAATGGTGGGGAGAAATTGCTGTGAAGATTTTCTCTTCTAGGGAAGAACGTTCATGGTTCCAAGAGATAGACATTTATCAGACTGTGATTGCTCCAAACCACAGAGGAGGCACAGAAAATAAAATAAAATAAAATAAAGTCTTCAGGGAACCATGATCACGCCTAAGAGCGACTTTGAAATCTTCAAAACGATGAAGAGACCCCACAAAGATGATTCCACATGGACTATGGTAAAGCCATTAAGCTGATTAACACCATGGAAAGATCTGCTTTGGACTACAAACTGCTCAGGACAATTTTGAGATGGCTAGCTGAGATGATCCAGCCTGACAGGCTGCTCGAACAAGGACTTGAAACAAACCCTGTATTTTCTCATTATGCAGTGACTAGACAAATGATACAGGACTTGACAATTAACCCAAAAATTTTCTTTTCAAGATTCCCTAAAGATGGCTTCGCCCCTAGAAAGCAAGAAGTAATTTTAAGAAAAAGACGCCCACATTCCCAAGAAGTGGGGTGGGTAATTTTTGGTTGTTTAATGAGTTTTGGATATTGTCATTGTATACAATGGTTGGTTACAAGTTGTTAATTGTTAATGGTCAAGAAAAAAGCTGAACAAGGAGATTAGATTCAGAGTTTTTGTTTAAAAAAGAAAGAAAAAAGAGAAAAGAGAATATAGATATGAGGTAGCTCACTGAATCTATTCTGAGAAAACAGACAAAGAATAATAGGATAAATGGGTAGATCACTGAATCTACTGTAAAAAGAAAAAGGAGAAGATATAAAAATGACAAAAGGTAGACTACTGAATCTATTATGAAAAGAAAAAAGATAGAATATGGATATGATAAGATAAAAAGGTCAATTATTGAATCTACATTTAAAAAGGAACTACTTGTTTTAAATAGGATAAGTAATGAAAATTTTTGTCTGTGTTTATCAAATATTACTGGACTGGACATTGTTAACATATATATATGTATATATATGTATATATATATACATATATATATAAAATGCAGTTTTTTTTCTGAATTTGCCAAATGTTAATGGACTAGACTTCGTTAATGTAATCTTGACTGTGTATATTGTATATACTTATTGGGTATAATTTTTCTTATATTAGTTATAAGCTTTTTTATTTTTAGACAAAAAAGAGGAAATGTGGTGGTATTGTGTTCCCCAAAATATTGTGCACCCTAATAAACTTATCTGGGGTCAGAGACAGAACAGCCACTAGATACAAAGGCTAGAAAACGGTGGCACTCACACCTTTAATCCTAGCATTCCAGAGGTGAAATCCCTCTGGATCTCTGTGAGTTCAAGGACACATTGGAAACAGCCAGGCATGGTGACACACACCTTTAATCCCAAGAAGTGAGCCTTTAATCTCAGGGAGTGATGACAAATAGCAGAAAGGTATATAAGGCATGAAGACCAGGAACTAGAAGCATTTGGCTGGTTAAGCTTTCAGGCTACAAGCAGCAGTTCAGCTGAGAGCCATTCAGATATGAGGACGCAAAGGCTTCCAGTCTGAGGAAACAAGATCAGGTGAGAAGTTGGCCAGGTGAGGTTAGCTGTGGCTTGTTCTGTCTCTCTGATCTTCCAGCTTCAGCCCAATAACTGGCCTCAGGTTTGATTTTATTAATAAGACCTTCTAAGATTCATGATACATCTGTAAGATGTAAGACATTCTGTAAGTGCATGGATGGTGGTTTTGGCGGAAACATTATGTACAGGAAAGGCAGATCCATAACTAGAATAAGTATCTACTTCAGTAAGGATAAAGCACTGTCCTTTCCATGGAGGAAGTGGTCCAGTATAGTCATCCTACCACCAGGTCGCTG
This sequence comes from Peromyscus californicus insignis, assembly GCF_007827085.1. Taxonomy (NCBI): domain Eukaryota; kingdom Metazoa; phylum Chordata; class Mammalia; order Rodentia; family Cricetidae; genus Peromyscus; species Peromyscus californicus. The sequence continues at coordinate 10,632,764 of NW_026294595.1, forward strand.
GCTGGTCACCCCAGGAATGATGTCATATCTGTGGCTCAGTGTTGGTCTCTGCTGCTGGCAGATCTGGCACTCAGCAGAAGCTGTAGCCAGGTCAGCCTCGGTGAGTGGAAGTCCATGTTGTTGAGTCCATGCCTAACCCCCATCTCTGCCACCATGGCCACTTTGTTCATGGGCCCATTGGGCAATGACAGGGATGGCCAGGGAAAGAGGCTGACTGTCCACAGAATGGGTCATCCTATCTACTTGATTACTGAACTCCTCAGCTGATGTCACCTTTTGATGAGTATTTACATGGGACACAAGTATCTTCACATCCTTTGCCTATTTGGAGAGATCTATCCACAACTTCTTCCTTAGATGCCTTTCTCACCAATTTTCCAATCATGCTCTTTCCAAGTCCCTGACAATCCAGCCAATTCATTGGCTACAGCCCATGAATCAGTGAACAATCATACATCTGGCCAGTTCTCCTTCCAAACAAAGTATATGGCAATATGTACTGTGCAAAGTTCTGCCCACTGTGAAGATTTCCCTTCACCAGTGTCTTTCAGGGTTGTCCCAGACAGGGGTTGTAATGCTACAGCTATCCACTTCTGAGTGGCGCCTGCATAATGCGCAGAATCATTAGTAAACTAGGCCCTAGTCTTCTCTTCCTCATCCCATGAGGCTACAGGTGCATGCCTGGCAGCAGAAGGCTTTGTAATGGGAGTAGAAACCACAGGCATTTGGGCAACGTCTTCATGTAACTTGCTTGTGCCTTCGGGACCTGCTCAGGCTCAGTCACATATATACATACCATTTCCATTTGATAATGGATTGTAAAAAAAAAATTAAAAAAAGATAATGGATTGTGGCTGTGTACATCCTACTTTATGACTTGGTGGGTCAGATAACACCCAGCTCATGATGAGCATCTCAGGTCGCATGGTAACTTGGTGGCCCATTGTCAAATGTTCAGTTTCCACTAAGACCCAATAGCAGGCCAAAGGTTGTCTTTTAAAGGGAATAGTTGTTTGCAGACAATGGCAGAGACTTGCTCCATAACCCTAAAGGTTTCTTCTATGGTTCACAGAAGAGCTTGCCAAAGGGGCTTGCCGAAGGCTCCAAACAGCATCCCTATCTGTCACTGACACCTCAAGTACCATCAGGTCTGCTGAATCATAATGTTCAAATGATAGAACAGCCAAATGGTCAGCATGCTGAATCTGTTGAAGAGCCTTCTCCTGTTCCAGAGAGAAGTATTTTGGTACCCCACTCCTGGTACCAAAATCTGTATTTTTGTCAGGGATCTCTAGAGGAACAGAACTGATAGAATGAATATATATATATATGTTCTCTGGCTATTACACAAAGAAACTGTCTCAAAAACAACAACAAAACAACAACAACAACAACAATAAAACAAAAACAAAAACAAAAAAGAAAGGAAGGAAGGAAGGAAGGGAGGAAAACCCATCACAGGTGTACCCAGCCACTTGGGTTTCAGTTAATTCCAGATGTTGTCAAGTTGACAACCAAAGAACAGTCATCACACAAGATTTCCTCTATGTAGTCCTGGCTGTCCTGGAACTCCCTAAGTAGACCAGGCTAGCCTAAAAGCCAGAGATCCACCTGCCTCTTCCTCCCAAGTGCTGGGATTAAAGGCATATACCACCACAAAGGGTTTTGTTTTGTTTGTTTGGTTTTTTTTTTCTTTTTTTTTTCGAGACAGGGTTTCTCTGTGTAGCTTTGCGCCTTTCCTGGAACTCGCTTTGGAGACCAGGCTGGCCTCGAACTCACAGAGATCCGCCTGGCTCTGCCTCCTGAGTGCTGGGATTAAAGGCGTGCGCCACCACCGCCCGGCTTGTTTTGTTTTTTAAGTGTGTGTGTGTCTGTGTCTGTGTCTGTGTGTCTGTGTGTGTTCCAGTGACTGAACTCAGGTCCTCGTGCTTTCAAGGCAAGCACTTTACCATCTGAGATCTCCCCGGCTTCATCTGTTCTTTTTTCATCCTTCCAAACACTATTTGTTAAGTATTAACAGCCTGCCCATCTGGTGCAGCCATTACTGAAGGGGAGTCCAGCTGGGGGCTGGGAATACAGTGACCAGATACTTAACCAGTGTGTTGCTGCAGGGCCTGGTACATTTCTTCCCTCACTCTTGCAGACAGGGAGCCAAAAGACATGCCCAGAACTCACAAAACCACCCTGTTTGTAGCCTCCGTCTGTCGTAGCCAGTGCTGTCCTGAAGCAGGTCCACAAAGGCACTGAGCACCTTAGTGAAGAGGCGGCTGTACAGGGGGCCTGGCCACCAACAGCCCTCCATGACCAGCCACCAGTAAGCCCTGACCAACCTTTCTCCTGAGACAGGGTCAGTCCTTCTCAGCGTCATTCGCTCCAGGATGGAATCCAATGGCACGTTCAGGAAGAACACCCTGCAGAGAGACACCACAGCAGCCATGTTTGTTACTGTCTGGACCTGGGAAAGCTTTGACAGCCTGGCCTGCTAATCCTGGGGAGACTACTCCTCCCTTTCCCCGCTGACAGTGGAGATGTCAAAGCTGACCTGTCAACATGACTTCCGGGTACACAGCAAACCCACCTAGAGCCCAGAGCCTAGAGCCCCGCCCTCCTTCTCTATCAAACTCACTCTCCAGGCCAATAACACCCCAATGCCAGATACTAGGGTGACCAGAGACTGCCCAGAGTCTTCCAGAATCATCCATTGGCCACTCTGGAGCCTACACTGCCTTGTACACTCCTACCCAAAGAAACCACAACCAAGTTCCTCGGCCACCCTGTCTCCTTCCCCTGCTTCCTCCTGCCCTTGAAGTCTCCCCGGTGTGGCCTTGTGGGGCATTTAGCTCTCTACTGTCACTCATTTACTTCCAAAAACTACATCTTGCTACAGTCAAGACAAGAACAGTCACCATGGTCACCAGTGGGAACCCCAGGCCAGACTTTTGTAACCATAGTGCCAAGGCTGGCATTACTCTCCACAGGTGTGCATGTGTGTGTCTCAGGGAGCAGGTCTGCCCCAGCTCCACGAGGCAGCCAAGTATGGCTGTTCAGACCCTGCCTGGACTCTCCCTGCTCCATTCCTCTTGGCTGGGAGATACCTTTTCCTTCTGGCTCTTTCGTGCCTGTGGCGTGGCTGTGACCAGGGCTGTGAAGAGGCTAGGCTGAGCTCAGGCCTCCCCCTGGCTCCAGGGGCTGGTGCAGGATGCAGACCCAAGCCAAGCCAGGCAGGTGCAAGGCAGCTCCAGTCCCTTCTACGGGAGCTTCATCTACTGACTCGGAAGAGGCAGCTTGCCCAGAGCCTTCGGAGAGCGGCCAGAGACACTAGGGCTAAGCATTGCCTGAGGCTCATACTTCAGTGTTTGACTGACACAATTATGTAAATCTCTTCTTTTGCTTAGATTGGCTTCCTCTGGGTTCCTTCTAACACTTACCCAGAGTTATTCTTAAAAAAAAAAAAAAAAAGCTGGGCAGTGGTGGCGCACACCTTTAATCTCAGCACTCGGGAGGCAGAGGCAGGCGGATCTCTGTGAGTTTGAGGCCAGCCTGATCTACAAAGCGAGTTCCAGGGAAAGGCGCAAAGCTACACAGAGAAACCCTGTCTCAAAACAAACAAACAAACAAACAAACAAAAACAACCAAACTTTTGTTTATTCATTTTTTTGGGAGGTTGTTGGGGGCATGTACCACAATGTGTATTAGAGGTCAAAGAAACTATGGGGGACCCTGTAGGCACTATGGGAGAGGCAAGAAATGAAACTCAGTTCAGCTCGACTTAATTAGCCATCACTGGTTCAAACTTCTAGAGTCTGATGCCAGATGGTTTATTTTAGCCGTATTTAAGCACAGCACAATTTTGGGGAAAAGTTTTCTGATGACAGTTAACTCTTTCCCATGGATACAACAAAGCTTAAAACATGTTAACATTGAAACACTTTGTGTGTGTGTGTGTGTGTGTGTGTGTGTGTGTGTGTGTGTGTGTGTGTGTGTGTGTGTAGCCCTGGCTGCCCTAGAACTCTCTCTGTAGATCAGGCTGGCCTTGAACTTACAGAGATCCAAGCGCTGGGATTAAAGGTGTGTGCCACCACCTCCTAGCTACATTGAAACTCATACATATGGTTTCTTCAATAAAGATGGGTTCTTGTTGACTCAGAAACAGTGCTCAAGATAAGGGTCTAGGGAGAATGACTGAGTTTGTAAACATAAGGCCTGTGGGGGTCAGGATTGGTCTGGCCCTGTGATAACACAGAAGTCACCTAGGCTGTCGTACAGTACAAATGGCATCTCTCATGAGGACGGGCTTTATGGACTGAGAAGCAATGCTCAAGGCTTAGAGGGGGAAAGTCGGGGATAAACGAACCTAACAGTCTGGGGGATTCAGGTGAAGCCTGGCCCGACAGATAGCAAAAGATCACCAGGTTGTGAACGATATCCTTCCCAGCATTCCAGGTGGAAGCCAGGCAAACATCTCCTTCCTTTGAAGAGACAAGCCCGTGTGTTTAACTTTCCTGTTTTCCTTATTGCTTATCTGTGTGCACAAGGACCTCGTACCCTCTACAGACAACTTGCAGGGGTCAGTTCTCTCCTTCCACCTGTGGGTCCCCGGGATTGAACTCAGGTCATCAGGCTTGGCAAGTGCCCTCACCCACTGAGGCATCTAACCAGCCCCGGTGACCTTTTTTGCTGTGACCTAACACATGACAAGAAGCAATCTGAGGGAGGAGGCCTTTATTCTGGCTCACAGTTCAAGGATGAAAGCATCACGGTGGGGGGCTGGGCACAGTGGCAGGACAGTGAGGCAGCTGCTCACTCACACTGTTTCTGCCGTCAGGAAGTGGAGAGCAAACAGGAAGCTGGCCTCAAGGCCTGCCCCCAACCCCCAGTGACAGACTTCTGCTAGAAAGGCTCTACCTCCTAAAGGTTCCAGAACGTTCCCAAAGGGCACCAAGTGTTTACACACATGAGCCAATTATGAGACCTTTCACATTCGAGGCACACAGACAGCTGGCACACTTGGTATCAGACACTAGAACACGTATGAACTCAAGAACAAAACAGCTAACCAATAAATGGGGAAGCAGAGAGGGATGCTCTTTCTCAGGCCAGCCACTCCCGGGGCTGGTCTCCTTCTCTCCCTTTGCCCAGCTTCCCCTCCCTGAAGGCCAGCCACCTCCCGACAGTCTCCACACAACCCTGCTGGCACCCCACAGGGCAGGCACCACGACAAGCTCTTCCCCACTGCCAGGCTGTCTGTCCATCAGCCTCATTCAACTTTTCCACACTGAACAGGATGTTGTTATCTACAAAGTTCACACTCAGGAACCAAGTCAAGTTATAAAACACACATACACATACTTACAGACACACACACACACTCACACATATACTTACACACACACACATACACACACTCACACTCATGGTTTACTAATCCAGGCTGCAAGTGGCCCACGGACTTGAGGTGGACACATCTGCCTCCTAATGACTCCAGTTCATAGAGTTCCACAAAACACCACTGGTACAATACAGTGTGCACAGCTCGGGATAAATTAAAAGTCCAGCAATACACCAGAAGAATAACTCATTATTACAGTTAACTGAGCTTTAATCCAGGAATGGAAGCCTAGTATTTTTTAATCAATTTAAAATTTAAAATGAAGGTACCAAAACTACACAGAGAAACCCTGTCTCAAAAAAACTAATAAATAAATAAAATTAAAAGTGAAATCCTGCCGGGCGGTGGTGGCGCATGCCTTTAATCCCAGCACTCGGGAGGCAGAGGCAGGCGGATCTCTGTGAGTTCGAGGCCAGCCTGGTCTACAGCGCGAGATCCAGGAAAGGCGCAAAGCTACACAGAGAAACCCTGTCTCGAAAAACCAAAAAAAAAAAAAAAGTGAAATCCTGCACTTTTAGACTAGGTAGACAGCATCTCACTATGTAGCCTAGCTAGTCATCGACTGTTACGCAGCCCAGACTGGCCTTGCATTCTCAATCCTCCTGCCTCAGGCTCCTGAGGGTTACAACTGCAGGTGCATGCCACCATGCATGAGGAGAGAGGACAATACAGATCAGCTCACAAAACAACAACAACACAACACAACCACCAACACTGTGCAAAAGTGAAAGACTGAACGTTTTCCTCTGACAAGGTAACAGGGCAAGGATGTCTGCTCTCATTATCCCTGTTCAACTGATTGCTGTAACTGGTCCTCTGACCACTACACACACGCGTGCACTTGCACACATGCGTGCACACGCACGTGCACACACACATATGCATGCATGCACGCACGCACCAAATGTAATTTTAAAAAAAAAAAAAACCTCTGTGTATCAAAATACATTAAGAAATAAGCCAGAATGAGAAAAATATTTTCAAAACACATATCTGGTTAAGCATTTGTATCCAAAACTCAGGAAGTATGAAGTACTCGCACAGTTGGCAACACACACGTGCAGGTGCCCTGACTGCTCGGGGATCCCGGAACTGACATCCAAAGGGGAAAGTGTGGCGTCTGAAGACAGACAGTTTCTTGAAAAAGGCTCAAGTTGCCTCCTCCTTCCAGCACATCCAAGACCCAGCCACTGCCATGGGGAGCCTCCTGGTGCTGGAAGGCACCAGGGCTCTTTCTGTCCAGACCATCTGTGACTGTCTCTGGCCGTGGTATGACTCATGGTGTTTCCTCTCAGGTCACTACACATGACCACCATTGGAGGAGGGCCAGGAAGAGGGGAGTTGTTAGTAAAAACACAAAGCACCCCAGAATGATGGAGTGATGGACAAGGGCTTGACTGGAAGCATCATCCAGGACATGGAAGAAGATGACACCAGGGTAGTCCTCTTTCAATGGCAAATTTCACAGCATTCCAAGAGCACAAAGCAGAAGTAGCCAGTTCTTTTCTTCTTTTAGATTTAATTGTTTTTATTTAATGTGTATGAGTGATTTGACTGCATCTGTCTGTGTACTACGTATGTACCTGGTGCCCACAGAGGTCATAAGAGGACATCAGATCCCCTGGAACTGAATTATGGATGTTGTAAGCTGGCACGTGGGTTCTGGGAATAGAACTCGGTCCTCTGCAAAAGCAACAAGTGCTCTTAGCTGCTGAGCATATGGAAGCCATAAGACATCCTCAAGGGTCATCTTAAGGAACCCTGCCCACCTCCTTTGAGACAGGGTCTCTCATTTTCCTAGAGTTCACCGATTCAGCTATAGGCTGGTTAGCTGGGGAGCCCCAGGGATCTCCCTGTCCCTGCCTTCCCTGGGCTAGGATTACAGCTATACACCAGCATGCCAGGCGTTTTTCTGTGAGTTCTGGGGATGGGACCCAGAACGCTGAGCCACCTGCCCAGCCTCACAGTTTCACTACGCATTGTCCCACTCCACCAGAGGATGTTCAGTCCAGATTAAGACCATGGCAGGTTCATCCCTTAAGCACACCAAGGTTCGAGACAGGGGCTGTGGCTGCCTTGTTGGTACTGTGTCCTTCCTGCCTGGGAAACGCTGAGAGCCGACACATGCTGAGAGTGAGCAGGTGGGGTCGCACACAAAACGGCTGGACCCCATCCTAGCAAAGCACAGCTTTGAGTCCGTGCAGTTGGCCTCCTGGCCCTCCTGACAGGTGCCTGGGTCACAGGCCAAGCCTGCAAAGATTCCTGAAGTTCATGGTTGAGAAAGGCTGTGCCCAGGAAGAGGCGTGCGGAGGAGCGTCTGGACACGAGGCCTCTCTGGCCAGGATTTTAAAGTGCTTGCCATGCAGCCCTTTCACTCTGACAAGTATATCTGAAAAACCCAAAGGGCAAACACCTCCACCTGATCCTACCACCTTGGGCATCTTGTGTCTGGCCTTGGGTCACAGTGACAGCCCCTCTCATTTCCAGCTCCCACTCCTTCAAAAACAAGGGCTCCCACTGGCCAGTTCTTGTTGAAAACGGTGCATAATTGACAGTGCAAACCCATCCTGGCAGTATCTGCAGTCTCTCCAGAGGCAAGCAACAAACTCACTCTCCCTGCTGTTAACTAGTAAATTAGCAAGCGTTCCTGGCAGTTCACGAAGTGCATTTCCAAACACAGCAGCCGGCTGAAGGAGAATGACCCAGGATACTCCTGCATAATCCAGCTCTTTTTAAAAGCCCTCTGAAAATGTCTCCCTCCTTCACCACTGAGAAGAAAGGGAAAAAAAATCTTTTCCTGTGCACACTGCCACCCAGGAGCTCCCCAGACAATAAGGAGAAGCCAATTGTCAGAGCCAGGTAGTCCTGCAAGCTTTTCCCACAGAGAAAAGCAAATGAGTTTAAGGCAAAAATAACAGGAGACAAGCTGGCCACCACCTGTGAAGCAAGCCCTTCAGCAGGGTTCCCAGGGAACCCAAGCTATCCTTGGGGCTTGGTAGGGACAGAAGGATTGATGAGGGACAGAAGTAAGCAACTGCTTAAGCCTTCTGAGTGAGGCTTCATCCAGTTAGGTCTCTGGCTGGCATGTGCACCCTCATACTGGCTTTGGGTCAGCAGAGTAGTAAAGGGCTGAGATCCACATCCTGAGACAAGAAGACCAGGCCAACAGGACACAAGACCTTCCCTAAGCCATCAAGGCTCTTGTGAGCTTGAAACCGCCTAACACAGCAGTTTTTCCCCTCAAATCTGTGTTCAGACGCCCCCATCATTCTGCTGTTTTAAAAACTAAATTCTGGGGCTCCGGAGATAGCTCAAGAGGTGAGTGCTTGCCTTGTAAGGACAAGAGCCTGAGCTCAGTCTGCAGAGCCCATCGAAAAAGAAAAGCAAACGGCCCGACAGTATGTGCTGAAACCAAGTGCTGGGGAGGCAGAGACAGGCAGAGTCCCTAGAGTCTGTGACTAGCCATCCAGCCTACTTGGGGAGCTCTAGTCCAGTAAAAGTCTCTTTCTCAAAAGAAGGTGGGCAGCTGAAGGAATGGCAACCATGGTTGACCTCTAGCCTAGTCCGTTCATCTCTCTCCATCTGTCTCCTCTCTGTCTGTCTGTCTCTGTCTCTCTCTCTCTGTCTCTCTGTCTCTCTCTCTCTCTCTCTCTCTCTCTCTCTCTCTCTCTCTCTCTCACACACACACACACACACACACACACACACACACACACACACACCACTTCCAGCTTTTCTGGTGCTGTTGACTTATACAATTAGGTCACAGACCCATGTGTCCTTTACAGCTAGACCAACATGAAATACTGACAAAGAGTGCAAATAGTTTCTTTTTCTTTTTCTTTTTTTGAGACAGAGTTTCTCTGTACAGCTTTGGAGCCTTTCCTGGAACTCACTCTGTAGCCCAGGCTGGCCTCGAACTCACAGAGATCCGCCTGCCTCTGCTTCCCGAGTGCTGGGATTAAAGGCGTGCGCCACTACCGACCACCCAGCTTGCAAATACTTTTCTAAAGAAAAAAGGTGTATTTCTTCCATATGTGTATGTGAGTGTCTGTATGCATGCATGCGTGTGCCTGGTGCACACAGAGGCTGGAAGAGGGTGTTGGTCGACCTGAACTGGAGTTAGATGCTTCATGACCACCTATGTTGGTGCTGGGAACCAAATCCCAGTCCTCTGCAAAGGCAGCAAGTTCTCTTAGCCACAGAGCCATCTCTCCAGCCTTCGGAGAATGTAAACGCTTTTGTTCTGACCACTAGCTTGCTAACCCAACCAAACAGCCCACATGCTGTGGGAAGATGTTCGAATTTCATTTCAGTTACTGTGATAAAATACCAGAAAGATTTGAAAACATCTCCCTTGTGGGACCCTCTTATTTGAGATGACCATGATTTCCAAATGAAGAAACACAGAGACTTGTGAACATTAGTACAACAAAAATACCCTGGCACAGAAAGGTACTCTTGATATATTAATTGAAAAAGTATGTTGGGACTGGGGAATATAGCTACATTGGTAGTATGCTTGAGGTCCTGGGTTCTGTCCCCAGCACTGCAGAAACTGGCATGGTGGTGCACGCCTATAATCCCAGCTTTTAGGAAGTGGAGGCAGGAGGATCAGAAGGGCAAGGTCATCTTCAGCTACAACAGGTTAAGGGCAGCTTGGGCTACATTAGACTCTGTCTCAAAAATGAACAAATAGGTGAAATTGTCTGTGCCACTTAAAAATGTACAGGAAAAGCCTGACATGGTGCTGTAACATGCCCAGCTTACTCAGGAGACTGACACAGGAGGATGCCCTTGAGTTTAAGGGTTTGAGGTCAGCTTGGACAATATAGTGAAACCCTGTTTCCAAAAACAAAACAAAAACCAAATACTAGAATAGCAAAGGCAACCATGCCTTGACATTGGCGGGATGCAAAGCTCACACGGTCCTTGTCCCCATCCTTGACATTGGCAGGATGCGAGGCTCACACGGTCCTTGTCTCCATGTGTTGACATTGGCGGGATGCGAAGCTCACACGTTCCTTGTCTCCATCCTTGACATTGTCGGGATGCGAAGCTCACACGGTCCTTGTCTCTATCCTTGACATTGTCGGGATGCGAGGCTCACACGGTCCTTGTCTCCATGTGTTGACATTGGCGGGATGCGAAGCTCACACGTTCCTTGTCTCTATCCTTGATATTGGCGGGATGCGAAGCTCACAGTCCTTGTCCCTATCCTCGCTTCACGGTTTGCTGGGAATTCGGTTTATGCATGTCAGGGGGAGCCCTGAAAATTAGAGCATTTGCCCATTTCTCTGGTGTAAATTCTCCCAATCTAGCTGCAAGCTGCCTCATTGACATCACTAAGTATGGAGCTTGGAAATGATGCACAGAGTAGAGTCTCGGGGGCTGGAACACATTGCTGCAGCCTCTGGGGACCAGCCAGGACTATGGCCCTTCTGGTGTGGGCCAAGACTTGGCCAACTGCCTATGGGGTTCTTGAACCTTGAGCAGGCCCCTGTGGATACATTGCCATACTTAATCCTCACAACACCCTATGAGGCTGTGGTACCAGGACACATCACACATTGACACATCACAGGTCATGAAGAGCAAGGCTCTGGACAGTTACTCAGCTGAGAAGTGGCCCTGAGACTGCTCCCAGATTGTACCCTTAACCTCTCTGTACTGTGCTTATTTCTCTCTATGCTAGTGACCCCTGCTCTGTGCCTTCAGGAGGCCAGAGGCATGATGGTTGCCATCCCTTGTCACTAATGCAAGGGAGGGACCTGAGATCTACAGAGACTGATTCTCACCCTCCCTGGCTCACTTCCCTTGGGCCTGCTACAGCCATTGTATTCCGAGGAATTCTTACTTTCCTTTGTCCCACTGGCCTACCTGGACCATCTCCTTGAAGATTTCAAATGTGTTTTGCTTCTTGGCTTCAGTTTGAATCTTTGGCCTTTTGTTTATCACCACCATCACCACCACCATCACCACCACCACCACCATCACCATCACCAACACCATCACTACCACCACCATCACCACCACCACCACCATCATCATTGTCATCACCAGCACCATCACCATCACTACCACCATCACCACCACCACCACCACCACCACCACCACCACCACCACCACCATCACCATCATCACCACCACCACCATCACCATCACCATCACCATCATCATCACCATCACCACCACCATCATCACCATCACCATCATCACCACCACCACCATCACCATCATCACTACCATCATCATCACCATCACCACCACCATCACCATCACCATCACCACTATCATCACCATCACCACCATCATTACCCTTGTCATCACACCCACCACTCTCACCATCACCATCAGTCCATCAACACTGCCATCACCATTGCCGTCAGCAGCAGCAGCAGCAGCAGCATCACTACCTTAATCACCACCATCGTCATCCCCATCAAAAACTTTGTCAACACTATGTGCCAGAGATTTGTACTAAGCATGGCACACATCACAGCACCCGCCCTCCCCCATGGAAGACACCTGCATAGGTGCTGTGATCCTGACCATTTCAAGGGCCTACAGGTCATGTACTGTCTCTAGACTGGGCTCCCAGTCCATCAGGTTTCAGGATGCCCTGCTATGTTCCTATGTGTCAGAAAACCATGATTCATTCCCCCGAGTGGTTAAAACATTCCAGAAGTCTCTAATGAGACGTAGGGACCACACAGTGAACACTGAAGCCACTTAACCCACAGGATGTAGCTGGATTTAATTGTTCAGGTTCCTCTGTGGCTGCCCAAGGTCTGAGTCCCTCCTCATCCTCCTCATGGAGGATGGTGGTACATCGCTAGCTGCCTCTTGGGGCCAAAGACAAACAATGCAGGATGTAAAAGACTGCTCACCCCCAACCACGACTGCCGTGCCTAGGGAATCAGTCACTGCGTTTCTTAAACCCACACTTTAATTACTCCAAAATTATGTTAAATCCTTGCATAAAAACAGCTACAACTCTCTCCTGAAGAATTTCACTACAGTTAGTTGGGCTGTCTCTAGACACTTGGTTAAAAGGAAATAGATAAGGTCTTCAAAATAAGGCAAGGAGGCCATCCTTCGTCAGCCCATCTAGGGGTCAGAGTCTTAGGAGGCGGGGGCAGAAGTCTCCCATTTTACAGACAGAAAGGGAAGAAAATACCCTTTGGCTTGGCAACGTAATAGGCTTTACTTCTGGAAAAAAAAAAAAAACAAGCCTGATTAAATATTAATAGCCAGTGGTATTAATTAAGGGGGAAGAGTCCATCAAGAGAACCCCAATATGTTTACAGTGTCCCCAGGAAACTGGGAAAATTCACAATCAAGTGTGTAAATGTTCTAAAAAAGGGTCTTGAATATTTTATGAATATTTGTCATAAAACAGAAATAATAACCACTGTGCAGAGCTATTAGAATTAATATTTATGCCGCCCGCCATGAAATATTCATGGGGACAGAGAGAGGGGGGCCGTAAGACAAGAATTAATTTACATTGGGCCCGGTTTACCCGCTGGCTTGATGTTTAAAGCCAGTTGACAAGCCTCCCTATGAATCCACCAGTCACTTCCCTGCAGTCTAGGAAGTGGAGGGGGTGGGGACCGGCCCGGGCTGCTGACAGCTCACAGATTGAGTTTCTGACAGCCCTAAAAAAACCTAAGTGGCCCCCCACCTTTTTTCCCTTCTTCCATTGCCCAAGGCGCTCTGTTCCGAAACCATTCCTCCCAGCTCCCCTTCCATCTGCTGGAATTAACGAATTAATGAGCGCCGATACACTTTACTGGTGGGGCCCTATGAATGTTTACAGGCGATTAAATTATAATGCAGGGGGCGGCTGTATAATTCATGAACCAATTAAAGGAAGTGTTAGTTGATTTGATGGGATGAGGACGTACAAAATGCATTTAACTAATGGGGAGCCTCGGGCTGCTGAGGGCCGGCTCCCCTCTCAGATTACGCAGCTAATTGCCCGACTTTGCGGGGCTGTCACAGATAGCCATGCATATTTCATTGTTCTCAAATACTTCAGTTGTCTGCGTCAGTGTTGTGGCTGTAATGTGGAGAAGCTAGGCCAAACCTGGGTGTCGTTACAGTGTCTGGCCTGGCCTCACCAGAAACCTAGGAACCCAAAGGTCCCCAGCCATTAGGTGATTAAAAGGGCTCAGCATGTGGTCACTCACCTTTTGTTTTACTAGAGACACTCATTCCAGATGCTGACTTCATGACCTTGGGGACCCTTGGGACTTGAGCCCCTTTTTGTGCAGGGGAGGTAGGAACTGAGTTCTGCAACCCCGTGTTGTTTCTACCCTGTGAGCCCTCCCCAGCCCAGTCCACATCCCAGGTCCAGGGGTCTTCCCCCCAGGGCAGCCCTCCTGGGGAACTTCCCACTCTAAGTGCCTCCTTTAGGCCTGACTTTGTCCATCGGTACAGGGCAGCCACTCGGGGCTTCATTAAATGCAGATCGTGGCAAACTTGAACTCAAACTTGAATGTCTGCCACCAGATGCTTGGAAGACTCAAGAAAGGAAATGGGCAAAAAGCAACTGTACCCATCCCAGGCATGAAAAGATCCTGGCACTCTAGGAAGAGGGAGGGCTGAGAGGAGGTGAGAAAGGGTCGCAGATCAGTGGGATGTCTGAGGGAGGGGCTGCCTTCAGACTCCACCCACTCCGAAGTTTCCCAGCTCCCCTCCATACAGACTGACTGGTCGGTCTCCAGAATCTTACTGTTGTCTCTAGGCTTCCAAGCCAATTCTGACTTTCACATGAGAGAATTATAAATGAAGACGCGCGCGCGCGCACACACACACACACACACACACACACACACACACACAGACAGAGAGACAGACACAGAGAGAGAGAGGCATGCACACAATCATACATGCACATGAACAAATTAAAAGCCTGCATGATCAACCACCCTGCACTCTTGCTCCTACATGCACCCAGCTATGGAGAGGCCTGGACAGTGCCAGCATCTTACTCTGTCACAGACTTATCATCAGTGCCTCATCCTGCTTGAAGGCAAAGCAGCATGACAGTAAGAAGCCATAGTTTACTCACGGCAGGGTGAGGATGCTAGAGTTGAGCGGTAGTGGAGCGAATCCCAGGCTTAGTATGTGGCTGACTTGGAATAAACCCCATGTCTTGGGCTTTTGCTAAGTGTGTTTTAATAGAGCCTGCCACCTGGGGACTGACCCCATCCCTTTTCTCCACCCTTCCCCTCCCTGCACCTCATAGCCTTTGTTCCCCAATCACACTGTGCTGTCAAATTAAGCAACTGGTACTATCTACAAGGACAGTCTTGGCAGTCAGCAGGACATCTGGTGATATGCACAGGGCCTCTCCTGGACTAGGTGGCACAAACCCAGTGGCCACAGGTGAGAAGAACCCAGACAGAAGCCACTTCAATTGCAAACTAAAGCAGCAATGTTAACTTGGTTTTCAACAGCCACTTGGGGCCTCTGCTTAAATGTTACCAGCAATTGGTGGTCAAGCTGGGTTTAACATATTCTGACTTAAAAATTAAACCAAACTATCATTTACCAGGTACACTGTCTTAGGTTTTTTGAAGATGCTACTTATGTCATCCTGTAAGACAAATGGTATTCCCATCACATAAATGGGGAAACTGAGGCCCGAAAGAGTTCAAGCATCTTGACTCAGAATTGCTTCTAAGTATATTAGCTGCACAAGAGCAAAATCATGTGATCCTATAGAATGTTGCCCTCAGAGAAGAACAGCCATTGATTAGGATACGGCCTGTTGATGTTCCCTCATAGAAGGAGGGGTGAGGAGGGTCATTAGACCCTCACCTGAGATGCCAGTCACTCTCCTGCCACTCCCCACCCCAGCTATATATGATCTCAGGAGATGCTAGCAAATACAGAGGTTGACTGGAGTAGGGGAATTCCACCTAGGTAGTGACAGAGACATCGGCACCCATGCTGGGGTGGACTGATGAGGTCACCCATAATCCTGTACGTAGTCCCTCACTTATACTCTGTAGGCAAACCCAATACACTTGTCAGTTTGCCAATTGAAGCTTGAGCGGAACCCTGAGTTTGAGGCCAGCCTAGGTTACAGTGTGAGACTCTCAAAATACAAAAACAAAACCTGAAAAATATTGAAAGCTGTGTAGTGGCATAGATTATAATAGTCTGATTTTGCTTGACAAGGAAAGTAAACCTGGACAGATGTGCAAGTGCCCAGGGGATCAGAACAAGTGGGGGTGGGGGTGGGATAGGAAAGAGGACAACCAAGAGGCCCTCTACCTTATACAGGTCTATTTGCTGTATTGACAATGCGACTTTGCTGTTTCTACAGTTAGGAAAAACATTAGCCATAAAATCCTCAGAGAAAGATGTCTGTTGTTGTAATGGGGTGTGGGCAGTGGAAACCACCTGCTGGATAAATGCTCTGCCACTCCGAGCCACACCCTGAGCCTGAAGAGATTATTTTGTTGTAACACGAATCTCTAAATGGTCTTATTAATAAAAAACCCAGAGCCAGATAATGGAGTGAAAGTTGAAAGATCAGAGAAACAGAACAAGCCACAGCCAACCTCACCTCACCAACTCCTCAGCCAATCCTGTTTTCACGAATCCTCAGACTGAAAGCCTCTGAGTCCTCACCCCTGAGGGTCTCAGTAGAACTGATGCTTAGTTCCTGTCTCCTCACGCCTTATAGACCGTTTGCCACCCAGCCATGTCACTTCCTGGGATTAAAGGTATGTGTGTGTGTGTGTGTGTGTGTGCGCTTCCCAAGCAGAGACATGAGATCTCAAGAACTGGGATTAAAGGCATGTGCCACCACTGCCTGACCCTTTTTCCCAGTGTGGCCTTGAACTCACAGAGATCTTGATGGATCTCTGCCTCCTAAGTGATAGGATTAAAGGTCTGTGCCACCACTGTCTGGCTTCTATTTCTAATCTTGTGGCTGGCTCTGTCCTCTGATCCCCAGGCATGTTTATTAGGGTACACAATATATCACAACATTTTGTATTTATTCTCTTAAAATACTTATTTTTAGTTCATGTGTATGAGAATTTTGCTTGCATGGATGTATGTGCATTATGTGAGTGCCATGCCCATGGAGGCTAGAAGAGGAGAGATCCCCTGGAACTGGAGTTACAGATGGTTGGGAGCCACTACGCAGGTGCTGGGGACAAAACTCAGGTCTTCTACAAGAGCAGCCAGTGTTCTAAACTGCTGAACCACCTCCCCAGCCCCCAAAGGTCATCTTTTAAAAAGGAAAAGTACCAGTTTTAGATAACAAGAACAGCACACACAGCGGGGGTGGCACCTGTGACTGGGCCAGACTCTCTCCTTGCTGCAGAATTGAGATGCTCTGGCTTTGCTTTTGCTGAGGACCAAACCTAATATCTCAAGCATGCTACGTGGTGCTTTACCCTCAGAGACAGAACTAAGGCATACAGAGCCCAAGGGACACCTCTCTCTCCTAGAAAACCCCCTGATATGGTACCAGTGTCCTTCTGCCACAGAAGTAGACAGACAGAGAACAAGGGCATACAGCTGCTAGACTCTAAGGACAGACAGAGGCAGGATAGGTCTGAGCCAAGTGCCAGGTGTAAGGGGGCTGGTGAGAAAATGAGAACAGCTCAGTACAGCTCAATGCCTCAAGGATGGGAAAATCAACCACTGTTATTCATTCATTCATTCATTCAACAAACACCTCCCCAGTGCCTCCCCAGGGAATCTCCTCAGGCCAGCCATGCTCAGGCTGCTCACCAACGCTGCTTCCATACAGACATCAGACACCATCTTGGAACCTGGAGTGGATCCCATGATTTGGGGGTGGTGCCATCCTGGGACAGGTGGTCCTTGGTCGTGTAAGAAAGTAAGATGAGCAAGCCATAGAGAACAAGCCAGTAAACAGTGTTCCTCCACGGCACCGATTTAAGTTCCTGCCTCTCGGTTCCTGCCCTGAATTCCTGCTTTGGCATTCCTTGGTAATGGACTAGAACTGTAAGCCAAATAAACACTTTCCTCCCAAGGAAAAAAATTAAAGGTAAAATAAAATGCAATGTGTTTTCACTAGAATTAAGAAAAAGGAGGATTAAAATACTCTTTTTCATGGCACCTCCTAAATGGTCGGCCTTGTCAAAATGAAGCTGAGTATCTCCTTTCCAGCCACAGGCTGTCAGAAACTCATGGGAAACACAAACTTCGTGCTTTCTAGAAGTGTATAGCACAGAAGTAGCTGCTGATGAAGAGTGGAGGGTTATGTTGTCCAAATAAGTGGTGGGAACAACAAACAAGGTTTTCCCATGGGGCAAGGCATCTTCACCCACAGCAAAGTGCACCTGCTGAAAAGTAAGAGGCATTCCTGTTACAGACCAAGGAGCACTGGAGAGAGGAAGTGCCTGTCTTTCTGTGGATGCACTGTGGAGCAACCTGAGTGCTCTCAACTTGGTTATTGCTGGAGGGAGGAGCGGGATACTCCTGGACTGACGTATACTACTGTGTCTCAGCAGCTGCAGCCCAGGAGAGCCCCAGAATCAAGAGTTTCCAGGCTCTCTAAAGATGATGACATCTGCTGTTGTCAGAAAGCCTTAGAGAAGGAAAGAGGCCCTGGACCAAGACTCGGCGTCTTGTTCCTCCACTGTCCTGCAACACAAATGTCAACGTATTGAAGAAACAGCACACTAAGAAAAATAAGGAGGCTGCCAAATATGCTAAACTTTTGCCCAAAACAATGAAGGAAGTCAAAGAAAAACACCAGGAACAGATTGCCAAGAGATGTAGGCTGTCCTCGCTGAGAGGACACTTCTAAGTCCAGTCAAAAACAGAGTAACAAAGAAATGATCAGACCTTGAAAACAAAGAAGATTAAGATGTCTGATGGGGGAGGGGTAGCTCAGTGCAGTGGTAGGGTGTTTGTCTAGCAGGCACAAAGGCCCTGGGTTCAATCCCCAAGACCACACACACACACACACACACACAAATATGTGTGACAGGTTAGGGAGAAAGCAACAAGGGGGCTGGACACACAAGTTACCTGTAACTAAGGGTCGGGAGGGGGGTGGCACACATCTTTTCTTTTGGTGACCTTCCCACAAAGTGCCTACATGTTCACCAGCCTTTGTCCTCAGCACTGAGGAGTCTTTCCCAGAAGGTGCTGGGCACCACTGTCCCCCATTGGATAAGAATGGGAGCTAGGCCTTGCAGTAACCAGCCAGCTTTCCCAGGTCACATCCCTGGTACAGGCAGGCCACGTTCAGGCCAGTTAATGTCCAGTGGGAGTGGTGACCACTGGACACTCTCTGGTGAGACAGACACTGTACCCAGTTCTGTGAAGGCAGGATGCAGATGACAGAGCTGCCCCCACTCTGTGGGTGGGGCAGTTGCTGTTACTGGGGAGTAAAGGGTCTCAGGCTGCTGGGCCACCAGTGCAGTGTCTTCGTGGGTGCTTAGCTGTGTTAGCACACCTCCTCTCACTTCCTCTCCAAGCAGGTCTGGTCATCATCTACAGCTTTGTTCTTTTATTTTGCCTTTAGACACAATCTCACATAGTCCAGGCTGACCTTGATCTGGCCATGTAGGCCAGGCTGACCTTGAATTCCCGATCCTCTGGTTTCTATCTCCCTGATGCTAAGGCTACAAGTATGTGTCGCCATGTCAGGCTTCATCAATTTACAAAGTTTTAAAATTATGCTGTGTGTGTGTGTGTGTGTGTGTGTGTGTGTGTGTGTGTGTGTGTGTGTGTGTTTGTGCACGCGCTCGTGAGCCATACAATGTGGTGCAGAGGTCAGCAGATAACTTGCGGACACCTGTTCTCTCCTCTTACTATGTGTGTCCTGAGGATCAAACTCAAGGGGTCAGACTAAGCGGCAAGGGCCCTCCATGCGCTGAGCCATCTCACCAGCCCTCATCATTTATTTTTTTAACTAAGATGAAATCCACACGCTGTAAAACAAGTCATTTTACAGGTACAAGTTAGTGGCAGCCAGTATGTTCATCATGCCACATGCCCATCCTCTCCACTGCCACAGATGCCCTGCCTTCTGCCTGTGAATCTAGAACATTCCACGTGTATGATGTCCCAAGGTGTCTACTTTTGTAGCATCTTCTTTCATGTGACACGATGTACTTGTCATTTTTACTCTGTAGCCTGCTGAATCAACTCTATGATTGGCCCCAGGAAGCTCAGAAGGAGGGGCCCAAGGCCACCAGGCCAATCAAAAGAAGAATAACCTTCCTACTAGGTCCACCTGATCCAGCTCTGACATTCTTGGTCTTGCTTTGGATGTCCTACTAATAACTCACCCTTGTGTGACAGCCTGGCTCAGCCCAGGTGTCAGCCAGGTGTCTTTCTGGCCTTCCTGGTCCTCACTTCACACTCCTGGCCACAGGCCTCTCTGCTGGTCCTGGCTCCAGCACAGGCCAGCTCTTAGCCTAGGGTGTCCCTGTCCTGAGTTACCACAGGGCCACCTCTAGGACTCTGCTGAGATGACACTCTGTCTCTGAGCCCACACTTCTCACTTTGTCTCTTTGGAGATGGGGACACGTGGTTCTTGTTTACTATCTGCCCCTGCAGGGGCAGAATGCACCTTCATTGCCCCTGCTTTGTTGTTAGTTCCTGGGACAGGGCCTGACATACAGTAGCTACGCCACAAATGTCCACCAACTAAAGCGTGTCAGCTCAAGAATCTCATCTGCAGGATCAGGAGGCAGTGAACAGACCCTAGCCACAGAGGACTAACACAGAGGGCCAATGTCGCTACAGAAGGCAATCAGAACAGCATCCATGGGGGCTCGGCATGGCATCTGCATCCGCCTCTTTTCATTTCCAAGACAGACCTCATCAGCCTTCCTGTCTCTGAACCATTGACTCGTATTTATCAGAGTTCCCACAGTGTTGAGAGACAATCAGAGCCTGCATGAGACAACCCTCGTGGGCTAGGCCTTGCGGCCCCTCCCTGTGTCACCTGACCTCTCCTCCTCAGGCTCTGGCACAGCCTGGACAGGCCTGCTCTCTCTCTGCCTCCATGAATGCTATTCAGCATGCAAGGGGCCGAGCTCTGCAGGAGACACAGTCTGAGCTTTCCCAGCACTAATCCTGAGCTGGAGAGACAACGTCTCAGTCAGTAAAAACGTTTGTCCTTTTGGAAATCCCACGTTATCACAGTAGGAGCATCAGTAGCAGCTGCATTCTGACTCCCGCAATCAGAGAACCCCAGGAGCCTCGAACTCCACAGTCATTTGGCCAGTGAGCACCTCCCATCCTCAAGGATTTCCAAGCAGAGAGGTTTTTTGTTTTGTGGGACCTATTGCCAGTGGGGTTTTTTTGTTTCATTCTGTTTGGTTTTTGGGTTTTTGTTGTTTTGTTTTCTTTTTCCTCAAATGGACCCCTTTACAGAGGCTGAGAGTTACCTCTGTGCACATTCCCCCCAGTCCCTTTGAGTTCTGATTTCTTTTCTTTTCTTCCCTTTCTGAGGGACAGGGAAACAACAGCTCAGTCTCATACACAAGATTATCCCCAGGAGAGAACCACTCAGGCTTCAAACTAGCCCAGTGGTTCTCAACCTTCCTAAGGCTGCGACCCTTTACTACAGTTCCTCATGTTGTGGTGACCCCCAATCATAAAATTGTTTTGTTGCTACTTCATAACTGTAATTTTGCTACTGTTATGAATCGCAATGTAAATATCTGATATGCGGGATATTGATATGCGACCCCCCTCAAAGGAGTCTGGACCCACAGGTTGAGAACTGCTAGACTAGGCAGCTTCCAGGGCACAAGATGAGATCTGCAACCTTCCATGGCACCTAGGGTAGGAGGCTGCTGTGGGGCTCAGCTCACCACCAGCTGACTTTGGGTGCAGGGCCAGTGAGGAGGGGGTGGGGGGGAGAAAGGCTTCTGCAGCTTCCCAAACCACTCATTAAGCAATCGTGTTGCTCACTTTAAAACTTACTGTTCATGGTAACCAAATTCTTTGAAACCTTTCCCTGTCTTATGGCTCATAAACCAGTGTTGTATGGATCAGTGGCCAGGGATCCCCTCTCCAAAGCATAAGTCAAACCTGAACTGCCCTCTCACCCCCAAAGGCCAACAACCCTGCTGACATGATTTCGGTTCTTTCTCAGCTGGCTGTGGTGGTTCACAGAGTTCCTAGAACTCAGGAAGCCGAGGCAGGAGAATCACAAATTCCAGGTCAGCCCCAATGGACTACACAGCAAGATCCTGTTCTTGACAGAATCTTTCTGTTCTTGACATCTTTCTGGCCACATGAGTTGGTGAATGGTCCCCTACTTCAGAGCTCAAAATGGGCTTTGGTAATTTACCTCCTACCACAGGTGCACATTACGGATCCCACTTTGCAGAAAAGGAGAGTGACCGACTCCCCCCCCCCCCAAAGTCATGTGGTCAGTATGTTTAAAAAACAGGATTGGAACCTGTGCTACACCAAGTCTGCAGGGCTTTCCCCATCCACACAGCAACTCCACCCAAGCCCAGGGACCACAGGACAGCGGTTTGGGGCACATTCTCTACCCTGGACAGCTCCTCCCCGACACCATGGTACACATGCGGCCTGCTGAGCTGAAGTCGCCCCTGGCTGCCCTCTGGGCTCAGGCTTTGCAATGCTTCCTCGATGCTGTTGAATGTTGATGCCTTCTGGCAAGCTGCACCTGCCACTACGTAGCACAAGGCACAGGGCGATGCCCACAAGCAGCAGCGCAACCCTCCATGCATGTGCCTTTCAAATTAACATCCACATACCCATAATATGGCTCACTCAAGATCATTACCAAGCCCACATAGACAACTCCTTGGATTGGTGTCTGGAGAGTTCTGCCTGGCTGATTCTCTCTGTCTCTAACCACTTTAAAATGAACTGCTTCCCCAAGCCACCCCCGAACCCCCAGATCATTATGATCTGAAGTGTTTATTAGCCTCTCTATCATGATCAAGATTTTATGAGCACTCTATTCAAACTGTGAATTAAATACATAATTCCGGACCCATCAGGTTCCAGTTCAGTGCTGTGTTTGTCTCTATTATGCCACAGTGGTTGCCGTGGGCACCCGGCAGATGACAACTGAACATGTTTGACCAGGGGCAGCTAAAGTGACTGACATTTCAATCCAGGGCAGCCACAGGGGTTAGGGCCATTAACGGGAAAGATCTCCACAGTGTGGGATGATGGTGGCGGGGCTGGGAGCTAAGGAAGGGCTTCCTCTGGCTCTGCCTCCTCCTACATGAGACTCTTCACCCACCTAGCATGTTTCAGGAGAGAAGGCTGCCCTCTTATAGCTGAGGAAGTGGGATGATGAGGTAAAAGGACTTCCCATTCTTTTGACAGCAGTACTGGCTCTCTGATGGAGACATCGGGGCTCCCCCTGGGGTCTACTGGCTAATCCTGTTCTCCATGGACGATTGCTACAGCTCATTACTGTCTGTGCACACTGCTTCATTCATGCCCTCTGCGGCTTCCCACAGCATGAACTATTGATCCCACACTGGAGATGAAGAAACTGAGGCTCCATGGTGAAGTAAGCCAGGGAGATGGGGCTGGTTATGTCCTCGACCTTGCCCTTTCCTATCCCTTCTTCTGTCAGGCCATGATCTCTCCTCCTCACGAGCTTCTTGCTCATCCTCAGGGTCCAGCAGCTCTAGAAGTCTGCTCTGCCACCAGCTCACATGCACTGGCCTAGAGTGCAAGCTGGTCTATGTGTCCTGGGCACTCAGAAGAACTCTGATGAGGGCTGCTTTAGAACACAGCACACGGTCGCTGAACATCTGTTTACTGACATGAATTCAGACTCGGCTGCCTGACTGTTCTCCAAAAGGATTCACAGTCTTGGCATGTTCAAGCCCCCTTCTCTGTCCCCCTCCCTCACCCCACAGGACAGCAATAGAAACCGAGTAAAGAGCAGAGCTGACCAGGTTCAAGGGACCCATGCCCACCATGAGTTAGCACTGCCTTATGCCCATCCGCCACAGATGACTGATGCCCATCAGCTCCCTCCTTCTCAAGGTGGCCGTGCACATCTCCGCAAACAGGGCCTTTTTTCATGACCGACTCTAGTATTTCCCAGCCAGTCTTGTGTTGCTTGGGGCTGGCCACTCAAAGTGCTAGAAGAGGAAATAATTGTTACTAGTTAAATATTCTACATATACATTAAAAAGTGACTACGGGGGCCAGAGAGATGACTCTGTGGGTAAAGCACCTGCTCTGCAAGCATGAGGACCTGAGTTCGGGTCCCTGGCAGCCATGTAAAAGTGGCTTACGTAATAACTCCGGTGCTTGGGAGGCAGAGACAGGCAGATCTCTGGAGCTGAAATGGCCAGCTCCAGCTTCAGTGAGATCCTGTCTCCAAACTGAGGTGGATAGGACTACAGAGATGGCTCGGTGGTTAAGATCACTTGCTGCTCGTGAAGAGGACCCAGGTTCAGTTCCCAGCACCCACATAGTGGCTCACAACTATCTCTAACTCCAGTTCAGGGGATACAACACCCTCTTCTGGCCTCCACAGGCAGTGCACACACATGGGGCACAGACATACATGCAGACAAAACACCCATTAAAATAATTTTTAAAATTTAAAGGTGGAAAGCAATAGAGAAAGATACTCAACCTTGATGTCTGGCCTCCATATATGAACCACAGGGAAGGGTGAGTATGCACACACACACACACACACACACACACACACACACACACACACACACACAGCAACTGCTGTGGGTGTGCAGGCATTCTAAAAGAAAATACTTAGACACATAGACACATTTAAAACCCATCACTGCTCCTAGGGAACAATTAAGCTTCCTAGAGTTTAAGTTTCATGCTGTCATATATTTCTATAGCCCGAGCCTGGGGGTGGGAATTCAACTGAGCTGAATGAACCACTAACCTGGGGAGGGCTGCAGACTGCCAGCCCCAGGCCATCGCTCACACTGCTATTTAAATGTTCCTGAGTCTTGCAGCCTGGTGTCCCTAAACATGCAGGCAGCCTTTGGCTCTTGGCTACAGCCATTTCTGAAGCACATGCCACCTTTGGTTGTGTGGTTCTTTGTCCTCACAGCACATCAGGAGCTCTCTGCATGAGGTGGAACCCATGCATGACACAATTTGGTAATTCCACTTCCAGATATTCAGAGGTAGTTTCTGAACACACAGCCACACATACGGGACACTGACTGTAGCACTGCTTGCAAAGTAAAAGGAAGAATGCAGTACAAATGCTGTCCGACAGGGACCTGGCCAAACTCATTCACAGGACAGAACACTATGGTACTGCAAAGAAAGGTGACTGACCTATGGATGCTTTATGTCAACATAAAGACAAATGTATAGATTTGTATTTATGCAGAAGAATTTTCTAGAACACTCTAGAAATTATTAATAGAGGGTTACTTCTGGGGAAGAGAGTAGAGGTCTGGAATGAGAGGAAAACAGTATTTCCCCACTTGAAAATTTGCACAGGCTTGATATGGTGGCACACTTAGAATCCTAGCACTTGGGAAGTAGAGGCAGGGGGATCAAGGGTACAAGGTCATCTGCATCTATGCTGTAAGTTCAAGACCAGCCTGAGATAAGTGAAGGCCCTGAATCATCAAACAAAAACACATGTTTATGACTTTTTAAAATTGAAAAACCAAAAAAAAAAAAAATTAAACTAAAAATTGTGTGTGTGTGGGGGGGGGGGGTGGGTGGGTGGTGGTGGTGGTGGTGGTGGTGGTGGTGGTGGTGGTGGTGGTGGAGAGTGCATGTGAGGATGTCATGGTACATGTATAGAAGTCAGTGGATAAGTTGTGGAAGTCAGTTCTCTTCTTCTACCATGTAGGTCCCAGAGATTGAACACAGGTCATTAGGCTTGGTGGCAAGCAGCTTTACCTGTTGAATCATTTTGCTGGTCCTGGGAAGGTTAATTGTCATTGTCAACCTAATAGGGTTTAGAATCACCATGGAGCCGGACAGTGGTGGTGGTGGCGGCGGCGGCGGCGGCACACGTCTTTAATCACAGCACTCAGGAGGCAGAGGCAGGCAGATCTTTGTGAGTTCCAGGCCAGCCTGGTCTACAGAGCAAGATCCTGGAAAGGTGCAAAGCTACACAGAGAAACCCTGTCTCAAAAAACAAAACAAAACAAAACAAAACAAAACAAACAAAAAGAATCACCATGTAAACAAACCTCAGGATGCATCTTTTGTGTGTAAAGAGGTTTAATTGAATAGAAAGCCCTTTCCTAATTGTGGGTGGCACCATTTCATGGAGTCCTTGAGTGACTAGGAACAAGAAAGTGAGCCGAGTGCCAGCATTCATCTCTCCCTGCTTCCTGAGTGTGGGTACAAAGTGACCAGCTGCCTCAGGCTCCTGCTGCTGTCTCTTCAAACTACATGAGCCCAAATCACCGTTCCTCCCTGAAACTGCTTTTCTGGCTATTTTGCCACAGCAGAAGGAAAGTAATGAATACCCCCGCCTTTGGCCAGATAGCAGTTCTCAGATCGTGGGACGGACTGGCCTCTTCTCTGAAGCCTGTTTTAGGATGCCTGCTCTATTCCAAGATCACAATCCATTCCCCCTGTGTTCTAACAACTCTATACTCCTTTTTCTTTCCAATTTAGGTTTACGAATGACTTGGGAAGACATCCACTCTGTACAGATACTTGTCTAATTCAGCTTTTACCCATATGAATACCTGACTGTTCTGGCCTCATTCATTGGGAAACTCATATTTTCACACTGGTCTGTGCTTCTCACTCTGTCCACATCAAGGAGTACTCACGGGTATGAGCTGCGTCTGGGCTCTGTACTCCATCACATTGGCTAGAGCGTTTACTCCAGTGCTGGCACCTGCTGTCTCAAATCAGCCCTGCCGTTTGTAGGGCGAGCCCTCCCACCTTGCCTTTCTTCTGGAATGTTCTCGACACTTTGCTTTTCCACAGAAACCACAGAATGGGCTCAAAGGCTTCTACTACCATCACTCCGCAGCCCTGGCTGGCTTGGAACTCAGAGACTCACCTGCCTCTACCTCCTGAATGAGGATTAACGGTGTGCATCATCGCATCCAGAATCTTCTAGACTATTTATTGTTGTGTGCATATGGTATGGGGGCATACGTGTGGAGGTCAGGGTACAACTTTGTGGAGTCAGTTCTCTCCTTTCACCTTTACAGGGGTTCTGGGGACTGAAATAAAATCATCAAGCTGCAGGGTAAGTCCTCGCTGAGTCATCTCACCAGCCCTCCCCATTCAAACAGTATCTTTGTAGTAAATGGAGAAGTCCATAAGATACTTTGGGTCTCATGTATAGAAGACTATCCTCCAACTCTGTATATAGCTTAGGATGACCTTGGACTCCTGATCCTCCTGTCCCCACTTCCAAGTGATTAGGACTATAGGCATGCAGCTTCATACTCAATTTCATGCAGCACTGGGGATTGAACCTGGCTTCATGAGTAGGCAAGCTCTCTACCAACTGAGCCACATCCTCAGCCCTGTCATAGACTCTTTGGGGTTTTCTTAATGTAAACAAATATAATTCTACAGACAGGGCCTTCTGGTTCTTGTATTCCATATCATTTACTCTTCTTATTGATGTTTCACTATTATGGTAGTGTATCATAGAAATGGAAATCATCTCAAACTTGATACATGCTTTGAACATTTCCCTAATGAGGGCTGTTTGGTATATGTGGCACTTTGAATGAAAATGGTCCCCAAAGGCTCATAGGAGGTGGCATTATTGGAGGTGTGGCCTTGTTGGAAGAAGTGTGTCACTGGGGGCATGCTCTGAGGTTTCATATGCTCAAGCCAGGACCAGTGCACCTCTCTCTTCCTGATGTCTGCTGATCTGGATGCAAAACTCTCAGCTACCCCTCCAGCACCATGTCTTGCCTGCATGCTGCCATGCTTGCTGACATGATGATAATGGACTAGACCTCTGAACTGTAAGCCAGCCCCAATTAAATGTTTTCCTTTATAAGAGTTGCAGAGGTCATGGTGTCTCTTCACAGCAATACAAAGACAGTACAGTTTGGGAAAATATTCTAAAGCAGGTTAAGAATTCCTTTGTATTTATAGCCAGTGATGTTTTGTACTTAATATTATCAAATGTTTTATTTCCATCTTTTAAATAGCCATGCGTTTTTTCCTGTAACTTATTATTCTGGTAAATCTATCTGTCTGTCTGCCTGCCTGCCCTCTCATATGGCCCTGCCTGGCCTTGAACCCATTATCCTCCTCCCTCAGCCTCCTGAGAAGGGAATATAGCAATGTACTGCCCCAACAGGCTTACTATGGTGAGTTCAAGTCTAACTTTTCAGATGCCTGAACTGCCCTTGAATGTCTTTTTATGTGATTGGATTGAATTGGCTAATATTTTGTTCAGGAGCTGTCGAGTCTATTTATGAATCACATTGAATTTCAGTGTCTTGTATCTTTTCTATCATATTTTACCCTTGGGTTTTACAGTAAGTTTCTATTAATCTTGCTAAATGTATTGTGGTGTGTTTCTTTAGTCTCTATCTTCTAGAAAGAGTTTATTCATGGAAAGATGACTGATACTGTAGATGTTTTAGTATATTTCCCTTATAAAAATTATATGGGCCTGGTGTTTGGGGGAGAGGAAATTTGTGTTTAATTTATTCTGTAGTTATAATTGGATGGGCTGGGGAGGTTGCTCATGGTACAGAGCACCATAAGGGCCTAAGTTCAATCCCCAGTTTTGATTTTCTATATCTTCTTATGTGAATATTTGTAAGACATTTTTCCTAAAAATATGTTCTTTTTGCTAATCTTTCCAAATTGACTGTGCTAAGTTATCGGTAACACTTTTCTTATCATTTTAATCACTTCTATAAGGATTGTGTAACGATTTCTATTGTATTATAAACTTGTTTATCCTTTTATTTTCCTGCTGCCCAATCTGGCTAGAAATTTCCCAACCTGCCGGGCGGTGGTGGCGCACGCCTTTAATCCCAGCACTCGGGAGGCAGAGCCAGGCGGATCTCTGTGAGTTCGAGGCCAGCCTGGGCTACCAAGTGAGTCCCAGGAAAGGCGCAAAGCTACACAGAGAAACCCTGTCTCAAAAAACCAAAAAAAAAAAAAAAAAAAAAGAAAAAAAAAAAAGAAATTTCCCAACCTTATTAATTCTGTCGAAGAGCCGACCTCTGGCCTCTGGGAGCCGGGACTTTTCTCTGCTCATTCCTGCACCTTCTTTTGTTTGTTGGTTTGTTTTTTGAGACAGGACTTCTCTGTGTAATGGTTCTGGCTGTCCTAGAACTCACTCTGTAGACCAGGCTGGCCTCAAGCTCACAGACATACCTCTGCATCTGTCTCTTGAGTGCTGGGATTAAAGGTGTATGCCACTAACACCTGGCTTATTGCAATTTCTTGATGGTCTTTGGATTTATTGCTTTCCTACCTTAACTTAGAAGTTTAAAACCATTAATTTTCAATTGTTCCTTTAAGGTTTCTTTTTCAACGAATACTCAGCCTTTCAACTAAAGATTTATTTGTTTGTATTATTTTTAATTATATGTCTGTGTATGTTTATGTGCATTTATATGTACCACATGGATGCAAGTGCCTGAGGAGACCAGAAGAGGGCGTCAGATCCCTTGGAATTAAAGCTATGGTTGTGAGGCATCATGTGGGTGCTGGGATTTGAGCCTAAATCCTCTTCAAGAACAGTGAGTGCTCATAACCACTGAGCCAGCTCTCCAGCCCTGACCCTTTCAATTAAAAGAGTATTAGCTTTTGAGTTGGCACAGCAATCCTATTTCTGTGAATTCTTCCTAAGAGGCCTAAATCAAATCCAAATATAACAAAGGTGGCTACATCAACATCTATCATGCGAAAAAGCTAAAAACAGCTAAGCCCTCTGCCAACAGAGGGCGTTCGGATGCCCTATAAACATGTGTGACAGTGTAAGACTTCCTGGTGCCTAGGGGGTTATATAGACTCCAGGTACAGATCGTGTTATAATAGTTCGTAGATAAGGGATCAAGCTGGACCACAAGTACCAGTGACTCTATTTGTTAAAAGCTACTGTCTTACAGCTCACCGGGAAGCCACTGGGTCTTTGCTCAGCCATCTGCTTTGGTTGGTTTTCATTACTCATTCACCAAACAGTGACCAGGACAGAGTCCCTAAGACCAGGGATAAGGCCAGGGGCAAGAGGCCAGGCGAGCTGAGGGAAGAAGGACAGTGGAAGGTGGAAATCCACGGTGGCCAACCTCCTGGGAGGAGGCATCAAAATCACAATACAGCAGGGCCCTGCTTGCTGCTCCCTGGCCCATGCTTTCGAGCTCCAGGCCCCCGCAAGTCTTTAGGAATCTTGAAATTTATTTATTTTAGGATCTCTCAAGATTATTCACACTGTGAACATCTCTCTGACAAACATGAGCAGCCAGGCTGACTTACTTGGTGCTGACTCTACACACAGGGAAATGGGCTAGGCAGCAGAGGGACCCTCTGGGGAAGCTCCCTGGGTAGGGACCACAGGTGGCGCGGGATCCCCAGCCTGGCTCACACAGAAGCACAGTAAACGAAGGTCAGGGAACAGCCAGGGGGGTGCAAGCACAGCCAGAAGGGCCCAGCAAGAGTGGGAATACTTTTCCAGAATAATTCCTGCAGGCACCCATGAGCTTGCCTCTAGCCTGGCAGGGGCTGTGCCTGAGAACCAGCAGCAAGCCCCCACCACCCTATTCCTCGTTTTCCAAGAAGCCTAGCCTTGCACTGACTGCTGCGTGCCATTCCAGCCTGTAACCAGATCGCTGTTAATTAATAAAGCTGTCAGCGGACAGTCCTCTCCGGTCATTAGGAGCCTTTCAGAAACACAATCCTGCCGTCATCACCCACCCGACCCTCCGCTTATGGTGCAATTAACTTAATGCTATGCAAATGAGAGGCTCTTCTCATCATTAGCTTATAGCTAATCTCATAATTGGGCCTTCAATGGGGTAATTAGACACGATCTCCTCCATTAGTCTTACAAGGCTAATTATTGTTGAGGGAGGGAGGGCGGCCCTCCCAGAGCTTCCTGCCCAGTGCCACATCTGGCACAAAAGCTAAAGCAACCAATGGAGAATCCACCAGGTAAAATGAAATCCAGTCCACCCAAGATCCACAGCCGTGACCGACCTTACGGCTGGGCAGGGGAGCAAACAAGGGCTGGGAAGGCCTGGTGGGTAGCTCTGCCCCTCACGTGTAGAATATGACATTTAAAGCAAAGGCAAAACAACTCAGACCACTGCCAGGCCCCCAGCTGGGGAGGAGGCTCGCCCCCAATCAACAACAGTAGTAGCGCCCGGGACTGGCTTAGTCCCTCTGAGCCTCCATCTCTTCTTCAGTGTCATGAGGAGGGCGAATCAGCTGCTGCCTGGGTACTTCTGGGTGTGGCTTTTCTGATCTGAGTCATGGGATGAGAAAAGCCAGCCCAGTGTCCTGGGCTTGCAGTGACAAAGTAGTGGGAATGAGCAGGGAGGCCGGAAGGTGGCCCGGGCCCTGTTTGTGACCTGGGACAGGCAGAATGGCCAGTTTCCCTGACCGAATCAGGTTATCATCAGATAACTGCCCACCCCAAGCTCTGCCCCAGCAAACATGCCAGGGGATGTACAGGGTCTCCACCAAGATTGGCAGGGGGTTGGGTCAAGAACAGTAACAGGGCCCAAGATTACCAGTCACCTCACAAATACTGAAGGGCCAAGGCCACTAAAGCCAGAGCTTAGTTTCTAGGACATGGCAGCCCTAGAAACAGGCACCACACGAGCCAGTGGGGTGAGTCATATTAGGGCCTCCTCTCTGAGGCCAGCAAGGCTAAGTTGGGGGAGGCTCCCTACATCCTGATGAGTCTGATAGGGTGGAGATAGCTAAGGGCACAGAGCAAAAGCCTTGCAGGCAGCTCTCAATAAAACCTCCAAAGCAACCTTGATGGATGTACCAAGGGCCTCTCAGAAAGAGCTAAGCTTGGAAAATGCTGAGGAAAGTTGGATGATTGCGGGGTGGGGTTGGGGGGTCTCCATCTATCTAGAACATTCTGACCAAAATTCCCTCAAGGCTCTCAGCCTTCCACTGCTCCATATGAACATCTAGGGCCACTGTCCAGCCATGTCATGTTTGGAACCACAGAAGAAATGAACATGGCTGGCGTTCACTTCTACAACCCAGGGGTGACTGCACTGAGCATGGGTGAGCCAGGAGGTCCAACTGCTCCAGCTCTAGACTTACGCAGATCCCTCCTGGGTGTTCTATGTGCTGAGTTGTGTCCCCTGAGATTGGTATGACCAAGCTCCAGCACCCAGAACCTCAGAGGGCAACTGTATTTAGAGACAGCTTTGTGGTGGTGATGAAGACACGCAAGGCAACCCAGGGCTGAGTCCAACATGCTCGGAGTGCTCCTGTAAGAAGAGGGAACCCAGACATGCAGAGACACCGGGGCCACACATACACAGGTGGGTGATCGTGTGAGGACATGGGTAGAAGGCTGAGTCGAAAGCCAAGGAGAGAGGCCTTGGGAGGAGCCATGTCTGCCATGTCAGCCAAGCTGGCAAGGAACCTGAAGTAATCCTATTGCCTCTGAACCCTTGGCGTTGAGGTTACAGGTATGAAATATCACAAGCCAACTTGAGCTATCCTGTTAAAACACAGGGGCTTGGAATGTAGCTTAGTGGTAGAGACTTTGCATGTATAAGCCCTAGCACTCACAAACACAATGAAACATAAAGGGTATAGGTCCCCCCCTCCCTCACGTCCCCCTGCAAGTCTCTGTTCAGTGTCACAAAGGCCTTCCCTGGCCACCTTCAATGCAACACACTTCCTTCCTCTTCCTTCTAACCATCCACCTTCCCATCTCCACAGAACCTGGCGTGTCTTGTGCATGCTGGCCGTGGACAGCTTCCTCACACCGGTCAGAACGTAAGACACAGGATGGCAAAGCAAACTAGGCTTTGTTTCCTTTGGTGTCCTGAGAACTCAAGAGGGGCTTACCTAGCAAACATTCCACAAACATAACCACTGACCTGTCACACCAAGAACAACTGGTGTAGTTCTGGGCCTATGTGGAGCGAGAACAGACATCAGGCAGGCTTCCTCTAGGAGGAAGGCCTTTAGAAAGACAGAATTTGTGTGAAAACCCACAGGGCTCTGAAAGGAGCAATGCCATGTTTAGGAAGCAGGAAGTGGGCAGGTGAGCGGAGGCATGTGGACAGGACAAAAAGGGAGTGGAAGGAGTAGGTTTGAGCTCTCCTGCCTGGCACAACTTTGGCATGTGGCCCTGTCTCTGTTTCTAGAATAAACTCCCCAAAGGCAGAGGCCTAGGAGGGAAGCAGAGGTGCCACACTGTAGCCTGGAGTGGGTGGCTCTGACTCACCCATCCACGTAGGGGCATCTGGAATCTCACCAGGGACAGTGGTGCCCGGAGTTTCACAATCTCATAAAGAAAGTGAAGCTGCACTTCTATTTGTGGAAGACTTTCCTTAAAAGTTTTTGATATGAAATGGTTTAGCTGATATTTAGGAAGGACGGCCTCCCACAGCCCACCATGTGCTGCTGCATCTGGCTGGGGTCTTGGCTTTCCCGCCGGAGGCTGGGTTCAGCAGTTCAGCACTTTATTTAATACCGCTGAGGAAGCTGGAAATTGAAGTCCACACTGACGTCTCCTGAGTCTTCTTCGAGTGAAGAAAAGCAAACACCATTTCCCCAAGTCGGCTGCTATTGCCAGGTGCTTGCCCGTCTCCAGGAAATGAATTTAACTTAACGGTTGAGCGTCGTGTCTGTCTCAAATGGGGGCATCTCCATCATGGCGCCACTCAAATGCCAACTACCCTGGGCTCCATTCTGTGAAAGGTCACCTGTCACTCTCCACCCGAGGCAGGAGATTGCTTTAATCTGATTTCTGCCTTGCAGAAGGCATGTTTATCTTCTCAGATGTCTTACTCACTGCTAGCTTGGGCCAACCTGGTTCTGGATGGATGCAATGCACTGGGCCTCTAATCTAATGAGAGCCTGGACTCCACAGGGGGCAGGAATTGAGATGGCTTTACCAGAGAAGACAGTGGGTCTTGAAGGGCCCTAGAGAGAACGAAGTTGGGCAGAGGGGTAATTCATGGCCATGAAGCTTAGCAGGCGCTTACCCAGCAAGTCCAGAAGGTCAGTTCTTTCTCTCCAAATGGCACATGGACTTGGAATATTGTACCAACTGTTCTCCTTGCTATGACCAAACCCCTGACAGGAAACGACTTAAGGGAGGCTTGTTTATTTAGGCTCACAGTCTGAGGATAGAGTCCATCTTGGTGGGGAAGCCATGGAGGCAGGGTCATGATGCAGCTGGTCACATCGCATCCAGAGTCAGGAAGCAGAGAGTGATGAACACTGGTGCTCAGCTTGCTTCCGTATTCATAGTCAGTCTGGGTCGCTCACTCGTGGGATGGGGCTGTTGGCTTTCAGGTGGCTCCTCCCACCGTGGTAAAGCCTTTCTGGATAAACTGTCTGCCATTCTGAATCTAGTCAAGATGATGATTAACCATGACAACATGCTAAGAGTAGGGGACAAAAAGAACCTTTCCTAGTCCCTTGGGAGCACAGGAAAGTGGGGTCGGTACTACAGGCAGGTCTGGACACCTCTGGACAACACTTAGACAAATGAGAACATTGGATTTCAGTGCACACCTCTGGGCTTTGTACCTGTTGTTTTTTGGGTTCCAGGAATCAAACTCAGGTCATCAGGGTTGGCAGCAAGTGCTTTTACACACTGAGCCATCTTACTGGCCCAGTTCTTAGCTCACAAAATCATGTTTAAGGAAATATTACTTAACTACTTCATAAGCCAGTCTGAGTCTTCAGGGACTCTTCCTTAAGACCTGCTGATTCCCCCAGAGTGCCGGCCATCTCTCCTAGGTTCACCTGCTGTTTACCACCCTGAGGTACAATGTGGCACCCTTCCCAAGTCCTAGATTCCTCAAGGGGCCCACAGAGCTACGGCTATGACCACCTTGGTCTTGCTGACTCTGAGACACACATATTTTAACACTCTGTGAAATCCTCATGGCTGCAGGCAGAGGCCAAAGGTAGCAGACATTTCTGATGTCATTGCTGCCAAAGCAATTGCTCTTGTGCTCTCAGAGACAGACAACAGACCCAGTAACAGACTGTCATCAAGTAAGTTTAACCCAGGAAAAAAGTGGCGCAACCTCCTCCGTTTGCTCAGAGTTCTTGTCCCCAGACTTTTTCTTACACAAACATTGGAAATAAGCGGTAAAATGTCAACAGTCTCTTGGCAGGAAAATAATGAGAACATTCTCATTGTCCACTCCATTTTTTATTTACTGAAAGATTAAAATGCTACAACTCCAGGGCTGTGGGCTGATGGCCCCTCACTACCATAACTGGTCACTACCTTGGGCTTGAGACCAAGGGTGGGTGTACCTCTGTCCTCAGACCCACTCATCTCCTTGGGCAGCCTGCCCTCTGTCCTCAGACCTCTCAGAGCTCAGACACTCAGGCCTCTTGTTCCAGGCCCCCACCCCCACCCCGGAAGTGGCTTACAAGTGGGGCACTTAGCTTTGCCACAGTGAAGCCTGCCACCTGCTGAGGGCCACCTTCAGGTCAGCCACAGGGCTATCTCCAGGACAGTAGGCATGACGAGCACCTTTGTAGCTGGGCCAGTAGCCCAAGAAGATGTCTGTGCTGGGGACAGTGCATGGGAAACAGCCCAGGACCCACATGGCATGGTGCAGAGATACGGAAGGGTTACTATGCTGCAGGATGCAGAGATGAGAGGGGTGGGGTGCTGAGTAAGCTTTCACAAGGTCAAGGGTCCAACGCCAACACAGGCCATCCCATCCAGGACAGTATACTATACTACAAAAGCACCCCCCCACACACACACACACACTTTGGTTTTTGGTTTGTTAAGACAGGGTTTCTCTGTGTAGTCCTGGCTGTCCTGGAACTCACTCTGTAGACCAGGCTGGCCTTGAACTCAAAGATCTGCCTGCCTCTGCCTCCCCAAATGCTGGGATTAAAGGCATGCACCATCTCACCCAGCTCTCAAAGGGCTGAAGAGAGAGCTCAGTGGTTAAGAGCATGTATTGCTCTTCCAGAGGACCTGCGTTCAATTTCCAGAGCTCATGTCAGGTGGCTGAGCTACCTATAACTACATCTCCAGGGGATCCAACACCTTCGGCCTCCACAGATACACACATACATATGATTAAAAATAAACAAATTTTAAAATTTCCTGGTTCCCTATCACAGGTGGTTTGCAAAAACCTCACCCCAACCACTGCCCTTACCAAAGCCTTCTATGCTATCAGAAGCCTGGAGTTATTTATATTACCCAGTGTACAGCCATCCCCTGAACTCTAGCAAACACACCTGCCTGTACTCATGAACTCTAAAAGCTGCGGCTGGGCATGACCCCTACCTGGCCTACCTGGAGGCTCCCTCTCACTCACTGTAAGTGATAAAGCCTGGCTTGCATTTATCTGCATGTCACTATGTCATGTCTACAACTCAGGCATGTCTCACTTTTTACATTGCAACATGGCAATTTCATCTATGAAGATCACACTTAAGAACTGTGTAATCGGCCGGGCGGTGGTGGCGCACGCCTTTAATCCCAGCACTCGGGAGGCAGAGGCAGGCGGATTTCTGTGAGTTCGAGGCCAGCCTGGTCTCCAAAGCGAGTACCAGGAAAGGCGCAAAGCTACACAGAGAAACCCTGTCTCGAAAAACCAAAAAAAAAAAAAAAAAAAAAAAAAAAAAAAAAAAAAAAAAAAGAACTGTGTAATCAAAGTCACACACGAATGCACATGCACAGGTGCACACACACACACACACACACACACACACACACACACGATAAGTTTGTGATTTTTGCATTGGGTTGAATGCATAGCTGACTTGGACTTGGCCTCGTGTGTCTCATGGGCCACAGGCTGGACACATCTGGGCCCTAAAGGATCTTTACTCTTCTGTGACTACAGGAGTGGGAGAGGGAATGCACCTTTTTTTACAGGTGGACACCAGTGTCAGTATGATCTCAGAGGCTCCTTGATGTCTTAAAGGGGGGCACATTGACTCTTTTCACCCTTGACCCCACAGGATTAGCTGAAACAACGATCACTTCCTCCAAAGCCAGTGTGTGTGTGTGTGTGTGTGTGTGTGTGTGTGTGTGTGTGTGTGTGAGAGAGAGAGAGAGAGAGAGAGAGAGAGAGAGAGAGAGAGCGTGAGAGAGAGAGAGAGAGAGAGAGAGAGAGAGAGAGAGAGAGAGAGAGGTCTTACTCTGCGGTCCAGGCTTGCCTTTCATTCATGGCAATCCTCCTGCCTCAGCTTCCCAAGTGCTAGAATTACAGGCATGAGGTACTACACCAATTCAAAGCCATCCACTGGAAAGCTAAGGCCTACAACCCAGAGTGACACCTGCCGAGAGGGGCCAAAGGAAGCAGCTGGCCCTGGCTATGCTTCTGCTTGTGGAAAACAGATCTGTCTGCAGTCTCCATGGCAGACAGATCTGCTTAGGCGATGGGGTTTGCAGCTCACACGCCCTCAAGAAAGGAAATCTACCCCAAGCCAGAGGCATCCCAGTCCAGACGGTGATATGTATTCTAGCCCATGTCTGCCAGACTCTGTGACGACAGCAGCAAGCCAGGGTCACCCGGGTTCTATTAGCTCAATTAATGAGGAGTAAGATAAGGCTAACACCCTGCTGGTCGGGCAGCTCAGGCGGAGAGCTGCGGTAATGGAGTTATTAACCTCTGCCAGCCGCTGAGTTCTGCTGCGGAGCCCAACTCCATTTCTTCATTCAGGCCTTCATTAATGGGCTGTTTATTATCTCTAATCCACATAAGGATCAGCTGCAGAGATGTGAGAGCTTCCTGGAAGGACCAAGTGATAATGAGAGGAGAGAGAGGGAGGGAGAGAGGGAGAGAGGGAGGTAGGAAGAGAGAGAGAGAGAGAGAGCATGTGCTTTGCACAGCAATCCTACTTTGCATTTTAATTTTTCTTTGCTCCTATTGCTGCCCTCTTAAGAATGATAACATCCTTACTTTGCAGCAATTAGAAGAGGCCCAGGCCTTATCCTAGGATTTCACTATGCTGTTCTCTAAAGGAACTTGTCTCATGGAATGAAAAGCAACAACCTTTGAAATAAAATCAAGACAGCTTGGGCATATGAACTACATGCCAATTCAGTCTGGACTTCACAGTGTAGCAGAATATTCCATGATTTAAACGTTAACAGAGTTAGCTGTGTGGGAAATTCACACCTGTCATCCCAGCACTTGGGAGACAGAGGCAGGAGGATCAGGAATTTAAGGTCATCCTTGGTTACACAGGTAGTTTAAGACTAGCCTAGACTACAGGAGACCCTGTCTCAAATAATTAATAATTAATAATAATAGTAAAGACAGTGAGCTGTTTGTACTAGTGTTGCATCATGGGTGGTCATATTTAGCATGAAATGATTCAGCCATTTCCACTTCTACTGAGCTGGGACTAAACAGTGCATGGTGACTGTCACTAAAACTATGTGTTTACATTCAAAATATAGATAAATCTCCCCACTGCGGCTGGGAGGGTGTGTGCAACCTGCTCCATGAGAAAACTCAAGCTTTGTCCTCCATGTGTGAGTAAGTCTCCACAGTCAGAGACCACGTGGGGCCAGTTTATTAGTGTATTGCAGCTGCAGAATTTGTATCACACACACACACATACACATGCATGCACGCACGCACGCACGCATGCACGCACACATCTTCACATTCCTTCCACCCTCTAGATCAGGGGCGCTGTGAAGTTGAGAGAGTAGTGATTACTGCCTCATTTGATAGACAAGGGAACTGAGGTTAAATGTGGTCACAGGGACAGACACTAATCCCACTGCTGGGTTTGGGGCTGGTCTCTGCTAACTCCCAGCTTCTCTAATGCAGGTGTCTTCTCTGAGTAAACCTGCCTTGTGGCTGTGGAACAGATTTGATGAAATGGAAGGAGGGCACAGAGCTGCCACTCTACAAAGATCCAATCCCCGTGGTCCTTATTCCTGTTCATCATGGAAGAGGAGGGATGGAGGGGAGGGGAAGGCATCCTCCTGAACATGGAAGAGGAGGGATGGAGGGGAAGAGGAAATCATCCTCCTCAACATGGAAGAGGAGGGATGGAGGGGAGGGGAAAGCATCCTGCTCAACATGGAAGAGGAGGGATGGAGGGGAGGGGAAAGCATCCTGCTCAACATGGAAGAGGAGGGATGGAGGGGAAGAGGAAATCATCCTCCTCAACATGGAAGAGGAGGGATGGAGGGGAGGGGAAAGCATCCTGCTCAACATGGAAGAGGAGGGATGGAGGGGAAGAG
Source organism: Peromyscus californicus insignis (assembly GCF_007827085.1). Classification (NCBI taxonomy): domain Eukaryota; kingdom Metazoa; phylum Chordata; class Mammalia; order Rodentia; family Cricetidae; genus Peromyscus; species Peromyscus californicus. The sequence continues at coordinate 10,671,487 of NW_026294595.1, forward strand.
GAAATCATCCTCCTCAACATGGAAGAGGAGGGATGGAGGGGAGGGGAAAGCATCATCTTCAAACTCAGAGATAGCAACAAGCAATCGATATCCAGTGAACGAGTAGTCATGAAATGAGGAGACAGTTCTCAAGAGATGGAGTACAAATGACCGACAGACACAGGAAATGATGTTCATCTTCACCTGTCATCAAAGAAATGCAAACAAAAATACACCGAGGGGCTGGAAGAGGGCTGAGGAATTAAGAGTAAGTACTACTCTTGCAGAGGATCCAAGTTCAGTTCCCCACCTGTTACTCCAGCTCTGGGGGATCCAACACCCTCTTCTGGCCTCCATGGGCTCACAAGCAAATAATTCAAAATGAAAGGAAATCTTGTAAAAAAAAAAAAACAAACAAAAACCCCATACTACACTGAGACTCGGTCTCACCCCAGTCAAGAGTGGCAGTCATTAAAACAAACAAGGACATGTTGGTGAGGACGTATACAAAGCTGGTGTAATGTAAACTCGTCCAGCCTCTATGGAAGTCAGTATGGAGGTCCTAAAAGTAGATCTTTGCCAGGACCCAGCTCCACCACTCCTGGGAATTTGTGTGGAGGACTCCAGTGTTGCAGGATATCATTTTAAGATGTGTTACATTTGTTTATGCTGTGGAATATTTGTTAATGATGCAGAGATGTGTTGCATTGTTTTATGTTGCATTTATTTAACTTTATGAAGCTGTTTTACCTTGCCTGTCTAAAACACCTGATGGTCTAATAAAGGTCAGTCAAAAGGTACGGAGGAGAAAGGGTAGGCAGGGCTGGCAGGCAGAGAGAATAAATAGGAGGAGAAATCTGGGAAGAGAAGATCAGGGAACAAAAGGAGAAGGAGAGGAGGACTCCAGGGGCCAGCCACCCAGCCACCCAGCCACCCAGCCACCCAGCCACCCAGCCACCCAGCAAGCCACGGAGTAAGAAGCAAAGAAAGGAATATAGCCCAGAGGCAAAAGATAGATAGGATAAGATCATTTAAGTTAATAAAAGCTGGTTAGAAACAAGCCAAGCTAAGGTCAGGCATTCATAAGAAAGAATAAGACTCTGTGTATTTATCTGGGAGCTTGATGGTGGGCCCCACAAAGAGTAAAGAGTGAAAAGTAAAAAAAATGAAACAAAACCACTCCAGGTCAACAGGTCCCACCAGTGTTCAGTGCAGTGTAAGGCCTAAGTGCTAAATGATGGCCTCAAACTAGCCGTCCAAGCCTTTGAGCCAGCACACAGGAGGCAGAAGCAATTGGATCTCTGAGTTTGAGGCCAGCCTCATCTGTACAGTGAGTCTCAGGCCAGCCAAGGCCACATGGTGGGACCCTGTCTTAAAACCAAACACCCAGGTGTTCCACAACAGACTGTAGGATAAAGAACGTGCTGTGTGTGCACTCAAGGGAATTTCTAGCCAAAAAGGACGAAGTCATGTCCTTTGTAGGAAAGCAGATACCACTGGAGATCATCACATTATGTGGATTAAGTTGGCCTCAGAAAGATAAATGTCACAGGGCAGTGATGGTGCGCGCCTTTCATCCCAGCACTCAGGAGGCGAAAGCAGGTAGATCTCTGAAGGGAGGCCAGCCTGGTCTACAGAGTGAGTTCCAGGACATCCAGGAATACACTGAGAAAACTTGTCTCAAAAAAAAAAGAAAGAAAAGAAAAGAAAAAGAAAGAAAGAAAAATGAATGTTACCTACTTGCTCTTACTTGTGGGTTCTAAACTCTCTCTATATGCATAAAATCATTTCTGCATGCATGATAAGAAGAAGGGACCTGTCAGGATTGAAGGGGACGGACAGGAGTTGGGACAGGTGGGAAAGGAGAAGATAGCGAAGTGAGAGGGAAGGCCCGTGCATATTGTATACTTAATATTTAGTCCAATACAATATAATTAAACATCAATGGTTAAGAGCACTGGCTGCTCTCCCAGAGGACCCGGATTAAATTCCCAGCACCTACATGGCAGCTCACACTGTCTGTAACTCCAGCTCCAGGAGATCCAATGTCCTCTTTTGGCCTGTGCAGGCACCAGGCACATTTGTGATCCACAGACACACACGCAGGCAAAACACCCATACACGCAGAATAGTTTTTAAAATTTTATCGAGACAGGGTCTCACTATGTAGCCTTGGTTGTCTGGAACTCACTATGTAGACCAGGCTGGCCTTGAACTCATAGTGATCCACCTGCCTCTGCCTCCCAGTGCTGGAATTAAGGTATGTACCACCATGATCAGCAGGTAAAATAAATAAATTTTTAAAGAGTTAAAAATAAAGGAATCACTTTTTTAGAGGGGTAGAAGAGGAGGAGGGAGGAAAAGGAGAAGGAGGAAGAGGGGGAGGAGTGGGGAGGAGGAAGAGAGCCCTAACCTAAGTGGAGACATGACTCTCAGAGCAGCTACAGAATAAAGAGTGGGTGGGAAATTGGGAGGGGCAGACAGGGAGATGAGAGGACACTGATCAGTCTGGGACCCAAGGATGGCCTGGCCCCAGAGAAACAGGAAAGAAAGCTCGGCTGAGTGGAAGGGCTGCCTCTCTCAGACAGGCTGCCTCTGGTGTAGTCTCAGTCCCATGCACACAAGGTTGGTTTGAGGGCCTCTTTCGGGAGCAGCTGGCCTCTAGCTTCTTGGAGGCAACAGCCATGTGAAGTGTCTGTCTAGCAGAAAACATCAGCAACAAGATACCCAGAACTAACAGGATGCTGACAGCTCCGAGTGAGCCCTTGGCCTTGCTAGAAAGAAGCCAACCTCTGGAGGCAAAGTGAACTCAGACCCTGCCACTCCCTCCAAGGAACCTTGACAGCAGTTTCCAGTTCGGCACAGTCTAAGTCACAGATGAGCATTGTTCTAGAGTGTTCTTGACTGTTCTAAATTAGTCCAGTGGGGGGGGGGGCACTGGAGAAGACGGCCGTCATAAAAGCCCTTGCTAGGATTCTGCCACTGAGATCCAGCAGGGTCCTTTCTTTCGCCCTCCTTTCCAGGATCCACAATTTTGACTGAGACCATGGGGTGGGGGAGGGGGCTAAGGTCTCGGAGAAAAGTAGGGGTTCAGATATTCTGCCGTCTGAGATACCACAAACTCCCAGGCACCCTTCAGAGCGTATACCCCCCTCTCCACAGTGCACATGGATCTTCAGGAAAATGCATGGCTGCAGACTTGCAGCAGGAAGTGAGTTATTTCACAGTGAGCGGACGGCAGGTTCCTGTGCGCAGCCTCGGAAGCCTCTCTCTTTGTTTCCCCCCTATTATTATTACGTTTTAACAAACTTTATAGCCCATTTTATTTGTTCTCAAATAACTTTTTCTCCTTCCTTTCGACACATCAATTGCTGCCGTGTGATGTTAGAACAGAGATTGATACTGCTCGGCGGAACGTAATTTACTATTATGGGCTGTGGGTTTATGAGGTGGGAGCCTGACAAAGCATTGCATTTGAACACACTGTGCTTATTGGCTCGAAGAAGAGATTTATATTTGGTGAGGAGACAATAACTTTGTTTTCTGATAAGCCAAAGAGGTCTATTTTTGAGTCTGGCACACAGAGAAACTTGCCCTTCCCCAATAACTCTATTTACTAGTGTGAATATATTTTAATAATAAAATTGATATATATGTAAATTTATTTTATTCTAATTTCATTGAATCCTCCTGGAAAAAAGAGGAGGGGGGGTGGCTGTGGGGCCTTCGGAGATTGTTTTTGTATCTGAGTTATAGGTTTCTGTATTGTATCCCTAGACCGGCTTCGTGGCTATAATTCTGCCAGGATTTCCTCCTAGTGTCAAGCCGGCAACACTGGGCTGGGGTGTTTTATGACCAGCATCACACCCAGACCAGAGTTACAGTTCTGGTGTTTGTCCTCACACCGGGCGGACTCATTTTAAGGCATTTCTCTCTTTCCCCAGCTGAATCCGGATATAGGGGTTCATGGTTGAAATCCCTTTCTGAGTTAATCACCAGAATGTTCAGTCCAAAGCTGAGAGGGTGCTGAGGGAGGAGGGAGGAGGGAGGAGGGAGGAGAGGGAGCACAGTGCTGGGGAAGCACACAGAAAGACCACCAGGGCACAGGCGCAGACCTCACCATAGAAAACGTCGTTGTACATTTTCCGCCTCTCTTGTGTCCAAGGGTCAAATAAATTAGACTGGAATCATTTACAAAGTCTTTAGAAAGAGATTTTAAAAAACCAAAATGAAACAAAAAACCTCCATGGTGAATGGAGATGTATCCACTTGCAAGCCTGCCTGAAATCAAGCTGCTTCTTGAATACTCTTCCTGTGTGCTCCAGAGCTCAGGGTGCTCTCTCCTTGTCAATCCTCCTGTCCTGCCTGGGCGCCCTGAGTCCAGACATAAAAGTCATTTGCTTTACATAGCCAGCGCTTGGTTCCCTCCCCAGATGGTTGGTGACACCTGTGTACCCTCCCTTAAAGGGACACTCCACATTCACACACCCTGTCCCTAGAATCTCTTCCTGGGGACTAGATGAGCTGACACCCTCTGTGGCTGCCCCGAGGCCTTTGACCTTAGTCCCTGGGGTTTTTGACCAAGTAGTCCTGGGGGCTGCTTCTAACAGGACTCCTGGGTTCCCAGGCGACTCACACCAAGGCTTTCAAAGCTCTTCTCACTCATGACTCCCTTTCACTGAGAAATATTCACACAACCTTGCACATATAGGTTCATAATAGAGTAGACATGCAAATCAAACATTTATTGATAGTAAGCCATAAGGAAATTTAGTTTAAAACAATTCTTTAGTAAAAATGTCTTTTTACCTTTAATTAAGGAGGAAAACAAATTTGCATACAAGTGAGAATTCAATCTTGGCAGAATATTTTCTACTACAGGACAAGAGTTGATGGATATTTTGATTTTATAGCCAATGCTGAGAATGCTGACTTACATGAACAGATTATTAACATCGGCCCTCTGTATGGGGCTAGCCATGGGAAGAGTGGTGACCGCCAGAAAGAATGGAATGGAGATGTGCCCATTTATCCTGGATAGGTGCCCGCTTGAGTCTGGAGAGGTAGTACCAGCACTCATGTCCCAGGAGCTTGAGGGGAATGTTAATAATCTATTTTTTTCTCCTAGCAACTTGCCTTCTCCGCTTCCTCAAGAAACAGATCCCTGAGAACTCCAGGACAGCTGTTAACGGAATGCTTCTTCACTCATACCTCCTGTTGAGTAAGAGCCCACTGACTCCCGATTTCCCCTCCCCAGGCCGCCCCTTGCCAGCAGGAAGTAGCCAGATTTGAACAGGCACCTATATATACCCAAAAAGGTTGTGATGTTAGGAATCTCCAGCTCGGGCCCCATTCCAAACCCCACCCAGATTTTCAGCTGGGAACTCAGCTCCACTCCTTCCATTCCAAACTCCGCCTTCAGAAAACCCGCCAAGCAGCGGCTCCTCCTCCAGAGCTCCTCAAGACCTCCCCTGCGGGGTATCTGAGGTCCTGTCCATAGGCCTCCCATGTGATTTCTCCTCTTTCCCTGAGGTCACCCAGGCATGCATTGCTCATTAAATCTGCACTTTTAATTCGGTTTGATTTGACTTATTAAATCGGCGGAGAAACCCACTCCCGGGGTTTTCAAAATACTTATCATATAGTACTTGTGTACTATATGTGTACTATTATCATAATAGTACTTGTGTACTATTCTTTTGTGTGTGTGTGTGTGTGTGTGGTGGTGGTTTGAGACAGAGTTTCTCTGTGTAGCCTTGGCTGTCCTGGAACTGACTCTGCAGACCAGGCTGGCCTCGAACTCACAGAGATCCACCTACCTCTGCCTCACGAATGCTGGGATTAAAGGCATGCGTCACCACCTCCCAGCTCTGAGTAATATTTTTGTTTCTTTATTTGATTTAGTTTAAGACAGGGTTTCTCTGTGTAGCCTTGGCTATCCTGGAACCCACTCTGTAGACCGGCCTGTCCTTGAACTCGGAGATCTGCCTGCCTTTGGCACCCAAGTGCTGGGATTAAAGTGCACTACCAGCGCCTGGGTGATTTTTTTTTTTTAATCACCTGGAACTGAAGCTACAGTGGCTGTGAGCCACCTGATGTAGATGTTGGAAACTGAACCATGTCTTTGCAAGAGCAGAAAGTGTTCTTAACCACTGAGCCATCTCTTCAGCCCCACTGAGTGATTTTTTTTTTTCTAAAGACAGTCTTATGTAGCCCAGGCCATCCAAGAGCACCCTGTATAGCTGAGAATGACCTTGAACTTCTGATTCTTTTGCCTCTACCTCGCTGTACTGGGATAATAAATGTGTGCCACCAAGCCCAGTTCTTATATAGTTCTAGGGACTGAATCTATCACTTGGTACTTCACAGGTAAGTACTCCACCAACTGAGCTACATCCCTAGCCCTAATTTAATAATTTTAAAATGAAACCCAGGTCAGCAAAACAAACAGCAAATTTTAAATCCAAACATTCTAACACAATACAACCCCCAAATACAATAATCTGCTACTTATATGCTGAACAATGATAGCAGAGAAATAGCTAACATCCTTGTTTTCCATAATCAAGTCACTGTTTCCGTAAGAGTGGAAATCTTTATGTACCACACAAACACTGCAGTTCATAACATACCATAATCTTGAATCTGAGTCAGGCATGTTTTGGCCAGTGTTCTTTGGCATTGTGTGGCAGAATAGCATACACAAAACAAAGCTCATAGATGTGTTTAGAACCAAGGTTGCAGTGAAGTCGCACCATGCAACACAGGCGAGCACTGTCACACCATGCAACACAGGCGGGCACTGTCACACCATGCAACACAGGCGGGCACTGTCACACCATGCAACACAGGCGGGCACTGTCACACCATGCAACACAGGCGAGCACTGTCACACCATGCAACACAGGCGGGCACTGTCAGAGACACCTTGGGTTCATAATGTTTATAATGTGTTTGATTACAAATTCATTTTGTTCATGTTCAAATTCATGTGTTCAGAAACCTTTTATTGTTGCTAAACTTTTCATAAGCTATACATTCACTTAACCCCAGACAGGATGGCAGTATGTCTACCTCCTAATCCCCAGAGGCCACAGAGGACAAAGGACTATGCAATGAGGCAGATTAGGGATGTCAGTGTGTCCAGTTGTCCTTGGTCCCTGGGTGGGTCCCATCTAATTACGTGATTCCTTGGGTCTACTTGAGGGACTATGGATGCAGAGGGGTCAGGTGCTGGCCTGAACATGAGGAGCTATGAGCCATGGAGGTGGCTGCCTCTCCTCCCAGCTTCAGGAAAAGAACACAGCCCAACAGAAACTGTGCAGTTTGGAGCAGCCAAACTTGTGGTAATTTACGAGTGTGTCTGTCAGACCTGATACACCCCCTCCACTGCTGTGAGACACACACGGGCCTCTCCGAAGACAGATGATTTACGAAATAGATAGGAGTGTCTCAGAAAGGGAAGGAAAGTGATAAAAGTTAATAAAAAGACAATGAATGCACTTTAGATGAAGAATCACTCCTCAAAACACAAGGGCATTTTAGATAAAACTTGCTTGGTATGCTCAGAGTAATTTAGAGAGGGCAGGCTCCGTGGAAGTAAGAAATCAAAGATGGTGAGGTTTTTAAAAAGATGAGAAGAAAGCCGACACAGTTAAGAGGAAATCCCCAAGGGGACACCAGAAGCTTCTAGAACTAAAGAAGTAGCCACGAGAAGGAGCAAACCCAGCAGAGGAGAGAAAGTAAAGGGTAAGGCTGGGAGAGGCCAAGTCCAGAACGGGAACTGGCGCCAAGGCCTCAGTGTGCTCATCCTTCCTAGACAGAGAGAAGAAGAGAAGCCAGTGGCCAGGGAAGCATTCATAAGTGTGCTCATCCTTCCTAGACAGAGAGAAGAAGAGAAGCCAGTGGCCAGGGAAGCATTCATAAGTGTGCTCATCCTTCCTAGACAGAGAGAAGAAGAGAAGACAGTGGCCAGGGAAGCATTCATAAGTGTGCTCATCCTTCCTAGACAGAGAGAAGAAGAGAAGCCAGTGGCCAGGGAAGCATTCATAAGTGTGCTCATCCTTTCTAGACAGAGAGAAGAAGAGAAGCCAATGGCCAGGGAAGCATTCATAAGTGTGCTCATCCTTCCTAGACAGAGAGAAGAAGAGAAGCCAATGGCCAGGGAAGCATTCATAAGCACCACGAGGGGGAAGCAGTCAGCGCCGCTGGTCTGAGGGGAAGGCTGCTGAAGGGGCAAGAAAGAAGGGAAGGAGAGAGGGAGAGAATATGGAAGAGAAGGAGGGAGGGGGAAGGCAGGGGGGATAGAAGGAAGGATGGGAAGGTAGAGAATAGAGGTGGAAGAAGGGGAGGAGAGGGAAGGTGGCGGGGAGAGGAGAAGGGATGAGGAGAGGGAAGGAATGATATCCTAACATCCTTAGGGCCTTGGCCCCCACATGATGTCAGAGGCAGGAATGATTTAGGATGCTGGGGTGCGGGGGGTGTGTACTGGACGCTATCAAAGAACTCTGCCAGATGTTGTTTACAGGAAGGTAAGACAGAGACATACAGAGACAGGGTGCAAAGCTGAGTGTTTCCACACCCTGGTGAAAATGACTCCACATAATCCATTCAAATGAAAGATGGATCAGAATTAATAAACATGGAGGCCGAACTGTGTAAACAGCTGGTGATCACGGCTCTGTCTGGCTCCACAACAGAGGAGGACTTCTTGAGCTAAAAATAGGAATAGAAAATTGTCATAGTTCTAGAAAGTAAATTTTAACCAAAGGAGGTCAAGACAACAGCTCATGTAACAGACTGGCAGACAAATATCCCAGGATGTGTTTGTCTCTGCCTCCCTACACTCAAAATGCAAGACAGGGTAAGGGCCAGTGTCCATGAGTGGAGGTGGGAGGGAAGAGAGAGCTGGTGTCCATAAATGAAGGTGTTGAGGGGGAAGACCTGGTGTCTATTAATGGAGGTGGGAGGCAAGGGAATGCTGGTGTCCATGAATGAAGGTGGGAGAGCTGGTGTCCATGAATGGAGGTGGGAGAGCTGGTGTCCATGAATGGGGGCAGGGGAGCTGGTGTCCATGAATGGGGGGGAAGAGCTGGTGTCCATGAATTGGGGGCAGGGGAGAGCTGGTCTCAGGAGTAGAGGGGTGGAGGGAAGGTGGCAGTGAATTGAAGGTGGGAGAAAGGTGAAAGCTGATGTCTATGAATGGAGGGTAGTAGGGAAGAGGAAGAGGGAGGGAGGAAGGGAGAGAGGTGTGTTCAGGAGGCAACTCCAATTCAGAAGAAAGGCAAAGAGACTTCCCATAGTGCTAGCAAAGGAAGGCTCCAGTTAGCAGCTCAGGCGACCTAGAGAGAAGCCAGTTGACATAAGAACACAATGGGAGTCACCCAGAGGAAACAGAAAGGGACAGATCCCAGCTCTGGGCCCAGTGAGCTTCCCTGAGGGGCTGCCCCATATGAAACAACAAACAGGTGCAAAGAAAACTGGCCAGTAGGAGCTCAAGGTCTTCATACAGCAGGCTCTTCAAACTGCCACAAGGACCAGCCTGAGAACCTGGCCTCTCTGCCCTTGTTCTACATCCGCCTCCTTTATTCTGGGCCGGGCTGCTGCTTGGCTCTGGATAAGCATGTTAGTCATAAGGAGTGCTGGTCTGCACACCTATCTCATCCCCGTCAAGGCTGAAGATACCAAGACACTAGTAACTAAGACAATTTACGGTCAGCTTTTACAACGTTCCGTTCCAGACCCCACAGGCATCCTCGGGTCTCCAGTCACTGTCCTAAAGCTGCAGTCACCCTTGGATTCCAGGAACAGCAGAGCTTCGTGGAGCTGACCATGCCCCAAGAGAACAGCTGTCTCCAAGTTGCTGCACCCAGGGGGCAGGTCACCCCAAGGAACCAAGTTAAGCTTACCTGACCCCATTGCAGGACCCAAGCTGACACAATGATGACCAGAAGCACACCTCCAGCAGAGCTGCTTAATTACGCAACCTCTTGTACCCCATTCTTTCTCTACTTAAACCAAAAGCTCCTGCAAACACCCCGAGGTGACCGTGAGGTGGCTGGACCTCCCCCTGTACCCTCCCCAGTGTACTATCGTTCCATCCTGTCTCTGTCTCCGACCCTTATTCCTGTGTCTCACTGGATACTGGGGAGAGAGGCTGTGCTGGTGAGTGTTGGTCAGTGTGACACAAGCCACAGTCCCTCGGGAGAAGGGAACCTAAACTGAGGAAATGCCTCCATCAGATTTGTCTGTGGCCAGGTCTGTGGAACATTTTCTTGATTGTTGACTGATGCAAGCAGGCCCAGCCCACTGCGAGTGGTACAGTCCCTGGGCAGGAGGTCCTGGGTTCTGTAAGAAAGCAGGCTGAGTAAGCCAATAACCCACATGCCTCCATGTTCCTGCTTGATTCCTAGCCTGACTTCCCTCAATGATGGAGGATCGGCTATCATCAGGGGGTGCAAGCAAAACACGTCCCCCCCTAAGTTATGTTTGGTTGGTCGTGTGTTCATCACAGCAAAGAGAGCAAACCAGGAGAGTGGCCAAGCCTCGCTGGCTGGGGCTTCTGCCTTAAAGCTCTGGGCACAATAATTCACCCAAAGGAAAGCAGAAAATAAGAAAAGAAGAAAGAATAAGCTGAGAGCTAAGTCCTCCAGCTGAGTCAGCTCCCTGCTGGGGTAACTATGCTTTGGTATCTACAGCTATTAAGACTGGCAGGCTGGGGGTGTGGCTCAGCTGCTAGCTTGCTTGCCTAGCATATATAAAGCCCTGGGTTCAATCCCCAGCACCACATAAACTGGATATGACGGTGCACATATGCAATCCCAGCACTTCAGAAGATAGAGACAGGAGGAGAAGGAAGTCAAGGCCATATTCGACTATTCAGTGAGTTCAAGGGCAGCCCAAGATCTACGAGACCCTGCATCACATAAACAAAAGCCTGGAAGTGGAATCCTTGTTTTCATATACCAGTGTCTTCTACTGAGCTTTGAATTGGGAATGTCTTTGCAGGCTCCATGTTGTTCACTTGATCTCCAACAAGTGGCACTGTTTGGGGAGGTTCTGCAAACTTTAAGAGGTGGAGCTTAGTTGGAGGAAAAAGGTCACTGGGGTTGTTTGTGCCTTTGAAGATTATACCAGGTCCCCAGGTCACAGGCAGTGAAGACTACTCCTAACACACGTTCCCACCCCCATCATGTCCTACTCAAGCCCATGGTGCTCAGCAGCCATGCAGTGACCCTGCAAAGCATCGAGAAAAAAGAAATCCTGCCTCCCTTGGTGACCAAAGAAGTACCCCCTACAATAACACAGCACCAAAACAGGTAAGGCAAAAGCTAATGAAATGATAGAAACCAACAGAAAGGTGTGCTGCTGCCAGGTTCGGCAGTGTGCACCTGCAGCCCAGGGAGACGGTGGGTCTGAGGCCAACCAGGGCCACACAGTGACCCCGACTTAAACAACAGGGCTGGGGAGTGGCGTGGGGGTGGGGGACCTGAGGTACCCCCAAACCAACAGGGAAAGAAATGCAACGTCAATGAGAAGGTAACAAATCACTTGGTCCTTCTGGGGCTGCTGGCCAGCAACCATGAGCAACAGAGGCTAAGGGGTGAGGATACAGATCTGCACATGTTCTACCTTGATCATATGCTTAATGACATGACTAAGTTTTCATTATGTGCTGTTCCAAGTAACTATGACACAGTTAGCTATAGAATAAACAATTAATAGTTTATAGGTTCACACACACACACAGAGTCCATAAGTGAGTGGATGAATGTAATAAAAAGGTTAAAGGGCCAGTGAGATGGCTCAGTGGACAAAGGCCCTTGCCTGATGACCTGAGTTGGATCCCTGGCGTCTACATGGCTGAAGGAGAGAACTAGTTCCCATTAGTCGTCTTCTGGCCTCCACGTGCGCCCAGAGGTTTGTCAGTTCCCCTTGCTATCCTAACAACCTCAACTGCTGAGAAATACTGAGGTAGCCTCTGTAGGTCAGGATCTGCATGGGTCCAGGATGGTGGCTGCCCCCGGAGCTCACTGATGACAGTAGAATTAATTTCCTTCTCGAATTTCCAGGGGACCCCCAGTCTTCAAGCCAGTGGTGGTATGTTCGATCCTTCCCTTGTCCTGCCTTTCTCTGACTTCCTCTTCTATTCTCAAGGCTTTGAGGGCTCAGAGGATTATTTTGGGCTCGTTGTATAGTCCAGGATAACCCTGTTCTTTTTTCATTTAATTTTTAAATGTGTGTGTGTGTGTGTGTGTGTGTGTGTAAATCCTGTCTAAAGTATAATGACAAAATAATTTTTTCTCTAGTCTATAGGTTGTCTCTTAGCTTTGTTGTGCAGAACTTTTTTTTGAGACCGTTATGTGTAGCTGAAGTTTTCCTGTGTCCTTGTGTTTCCACAGCTGCTCAGACCCAAATAAATACACACAGGCTAATATTATTTAAAACTGCTTGGCCATTAGCTCAGGCCTACCACTAACTAGCTCTTACACTTAAACTCAGCCCATTTCTGTTAATCTAGATGTTGCCAGTGTTCCATGGCTTTAGTTATATGCCTGTTACATGCTGCTCCCTGGATGGTGGGCTGGCATCTCCTGACTCAGCTTTCCTCTTCCCACAATTCTCTTCTCTGTTTGTCCTGCCTATACTTCCTGCCTGGCTACTGGCCAATCAGCATTTTATTTATACAGAGCGATATCCACAGCAGTTATGTAGCCTTAGCTGGCCTGGAACTCACTATGTAGACCAGGTTTGCCTCAAATTCACAGAGATGCAACTGTTTCTGCCTCCTGAGTGCAGGAAATAAAGATGTACACACCATGCCCAGCCTGTGTAGAGACTTTTAATTCAATGTGAAAAAAAGGAACATGTACTCACTGCTAGAGGGACTGTAAACTAGTGTAGCCATTATGGAGATCAGTATAGAGGTTTCTCAAAAAATTAAAACTATCTTCCACATGGCCCAGATATACCAGTACTAGGCATATGCCCAAAGGACTCTGTATCCTACCACAGAGATACATGTACATCCATGTCTACCGCTACTCTATTCACAATACCAATGAAACCAGCATAGACGTCCATCAACTGATGAGTGGGTAATAAAAATGTGGTACACAGATACAACAAATAAAAGGGAAATGAGATTATGAAATTCTCAGGAAAAGGGATCAATTGGTTAAGCAAATAAAAGGGGAATATGATTATGAAATTCTCAGGAAAATGGATGAATTGGTTAAGCGAGTGACACAGATTCAGAAAGATAAAAATCACAAGTTCTCATCCAGCTTCAGATTCTACCTTCAATGATCATGTGTGTGAATGTAAGTGGATGCGGGGAAGGGTGTTGGGGAAGGGTGGGGCAGGGCACAAGGGACCTGAAAGTGGAAAGGAGGCTGTAGAGGACAAATGAGGCAGGGGGATGGGAGAGAAGAGTCAGGAAGGAGAAGCAACAAAAATTGTGTTGCAGATGACACAATAAAATGTAACCGTTTGCATGCTAATTGATTAGATGGTAAAGGAGGGGTAAGCATTAAGACTGAAAGAAAAGAGGCAAAGGTAAGTATTAGTAGATTGGGCACCATCACCTCCACCTGGAAACCTGGAGAGCCACAAGTGCAAACACTCGGAGAAAGTTCTGGAAGGGGGCTAGAGAACAAATTAAAAAGCAAGAAACAGTGCCTTCCCTGTTCTCTTAAAAACACAACAAAAAACGTGGAAAAGTAAAACATACACAACCAACTCATCTTGACATCTCTAGCAACAAGAACAAACAATGTCCCATCTAGAAATGGGCTTAGAATTTAGAGTGTACACCCCAAGAGAGCACTGGACCCGTCTCCAGTGTGCTAGGGTACAGATGATCAGCTGATAAGTCAAGGCAATCCCACCTAGAATTCCCATGTCAGCTCCCCCTCTGCACATACAAATACACGCCACCTTGTACAATACATCCAGCCCAGTAAAGTGCAGTAAGAGAGGGCCATGCCCTATACTGTGTTGAAATATGTCACCAAACTAAAGTGGCTAGGGCTGGCAAGATGGCGTGGCATAAACCTGGCCGCCTGAGTTTGCTCTCCAGAACCCACATAAAGGTAGAAAGAGAATCAGCAAGACACACGTGCACATGCACATGCGCACACACACAACCTCAAGTGGCTCACTAGTGTGGTAGTGTTGGAGAAACAGACATGGGAAACAGAAAGTTCAGAGGTGGACCTGAGAATGTCAAAGGCCAGGTCATGCACATGGACAGAGCCAGAACATCATTAACTAGAACTCAAACCCACAACCTGCAGCAGGATTTGAAACTTAGCCTGACTCTGAGTTCCGGGCAAACGGAGTGGGATGCATGGGGATGGGATGACACCTCTACTTTGGTGCACTAGAAATGATTGATGGCACACCACCATCACCTGAGTCCCCGGTAGGAAGAAGATTGCCACGGCCTCGGGAGGGTCCCTGGGGAAGCAGCTCACCTGTTGGGACTGTAGCCCATAGAGGTCAGCATCCGTGCCTGGTCCAGGTCTCTTGGGAAGCCATGCAGCACCCACCCTTTCTGGATGCAGTCTTGTTTGCTCAGACGCTCGGCCAGAGCCTTGGTGATGATGCTGTCTGGCACTGCAGAGGAAGAAGAATAAGAGAGCATTCTGTAGCCCACAGCTTTCTAGCCTTCCTGGGCCACATGCTGAGCTGCTGCAGAGGAAGTCAATTGGAACCACCTGGACAAGGTCCCCCTGTGGTCCAGCAACAAGTGTGGCAGGAACAGCAGAACTGCCTGAGATGGGCAATGCATTGGGTCGTCTTGGCCTTCATACCTTACAAGACACCATCCTCCATCTGGCTCTTTATGGCAGCTAAAGCAAGGCACCATGAACTGAGAAGCACAGCAGTGTTTAGCCCTTAGATCTGGAGGCTAAGAGGCAAAGTTTAGGGCCGACCGCTGTCTGGGGAGGGCCAAATGCTTTCTAGCTTACAGGCTCCCTGCTGGAACTGGAGTCACAGATGGTTTAAGTTAACATGTGGGTGCTAGGAACTGAACCTGGGTCCCGGGCAAGAGCAGCCAGTGTTCTGAACTGCTGACATCTCTCCAGCCCTGACCTCTCTTTTAAGGGATGCGTGTGGAGGTCAGAATTGAATTTTATGGAGTCGTATCTTTCCTTACACCATTGTGTGGGCCCTGGGGATTGAATTCAGGTTGTCAAGCTTCCTTGGTTAAGTATTTTTAGCCACAGATCCCATCCAGGAGGGCTCGAGCCTCATGATGTGATCATGCCTTAAGGTCCCATCTCCTCCTACCAACATCTTAGCATATGAATTGAGAGGTGGGGGCCACAAGGAATGCAATCACAGCAACGCTTTTTTCATGGATGCACACCAAGCACCAGTTTTAATTTCCACCCAACACCATTGAAATTTCATTCAGTCGGCCTCAGCGGATTTGAAATTCCCAGCAACCATTCTGGCCTTCTGCTGAGTCTCCCCTTCTCTGGAGAATCTGATCTCTCTCCAGAATCGCAGCTCTGCTTATACCTGGAGACTGAAACAAGTCCCCAGCACAGGGAGATATGAGAAGCCTGTTTACATTGCTGCAAGTGACATTTTCCTGAAACTCATTCCTGTCTTCCTAGACTCATTAAATGCTCCATGTTGCTAATGTTCTGCGTCCTGGCAATTTGCACGGCATCGCGGCACTTTGCACTCATTTTCCCAGAAATACTTGGTAAATATTACTACTGTTTGCCATGGATGTGGGCCCCAAGCAGGGATGCTTGGCGGTTTCTCTAGAAGCTTCTGCAAGGTTCCCCTCTCACCAAATATCTGTGGGTCTAGCAAGTGGCCTAGGGCATATTCTGAAGCCTCACAAGGCCTCACAGGCTGACAGCCATGGGAGCCGATGAATGAGAGGCACTGTCCTCCATGTGACCATTTTCTGGGTGCTGCCCTGTCTTAAAAATCCACAGCTGTATTCCAAAGGATGAGCATCACCTTAGATTTGGGGCTTTCCAGCTGACACAGTGGCACATGCCTTTAATCCCTGCACTTGGGAGACAGAAGCAGGTGAATCTCTGTGAATTCAAGGCCAGCCTATGTAGGAAGACTGTCTCAAACAAACAAAAGCCTTTGGCTGCCCATTCAGAGCAGTTACTAGGGTGGCCTCTTGCCCTGTAATGATCTCCTCTCTCAGGGCTTGACAGGAATCGACTTAAAGGATATTTTAGTTCACAATTCCAGGTTTCAGCCTGTTATAGTGGGGAGCCAATGCAGGAACTTGAAGAAGCTGGTCACATCACATCCACAACCAAGAGAGCACAGTGTAGGCACACTCATGTGAGTGCAGGCATGCATGTCACCACAGGCATGTGGAGGTCAGAGGACACTTTCGGCTGTTATTCCTGGCCTTCTACTTTGTAGACAAGATTTCTTATTCACTGCGTGTATGACTTGCACAGACTTGGAATACTGGAGACAGTCCCCAAAGAATTCCCTTCTAGGCTGGGCAGTGGTGGTGCACGCCTTTAACCCCAGCACTCGGGAGGCAGAGGCAGGCAGATCTCTGAGTTGGAGGCCAGCCTGGTCTACAGAGTGAGTTCCAGGACAGCTAGGGCTACCCTATCTTGAAAAACAAATAAACAAAAAGATCTCCCTCCTCTCCCTCCTTCCCTCCCTCCCTCCCTCCTCTCACTCTCCCTCCATCCCTCCCTCCTCTCCCTCCCTCCCTCCCTCCTCTCACTCTCTCCCTCCATCCCTCCTTCCTCTTCCTGCCTCCCTCCCTCCTCTCCTTCCCTCCTTCCTCTCCCTCCTCTCCCTCCCTCCCTCCTCTCCCTCTCTCCTCTCTCTCCCTCCCTCCTCTCTCTCCCTCCCTCCCTCTTTTCATTACTTCCTGGGTCAGGCTCTCACTATGTAACCATGGAACTTCTCATCTTCCTGCCTCCACCTCCTAAGTGCCAGGATTACCAGAGTATATCCTCATACCTGGCTTATGTGATGCCAAGGATCAGACCCATGGCTTCATGTCCTCTCCATGTGTGCTAAGCAAACACTGCTCACTGTGCCATGTCACTAGCCCCATGTGTTATTTCTTTAAAAGAGGAAACTTCTGTCTGCAGGAGGTTGCACTGGTCGCTGTGGACTCGCTCCATGGGACAGACTCTCCCGGAAGGCTGTCGTTAAGTGGCTCCCACATGAGGAACTCCATGGGTGGGGGACAGCCATCCTCTTGTTTTACTAGCTTGGGAAGCTCTGCCAGAAGCCTGGCATCACGTTTGCCCAGAACTGCCCATCCTGGGTTATTCTGGCAAGGTCTATCATCCTCATACAACAGGAAGCATCAGTAAATCACAGAGTCTCCAAGGGGCTATAGAGCTGAGGCGTGTGGTAGTCCTCTCCCACAGAAGCACACTAGGGGTGTCCTCTGGGGCACTGGCTGTGTGTCTCATCTGGACAGAGGTGAAGGGAACTGGAAAGGCTGCTGGCAGAGGATAATATAATGGCAGACCCCTCAGGATACTGTCTCTGGGCCACTGCCCTACTCATGTAGCCAGCAGAGGGGTAGGGTCTGGGTGTTGAGGGGAGAAACTTGAAGACCCCAAATATAGCCCAAAAGCCTGTTTAAGGACTTTCAGGTACCTGTGTGTCTCTGCTTCACAAATGCCTTGCTCCCCAAAGGCTCCTGGCATGTTGGCCGAGCCCTGTGTGTTCTGACCAGTCAGTTTAGCAGGCACAGGCTCTCTGGCCAGATGGCACCCTGCTGGAAGCTTCAAGTCCCCTTGATAACATGCACATTCAGCCTTTATTCTCTTCTCCCAGAGATTTTTTTTCTCCATCTAAAGTCATTCACCATTAAGTTAGATGCCTCAGGCTTGATTTCGGGGCTTGACAGCTAACATCTCACCCTTCATTCTAGCCACTGCAAAGGACTGCTTCTCCAGAAATGCCCTGTCAACTGAGTTTAGCAGAGTGCAAGCTGTGAGTGGTTTATTATTCTATGAGGTCACACCATGTGATGTTAGGCTTTTTTTTCTTTTTCTCTTCTTTCTTCTTTTCAAGGTCCTCAAGTTGACTTCAAGGTTACTAAAATCTCAATTCACTGATTCCAGGGCTGGATGCGCTTAATGGGGCTCAGCGGGATACCTACCAAGACCCAGGAGCCCTGGCCACCCTCCAGTCTAGAGTTAGGAGCTTGTGGTTAAACTCTCAGGCCCTCCCTACATCAGGTTTCCTAAAAGCATCAAATTCAGGCTCTATACAGGACAACATATCATCCTGAGGTGGCCACTTGTGGGATGGAGCTGGACAGGACTGGTCCCTCTTTGACTGTGGGTCTGATATATCATCTTCAACCTATTCAAGAAGGGAACCAGCCACGGACAACCTCCAGGCTGTTAGCAGACCACAGTGCCCCCTGCTGTCCACCATACCAGGAAGACTCTGAGGTCTCCTGCACAGCATTCTGTGAGTCTCATAACCCTCCTGGACACCATGAGACCAATCAGAAACAAGCCCTAGCCTCTAGCATGCTTCCTCCCACACTCCCTCACAACCCTCTCCCCATGTGCACCCGGGTGCTCCTGTGCCTCCACACACCCCTCACCTGCACACACCCCTCCACACACCCCTCACCTGCACCCACCCCTCCACACACCCCTCACCTGCACCCACCCCTCCACACACCCCTCACCTGCACCCACCCCTCCACACACCCCTCACCTGCACCCACCCCTCCACACACCCCTCACCTGCACCCACCCCTCCACACACCCCTCACCTGCACCCACCCCTCCACACACCCCTCACCTGCACATACCCCTGTCCTACATATATCTCAAGTTTTCTTCAAGCTGCTCCTGTTTCTTCCTCCTCTAGCTCTCCTTGGAACACTGTGGAAGCCAGTGTCCAGGTCCAAGGAAGCCAGCCAGAATAGGGTTCCTTCCTCCTGTACCCTACTTCCCAGTATACCAGTATAATCCTTGGATCCCCGCTCTGTTCCTTCTGATCCACTAAGAGACCCCAGGTAGAAAGACAGGGAGAGCTAAAAACAACAACAAAAAGGACCACGGAGAGGAGGGGGCTGGTTTTGCTTTGAATTCCACTCCATATACCCAGATGCTCGAGAGGAAAAGTGCTGGATGCCTTCCCCGACTCAACCTGGGTCTTGGGAACCTCTAAATCTTGCTTTAAGTCAACGAAAGCAAAACGCGCCATTTCCAGGAGCCTCTTTCCTGATGGTGCTGCCTCTGGAACTGGTGACCTGCCAGTCCTCCCCATGCTGTCACAGAATCACGACTGGCATGTGAGCGTGAAGACAACCTGTGGTGGGCCTTAAGTACCAGGACCTGGTGCCCCTTGTTTCGGTTAAAGATGCTGTTTGTTTATTATACACTGCCACCTACTGGCCAGTTGCTGGTCTTGCGCCCGAGTGAGTCTTGTAAAGCTACGATGGTGTTTCTAAAAGGGAGGTAAAGAAGAGACCTGGATTGCTCCACCTGCTTTGCACATGGACAAAAGCCTTTAGGTCTCTCTGGCTATTTGGTAAACGGAACTCATATACTCCAGAGCCAGGCCCTGTCTTGCCAGGCCTTAGAACCTCTGGTGCGAGATTAGACGGAGGGCTTCTAAGGTTTTGTTAGATTCTAAAAGCCTTTTTCTTTTTGAAAAAGAAAAAAACATTTTACAAATGGGTTTCATTACGTCATCTTCATCCTCATACAAAGGGCTTCAACCACACTCATTTGTTTACCTTCTGCTGGACCCTTCCATGTCCCAAATATTCCAACATCTATTTTCATGTCTTTCAAAAAAAAAAAAAAAAAGAATTGCCAGGCGGTGGTGGCATACGCCTTTAATCCCAGCACTCAGGAGGCAGAGTCAGGCAGATCTCTGTGAGTTTGAGGCCAGCCTGGTCTACAGAGCGAGATCCAGGACAGGCTCCAAAACTACACAAAGAAATCCTGTCTCAAAACAACCCCCCCAAAAAAAAATCTAGATTCCACATATGAGAAAGGAGTCCATATTTATCTTTCTGAGTTTGGCATATTTACCATGAAAATCCCCAGCTCTCCATTTTCCAGAAAATGGCACAATTTCCTCCTGTCAGAGGTTTCTGTTCTTATATCTCTGTTCCCTAACAATGAACCAAAGTGCTTGGAAGACAATGTACTAGGGAGCGCCAGTGTTTCCTATCCAGGAAAGCAGGCTATCCTCGAGCTCTTGCCAATTCTGGGGTCTTCTTTAGTTCTCACCCCTCGGACACTGGCCACTCACCTTCCATCGCTCTCCCCTCTGTAATGCCTGCAGAGAGGAGACGGCAGGGGGCTGGTGTTGATGTGCCCACAGCCGGGGGCAGTCTGCTAACAGGGACATCTCAGTTTATCCCTGGTCATACTATACACGAGGGGAAAGATTGCTCACACACTAGCTGTCTTCTGTAAACAACTTGACACAGTACAACACAAGACTTGTGAACAAGCTCAATTAGCCACACAATGCACTACAACTTGGTGACTATTCTTACCTCCTTTTACATCTTTTAATGGGCCCTGAGATGATCTGAGAAAGTGAGACTAGGCTGGCCAGTGTGTGTGTGTGTGTGTGTGTGTGTGTGTGTGTGTGTGTGTGTGTGAACTGACTGAAAGTGTGATGTGCCTACTGAGGGAAGATCAGAGTCCAAGAAGACGATTCCTTCCACCTTGAGCATGCAGCTCAGAAGCAGCTCATTTCTCTTATATCTCACAGGCATCTCGGATGCTGTTGCCCTGGTGATCTGTGGGAAGACAGCCAGCCCTGGGTGTGGGAGCAGAAACCCAGGTGGTGAGCCCTGTGGTCGGGATGAAGAAGGGACCACAGCGGGTGTAAGTGTGCTCTAGCTTCTTCGCTGAGCCAGACTTTGGTCTGAGCATGTGTGTTCATTTTAATTCAAGTGTTAATTCACGTCATCGTGATAACAATGCTACGAGGACAGTGACAGCAGTGCCCCAGACTGGGAACAGAAGCACAACAGGAGGAAGCCACTTGCCTGGAGCTGCAGAGATAACGGGCAGGCGGCAGAGCTTGGACAGATACACAGCCAATCTAGGCACTCGGTGGCTCAGTCAAGCTCTGTGTTCTGCCAATGCCTTTAGGAGAAGAACTCTACATGGGTGAGACCAGGAAGCCTGCACTGTGCCCATCTCCACACTGAGCTAGGGGAAGACAGCCACGGCATAGGGAGGCTGAGGGGACCTGCAGTTCTTATATGTGTGAGGAAACCAAGACAGTCACATGAGGACTACAGGGGAGATGCCTGGCCAGCCCTAGCTGCCCCAAGCTTATCCAAAGCACAAAGCACAGGGATGGGGAATCTGAGTTGGCCATGCTGGCCCCAGCAGAAGCATGTGCAAGAGGCCCAAGGGGAGAAGAGCCAGATGCAAGGCTCTAAGGACCGGTCAGCAATCTTCAGGAATTCACATGTCAGCTAACCCCACGTTAGGGCAGAGTGGAGGCAAGCCCTCCCTGGGGCCCTATTCCAAATCCTCATGCTAAGTCAAGATCATGATAAACTAGCCTCCATCTTATACCACGGTAGGCCAGCTTGTCACGCTCTAACAGACCACTGGGTACCAGAGTTATGGCTGCTCCTGGTTACTATGGAGACCAGGCATCCGAAACAGGTGGCTCTCACAGGAGAAGAACGAGATACCCAAAATTATACACGGGGGCGGGGTAGATGGCTTGGTAGGTAAAGAGCTTGCTGTACGACCATGAGGACCTGAGTTCAGATCCCAGCACCCACCTAAAAGTGGGAGTGGTGGCACACATCTGTAAGCCCAGCCCTGTGGAGGTATAGACAGAGGATCCCCGGAGCTTGCCGGCCAGTCAGTCTAGCCTAACTGTTAAGTTTCAGGGTCAGTGAGAGACCCTGCCTCAAAAAATCAGGTAGAGAGTGATTGAGGAAGACACTCAACATTGACTTCTGGCCTCCAGGGGTGCAGGCATACCCAAACACACAGGCAATGTATACATTCAGTGCATCCGAATTGGTACCACCACAGCGGGAATGATTCCAGTCACTCACTATGAAGCAGGGTAGTGAGTAAGCCATGTGCATGCCCTGTGCCTGTAGGCTGCTGTTGCTATTGTTTTAATTACACTGATTTCTGGGGGTGGCGTAGCCACAGCACGTGTGTGGAGGGCAGAGGACAAGTTGTTAGTCAGTTCTCTGCTTTCCCCGTGTGGGCTCCAGAGATCCAGCTTGGGTCCTTTGTCTACAGAGCCATCTCACCAACCCTTGCACCTAGCATTCTGTTGCTGTGCTTCCACTGTGCATACAGAGCAAGCTGATGAAACCATAAAAGATCACCTCCCAGGCAAGGAAGCCCAAGTCCTGAGAGGAGCAGCAGCTTGCCCAAGGCCACACAGTTTAATGTGCATGGCAGATGGGAACTCGGCTGGCATGATTCTGGAGCCCTAACTAATAACCAGGGTGCCCACTGTCTAGACTGACGGTAGGTGGCCTCTCTAGACTGACGGTAGGTGGCCTCTCTAGACTGACGGTAGGTGGCCTCTCTAGCAACTTTCTACATGCAGTCATCTTTTTGTTCTTTCTCATTCACACAGAAAGAGGCAGCAGAGGGAAGAGGGCAGCATGTGGGTCCTGGGTGTCAGCAGGTCGGTCTTCTTGGTACTGTCCACAGCACAGGGGCCTGGCTCATCTGTCACCAGCCTACTCTTGTTGCTCACAGATATCTGCCTATCTGCCCTCATGAGCACACTAGTGCTGGTGTTGTACTAGGTGGTACTGAGGAACAACCCACCCAGCTCCACTGCAGAGCAGAGCACAAGCAGACAGGGAAATGCTAAGGTGGGGGGGTCATTTTACCTCTCAGTAACCCGGTCGTGCTCAAGGGGCCGGGAGGAGTCAGCCAGGGCGAGGGCAAGGGGGATGAAATCTTCCTCTTCACTTCCAGCCCTGGATCCCTGTGCATGGCTGTGCTGACCGGAGACAAGGGCAGGACCCGCCTCCTCTCTGTTCTTAGGTCTCATGCCCTCAGCCCCTCTGTACTCACTTCTGCCACCCCCCTGCCCCTTGCTGCCACAACGTCACTCAGAGTGATGTAGACAGGTGTGAAGATGCAGGCTGCCTCCAACGGGAGGACACCAGGTTCCCCCACGCAGGGAGGGAGGCTCCAGCACTGACCGGGCGACGAGCCCCTAGGTGTCCTCTCAGCCTTGAGCTGGATTTGTAGGTACAGAGGCCACAAGAGGCCATAGTGGGGAGGTGGCCTCCTCACTGCACCTCAGGCTTTGGCAGGCCCCACTTGAGAAAGAAGCAAAGTTGCTCCCCTCAATTGAGGACACCCCCAGAGGAAAAGGGGCTTTCAACCACTCCTGCCTTTGAGAAGGTCTGAGAGGGACTTGATTACAACACCAGCCATGCCGAGGGCCGCCCAGATGGCACACTGGGGACCTCCTGCCCGGAGAAGCAGGCTGGGCTTCCAGGGACAACCTGTCAAGGACAATTTCACAGCTGAGTGCCTCACAGTTTTCATTTTTCTCTGAGGCCTTTGGCTGCCCCTGGAGAGGAAGATGCCTCCAGAAACTCTGAGTAGAAGGACACTTTGCACTTCTGGGCCCTCCTCGGACTGCCTAGAAATGTCTGGATTTGTTTTGTTATCGACTAGATACCCGATAAACGGCAAGCGCTTGGAGTCTGCAGGAAATCTGGGGTGGGTGCCAAGCAGCAGGGACAGACGTGCTGCCTGGCTTCTTGCTCCAGCTTGCATCCATGAATGGAGAATCTCCAGCTGCCTCAGTTTCTCCCACTGGCCTAGTCACTGAACGTAAAGCTTCAGGGCACGTGGTGCCTGGGCGGTGCCCCCTTCCGGATGTCATTTTGATCATGTAGAAAGACAATGTGCATTTCGCAGTGAAAGCCCAGTGAAGACAAATGAGCAACCAGGCTTCCGAGCGGCACAAACCTGTTGATGGCGGGGGGAGGAGGGGCACACACGTGTACTGACCCCCTTTACAGGTGCATCCTCATTAACAGGCCCTTGGACCCTCAAAATGCAAACAGCACTTTTAAACCAGTGTCCTGTTTGGCTTGCCCGGCCACCGCTCTCTACTGGGCGGAAAGGAAGATTGCTACCTCGTTTCCATAAGGAAGTCTTTGTAGCAGTCCCAGCGGAAAAGTCAAAAGTTTGATTTGAAAAAGGGAGCTACTTCAAAAGCATTGTCAGGCAGAGGTGAGGGATCCTGGAGAATGCATACATTACAGGGGGCATCCATTAATCCACCTTCAGGCCACCCTCCAGCAGGCCTCTGGCTGGGGTGAGAGCTCTGGGGGATGAGCATCGACATACCTGGGGGAGGTGGCGTGAGGACAACCCATGTTGATAGAAAAGTAAATTAATGTGTTTAGGACTTACTGCTTGGGCTGTGTGTGTGTGCGCACAGGGGTGGGTGGGTGTGCACACGCAGAAAAATGAAAGAAAAATGTGGGTTTTTTTTTTTCAATAATAAAAAGGAAGTTACTCTGCGGGGCCCCTAAAGCTTGTGAAAAATTAAACTCGACGGATTCAAACTGTCCTATTTCCACTTCAAAAGGGAAGAGGCGCTGAGCTCTTCCCAACTTAGCTTCAAACGCCCAGCACCCTAGAAAATTTCTGTAGAAAAATAAAGGCTGACTCTTCCCCCAAGCGTGTACCGGTTACTGTACCCGCTGTCTCTCCCTCCACTAATTATACCCCTGTGAGTCTATTAATCAACTGGTAAATTATTTAGAGAGGCCTGCGCTGTCTTCAGCGAGTACAAACACACCACACTGGAAGGCTGCTGGTAGCGGGCAGAGGTCCCCTAGGGTCTCCCCTCGGCGGGAAGGCAGCTTGCAGCTAGTTCAGGCTCCAAACAAGGATCTCACTTCCTCAGATGGGGGCTTTGCATGGTCTTTCAACTCCGCAGCGCTTTGCAAGTTTTAAACAAAAGGGGGGAGCAGCCTATTGTCGGCTCTTTCGTGTGCATTTAGCGATGAGAATATTAATTCCCCATTTTAAACAAAATGAGGCATTGCAACTAGGCTCTGATGTAAGCCGCCTCCTGGGACCCGGACTCACAGAATGCTCTCAGAATCGCTGTAATCGTCCCAGTTTGGGTTGCATGGCGTGCTTGAGTTCCGCTAGCTAGTTTTTGCTAGGTGATTGCTCAAGTGAGGGTCTCAAATCTCTCTCAGACCTCCCACCTCTGTTCCGACTCTATGAGACCTCGAGGGACCTTGCTAGGCAGACATGTTTAGGAAATCGAGGCTGTGTGGGAGGAAATGCTGCTAACTCCAGGTAATGATCTTTTCCAAAACACAACGGAACTGTCATTTTTATTATGCCAATTAAATAGCTGCAGTCTCCCCTGGAAGTAGGCACATGCCTGGGCTATCCCAAGGACTGTGAGCCTTTCTGCTCTAACTGCTGGTTATCTGGCAGGTGAGTCAGGAGCCCATTGCAAGCCTGCCAAGAGCCAGCTAGGCAGAGCTATGGTGGACGGCTCTCCATTCCTGGAGAGACAGGAGAGGGTTAAGCTAGAAGCCAGTTCCAAAAAGCCCCCCTGAAGAGACGAGTCCTTGCTGGCAGGGTCCTGATGGGACCAAGCATGCTGTGGATAGCTCAAGATAAATACATGGCACATTAAAAGCAGAGTCTTAAATCAAGGCTAAGCTAGGCCTTTGGCTAGTTTTGTTGGTGTTTCATTGTTGTTTGAGACAGTCTCACTGTGTAGCCCTGGCTGGCCTAGAACTCTCAGAGATTCACCCACTTTTACCTCCTGAGTGCTGGGATCAAAGGTGTATGCCACCACACCCTGCCCTTTGGCCGTTTTTAATCTCCTCTACTGAAAACCCAGGCAGTATCCAAGAATGAGGCCAATGACCAGATCAGGCGTAGACACCACCCTCCTGAACCAAGGTGGGGACCCACAATCTGGAAATGAGCTCTAGTCCCCCCCAAAGGAAGTGTATGCTTTCCAACCAAGTGAGTCCACACAGCCAACTGAGATCAATGGGGTGGCTGGCCTTATGCTCAGAGAACCAGACATTTGGATGGCAAAGTCACACTGGTCCCTTTCCTGAGGAAGCTCTGGGTCTCTGAAATTCAGAAGTTCCACAGAA
This sequence comes from Peromyscus californicus insignis, assembly GCF_007827085.1. Lineage (NCBI taxonomy): Eukaryota > Metazoa > Chordata > Mammalia > Rodentia > Cricetidae > Peromyscus > Peromyscus californicus. Next base: position 10,697,597 of record NW_026294595.1, read on the forward strand.
GCCTTTTTGGGAGGAATGAAGCTGGGGAAGGAGCGACACACGGCCCCACCTGGAGACACGACCTCTGTGAGCACACACTGAGATCTCGGAGCCCCTTGCTTGGTTTTTGGGAGAGAACCTTGGCATGCACTGTGGGCTTCCACAGAGGCAAAGGAGGCTGGCCGTGCCGATCAGAAACGCTGGCGAACTCACCTTCCCGAGACTCCAGAATCCTTTGTGCTCATTTCTTACCCAGGCGAAAGCACCCGAGCTTCTCAGAGAAGGGGGTATGCTTGCAGCTCGATCCTGGCTGGGAGACCAAGCCCTGTGGGCTGTAAGGGAGGCTGCCTGCCTAAAGAAGGACTCACATGGAACCCTAGGGAATAAATATGTTGTCTGTGCTGAAGCTCAAGAAAGAATGAGCTTGGGAGGCCAGACCTCTCCATTTCAAAGTCCGGGGCACAGAGTGAGGGTCTCACTGGCCCTCTGGCCGTGGTGCTGTCGCCTAGAGCTGGGATCAAGAGATTGAAGACAAGCCAAGATTGGACCCTGGAGTCCTTTGGCCAGAAAATGTAGAAGATGGGAGGATGAACAGTACAGTTATTAATTTTGCTGCTGATTTGAGAGGAAAGAGGTGTTGGCAGCATCTGTGAGGACAGAAAAGAACATCCCCAAGTCCACAGAGGTCACAGCTGGGACAGAACATCACGAGGCCCAGTGGGGGACTCAAGAGTAAGTGGTTCCGTGGGGGCGGGGGGATGACATCTGGATCCATCCGGCTGAGCCAGTAACAGGCCTGCAAGGGTGGCAGGGACACACAGGGCTGTGAGGAGAGGGCCTGAGCCTGCCACAGCAGGGAGGGCTGTCCATGAGAAAGGTGACCGGGAGGTCAGGAACGGATGCATGGGCGAGCAGAGGGCTTGTGTCGTCTTACAGGTTCCCGGATGAGTCTGAGGTGCCTGACCCGGGATGAGGTTTCTATGCTGGGTGGCCTCGCAGCAGTGACACCAATCAGCTCAAGATCCCAGGGGCTTCTGGACCACAGTTGTGTCTGTCTTTTTTACTTTATTTATTTTGTTTGGTACAGGTTCTCATGTATCTCAGGCTGGCTTCAAGCTCAAACTATAAGTTGGGCAGTGATGGTCACCCCTTTAATCCCAGTACTTAGGAGGCAGAGGCAGGTGGATCTCTGTGAGTTCAAGGCTAGTCTGGTCTACAGAGTGAGATCCAGAACAACCAGGGCTATACAGAGACAGGACTATACCCTGTCTCAAAAAACAAAAAACAAATAAAAAATCCCAACAACAACAACAAAACAAACAAACCCAAAACTTCAAAACCCAAAACTTAAGCTATGCAGCTGAGGATGACCTTGAACTCTGATCCTCCTCCTTCTGCCTTCTAAGTGCTGTGATTACAGGCATGTGACACATTCCTTGATGTTTTTTCCTTGACTCTGTTTTTATAATTCTCTCTGCCTAGTTAGCCAAACTCTCTGTACCTTGCAGGTCTTGATTACCCTTGGAAAAATTCATAATTTGGTATTTTCACATTCCTAAGACTGCTGTTGGTACTCAGGGCAAAGGTACTAGAATATGCTTAGGAATCTGAAGAGGGGCATCTGAGATGCCTGGATAGACTCCCATGTACACACACACACACACAGATGCACACATACACACACATGCTGTGGAACAATCTTTGTACAGTGTAAATGTGCATTGCTCTCTTTGTTAATAAAATGCTGATTGGCCAGTAGCCAGGCAGGAAGTATAGGCGGGCAATCAAACTAAGAATGCTGGGAAGAGGAAGGACAGAGTCAGGAGTCGCCAGCCAGGTGCAGAGGAAGCAAGATGAGAATGCCAGACTCAGAAAAGGTACCAAGCCACATGGCTAAACATAGATAAGAATTATGGGTTAGTTTAAGTGTAAGAGCTAGTCAGTAATAAGCCTGAGCTACTGGCTGAGCAGTTATAAGTAATATTAAGCCTCAGAGTCAATTATTTGAGAAGCAGCTGCTGGATATTTGTGAGTTGCTGGTGGAACAGAAACTTCCATTTACACACACATACACAGATACACACATATACACATACATATACACACACACATACATATACACACAGAGACACACCCACATACTCACATGAACAAACATACATACATATACACACATGCACACCCCTACAGATACACACACATACATACACACACACTGTAAGTAAAGGAGCAGCTGTGGTCTCCCTCTTCTGAATCTCAAAGTGTGACAGAGCAGAGTATACCAACTTGTCCTTTAGCCTTCAAGAGGGACCTTCGGACATGGTGTGTAAAAAGACATGGCAGGGCCTCGTTCGGGAGGGTCCCGCTGAACAGCTGCCTTCCACCGCTGCCTCTGCCCAGCCAAGGCTCGTCCTGGGCAAGGTCTGAGAGTCCATCTCCCGGGCCCACCATCAGGATGTGGACATTTTGGGTGTCTCTCTCCAGGTCTGGAGGGCTGTGACTTCAGACCCTAACTGTATCTCTACTGGCTAGTCCCAGCTGATGGTATTTACCTGCCGCTCTGGGGACTGCCTTGTCATAGGATCTGCCTCAGTTTCCTTTTCTGTTGCTAATGATAAAATACTAACAAAATCAACTCACAAAAGAAATGGTTTATTCTGACTCACAGGTAAAAAGCCTATCATGGCGGGAAAATCTAGGCTGTGGGAGCTTGAAATAGCTTGTCCTCGCTAGTTTTGTGCCAACTTGACACAAGCTAGAGTCATCTGAAAGGAGGGAACCTCAATTGAGAAAATGTCTCCATATGATCCAGCTGTAGGGCATTTTCTCAATTAGTGATTGATGGGGAGGCCCAGCCTGTTGTGGGCGGGGCCATCCCTGGGCTGGTGGTCCTGGTTCTCTAAGAAAGCAGACTAAACAAGCCATAAGGAGTAAGCCAGTAAGCAGCACCCCTCCATGGCCTCTGCCTCGGTTCCTGCTCTAGGTTCCTGCCCTGTTTGAGTTCCTATCCTGACTTCCTTCGATGATGAACAGCAATGTGGAAGCTAAGCCAAATAAACCCTTGGCTCCCCAAGTTGCTTTGGTCATGGTGTTTCCTCACAGCAACAGTAACCCTGACTAAGACACAGCTGGTCACATCACAGCCACAATCAGGAAACAGAGAGCCATGAATGCAGGCTGCCACTCAGTTCCCCTCTCCACTTACACAGTGCAGCATTCCAGCCAAGGAATGTTCCTGCTCACAGGTAAGATGGGTTTTCCTACATTAGTTACCATAATAAAGACAACCCCTGCACAGGTGTGCCTCCAGGCTTGCGTCCTAGGTAACGCCAGATCATGTCAGGTTGACCAGGTAACACTAACCATCACAGGGTCAGGATTCAGGAACATTCCTCAAACCTGAGCAGTAAGCCACCTGTCGGCTAGGGCATTCTTGACTCATAGACATCACTGGTTCTCAGACAGCCTCCTTCAGGAAGTAGGCATGGCTGTGGATGGTCCCCTGTTCCGTCTCACCCTCCTCTCAAAACTCAACTGTGGAGAATCATTAGCGCCCCCCGCCTCCCCCCGCCCCAAATTTTGGGGCCCCTCCAGCTCGAGCGGTGCACATGTCCCCTCTTCAAGGCCGGCACTCTGGCTGGCTTGGCAGCCTCTCCGAAGCCCACTAATGAGGCCCTGAGTGGTCATGTTATGTAAATGCACTTCTTGCTATGCTGTGTGTTGCTTCTGTTGGGAAGGTCTGAGAGCGCTGGGTGTGTCACTCATTTGTAGGAAGGTGAACGGCTGAGGGTCTATTGTCTAAACACACGAGGCTGTGGAGGGGTAAAACAGCACAAAACACCAAGGAGGGAAGCCAGCCAGAGAAATACACACCTGTCTCCATAGTCACCAGGCCCCAGACCACAGTGAAAGCCACACCTGTCAGCTAGGCCTCAGAAGGGCCTCCTCGGTGTGTCTGGGTGGAGGCTGAAGGAGCCACTGTATGCAGTAATGGGCCAGATCTCCTGAGAGGAAGCGGCCCCCGTTGCTCCTGATTACGCCTTAGATATGGTTTGAGTAAGTCAAAAGCCTGGCGTCCACACCCAATGAGAAAGGCAGAGGAAGAAAATTTGAGGGCCATGTGCCTCAGGACCCCACAAAGAAGCAATAAACAGCACCCTAGAAGAATCTCCTGGGTGACAGTGGCACCCCCACTGTCACTGTCAGGGGCGGGAACAAGCTGCCACACTCCTGGCAACAATACCAAATCTTCCAAACCAGCCTGTGACCTGAAGTCTACAGTAGGCGTGAGGACCTGGTGGGAGAACCAACAATACTTAAGAGCATTTGCAAAGCGGCTGAGGCAAGCAGAGAGCCCAAAGGACACCTACTGCGGGCTAGGGTGTGGGGCGGGGCAGCGCATCCCAACAGTGCGAACAGTGCGGGCCTTGGGTTCTATCCCCAGCGCGGTAATAAACAAACCCTGTGAAAGAGACACACAAGCCACAGCAATTCACAAAAACTGAAATACACAGAACAATTACCTTATCAAATTATATTCAACCTTACCAACCTCGCTTGCAATCAAAAGGTGGTTGCAATTAAAAACAGATGGGCAAAGCTTATTGTAGCAGGAATCTTAACAGGTCTTATTAATAAAATCAAACCTGGGGCCAGTTATTGGGGTGAATACTGGAAGATCAGAGAGACAGAACAAGCCACAGCTAACCTCACCCGGCCAACTTCTCAGCTGGTCTTGTTTCCTCAGACTGGAAGCTTCTCAGTCCTCATCCAGAATGAATCTCAGCTGAACTGCTGCTCGAAAGCCCGAAGCTTAACCAGCCAAATGCTTCCAGTTTCTGGTCCTCACGCCTTATATACCTTTCTGCTTTCTACCATCACTCCCTAGGATTAAAGGCTTGCTTTCTGGGATTAAAGGCGTGAGTCACCATGCCTGGCTGTTTCCAATGTGGCCTTGAACTCACAGAGATCCCAGATGGATTACTGCCTCTGGAATGCTAGGATTAAAGGCATGAGTGCCAACATTTTCTAGCCTAAGTAAGTATCTAGTGGCTTTTCTGTTCTCTGACCCCAGATAAGTTTATTAGGGTACACAATATTTTGAGGAACACAATACCATCATAGCTTATTTTTCTGGCAGGCTGAAGAGCACTTCCCCAGCCCCCAGTGGACATCTATACCCATAAGGAAGAGTTTAGCAACCTCAGTGTCTGCTTGGCTTGGACCATGCACATGCCCCTGCCCAAACAATGCACTCAGCACTCAGTAGCCTGTTCAGCAGCCTAAGGACTCCTGTCCGCATCGAGCTGCACCTATGCCTGTTTAGATGATGGAAACAAGTTACTCCCAGTCCTAGCTTGGTTTCTGTTGCGCTGATAAACACCATGACACAAAGCAGCTTTGGGGAAAGGGTTTGTTTGGCCTATAGGTTATGGCCCATCGTAGAGGGAAGCCAGGGCAGAGGGAAGTCACGGAGGCAGGAACTGAGCAGAGATTATGGAGGGACGCTGTTTACTGGCTTGCTCCCCATGGCCTGCTCAACTACCTTTCTTTTACGACCCAGTGCCCTGAGCCTAGGGATGGCACCACCCACAGTGGGCTCCCACATCAATCAACAATCAAGAAAGACAACAATCAATAATCAAACAAATCAACAATCAAGCCCACAGACATGGCCACAAACAAATCCGATGGAGGCAACTTCCCAATTGAGGTTCCCTCTTCCCAGGTATCTTTAGGTTGAGGTTAAGTTGACAGAAACTAACCAGTACACTCCCCTTAGTGGTCCCTTGTAACACACCATTTCCACTCAATCCTGGACAGAACCCAACAACTATGGGCTGCGGGTTGGGACAGATTAGATTGGTTTTAGGTACATGTGCAGTAAGAAAAACTGTGTCCTCGAAGAACAAGTTCTCTATTTAGCATCTATGCCTATGCTTAAGTGAATGTGGTTAAAACCAGATGCATTATGGGAAGGAAGGTTTATACAATCCAGATCTGTTTATCAAAACAAAGACCAGCTTTCACTATGCTCCTCAGCAACCAAACTCCTCCTTCTCTGAAAGCCCTGAACAACAGCCCCTCCCGTGACACTGTGACAGGGTGCTTCTGGTCTGCACTGTGGTTTTGCTTTGCACTGAAGCTTCCTTTCTACTTTTGCACATCCATGTGAGTCACTTCAGTCCTTGGAATAAGAAGCCAGGAATAGGCGGGTGTGGCATGCACACCTTTCATCCCAGTACTCGGGAGGTAGAGGCAGGCAGATCTGTGTGAGTTCAAGCCAGCCTAGTCCACATGGAGAAGCAGAAGAGAGAGACAGAGACGAAGAGTGACAGTTGGGACAGACATGCTACACCGCTTGGCTTCAAAAAGGGAGGAGGGCCTAATAGCCCGAGGGATACCGGAAGCCTCTAGGAGCTGGGAGAAGAAGGCAGGTGTACAGTCTTGACCAGAGCCTGGACAACCCTCTGGTTCAGGATTTCTGGCCTCCATAATAAAATAAACTTGTGTTGTCTTGAACCATGCAGTCTGTTACATCAGCAACAGCAGACGACCATGCTGGTGGCAAAGAGATGGAGGAAGCGGGCACACGCTGACATAGGCATGCCACAGGGACAGCAGTCCATATGCCATTGCTAATGGGCATGACTTTTGATCTAATCCCTCAATGGAGAATTGGGCATGCTGTCAAGCTTATAGACATGAGAAAACACACTTCATAAAATAACCCAAGGGATGCAAACTTGGAAATTACTCAAATGCTTACTTTTTTGTAATTCCATATTTGGTGTGGTATGGGGGGGGGGCGGGGGGAGGCATGTGGACATGTTACAGGAAGGGTCAAAGGGTCCGTGACTGTTTGCTCTGTCCCTTGGCTTAGCCACTGCCTTTATCTCTGACTTCCTAGGTGCTTGCTGGTAAACCGAGGTTTTCACATAGTCGTGAATAGTATGGCACAGGGCAAAAGCCAAGGCCACCTAGCTACATGCGTTGGCATCCTGTTCGTTCATTCAGTGCACAAATCTGCAGTGTGGAACCTGGCACCGTGTAGGGCAGGGGCGGGACTTGTAAACATGACCCAGGCTGACCTTAAATTCATTATGTAGCTGAGAGTAATCTTCAACTCCCAAGTGCTGGGATTTCAGGTGTGCAGCACCATGCAATTTTATGTGATGCTGGGGATCCAACCCTGGGCTTCATGCATGCCTAGCAGGACACTCTACCAGCTGGGCTGCATTGCAGTACAGCTGCCCTTGCTATCCTGGGCCCCATAAATGGATGGTCCAGGCAGTGATCATGACAATCTTGCACACATAGATTCCTCTCTCCACCTCACTGCCAAGATGCTTGGACCTTTGAGAGACACATGGGGGTTTCTTGGGGCCACATGATGGCTGGTTGAGGCAGTACTAGAATTTGAACCAGGCCAGAAAGCATTGCAGTACACACTGGTTCTCAAGCTGCTCAACACTCCCTGCCTCAGGAAGCTGACCTAGCAGAAAGTTCAGAGGTACCCTTTCTGGAGAGTCAGATCCAGGAATGCTTTCAGACTGTAGATGATACAGGGTACATGGAAAGGCTATCTGATCCTGCTTCCCTAGCAAGCTGTCCTCTGGGCCATCTGTGAAAAGTGAACCGTCTAAACAGGAAGAAATGGAATGTTCTAAACCACCAGTGGCAAGCCACCACAAGTGTGACTTATCTGGCATGGGACTAGGCATGGATGCCACTTGACTTTCCCTGAAAAAACAAGCCACAACTATTGTGGAATAGAATATTTGTTTAACTATGTAAAGATGTGTTGCATTTGTTTATGTAAAGATGTATTGCATTTATTTATGCTGCATTTGTTTAACTAGGTAAAGATGTGTTACTTTTGCTTATGCTGCATGTGTTTAACTATGTAAAAATGTGTTGCTGTTTTATCTTGCCTGCTTAAGGCACTTAATTGGTCTATTAAAAAGCTGAACAGCCAACAGGCAGAGGAGGGATAAATGGGGCTGGTGGGCAGAGAGAAAATGGGAGCCGACCAGCCAGCCTGGGGACCAGCCTGTTGGGAGCCAGACAGACAGACAGACACGGAGGAAGCAGAAAAGCAGGATGGACAGTACATAGATGAGGTAAAAAAGCCTTGGGGCAGCACATAGATTAATAGAAATGGGTTAATTTAAATTAGAAAAAAGCTAGCTAGAAACAAGCCTATGCTAAGGCTGAGCATTCATAATTAATAATAAGTCTCCATGTCATGATTTGGGGGCTGGCGGTCCAAGAAAGCCTGCTACACACAAGCACAGCACGTCTGCATCCCCAAATGCTCGGCCCCCGTTTCCCCTACCTATGCCCACAGGTGGACAGAGCACCTGCCCTGGAGCTACTAGGCTGAGGCAGTTAGTGGAAAGTGTGGCCTACCTGTCATCTGCTTTTCAAAGAACGGCTGGATGAGCTCCCCGAAGGTTGACTTGGCTGCCACAGCTTCCTTCAGCAGCTGCCCGCAGCAGACTGAGGGGGAGAGGAGTGGAGACACCGTTAAATTTTAAATAGAAAGAAGGATGGGAAAAAAGGCACTCCAGCTCACACTGCCTGCTGGGGTGGGAAAGGTCGCTGAAAAAAATATAAAAGGGTGTGCAGGGGGTGTCCAAGAGGAAGTAAATATCAAAAAGGAAGTTGGAGATGAAGAGAGGGGAAGAAGCAGAATGAAAAGGAATGCATTTGCCAAAGCACATTAAAAATGGACCGCTCGGGAAGACACTAACGAGGCTGTCACTGACAGGGAGGCCCCTGCAGGGCCCTGGCTATACCCAGAACTGCCAAGCAGACTTGGCGCTCTCTGGGTTGCAGTGGAGGAATAGCATGCAGTTGGGGACATGCTGCATTCACATTCACAGTGCAAGATGCAAGGAGGTCCTGGAGCATGGTGGTACCCCAGCCCTTACATTTGGCAAGGTTCTTGAGGGATAGTGGGTCCAGGAAAGGACCAAGGGATATCCCAAACACACTAAGTCCTAACTGAAGATTCTGTTGAAGCCACCTGCTGGCTGCCACTTTCTTCATCCCCTTGGCTGCATGGCCACTGCAGCAGGGCTTTTCTGTCTTATCCCACTGTCTCTTCGGCCTCAAGCCATGGCCAGCACATGGGAGAGGTCAGTCAGTGATGACTGAATGAAAAACAAAACAAACAAACAAACAAAACCTACAGGCTTTCATCCCTCTCCAAAGCCAGAGCTGTTTTTTAATGATGTGTATGCCTGTGTGTCTGTGCACATGTGTGCAGATGCCTGCTTAGACCAGAAGAGGGCGTCAGATCCCCTGGAACTGGAGTTACAGGCAGTTGTGAGTCACCTGCCATGGGTACTGGGAACCAAACTCAAATCCTCTGTAAGAGTAGAACATTCTCTTAGCCACTGAGCATCTCCTCAGCCCCAGTGTGTGTGTGTGTGTGTGTGTGTGTGTGTGTGTGTGTGTGTGTGTGTGTGTATGCACGCATGTGTACAAAAGTCAGAAGAGAGCATCAGCTGCCCTCTCTCACTCTCTGCCTATTCCTTTGAATCAGGGTCTCTCTCTGAACCTGGTGCTCTATGTATCTTGGCCAGGCTGGAGGCCAGCAAGCCCCAGAGATCTTCCTGTCTCTACCCCTCTTGGAGCTGGGGATACATGCATGCATGGGACATCTGGCCTGTTATGTGGGTGGGTGGGCCAAACTCCCTTCCTCATGGTCATGTAGTACTTAACCACTGAGCCATCTTTCCAGTCCCAGCCAGAAGGCTTAAAATCTGTATTGAGTTGTCAGTCATACAGTATTGGTTTTATAACCTTCAGTTAAGGATCTTCTTGTCCATACTAAAGAAACCAAAACAAACCCTGAAATGATCTGCATAGCAAAGACCAACTACCACAGATTAGTCCTTGACAGTATGCTCACAGTACTATAGCCTGAGTAGCAGGCAGTTTCCCCAGCTGAGGAAAACACAAGACACAGACAGTGTGAGAGAGCCTGCCTGTGAAGCTCACTGCCCTTTGATTATTCAGTCATGACAGTCATCTGGTGCCCTTTCATAGGGAAACCGAGACCCAAAGAGCTTATAACTCAGGTCACAGAGCTGGTAAGTGACAGGGCTGAGACCTAAATGCAGTGCTCAGCCTTCAATTCTGGTTGGGAAGGAGCAGTGGGGAGCATCTTTGAGTTCCTTCATAGGAAGCCAGGGAACCAGAGAAAGACAGGAAGCCATACTTTACAGCTCCAATAACAAGTAGCCCTGGGCTGCGATCCTTGTCACCTGGATTTCGTGTGTGTGTGTGTGTGTGTGTGTGTGTGTGTGTGTGTGTGTGTACATGCATGCATGCACAGGTGTCTTAGCACATGTGTGAAAGTCAAAAGAAAGTTCTCAGGAGGCAGTTTTTTTTTTTTTTTTTTTTTTTTTTTGGTTTTTCGAGACAGGGTTTCTCTGTGTAGCTTTGTGCCTTTCCTGGAACTCGCTTTGGAGACCAGGCTGGCCTCGAACTCACAGAGATCCACCTGGCTCTGCCTCCCAAGTGCTGGGATTAAAGGCGTGCGCCACCACCGCCCGGCAAGGAGGCAGTTTTTCTCAGTCATCTTGTTCAATCTGGGACTAGAACTCAGGCCATGAGTCCATCTCTGAGCCATCCTGCTAGCCCGAACTTAAAATTCTTTTATTTATTTATTTATTATGTATACAGTGTTCTGTCTGGATATACACCTGCAGGCCAGAAGAGGGCACCAGATCTCATTATGGATGGTTGTGAGCCACCATGTGGTTGCTGGGAATTGAACTCAGGACCTCTGGAAGAACAGCCAGTGCTCTTAACCGCTGAGCCATCTCTCCAGCCCCCGAACTTAAAATTCTTAATGCAGAAGCACAAAATCCACTCTCAACACAAGTGCTAAAGTGTCCAAGTATGAAAATGAAAATTACTGGGAAAATTAGAAAAAATGCAAATCTTTGCAAGAAATGAAATGGACCACAGAATCTGATCAACAGACAATAGACCGTCAGAATTAGCACACCAGGCTTCAGAGCACTGGTGCAGAAGTGTGTTTTCAAACTTAAAGGAAAAGATAGTTAAAATGAGTAAACAGATGGGGACCTCATGCTGAGAAGTGGAAACCCGAAAAATGGGACCAGATGAGAATCCTGGAACTGGAGAATATAATCTAGTAAATGAGAAACATGGCTGTCCCCAGTGGGTCTGAAGGCAAGAAGAGGAAGAATCTAAAACAGACGGCACAGAACAGGGCGGCGGACAGGGCAGGGCTGGGATGAGCAGGCTAACACACACGTCACCAGAGTCCCGGCAAATAGGGAGAGGAGCTGAGGGACGCGGAACACCCAGAAAGCAGTGGTGGCAGAATTTCAGATTTTGCTGACAGATACAACATCCAGGAAGAATAAACACAAAGTAAGCCATTCCTTTATGTAACTATACTCTGATTGCTAAAAGCCAGCGAGCAAGAGAAAATACTAAAAGCAGCCAGAGGGGGAGAGGAGACGCTGCTACAGGCAGGGTGACAGGACATAAAAATAATCTGAGTTCTCATCAGAACACGCAGGCCAGAAGACAGTGGAACACACCTTCAAAGTGCTGAGAGAGAGAGAGAGAGAAAACACAACCACGTCTGTCAACATGGATTCCTATATGTAACGAGCATTCTTCAGAAACAAAGACGAGGAAATGATATTTTCAGACATATGAAAGGGGAGAGAATTTGTCACTGGCAGATGTTAAGGGAAAGAAATGTTAAAGGAAATTCTTCAGGCTGAGAGGGAACAAGGAGAGGTGGAAACCCGCATCTTACCAAGAACTGAAGCCTGGAGTAACGGCACGGTTATCTCTCCACCTCATCCCCCGTGTCTTTAAAAGACAAGCCTCAAAAGAAACACATTTATCCAAAATGTGACCATGGTTATATTCTATCTCTAGATATATTTGCACGTGTGTACTATTTGGGGAAAGTCGTTTTCTGAGAGGTTAGGTGGGCTGTGGCACACGGGGACAGCCCTTTAAATGTCCCCAGCACCCAGGCTGTGGGCCCGCAGCAGCTTCTCCCTCCTTCCCAGCCCTTGATCCCACTAACGCAGGCCAGCAGCCAAGGCCGCCTGGGACTGCATCGCCAAAGACCCCGAGAGCTGATTTCAATATTTTTCTCTCTGCCTGGTAAAATATTTATTGAAACTGTGCAGAGCAAGGCGTCTTCCTCTGGTGCAGAAAGTGTTGCCAGCCATCACAGTGACCTGGGTTACAGGGAGCTGAGCCAGGCCGTGAAGGAAACAGCAGGGCCAGGGAGGGGCTGCTTGGAAACACCCAGGAGGACATCGGAGAGAAGAGCGCTCCAGTGGGTGTGAAGATGGACAGCCAGGAAATGTTCTGGCCCTTTGTGCTGTGGATGTGTTTCATTGGTTAATGTCTTTATGATGGTGTCCTTTAAAGGAAAACTTTAGTTTCCTACAGAGGCGAACTAAGTGGGAAGGGTTAAGAACCAAGAAAGACAAGAAAGAGAATGGGTATTGTCTCTTCCCCACCAGCCAGTGACACACCAAGCCTGAGTAGGAGGCAGGAAGCCACACTTCGGGTGAGATACTCACTGTCAACAAGGCCGTATCTCTGGGCCAGAAGGGCTGCCTGCAAGCTCTTCCCACTGCCCATTGGCCCACAGAGCAGCACCTTGGGGGTGAACGGGGCATTGCATCGGTGACCAGTTTGGACGTAGGTCAGAGCTGGAACAAGAAGATATGAGAATATCAAACCCAGGTCCTAAGAAAAGAGCCCGCCCACACCCCTGCTTGGGCCCTGCCTGCTTGCAGCACAGGAGGACCCTTCTGTACACCTGACATTCAGACCATCCAGGAATCATCGGGGGGGGGGGGGGGGGACTAACTGCACAGCTGGGCCCAGGCACCCAAGTCCCAGGGAGGGATGCAGTTTCTAAGCACTGGCCTGGAATCGCTCCACAGCATACTGCAGGCAGCCGTGTTTGCCCCCAATTCAAATTGGGGCTGAGTGTGTTGTAGGTGGGAGGCTGGCCCTACACATGAAAGCATTTCTCATTTACTGCTCAGTTAGGTGGTTTCCAGTCTTCATCCAGCCCGAGCCTCTAACCTGAAGCCCCAGGACCGGTCTCCTAGGGGAGGTATGTGCCGTGTGTTACACACAGGCTTTGATAAGTGTGTCGGGCTGAGAAGGGCCTGGTGTGCAGGACTTCTAAAGGACTCAGGAATTGGTGGAGAATAATTTGTGTGGCCTCACTCCAGGGACACTAACTTTGTTTCAAGACTCCAAAAAGGCAGTAATGAAATAGGTCACAGGAGCGGGCAGACTCTGCCATGTTCTCCTGACCTGTGCTGCTCCTCTGGCATTTGATGAAGAAAGAGGTGGGAAGGGAGGGGTGAACATCATAAACAATGAGGAGTCTTCATTGTAGGAAGGCACAGGATGCCAGAAAGTTCAGGGAAGAAGTACTTCACATCAAGCAGGTCCCCTCCTGTGCTCACCCAGAAGAGGGGAGCAGTGAGAACAGACAGAGGGGCCACCAGAGAGCTGCCTGGTGGGTACCTGCCTGGGATGGCTGGCCACCAAAGAGGCTGCAGACTTGAGCCAATCCCTCACAGCCTTCAAGACAAGGTCTCCTCTCCAAGGCCTCACCTCCTGCTAAGCCCCCTCCCTCCGCCCCCCCCCCCCCCCGGCTGTCCTGTGCCAGGCCAGCTGTGAGTGGCACCTGCCAATCTTCCTTTGTCAAGGAGATCCCATCCTGAGGAAGGGCTGGGCCAACATGGCTCTTTCAGGAAGACATCTTGGGGGGGGGGGGGGTTGTAGGTGTGTCTATTATGGAATTTTCCAATCTTGGTTTGAGGGGCATTTGATGCTCATCCTGGCCTCTTGCCACTAGGTACAACCAATAAATGTGCTCAGACATAGTCAGTGTCTTCCCCTGGAGGATAGACAGTACGGTGAAGCAAAAAGTAGGTCAGTTGAGAACCAGCTCAACTGTTCATTATACAGACTTTGGACTCTGGGGGGGGGGGCGTGTATGTGTATGTGTGTGTGTGGAGGGGTTGCATATGCACATGAAAGCTCCTGCATATGGGGCCTCGAGGGCAATGTTGGTTGTCTTCCTTAGTCATTGTCTACCTTGCAGCTTTTGAGGCAAGGTCTCTCTCACTGAACCTGGAGTTTACCTGTCCCTGCTTTCCCATAACGAGGATTACAGGCCTGTGCCATTAGACCAGCCTTGAATGTTGTTTTTTTTTTTTTAATTGAATTTATTTGTCTGTATACATGCACACGCCACAGTGTATGTGAAGAGGTCAAAGGACAGTTTTAGGGACTCAGTTCTCTCCTCCCACCGTATGAGTCCTGGGGATTGAACTGTTGTCAGCCTTGGTGATAGGTGCCTTCACAGCCGAATCATCTCTCCGGCTGTGTTTTAGACATGGGGGCTGGGAACCCAAACTCAGGTCCTCGTGCCTGCATAAGCACTCCACTGGCCGAGTTGCCTCCCCTGCCCTCAGCTCTGGCCTCATTACAGGACTGTCTCACTGGGTCATTAGGGATTACAGTCTTTTCAGAACCAGCAGCACAGGTAAGGTAGAGTTGACCACCACCAAGGCTGTGGTCACCACCGTCGTGAGCATATCACACCGTGTGATGTGAACTGCTGAGTTAAACAGTCACTTGTTTGACCTGCCGTTCCACGAGGGCACTATCCTTCTCGTCCTGTCGTACAGTCAATGCTGTCTGGAGTCTTGGTAGAGTCATGACAGCTCTCTCAAAGCTCCAGCTGGGGTACCATTCCTCCTCTAGAACTGCCCAAAGCAGGAGACTCTCCCATGGCTCTCAACTCTCAGGCCTTCTGTAGTCCAGAACCTCTAAAAAGCACAGACACTACAGCAAAGCAGCCTGCTTACAAATGATGCTTAATTTACAGTAAATAACTAAGTTAATTAGAAGTAACGATCCCCCAGACAGTCTCCACATCCAGTTATTCTTTTTGGAAATAGACGGCTGCTGGATGCACTGAGATTAAAAAAACAACACAGAGGGAATCTCGCAGCCCGATTTCCAATTTATCTCTCCATATTATTAATTAATAATAATTAATATTTAGATGCTCACATTTTTATTTACAATTCCAGGCATGAATTCTTTATGAACGATCATATGAACTTTTAAATTTAATTAAGTATTTTAGAAGTAATTAATGTGTAAACTCGGAACCGTGGCATAAGATAAACGTGGTAGATGCTATTAAAGATCTTTCCAAGATGCAGAGCTCTGGAAAATTCAAGGCAGTCTCAACCTGAAATGGCAAGCAGCACCACCTTCCAGATGCTGCCCACTGGTGTTGGCAGCTGGCAGAGGGCCTGGTGTTACTCAGAGTGTGCAGAGAGACCCCAGCCAGAGAAGGCTGCAGAGGGTTGACAACAGAAGTGTCTGAAACCCACACCCAATCAAAATGACACTTTTTTTGGTGTATGTACACGTGTGTGTGCATGTGTGTTTGCTTGCACACAGGTGCACATGAACATGTGTGCACATTTGTGTAGAAGTCAGAGGACAATCTCAGGAGCCATTCAACTTGTTTTTTGAAATAAAGTCTCACTGGCCTGGAGCCCACCAAATAGGTGAAGCTGGGATCTGTCTGTCTGAACCTCCCTGCACTGCGATTATAAGCATACAGTGTCACACCTGGCTTTTTTACATGCATGCTGGAGATTAAACCTAGACCCTCATGCTCGAAGAACCAACACTGCTTTTCCCCCCTTGTACGTGAGGGTCTCATGCAGCCCCAGCTGACCTCAAATTTGCTGCACAGCTGAGGATGACTTTGCATTTCTGATGTCCCTGTCTCTACTTTGCTAGGGCAGGAACTGCCACGGGCACCCTGGGCAAGCGTGCTACCAGTGAAGTGACACCGGTAGCCCTGTGAGTTTTTTCAAATTCAAATTAGACATTTTGCAGCAGGATGATCCTCTCCTTCCCAGGCTGGCCACAAATTGTCTATCTTCCTGCCTCAGCATCCTGACTACTGGCCTTACAGAGATGTACTGCCACACTCGGCTTAAAATGATTTGTCTTTTCTTTTTGAAACACGTGGTCCCATGCAGTTCAGGGTGGCCTCCAAAATCTTTGTGTAACAGAGATGACCTGAACTGCTGCTCCTCCTGTCTGCATCTGCTGAGCGCTGGGATTACAGGCATGTGCCACCATGCTGGGCTTTATGTGGAAGCCAACACTTCAAGCACCCTACAAACGGAGCTATACATCATCGCCTCACTTTTTCCCCTTGAAGAGATCTGAAAGAGCCTATGAGAAAGGGGCCTTCAAGGGCCTCAAATGTCTGCTGTCATTTTATTGTGTCAAAACACTTTAAATGCTTTTTCCCCCTGGTATCAGACAGGAGGAGATAAGTGGATTTTGAGACATCAAAACTTAAATATTTCTTTAATATTTATAAATAGCCCATTTCTGCGAGGCTGCCTTGAGCGCCTATCACTTATACGGACAGCCATGCGGTATGGTGGTGCGCGGTGGGTGGCTGGCTCATCCTGGCTCATGGAGCATCTTGGCTGCTTTGTGTCCGTAATGAATGTGTTTGTTTTTGTCCTAATTTTTATATATTTTCTCTTTCTTCTCCTTCAAGATCAGGCTTCAAGACTTTGCTGCCATCATGTCCCTCCCGTTCTTTATCCCCACATGCTGTCAAATCTTCTGTGGCTGGGGATATAGTCACACCCAGGTGTCCCTGCATGGCCCATCACTGACTTGCCACTCAGGTTCCCCACACACCCCAGCTACTGCTGCTGCCAGCCTGAGGGATAGTGGGATGAGCAGGGCGGTCAGGTGGTTAGAGTGGCCACAGCCCTTGTGTGGTTCGACATGGGGCAGCCTGTTGTATTTACCCTGGTAGAAGATGTCCACACATGGCTGGTCTGCGCTGATGGTTTTCAGGATTTTGGGGTAAGAAGGAAGAATCCTGATGATGTTTCTGTGATATTCTAGCAGCTTCTTCGCAGTCTCTATCTCTGAGATGCCGTCTGGCTCTATCAGCCGGTTCTGTATTTCAGACTCAGGGGGCCAGTCAAAGGTGGTGTGATAGATCTCTGTACAGGGAGAGGCACAGAGTTAGAGTACCCACCCAGGGCTGCTGCAGGCTCTACTGCACTGCCTGTTTTTACTGCCCAGGGATGTGGCTCACCATTCCCAGCCAGCAAGTGCTTTTACATATAACAATGCGCGAATAACATCAGCTGCTGGCCATAACAATAAAAAGACAGTCATGGGGTTGCGGAGAGATGTAGCTTAGTTGGTAGTGTTTGCCTCAAATGTGCAAAGCCCTCAGCTCAATTCCCAGCACCTCATAAACCAAGTGTGGCAGCTTGTGACATTTACATACTTGGTGGAGTCACGACACTCTCTCAAATCTATGGCTGGCATACCATTCTCCCTCCAGGACGTTCCAAAGCCGGGGACCCTCAAGTGGCTCTCTATTCTTAGGCCTTTTATAATGGAGGCAGGAAGATCAGACGTTCAAGGTCATCTTCACCTCCATAGCAAGCCCAAGGCTGACCTAGACTATATGACACTTCATCTCAAGGAAAGGACCGTGGTGCCCCTCTGCTTAGAACTAAGGGCAGCCACGGATGCCTGAGTGCTGACTTTGCACTGAGAAGGGCCTACAGACTCAGTTTACCCTCAGAGCAATTTGAGCTCTCACTCCAAGTCCAGGGAAAACCAAACCCAAGAGAGGTATCTTCCCTTCATCCCCAACCCCGACAATGTGGTGATTTAAGATCCCATTTGAGGCACAGGCCAATTTTCTCAGGAAACTCAAGAGCCTTATTCCTCCACACTTGGGGCAAGCAGTGTGGGGCACATAGTTTCCCAGGAAGAGGGACACAGGCCCCCCACCCCTCCCCAGCACCATGTCCCCTGTGCATGGCCCTGAGCCCCAAGGTGAGCTCTCCCAAGCCCAGACTCCTGGACACAGTCAACCCAGAGAGTCTGGCTCCTTGAAAACAAGACTCTGTCTTTCACCCAAGATGCCTCTCTCCCCTCACCTGCTGGGATTTCTGTGTGCCCCTCTGGGGTGCCTAGAGCAGAGAGTGGGTTGGGGCATCCCCTCACTGTACTTGAATCCCTTGGGGTTTGGAGGGGGGTGGGACCATCATACCTCCAGTGATGGGGTCAATCCGCTTCCCCACGTTTCTCTCAATCAGGACTGTGTCTGGAGCACTAAGCACAACTGGGCAGGAAAGAAAGGAACAAACCAGTGTGCAGGGCTCAGGTGCCACACATCTGAATCTCAGGACCTCTGCTGTAGGATGATATTCAATCCCACATGCCACCCATCTCCCAGATGATGCTAAACCATTCCGAGGACAGTCCATGGTGGAAAACGTCCCTGGCCATCAATTTTCACTGCGGAAAATCACTGTGTAGACATCTTGAGATTTGACTCTGCCACCCTTCCCTTGGTTTTCTAAAGAGACTCACAGCATGGGGATTCCTGAGATGAGGAACCCTTCTTTTCTAAATGGCAAGCCCTCAACACACTTAGCTTTGTGGCTGGATTTCACCTAGTGTGTCTTTTTCTTGCTGAATTCTAAGGCCTTGAAACCCTCCCATGGACAGTGACTGGGCCCAGGGTAGAGGATGGGAGAGAGCCAGTGTGAGGGAGCAGGGTTCACACTGCACCCTCGGGGCAGCTGGGACCAGGGGTCTACTCACTGACATGCTTGGGCGCCAGCCCCACAGTCTGGATCATCAGCGCCTGCTCCCGCCTCTCAGGGATGCCGTCCAGGATCCAGCCCTAGATAGAGTATGGAGGGGGTTCATTACTAGTTTTTTTACATTTATTTATTTATTTTGTACATGCATGTGTGAGTGGATGGGTAGATAGGTGTGTGTGTGTGTGTGTGTGTGTGTGTGTGTGTGTGTGTGTGTGTGTGTGTAGAGGTAGGTGTGCACTTGCCACAGCACACATGTGGGGGTCAGAAGGCAAGTTTCAAGAGTTAGTTCTCTCCTTCTACCATGGGTCCTGGGGATTGAACTCAGGTCATTGGTGTTGACAGCAATACACACCTTTACCCACGGAGAAGCCCCTCCCTATTTTAAATTATATTTTAGAAGGTCTAAAGAGGGCTGGAACCTTTTCAACAAAAGAAGCGTGTCTGACAGTTGCATCACCCATCACAGCTGCTCACTTCGGAGCCAGAGCTCATGAACACGATCATAGCAGGCAGCTTACATCCAGGTTTCCCACAGCTGCCACAATTACCATCAGCATGTTCATGCCAGCATCCTTCACCGCCTCTGTTTTTGAAGGTTTATACCACATCCTCTAAGTGACTGGGCCATGGTGCCAGCTTCACCCACAGCTTCATGAGTCTGTGATCAATTTTCACCATCTGTGGTGGCTATTCTTGGTTGTCAGCTTGACTACATTTGGAATTAACTAAAACCCAAAGATGGAGGGGCACATCTGGGAGGGACTTTTGCTTAATTTGAAGTAGGAAGATCCACTTCTAATCCAGATCTTTGAGGTAGGAAGACACACCTTTAATCTGGATCTTGGATCTTGACACACCTTTAATTTGGCCCACACCACACCTTCTGCAGGAAGCCTATATAAGGACATGGAAGAAAGCCCCACCCCCCGCCACCCATTCCTTCATTGGCATTAGAGCCTGCTCCTTCTTCAGGATTCCAGTGTCTACTGAAGACCAGCTGAGACATCCAGCCTCGTAGACTGAACTACTGCTGGATTTTTGGATCTTTGATTCATAGGCAGTTATTGTTGAATTAGCTGGACCACAGCCTGTAAGTCATTCTAATAACTCCCAAATATATATATATATATATATATATATATATATATATATATATATATATATATATACACATACATACATACATACATATGTAAGTTCTGTTACTCTGGAGAACCTGACTAATACATCATTATAAATAATACTGCAATGAACATCTTTGGTGCATAGCCCTTTCATGTGTTGAAGTCTTTCTGAGATACAGGATTGCTAAGACAAAGGGTCCCTAGGATCAAAGCCAAGCATGGTAGTGCACACATGTGATCCTAGCCTTGGGGAGGTGGAGGCAGGTGCATCCCTACGACTAGCTGGCCATACAGCCTAGATAGTGAGAAACCCTGTCTCATAAAACAAGGTGGACAGTTGTTCCTGAGGAAGAACATCTGAGGTTCCCCTGTCTTTATAGGAAATGTACACACACATTTGTACATATACATGTGCATCTGCACACATGAACATATATGTTCATATCTATAATACATAAACATAATTTATATATGTGGGAGAGAGGATTTGTTATAGTGGCTTACAGGCTGTGGTCCAGCTAGTCCAACAATGGCTGTCTATGAACAAAAAGTCCAAGAATCCAGTAGTTGTTCAGTCATGAGCTGGATGTCTCAGCTGGTCTTCAGTGTATGCTGAAATCCCAAAGAAGTAGGCTTTAGTGCCCGTGAAGGAATGGACTTGCCAGTGAGAGGAAGCAGGCAAAGAGGGCAAGCTTCCTTCCTCCATGTCCTTTCTAGAGGCTGCCAGCAGAAGGTGTGGCCCAGATTAAAGATTCATTTTTCCACCTCAAAAGATTTGGATTAAAGGTCTATCATCCTACCTCAAACGATCTGGATTAAAAGTGGGTTTTCTTGGGCCGGGCATGCTGGCTCACACCTTTAATTCCGGAACTCCAGAGGCAGAGATCGGTGGATCTCTGTGAGTCCGAGGTCAGCCTGGTCTACAGATTGAGTTCCAGGACAGCCAGAGCTACATAGTAAGACTATCTCAAAAAAAGGGGGGACAGAGTCTTCCCACTTCAAAGGATTTAATTAAGAAAAAGTCCCTCACAGGTGTACCTAGCCACTTGGGTTTTAGTTAATTCCAGATATAGTAACACGAATTCTAAAAGGTCTTATAATAAAAAGCCCAGTATCAGATATTGGGGTGAAAGCTGAAAGATCAGAGAAGCAGAGCAAGCCACGGCCACCACCTCTTACCTCACCAACTCCTCAGCCTGAAAGAGACTTAGTTTCTGCCTCCTCACGCCTTATATACCTTTCTCCACCCAGCCATTAAAGGTGTGTGTGATTCCCAAGTACTGGGATTAAAGGTGTGTGCCACCACTGCCTAGCTCTGTTTCTTTCCTAGACTGAGTCAATCTCATGTAGTCCAGGGTGGCTTTGAACTCAGAGATCCAGACGGCTCTCTGCCTCCAGAGTGCTAGGATTAAAGGTGTGTGCCACCACTGCCTGGCCTCTATGTTTAATCTAGTGACTTGTTCTGTCCTCTGATCTTCAGGCGAATTTTATTAGGGTACACAATATAGCACCACAGACAACCAAGAATAACCATCACACACACACCAGACAAAAGATATCACCCGGATCAAATCTAAACTCCACTTTTCTTACCACACAGCGAGCACAGTAGGTCTAACCTGCTCTTTAACATGGCAGAAGCATTTGTGCGCTAGAAGCATCCCTGGTGTTCCAAAACCATCCACTGGGAATGTCCACAGCTGCCTGAGTCCAGTCGGCAAACATTCGCTAGTGTGTTAAGTGCAGTGTTTCTGCCCATCCCAGTGCCTCACAGTTATCTTTAAAATGCTGGGGTTGGTGAGAGGGCTCCGGGTAGGAAAGGGGCTTGCCACTAAGCCTGGTGACCTGAGTTTGATCCCAGGGACACATGTGAAGGTGGAAGAAGAGAACTGGTTCCACAAAGTTGTCCTCTGACCTCCGAGTACACACCACGGCACACACACCATAATAAATATTTTTCTTTAAAAACTAAAAGCAACCTAAACTGTCATACATTTACCTTTTAAAATTTTTGCTTTAAAGATAGTTATTTTATGCATATGTCTGTGTGTCTGAGTGTGTGCTGTGCCTGTGTAGATACCCTCAGAGGCCAGAAAGAGGCACCAGAATCCCTGGGACTAGAGTTACAGGCAGTGGTGAAGCACCTGATGTGGGTACCGAGAACCAAACTGAGGCCTTCAGAAGAGCTGCAGCACCCTGAACGGCTGGGCCACCTCCCCAGCCCCATCACACCACAGTTTATAAGTCTGATGGAAGAGTACCTGTCTCCATTCCCTGCATGGTTACCAATGCTGGACACCACCCTAGGGGGAACCTGTCCAGCAAAACATAATTACAGCCTGCACTGCTTTAGTTTACATCCTAAGAAGTGAACCCATTTTGGCAAACACTACCACAGCCATTTGAGGCAGAGACGGTCGCCATATTTTCCAAGGTTTGCCTGAGGCTGTCAAGTGTATTCAGTGTTGTTTTTAACATGCTGGTTTTTCTATTAAATCCGTGCCTGCACTCCTGCTTTGGAGTCTGGTGTTTGTGGGTGCATAAAAAGGCCTTTCCTACCTCAAATGGAGGTAAATACTCACTCGTATTTAAACTGTGTTCTCTCATGTGTTTACACTTCATATTTAATAGAACCATGTTTTCTTTTGTGAACACATGAAGCTAAGATCTAACTTGCTGCCTCGAGGCTCCCAGCTGTCCCGACCTTGGAACAGCCCCTCCCCATCTGACGCTTCTCTTCTCAAGCTGTAATGGCTGGCATGAACTTGCCCGTCACCTCTTCCTGCCTGCAGACTACTAAGCTATTTTTATTTAACCTTTAAAGTTACCACAATTTTATAATGTATTGTTTTATATTAAACAGAACACATTTTCTCCTCTCTTCTTTTTCAAAATGCATTCTTCCAGGTAAGCATCAAAACCATTTTTGTTGTTTTGAGATAGAAGCTCTGAGTATTTTGGAGCAGCACCGAATGCGTAGATTAATTCATGAGCAGTTGATGTTCCACGGCAGAAGCCAATGACTCCTCTTCCTTTTTTTTGTATGTCCCTCAGCAATCTTTGTGTTTAACAGTTGCTAGAGTCTTTTCAAGCCCAGAGAGCCTAGAGTTAGCACACACACACACACACACACACACATACACACACTCACACACACACACACATACACACACACACACACACACACACATACACACACACACACACACAATCTTTACCTTTAGATTGAAAACTCTCTGTGTATCCCTGGCTGTCCTGGAACTCACTCTGTAGACCAGGCTGGCCTCAAACTCACAGAAATCCGCCTGCCTCTGCCTCCCGAGTGCTGGGATAAAAGTCGAGCGCCACCACTGCCCAGCTGGATATTCAGTTTTGAGCCCCCTTTTCTTTGTTTTAAAGACAGGACCGTGGTATGTAGACTAGGCTGGCCTCATGCCTGCTGCAGCAATCCTCCTGCCTCAGCCTTCCAAATTCTGGAGCTGCAGGTTGAGTCACTTCTGGGAAATGGAAGTGGCAGACCTTCCTGGAAAGACCTGATTTTAATATTGCCTCCCTGAGCATGAGTCCACAGCAGATTTCAGCTCATGGTCCAAAGGTCTTCCAGTTCTTCACGGAAACAATGCTCATCCGCTTCACACAAGCAAAAGCCAGGTTCCCAGTGACCAGGAAAAGACAGTAAAACAAGGGACACCCTGGCTCCTGGGCTGATGATGACCTGTGTGGGCTGGAGACTTTGGGAAGAGAAAGGGGGTCTTCAGGTCTGTTACAACTTGGAGGATGACACTAAGGAAGGAAGCTTCTAAGATATAGCAGCGGCAGCACCTTGTCCCACAGGGCACGCAGCGTGGACACCTCCATCCCTGTGCTGTCCATGTGGGTCCATATCAGTTGCCCTTGGAGGGACAGTGGCTGGATAGAGGCTTCAGTGTGAGCGACCCCCGGCTTGGGGCCCAGAAAGCCCTCTTCCCCAGAGCACACATGTTCACAGAGGCTTGCTGCACAGTTGTAAAATGGACCGCCCTTTCCAGGGGAAATGGCGACCAGAGCTGAGAACACTTTTGGCAAAGCAAGAAGTAATCAGTCCGGAAACACCAATGGATGACAGCCATGACAGGGACATTGAGACATTCGCCACCACTGTGCTCTGCTAGGTTTGTGGGTCCGGCATCCGGGAGTGGTCTGGGGCAGAGGTATCAGGCAACCCCTAATTAGAATACATTATCCATCTTCTTGACACTTCAGTGAGTTGTCTGTTCCACACCGGAGCCCCAGCTTTGTTCCGAGCAGGTTAATTGATATTCCGATGCCTTAGCTCACCGTACCCCCGTGGCTCGGCTCTGTTTTATCACACATCAAAAAGGCCGTATGCTCAGGGCACTCCGCACAGAGCTGGGGGTCTGCACAGCTGCAAGGGGCATGGTATCATAGGAGGGACAGGCACCGAGCAGATGTCACAGCTGCAAGAAAGGGAAGCAGAGAAGCCAGGCAGCCCAGGGAAGTTGGCGCGGCGCAGCGGAGCATGGCCTGATGCAGCCAGGCTCGGCCTGCATTGTGCACAACACTGGCCCTTTCTGCTCTCCTGACTTATCAAAGCACAATTAGCAAGGCCTGTGGGAAGCTTGGCTGCCCTCTGGGCCGCCGCCTCTGTGATGTGCTTCTCTTTCCTCCCTGGCTCCTCAAAGGGAAGCCAGAGTGTGGGTGCTCCCTGGGGGTTCCCCCAGAACTGCCCCATCTCCTCGCGGCTCCAACTAAAGATCACTAGAGAAGGCTCCACTGGAGGCATCTGGGAGCTGGTGGCTGGTCCCTCCGAGGGCTCCAGGAGGCTAACAGAGACTGGGGGCTTGGATTCCAATCGCATTCCCTCGGCCCAAAGTCTGAGTTGCCAAAGCAAGTGTAAGGGGCATCAGAAACCCCACACCGCCCTCCTTTTTCTCTAATGAAATGTGAGGTGGTCCCCACACGTAAGAGCAAAGGCGGGCCAGTGAGACGGCACAGAGGTAAAGGCGCGTGCCACCGAGCCTCACAACCTGAGCTCAATTCCCAGGACCCATGTGGTAGGAGAAAACTGACCCCTCAAGTTGCCCCCTGACCTCTGCACACACATGGACATACACACACTAAATAAAGAAAATGTAACATTAAAATAAAAGATGCCACCACAAGACCAGGCAGCCAGGAGATGGGCCGGACTTCACTAGTTTGATCACAGCCCTCATAATTTTGAGAAAAGTGAACTGTTCTTTGTGTGTGTGGCCCAGACTGGCCGTGAACTTGATATATACCTGATCCTCTTGCTTCAGTGCTGAGGATACAGGTTCACATCACCATTCTCAACTAGGTAGACTCATCTCTGTCTGCCTGCAGAAAGGAGTCTTACTTGGGTCTGCAGAACTCTGCACAGAAATGGCTTGTGGGGAGGAGAGGCTGGCTACAGCTGGTTTTCCCTTCTGGGCCCCTGTGGGAAAGACTGTGCACTCACTCCTCCTGCTCCTCATTAGATCACGGTCCTGACAAGGCTCCTTAAGGCACCTGGTATACTATGAGCCCCGCCCCCAAAGTATGCAAGACTCTTTCCTTTTTCCCCTTCCTTCCTTCCTTCCTTCTCTTCTTTTCTTCTTCTTCTTCTTCTTCTTCTTCTTCTTCTTCTTCTTCTTCTTCTTCTTCTTCTTCTTCTTCTTCTTCTTCTTCTTTCTTTTTTTAAAGTTTTATTTATTGTGTATACAGTGTTCTGTCTGCATGTGTCCCTGCAGGCCAGAAGAGGGCACCAGATTTCATTACAGATGGTTGTGAGCTACCATGTGGATGCTGGGAATTGAACTCAAGACCTCGGGAAGAGCAGCCAGTGCTCTTAACCTCTGAGCCGTCTCTCCAGCCCCCCTTCCTTTCTTCTTTCTCCCACTCCCTCCTTGCTCCCTCTTACCCACCATTCCTTTTCCCTTCTCCCCCACCTCCCCAAGTGCTGAGATTACAGCTGTGTGCCACCATGCTCGCCCAGCTGACACTGTTCTCCAGCAGAAAGGACAGAGGAACAAGCATTAGTCTTCAGCCCCTAAGTCACACTCCGATGGTTTTCACTGAGCTCCTCCGGCAGTGGAGTATCTTAACCTGTCTGAGTGAACACAAGGGCAGCGCATGGCATTGAGCACTGGGCTGGATCTTCTCAGAGAACGAGGTGGTCATTGTTTGGGGCCATGCACTGCAGCACCCACACCTGGGAGACTCTCCAGCCACTTCCTGTCTGCATGCCCCAGCCCAGCTATCTGGGAGGTGGCGCCAACCAGCAGGGGTGGGCCCAGCTGTGTGTCCACTGGCTTCCAGTCCACTTCTTGTTGCAGACCCAGAGAAGAGAATCCTGGTATCTGAGATCAGATCCCGACTCACAGCATGCTAAGTGGGTTATTTTAAGCCCCTGAGTTTGTAATGCAAGGAGAGGAAACTAATGTCCGGTGCACTGTTGACTGAGTGCCCCATGCTTCTCACATGGTACCCAGCAGAACTGTGCTCCATAAATACTGATGGAAGGAATGAATGACATTTGGATCGCTCCCAAGTTCTGCATCACCACGGCAATAAAACCCTCTCCAAGTTGCTGCTGATCCACAGAGGGGGCATGGTGGTTAAGATCCAACAGAGTGGTGTGGTCAGGGTGGAGAGTTTTTTTTTTGTTTTTTTTTTTTGGTTTTTCGAGACAGGGTTTCTCTGTGTAGCTTTGCGCCTCTTTCTGGAACTCACTTGGTAGCCCAGGCTGGCCTCGAACTCACAGAGATCCGCCTGGCTCTGCCTCCCGAGTGCTGGGATTAAAGGCGTGCGCCACCACCGCCCGGCAGTTTACATGGAGGTGTCAGCACTACGGACATGTTTGTCTTCCAGTTCCTTCAGGGAGATGGTGTGGCTGCTGCCCTGGGTGGTTTAGATGGATTGTGGAGGGCTCTCTGGTGACTCCCATCTGAAGACCCAAGTCTTTGAAGTTTTCAAGTCTCTCATTCAACCTTGGTCCCCCACACCCCGGTCAAGTTCAACTGCTACACCCCCAATGGCAGCACACCTTGAGGCCTGGGGTCCAATTTCTTCAGAGCCCATCTTTCATGTTGATGTGGTGCCTTTTGCCGTGAAATTTTCCAATGTTTTTCTTTATTCCTTCAATGAGCAGAAATAAGGTTCAACCATTGCTGTGGGATGTTGTTCTGTATGTTGTGATTTTATGTGTTGCTCTGATTGGTTGATAAATAAAGCTGCACTGGCCTATGGCAAGGCAGCTTAGAGGTAGGTGGGAAATCCAAGGAGAGAGACAGGAAGAGAAAGGAGAGGCAGGAGAGATGCCAGCCTGTCGCCCAAGGAACAACATGCCAGCAGACCAGTAAGCCACAGAACACGTGGCAAAACATAGAAAATAGAAATGGGTTAATTTAAGTTATAAGAGCCAGCTAGCAAGAAGCCTGCCATATGCCATGCAATTGGTAATTAATATAAGCCTCTGAGTAATTATTTTATAAGCGGCTGTGGGACCGCCGGGTGGGTGGAACCGGAGAAACTTTTCGACTGCAAACCATCAAGATGTCTGATGTTAAAACACAAAGCAGATCATCACCCTGCCTCATGGATGAATTCCAACTTGTTTTCTTAGTATCCTCTTTGTTTGCTTGAGAAAGGATCTCACACTGCTGGCCTCTAACTCTCAGCAATCCTTCTGCCTCAGCTTCTCAAGTACTGGGAGTATAGCTGTACTTTCATCTGTGTGTGTGTGTGTGTGTGTGTGTGTGTGTGTGTACACATATACATATAGTTTATAGAGTAGTTTTCAGACGCTGTCTACCTAAAACCTTTGGCAAAAGAAGGGAACCCGGGGCTGGTGAGCGGCTCTGTCGGTAGAGCACTCGCTGTGCAAGCATGAGGACCTGGATCCCCAGAACCCACATAAGAAAGTCAAGTGTGTTGGCACACAGTTGTAATGCCAGTGCCAGAAGGCAGACAGGCAAACCCTGGGTAAAAGCAGAAGACCCTGTCTCAGAGGTGGAAGGGCTGGAGAGATGGCTCAGAGGCTAAGAGCACCTGCTGCTCTTCCAGGGGACTCCCACATCAGGTGGCTCACAGCTGCCTACACCTCCAGCTCCAGGGAATCTAAAGTCCTCTTCTGAAGTCCACTGACACCTGCACGTGCACATACATGCCTAAATTATTATTATTATTATGTAATTATATAATATGGAGTGACTGGGGAAGACACCACACATACAGATACACAAATAATTAGGGGATGGGAACTGAGGACGTGGCTGTGCTCTGAGGGCCAGTGGGCCAGAACTAAGGGGGTGCCACCAACAGAGCTTTAGGTCAACTGCTGTCAATGTGGCATCACACATTTGTGCAGACCCTGTTCACAGTGTCCTGTCACCCAAACCAGATCCAGGCAGACGATCAAGGCTGAAGAACGTGGAAGAGAGGAGCTGATTCATGCAAGGATGCCCCCACCTCCCCTCAGCTAGGAAAGACTTGGGCCTGTTTACGATACACGTCACAAGGAAGGCACTGTGTCACCCATGCAAACACAGGGGCCTGCACACAATGAAGTGTGTTCTCCTCTGGAGGCTCGAAGGAAGAACTCCCCTCTTTGCTCATTCAGATTGGGACAGCATCCATTTGTTCCTGCTGGTGGAGGCTGGCTATGGCCTGCTGTGCCCAGAGGCCACCATGGGGGCTCCTCCAACCTGCTTGCTCTTTGTATGGTGCCAACAAGGAGAACCTCCCTCTCCAGTCTGCCGGGACACATTACTGTGTGGTGTGATGCCAGGCCATGACCTCACCTGCTCCAGAGGAGGGGACTACACAAGATGTAGGCACCAGGAAGTAGAAAACCAAAGGCAGGAACCTCGGGGTCTATGTGCCACAGAGTGTGAAGGTCCTGAGTGGGATAGGGCCAGTCCAGAGGAGGGCTAAGAGGCCATCCAGGGAAGGTGGGTGATGGAGGGATGAAGCTGAGTGCAGGCAGCCCAGGGCGGGTGAGGGGAGGGGGGCGGGTAGGCTCTAAGGACATTGCCCAGAAAAGTTTTATGAGAGAGAGAGAATATGCATGTAGAGGCTCACTGATCCGGCTGTACTTGCTGGCCAGTAAGCAATCAGGGGTTTGCCTGACTCTGACCCATCAGTGCTGGGGTTACAGATAGGTGCCACACCCAGATTCATATTTATTTTAAAGAAACAGGTGTTTCCTCTGTGTATAACAGCATCTTCTGAAGGGTGAGCTTCCAGGCAAATCTCTCCACATTGTCTTGAGGGGAGGAGCCACCCCACGCAGCTGGGAGTGACCAAGCGAAGAACCTCTGGTGGTTTCTGAGTCCTGAACTATGTGAATGGATGTACTGTGGCCAAAAAAGTGCATTCATCTGATGTTTGCTTTTCTTTCTGCCATACCAAGTTTTTTAATGCAGTGCTAGGAACTGAACCAGGGCCTCCTGTGCGCTAGCAGGCGGGAAGCAACATGAAGGAAGCCATGGGAAGAACCCTAGGTACTTGCAGAAGGCTGGACCAAGAAAAGGAGTGCCAGCCAGCCATGTCACACAGAGCACACGCACACCGGCCAGGGTACCACAGAGTCTCTGGTTCTGACCCTTTTTATGCACATCCCCAGTGCCCACGCCTACCTTCTCAGCTCTCCTTTATCCAAGAGAAGTGATGTGGGCACACTCTGACCTCAGGGACACGACTGTCCCTAAGGAGCACCTCCTACCTCTCTAGCAGGTTGAGCTGCCACCTTTTCATAGTTCTGAAACGAACTGCTAATTTCTCTTTCTCTAATGCATTTGATGGTCACTTCAAATAAAATTCTTCAAAGAGATCGCAAAAGAAGAAAAAAGCGGAGGAAAGAAAAGAACCAGGGCATTAACTACAGACTTCTGATGGGTTATGTTTCCCTGAACACTATTCCCTGCAATATTTTTGTGCTCTAAATGATCAGTTCTAGTCCCTGTGTAGCTAAATAATAATAATTACCATATAAATGAATATGCATATGTGTCATTTTCCTCCCGAAAAGCGAGAGCGCCTGCTTGTTTGGGGTGAGGGTTTGTTTTGCTTTTGAACAACCAAAGCTCATAATTAGAAGCCTCGCCTCGCCCTGGAAATCTGTCTCCGTCGGGAGGAGATGAAAACAGCTCCAGATGCCCCTTGAAGGTTAAAAGAAATCTTAAAACAAATTGAAGGAGGTGCTTCTTCTCCCCGCAGGTAACAACGGCTGGGACACAGTCACAATCACAGACATGCAGGTCAGAGAGGCACCCCTGTCTTCAAGCACAACCCTGTCGCTGTGCAAGGTGGGGAAATGGAGGCACAAAGGAGGAAACAATGACCAAGCCTCCAGGAGACACCCCATCATGACAGGAGCTCCCTCCTCAGTAAAGGAAAGTGGAGAACCACCGTGGAAGACACTGATGCCAGACTCAGGCCTACACACACACACATGCAAGGAAAAAAAAAACAAGCCAGGCAGTAGTGGCGTATGCCTTTAATCCTGGTAGTCAGCAGTCAGGAGGCAGAGGCAGGCGGATCTCTGAGTTCGAGGCCAGCCTGGACTACAGAGTGAGTTCCAGGACAGCCAGGGCTGCACAGAAAAACCCTGTCTTGAAAAACAACAACAACAAAACAAAAAATCACAACTGGGTGAGGTACTGAAGGTGCACTGGGCCCGACCACAGGTGCCACACACCTGAGCAGAGGGGCCACCAACAGCTTAGCAGTCACAGGCTTTCCAAACAGTAGAGATGGGCCTGCAATGAGATGTAGCAGATAAAGCTGTTCCCATCATCAGTCACCATGGCAATAAGTATTATGTCTGTGTGGTCAACAGTATCAATCACAACACAGTATCATCACATATAATAAGACAGAATCAAGGCAACAATTATGATTTAAACATATCAGTAATAGTAAATGTCATCATTCTGTTGACAGTGAGAACTCTTGGCAAGGACCCTAGAAGCTTGACCTTGAACTTGGTCTACACTGCAGGTATACTGTGAAAATAGGCTGCATGGATGAAGCTTGTAAACAGGTTCAAGAAGGGCTGCTGGACATCAGCCTTTGTTGGGGCTCGGGACTCAGCTCACCTGGAAGAGTGACTGCCTACCATATGCAAAGCCCTGGGCTCCATTCCCAGCACTGCATAAACCAGATGTGGTGGTCCATGACTGTAACCCCAGCACTCAGGACACACAGGCACAAGGATCAGAGGTGCAAAGCCAGGGTGAGCTATATGACTCTTATGTATCCTAGAGGGAAGCTTGAGATACAACCGAAATCACCAAAGAGCCTCAGTTTCTCCGAAACCATCACCCCATAATGTCTGGTAGAGACCAGGCAGCCCTGACCAGCTGGGTCACTGTCTATTTCATGTTTCATTTTTAAAGATTTATTTATTTATGTGTACATGCGTATGTCTGCATGTATATAAGCAGCTACCCATAGAGGCCAGAAGAAGAGATTAGATCCCCTGGAGCTGGGGTTACAGACAGTTGTGAGCCACCTGACGTGGGTGCTGGGAACCGAATTCTGCTCCTCTGCAAGAGCTGCAAGTGCTCTTCATGGCTCAGCCATCTCTCCAGCCCTGTGTGTCGCATTCCTAATGTGTTCAGATAGAAACAGAAGGGCAGCTGAGTTCTTGTGAATGTAGCTTGCTCCCAGGACACACAAAACCACTCTGTAACTCAGCCTGAAGCATTTGTGGCTTTGCATTGCCGGCTAAGCTTCCACGTTTACTGCAGCCGGGATGCAGTGACATGAGAAAAAAGACTTGCACCAATCAGTACTGTTTTGTCTATTATGAGGCTCCAGAGGGACGGAGACTCTCAGAGCTGCCCAGCTGGTTCCAGATGCCTGGGTTTCCATGCCAGCCAGTTTATTCCCAGTTACATGACAGCGGGACGAGCTCCCCACTTTTCCTCTCTCTTCACTCCTTACGTCCGTCACATCTCCTGCGTTCCCCTTCAGTTCTGGCTGGGAGCTGGAGAGAAGGTCCATGAACACCCCCACCGGCATGTCCTTTCCACCACTGTGACAGCCAAGCCCCTCCAGAGAGGGAGACTCCTGCAGCACAGGCCAGTTTATCTACCTGGCCAATCCTGGATGTTTTGGTAAAGTTTTATTGGGAAGCGACCCTGCTCTTTCATGACACCTGTATTTAGCTGCTTTGGTAGTACATCAGCGCGAAGTGGCTGTCACACAGACATGGAGTCAGCAAGTCCCGAATGATCTCACCACAGCACAGCTGGCCAGAAGAGCCCCAGATCTGGGCACCTGCTCATGCCTGGGCAGGAGACCACTGGCTGGCTGGCTGTGAGTGACTTGAGGTAAGAAGAACACAAAAACAGTTCAGACCCCTCTTTGACCCTGAGACTTCAGCTTCTATGTGACCTGTTCATAATTCACATGACTGGACCACACAGGGCAAGCCTGTGAAAACTGCTGTTCATTTACCTGCACACTGGAAAAAAAAAACAACCTGGGTGTTCTTCTAGATCTTGCCCCCCCCCCCAGTCAATTTTCAAGGGAGGGAAGAAGAGAGGGATGGAAATAGAGAGAATAGTATGTCTGCACATATGTATACGTGTGTTACACAGGTTCCGGGTCTGGGCAGAACTGACTAAACACACCCTGCCTTGTCATCCCCACACATTTACGCATCCTGAATCTTCAAGGCAGGTACCAAGTAGGGGAAGGAGAGGGCCGGGAGGAAAGGTCAGGGTAGGGGAGCCTGTGGGAGGAGCTCCACAGGCTTTCCTGCAGCAACTAGCATGACTCAGAAAGAGGGCCCAAGAGCCTGTAATAAACGCCCCAACGCTCCCTTTCTCTGTTTTCCTACTACAGGGCCCTGATGTGGGGACGGTTGTAGGAAACATGAAGCTGAGTCCCAGAAGTAAATCACAACTTTCTGGCTGGAAGGCTGAGGAGTACAACAGGCAGTGACCAGGGAGGGAGCTTAGGAAGGCAGCTCCCTGAGTTAGTTTTTGCTGTGGTGGAACTTCTAAGACTTTTTTTAACATGAGGTTTATTTTGCTTATGTTTTTTTGTTTTTTTTTGAGAAATGATGATTAACCTGTATTGTGAGCCTTACTGGAATTAGAGCCACCATGGAATCACATCACTGGGTGTCCAGGAGGTCATCTATAGAGGCTTAACTGAGCATCTATAGGGTGAGAAGACTCACACTGACCATGGGCTGGAATCTCAGACTGAATAAAAAGGAGTGAGCCAAGCACCAGCATCCGTCTCTCTCAGCTTCCTGCCTTGGATGCCACGTGACTGATGACCTCATATCCTGCTACCATGCCTTCCCCAACAGTATTCCAAGGAATGTGCTGAGAAATGAAGGTTTTGATTTGGTACAGAGGCAGCAAGGGATGGATGGCATGGCCCTGCAGTCCTCACAACAGCTGAAAACAAGGTCTACATCAAAACCAAAACCCAGAGCCACCGGGTTGGAACATGCTAGAACCCAAATGAATCAATCACCTGCCAAGACAAAAATGTCAACATTCACCACAGGACAGGACCCAGAGTCTCATAACATGAACAGCATCCAGGATATAGCCCCACTCAGCCCAGGGAGATCCAGGCCACTCCTGACTCATGTGGAGGAAGAAAAATACCATTGCCATGGTGTGACCCAGGTGTTGGAATCATTCACAAAACAAAGACTCTAAAGCAGATGGTTTAAAAAAAAAAAAGCCAATCTAGTAAATGATGGAAAGATCAGTGTCTTGACAAAGACACAGGAGGCAGAAAGAAGAACCAAGTGAAATTTTAGGACTTAGAAAAGCAATAATCCAAGTAGAAACCACACCGGGTGGTCTCAGAGGCAGGAGGAGGATGAAACCGAAAGGATTAAGGAGCCTGGTGAAGTTCGCTATAAATGATCACATCTGATGAGCAGAGAAATGAGAACAGAATAGAGCCTTGGGGACCTGTGGACAACAGGTGTGTTACTAGAGCACCAGCAGGAAAGGAGAATGTGGTGTACATGGGGTCAGCTTGACGTGAGTACGGCCATCTTCTACCACTCTGCCATCAGCTCCCCCTGATGCATCGCAAGCCCTAGAGGACAGGTCCTTCAGACAGACAGCAAGGGTGCCGCATGGCCCCTGGAGTCAGACGTGCTTCTCAACCCATGTTGGGCACGTGAATAGGCCCAGGCACACTGTGACCCACCTTTATGTGCCTTAGCATAAAACCCTTCCTCCAGCATGTGGGGCAGGGAGCTGTCTGTGTTGCTGTTATCCAATACACGCTTTTGTCCCAGGCTTCCTCTGACCTCTCTTGGTGTGACTCTCGGCCTGTTTACCCACTTGTGACTGGCTCTCAAACACTGGACCAGGTTTTCTGAAACTGTGCAGGGAAAGATTTAAATGATAAAATCTGGGGCTGGAGTGATGGCTTGGTGGTTAAAAGCCCCGCCTGCTCTTCTAAATGACCAGGGTCCAGTTCCCAGAACCCCATCATACAGCTCAGACCGCCTGTGACTCTCGTTGCAGGGGATCTGATGCCCTCTTCTGGCCTGCATGGGCTCTGCACGCATGTGGTGCACAGACATACACTCAGACATAAAATAGAAATAAATAAAAATTTTAAAAGATCAAAAGTCAAAGACCTTGGACACTTCACGGTAGCCCCTCCCACATACACTTTGGCAATTTCATTTTGCTGGTTTCTCTCCTAGGACCCCTCAGGGTGGGTTAGCCATCCTATAGGCACCCCAACGGAACTGTCAACTACCACAGCTGCTCTGAAGCCCACGACCACACACTGGCCTTTGCTCAGCTTCTAGCTGCCAGCTTCACCTTCTCCGTAGCCTCAAAGATGGACACACGCCTCCCCCCGTATTCTGGTAACCACCCCTAGCCATGCAGTGCCATGCAGTCTTACCCTCCTGAGGCAGTCATCCTCACTCAGGCGCTCCTGGACCAGGCCGACAAGCAACGAATTGGGAATCCTCTGAAGGAAAGATACATGGTGTGAGGTCCCAAAACCCAGCCTGGTGCTCAATGGGGCAGACACGGGCGGCACCCTTGACTGGGCCCCTGAGCATTGGCCCCATAATGGTATACCCATGCCATCCCTTCCACATTCTCTGATGTTTTCCCACCCAACTCCATATCTACCTCCAAGCATCAGGCTTCCCCAACCCTCAGGGGATCTGTGGCTCATGAGTGCGTACCTCACACTGACCCATGCCCCATGAGTACAGATAATGAGGTTTTCATTACACAAGCTGCTCAAGGATGTGTCTATCATTCCCAGAGGTGGTGACATTCCTCAAGGAAAGGAACTGGGTCTTTGGTCTTCGTACCCCACACAAGGTAGGAGGGGGAGCCTGTTGGCTGAGGCTAGAGTGTGTGCACACCTCTCTCCAACAGCACATTCAATGACTTCATACTGGTGACCAAAGCTGGCTTTGATGAAATTGTTCACACCACAATACAGGGGCAAATGATCACACAGCTGAGTGTGAATGCTGACCAGCAGACCCCGGCCCTAGGTCTCGTCCCCACACAGCTGAGTGTGAATGTTGACCAGCAGACCCTGGCCCTAGGTCTCGCCCCCACACAGCTGAGTGTGAATGTTGACCAGCAGACCCCGGCCCTAGCATCAGAATAGAGCCAAGGCTACATTTCTGGAAGCCTGGCTTTTATGAATCAGTGACACATCGAAGTCATGAAGTCATAACCACAGCTGGTATCTCCACCTCAGGGGCCATCTACCTTGCTTTTTTTTTTTTTCTTCTTTCACTGGCCTGGAACGTTCCACCTAGGTTAGGCTGGCTGGCTAGCCTCAGGACCCTTCCTGTCTCTGTCTCCTCAGTGCTGGGATTACAAGCATGCATGACACATGCCTGGCTTTTTGCACAGGCCATGGGGATGAAACTCAGGTCCTCATGCTTGTACAACACTTTACCTACTTAGCCATCCCCGCCCCGCTCCCACAGCCCTTGCTTTTTTCAGACAAGGTTTTATGTAGCCCAGACTCTCCTCCAACTCCTATGTAGCCAAGGATGACCTTTTACAGCTGAGCCTACTGCCTCTACCTCCCATGTGCTCGGATTATCGGGGCTCTAATCCAGGGCCTGATGCCTGCTAGAAAAGTATTCTACCAACAGAGCCACATCCTGGAACCCACCCCAGAAGTTCTGAATTTGAGAACCTGCATTTCCAACATGTTCCCAAGTGATGGTATTGCTCCTAGACTGAGGCCTCACATGGAGAACCTCTGGCCTAAAGTGACCTCAGAGTTGTGCCTTTTTTTTTTTTTTTTTTTTTTTGTTTGTTTTTTTTTTTTTCAAGACAGGGTTTCTCTGTGTAACTTTGCGCCTTTCCTGGTACTCGCTTTGGAGACCAGGCTGGCCTCGAACTCACAGAGATCCACCTGCCTCTGCCTCCCAAGTGCTGGGATTAAAGGCGTGCGCCACCACCGCCCGGCGAGTTGTGCCTTTTTGCTGGTGCCCACGTCCTCCCAAATGTCCAGTGGAGTTCCCAGGGTTGGCAGTATAGAAGGAGTGGATAGGTAGCACCTTCTCTTCTCATTCCCTTCAGTCCTCTCCCAGCCAGAGCGGCTTCCATTCCCGGGCCACGTTCCCAGGGCTCACCCCCTCTCCCTGATGCCATCTACTCCTACAGCATTCAGATAAGTACAGGGACGCAGGAAGCACCTGCCCAGATGCACGGAATCAGAGCAGTCAAAGCGCATGGTTGAAAGGTTGGCAGGCCCGGGTGGGGTGCATGCCTCGGGAAGCCTTCCCAGCAGGGACTAGGTGGTGGCTTTGAGCAAGGCCCATCCCAGTGCCCCCTGCCGTTCCCTGCCACTGTGCTGTCTGGATGGCAGCTTTGATGTGTCACATCATCACGAGGGCTTCTGGGCTGCTTCTCCAAGCCCTGCCAGACTGTCTTTGCAGGAGTCAGGCCGCCTCCTTCCAGAACCTGGTAATGCATCCCCACCCTGCAGCCCCCAGGCCTGGCTTTGAGGGGAGAGGCAGAGATAAGTAGATGGAGCCCAGGTGGCTTCTCCTGGGCACAGGTGTGAGTGCCCAGACTCGCCTGGGGCCACTCTGCTTCCTTGTTTGCTTAGGGACAGCATTGGCTGCATCTACTCCAGCCAGTTTGGGTTTTGCAGCTTTGGGGCCCAGTGGTGGGATGGCTGGCTCGCCACCCCAATGTGCCTTCCTCTCTTGAAGGACATGCTGATTGGATGCTTGGAGGTGCCAGGTGTATGGGCTGTTCCTGGTTCTGCCCCCCAGGACCACTTAACTTCCAGGATTGGACTTCATTTCACATGGGAATGGCATGAGCTTGGGTCACTTACCACCAGGCTCCACTTTCGGGGACCCTAATGTCCCTGGGTCACCTAGGTGGGCACTTTAATGCACAGAATAGACTCTAGCAGTACAGCAGAAAAGGACAAGCTGAGAGTCCCTGGTCTGCCTTCCACACAGACAGCAGCTCTGTCAGAATGGTTGAGAACCTTTTCCAGGTCCAGAGAGGTAGTTGAGTGGGGAACGGCACTTGCCACCAACCCTGATGACCTGAGTTCAATTCTTGGGACCTATTTGGTGAAAAGAGAATCTACTCTTTCAAACTGTCCTCTGACTTCCACAAGTGCCTTGGAGCCTGCATGAGCACACACGAGTGCGTGCACACACACACAAAGTATAATTTAAAAGTAAAAAGTTTTTTTTTCATTTTAAAGAACAGTTTCCAGCTTCCCATGCAAAGCTCAGCTGCTGCAAGTTAGCAGAAAATTAAGGGATGGCAGGAACTGCCCCCAAGACTCTGGAAGAAGAGGCAGAGGTTGGGGACAGGGGACAAGAGGAAGGAGGGAATGAGAGGCAGATTCTGCCACAAGGCAGCCAATGATACTGGAGGAGGAATGGGCAGTGTTGGCCCTGGGATGTGGGAGGCTAGCAGACTAGCACAGAAGCCAGCAACCAGATTTTAAATCTGTAGACACAAAACTGGGCATGGTGGCACATGCCTGTAGTCTAGCACTTGGGAAGTGTATGCCAGAGCATCAGGAGTTGAAGAACATCCTCAGCTACTCAGTCAGCCTGGGATACAGGGGGAGATACATGTAAACACTGTGGAGACCTGAATTAGGAATAACCCAGCTTTAAGAAGGCCTCCCTGAGGCCAGCTTTCCAAGTTCAGGTCACTTATTCACTCCACAAACACAGGCAGCTCTGCTCCAATGCAGCATGGTTCAGAGGACACCCAGACACATCAATGATGATGTAATTAACTGCAGTGACAGGGGAGTCACGCAGGGTGGGGCTGGGCTCTCATCTCAGTATCCCCAAGATGTTCTCTTTAGATGTTGTGGCTTGATCCCACCCTGAGGACTGGCTCTAGACCACCAAGGCAAGGCCAGGCTACAGGTGGTTGACAAGGTACCTAGGGTGCAAAGGGACTGTGCTGCTGGGGCCGGCTGGAGCTGGGAACCCCTGGGGGAGGCAGTTTGCATACTTCCTGCAGAGGGTTCAATCCTAAAGCTCTGGGGCCTGATAGGAGCAGCTGAAACCAGAACCTGGCCTGTAAGGGTCTCAAATACCTGCATATCTTTGTCATACTTCATAATACATAGTTCAGAATAAACAAAAAGCTGTGTGAACCCTCAGTGTCTCGGGGGACAGTGCTGCCCCTTGGGGGTGTTCTGACACTTTGATTCCAGGGTCTCCCGTGTCTGGCAGCATCACAGCCCTGCTCTTAGGAAAGCTTCAAATGAACCTTAACTCTGTAGTCTGGGCACACCCCCCAGCCTGGGCCTGTGGCTCAGCAGTGGTTGGGTCACATGACCACACTGACCATGTCTTTATTGGCTGCAGTCTACTTTAATCTTTGGTCTTGACAAAAAGGGACCCTTTGGCACCGTGGATGACTAAAGTTCACAAGTTTGCCTTGAAGGTCAGATATGCTTGAGTTTCTGTCTCGTGAGGGAGCACACCGGCTGGCCAGGCTGGCTGATGTACATGGCGCCCATGCTCCGGCACCCATGCACTAGGAGGGCCAACGGGCCTTGACTGTGACAGAGCACTGGGCAAATGAATGGCTGTGGCTGTGGCTGTAGGCTCTGAGATGTGGGGCTGAGGGGACCCGGAAAGTGGCCCAGACACTGAGTATCAGCAGATGTGAGAGTTCCACAGGAGGAGGAAGGAGCCTGGACCTCAGAGAAGAATGCCAAAAGACACACCCCCACTCCCTGGCCCAAAGGGAATTTTGAAAAATATTCTTTGCCCTACTGTTTGATTAAAGAGAAACGGTGTGCTGAAACACAAGACAAGGGGTTAAAACAGGCAGCGATCTGGGTCACTAGCCAGCCAGCCGAGGTGGGTTCCAGGTTCAGTGAGAGACCTGACTGAAAAAAGACCATGTCGGACAGTGATCGAGGAAGACACTCATCATCAACCTCTGGTCTCCACACACGAATGTGCACTGTCATGTATACACACACACACACACACAATGTGCACCATAATGTTGTCTCTCTCTTTCTCTCTCCTCTCTCCTCTCTCTCTCTCTCTCTCTCTCTCTCTCTCTCACCAAACACACAAAAAACAATCTTGCACTTTAGAAGACACTTGGTCAGCTAGGCATTGTTGGGGGCACAGAGGTCCTTGTACTCACGGAGAAGCACCAAGAGAACCGGGAATGTTAATCACACAGGGCTGTCTCCTCAATGGAGGAGACAAAATCAAATACTCACATTCCATCCAGAAAACCGAGAGTGGAGGTTGTTAATGACCTGGTGACCTTTTTGCTGTCTGTGGAGGCAGACCTCAGCCTAACTCCCCAGAATGATTCTCCCAGACTCTTCCTTGTAGTGCCTGGCTGTCTGAGCCATGCCCTGAAGCACCGCTACCTAGTGAGGTAGCAGGTAGCTGTTACACCTGCCTATTTCCTTGAGGTACCCGCCCCTGGGGGATGGCCACCAGGGACCCTTAAGACCTGGGATGTAGGCACCCTCTCTCTTGGCTACCTTGACCACAAGTTTTGGATGCTGAGATCTTGGACCAAGCCATTCAGCATGGGACATAGCTCAGCTTTCCCAGACCCTACGATAAATCTTCTGTGGTTGTGAATTCATCCCCAAATAAATTCCTTTGATCATTAAAGAGACTCCATGGATTAATCCCATTGCTTCCCTCCCTAAACCCTTGCCCATCCTTAGGGAGATGTCACATGTACTCTGTGGCCTGCTGACCTCTATGCTATGGGTCAGAGACCACAATAGATTCTAGGACTTTCAGCCATGGAACCCACCCTCATGGTCACATGTACTCAGTAGAAGAGTCTCTATGTAGTCACACCTTAAGCTTTGTTGTGCACATGGAATTGGACTGATTGTTGCCTGGAAACCTTTTCCCAAATTGTGCTGTGTTTTAAATCTACTGACAGTGAACCACTAGCATTAGACTCCCCGAAATCTGGTTAAGGTTGACGAAGTCAGTCCGTGCCGGGTTTTCATTCTTTATCTCTTTGGTGGTCCACTTCCCTGTATGGCACCTGCAGGGACCCCCATGGGACATGGTGCTGCATGCCGTTAATCCCAGCACTCAAGAGGCTGTCAGTTCTGGGGTGCAGGTCATTTGGTGAACACAAAGCTGGTAGGGCCTGGGAAACAGCATTCCCAATCCTGTGGGATGCACCAGGAGAACGCATGAGTAGGAAGTACCGAGGGTGGACGCGGGGCCATGGGGAACCCTACGGTGTCCAAGAAACACTTCCAAAGCCTAGCAATGGGGTTGATATGCTTGATGACAGCCCTTAAGATTACAGCTCGGCTCAGTCCCACAGCCCAGGTGTGGCCACCAGTCCCCTTCTCTGGGGAATGGGGATGCCTCTTCCCCTTCTTCACTGGACTGGACCACTATGTCGCACACAGGGCAGATCGTTGCTCTTTGCTCCATCTACTTTCCTACAAGGAAGTGCCTGATCTCCAAATTCCCCCTTTCCTCTGTCATATCTGCCTGCATCTTATTTTACCCAAGACGTTGCTTTTCAGTCCATTCAAAAGAAAACGGAGGGCTGGAGAGACAGCTCAGGGGTTAAGGGTACTTCTCTTCCAGAAGACCTGAGTTCGGTTCCCAGCACCCACATTAGGTGGCTCACAACCACTTTTAACTCCAGCTCCAGGGGATCTGACACCTCTGTAGGCCTCTGAGGGTATCTGCATGCACATGGCATACATGCATACACACACACACACACACACACACACACACACACACACACACACACGGAGAAATCGTCTAAAATATATATTATTTTTAAGAAGAAGAAGATGGAAACTAGCTGAGCAAGTAGAAAGTGGAGACCTTCCCACAGCTGCTCTGGCCCTGGCCCCGGCCCAGGCCAACCTTACCTTGTAAGTCTGGAAGTGTTTCTTGGCTTCCTCAGCCAGGGGGGAGAACTCTCTTTCTAGTAAGTTCTCCTTGGTGACGAGGTTGCTGTTCAGATGTTTGCAGAGCCACATTGCCTGAAGAGAGGAAAGAAGAAACGGAAATGAACACAACAGGCACCTTAGGTATAACTCCTCTGTGGGGGAGGGGGACGGCTCCGTCAGTAAAGTGTTTTCCTCGCAAGGAGAAAGACCCGAGTTCAACCCCTGGGACCCACAGAACAAATCCTAGCACGACGGCACACTTGTGACCCCAGTGCTGTGAAGGTGGAGACAGGAGAACCCCTGGGGCTTGCTGGCCAGGCAGTCTAGACTACAAGCAAGTTCCAGGCCAGTCTCAAAGGAGGCAGATGGTGTTAATGAGTGCAACTCAAAGATGTCCTCTGGTCTACACACACACACACACACACACACACACACACACGCACACGCACACACACACACACACACACACACACACACACACACACAAGGCTAGGTATGGTAGTACATGGCTGGAATGCCAGCATTTGGGAAGCTAAGGCAGGAGAACTGTTAAGTTTGAGGCCAAACTGAGCAAATAGAGGGACCCTGTCTAAATAAAAACAAAACAAACAACAGAATTAAGTCCACCAAATCCTTCTATATTCTGTTAGAAAAAGCTGGCTGAGGAGCCTGGACCTTAGTTGGCAGTGGAGAAAAGGCTGGCCATGGGAAAACAATCATTCCTGGGTGGCAGGAGGAGGCCCCCAGGGGGTGGACACAGCAGGTACTTCCTAGCCTCTCCCTCCTGAGAACCGCCTGCCTCACCCACCATTGGCTCTGTGTGGCCGTCCACCCCGGGTCTCTCTGAGCTCTGTGGACCACGAGGAAGAGGTGGAGGTAGGTCTCTGTGTTCCACACCTGCTCTGCCCACCAAATCCCTCCTAGGGATCAGAGAGGAGCCATTTACCTAAAGGAGAGCTGCACTGTTGCTGAGAACACAGCTCAGTAAGAGAGCCCAGCAGGCATTACCATGGATCCCAGCATCAAGATCACTGGTGGTCCAGGCCCAGTCCCAGGTGCGACCACACCCATTTGCAGGAGACTCCAGGACCCTGGAGTTTTCAAAGTCCTGGTGATACCAAGAACCGGCAAGTGGGGGAAACCGCTGTCTCTAAAAGTAACATCATGGCCGGGGGCTGGATTCAGGGAGGCTGACTAGAAAAGAAAATAAAACAGAAAAACTACATATGGAGGCACAGAAGGACAGAGAGACAGACAGATGGACAGACAAATGGCAACAGCTACGCTGAGCCTCACAGTGCAGCATGCACAGGGTGTGTTGTGCAAGGATCAGCCATCTTAGTTCCTTTTTGAGGTGAAGTGCTGGTTTGGCAAGGGACAGCCTAATCCTACTGTGACATGGGCTTAGAAGGTAGAAAGGGCCCCATCTCAGATTATCACAATTCTAGCGCATCTACGGAACTTAACAACTACCAGGGACTAGCTTGGTGTATTGGAGTGCCTGACACTAATCTTGACAACTTGAGCTCCATCCCAAGGACCCACATGATAGAGAGAGAGAATCAACTCCTACAAGCTGCCCTCTGACCTCCATATATCCACTGTGGCCCATGTATGCCCCCCACAAATGCCCATGTGTGCACATTCACACAGGCAAAATAAATAAAATGTAATAAAAGTTAAAAAAAAAAAAAGCCTGGACCTGCAGCTGGACATGGCAGCCCACACCTGTAATCACAGCGACTGAGAGGCCGAGGGAGGAGGATTACTGTGACTTTGGGGACAGCCTGGGCCATAGCTTAAGTTCTAGGCCAGCCAAAGCTACAAGGTAAGACCCAATCTCTAAAGAAAATCGAAGTGAAACCAAGGACCTAGAGATTAAAGTCCTGGATAGGACGAAGGCACCAGCCTCCAGCCAGTGTCTGCTGTGGAAAAGAGACAGGGCAGGGAGAGGCCGAAGTGCTCCCGGTCTGATCTGCTCTTTACCTTGCTTTTCCTTTAACACGGAGAGACCAAAGAGGAAGGGTGGAAAAATGCTAAGTGTATGGAAAATCTCAGAAGTGACATGTGAGCATTTGTGGCAGGGCGTCCTTGCTCTTCCCCCTTCAGCTAATTCTCAGTCCACAGAGACTCCATAACCAAAGCCTCTAACATATGCAGGCTGTTTGACCCAGAAGTCCTTCTAGAATTGCATTCTCCAGCTACAGCTGAGGGACTGCTCAGGGTGCCTCTGAGACACTGACCAAAGTGTTCAGGCAGCACTCATCCCTGAAGAGCTCTGTGACTGGTTTTGTATTTTCTGAATTCCCATCTGTGGTGATTTGAGGCATGGCCTTGTTGGGGAAAGTGTGTCATTGGGATAGGCTTTGAGGTTTCAGAAGCTCAAGCCAGGCCCAACGGTTCACTTGTTCTTCCTGCTGCCTGCCGATCCAGATGTGGAACTCTCAGCTCCCTCTCCAGCACCACGTCTGCCTGCATGCCACCATGCTTCTGGCCATAAAGATAATGGACTGACCTCTGAACTGTAAGCTAGCCCCAGTTAAATGTTTTCCTTATAAGAGTTACTGTGGTCATGGTGTCTCTTCACAGCAATAGAAACCCTAACTAAGACACTGACTATGAACACACATTGTCATTTATGAGGAAAAAATGGGCAGGAAGAGAGGAAAAGAGCAGGTGTGTGGACGATTCACCAACGCACAGGCTCCTGTCCACTGGAGCATGGACGGCACATTCTAGAATGACATTTAATATAATGTACTTACAATGGTGGTTTTCCCTGAGGCAGGCGGACCTAAGATCACCACCTTCGGCACTGTGGAAGAAAAAGATTTGGATGTCAGCACTGAGCTTGACAAAGTGGCCTCCCACGTCTGCGCTGCGCTGGGTCTATTTCTTTTCTCCCCAGATTTCATTTCTGCCAGTGACACGGCCATTCATAATCCTGAGTCTGGGAGACACTCGCGCCCCAGAACGCATTCTCTGTGTTTAGAGAGGTAAGCGATCACAGAGATGGTTTATTTTTCTATCTCCGCGGGGACACGGACACAGTAACTTGTTTGCCAAACTAATGAATATCAAAAACAATTGGGATTTTCAAACGCCATAAAGCATTTTA
The DNA here is from genome assembly GCF_007827085.1 of Peromyscus californicus insignis. Lineage (NCBI taxonomy): Eukaryota > Metazoa > Chordata > Mammalia > Rodentia > Cricetidae > Peromyscus > Peromyscus californicus. The sequence continues at coordinate 10,741,978 of NW_026294595.1, forward strand.
AACAGGGACTTTGTCTTGGGAACACTCTTTCAAATAAAGTTGTATTTTATGTAAATCGACCTTTGATGCATATATATAGATATATATATGTATGCCTTTTTATTTAGCAAATTGTACCCTCCCCCGTCATTTTATAGAAGAAAATAATGGAAAGAAGCCTGTGGCGTATGGGTCAGATTTATAAAACCCAAGGCAGGTAGGTCTGTTTTCGAATGCAGGCATTTCTATGCAAATTTCTGAAAACCCTGGCAGCTTATTTGTAGCTGTGAGCCCTGGCTCTGGAAGTCTTGGTTCTGCAGAAGCCTGAGAGTGTCATCTGGGACACCATGGAGCAGTTGCTGGTAATTGGGAGGAGACAGAAGCCTGTCACAGTGAAAGGGTGGGACAGGGGCACAACAAGGTCAGAGGGACACATAAGCCCACGGATGATTGCCAAGGAAGTCTCTTGATGATGTCACCTCCATCTTACTGGTCCAGAGTGATTCCCCTGAGCCTTAGGACACACGAACACTATCTACCCCAACTCTCTTGAGGCTCTCCTACCTACGTGGAGCTGGAAGGACTCTTCTCCATGCAGAAGTGAGGCATGAATGACTGTCCACTCTGGACAGACACGGAGATGGAGCCGGAGAGTATCCTTCAGGCCAGTAGTTTAGAGGCCAGCACGTGGACACTCTGCTAGGCTGTTTGGGTTCAAATAGATCTCTGCCCAAATTCCCAGTACCTTCTCACTTCTGAGGTGAGGGTGGAGAAGAGTGTGAGATGATGCCCCTCCCCCAACTCTGAAAGTCTCACAAGTAGCACAGGCCCCATCAGGGGAGGATGGGATAGGGGACATGACAGGGCTCCACATGGCTCCACACAGCAGGCAGGCTAGCAAAGTGAGCCATATACTCTGGGTACCACAGTGCTTCTGGCCTGAGCTGCCAGGATCCTTTAGGTCCTTGGGCCTGCAGGGGCATTGCTTTCAAAAGGCTGGGATGTGTCCTGCTTTTCCTAATAGCCCTGGGTCTCAGAGAATCCCTTGGGGGTCCCATATGATCCCCTCCTTTGAGCTGAGAGGCCTGGGGCAGCCCCTTTCTTCCCAGATGATGCTAACATATGTTCACTTACCACTTGTCATTCCCTGTCAAGGATGTCCTTGCCTCCACCCAGCAGGGGATACTCTGGGCCCTACTGCCTCTTCCTGCTTGAGACTACACCCTGGTTCCACTGTGGGGCTGGTCAGGTTCCCTGTTGCAGCTTCCCTTCCACTGGAGTAAGCTTCATTACCAGTCCTAAAAACTAGGGCACTGCTGTCCCAGCAAATGGCCAGCTCTCTGAGGGAAGGTACAAAGTCTTATCCACATGAACCTTCCCACAGAAGTTAATACTGCAGGGCCACCCACCCAGCAGAACCTGCAATGGCCACCTCAACTATCTGCCAGCCCTTGATGTGACCATTGAAAGTCACCATTGCTGCCACCCACAAAAGGCTCCCCTTTGCCGGGCAACATTGTGGGGAACTGCTAAGGACTCATGGGTGGTCAAGTCGAGACCGGTTCTAGTAAAAGGATAGAGGGTCACAGAATCCCACAAAGCTGGGGAGCCCTGCCAGGGCTACCCCACCAGAAAGAATACCCCAAGCAAGGCTGCAAAATGGTCTGGGGGAAGAACACTGCTGTTCTAGGCACTGACACCCCAGCCTTTGTCCTTGACGCTCTGTGGTTCATGGGGCTGCAATGGGTGGGGGCGCAGGCGCAGCACACGGCAAGGCTGTTGTAGATGCTGAGGGCATTTTTCAGCATCAGAGATGCCAAAGAGGACTCAGGGCTCAGGACAGGACGCAAGGGATCCATTCCTACTCTGACAGGCCAGTGCAAGGCCTCTCCGGGCCTCCATCTGAGTGAGAGATATCATAGCAGGTAGCATTTGCAGCCCAAGTATGGAAATGAGATGGCTTTGTGGACATTTGATCCAGTGAAGGGGAAGGTGAGACTGGAGCCGGAGTTCAGTCTAGAGTTTGGAGGACAGCAGGGAGGGTGTCCAAAGGCAGGGAGGAGCAGGAATCAGGGAAACTACTATGCCTATCGAGAGAAGGCCTGCTCAGCCAAAGTCAGGACACTGGAGGCTTCTCGCGAGCCTACTCTGGTGCCCATTGCTCTAAGCATGGGCTTTGCCCATTCCTTGGAATGCCACCAGCCAGACCCATCAGGGTTCAGGGATAGTGCTGGAGAAGAAGGTAGATGCATCTCGCATTGAGCATGTAACCAGGACATCCAGCGATTAAGTCCAACTCCTGGCTAGTATGCTCATCTTGGCAAGGGCCATAGGCAGGGGCTACAGGGAATGTTCCTCCTCTCCGTTCCCAGCTCCTCTAAGTGGCACCCAAATTGTACACGCCTAAGAAAATACTTTAAAGAGGAACATCGTGGCCCTTCTCCCCTCCCAATTTCTCGTACTCACTTATGTGACTAATTTCAGTTTCTTAAAATCTAACACCTTGAAACTCCAGCCTAGCTCATGAGTAATTATTTATAAACAGTGTCATAAAAGGCTGCTTGACTGCCAAGAGTAATCAAACTCCTCTAACCACTTCAAAGAAAATCAAAGAACCTTTCCATCCATGGAGCCTTTTGAGGCTTAACTAGGAACATGATTTAAAATTCACAAGGAACCCCTCAGGTATCAGAACTCTAATACAAGGCTTTCCTGGACAAGTGTTTGATAAGAAGCGAAACGCTCCATTATATCCACCACCGCCTGTGCTAATATTGCCCAGGGCCACTGTAAACGCTCACTTTGTACTAAACGCTTTTCTCGAGGCAAAGGGGCTGCTAGCCCTAGTGCGGGGCTCCTGCCCTCCCTCCTGTGCATGCCCACAGGCTGGGGTGAGTTCCTCTTCCTATGTCAGTCACTGGCCAGGGTTCCGTGTGCCCAGGTTTGTCCTCCCGCCAGTAAGCAGGAAGGTTGTGCTCCTGGCTCTGGTGGCTAGGAGGCAAGCAACTCTTACTACTGCCCAGAGGAGTGAGGGAAATGCAGGTTGGATGTTTTGGGACCCTGCTAGGTTCCAGAGGGGCGTGGCTCAAGCTGATCCTATGTGTCTTGTCTTAGACACCCTAGAAAAATCACTACAGGAAGGTGGCCTCCCTCCACCCATGTTAGCCTTGCTTTTCTGGGAATGAAAGCCTATGAACGTCCCTATCCAAGACATAGATGTCCTACAAATGTTCACCAAGGCCTGAGAACAGGATGGAGACCTGGGGGGATAATTAAGCCACGAAAGCCATGGTTATGGGACCTAGTCTGGGTACCTGAAGAACGTCCAGGCTGGCAATTGACACCTGTCCCCAACACAGGCCTGGACTCCACTCCCTGCAGCAGAGGGTGCTGTGTGGAATAAAGAGAAAACTCCACAAAGAGCAGTCTCTGCAAAGTCACAGCCCTGGAAATGTGTGGCAGGTAGCCACAAGCGGATTGTCACGGGGAGGAGACAGCCGTCCAGCAGGCATCAGCTACACTCAGCCAGCCCAGAACGATGGTATGGGGACTTGAGAAGGCTGGCTCAGGGCATCTGATGCTGAACTACTAACCTGCAGCCACACAGCGGCACTGAGACAGGAAGAGAAGGCAGAAGCAGCCCCAAGGTCCAAACTCTCACTCCAGGCCTGAGGTTTACGGAAGCCTGAAGGTTATTAGCTCAAAAAATTTCCTCCATAGTAGGGGTATGGGGAGAGAGCTCAGTCACTAAGAGCACTGGCTGTTTTTGCAGAGGACCTGGGTTCAGTTTCCAGCACCCACATGGTGGCTCACAACCATCTGTAATTCCAGATCTTGGGGATTCATTGCCCTCTTCTGGTCTCTGTGGGTACTGCATGCACATGGTGCACACACACATGCAGGCCACTCTTACACAAAAAATGAAAATAAACCTAAAAAAAAAAAATCCTCCAAGAGGCACACCCACCCAGACAGGACATTTACAGCAACAGCAGACAGGCCAATGCAGAACCTCCCCCCAGCACAGCACAGCAATCAGCCAACCAGGGAGGGTCAGAAAGAATTGCCAGGGGCAGGGTAGGCAAGGCTGGAAGAAGCAGGTGGAATTCTAAGGGACAGTGTTCTCTGACACCCCCACCCCATCACAACTCAATTTCCACCCCGTCTATGGTCTCAACCTCAACTGAGTGCTGGGGTACCCAGAGTCAGCCATTCATGCCTTGGAAGAACCTCAGAAAAGGACACTGTTAGGGTTCCCTTTGAGCTCCCTGCTGGGGTCCACATGCTAGACTTGGGCTAAAAGAGGCCCCTCACGTCCATCAAGGTGCAGGTGCAGGACACGTGAGGAAGGCTGGTGAGCTGGGGCATCGGCAGGCCTGAAGCCTACTCTGGCTACCTTTTAAAACTTTTTTTAAAAAATTGTTCTAGTTTTATTTCTGTTGCTGAATGATAAGACACCATGACAAAAGAGATATCCTATTTTTTTTCCAAGACAGGGCTTCTCTGTATATCCCTGGCTGTCCTGGAACTCACTATGTAGACCAGGCTAGCTTCAAACTCAGGAATCTGTCTGCTTCTGCCTCATGAGTGTTGGGATTAAAGGTGTGAGCCACCATACCCAGCTCAAACCTAAACCTAACTTTTATTTGAAAATTTTGCATCATTTCAGACTGTAGGCAGCCCAATCCCACCATGGGGCATCTCAAGCCCTGAATGCTAACTTTACTGGTAAGATAAAGCTCCCTCAGAACTGCTAATGGACCAGTGGGAAAATCAACAAACCAACCAAGACATCAGAAGAGTCCTCCCTCGGCTTGGCAAATCTACCACCCTGGGATGCAGGAAGGGCCCCTGCTTACTGGAGGGCCATTCTCTTCCCAGCTCTGCACTTGAGCCTGGGGTCTGACCAAGCTGCCTCTGGCTGAGGTCTGGGGAGTTCAGCACTCATTAGCAGGTACTGATAATGAGACCCTTGGAAAAAAAGTCCAAGTGCTCGCCTGTCTAGGTAGACCAGAAACCAAACTTCACCTGACAAGTGGAGTGATCAGAGAGTTTAAACCCAACAGGCAACATCAGCGAGGGCAGGCGGAAGCATTAATAATTGATTACATGGGCCATTCTGGGGTTTGCATTTTAATAGCTTGGCAAGAGAATTTTTATTAGTTAGGCTCAAAAAGAAAAAGAAGGCATTCTCCAATTAACTGCTGCAACTTGTCCAAGTACCTCCCCTCCCTGTCCTATTCTGATCTCCCTTCAGACACAGATAGGAAGAGAGGGCTTCTGGGCTGCGGCCAGGATGGGTAGGGTCCCTGGAGGAGATGGCGGCGGCAGCTACCACACGTTGGAGGGAGTGCTCACCATTGTCATTGTTCCTGCGCAGGTGACTGATCATGAAGGGGATGGGGTCTGCTGGCTGGTGGATCAGGAGCTGCTCCAGCATGTTCTGTGAGCACAAGCAGATATCAGGAGATTAACACCTGCAGGGCCCTTGGTTGCCATGGAGATCACTGTTGGGGCATCTACTGGGGTCACTGGCGGCAGAGGCCTGAGGAAGTCTGAGCAGCCAGCATCCCCCCCTTTCTCCCTTTGTGCTTGCCACACAAGCCTCCCCTTGGTCCTGCACTGTGCACTGTTGCCCTGTTGCAGGGCCTTAGTGAATGCTGGCTTTCCACATAGACTGTTTCCTGATCCTTGATCTGGCTACTCGGTCATCAGATCTCAGTGTACCCAGGTAAATCCCTGCTGCCCTACACTCCTGCACAAGCCTGCCATGTGAACCTGTGTTCCCTGCCTCGCCTCATCCCTGCGCTACCCCTCCATGGGTTCTGTGGTCCTCTCTGTCTGCACAATTACAGCAGGTACCCACGCAGATGTTAGCTGCGGGCCGAAGCCACTCCTGCTGCCCGGGACTCTCCATTGTGGGACAGAATACTCCTCGGCCAAATATCTAAAGTCTTGAGAACTCTGGCTGTTTAGCCCAACTGAGCAACACATCAAGGGAAACCATTTTCAGGGTGTCACACCGGGGAACTGGAGAGCTGACAGGAGCTAGGCTGCAGGGCGGGTAGGAAGGGGCTTCGGCCTATGAGGACAGAAAGCATGCAGGTCAGTCAAAAGCACCAGTGGGAAGTCCTGGTCCAGTGCACTCTGGACCTCACCAGCACGTCCCTTCCCTTCTTGGGGCCTCGGCTCTCCTTCCCCCACCTCCTACCTATGTTCAGTGGCACAGCTGGGCTCACTCTGTGCTCGGGTATGTTGCTGCATGTGTCTTGGCTAAGATGTTGCAATAGACAGCGCAACCCAAAAATACATGCTCTGGGTTGGTAACGCCAAGAGTATGTCTCAGGACAAGAGAAAAAGAAGCCAAGTCTGTGACAGTGAACTGAATTCTGGGAATGGTGTCAATGTGGGTGAACAGCAGTGGATCTGTGAATCCCATAAGATTCACAGACATCTGATGAAATTTCACAGTCATACATGCTACCACAGAAATCCAAGGGCAGGTGAAAGGGAACAGGATCCAGGGCCTACTTCTGTCTCACGGCTTTGACAATACCCATGTTAGAAGGCTCAAGGGTAGACATTGGAGAATACAATTTTTGGGCTGGAGAGATGGCTCAGAGGTCAAGAGCACTGATCTTCCAGAGGTCCTGAGTTCAATTCCCAGCAACCACATGGTGGCTCACAACCATCTGTAATGACATCTGGTGCCCTCTTCTGGCCTGCAGTCATACATGCTGTATACATAGTAAATAAATAAATCTTAAAAAAAATACCAATTTTATAACTTCCTAAGCCTAACATTATTTGAAAATAAAATGCTTTTGTGTTTCTGGTTTTTAAGGAAATGATCAAAACAGTAGAGACACTACCCAAATGAGCTTAAAGCTTTCTTGGTGATTGCTCCATCAACCCAGCTAGAAAACAGGCCAGGATCACCAATCCCCTCCTCCCTGTCCCCCAACTTAGCTGGTTTATTTGTGACTGGCCACTCTTTTCTCCCCCTACCACTACCACTTTCCAAAGGAAGCATGTTTGCTGGAAACTCAGGTTCCTTGGCCTGGGCTCATGAATCACCATGGTTCTGTTTTGGGGGGCTTCAATACATTAAATGGCAGAATAGGGTACTGGAAACTGAGCCCTAGTTTACCCTTGGCCCCCAGAATCATTGAGTGGCTAAGAGCTTATCAGTCCAGCTGCTAACAGCCTTTTGTACCTGTGGGGAGTACGAGTGGAAGACTGGACCACAGAGCTGGGGACAGGCTTTGCCTAAGGCCACAGGGGGCTGGGAACCAGGACAGGCTGGGAGCCAGGATGAGGGCTGAGGGCTTTGGAAAGGCCAGTTCTGAAGATGGAGGCTAAGTAGAAAATACACCGCCTTAGAAGAAGCCACCCGGTTAGGGAGGTCATCTTGAACTTGGTCCCAACAGGAATGAAGACATTCTAGTGAGGTAAAACCCGCGTCTCCTCCCCTTGACTGACAGCTGAGACAATGGACACTGAGACTTTGAAGTTTCCCACAGAACCTCATGCTGGGCGAAGGAACAGGCTGAAGCTTGGTGCCAGACAAAGGAGCTTCCTCAGAGTTCTTACAACTTGTCAGACCAACTTGCAAGGGAGAATGGAGCCAAGACAAAGGCGGGTCAGTAAATGGGAAGGACCACACTTGACTGGGCCTGCTTAGTTATGCGCATCTCTTGCCCTCTAAATCCAAACCTCATGTTTGGACCCCAAAACTGGATCTGGGGGTGGGGGGATCACCAGACTTTTATGTGTTCCTCTTCCCAATCTGGTCATATGGAACAAATCTTTTTGGTTTTCACTGTGCTTGTCTCCTGAACTGGTCTATTGAAGTCAGGTGGCTGATCCTACCTTGTTAGGGCTGCAAGGGCCCAGCTTAGGTAAGACCCAAGGCTCGGCCACCACAATTCCAGACGAGGCCTTGGAGACTACCGCGGGATTTCACTGGTGGGGAAACTGAGAAGAGGGACTACCCCCCAGACCGTGCTGCCAGCCTGGCTCCTGCGGTCTTGTGCCTCACTCCCACCCTCGGGCGCCCGGCCACCTGGTCACACCTGCATCATTTCGAAGATATGGTTGTCCTCCCCGTACTGAGGCATTTCCGGGGGGATGAGGTGCGGGGCAGTAGTCACGTCCATGTCTCGGACTGCTTGCCGTTCCCTAGTAACCGCGTTGCTAGGACGCCAGGCTGTGCGTCATCGGTGCGCGCCTCCGCTGGGGCAAGTCCTGGTTCCACCGTTCCATCCATCTCGGAAAGGATCGCAGTAGGCTCTCACTCCCCAGGTCATGGGGACCCCCGATGGGCCTCAGCGCAAAACCCCAGGACATCCCGAGGGGCCACAGCGCAAGGACTCCAGGATGCCCGTGGGGGTCACAGCGCAAGCACCTCGGGATGCCCCCAGGGTCCATAGCTCTGGATCCCCAGGCCCTCCGGTGGGAGATTGGATCCCAGAAACCTGCTTCTGGTGCAGCCATCGTGTGATAATGGAAGCTTAGGTTTCAACCTTGACTCTGCTCCACGGACCTCAGTTTCCCCATCTTTAAAGGAACGACGCTAAACAGATGTGGGTCCGAGGTCAGCAAGAGCAAAAGTCACCTGCAGCTGGGATCAGTCGGAACCTGGGCGGATCTCCTTGGTTTAGGCAGCCGGGCCATGTGACCTGATTGCCATGGCACCTGTGGTCACAATCGGCCAGGACCGCCAAGTCTCTGAGGCCTCGACCCCGCCCACTCCCGCTTCCCGAGACCTGAGGAGGGCCTTCCTGCCCTTCGGGGCCCACACACCCACGGAGGCACTCCAAGCTTCTGGGCACTCTGTGAGGCGAAGGCCAGTCCGAGTCAAACCAGGGTAAAGGGGGCTGGGGCACCGCCCAAGAGCTGAATCGAAAACACTTGGGGAGTGGTGGGGGAAGAGGCGGAGGTGTCCTGGCCTAGGGGAGGAGAGCTGCTGCTGTTGGAATGGGCAAGTGTGGCAGAGTACTCACCAAGAGGGAGGGAGGCACAGCCTACAGGGATAGCCCAAATTCCAAGTGCTGGGTGTCTCCGGATGTGCACTGGGAACTTGACAAATTTGTGGACCTCAGTTTCCACACTGAGCAGCTGGGGCAGCTCAAGCATTGCTCCCACGACTTCTCTGAAGTATTAGGCAGTGATTGGCCCGTGGAAAGTGGGAACTGTGGGCCACTGTCCATAGTGGTATCCATTTAATCTTTAGATTAATCTTAATCTCACCTCATTCACTTTGGACAGCAGTTAGCCCTCCTCTTCAAAGTTTTTTTGTTTTGTTTTTTGGTTTTTCAAGACAGGGTTTCTCTGTGTAGTTTTGGTGCCTATCCTGGATCTCACTCTGTAGACCAGGCTGGCCTCGAACTCATAGAGATCTGCCTGGCTCTGCCTCCCGAGTGCTGGGATTAAAGGCCTGCACCACCATCACCTGGCTACCTGGCTACAAGTTTTATTTTTATTTATGTGTATAAGGTAGGACAGAGGAAGAGCAGAGGCCAGAAAAGGGTGTTTGGATCCCTAGAGCTGGAATTATAGGCAGTGAGCCAATAGATCTGGGTGCTGGGAACTAAACTCAGGTCCTCTGGAAGAGCAGCAAGTGCTCTTAACAACTGAGCCATCTCCAACGCCTGTAGTTCATCTGTTTATATAGGTCAATAACAGGTTTGCTTGCAGAGGTTCCTGAGGCCGCAGTACCAGGCATAGTCAAATGAGAACCTTTCTTCTCAGAATACAGAGAATCTGAAGAATTAGACAGGGCAGAGGAGTTAACTGGGTGACTTTGGGCAAGTCGTTTCCTCTTTCCAGATCTCTTTTCTCACCAGCTGCTGGGCAGAGAACAGAGTTTCAATAGCCTGAAGAGTTTTGATCCAAACTCACTCCTTGGGCAGAAACAGAGACTGAGACCTAGCAAAGGGGAAAAGTCTTGCCGAGGGCCGTGGCTGAAATCAGAGGCAGCCCTAAGGCTGGCAGCAGGCGTCTTGGCCTGGGATTATGACACTTGCCCTCTGTCCCCATGATTGCTTCCTCAGAGGCCTTAGGCATTGGTAGACTTGTCAGCTGGGGAGCAAAGAAGCTGCCTCCTTGACAAAGAATACAGGAGCCAAGCTGCAGCTTGCACTGGGGAGGTTCAGTGTGCCTCCTGGACATTTCTGAAGTGGTTTCGTTTCTCCTCATTTATTTTCAGCCCTAGGCACTTTTCATACCATGATCTAATCTTCTTTAGCAGCCTGGAAAAATACAAATCAATTAAAGCCTAAAACCTATGGGGTAATCACTTTTTCCTCCCTCCTCCCCCCAGAGAGAGAAGCGCCTGCATTCAGGTTTTTCATCCACTCTAATTTGGCTGCAGAGGCTTGTGTTCAAGGGACAATCGCTTTGGATAGCTTGTTACAGCCCCTTTTGTGACATCCCTGACGCATGTGTGTCACAAGTTGCTAGGATCAAGAACTGAGCCAGGTTTGCTCTAGGGGGCTCATGGGGCCACAGCGAGCCAGTTAGCACCGTCTCCTTGGAGAACCCAGATGCCCAGAGAGAGCGGCGGGGGAGCTGAACACACAGGAGATAGCCCCATGATTGCTCTGGGATAGGGGTGGAAGTGAGACCCAGAGTCTAGCTAGTGGGGGCCCCTAGAAGTGGTTGGGTAACTTTTCAGATCCCACCTGTTCCCCAGCAGCCACAGCCAACCCGATGCCTGCCATCTTGTCTCTAGAGAACATAAGAGAGGGAGGGTCTAATGGAAGAGCCAGACTGAGAAGTCAAGCCAGGATGTGACAGATCCTGGCTTGCCCTCTTCCTGTGTGGTTTCAGTTTCATCCTCTGACCATCCTATGTGATAATTGTGGTCCCTTGTCCTAAACTGTGGCCAGGGATTGAGATGACGCATGCCCAGGGCTTCCCTAGAACACTGTTGAGTGAGAGGCTGTTCTCATATCAGACCAGTGCCTGGCAGACCGCACGGCCCTGGCTTCCACGTGTCCACCCTGCTACACTCTGAGCTCTCTCCTGACCTCTTCCCTCTCCAGCAGAGTTCATCCAGGGCAGGGCCTCAAATACCATGTCCATTACTGTAGACCCCAGCACTAGACTGTATCTGGCACAGGGACGGAAGGACCAAATGTGGTGTTCATCCCACCCTCCAGCTTAGATGCCTTCAGCAGTTTTGAATATCCACCTTGACCTGGGGGCCCCTTGGCCTAGCCCTGTCTTACATCCTTGCCCCTTAGCCGAGTACACTGCCCACCTATACCCCTTCTTTTCAAGCTTAGAGTTTAACCCCTCCACCAAGAAAGATAAGCTCCCAGTAGCCCTCACTTCCCTTTAGATACTCACCACACCTGTTGTGGCAGTCCCCCATCACCTGCATGCTGGGTAATCACGGTAGCTCTAAGGTCCCCACTTTCCTTATACCTGTCATCTCAGGACGTGCCAACCCCAAGGCTGGGTGGCTGCTGCTCTCTCCTGTATGTTAGGGCACAAGCTCAGAGACTATTGTCACCTGAGGTCGGTAGTCAGGGTGGAACGGGATCTGAACCCAGGACCGGTGGTTGCAGAACAGCCTTGACTCTTGCCAACCACAGCACTGAGCAGCATGGGCAGACAGCAGGCTAACGAGACACACTCTCCGTCTCCCTGGACACCCACCACCAGGTCTCTCTGACTTTCCTAGGTTATAACTTGAGTCATTTGTAAGCTCCGAGCTGGAGCAGGATGGGACACTCATCTGTGAATGGAACGCTAGGGGCCCTGAATCTCAACAGTCAAGATAGATACGTTAATGCCATGATCTTCAAAATTCAAAACCAATGGCAAAAATCCATTTAGAATAAACTATCAACACTTCATAAAGACAGGCTTATTATTACAGATTTTTCTTTTTACCACAGGCTCTGGTAGGGGAAAGGCACAGATTTCTCTAAAATTTTGTTCTTTTATTCTTGGGAACTTTCTTTTTAAGTATTTCTTTTCTCTCTTGAATGGATGCTGAGTTTTTTGGCACTCCCGTCCTTAAAGTTGGTCTTTTCCCCGTCACCTTCAACCCTCCCCGGTGAGTCAGAATTCTGGGGAGGGACAAGAGAAAACCCCCTATGCCCAAGTGAGCTATTCTGCCCCATGGGGAAGAGGCCGAGGACATGGCAGATGCCCGATAAACAATAATCTCGCAGCAGGCAGAAGGCTGAGTTCAGGAAGGCCTGGAGGGAGCAAGGGGCTGCCCTGCCTCCAGGGGGCTGATCTGCACCAGGCCACCCAGGGCTACAGCTACTCCCAGCTGTCAGCAGACACAGTGCATGCTCTATTGAATTTGCACAAGGCACCCGCTCGGGTTAATGGGGTTGACTTCGGGACAACCCTGGGACTCCCTGCAGTCATCCCGAGCTCTCTGATTTGCAGGCCAGCATCCCTAGGGGCCGTACTCTGGTCTGTTGTCAATTCTTACACCCCACTACTGCCATTGATTTGACCACAGAGCTGCCTTCCCAGCTCCACCCTGTCCTCACTAGGAAGCTGCCTTCCTTACACTTGACCTTGTGTGTGTGCCCCCTCTGCTTCCAGCATCTTGGAATGGCCTTGGCTCAGTGACACAGGCTGGCATGCTGGAACCTGGGCTCTGTGTGCACTGGGGGAGAGGCAGAGGGATGTGGGGCAGTGAGGATGTGTTCAGGCATCAGGAAGCCTGGGACCCAGGGGTCTGTGGCACACATTCACTGGGACTTCCTTATCTCCAGGTCTCCATATACCCCCTGGACATTACAGGGTCTGGGCTGCTGAGGTCCCTTCTAGCTCTGACATTCCCTAAAGATTATAAGCATTTTGCCCAAGGTCGGTTTGGTAAACTGTGACAGCATGGAATAGGGCACCCGCTGCCCTCTCCACTCATGGAGGATTCTCAGTGCTTGAGGACAGCCACCATCACATCAATGATGGCCCCCGGGCTGCACTCCCTGCAGATGGCTTTACTAATCAGATAATGTGGTAATTAACATAAGACAGGGGAGGGGGTCTGCACCTATACCTGCCCTGGAAACCTGCAAACCTGAGGCTATGGCTCCTGCCCCAAGCCACAGAGACAGACAAGTCACACAGAACACCCAAGCACTGACTCTTTCCCTGGTAAGCTCACAGGAAGAATTCCCAGACTCTCACCAACTTCACTGTGGTAGACATTTTTTTTTTTTTTTTTTTTTTTTTTTTTTTTTTTTTTGGTTTTTTGAGACAGGGTTTCTCTGTGTAGCTTTGCGCCTTTTCCTGGATCTTGCTCTGTAGACCAGGTTGGCCTCGAACTCACAAAGATCCACCTGCCTCTGCCTCGACATTTTTTTTTTAAACTGATATATTGCTGGTTTGGGGTCCTGTCATGTCCCTGAATCCCAGGTTCTGCCACAGAAGAGGTCCCGGATGCTGTGTGTGCACATACACTTGAGACAGTGTGCACATGTATGAGGATAGACCCTATGATCTGGAGACACTGAGGACCAGAGAAACTGTCCCTAGGTGAAGGAAGCCACAGCTCATGGCAGACTGTGTCCTGGAAGGGTAAATAGACAAGGCCAGACTTGGTGCAGTGGTGGACAACTTGAAGGACCTAGAACAAGCATGCGGCTTCCAGGACCTGCTTCCTTTCCCACAAAGTAGGGGCACATTCTTTCGGGAGGGCGCTTCCCTCCAAAGCTGGATGGAGATTCTGATCCCTGGGGCTTCAGGGTTCTCTTCTTCCTCCCAATAGACCCTCCCTGTCCTGTGAGACCCAAGGACGACAATGAACGAGGTGAAAGAGACCCTCCGCAGCATCGAGCAGAAGTACAAGCTCTTCCAGCAGCAACAGTTCACCTTCATCGCAGCGCTAGAGCACTGCCGGGAGAACGCTCATGACAAAATCCGGCCCATCTCCAGCATTGGACAGGTGATGCCTGGCAAGCAGGGCGGTGGTGCAGGGCGGGGTAGGGTGTTCTGCCCAGCCCAGCCCCCTCACCCAAACCATGGAGCAGTGGGGCCCTAGAGACGAGAATGGCGGGTTGGCTAGTTTCTGTGCCAACTCAGATTCTAACTGATGGAAAACAGTCCCTCAGTCATCGGCACCTACAGATATGTAGTGGTGGCTAAAATATGGGCTCAAGACTCAGCCAGCCTGGCCTTAAGTCCATCTGCCACCCTGTAGCCTTGGGCTGGTGAGCATATCTCACTAACCTCAGTTTCCCCACCTGGAAGGCACATCTAATGAAAGCATCCATGGAAAACTCTTGGCCCACACTAAGCACTCAAGTGTATAGTGTCACCTGTGAGACCTAGGCTGAGCTCTGGGGATTTGTTGGTGAGCAGGTCGATAATGGTCCTTCTCAAAAGGTTCTGCCACACACTGGCGCCTGGCCCAGCTCACTGATGGGGGCTTCGCAGATACTTTTATTTAACCTGTTTCTTTAAAGGTGAGCTATTGTTCAAGTTTACTCAGTGGGGGCTGGAGGCCTTCCAGAAAGTTAGGGGCCCTGGCCACTGGGCAGCTAGGAACATATACACAAGTGGATCCTAGAACTAAGAAAGAAGCTGCTGCAAAGAAGTCAAGCCCCACTGAGGGATGCCCGTTAAAGGTCCTGGGGGTGGGCATGGTCCAGGCTCAAAGTACCCGGGAGAAACGAGACCACAGAAAATGAGCAACCTTTACCAGAGGCATCCGGTAAATTGCTTTTTCTAAATTTTGTGAAAATTTGTGGTTTTCACTTGAAAAAATGCTGACCACATGAAGAAAATGCACCATGCAACCTGCATCCACACCCACCCATCTATCATAGTGGTCCACTGGTCCATGTTCATGCCCCTGAACTACTGGAAGGGCAGCTAGTTACACTCCCCCAGCAGCTCAGCCTTCCAAGGGCATGGGACAGGTTTTCAGTCTCTAATAGTCCCACTTCCTAAGCACCTGCTTGATAGGGCTTCCCACCTTAGGTTCAGAAGAGATGCTCTCAGATCTGTCTACCCTCAAAGCCCCCCTCACACATCCAAGGAGGCCACTCTGTTGTGGCCACACCTTGATGCAGTCCCCACCCCAGGTACCTGGACAGGTATGTTGTCGGAAGCCTCTCCCTTACAGGCAAGGGAGGAATCTCTTCAGATCACTAAGAAACAGGGTAGCCCTGTCTAGACAGAGACAGTTTGGAGTATTGGAGGAAGCAGAGGTGCCCTCCTTTCATCATTCCATGGAGAGTAGCAGCTGCTGGCTGTGAAATGACTGAATCCATTACTCAGTCCTGTAGCTGAGGCAGTTCTTCTTAGCGTCAGGCCAGCCATCTCACCTTGCCTGTGCTTAGATGCAAAGTGCCAAGTAACTGGCAAAAGACCCATAGAGGGGTTCCCTACCCCTACCCAAGGAAGCCTTGGGAAGCAGAACAGAGAATTGGTGTTCTCAGCAGGTTAATGCAGTTACAGGGAGGTTTAAAGTTTACTCAGTATAGGAAGTCTGATATGAACTTGCCCCACCCACCCACACACTGGGATGGCCTCCCAATCCAGGTTGGGGTATCACACTGCACTGTCCTCATGCAGACAGTCATGCCACAGTCAGGCCTGTAGCGGACTTTTTCTAACTCCAAAGTGCAGTACAACCAGCCTGAAGGATCCTTGTTTCTTCCTCAGTGGTTTGGATAAGCAGGGTGGTGGAGACCAGGCCACTGTGTGAAGAGGCCAATCAGTCAGGCCACTTGTGTTGGCACCCAAGCAGGTCATTTCTCATGTCTGAACCTCTAGCATTTAGGGAGTATGTAAAATGAGAACTCAAAAAGGCCGAGACCTAGTGTGGAGAGCTTAGATGATGAGGGAGGGAGACCAGACTTAGGAAAGTATTTTTGCAAATTGCAATGGTGCTTGGAACACAAACATTAGCTGTATGTCATGATCCGTATATTCAAATGCTCCATGTCTGCCAACAAGCTTGTGATGGAGGGAGGCCTGGGGCAGTGCCCCCCCCCCCCCCCCCCCCCCGTCTCTCCAGACCCAGCTCCTGACACGCTGGCCCCTGCAGGTGCAGAGCTACATGGAACACTATTGCAACAACTCTACGGACCGGAGAATTCTGTTCATGTTCCTGGACATCTGCTCAGAGCTCAACAAACTCTGCCAGCACTTTGAGGCCCTGCACTCCGGCACCCCCGTCACCAACAACCTTCTCGAGAAATGCAAGACTCTGGTTAGCCAAAGCAATGACCTGAGCAGCCTCAGAGCAAAGTAAGTCCCTCATGGGTGTACATGGGTCAGAGTGTTGAGAGGACAGGAACCTGTGAGCCGGCTCTCCCCTGCTGGCACAGGTCATAGCCTCTAGTCTATATAAGTCCTAGCCCCCAACTACCACCTAGAATGACTGACCTAATTAACCTGATCTAAAACTGGGTCAGACATAGAACTAAAAAATGTCTCCTAGGACTTAGAACCAGACTAGGAGAAAGTGGCTACAGAAGTGGGACACCTGAGTTATATCCCCTGAAGTTCCATGGTGACCCCAAAGAATCTAAAGCTCCATAATCCATTTCTAGGAGTCTAGATGAGGGCGAGAAGGGTTGTAGGTAGCTACTATTTTACAAAGGTGATAGGAGGTTCTTCGGCCCCTAGTCCTGGTGGTCGAGAACTCTTGCTACCTACACCAGACGTACCTGGGGCTCTTGGCCTTGAACCTTCTCAATCAGAACACATAGGGATGGAGCCTGAGGTTATGTGTGTCTAGTTCTCACACCTCCCAGGGTGACCTGCTGTCCATGAGGTAGGTCTCACCACCTGCTCACTATCCTGCAGGTACCCGCATGATGTAGTGAACCACCTCAGCTGTGATGAAGCCAGGAACCACTACGGAGGCGTGGTCAGTCTTATCCCTTTAGTCCTGGACTTAATGAAAGAGTGGATTGCTCATTCTGAGAAGCTTCCTCGTAAAGTGCTGCAGCATGTGAGTGAGGTCCTGGGTAGCCAGGGAGCCGCTGCAGCAACCACTATCAGACCTGCCCAGCAATGGTTAGGAAAACACAATTATAGGCAGCTTGCAAAAGAGAGCCTCAAATCTAGGGGGAAAGACAAAGGCTCCTGGATACCTCCCTGGAGACCACCTGGTGGGAAATTGTAACTCAATGTCAACCTTGGCTTCCACGGTTCATCCATTCTTACTGGGGGCCAATACACAATTGAGAACCTCTCTCTCTCTCTTGCTTTTCACTTCTAACCTCCGTGTTGATGAAAGGGATTCTTACTCATGGAGCTGCCCAAACAATGTGGTGTTGGTAGGCGTATCCCAGAGGAAGGGTGCTGTGCTGATGCCCAGGCCTCCTGCCCATGCTGTGGCCTCTGGCTCTGTAATGAGCAACTGGAGGGGGGCCCACTTAGCTCCTTGTCTTGACAAGGGCAAGATGGAGATGAGCTGCAAGGTCTCTCATGAACAAGTTAGGGGGAAGGGATCAGGAGGCTGAACTCACCTGTGTTCAGTTCCCTGGACCAAAACAAGGGATGAATGCTCTCCTTAGCTGGGAGAGGGAGAGCATGGCAGAAGTCAGAATTGTTTTGTGGCTCTTGAACAAGACAAAGGCCTGGTCCCTGTAGCAGTCTAGTCTATCCACACTGTAAATGTGTACTCCTGGCTTCTCTGCCTGCCAGAAGTGAGCTCTGACTGTTGGTTTTTCCCTTCACAGGGGACGACTTAGCTTCTGTATTGTGCTTCCTTTGGGGGAGACATTCAAGAATAAAGTGTTCTACCACTTCTCTGCCTGACTTGGTTTTCTGGGATTTACCTGTCCAAAAACCAACCAACTAACCAACCAACCAACCAAACAAACAAACAAAAAACCCTGTACTTTTAAGACATCAAAGGACACTGGGTGGTGGCCACACAGGCAAAGCCCCTCTTGGACAGCACCAGAGACCTCTGCAGCCAAACTGAGTGCTTCCCTTCAGAGTGGGTTGCCTCTAAGAGGCTTAGGCCACAGAGGGCCAACCTACAGGCTTCTCCAAGAGTGAATTCCTTGTCTGGCAAGAGACCTATTCAGACAACTCCTGAGTTTTCCAATCAGCCTCCTGCGGTTAAGATGGGCAGTGCAGTAGTAATTCCAGACATGTGCTGGTTGAGGCACCACTATGCAGCTTGAACCCTGCTTACCCCACTAAGGCCCAGGCCGAGTGGTAGGGACTAGGTGGGGGAAGAATTTCAAAATTATGTAAAGGTTATCTGCCCAATGCCTGAAGGGCAGAGGGGGCATCCGGGTGTAGGTGATGATGACGGCTGCACTATCCCTTGGCATACCACAAACACAGCTGGCCAGAACCAGGGTAAGCTTCCGCTGGGTTCCATCAGGATGACTTGAGATGCAGACTTGAGAGGCCAAGTTGTCAGAGGTGGCCCCTCTTCCACACACTGCTCTTTAGACAGGGGCATGAGTTTAAGGAAGCTGAATTATCTGTTCCCCAGCCCAAGTCCACCCCTGTTCCATACCACCATCCAGGAAACCACTCCAGACAGACTGCAGTGTCTCTGGACTGTCTCATTTCACCCACATGCCCCCAAGGCCAGTATAAAGTCTCTTCATCTCAACACTGAGGAGTGCAAAACAATAAATCTTTATTTGTTCACAGTTAAACACAAGCAACTGCCTTGACATTTCAGAACATTCTAAGGACAGCAAACCTTTGATTCCATTCACTGAGACTGTACCATGTTCTCCTGCAGCCTGTATTTATGGCATCTGATGCGGACTGTTTGACATGCTTTTAAGGTCATAGTGGGAAAGTTTAAACCTTTTGAGAAGAGGTGACTTCCACTGAACTAAAGAGTTTTTGAAAAATTTGATTTGTTTTCACTGATGGGAAAATACCGTCCCCCTCCCCCCGCCCCCCGCGCAACTCCAAGTTAGCCATATATGGTTCATCCATGATTGATTATAAAACTAAATTATGTCTTAGCAAAACCTGCTCCTCCGTAATGTGTTTTGTGGTCCAGTCTCATAGTGACCACCAAATCTTCCTAGTGCAAAAACGCCTTCCTGCCTCTGATCCGACAGAGCTAACAAACACCATCACGGCCTCTCCTTTCCAACACTGTGTGAAGTGGGGCAAGGAGAGGGATCAGTCTAGTGAAAGATCAGCTCCAGTGGATCAGTCAGCCTACTTATTCAGAAGTGGGTAATACTGGGGCTCTGGGAAGGGCAGGGCACTTCTTGGCCCCCATTCATTTCATTCTGAGACCAAAATTGGTCAGGGTGCAGTTTCTGTTGTAGCTGCAGCCGCTTCTCTACACTGCATTTAAAAACTTGGGGTGATATCAGAAACACTGCTCCCCTGGGCACACCAGGGACTCACAGACTGGGAAGCTGAATGGGAACAAGGGTCACAGCAGCAGCCCAGGGGCCAGTTCCCACTTTACCTACACAGACAGGCTAAACCCAAGGCAATCAGTGACTCTGCAGCAAATGGGTGGGGTGGGGTGGGGAGGATGGAGGCACATACCACAGCACTCTGCATGTATCCAAGGACATAAACACCCTTCCACTGGATATATTATATTCCAGTGTACACAGCAGTGGCTGTAGAGCATGGGCCTGGGGTGAAGGTGTAGCTGGCTGCCACTGAGTCACAGTGTGCAGGACCACTGGCCTCTGGCTGGGGCAGACTCCACATGGGCTGCAGTGCAAGTTGAGCCTGTGCACTGCCCACACCCTGCCAGCGTGTCCACAACGCCTCCCACCCTTACTGCTCAGGAAAACGAGCGCCTTCCTACAGGACTTCCGATTGTTCTTTAGTTCTTTCTGGCTTCAAGCAGTAGGTTCCTGCTGGCTGGCCTCACCGCACCAGACTGTTGTTACCCACTCCTCGATTTCCACCTAGCTGTCAGCCTGTAGTCTACTCTCAGGTCTTTTCATCTTCAACCATCTGACTGCTAACATGTCCTCATTCTCCTCTCAACACTAGAGCCCACACATGCCGCAAGTGGCCCTGAGTCTGTGGCTTGTCACTTGTGTGCCACCACCACCCAGAGAAGCACTGGCCACTGGCCACAGCAGCTTGGGGAGGAGAGGTTAATTTTTTTTAACCACCTGTGGCTTCCAGGACTTTCCCTGGGTTTTGAGTTTGCGTTCTAAGAAGAGTGACTCCCTGCTAACCATGTCACATACAGTTGGAACCTTCCTCAGCTTAGTCCAGAAGGAAGAACAAACTTTCCTCCTGAAAGGGTCAGCAAAGCTACTGAGGTCAGTATTCACCCCTGGCGGCTGTGCTGCCTGCTCCAGGGATACCACTTAGAGCCTGGCTCCTCATGTTCACGGTCATGTTGCGCTTGCTCCCAAAGCAAACACTTCCAGACTTCAGGGAGGAATGTTAGCCAGAGATTAGGCGTGTTTTTTTCCTCCCCTGGGCATTGACCTGCTCCTCCACTCCAGTGGCATTGTGGTGCTGCTTCTAATGGATTCCAGACTGCATGACACACAGCCTCCAGTCTCCTGGGGTCCCTTGGGCAACCACAGCACCAACTTCAAATGATTCAAGGATGGAACCATTCAACCCCAGCATTCACACGCACCAAGCTGCCCATTACACCTACTGCCCCAACACCTTGGCCCCGGCCTCAGCTGCCTTTCAGAAGTTCCCCTCCTGACTGCAGCAGCATCAGGTGACCCACTGATTCCCAGATGCTCTGTCACTGCTCTCCAAACAGAAGCCTCCACCCAACTGATCCTGGAGTCCTTTGAAAAGAGCCAATGTTTAGGCTGGGCACCTTCAAGATGACTTCAGGTCACAGTCCCCCAACCTTAGCTAGAAAAAAATAAAAATAAAAGCCTCAACAGCCTTCTAGAACTCAAGCCACACAAGATGCTCAGGCTCTGTCATTGGGTACAGAGCACCCAGGCTGGAGGAAAGTGCTGAGGGCCCAAGCAGAGTCGGTAGCTACTCTAGCCTATACCTCAGTCTACCATGCTGCTGCCTCCTCTCCCTAAACATCAGCACTTGTGCAGTCTGTAAGTTTCCTTCCTAATGTAGAGGAAAAAAGGCTTGGTTCTCTGGCACATGGTTCTCTGGCACAGATCTTGGGGGGCAGGTGGTGGTGGTGAGGACAGCTCTTAGGAGCAGTGTCTACCATTAACTGTGAGATCTTTCTCCCAGTCTGTTCATCTACCCTTTCCTACAATGAATCAAGTGAGAGAACACTGGGTTTTCAGCTTTCCTTTGGGCAGAGCTAATGAAAAGCATGGCATCACTGAGTGTCCAGGGGCAGTGGCTGCCCTCTGCTGGTCTGAGAGTAGTCAGTGGCATGTCTTCCTGTGGGCTGGCTATAGCAAAGATATGGCCCTAACAGGTCTCCAGCCAGCTCTGCCATGGTGACAAGAAGTCTCACCTTACCTAAGGATGCTAGGATATTTACTTGCACACTTAAAAAAGACTTTCACCCTCAGGCTGGAAACTTCCATATGCAGTAAGATTTCGCGTACCATTCATTTCTTTTACCTTTGTTGAAGCTAAACCCTTCTGTTCTTTATATGTCAAACAGAACAGAAACCAGAAAACCAAGCTCATGGCTCCTTCCCAAGTCTCTCCTTGCCTGGTCCAGAATATCAGGCAACAACTCTTATACTTCCAGCATTTATTTCAGGAGCATTGGTCGAGTTTGGGCTCTCTGCCACCACCATGTTCTGATCAATGTCACCTCTTGTGAGCATGAGGGCAGGCAGTGGTACAGGCCACCAGCCTCCATCAACCCTCCCGGACTCTGAGTTGCTCTGCTGTTCCTAACAGAAGTGTTTGACATGAAGCTCCAGGAGGAGTCTCTCCTGCAAAGTCAGAATTGGTGTAAAAAGCTGCTAGAACCTACTATGAGAAGGCATCCCCAGCCCGAGAACAATCGTCACATAAACTCTAAGGAAATTCTGATTCTTCCAAGCCCGTCTGCTGCAGAATCACAAAGCAGCTGGTAATGAGCACATGGACAAGGAGAGGCAAACAGAATGAAGGGTGGAACCGTGGCTCAGTTGGACGGGGCCAGCCAGAGACATGGTTCCACACGTGTATGGGCATCCTGGGTGCCCCTCCCAGTGCCCACTCCCTGCAGTCTGCAGATTACAGGACGACCACCTACACACACCCACAGGCAGCATGGTGCCAGCATTCAAGCAAATACCAAATAAATAAGAGGTAGTGGGGGAGGGATAAGAGCTTTCCAGAGAGTAAGGCAGTATGGCCTCCACAGCGCCAACTACACTATCAAAACAACTGGTATGCTCACAGAACCTTCTAGGAAGCATATCAGAGCTGCCAAAAGAAGGCAGAGGTGAATGAACCAATTTCTCTAGATCTGTGGTTTTAGATGCTGAACTTCAGAACCAAAAAGAAGTGAAAACGCTCCTGTAAAGACAGTCAACTTTCTACACCCTCCTGGAAGGGACAAAACTGGACTTACCTGCAGTGCCACTAACTACCTGGTCTACCCAAGAGCCACCCATCTATCTGCACCTCAGGAAGCAGAGTGGTGTGTTGGACCCAAAGATGAAATTTGGCCTCATATTGCACAGGTTCAAAGGACAGAGCCATTTGGTGGGAGGAAGGAAGAAAATAAAGCCACAAGGGACACACACAGTCCTCAATTAGTACATACTGCTAGGTAAATGAAAGAGGCTGGGGTGGGGTGAAGGAAAGCATCTCAATGCCAGACCCAAAAACCATCATCCCATATTCTGCCTGCTGTCACAAGGACCTCTATCCCATTCCCACTGCACAAGCAGCCGCTCAGACCCTGGAAACAGAAAAGCCTAGAACGTGCATTCACACCTCCTGTTCTGTGCTGACAAAGACGCAAATTAACACTGACAGACCCCCTCAGCTGTGCTCGTGGTGAGTCTCATTGTAGTCCATGATGTGGAGCTGCCCCACACTGTCCGAGTTTGGGGAAGATGGATGTGAGGCATCTAGATTCAAAGGACTCTTGCTTTCCACACCTGAGTCTTTGCCCAGTTCTGTCTTTAGGGTCTCAGAAAGGCTACTGTTGGTCACACCGTCTTCATCACACTGGCTCTCACTCTTATTACGGAACAGCTCCCGGGCCTTCATGCCCAAGAAGCTTTTGGAACTGGGAAGTGAGCCAACAGTCGTGGGGATGCTGCTGGAGGGCTCACCCACAGCGGTTTCCCACCGGCTGCTGAACCTCTGGCTCGGGGGTTTCTCTGGAGTGGAAAGCTCACTGCTGCTGCTGCTGCTGCCTCCAGTGCTTCTGCCTCCACAGCTGGCACGGGTACCACTAGGCCTGGAGGTCCTGGTCTCACCGTTGTGGCCAGAAGCCTCTTCATTATGCCCTACCAAGGAACCTGGGCAGCCATCACTACAACAGTCAAGCCTGTAAGAGACCCAGAGGGAATGCGGTTGGTAACTGTAGCACTTTTGGGGAAATGTGAAATTACACTTGCTCCCTGAACCTGGCTTGCCCATTCTCTAAATTTTTTATGTGTATGAGTGTGTGTATATGCACCATGTGTGTGCCTGATACCTGAGGAGGCCAGAAGACTGTGTCAGATTCCCTGGAACTGGAGTTACAGGTAGCTCACCTAGGTGCTGGGAACCAAACCAAGGTCCTCTTGCAAGAGCAGCCAGTGTTCTTAACCACTGAACCATCCCTCCAGCTCCCCCTACTCTGTTTGTAATAGTCACAAGCAAGAGTCTCAACTTGGAACCCAAACAACTGGGGTTATGCTGGGTGACAGACAGTCTGCAACAGTAAGG